>NC_057835.1:52990000-54237500 GCF_910594005.1 Cervus elaphus
TTGTAGACTGAGTATAGCAGTTTGCCACCCCCAAGGTCAGTGGGCTTCATCCAGTCAGTTGAAAATCTCAATAAAACAAACAACTTCAATATGGGACAATTTGTTCTCTGTCTGCTTGACTGGCTTTAGGCTGAGATGTCAGTCTTCTCCTGCCTTCTGTCTCTGACTGGCATTTCCACTATTGTCTCTCCAGGTTGTCAAACCTCAGACCTGGACTGGGTCTGCAGATTATGGCTGCAAATCTTCTCTGCCTCCATAATCATACAAATCTATTCTTTATCAACTGTCTGTAGACTATTTATCTCTAGAGAGATAGGAATAGATATCAGAAATAGATAGAAATATAGATAAATATGTAGCTAGATGATAAATAGATGAATAATTTGTGTCCAGTGATTCTCTATCCATCTAACAAAGTTATTTTTCACAAGTGAAGGCAAAACATAGACATTCTCAGAGAAACAAAAATAGAGATCTCATTGCTAGTAGACTCACCTTACAAGAAATACTGAAGGAAGTTCTTCAGGGTGAAAGCAAGTGATCTCAGAGGTAATTAGAATCCATGCAAACAAGGAACAAAAGTAATGGTAGTTATGTAATTATAATAGACACTATTAATGCTCATTTTCCTTATTTATTATCTTATTTGAAAGTGAATACAATTATAATTTGGTGGGAGGGCCTGTAACTCACCAAGTGGGTGGGGTAAGGAAATCACGACATAGTTAAGTTATTAATTATGCCAGTATGTCATGATTTCCTTAACCCACCCACTTGGTGGGGTGTTCCTTTAAGATTGTGGCTGAAAGCATCACTTCCTAGTTTTCAGCTAAGGAAGAAATTTTTCTAATTTTACATGTCTTCAGCCATTTCAGGTTGTATTTGGTAGAGAGATGTTGGGAGATTATGTTTATTATCTCTACATTTTAAATGGTCACTTTCAAGGGAAAAAACTGAATTTTCTTTGTTCAAAATGCTTTTGGCCTTGACCTGTTTATATTTATATTAAAATCTTATCACAGCAGTATTTTTTCCTGGTATTACTTTCCTCATTTTTTGTCATCATGAACATTTCAAATAACTTTTTAACATTGTCTGTGTAATGGAAAAAGAAATGGATTATGGTATGTGCACACATGTGTGCATTTGTATTTTATCCAATATGAGTACATAATTGAAAAGTAAGTTTAAGCTGCTTATTTTCATAAAATTTTAACTTAAGCTTTGTCATATTTCTATGCTTCTTCCTTGTAGGAATTTATATTCTTTGTTTTGTTTGTTTTGCTAACTTACTACATTTCTCTCCTCTTTACTCCTTTATCTAACTTTATAAGTAATGACCATCAGGCTTATGTTTCTCTGATTATCATTAGAAATAATATCTCTTTAGAAATTTTGCATCCCATATATGAAGTCATTTAATTTTTTAGCTTTCTTACACCTGACTTAATCTCTTATGTTCCATTTATATTATTTTAAAGTATTTAACCTCATTTAAAAATAAAAAATAAATTTGATATTTATATATAGTATTTTGATATGCAAAAGATAAATGAATACATAATAAAAATATAAAACCCCAAATAAGGAAATAAGGAAAGATTTAACAACAACAAAATGTCTGGTTTTATTTAACACATTAAATATGAAGCATTAATAAAAATCATTAATACAAAGGATTGTCTATATACATTTATAAATGTGCTTGTAACACTATATACAGAGATAGATGATTGATAGGTCTATCCTTTATTGTTTCTGATAAATTGATATCTACCTATCCATCTGCCTATCTCTTACTGGTTCTCTTTGGAGAACCTTGCCATATATATGATATATGTCTAGGGTTTATGACATATATATTAATGTAACAGAGTCAGCTTTACCTTCATACTAGCTTAATTCCAATATATAGAAACATTTCTGCTAAATACCCCTACTCCTTTTTCCCAATTTCTGTGGCATTGTGTAACACACAGTATGTCTACTAATCTTATACAGCTATATATTCATATAAAAGTTTGTATAAAAATGTTTACAGCATCACTATTCATATTCATCAGAATGTAGAAACAACCCAAACGTCCAACAATGGATGAATTGTTAAAATGTGGTGTATACATACAATGTAATATTATTTGGTCACAAAAGGAATGAAAATATGAACACATGCTACAACCCGTATGAACCTTAAAAACATTATGCTAAGTGAAAGAAGCAAGTCGCTAAAGATCACATAAAATATTCCATTCATATGAAAGCTTGGAATAGGAAAATTTACATAGATGAAAAGTAAATTAATGGTTTCTTAGAGTTGGGAAGATAAGGTAGGGGAATAGGGTGGCAATAACTAAAGGATACAGGGGTTTTTCTTTAGGTGAAGAAAATGTTCTCAAATTGACTATGGTGGTGGTGGTTGCAACAATGTTGAATACACTAAAAAACACTGTACTGTCCATTTTTAATGGGTAGACTGTGTGAGCGATAGCGCAACGTGTATGACACATGCTCAGTTGCTTAGTGTTGTCTGCCTGTTTGAGACCCTGGCAACTGTAGCCCGCCAGGCTTCTCTGTCCATGTAATTTTCCAGGCAAGAATACTGAAGTGGGTTGCCATTTCCTACTCCAGAAGATCTTTCCCAACCAGGAATCAAAAGCGCTTCTCTTGTGCACTGATAGGTGGATTCTTTTACCACTCTACCACCTGGAAAGCTTCCTATAGCTCAACAAATTTGCTTTAAAATTTATGTCTTATTTGAAATTGTTCAAATCAAAGGAAAGAAACAAACCAATTCCTCTTTCATACAAATTTCTTTTCTAAAGAGGACAAAATTCAAAGTGACATTTCACTGTTTTTTTCTCATTTTCATACTATCTCCTGCTTCTGATACCCTTCTTCATTCCTATAACAAAAAAATCTAATTCTCATTATTCTATAAGCAGTTCAATGTCTCTTCACTTGATTCTTCCAAGCAACACTGTCCTATTGTGATCTGTGTTTTCATAGGACTATGTTCATACCCCAATTACAAAGAATTATCCTTGATCATAATTATACATTATCATTTGGGTTTCATTCACTACACCATGAGATTTTCAGAGACAGGTCTTTAGTAACCATTTTTTTTTAATACTCAGTACTCAATACTCTGGATTTAGAAGCGATTTCCACTTGAAGCACATATAACTTCACTTTTGTGCAATATCCATTTCAAGGCACTGAGGGAGAATAGAAATAGATAAGATCATTTATTTTTCTAAGTTTCTCTTATTTTCATAATTTCTCTTTGTAGTCAAGGACAAAGCATCTGCCTATTCACATTATAATGGAAAAAAAAAGCTTGCTCCAGGTAATCCAAAGTGTGAAAATATGTACTGCAACTATAATATGCTTGTACAATTTACTAAGTATATTAATTCAATGCAATAATTAGTTCAGGGGAACTATCAATTTTAATAAAAATTGTTTTGTCTTATAAATCTTATAAATGTGTTTTCACATTTTATTTCACATTATATATGTGTGTATATATTTAATTTATATGAGAGATAGGCATTTTTTGGTTGTATGGTTATTTTCATTATGTTGAAAGACTTTCCTCTCTCAAAAGAAATAAATTTGTCCAATAATACCAGTGTTAAATAAGATATTTTGAAAAATGGCAACATATTCACAAAATGCCATCTAATGACATATGTATTTAGATGAATATGTGTAAATCTTTAAACATAGATTTAAAAATTGACATTATATACTCAAGCAAATTTTGAAATGAAAACACTACATTTTGCTTTATTTAGCATTGCCAGGAATACTTTTGATGGTGCCCAGATTTTGGAACCATCTTCAAATGAAGAAGAAGAGAAATAAACATTGGCAAGATGAAGCTTGAGTCTGCTAAGCTGTCAACTTATTTTTAGAGAATTATGTTTAACTTAAAATGATTTTACATTACTTCTAATGCTGCTTTTAATGTTATTTCCCATGAGTTGGTTTCACTGTATGTACCAGGTAAAATATTTCTTATATGATTTACTTTCCCAAGATATTAGATATAATACATATTTTACCCTGTCCCTTAAATTTTCCCCATTACACTCCAGAGTTTATCAAGGGAGTGCTTATCAATAGTGGGACTTAATGTCTAAGGATTAATTGAATATATTTCTTTTATGCCATAAAATAAAGTATCTTGTTGAAATTCACTTCATCATTTTGAAGAAGTAAAAAATGGCCTTGTGCACTTCCTTAAATAACTTTTATATTGTGATGAAAAAATTTAAAACATAAAATATACATTCTTTTCTAGCTTATTATAGTAATAAATCCTATGTTTAACTAGTGGATAGTTTGTTTTACAGCAACAAATCAGACAGGAATGAAGCAACATGATTTTGTACAGATTTCACACATAAATAAATACAGAAAACTTTTCTTTATTCTACATGCACTTCATCTTGGGGATATGAATTTTTTTAATATATGGAACTTATATTTGTATAAAGAGAAATATGGGGATTTAGTTATTATCTAGTGATTAGTTAATGCAGTCAATGCAGTCAGTATGGCTCAATATGAGTTACATTAGCTAATTTGGGGAGAGAAAAGGCCTGGGTTCAACTCTTACCTCTTATCACTCACTAGCTATGGGATCTTGAGCAAATGGTTAAGCCTTGGAGCCTCAGATAAAATATCAGATGTCTACCACAAACAGATTATTTTGAAATTTAAAATATGTTTGAAAGTTCTCAGCAGAGAGCCTGACTCAAAATAGGTTCTGAATAAAGTGCTAGTTTACTCTATATTTAATAGGATAATGATTTTAAAGGATTAGTTGCAAAGGACATGCTACATTGTGGCTAGATAGGCATAGTTAACCCTGTCCTTCCCTCTTCCTTACTAACCTACTTCACTCCTCCCCATTTTATAAGCAGCTCAATCTTCAACATTCATTACCTTAGAAGAGAGATGATCCAGTTATAGAGGAGGTCACCGAGAAGATGTGACCACAGGCTGACCACTGAACTGGACCCAAGCAACTGGAAGCTCCTCACTGTCGCCTTTGTTCTTGGAATGCACGCTCTTCCCGCCATATCTGCAGTGACAGTCATTTTTGATGATGCAGCCTTGAGAGAGCACTCTGTTGCACAGACTCTCTGGACCTGACTGACCCCAGGTAAATCCTGGATAGAAAGTCTTACTGTTCTTGCAGCTGTGGAGATCTACTTGTCTTTCAGCTGCCCAAGACAAGCACTGTTCCTTTGCTTGTTAAAACCGCCAGCTAAAAATGTGTAGTGCTCTGCTTCTTTCTTCTGTCTCTACTTTCCTTCCACATAAGGAGGCCAGTTTGTGAACCAACATATGGCAAAACAGAGAAATCAATTCTCTTTTAAGTTTAAAAACATTTTCCATAGGGGAATAATTTAGAACAAGTGGAATAGTTGAAGAACCAGGCTAGTCCCCAGATAGGAGGGGAAAAAAGTTAGATGAAGTACAGGTGATCCTGTGCTTTCCAGGTGAAATACATTTGGATTCCCAGCTCTGTTTGAGAGGAGGCTGTAAAGCTCCACCCAGATTTAAAGTGATTAAGAACTTTTTTCCCCCTGGACAAAATCCTGATGTGGTTTCAGAATTCCCACCACTGAGTTAGTTAGGTTCAGGATGTCAAAGTGTTTACTATGTCATCAAAAATGGCATATAATAGTGAAATATAAGTTTCCCACGGCCACACGGGGAAACTTACAGAGTAGAATGTTTCCTCTGCCCCTGGGAGGGACATATGTAAAGCCGAGAGTGAACCAAATAAGAAGAAACATTTTGTGATGAGTCAAGAATTGCACAGAGGCAATTATTAATAACATGGATAAATATCCTGATATCAAACAGGAAGGTAGGGACACAGGTTTGGATGGGAATCATGATTCTTGTGAAAGAAAAGTCACCAATTCTCTCTCCAGCCATGGTTTTGCAATTCCTAAATACTCCAGAACTTACACAAAGCCTTTCACTTGGAAAGGTGAGAAAGTCCTGAACTGATAGCAATTACAAAATAGTATGTGGTAGAACAAGGACTCGTACTTGATATGGTTCAGTTATAGAAAATTGAATATATTTTTTACACCCCTGAGTTTCTAGACAGAGACTCAAATGTTCTAAGAAACATAAAATGTTGAAATCTTTTTTCAGGAATTTGTCTAAAGTTATCTAGAAGGAACACTGTTGTGTTTAAAAATAAGTTGAAAGTACTGAAAACTAAAGACAACCTGATAAATAGCATCTGTGAGGAGAGACATAGTTTAATTGGATATCAGAACTGAAAGCACCAGAATTATCAATATTTTGAAAATAAATATCAGTGTGAAATTAAAAACTTACTGAAACTATTTCTCGACTGATTTTTTTTTTTTAATGCTGCCAATTTCTGCCAATAGGAATTTTCCTAAACCTCTCAAATACTGGAGTAATTACATGTTCTTTAATTGAGATATAACAAATTATTTATATTTTCAAGCATTTTGCCTTTTGTTCTAATGCATAAAAAATTACTAATATTACTATCTTCAAGATATGTTATATTAAGCCTCCAAGTATTACCTTTCTAAATCTTTTTCTTAAGATTGAAAAATGTATATATATATATGAATACCACATGTATAAATCTCAGAACTCAACTCATCTAAAACTTATCATTTAATACACACTTCGTAGTATGTGAGGGAAGTGGTCAGTGTCGCAGAAAATTCAAAAAATATATATATACACATATGTATATATAGTGACTAGAGAGTTTATACTCTAGTGGATAAATAAGACATGGAAACAAATATTTATAATGCAATATATAAAGTGATAAATGTTAATGCTAGACTGATAAATTATAAAAGTTAAGTAATTACAACCTCACTTCCAGGCACAGGAATCAGGGAAAATTTCATGGAGGTGAATGGCAAAATGGATCTTGAAAGATGAATGTCATTTAAGTAAAGAGAAATGGAAGAATTTCTAAGAAGAAAAGTCACAGGAGCAAATCATACAGGGGAAAAAGTGAGTTATGCAGAACCAAAAATTCAAATTTTGTGAGAAATTAGAGCAACATTGCATAATAGAACTTTCTGAGAGTGAAAATATCCACTGTGTGCGCTATCTAATGCAACCACAACTAGTCACATATGGTTATTCAGCACTTGAGTATAGCTAGTGTGACCAAGGAACTAAATTTATAAGTGCATTTAATTTTAGTTACTTTAACTTGAAATTTCAATAGCCACACATGTCTGATGAATATCATATTGAACAGAGCAACCTTAGAGTGTGTGAACTGTGATAAATAAGGCTGAGTTCAGTTTGTGGATTGAGTAATAAAGTGGTGAGCAATAGGAAATGTTTCAAGTTTTCTAGTAGGAGAATATCAAGAGCAGAAACATAGAAAATACTCAGAGTAACCAACAACTGACATCCTTGTGAAAGAGTCGACAAGAACAAAACAGAGGAAAGAAGTCTTTGATGAACACTTTGCAGCAGTGTAATGTGAGCCTCAATTAAAATACTCTCACTTAAGTGGTGAAATGCATAACAGAAGCCAGGAAACTTCTAGAGATTTAACTGCCACTACTTGGCACTACTTTATCTGAGATGCCTTCTCTACAGCTTAATTTCTTCTTGCCTCTCCTCATTGTCTCCAACATCAATTAGAAGTCTCCAGAATACGATATAAAAGTACCCTTGGATATTTTTATAGTATTATTTTGTATGACTGTGATTTTCTAGTTGTCTCTCACTCCTTGTAGATTGAAAATTACAAAATGACAGAGTATGGCTTATAAATCATAACATCCTCCAGTACTGGGGATAGGAAAGTCATTCACTATGTGAATGAGTAAGATTGAATGGGTAGGAAGGAAGTTACCAACAACAAACACACTGGTAGTCAAGTCTGAATTTTTGGAGAATGGTGGTGCCATGAACAAAACGGAGAATGCAGGAAAATGTACTTAGCAGAAATTGGTGAGTCATTTCAGGCACGCTAAATTTATGATTTCTGTCAACACTGGGGAGAGAAGTTAAAAAGCAAGGTGTAAGTGTAAGAGCAATCCACAAAAGTGATAACTAAGACTGCAGATATCTAGGAAATTAAAGATGTGTACACATAAGCAAATTGGATTAATTAGCACAAAGTAATTTTATGTTTCTTTAATGAAATAAGCAGGAGATTCGCTTATTTAATCAAAGTAACATGAAACAATAATTGAGGACTTAGTTCTCTGTGTACTATATTTTGTTCTCCCAAAAAAAGAATTTTTTTTTTTTTTTTTTTTACTTTCCTTCCATTTATTTGGGTATTAGTGTCACCAGTTCTGAGTTCATGTAAAAAGATGAGGCATTAACAACTCAATATCTTAAAGCTTGCTCATGGCATGTGATATATACACACACACATATCTATTTCACAAGGCAAGGTAAAAAAATTATCATTGTTTTTCTAGGGTTAATTATCACTGTTTTTCTAGGGTTAATTAACATATCTTTATGTCTTTTCATACAGTAGATCCTAAAGTGCTTAGTTGCTCAGTCATGTCCAACTCTTTGCATTCTCATGAACTATAGCCCGCCAGGCTCCTCCATCCATGGGGATTCTCCAGGCAAGAATACTGCAGTGGGTTGCTATGCCCTCTTCCAGGGGATCTTCACAACCCAGGGATAGAATCCAGGTCTCCCACGTTGCTGGTGGATTCTTTATTGTCTGAGCCACCAGGGAAGCCCATAAATACTAGAGTGGGTATCTATCCCTTCTCCAGGGGATCTTCCTAATTCAGAATCAAACCCTGATCTCCTGCATTGCAGGCGGTTCCTTACCAACAGAGATACCAGGGAAATCCAATAGACCCTAATATTATTATGTAAACTTTTTCAGAAATATATGTGATTTAATGGAATTAAAACAAACACTGGGATGAAAGTTAGAAGATCTCAGCTCTAGAAAGTCAAAGTTAAAGTGTTAGTCGCTCAGGCTTCCCTGGTGTCTTGGGCAATAAAAAATCTGTCTGCAATTCAGCAGACCCAGGTTTGATCCCTGGCTGGGGAAGATCTCCTGGAGAAGGGAATGGCTACCCACTCCAGTTTTCTTGCCTGGAGAATTCCATGGACAGAGGAACCTGGCAGGTTACAGTCCATGTGACCACAAAGAGTTGAACACAACTGAGTGCTAGACCTGACATAAAATAATTGACCATTTGAATGTTTGCAAATAACTAAATGTTTGTCAGCCTTGGGATCATCACCTACTAATGGCTGAATTGAAATACATGAGCTTAAATTTTTAAGTGGTCAAAATAAGTGAATTTAGACAAAGACTTTACTTTTGAGAAATTTAAAACTTTAACAGTGAAAACAAAGCTTGACTCTAAACACATTTCTGTTTCCACAAATATTGTCAAATTTATTTGATTATGTTGTTGAGTCACAGTAATTGGTGACTCAGATGGTTAAGAATCTGCCTGCAATGCCGGAGACCCAGATGCAATCCCTGGATCAGGAAGATCCCCTAGAAAAGGAAATGGCAACCTACTCCAGTATTTTTACCTGGAGAATTTCATGGACAGAGGAGCCTGGTGGGCTACAGCTCAAGATCACAGAGTCAGACACAACTGAGTGACTAACACTTTCATTTTCATATTTTTGCATTAGTATTTGCACCATACTCTGGAAGACAATATCTACTGATATAATAGATGAATACCCAGCCCATGATTGACTGCTATCATAAAGTTGATTTATTTAGTAAAGGATGCATATGCCATAATTAGAATCTTTAAACATGAAGAGAAACACATCCTTCTTGTTTCAACAATTTCAATCCACATCCCATGGGAATAGTTGGTCTCTATTTATATTATAGAAGATCAATGACTTATTATAATAAGGACTGTGTTATTTGCTAAAAAGTTATGTTCACCAACTTTTCTATCACTTATATTAAATGGTGTAGGAAGAGCACCAAAGGCAGAAAAATATGATTCATTTCTGTGTATAATATGTGGCAATGATCAAAAATGAATATCAATAAATAAAATGGGAAATCTAAGTTAAATAATGAATTGTCAGATATGAATTTCATTTTAGGGATATTTTTCCTCGCCTATTCACAGCATCTTTACCACAATTTAATTAGGTATATTACTCTTAAAGGAACTAATACGTCCAAGAGGGAAACAGTGTAAAAAATTTGTTCTAACATTAAGTTTATGAATCTAAGAGCCTTACATTTGTAACATCTGACACATTAATATGTTCTTGTAAATTTTTCATATGAGAATTATGTTCTATAAAAAGTGAAAACTTACTATTGAAGCAAACATAGAAGTTTGATGCACATGGCTCCATCATTTTCCTAAGTGTACTTAGAAATAGATTGAATTCACATAAAGGGATTATACTGTATATATTCTTATTTTACCTAATAATATATCTTGGCAATCTCTTCATACCCATTTATAGACATCTAGATATTTTTGACATAGTATGCCTTTGTAAAACTTTGTCATATTTTATTTAGTCCTTAAATAATGATGAACATTTAGTTATTTTCATGACCTAATAACTTTGCAAAGACCCAACCTCCAAATACCATCACATTGGACAGTAGGATTTAACATATGAATTAGGAGAAGGGAGCATAAAATTCAGTCTATAGCACTGATAATATGTTAGTCATGTTACATTTTTGTTGTCAATGTAGTAATTTAATAATGTGTTCTGTTTCTATTAACAATCCTGATACATTTCCTTCACTCAATAAAGCAAATCATTTTTCTGAACAATACTGTCCAATATTATCCATTACGCTCTGCTTTTTAATTTCATTATTCAAAATAATCCTCATGAAAAACTTCAGTTAAGAATGTTGATATTTTTGTTCCATATAAACAACTAAGTCACTCCTAGTAGTCTTATCAAGTGGTATACATCAAAAAAAGATAAAAGCTCATTTGCTGAATAAATCAATAATTTACAACCTTCAAATATTTGGATTCGGATGTACTAGAATCAAATTACCTTTCAAAAGCTTAATATGATCACATAATTAAAATATGAAAGTACCTCATGGTAAGTCTATGAAACCTTCCCAGACTGAAAGCATTTCCTCCACTACAGATTCCTCATAGGTGGCACTTCAGTATCAGCTGTACTTTGGAATATAGCCATGATTGTATCTTCTAACTTTGGCATGTCTTCCATAACATTTATTACCTCTCTAAGCTCCTGTAAGAAGCCATGCTGCTCTGTGGATGGTAGGCATGATAGGCATACACCACATCTCTATTCCCATTTGTTAAATTGCTCTCAACAATGATCTTTCACTTTCCTTTTTAAAAATAAAAGCCATCTTCTCTTCTTCATGTTCTCCATATTTCTGGATGACTCAGTGTCTGTGTGGACAGTCCTTCCAGTACCCTGGTTTCTTTGTTTGTAACTTCTTTGTTTGTAACTGACCAGTGGCCACAGGTTAGATGTTATCTACCCACATCACACCTTTTTGTCTAACATAATTAAGGGTCTCAGTCTCATTATCTCTCTTCATTGTCCTTTCTACCTTTGACTTTCCTTTCCCATCCAATTTCCTGGAACTTCATCTCAAATCTATATTTGCCAATACTCATAATTCCACTGTGTTCAAAATTTAAGGAAACTAATTAGGGATCTATTTCAGCAATCTAATTTTAATTGAATATAAAATCTGAACAATTCTGTGTTTGTTTAAATGTATGCTATGAATGACCTCACTTTGTAAAAAAAAAATGCAAAGATATTCATTTTCCCTTCCTTATATTGCTATGCTCCAATCAGCCAAATTTTTATTTTCATCAAATTTTACCTCTCTCTCCATTCACACACCCAACTTGACATGGCTAAATTCTATTCACACCTTAAATGTCAGATCAGTGATACTTTTCTTAGCTTGAGCAATGAATGAAATGTCCTTTAATATGCTGCATTGAACCCTACAGTCTTGTATCCTAGCTATGATAATGCTCTCTTGTAATTATCTGGATTTTGTTTCATTTTGTTTCTGTGCCACAGAATTATAAAATCTCTGAAGGCAAAAATTTTGCCCAACTTTGTATATCTGTTAGACACTGTAATAGTGCAGTGTCCAACACAGAGAAGTCATGCAATAAATCTTTATTAAGTGAATAAATAAATAGCTCTATTCGTCAGTAGAGGTTCAGTATCAGATTAACAAATAACAGACAACTGAACTAACTTGAGAGTCGGTAAGTTAAGTTTCCAATGGTAAAAAATTACTGAAAATCTTAGTTAATGGTATTAAAAAAAATAAGAGATCCTTAGAGTATTCCGTTTCCAATAACATTTTCTTGTGCTGGTGTGGTTCTGCATGTGGCAGGCCCCCGGCACCACATTCAAATACTGAAACTCCCCCTAGTGGGCCCGGTGAGGCACCCTGCACTTTGCAAACTGTGTCCTTTGGCTTCCTTTGGACACCTGAAAACTGTAACCTTCCCGTTTGTGCAACTGTGAATGATATGGAAAGCTCACCTAGGCTTTTGAGTATAAAATGTAAAACTTAATCTGGTATTTCATCCACACAAAATATTTAAAATTAACTTACATTTATTACTATCAAATGATCATAAAATTAAAGTGCCTTACACATGTTTTACTTTATTCTGTTAAACTCATTAAATGAATAGACATTGTTCTTAAAAAGTACCTCAATTTCTTCCAGAAGTAGCATTTTTGTTTGTTCTTATTTAGTGCCACAAAATCTAAACTACACTATCTCTTGATTTGGTATGGTGGGTCTCATTTTTATCTAGTTAGTATAAATTAATTTGTCTTTTCAATGTATGTTGGTTTGAAAATAAAGTATCATAATAAAGTACATACATTGAAATAAAGTATCATAATTTAGCTAACAGCAAATGTTTGCTTTTTTTTGTTTGTTTCTAATACTGCGTAATGTGGTTAGGATTATAGAAGGGCATATGTTTATTTATAGTGAGATGACTGATCTAGAAATAGAAACAATACATAAAACACTCATGGATTCAACTACTAATGGTGTTATGAGGACAAAAATGTAAGTACTGAGTTCTTTGTAAAGCAAATGCAGTTAGTGTAAATTTTATAAAAAGATTAACTTATCTCTTGTAAGACATAACCAGATGTATGCACTTAAGGCAAAGTTAAACAGCAGAAGATGTATTATTTAACAAAGCAAATTCCAGTGTCATTGAAAAAATACTGGCTAAAAGTTCACAATGTGATTCAATCCAAGCTGTGGGTTATTTACTCTTTTGGATCAGGCTCTCCCAGGACAGACTCTGAGGCAAGCGTTTGTCTCCATATCCTAAAATGGCCATTAACAAAGAACATGGATTTAGGAACCAAATGATTTATAATGGGAGTGTTCCTACTGGAAACCAGAAAAGGAAGTGGAAAAGCAGGACAGGAAAGCGAGGTCTGTTTAGGGTGAGGCAAGTGAGGCACTACACTCAGGGACAAAATGTAAGCGGGCAACATGGATGGACCTGGAGACTGTCATGTTGAGTGAAGTAAGTCAGACAGAGGGAGAAATCTGTCTTATGATATTTGACATATACACACCACTACTAGAGAGTATTCAAAAGCAGAGACAGACATCACTTTGCCAACAAAGATCTGTATAGTCAAAGCTATGGTTTTTCCAGTAGTCATGTACAGATGTGAGAGTTGGACCATAAAGAAGCCTGAGGGCCAAAGAATTGATGCTTTTGAACTGTGGTGCTGGAGTCCAGGAGTCCCTTGGACTGCAAGGAGAGTAAACAAATCCTAAAGGAAATCAACCCTGAATATTCATTGAAAGGACTGATGCTGAAGCTGAAGCTCCAATACTTTGGCAGCCTGATGCAAAGTGCCAACACACTGGAAAAGATCCTGATGCTGGGAAAGATTGAGGGCAGGAGGAGAAGGGGGTGAGAGAGGATGAGATGGCTGGATGACATCACCAACTCAATGGACGTGAATTTGAACCAATTCTGGGAGATGGTGAAGGACAGGGAAACCTGGCCTGCTGCAGTCCATGGGGTCCCAAAGAGTCAAAAATGACTTAGCAACTAAACAACAACAATGTATAAAATAGATAACTAATTAGAAGCTACTGTATAGCACAGGGAACTCCACTCAATATTCTGTAATGCTCTATTTGGGAAAAGAATCTTAAAAAAAAAAAAAGTGGATATAGTATACTGTATATAGTATAACTGGTTCACTTTGCTGTACACCTAAAACTAACACTGCATTGTAAATCAACTATACTCCAATAAAATTTCTTTTAAAATCATGCAATATTATATATAAATCAAAATTAATACAAAAAAGACATGATGAAAAATAAGTCCATTTTTTAAACAAAGGCACACTACTGAGCTGCTCTCTGCTTGCTTTATAAACTTCAGCTATTGACACAACAGCAAAGGACATTTTCAATGAGCCCCATGGTCCCAGCTCTCCTGCCAAGTAAGTTTGTGACAATAGCATGCAAAGATTGAACAACACAGGACTTTATAATGTCATTTTTAAATCATAAAACTTGTAGTAACTAATGCCACTTGGTTTGAAATATGGGAGACTATTTTGGTAAGTATACATATGGGTACACATTTTTCCTTTTGCCAGCAGCTCCAATATGGATCAGGATGATACAAGGAGCAGAGAAAAGAAGCTAAGCAAGGTGTGACTTTAGGTGATGGTTCAAACCCACTTAATCCCTTGAGAAAAACTGGAATATAAAGTACAGTTGGCATACACATTTACACCATTCATGAATTCAACCAATCACCATAAAACTTGACCCTGTGAATATAGAGAGTTAACTGCACGACAGGTAGTTGAGCAACCTCAGAATCTGCTGTCTGCGGAGGAGTCCTGGAACCAATACCTCGTGGATACTTATTGATGGCCATACAAATTACAGCTTGTCTATTCTGAGACAAAGGGTCTGGAAATTTTATTCCTCCATACCAGGAAAGCATCTTCAATAAGGCACCTCCAGGAAAAGGTGCTTTATTGCAAAGATGCCCAAGGACAATCCTCTCAAGAAAGGTGCAGGTGCAAACCTGAACAGTAAACCTCACAGACACCGTGAAGAAAAAGGATCTGACCAGGGCAACAATTTCATTTATTTTAGTTGCCTGCTGAATTTATTTTGTGACTGTCCACAAGCAATTCATACTCCCTGAAGATAATATCCATCTTGAATACCTCACAGATCTGGTACAAATAACAAGTGTAATGTAGTAAATTAACCTACCATTCTGAAATTTGGTCCATTAAAAGAGAACACAGACATAGGAGTCAGCAAGTGAGCCTAAAAGAAGTCTGAGTAATGAAATAATATTACAAATTACACACATTGAAACTCACACACTATTCACAGTAGTGGATCTCATTTTCTCTCTGGGACCCTATTTCTTATTATATTGAAATAATATTACAGAATTTAGTTGTGTGGTTTCCAAGCTCCTACATAATAAAGTAAACAAAAAAGAAGGTAGGGGACTGCCACAGATAGATCTGCAAACAGAGAGTTTAAAGAGACAGAAATGAGACATGACCATCTGCCAAAAAAGTGTCAGTTATAAAGATGATAAAAATCATATAAATGACCCCAACTAGCAAATCAATTTGTATTCTTTAATATAACTATACTCATACAAATGCATGGGACTTCCCAGGGGGCTCAGCAGGTAAAGAATCCACCTGAAGTGCAGGGGATGCAGGAGACGCGAGTTTGATCCCTGAGTCAGGAAGATCAGAATTCTAAAGAAAGGAAGAAGAGCAGAATTGTCCAGCCAGAGGGGTGAGAAGTAGTGATGATCAGGGGGTGAGGTTTGTAGAGTCAGAACGGAAGGAATCTCCCCGTTCACATCTTCAGGCGTTCAGGCCACCACGCTCTCAGACCACCTGGGCACCTCCCTCATCGCCAGATTTAGTGGGTAAAAGTTCCTGGGATTAGGAGCTGGAGGGCGACTTTTTTCGTGGCAGAAGCAGAAACTGTGTGTTGTCTTAGTGGTAGCATATTCTGGTAATAACCAGTGACTGCTGCTGCTGCTGCTAAGTCATGTCAGTCGTGTCCGACTGTGCGACCCCATAGAAGGTAGCCCACCAGGCTCCCGCCCCTGGGATTCTCCAGGCAAGAATATTGGAGTGGGTTGCCATTTCCTTCTCCAGTGCATGAAAGTGAAAAGTGAAAGTGAAGTTGCTCAACCAGTGACTAGGAGACTGTTATTGAATAATGGAGATGATATTGAGGAAAATACTACACACCTATAGAAAAAGGAAAACTGCTTCATTGAGGCAGTTTGTTTTTGTTTTTGTTTTCCCTTCATCTAGTCAAAATCTCTGGGGAATACCTAAATTAAGCAAGGGTTTTAATGCAAGGGAAAAGTCTGAACCAACCTCAAACAGAGAATTTGGACATTTGACAATTTCTTTCTATCTTAACCAGGTAAGCATTATGAGACTGTTACTACTTGTGGGGCTAAAGAATAAAAATTAATTCTGGCCAGCAGAGGCAAATTGAGAATTCATTATTGAGATCCTGAGATCTTGGAGTCAGTCACAAAATTGAAAAAGATGAAAAAATAAAAGTAGAGAAGTGAGAAACCAGAGAAATTGGAAATTCCATGTAGTAGGAAGTAATCTAGAGCAGTATTTTGTTTTCACAACTATGCTTCAGTTCAGTTCAGTTCAGTCGCTCAGTCATGTCTGACTCTTTGCAACCCCATGGACCACAGCACGCAAGGTTCCCTGTCCATCACCAACTCCCAGAGTTTACCCAAGCTCATGTCTGTTGAGTCAGTGACGCCACACAACCATCTCCACTCTGTCATCCCCTTCTCCTCCTGCCTTCAAACTTTCCCAGCATCAGGGTCTTTTCAGATGAGTCAGCTCTTTGCATCAAGTAGCCAAAGTATTGGAGTTTCAGCTTCAACATCAGTTCTTCCAATGAACACTCAGGACTGATCTCCTTTAGGATGGACTGGTTGGATCTCCTTGCAGTCCAAGGGACTCTCAAGAGTCTTTCCAGTAAGTTGGCCTTGTCTAACTCGATGAAACTATGAACCAAGCCACGTAGGGCCACCCAAGATGGATGGGTCATGGTGGAGAGTTCTGACAAAAAAAGGCCTGCTGGAGAAAAGAATGGCAAACCACTTCAGTATTCTTGCCTTGAGAACCCCATGAAGAGTATGAAAAGGGAAAAAGATAGGAAACTGAAAGATGAATTCCCCATCAGTAGGTGCCCAATATGCTCCTGGAGATAGGTGGAGAAATAACTCCAGAAAGAATGAAGAGACAGAGCCAAAGCAAAAACAACACCCAATTGTGGATGTGACTGGTGTTGGAAGCAAGGTCCAACGCTGTAAAGAGCAATATTGCATGTGAAACTGGAATGTTAGGTCCATGAATCAAGGCAAATTGGAAGTGGTCAAACGTGAGATGGCAGGAGTGAACATCGACATTCTAGGAATCAGCGAACTAAAATGGACTGGAATGGGTGAATTTAACTCAGATGACCATTATATCTACTACTGTGGACCAGAATCCCTTAGAAGAAATGGAGTAGACATCACAGTCAACAAGAGTCCGAAATGCAGTACTTGGATGCAATCTCAAAAACAACAGAATGATCTCTGTTTGCTTCCAAGGCAAACCATTCAATATCACGGTAATCCAAGTCTATGTCCCGACCAGTAATGCGGAAGAAGCTGAACAGTGCTATGAAGACCTACAAGACCTTTTAGAGCTAACACCCCAAAAAGATGTCCTTTTCATTATAGGGGATTGGAATGCAAAAATAGGAAGACAAGAAACACCTGGAGTGATTGGCAAATTTGGCCTTGGAGTACGGAATGAAGCAGGGCAAAGGCTAATGGAGTTTTGTCAAGAGAACACATCAGTCATAGCAAACACCCTCTTTCAACAACACAACTATGCTAAATCAGCTCAAATAATTTTTCAGTCTTTGGGACACTGTTAAAGATTCAAAGGATCTGAAATTACAATGAAAAAAGCTAGGTCGTGTGCCCATATATGGCTAGGAATCTTCAGAAACCTTGACAGACAGCTCTATAAAGACTGAAGACAAGGACAGCAATGTAACAACCGGAAAGGAAATCAAAGTGTGAGAACCAGAAGAAAAAAAAGTTAAGATTATGTAGTACAAATACAAACAGAAACACAGAAGTGAAAACAAACAAAATTTGAAAATATTAAGTCTCTCAAAAGCTATCAAGTGCACACTGGTTGGACAGGAGTCCTATGCAGTCCAGGGCAAAGGGATTTCTGAATAATGCCCAATAACACTATATCAGAACCAGGGACAAAATGAGAGTGAAAGATATGCAAGTCAGAAGGCCCTGAACTGTTATGAGAGCTGAGATGCAATTTGAATTCAATCTTCTTGTCAACCAAAGCATAAGAGTCAGATCAGAGATCTAGCTTCCATCCTACAGAAATGGATGTTACACCTACCTGAAACTTAATATAATAGGAAAAGAAAAATTTGATGTTAACACCTGCTATTTAAGTCATCAAAACAATTTTTTTAAATATAGGAAATATGTGCTGTTTTGGAGCAGTTTCTATTCAAAATAATTCGTCTCAACAGTACATAAATAATAGTATTCTCAGATAATTGGAAAATTTCTTGATTGATTCAAAAGTTTATCCCAGAGTTATAAATACCTGAAAAAAGTACTTATGTTATTGATATGATATGTACCACATAATTGAAAAGTCATGTCAAAATTGCATACATGATCTATAGAATACTAGAAATTGATAGAGCTATGCAACTACACAATATTTAAATTCAATGTTTAGAAGTCAGTGTGTCTCTAGTATTCTATTTATTCATTTTCTAATAAATGGATACATTGAGATATTTCCAAATGATGTAAATAACCACAGGTTTTGATCGCAACTCCTCCTGAAGTAAAAATTGGCTTGCTTTGCAAAGGGAAAATGGAATAAACATTACAGGTATATTGAATATTCATCTTTGCTATGTATGTGAAGACTGTCAGTTTCAGGATTCTTCTACATACAAGTTATATAAATATCACCAAATAATTGATGCAAAACTGTTTATTTGAGCAAGAGCTTAACTTATTCATCAACAAGTTATTAGTTTGCTCTTTCCCCCTGCCCCTTCCTAACTCATCTCTCCCAGGGTCTCTCTGTGTGTTAGCTGATTAGTATGATTTCCAGATATTATGACATCATGTCAAGGATACAATTTTATAATTTGTGTTGAAAATTAGCTTTTATATAAATGACACAAATTAGTTGCAATAGTAGGTATGTTTTTCTTGTGTTTAATATATTTCAGCAGTTTTTCCATTCACTAAATAGCCCAAAGCACCCAATACCTTGCTTGACTAGACCTAAGTGGTGTACCTATTCTCTTTCTTGGGAAAATTGATCCATGTAAAATTCACTGTCCTCTTTTAACCTATACTATATATACATATATATATATATATGTATATATATATATAAAAACATTAAAAATGCAGGGGCCTGCTCCATCTATTCAGATTCAGTAGGATGTCAGGTCATTTTGATGAACACTAAAATCTTAAAAATTCACCCATTTGTGGCAAAGAAAAATGCAATCGTTACTTTGAGAGAGAAAACCATTCAACATTATCAGTTTTTGACTAACACAAAATCATAATCTGCCAGGAAACAGTGATACTGTCATAACATCTTTCTTTAGCATTTTGCAGAATGAGCAGCAAGCATCTCAAAAAGCTGTAAATAGTAGGAAGGTTTTCAACATGAATTCTACATTACCAGAAAACTTGCTGTATTTTCCTGCATATTTTTCCCTTACATGTTCTATCTTCTTAAATATTTAGAATAGACACACATACAGTTGAGTGCCCTGCTCAAGCCTTCCTATTTTTTTTTCTTCTGCATTTGAGTAGGATGCCCTGAGCATAATATGTCTTACCCACAGCAGATTAGACAAATGTCAGACTAAAAGAAAAGCCAACTTCTTGCCTCTGTACAGAGTAGCAAGCAAAAAGAACCAATCAGCAAGAAAGTTGTCAATACTAAACTAAATTTAGACCCAAGCAGCCCAAGTGGCTGCCAGTGGCTGCCCTTATTTCCCTTATTTACAGGTACTAAAAACATTTAACCACAGAGGGTCAAATTACTTGAGAATAATCTCAAAACAAAATGAGAACAAAGGTATTTTTTAATATGTGTTCATGTTTATATTACCAGATAAAACTTTCTCACCTTCAGCTTCAGCATCAGTCCTTCCAATGACTAATCAAGGTTGATTTCCTTTAGGATTGACTGGTTCGACCTCCTTGCAGTCCAAGGGACTCTCAAGAGTCTTCTTTAGCACCACAGTTCAAAAGCGTCAATTCTACAGCAGTCAGCCTTCTTTACGGTCCAAGTCTCATATCCATACATGACTATTGGAAAAACCATAGCTTTAACTATACATATCTTTATCAGCAAAGTGATGTTTCTGCTTTTTAATATGCTATCTAGGTTGGTCATAGCTTTTCTTCCAAGGAGTAAGCATCGTTTAATGTCATGGCTGCGGTCACCATCGCCATTGATTCTGGAGCCCAAGAAAATAAAGTCTCTCACTGTTTCCACTTTTTCCCCATCTATTTGACATGAAGTGATGGGACTGGATGTCATGATCTTCTTTTTTTGAATGTTGAGTTTTAAGCCAGCTTTTTCACTCTCCTCTTTCACCTTCATCAAGAGGCTCTTTAGTTCTTTCTCACCTTCTGCCATTAGAGTGGTGTCACCTGCATATCTGAAGTTAGTGATATTTCTCCTTGCAATGACTATATATTATGATAAATGTTCCAACAGGATTTCCTTTATGTTCCCACCAGAACATAAAAGGTCATTTTGCTCAAAACAAGGGGAATAATAAATTTATTCTGCAAAAAGGAAAAAAAAATAATCACCTGATTTTAGTTTGAAGCCTATTCTGGAGTTTTCCATGTAGAATGGGAACAAAATTAGGGGAGCAAATATCAGGAAAAGGAAGTAGCATACACTTAAATATGGTAGAAATGCATATATTGTTCAAGTGGTTTGAAGGACGTATTGATACATAGACAGTGAGGAATTTTAAGTAAGACAGTATAATAATCTGAATTATGTGTCAGAAAGATCAATCTAAGTCCTCAGTAGTGAATACATTGAATGAGCTGGAATGTGAAGTGTTGAGGGCCTGCACAAAGTCAGTGATAATGAAATTCATAGGAAAACATGGATTTTAGAGATATTAAGAATACAGCATAAGAAAGAAAGGAGGGAAAGAAAGGAAATAGGCACTTCTAGGTTTCTGATTTTGTCTCATGGCTAAGAAGTTATGATTCAAAAGTACTAGAGTTCAATTGCAAAATAAGGAAAAAAGAAAAAAAAAAGAAACATGGTACAAAATAGGAATATTTTAAATATCACTATCACCACCATACATAACCTTAAGAAACTGACCTATTTGACTATCTAAAATTGACTTTGGTTTTAAATCAATTAAAGTCTTAGGCATCAGTAAAGTTATGTAGATACTTATTGATATTGGTCAACCAGAGTCTACTATGGTTTACTAATCTGAAAATCAGCAATACATCCATTAAGTGATATTAAGACCCCACAGGTCTCTCTCATCCTCCATAGATGAATTATGAATAAAACAAAACCAAAAGCTGTTTAAGAGATAACAAGAATTAAAGAATTTGCAGCAGATGGTACCAGCTGTGCACATTTAATTCCAGCTCAAACAATCTGCCAAATAGTTAGACAGAACTGCTTTTGCATGGGAAATTGGAGTGTCTCAGAGCCAAGGAGGAAATCAGAGAGCAGTATTTCTGGCATTAGTTATCAAACCTTTTATTATAATTAATGTTGGTGGACACAAACCTTCTTTCCTTTTCCTGCTTTCTTTGGACTCTGTGCATTTCTTCTTCCCTCTCTCCCCTTCTTTCTCTCAGAATACATATACACCTACACACACATACATATTCACACATATTTTCCATCAATTAAATAAAACATAACCTTAGATTTATGCAGTTGAAGTGTTGTAACCTAGACATTCATCAAACATGTATTAAAATATATAGTATAACTGTTTATTTTGGGTTTTTTTTTTTTTATATTTTGTCCTACCTCCTTTTGAAGACAACGGGCTGCTTTTCTGGATGCCTGATATACTCTGCTAGTGATCAGAAGTTGTTTTGTGCAGTTTGCTCAGCGTTCAAATGTTCTTTCAATGAGTTTGTAGGGGAGAAAGTGGTCTCCCCATCCTATTCCTCTTCCATCTTCTGTTTTGGATATTTTAAAGTTACATTTGAAACAAATCGTAACATGTCTCAATACATTTATAAAGACGTAAACAGTAAATATCAATGCAAAAATAAAGTAGTATATATGTCAAAGTCTAATCTATATAGACAATACATATATATTTAAAGCCACTGGGCAAATGTAACATACTTGGAGAAACTAAGACCTGAATTCAGCATTGAATTTGGACAAGCAAATAAAAAATGTGTTAAAATTCAAGAGGGCAATATCAGCTAAAACTCATGTGCAGAATGCAAATACATTCGAAGTATACATTGATTAGAACTGACTCACTAGAAGGAGGATACTTTCACGAATAGGCTAGACCATGAGATTTAAGACCATCAGTTTATCCTGATGATAATGATAATACCCATGAATGCTGTTTGACAAAGTAAGAGCCATGATAAAATGATCATAGTCTGTGCATGACAGAACGAAGCAGAAGCTACAAGCCAATGTGAGTAACTAGTAGCTCCTTGCAATAGCATATGCATGAGATAATTAGCATGTGAGCTTGCATGGTTGCAGTAAAATGAAAAGGAACGTAGTACAGAACAATATAAAAGAGGTATTTTCAGATATTAGTGTTTGACTCTATCAGAAACATAAGGAAGAGAGAAGTGTAACATGAGGCTTTGACTCTGAGTATTTTGGATGAAAACAGCAGTGATTTCAGAGAAGTTCAATCAGAAGAAGCAAATTCAGGAAAGAAGGAGTATACTGAAGAGGACAAGAGCAATGTTAGCTATGTTGTTCCTGAGATGTTAGGGAGAGAATAAAGTGTAATGACGTGGGCTCAAGCTGGGGTTTGAGAGTTCTAGATCACACACAAATATTTATGTAAACTCATTCTAAAAGAGGGGATAGTCGTAAGAATACATCAGTGTTTAAAATAAAGGAATAGTGATGAAAACTTATTGAGGTCTCAAAATGTTTCTGTAAAGAATGCTCCTGCTTAGGGTAGGGACAGGATGAAGAGCACTTGGCAGGGTGGTGGTGGGGACTGATATCAGACAGAGATCAAACTGAATTCCACTAACCATGTTCTTAAAGCCTATATCATTGCCATCTTGGGTATTGTATTAATTTCCTAGGGTTGGATAACAAATTATTAGACACTTATTTTCTGAAAACAACATTTAGAGTTTGAAATCAGTATGCCATCACAATAGACTCCTTCTGGAGGTTCTGGGGGAGAATCCATTTCATGCCCCTCTTCTAGCTCCTGGGAACTGCCAGCCCTCTTTGGCCTTCCATGGCTTGTAAACTCATTGCTCCAATTTCAGCTTCATTTTTGCATCAACTTCTCTTCTGTGTCTTTGTTTCCCAAGTCTCTCTCTTTCTCTCTCTCTCTTCTTTTTGTTAAGAATTGGATTTAGGATCCATTATTGGATTGTCATTGGATTTCAGATCCATCCTAAATCCAGGATGATCTCATGTCAAGATTTTTAACTAGGTTACTACTGCAAAGACTCTTTTTAAAAAGTAAATTTACATTCACAGGTTCCGAGGATCAGGTCTTGGAAATATCACTGGGGCAGGGAGGGTGCACTATTTAACCCATTAGAGGTATTATGAAATGGTTTGGAGTGATAGTGATATACAGCAACTTCTGCTACCATCACATCTGTTGAGAATGTTAATTAAAACTCTGTGAAGCAAAGTTATTCCCATTTTGCACAAGAAAAATTAGGACTCATATTGTGCATATCACAAAGTGATACCTCTCTTATCCTAAAGGCATATTCAATTTCCATTTTTTAATCTAAAAGGCATTATTGCAATAGCTCCAGACAGAATAGCATTTGTTTTACTGTTTTTCCTTTGAAAATAAAATTTTTGTTGACATACCATATTCTTTTTCCCTACTGTTTTCTGATCACTGAACGTACAAGATTTCTAACCAAGAAGAGTAATTTATTTGTTTGCTTTGACTATGCTTTGTTTGTTTGTTTAACTTGATTTTGAAAAAAGCAAAGCTAATTAGGAAAAATAAGGATAAGATTCTATTTGTTGCAGGGTGTGTGTGTATATATATGTGTGTGTGTACATGCACGTGCTCAGTCATGTCTGAATCTTTGAACCCCCAAGGACTGTAGCATGCCAGGATCCTCTGTCCATGGGATTTCCCAGGCAAGAATATGGGAGTGGATTGTCATTTTCTGCTTCAGGGGATCTTCTTGACCTAAGGATTGAACCATGTCTCTTGCATCTCCTGCATTGGCAAGCGGATTCTTTTACCACTGTGCCACCTGGGAAGCCCCTAATCCCAGGGTCAATGAATGAAAGTCGCTCAGTGTGTCTGACGCTGTGACCCCATGGACTATACAGTTCATGGAATTCTCCAGGCCAGAATACTGGAGTGGGTAGCCTTTCCCTGCTTCAGAGGATCTTACCAACCCAGGGATCAAACCCAGGTCTGCATTGCAGGTGGATTCTTTACCAGCTGAATCACAAGGGAAGACCATCTCAGCGTAAGCATACTCTAAACAATTGAAATGGGCAAATTTAATGATAACCACATTGTAATTGTTGGATAACTTAACCTCCTAAAAAATGCTGTTGGTGGTGTATCTATATAGAAATCTTATGTCATGCACTAGATTTATTGCCTATTCTGAACATGTGAAATCTCCCAAAATTCAAGTTGGTATTCATATACTGGATGATGTGATAAATTCTGTATGCATTTGCAAATATAGTATTTGTTCCTAGTGTTACTGTACTTAACAAGACACCAAAAATATTCCAGATCTATCTTCATATTTATATCATCTATTTATTAATATTAGCATTATATATTACATATTTTATTTATTATATGTTATATTAGTACTAAATTATATTATTCAATAATTATTTAATCTTTTTTGGCCTGTTTCTAATAAATGCCTGATGATGTCAATCAACTTGAAAGGTTAAACTGATTCTTTTTATAAACTACTATATACAAAATGCCAAAACAAATTGATTTGCTTATTCAATGAAACAATACATTGATTGAGTTTTAAAAATGTGCCACTGGAGGTTTACTTGACCTGACCAAACATTATGGTCTACTAAAGAGAAACAAAATGTAGAAAACATTTGCAAGGACACTTATTCTCTCCAAATTCCCATGTCTCTCTGGCTTATTTAGCTTTCTGGCTTCATCTGCCATGTCTTTATCACTTAACTAAATTGACCAAATCTTATATACACTTATAGAGTTTCTACATTTACTTACAATATTTCTAGAAAATAACCTTTTCACCAAGATATTTTCCTGCCAAACATATCTAAATGATTCTAGAATGGCTCAAACATATATATCTTCCTAGAAGTTTTCTCTATGTCCCCCAGCTATAAATAATCTCCTACATCTTGGTGTTTTATAGTTGTCTCTCTTAAAGTGGTAAACTTTATTGACATTCACTACTGTTACTTGAGGCAGTAACAAAGATATTCTATCCCTTCTATTACATTGTAAGCTCCTTGAGAATAATGTGTAAATCTTGTTTTTGCTTCCTTGCAGTAGGAGCTCAAAATGATTTCTTAAATAAATGAATGAAAACACAGATGAAAATCATACTTGCTACACAAAGAGTAAAGATGAAATTGATCCCTGTCCAGATGGGACAGCTCTTTGTACTCACAATCCAAATTGGATGTGTAGCCAAACCAAAATCAGCTGCATTGATTTTCCTTCCTCCTGTGGCCAAAATGATCCTTCTAAGTCAAGGTCACAGTTATCTTCCTCTGAAGAAAGAATGCTTACATTGTTTGGCCTCCTCTACTCTTATTCTGCGAAATGTTCATTAATTTTAGATAAATTTGAAAAATCAATGAAATAACAAAGCTGTTGGTGATCATTTGGGAATTTTAAACACTGGGTCAAATTATGCAGTGATGAATATCATACTTTTGATATGGTTCAGACACTAGCGCATGTATGGACTATGGAATTCAAATTTGTGAAACCTCCAACAGTTCTATTATTAATACCTCATCTAATTTAATTTTACAAACATTTAGGAAAAATAACATCATAATTATGTTTATCAAAGGTTAATAAATTCTTTACCAGCAGCAAAACCACTTCACTATCTTGTGAGAGAAAATTTCAAGCACAAGTGATATGTACTTGCCCTCTACCTCTGGGTTGTGTTTCGCTTGGTTGAGGCTTTTAGGATTATGATCAAAAACAATTTAAAGCTTGCACTTTTCCAGAATTAACTTCCAGTTTTAGAATTATTTACTTCTGGATTGAGATTTCTCAGTAAAGTTTAAGTAGATAAGTGTAACAAAATATAAAAAAAGTCTCACATATGCTACCTAACCTATGATAGACTAGCAAACTGAAAAATAAAATGTAGTAGTGATTTTATTGAACACTATTTGAACACATTCATTTATCTCAAGAAATTATAATCAGTTTTGAGGATTAGCAGTTAATAAGTAGATAAGAAAAGTAAAAAATATCTAGGCAAAAATAACGAGTTTATGGGCACAGAGTTTCAGGGAAAGAAATCAAATATGCATTGCATTTTGATAGTAATGTTGACAGATTTGGAATCTTTTGAAATCTACCCATTTGATTTATGTTCTCTAAATATTTATGTATTCTCAAGTGCATTTGAGGCTAATATCACACAACCATATTAAAGAAATGATGATAAAAAGATCTGCTACACTGGGAATTGACATTTATTCAGAGTTTGTCAACAAAACAACTTTATTATGTACGAAAAGAAGAGACCTGGATTATCCTAATTGTTCAGCAAAGCTACCTTTTGCTTAACTTTTTATTTCTATAACTTTTCACAGAGACAAGTTAACTGCTATAAGGCCCAGGTTAACAAGAGAATGAAATTATCAAGACAAACAGAACTGTCTTTAAAGATTCTCTCTGTTCTTCTCTCTTTCTTTTAGGATCATTATCTACAAGTTCCTCCAACTATTTACCATGGTTCTTTTTCTTGAGAGAAATGGGCTCATATAGTTTATATTAGACTACCTATATATCTTATATTGTCTACATTTAAGAAGGCATCAGCTTAAATTTTGGATGTTAAGGTACTAAACATATATGTGGTTCACATCAAAAATAAGTTGTTTTGGAGGCAAAGTATGTTTTGTTTGTTGGATACAGCCATAGATAACTTTTGGTTTTAGAGCATTTCTACTCTCATTGTTTAAAACATATTATTATTACCCTTGTGTGACATAGAAACTTCAGTCTCTGACTTTCTTAATGTGGTTAAAACATGAAAAGACCGAAATGCCGGTTAAGCCTCACTATTAATGAAACCGAAAGAGGAGTCAGGACATAAGAGGAATGAATGCCTAGGAAGCACTCTTAGCAACACTTCCAAGAGGTTCATCTTCACCTCTCAACAATGCTTCCTGATTAACAGCTGGACAGATACTTTTATCCAGCTGATAATTTATCTTCTTACATATGATTGCTTAAAGAAAAGTTACTTTATCCTGAATATTAGATCTCTTTCTCTTCT
Organism: Cervus elaphus; assembly: GCF_910594005.1. Classification (NCBI taxonomy): domain Eukaryota; kingdom Metazoa; phylum Chordata; class Mammalia; order Artiodactyla; family Cervidae; genus Cervus; species Cervus elaphus. The sequence goes on from NC_057835.1 coordinate 53,017,894, forward strand.
TCTCAACCAAATAGAAGCTATTGCAAGTCAAAAATGTATAGATTTGAATTAGAATTCCTGAGTTATTCTAACTCCAACATTTGCAGTCAAATGTTTTATTTCCCAGGAGTTGGAGAGATCAGATAGGATGGATTCAAGAATGGACACTTAAGTAGAAAAATGAGAAAATGAGTCCCTCTTTTTCTCCTACTCTCCTGGCAACAAATTCTAAATAAAAACTGTGAACAAACAGGAAAATTCCTGCTTCATTATTTGCAAAGTATTAACATTTTTAATTTATTCTAATTATTGTTTCCCCACAGACCCATCGATTTGAATTTGAGCCTTTGAATTTAAAAAATGTATCTCTACAATCAGTGGGCATACAGCACTAATAGGCAGGAACATTTCTATAACAAAATAAATACTGCATTTGAACAACAATCCTCATGTAAATCTGTATATCTGTGACAGGAATTAACAAAAACACTTTATAAGTTCATTACTCTAGCAAAAGTACATGCAATTATTTTCAAAATTAAAGGGAACCTCTTCCCAATTCTTTCCGTTGTTTTTTTCTTGGTGTATTTATTCTGTTTTGATCGTGTTTTCTGTGACATCATCCTTGTGATGCTAAAACAGAGTAAATCTATATTGAGGACTTGGTTTAATATGGAGCAATTTTTGAAAAGGTGCTTATTTTCTCCCTTTTAAGTGCCAATTAAGTCTCATTTTAAGATCAAACTTTATTGTATTCCGTAAGTATTAGGGAAGGGGCACTGAAAAGGAATGGAAATCTGGTACTTCCAGTTTAAAGAACCTGTCCGTTTCTGACCTAAACTCTTTTTAAGAACTCTCTATGGTACTTCATCATTGTGATCAGCTGGATGATCCAAAAGGAGAGGGGGGATTTTAGTAACTGACAAGTCTGAAAAGAAAAAAAAGTGTTTTTCATTTTGTGTCTATGTGTGTAAGACACCTGTGCATGCGGGCATGCTCAGCCTCTCAGTTGAGTCCTCTTCTTTGCAGACCCATGGACTGTAGCCACCAGGCTCCTCTGTCCATGGAATTTTTCAGGCAAGAATACTGGAGTGGGTTGCCATTTCCTACTCCAGGAGATCTTCCCAACCCAGGGACTGAACCTGTCTCCTGCATTGGCAGGCGGATTCTTTACCACTGAGCCGTGTGGGAAGTTCGGTGTGTATAATATATATATATATATATATATATATATATATATATATGTATACACACACACACACACACACACACACACACACACACACACACACACACACACACACAATTTGATTAACTTTAAATCTCCTTATTTGCTTTTCTATACTTATACAGGTACCTTTACTATAAAAATCATATTTTTGTTTTGTTATTAGACTATTTTAGAACAAGCATCTCTGGGAGCTAGCATAGGAAAGAGCAATAGGCAAGCACATTGACTCAAAAACGGGACACCCTAGATGCATGTGCTTAGTTGCTCAGTCTTGTCAGACTCTTTGCGACCCCATGGACTGTAGTCTGCCAGGCTCCTGTGTCCATGGGGATTCTCCAGGCAAGAATACTGGAAAGGGTTGCCACGCCCTCCTCCAGGGGATCCTCCCAACCCAGGGATCAAACACAGGTCTCCAGCATTTCAGGCAGACTCTTCACTGTCTGAGTCACCCGGGAAGCCCAAGAATACTGGAGTGGGGAGCCTATCCCTTATCCAGGGGAACCTCCTGACCCAGGAATTGAACTGGGGTCTCCTACATTGCAGATGGATTTGTTACCAGCTGAGCTACCTGGGAAGCCCCCCTAGATTCATATTGTCTCTTAAATATATTACCTCAGGCAAGGCAAGATAGTTAAATTTTTTTGTATCAATCTCTTCACCTATAAAATGAGGATAATTCTAGTACTTGTCTCAGCAAGTTTGTACAGAAATTGAATATGATATGCCAAGTAAATATAAAACAATGTCAGGCATACAGTAAGCATTTAATGTTTGCTATTATGTTAGCTATTTTTTTAACCTTCTTTTTCTAACAGTCTTAAATGAACGTATGTACAACACTGCTGCGTTCCTACAGATCAGCTGAGATAGATGATTTCTTTCATCCAAATTTAGACACTGTATTTTTCCTTCCGGAGAAATTGAGGAATTTCCCATCCAGGACTTTGGCTGATAATGTTATGTTTTTGGAATACCTTTGGAAATGCTCTCTTGAAGAGGAGACTGTTTAGAAAGACAAGAGTATGATCCAGCACTGAATGTATTGGATTAAATATCAGTGTTCCTGATGATGACCTTGGGCAAATCATTTCCCCATGCCTTAACTTTCTCCACCTCTAAAATATGATTTTCCATCCTGTCTCAGGAACTGGAAGATGGGGGTTAAAAATAGCTTGTGATTTATTATGAGCTGTAAAAACTAGAAACTATAGTGTTGTTTAATGTATTATGTATTACCAGATAAATCTTTTAACAGCTTCACATTGAAATGACAGACAGGATTCATTTAGGGAAAGATAATTGGATTATAGAATTATTATGTTTGACAATGGATATTAGAAACTGGTAGCTTAGTTGTAGTCACGATGGTCCCATAGTGAAAGTTTATTTTTGCACAATAATTACTGTTAAAAGTATTCCTGACTTTTGAGAAATAAAGTTTTTGTGTGTAAAGTCCTCCTGTCTAGATATATACCCATGTGTTTATAGATTACAGACAGCCAAGATATTTTTTTTTCTTTAAAAAAAAAAGTGAAATGAGTTGAGGTGACTAACCTCTGCACACTTGATAAGGAGGATTTTGTCGAGTGTCCTCAGTCCAAGGACCTGTTTGCATCTAACTCCTTGTTCCGTCCAGAAAAGGCAAGAGCAGCAGCAACACACCCTGACACCTTGACTGAAATCACTGCCAGAGCTGCCGCCGAGGTGGCTGAGCAGACTAATGACGTTTTCAGTGTTGATCCTCCCAGTCTCCTGCTAGTTCCCAACCTTGTTGCCCACTCCCTTGGAATCTGCATACACGGACAATAAAGCAGTGGTGGGAATGAAAAGTATCCTGCCACACCGCCCTTAATGTACCTCTCCGCATTAATGAGGTCAGTTTTGCTTACGGCTTTTGCCTCTTGCTAATGCTCCCTACAGAAGAGAAATTTCTTTCTCTTCTCTCTTTTCCCTCTCTCTCCTTCTCTCTCTCTCTCTGTAGAACATACACACACTCACACGCATAAATACAGCACAAACACACTTGGGAAAACACCCACACATAGAAAATCATACTCTCCATCATTTCCAAAAACACCCACTCTTACCCCTCACTATAGCGCCCATACACACACACACACACACACACACACACACACACACACACACACACACACACACACACACACTGCATGGGAGAATCACAGACCCAGACAAAATGCCACGTACCCCGAGAGTTCAGAATGCTTCCTATGCCTGCAGATTGAACCCACACACTACGCACGCCTATAGACGCTCTCAGTGTGCCCACTTCCCGGAGGAAAACTCCCTCCAAATGCAATAGTCTTGCTCCTTCCAGCGGGCAACTCCATATAAGCCTAGGGACAAAAGCTGGCCAGGGTACTCCTCGGGTGGTACACCGGACGGGAGCCATCGTTTGTGGGCAATGGGGAGAGCTGCAAACTCACATTGGGCGGTCCTCTTCACCAAGCCCTGTAGACAGATACTATATAATTCCTCTGATAGCCTCTGGCATGCAAATGGAGACAGAAGCTTTCGCAATTATCTCTTCCAGAACCAGTGCTGCAGCCCTCCCCCTCCCGAGATGGTATCAGATTTCCGAAAAGGACAGATTTCCAATACGCGCCTAGTCTAAGGAACTTGTGGGTTATAAGATCTGGGCCAGAACCAACCAAAAAAGATTAGAAAATTGACATACAAAAGCAAAACACGCTGGTCTCCGGCGAAGCTCCCCTACACCTTCGGATGAGGGAAATAGGGTACCATTTAGATGTGAAAGAGACGCGGGAGGCTTAGTAATAGCCAGTAGATGGCGCAAGAACTCTTCCCCTGTATGATGTTAACCCTTGAGTGCTGAGTTGGCGCTGCCAGGTCGAAACGTATAGATACATACGTTTTCCGTTTTGAAAGAACCTTCCTATTTACATATGCGGGACCGATTCAGAATTAAGACAAATGGGTATCTGTTCCAGATAACTACCACAATAAAGTAGTTTAACTGCAGCACACAACAGCTAAAAACCGTTTAGGGAATAGAAAAAAGGCGAACTCTTTCGGGAGATAACTGACTCCCTCCCCACCTCACCTCCGCCCTGGTCACGGATTAAATCCATTTACCTCGTGAATCAAAAAAAAAAAACCGGTTATGGTTTACATCTAAGCACTTGAATATGTAAATGCCTGTGTGCAAATAAATTCTCTGTGATCTCCCTTTTTCAATTAAATCACAGGATGATTAATGTGAGACGCCTGCCTGAAATAAACTGCAACTACAGTAGTAACACATGTCCCATTATAAAGACGTGGCCATCGATGGAACCCGGTTCATGATCATCACAGTTTCCCTAAAAGCAATACAGATTCCCCGATTAAAATATTCCTGTAACACGTTTCTATAGTCACAGGCTGGAATGGAGAACTCACTAACATAATATTCCTTGGGCTGCTTTTAGAGGCAGAATTGATCTATTCGGGGGGAAAAAAAATCAAACCTCTTAATTTCAGATATTGTGGGGAGTTTGTCAAACAGAGGAGCTGGGCTTTAAGAGGCTCACTAGTGGTTTCTGGTGGTTGCTATAACGAGCTAGAATTGAGGTAGGTTTTAGTGGAGGGGAAAAAAACGCACAAGAAAAGGCAGAATCCAGAGTAGCAGAGACTTTGTGCCCCCGTTGGAGAGAGATGGTTGAGTCCTCTTCAAGGTTGCTGTGGTATCCCAGAAACACCATTCACTTCGAGCTGTGACCGCGCACCAACGACAGCAACAACTCCACTGCGCCGGGCTGAGGAGCAGGAATTAGGAGCTCGCGAATAATATGAAAGGGATCCGCAAAGGGGAAAGCCGAGCGAAGGAATCCAAACCCCGGGAGCCTGGCACGAGAAAATGCGCTAAATGTGGCCGCCTAGACTTCATCCTGATGAAGAAAATGGGGATTAAAAGTGGATTTACGTTCTGGAACCTCGTCTTTTTACTGACGGTGTCTTGTGTGAAAGGTAGGCTTGCTTTCGGGGGTCCCCTCTGCTTTGGATGGAGGTGAGCTGACTTGTCGCCAGAGACGGGTAGCTTACTTCGCAATTTACACCGATGAAATAATCATGATAATACTGAAGGAGTTGATTCACAGCTCTTTTTCTCCCTCAGATAGGAAATGCCTTTTGCTTGCCAGATTTGGCGTTCAATGCAGTGATTGAGCTTGTGCTCAATAAATATTCTTGCAGTATGCTCAAACGAATACGTGAGTTGGTTCGTATAGCCTCTAACTAGTGGATACCAGGCAGAATTCCTCTGCAAGACTTTTCTTGGTGATGAGGGTTACCTTGATTTCTAGTCAAATCAGTGGGGTTTGATGCTTTGGTTGGAATATTTATATTAAAGACGCTCCTGGAAATGCTTTTTAACCCTTTCAGGTAGGAAAGTTACCGACATGTTAGGAAGGTGCTGCTTTTAAATGCATTAGGGCACGGGGGTCTTTCAAGCATCCCTCCACCCCCACCCCCAACCAACATGAATGTGTGCATGCATATGTGAATTATTTCTACGTGGGCTCTTTTGCATTGATAAATGATAGAGGCTCTTTCCTAGGTCTTGTGGTAGAGGTTTGGCTTAAAATGGGGCTTTTGAACGGTCTGAGACGCCAGCAAGTGTAACCAGCTACCTTTGGGGATGAATGAAGGTAGGAGGAAAGTCATTAGCTGACGACCAAAAAGAAAATCCCCAGCAAGTCTCGGCGTTCAGACAGGTAGAGTGAGTGTCACATGCACAGACAAGGGGAGGAGGTGGGTGGGATGTAAAATTCAATCCTAAGCAGGAAGGCAAGGGACAGTCAGGATCATTGGAAGGAGAGCTGTCCTCTGGGAGAAAATAGATTCCCAGCTCTGTTCTACAACTTCTCCTGCGCCCTGCTGCCCATTAATTGCTGCAAAAAAATACTCAGGCGGTGTTTATGACTCATGCTATCATTTTTGAACAACCACCTCCCCGTACTCATGGCAGCTTGCATAGACGCGACGGATGTCGTTTTCAGTGAAGCTAGTTTCAAATCCAGGGTGTCTGTGTGCCGGGGGTGGGGGGCTGTTGGCCCGGGCGCGCCACCTCTGTCCACACAAACTGGACGCTTCTTCCTTTGTAAAGGAGTGTCTCTCTGAACCGCAATCGGGCCGCGTCTCTATGAAACAGTTTATTGTCCAGCTTGCAGCTGGCTGTCCCCCCACAGAAGGCAGTCCATCTGCATTCAGTGGAAATGATAATTCATGTTTTGGGTGGAGGGAGCTGGAAGGGTTACCTCTCCCTCTATTAGGGACCAATGATGGGCGACATGTCTCGAATTTTAATTGACATTCCTAAATGCCAAGAAGTCGTCCCAGGTCTCTGTGGCAGCAACTGCCTTGTAATCTCAACCTCCTTCTTAAAGCTTGGCACCCCTCCTTCGCCGACCCTCACCAGCCTCAGCGCAGCTCTGAACCAAAACGCTTGTTCTCTACGGGCGCAACTACACAACCTAGTGCACAAAACGCGTCTTGGGTTGCTTACACGGGGTTCTCGTCGCCGGCTCGACGTGTGAGGAGCCTCGCATTTATGCTTAGCTCGCCTGCCAGTGGGAGTCGGCGGTTAATGGATGGCCCTGGGGTTGGGCGCGAGGAGCCGGCGACAGCTCCTGGCAGGAAAAAATGTTGAGGTGGCTCCTGCTAGATGACCGGGGGGTTAAGTGCGAGTTTTCACGCGATACCTGTTGAGTCAAAACACATTGAAGGGGCAGATGGGAGAGGGAGTCTCCGAAGCTGGAGGAGCACGCCAGGCTGACAATCCCAGAGCCCAGCAGCCTGCGATTACAGCCCGGCTGTCCGGACCTACCATATTTCCCAGATAAGCCGCGCCGATAGAAACGAAAGGCGCGTCAGTTTGCTTTAAATGTAACTGGAAATGAGCACCCCCTCCCACCCCCCTCTCCTCCACTCACAGCTCCTGTACTTTGGACTGAGATAATCGGTCCACTGAATACATTCCAGTTTCGGGGACATCAGGAAGAAGGGGTGTTTCACACTCTGCTTTGATCTTGTCCAAAATCAATTTTCAACGGACCATTAATTTTTTTTAATGGTAATAAGGTTTTTCATTGTCACTTATCTGCCACTTGAAAGACATTTCCTATATTTTACAACTTGGAACGCCGTCCTCAGATTCTGAGACACAAACTTACAAAGGATATATTCTTTAGATTTACTCCCAGTTGCCAGTGGTGCCAATTTTTAGGATTGCTTCTTCTTCTTCCTTCTCCTTATTTTATGTTAATTTCACCTATGTCTCAAGGCTTTTCCTAAAACCAAGATTGCGGCAATAGCTTTAATGTTCTTTCCCCTTAGTGTCTACGACCGCTTTTGTCTTCCACGGTGTTTTTCTTCCGGTCTCCCAGGCCCACGGGAAAGCTCGGAATGGGCAGTCTTTCGAAGGGCTCTGCAGGTTCTAACCTAGGGCTAGGGCTCAGGAAGTCTGCGGTGCGTGCTTTCCCAGGTGGACAGCTCAGGCCTTGAGAATTCCACCTTTTGTCCACACTTTTCATCCTTTACTATCTCACCTCTGCTTGCAACATCAATGACAAAGAGGCTCAGTGGGAGAAAACGCCTCAGAGTAGAAGACAAAGTGGGCTTCCGTGGTAGGCCTGAATTGCTCCAGTGGTACTGGAAAGAGAGGCAACCCTCTCAGGGCGTTTTATCCCCACTGTTGTCATCTGAAATAAAACGCTCTGGAGGGCACCAAATTGGGGGGGGGGGGCGGGGTGGGGGCTGCTTAGGCTGATGCATGCTGAAACACACACGCACACACACACGCAGCAGAGGTTTCTGAAATGCAGCCTGCAGCTGCAGCCTGCCTGTTTTAGGTTTCAATCAGATAGAATATGTGAATCTTCAAGTCGTGCTTAAATGTCCCGCCCACGTAAACAAACACTGGCGGGGTGCTTCCCCACACTCCTCCGGAGATCCCGGGGGAACACACAAATCGTGAGGGGGAAGGTACAGAAAGCACTGACCTCCGAGGACAGCAGGTGGGAGCTAGCGGGCTACAACCCCCACCCTGTACTATTGCCTGCTTTCAAGACTCCTTGCTGGACCCCCAGGCTTCCAGAAGGATCTCCGTCTCTGCGTGCTCTGGGACTCCAAGGAGATATTACTCCCACCACAGAGCTCTTGGGAACAGCCGAGCTCGCAGCTTGTCCCGCAGTTAATTAGAGCTGGCAAGGGTCGCCGTGTCCACGCAGGAGGAGAGCTGCCAGCAGCGTTCAGTATCACCGTGTGCCCACCCCAGGGTGGCGGCGCCGGAGGTGGCAACCCCAGGCTTGTGCTCCGGGCCTGATAACTCTTACTTTCCCGACCTCAGGGCGACAGTCTGACCTGTCAGTATCGTTAACAAAAATTTCTGTCGTGTCTCAGGTCTCGAGAGAGCTTTACAAAGATGGTTCTGTTGGGTTAATGTCTTTACAAACCAATAACTGCACCCAACAAAAAGCCACCCACTGCCACCGCCACCATCATCAAAACCCTTCCCCTGAGTTTAACAAGACTGAGTCAGCTGCTGAGAGGCAACCTTCTTGTTTGGGTCGGGGTCCTTGTCCTGCTGCAGTCTGTTCAGGTAGCCCTCCCTTCCAACTGTTTCCTCTGGAAATACTCCATTGCTTCTAGAAGACCAGATTCCCCGAAATATTCATAGGCCACTGAGGTTGAACTTAACGCCTGACTTGGCCTTTGGCGATTGTGACGGGTGTGTGTGTGTGTGTGTGTGTGTGTATGTGTGTGTATGTGTGTTGCTGGGAGGGAGAGTCCACATGAATCAAGACGGAGGCGCCTTCTGGAGGCCTCCAGGGTGGGTGTGGGTGTGTGTCCGAGACGACAGGGTGGCGGGTTACACAACGCGTGTTTCTGTTCCGGACCCTAGCCGGTCCGTGGTGCTGCGACCACTGCTCTTAGGAGTCCCGGTGGAGGCACAGAGAAGGCTCCCTTTTGCTGCTCTCACCAAAACAACTTCTCTAACAGGCTCTTCGGGAGTTCGAAAAACTCACCAGAGAAGGAGTAATGGGGTTGATTCCCCTCTTCCATCCCCTTCACCCCCTGCCCTGCTCTGTCGCTGGGGGGAAAGCAAGCAGGGGGCAGTCCCAGGACTGGAACTCCACAGGGCTCTGTTGGATCCCAGGGGAAAGCGCAGAAGAAATGAAACAGCACAGGGTCATCCCGGTTGTCCTGGGGTCCTCTCCCCGCCCCGCAGGAGAGGCCAGCTGAGGACTGAAAGCTGGACAGGAACGGGGATTTCAGCGCAGTGCAGAATAATACGAAGCAGAACAACCAAAGAAAGAAAGATAAATTCAGGCAGCCAGGCGATTTCCCTTCTCCTTGAACACTGCGCCTTTGGGGAGGCTTTGCATCACCGAGTTGCTAAGCCAACCCAATTTACCGCCCTCAAAAGGCTTCAGTAGCTCCCAGAATTCTGAGCTGAACTTTCCCTGGACAGTTACCAGTTGAAATCCTTCGAAACTGTCATTTTGCAGCCCCATATTTCCAGCATCTTTTGGTATTGAGGGTGTTGGGGAGGACGTGGGGGCTGCTTTAAGCCCATGTAGGAGTGAGTGTGTGAGCAGAAATGATTAAGGAGCAGGTTTCAGGCTGTGGAAAACCTGATGGCAGCTCCTTTAAGATCCTTCAAGGAGAAAACGGATAGAATTTACTCAATAGATTATATACTCCAGGAGATAGATTTCATTTCAGTAGTTATTACTGTTCATGATATTAATTAGTGTTACTATTTATGGGATAGCTGAATAGATTTGGGGTACACATCTTTTCCCTAAACACACAATTAACTGTCTGCAGAAACAGTAAAATATTAAAATAAAGCAGTAGCAAATGACATCAATATAGGATTTTAAAAGTGGCAAGCTCTGGCATAAGTGCCATCTGATAAAACAAAAAGTAAGAAAGGTAGTACTTAATGATGCCCTTGCATACATATAGAAACAACCTCTAATGCTAAAATATGTCTAGTCTCAAACACAAAGTGAAAGCAGCTAAACTTTATTTCCTACGTCTCCAAACATACTTCTCCTTGGTGTCTTGAAAGTTTTACTTTCTTCTACTTAATATCACAGTCTCCAGAAAAGGCTTCAGGATATTAAATACTCTCAATGTTTTGTCCAGTTTGGAAAATAACTTTGAAGCCACAAGCAACATGTCTGGTGAGGAAACTGTTACTTCAAGTAACATGACTATTTGAGAAAATATGCCATCTTGTACTTTGAATTCCAATTTTCAGTGTTGGAGAGATCAGAAGCAAAATGACTGCAAGCCAAAAGATTAGCAAAAATGCCTGAGCTGCCAATAAGGTCATTTTATTTTCTCTCTATATACATTAAAACATAGCTTCTTTTTCTGTCTCTTTTTCCCATAGCCCTTACTCATAATCCAAAGTGGTGTGTAGTTTATACATACAGTGGCAGTTTTAATTTGGATTTTGGATAAGGTCTGGTAGAACAGATAAAGTCATTACCCATTTATCTTTTCTCTTTCAAAGTGAGCAGGTGGGGTGATTCATGGTACTTTCCAGGGAGATCAATCTCCAAGTCTACAAGATTTTCTCGGAATTAGACCCCTTGGAAGGCCCTTATTCTCATCAGGAATATAACTTTTACAGGAATGTCACTGGGAAAAATCAATTTGTTGAATACCTTCCAGTATGCATGGTCTCAATGCTAGTTATCATCTTTCTTTCTCTCAAGCCTCTTATCTTACTGCTATAAAATGCATTCGTGCTATCACACCTTTTGCTAAGCTATCACCTGGTGCTAACTAAAGATTCTTAAGGATTAATACTTTTTATATAATCACAATCTGTCACCCAAAAGCCAATTTGAAACCTCTAAAAAGTCAAAATTTATAAGATTATCATATGCATCATGTACCTTGTAACTGGAAAATAAGAATATCAATGATAGTCATGTGTCATTAGATATGACAAAATTTTCTATTTGCTCAAAAAAGATTGCACAGCAGTGATTTCAAAGTGTTCCTCAATAAATATCATCCTTTGGAAACTTGTTAGAAATATGAATTCTTAGATTCCCACTCCAGGCCTATTGAAACAGATGGCCTAGTAGTCGGGCACCCACATAGGTGTTTATAACAAGTCATCCAGGTAATCCTGATGTGCTCTAAAGTTTGAGAAACACTAAATCAAGTATTCTGGAGCCACCAAGACCTGAAGCAGGGGAAAAAAAAAATTCTGCCAGCAACTATCTTTGTACTAGCAACTCAGTTTTCCTAAACTTCATTTTCATTATCTATTAAAAAGGAAATTAGAATTTCAGTAGAAAGATTATGCATGCAACATATATAGTGCCAGACACTAGTAGCTATCATCACTGTTATTAAAATACACTTCCATGCACAAAGCCAGTGAATCTCACACACTTCATCTCTAACATTACCAGCCCTAACTTGTCCACCACAGTAAATAAAAAATAGAGCATCTTCTCCCTAGCTATTATTTCACTTTGGCTAAGTTCCCAGGCTATTATACATTGGAAAAACACTCTGAAATTTCTGCTTATCACCTTTACACAGTTACTCCAGGTGCTGGCTCTATGAATCAGGGGCAGAATCATAGCTTAAATATGTTACTCCTACTCCTACTCCTAGGCTAATTTCATTTGTTGTATTCCAATAGTGATTTATTTTAATATTGATTGACTAATGTACTTACATAAATTTGTTAATTCATCTTGTTACAAATCCACAGTACTTACAGGGCTGGAAGAGTTCTTACATACCAGCTAGTTCACTGCTTATATTTTATACAATAAATGCACATGTCTAGAAAGGATAAGTGCTTTTTTCACTAGGTTAAAAATATAACTAGCTCCAGAATTGAGACTAGATCATTGGGCTTTCAAGTTCATGTTCAACTCTATTTCTACTGTACCTTATCAATTTTACTACAGAGTTTTCTCAGACGGTACCAACGAAGACAATCACAAATCTAACATTTGAGAACCATATGCCAATTAGTACCATACAAGAATATTAATGACTATATGTTTTTATGGTATTTTTTTAAACGCTAACTACTCATTTTGTAAAAGGCAAAAATAAACAGTTTTGGTATGAAAATAGTTTCTAAAACTATTATGTACACCAAATATCATCATATATTCAAGTCTATTTTTGACATTATATGGTTGTAAAAACAAAATCATAGGACTCTCTTTTAGTCTCATAAAGATCTTAGATTCCTGGGTCAGAAAGATCCCCTGAAGAAGGGAATGGCAACCCATTCCATTATTCTTGCCTAGAAAATTCCGTGAACAGAGGAACCTGCAGTCTGTGGGATCTCAAAGTGTCAGACACGACTGAGTGACTAACGCTTTCACTTTTTCAAAGAACTTAGAGGGATAGTACTTAAAAATCAAATCCTTATTTACTTCTTCCCATAGTCTAGACAAAATTTCTTATTTAAAGGCTTTTAAACCTAGAAAATCTGTTCCTAATTTATTTTATTCATGTTTTCATATATTTACATCATATTAACATAAGATGTATGCATTCTCTCTCATCTGCATTTACATTTGCACATTTCTCTCACATGATCTAAATAAGATGATGGTATCATGTAAAACTCTACTACAGAAGTAATAGTATATTTTATAAATATATAAATAGCATATTTTATAAGTTTATAGCCTATAAGTATACTATAAATAGTGTATTTATAAATTAAAATTGTAAAAACAATCAATAATCTGAAGGGCTATCTTCAATTTTAGTGATATGTGATATTTCTCTAAGGTCTCTCCATGGGAGTAAAATTTCAAAAATAATGCATGTTGCTAAATTTGAAGTGCTTACAAGTTCAGAAAGTGATTGAATTACATAAAAAGTAATGAGTGATTCTCTGAAAAGCTGAGTTTGTAATGTTCAAGATTATAAAGTTTCTCTTACTTCCTTTGCTCTATGTTAGCAAATTTTAAAGAATTTTTTTTATTCCATAGTTTAAAGTAATGGTAAGCATTTTTTTTTTGAAACTATGACAGTTTAAGGAATGCAGTTGCATACCATTTTGAAAGGAAATTTATAAATGGAAATAGACTCTCAGAAGTGAATTTGTTAACTTTTACATAACTGAATAAACAATAGCTATGCTTAGTTTATACAAGTCCATCAGATTATACAAGATTCCAGAATGCTCAGGGGTGCTTCACATATGTGAAAGAACATGTGCTCAGTCATGTCTGACTCTTTGCAACCCCATGGACTGTAGCCCACCAGAGAATTCTCCAAGCAAGAATACTGGAGGGGGTTGCCATTTCCAACTCCAGGGGATCTTCCCAATCCAGAGATTGAACCCACATCTCTTTTGTCTTGTGCTTTGGCAAGCAGATTCTTTACCACTGAGCCACCAAGGAAATATACTTCATATATAGAGAGGATATAAGATGTTATTATGTCAGGGGAAATGGTACCAAAAGAGGCATGTGCATATACTGTATAAAATTTGAGCCATATGAAGCTCTGTGCTAAACCCTTTAAATAGAGTGTGTTACCTACATCTCAAACAGTGATTCTCTCTCTTTTTCCTGCTTAGAATTCTAACAAGTATCTTGTGAGATAGCTGTTATCTCCTATGTATAGATTATTATCTCCATTTATAAATTATCCACATTTCCTGGGGCCAGAGAGGTGCAATGACTTTCCAGAATCATTGTTTAGCTAGTGGTTGTATGAAATCTGAAATCATAATAGATTCATAAGTTCATAGACTCATTAAACAATAAAACTATAAATGACCAAGTTACTAATTAAATCTCTTCATTTTTATGAGAAAAAACAAAATCTTGACAGTTTAACTTAAAAGACAGCCTAATGTTAATATCCATGTGTTTTATATATATATATATATATATATATATATATTACATTACATTGTATATATAACTTACAGTAATACGCAACTTCTCAGTTTTGTAATTTTCAACATCTTTACTTAACTTGCCTAACTTTACTCTCTTAATTATTCTGTTAGATGGTTGTGAAAGCTATTTTTCAGTTTTATATACAACAGTAAGTGAAGCAAAGGAACAATGCACAAGTTAAATATGTCACTATAAGACAAAAAGCTATTTAGTGCATTAAGGGCAAGAAAAAAAATCAAAACATATATTACTCAGATTTTAACCCAGTGCTCCTGAGTAAAATTTTAAAATTTATGAATGTAAATGAATTTATGGACTTCACATATAAAATATGTGGGCATAAAATTATTTACCAGTAGTATCATAAGCCTTGGCAAATACATTAATTCTATTTGGTACCTTAATCTTCCATTTAGTTCTACAGAATTTAAGGATGGGAAAACTCTTATGACTCACTTGTCTACTGTCTAATAGTCAGGGAATGTGCATTAGATTTATATGTGGGGGTATGGGAAAGTACTTTATAAAAAAAAAAAAACATTCCTATCCAAGCTTCATCCCCTTGCTCTACTTCCTACCATAATTGCATCCTAGTTAAAAGTGCAGGTGTAGGTGTACATCTCCACATACTGAGCAGACTGTTCTGAGAAATGAAGAGATTTGCCACACAATAGAATGCAAAACAGTCCTTCAGTTCTCTGTCCAACACGTTTCTTTTCATTGCTGTGCTTAGTCGCTCAGTCATCTAGGACTCTGCAACCCAGTGGACTCCAGCCCAGCAGGCTCCTCTCTCCATGGGGATTTCTCCAAGCAAGAATACTGGAGTGGGCTGCCATGCCCTTCTCCAGGGAATCTTCCCAACCCAGGGGTTGAACTCAGGACTCCTACCTTGCAACCGGATTCCTTAGCAGCTGAGCTACCAGGGTAGCTCTTCTTTTTATTGGATACTGCCTTCTGAGCCTCCTTTATATGTATGCTAAGTCACTTCAGTCGTGTCCAACTCTTTGTGACCTCATGGATTTTAAGCTGCCAGGCACCTTTGTCCATAGGATTCCCCAGACAAGAATACTGGAGTGGGTTGCCATGCCCTTCTCTAGGGGATCTTCCTGACCTAGGGATCGAACCCGTATCTTTTAAGCATCTCCTGCATTGTCAGGCAGGTTCTTTACCACTAGCTCCACTTGGGAAGCATCATTTAGCCCTAATTTGTTAATGGAATAAAGCTACTTGAGAAGAGAGGCCACTGTGCCTATGCCCAAATCCTGACCAGGTTCAAAATCATATTTCCTGAAGTAATTGTGTAAGGTGACACAGATACATGAGTGTAATAATACTGGTAAATGAGAATCTTAACATGCAATCTAAAGATTAACTATAAATTAAATGGGGGCATTGAAATTACATCATTGTCTAAAAAAGAAAAAATATACACACATTAAATTATACATAAGCACTCAAAATTAGCATTACATTTTCCCTTTAAGGTGATAAAATATATTTTTATATGCAAAAGGTGTTCTATTGTACTTAAGTCCTTTCTGAACTTTAGACTGTCCCAATATAAATATATACCTGTCTTTTTCTACTTGCAATATTAAAAATTTGTGACTGTATTCATAGAGATGTCATTTTAACCTATATTTTCAGTGTTAAAAGTTCAGATAGCCTAACAATGGTCCTCACATGTATTACCCATAGAATATATTTATTACTACATTGGACAATTTATTTGGGACATTGTTATTTTAAATAGTTTTGCATCTTAGAACAGCTAGGCATAGATTTCTCCACAGTTGCCAAAATTCAGGTAAAAGTACACATACAATCTGTCTCCAAGTCTATTTCCTGCAATTATACATTCTAGAATTTTATTTAATGATTAAAATTGACTAATTGTCAGCCAAGGTTCTCCATTTTAAAAATGATCCTACTGTAATAACTCACTTTAGTCTATTGAAACTTTAAATCACAAACTGACTTAACATTTTTGTTTTCATGAGCTTGGTGAAGGGAAAGGAAGCAGACTGATAATTAAAATGCCTTTTTCTTGAGCTTGTTCACATCCCATTAGCCATTTGTTTATACATTCACATCTACTTAATACAATTAACAGCTTTAAACAGTTTTAACAGTTTTAAGCAATGAAAATCGTTTCATTGATATTATTCTAATTTCTCAAATATCTATTTTAGTTTTCTATGAGGAATAGCTTTTTTGTTTGTTCACACTCTTGAGGGTTATCTGATTTGAAAGAAATATGAAGGAAATGTTTTTAAATTTCATTTTGAATGTTTACATGCTGTCACTCATCATGTCTGACTCTTTGTGACCCTTTGGGTTGTAGCCTGCCAGGTTCCGCTCTCCGTAGGACTTTTCAGGGAAGAATACTGGAGTGGGTTGCCATTTTCTTCTCCAGGTTATCTTTTTGACCCATGGATCAAACTGGGTCTCCTGTGTTTCCTGAATTGCAGGTGGATTCTTTATCCATTGGTACCTGGGTTCATCAACTGAGTCAGTAAAAATAAAATTTTAAATTATATTTTATTATGAGTGTTTTAAAATAGAGAAGTTAAAATGAGTCTACTTCATTGTTAAAGCATAAAAAGATGCTGTTAAAAGACTTTAACTTCAGATAATTTGTAATTCTTAGTAATGGCTTTGTTTTTGATGTTTAAACTATATTTTTATACACAGATGGGCTTCTCAGGTGGCTCAGTGGTAAAGAATGGGTCTGCCAATGTAGGAGATGCTGGAGGCATGGGTTCAGTCCCCAGGTTGGGAAGATCTTCTGGAGCAGGAAATGGCAATCCACTCCAGTATTCTTCCCTGGAAAATTCCATGAACAGAGAAGCCTGGCGGGCTACAGTTCATAGGATCACAAAGAGTTAGACATGACTGAGCATGCATGCACACTGAGGCTTATGAAGGAATGAATGATTTCTCTGAATCTGTTATTGAAGGTTTAATTTGAATTTCCCTAAAATGTTGGTAATGAAATTATGCTGCTCTATCTGTATGTTCTAACATTGAGTTCTGTGTTGCTAAAAGCTGCATTTGTGATATAACAAATCAAAGTTAGGAGAACAGGAAGAAGAAACACAACTGAATCTCCTGGAGCTAAAACACACTACCTTGAATTTATTGGCTGTGTGCTCTAACTGAACCATGTAGACTAGACAAAATATTTACTTAGTGTTCACATATATGGAGAAATCCTGACTTAAGATTTTTTGGCTGATGTCTAAATCAAAACAACTAAACTGATTCAAATGTTTTTTTGTAAACAAATTTGCATCCAGTCTACTAATTTGTATGTCAACTTCTAGCTTAATAGTTTATAAGATGATGGAGATGATAAGCCCTCTCAAATGAAATTTGCAATAGAAATGTTGACAGGCCCATGATTGCCTGTATGAATTCATGTTCAGTACTCTTTTCATGGCCTAAAAAAGACTTTTGTCTATGAATTCTACTAGTACTTGAATGCCCTTTTATCTCTTAAATGTTTTTAAAGGAGGTCAAATAGAAACTCTTAAAATCAATTTTCTGGCAAAGTGCTAGGAAATCTTTAATATCTGTGTTAGTCTGGCAGTGGTCATTAATATATTAATAGATGAAAATTATAAATGACATTTTGAACTTAATTTTTAAATATTACCAATGTGTTAAGTCCTTAGGAATCAGTCATTTTTCAATATGTTGAAGCTCGCTACTTTTTACCTGTCATTGCATAGTTTATTGCAATCTGCCCATCTTAGAAAGACTAATTATGTCATTCTTTCAAAAGAAAAATTCTCAAAGGCCTCAAAATAAAGATTGGAAGATGTTAGACATATTAGGTTACACCTTTTACTTTTTCATATAAATATTTAGTTGTTTCTATCTTTTTGTTGTTGTTGTTAAGTTTGGTTTATTACATCTTTCATTAAAACAGTATTATTTTTAATCATATATTATTATATTGACACAGTTTAAATTAGGAGTTGTAAAAGATATAGTGGTCAGTAGATTTTATTTCCACAGAAAGAACCAGTGACTTATGTATCAGTTCTGAGACTTATCCTTCAGCCATCAGTCATTTATGGAAGGCCTGTGTTTGTCATGCCCTGGCCTTAGACAATATAAAGAGGAAAATCTAGTCACTACCCTAGAAGTAGACAGTCTTCATAGTGAAGGAGGATTTATGTGAACATAATACCAAAGAAAAAATACCAAAGAAAATTGTTTAGTTCTTCTATATGATTCTTTTATCATGAAATATCAATGTAGCACCTTTGTTTGCCTTTTGATGAAGGTAAAAGAACCTTTATTTACACATTCTATACATTGTCTTTATCCTATCACAGGTTAAGTATTAATATCCTACAGATATTGTTTGAAATTGTCCAATAGGTATCATTTTGTAAACTAATGTAATTTTCCCTTGTAATTTTCAGTTAAAATGTTTATTGACTTCCATCTGTTCAGTGAACTGATATTAAATACTTTTTCCAGTATTAATTAAGATTCTACATGAATTTCTATAACAGTGTTTGTACATTTATAAAATAGTTTGTGATCAGAAAATAGTGCTTGTTAGTCATTCTTTTTTCCATTGTTCCTGCTTCAGAACTCCTCACAGGCTTCCTACTACTTTAAATTTCAATTTGTATCTCTGTCCCTTTATTTAGTGTTTGACATGAAATAAACCTTGAACTAACTTATCAAGGTCAACACATGCAAAGGGTAAAATAAATAACTAAATATAACTATAACACATTCTGTCACAGTTTTTTATTTCTTATTTTTGCATCTTTATTGGAGACTTATGTGTGTTGGGAAAATAGTGTTTCAGTAAGTAGATTATGTTTTGTTTTCTTTGTTTTTTGATCTGTGATTTAAAGAGCAATAGAAGGATCAATGAATGGTTATACTGAAATGCAGTCATTTGATGAAATTCTGGCACTGGATCAATAACAATTTTGCTACATAGGAGTTAAACAGAATGATATATCTTTACGAGGTTAAGGCACTTACCAAATTTATCTTGTATTTTATGTTTTCCTCATTCGCCTCATGTTGGTTTCTTTGATGATTCATATTATTTTAATATTAATATTTGTATCAACATCCTACTTCACAATTGCCATCTTCCTTTCCCTTTCCACATTCTACTTCTTTGTGATCTAATGATTTAATGTGTAAGAAACCAGATTTAATATTTATTAATACAGCAAATATTATTTTTTTCTATTCCTAATTTCTAAAATATCAACAATTAATGTAAAACCAAAACTAAACCTGTCTATTGTCTATGTAAATTCATTACTCTCTGATTACTTTAGCAAAAAATAAAAAAAGGTAAATATAAAGGTTGAGATGAAAAGGTTTTCGGTAATATCAATTGTTTTACTCAACTTGGTACAATTAAAGGAAGGATTCCTATGTACACCACAGTAAATTTCAAACACTCTCCACAATACACTCTCCATTTAGCTCCATGTATTGAAATCCCAACCTAATACATGGGAGATAATTTGCAGGATATGCTGACTTGGTTCCATCAACCCCCAAAACCCACATCTAAGATCCTCCCTTTCTTTATCTTAACAAAGAAGAGTGTGGTCCCTTCACATTTCTCAAAACTATATTTTACAAACATACAAATCTGCATTGCCTTTCCATTCATTTGGTTTTTCCTTCTCAGGTTCCAATCTGTTTCTTTCAAGCAATTACAGGCAATTCACATACTGTATAATGTCTCATCACTTCATGGCGAATCGATGAGGAAACAGTGACAGACATTTTTTTTTTGGGGGGGGGGGGCTCCAAAATCACTGCAGATGGTGACTGAAGCTATGAAATTAAAAGACATTTGCTCCTTGGAAGAAAAGTTATGACCAACCTAGACAGCATGTTAAAAAGTGGAGACATTACTTTGCCACAAAGGTCCATCTCATCAATGCTATGGTTTTTCCATAGTCATGTATGGATGTGAAAGTTGGACTATAAAGAAAGCTGAGCCCTGAAGAATTGATGCTTTTGAACTGTAGTGTTGGAGAAGACTCTTGAGAGTCCCTTGGATTGCAAGGAGATCCAACTAGTCCATTCTAAAGGAAATCAGTCCTGAATATTCATTAGAAGGACTGATGCTGAAGCTGAAACTCCAATACTTTAGCCACCTGATTCGAAGGGCTGACTCATATGAAAAGACCCTGATGTTGGGAAAGACTGAAGGTAGGAGGAGAAGGGGACGACAGAACATGAGGTGGTTGGCTGGCATTACCAACTCAATGGACATGAGTTTGGGTAAACTCTGGGAGTTGGTGATGGACAGGGAGGCCTGGCATGCTGCAGTCCACGGGGTTGCAAAGAGTCAGACACAGCTGAGAGACTGAACTGAACTGAATACTGTATAATGATACGGTTCTGTAACATAGACTTTCCTTAAAATGCAATGGCGAAGCTCTCAAGCTGCCTTGTTTATACACAAGAGAATCTCAGAGAAGTCACCTGTAAGACATACAGCTAGACTTCTGAAAACCATGAAAATGGATATAACTAGACTGGCACAGGGTTTCCAACAAGTGATCTTTGCATATGTAACAAGTTCTGAGAAGGGTGTTTTGATAAAAGAAAAAGCTCTTACATACATTTCAGTATTTTTTAAACCCCAAATGCAGTCAGTAAAATTTTGTTGATACTGAATAAACAAATAAAATATGAAGTATATGCATCAAATCCCTTATAACTATACAGTGGAAGTGAGAAATAGATTTAAGGGACTAGATCTGATAGGCAGAGTGCCTGATAAACTATGGGCAGAGGTTCATGACATTGTACAGGAGACAGGAATCAAGACCATCCCCAAGAAAAAGAAATGCAAAAAAGCAAAATGGCTGTCTGAGGAGGCCTTACAAATAGCTGTGAAAAGAAGAGAAGTGAAAAGCAAAGGAGAAAAGGAGAGATATACCCATTTGAATGCAGAGTTCCAAAGAATAGCCAGGACAGATAAGAAAGCCTTTCTCAGGGATCAATGCAAAGAAACAGAGGAAAACAACAGAATGGGAAAGACTAGAGATCTCTTCAAGAAAATAAGAGATACCAAGGGAACATTTCATGCAAAGATGGGCACAATAAAGGACAGAAATGGTATGGACCTAACAGAAGCAGAAGATATTAAGAAGAGGTGGCAAGAATACACAGAAGAACTGTACAAAAAAGATCTTCACGACCCAGATAATCACGATGGTGTGATCACTCACACTCACCTAGAGCCAGACATCCTGGAATGCAAATTCAAGTGGCCCTTAGGAAGCATCACTACGAACAAAGCTAGTGGAGATGATGGAATTCCAGTTGAGCTATTTCAAATCCTAAAAGATGATGCTGTGAAAGTGCTGCACTCAATATGTCAGCAAATTTGGAAAACTCAGCAGTGGCCACAGGACTGGAAAAGGTCAGTTTTCATTCCAGTCGCAAAGAAAGGCAATGCCAAAAAATGCTCAAACTACCGCACAATTGCACTCATCTCACATGCTAGTGAAGTAATGCTCAAAATTCTCCAAGCCAGGCTTCAGTACTACGTGAACTGTGAACTTCCAGATGTTCAAGCTGGTTTTAGAAAAGGCAGAGGAACCAGAGATCAAATTGCCAACATCTGCTGGATCATCGAAAAAGCAAGAGAGTTCCAGAAAAACATCTATTTCTGCTTCATTGACTATGCCAAAGCCTTTGACTGTGTGGATCACAATAAACTGTGGAAAATTCTGAAAGAGATGGGAATACCAGACCACCTGACCTGCCTCTTGAGAAACCTGTATGCAGGTCAGGAAGCAACAGTTAGAACTGGACATGAAACAACAGACTGGTTCCAAATCAGGAAAGGAGTATGTCAAGGCTGTATGTTGTCACCCTGCTTATTTAACATATATGCAGAGTACATCATGAGAAACGCTGGGCTGGAGGAAGCACAAGCTGGAATCAAGATTGCCTGGAGAAATATCAATAACCTCAGATATGCAGATGACACCACTCTTATGGCAGAAAGTGAAGAAGAACTAAAGAGCCTCTTGATGAAAGTGAAAGAGGAGAGTGAAAAAGTTGGCTTAAAGCTCAACATTCAGAAAACTAAGATCATGGCATCCAGTCCCATCACTTCATGGCAAATAGATGGGGAAACAGTGGAGACAGTGGCTGATATTTTTCTGGGCTCCAAAATCACTGAAGATGGTGATTGCAGCCATGGAATTAAAAGACGCTTACTCCTTGGAAGGAAAGTTATGACCAACCTAGATAGCAGAGACATTACTTTGTCAACAAAGTTCCATCTAGTCAAGGCTATGGTTTTTCCAGTAGTCATGTGTGGATGTGAGAGTTGGACTATAAAGAAAGCTGAGGGCTGAAGAATTGATGCTTTTGAACTGTGGTGTTGGAGAAGACTCTTGAGAGTCCCTTGGACTGCAAGGAGATCCAACCAGTCCATCCTAAAGGAGATCAGTCCTGGGTGTTCATTGGAAGGACTGATGTTGAAGCTGAAACTCCAATACTTTGGCCACCTCATGCGAAGAACTGACTCATTTGAAAGACCCTGATGCTGGGAAAAATTGACGGCAGGAGCAGAAGGGGACGACAAAGGATGAGAAGGTTATATGGCTTCACCGACTCAATGGACGTAGTTTTGGGTGGACTCTGGGAGTTGGTTATGGACAGGGAGGCCTGGCACACTGTGGTTCATGGGGTCAGAAAAAGTCAGACATGACTGAGAGACTGAACTGAACTGACACGCATTTTTTGAATTAATATTTCAGCACACATTTAAGTACAAATCTCACAATTTAAGCTTCTCTGATGTCTCAGTGTTAAAGAATCTGCCTGCCAATCTAACCTGTAGGAGACACAGGTTAGAATGAAGAAATAAATGTATGTAAGTATATATATGGGGATTCCCAGGTGGCACTAGTGGTAAAGACACCACCTTTCAAAGCAGGGGATGTAAGAGATGTGGGTTCAATCCCTGGGCCAGGAAGAACTCCTGAAGAAGGAAATGGCAGCTCACTCCAGTATTCTTTCCTAGAGAATCCCATGGATAGATGAACTAGCTATGGTCCATGGGGCCGCAAAGAGTTGGACATGAATGAAGCGACTTGGCATATATGTATAGGAAGCCCTTAGGTGCTATGACATTATAGTTAGGAACTACGTTTAGTGTACCTGAAGCAGTACTTTTTTCTTTCTATAAATTAAAATAGTGTATGTATAAGGTTTCATTTCATATTTACTTGTATTCTTTACTTTTAATAGCCCAGACTTCATGGAAAACTGTGAATTTATTTTTTTAGAAGTGAAAAAAAAAATGAAACATGTTTCCTTATCTAATGACTCTTATTCTGTAAAAACGAAAATGTCAAAAATCTTAAATCACCCAGCATGGGATCTCCATGCCTTAATAAGTACTTTCTAAACAGAGTAGGCACTCAATAAATATTTGGAGGCTTGAATTGGATTATAGTTAATTGAATTCATTCATTTAGTTTAGGTCCAATCTGTACTGAGAAAAATCAATCTATATTGCCCTAATCTTTCAGTTGTTATCCACTTCACATGTCTCTAACTCCATTGATGATGACTGCTAATGTCCATTTGGAATGTTTTGTAGAAAACAAAATAATTTATAAGAATGCTGTGTATTTAGTGTGTAAACATATGAATCACCTTTGCTCCTTTCACTGTTGAATATATAAGCCAGTTGCTTTTACTCGAATGGTTTGTACTAAAGTGCAACCCACTCCAGTACTCTTGCCTGGAAAATCCCACGGATGGAGGAGCCTGGTAGGCTGCAGTCCGTGGGGTTGCTAGAGTCAGACACGACTGAGTGACTTCACTTCACTTCAAGAACCCAAAGAATTACTGAGCCCTGATAAATTACCATTGCTATCAAAAATAATTGTTCATTGTGAGGCCCCTTTAGCACATATTTTCAAATAATACTCAATACATCAGAGAGCAAATTAATTTGGAAATATTATAATTATTCTCATTCTCTAAACTGATAGAATTGAACATGATTCTAATCCCAGCTAAATACTGGTAAAATGACCTTAAGTACTATCTTGCCTTTAGGTGCAGTTTCCTCATCTTTTCATATTCTCTGTAATTTTAACATTATCATAAAGTCATATGAATCAGTATCAGAAAGCACTTTATACATTGCCACTAATAATGACTACTGCAACACTAACTACTGTATTATTTATTTGAAAATAATCTAAACACATTTGCTTCAATTTATCCAAAAATATTAATACAAATAAAAGATGACACATCTCTCAAACATTTAATGTCAGGTTTTACATCTTCTTTTGTATTCGTTAGGATAACATGGTATTCAAGATTAGCCTTGAGGTAGATGCTCTTTTCTGTCATCAGGCTCCTTGATAAAGTGAGTAATCATACCCTAACCCCAAATAATTAGTTTTGTAAATCAACATTAGCTACATATTGAAATTGGTTAAATGTATATTCTTTGCAATGAAAAAATTAAAATATGGTCTTTATACCTTTTTAAAGTTTTAATTAAGTAATACATATTAAACTTTATTGATTATTTTCTTGGATTTATATATCTAATTATATATATATATATTTTTTTTCTATTTTTTTCTGTTAAAGTGTTGAAATGTATTAATCATT
The DNA here is from genome assembly GCF_910594005.1 of Cervus elaphus. Lineage (NCBI taxonomy): Eukaryota > Metazoa > Chordata > Mammalia > Artiodactyla > Cervidae > Cervus > Cervus elaphus. The sequence continues at coordinate 53,042,719 of NC_057835.1, forward strand.
TCCCCTGCATAGTGGCCAGCCTTGCAACCTTGGGATAAACCCTGGTTAACCCTGGTTAGCACATTTTTTCACAAATGATTATGTTCTATTTGCCAATGTTTGGTTCCTTTCGTCTCTGGATTCATTAATAAACATTTTTTTGTTCTTAGAAATTTAGAGTATGAAAAGTTTATTTCTTTAAATTATTTCCTAATATGCTCTGTTTTTCTTTCTAATCATATTTTGCTCAGTTTTGGCCCCTCATAAAACTGTGGGCTTCCCTGCTGGCTCAGATAGTAAAGAATCTGCCTGCAATGCGGGAGACCTGGGTTTGATCCCTGGATTGAGAAGATCCCCGGAGAAGGGGATGGCAACCCACTCCAGTATTCTGGCCTGGAGAATCCCATGGACTCTATAGTCCATGGGGTCGCAAAGAGCTGGACATGACTGAGGGACTTTCGCTTTCATTTTAATACTGTTTGTATTCATTTCTGTTAATTGCATTTCTCCAAAGGATTTAATAATGTCCATCTAACTCATCATATTATTATTTACATTCTTGATTTTATTTTCGATACTATTTTCTTTTATTTGGGTTTGAACCCATAGTTTAAGAATTCTGTTAATATTTTTCTAGGAATAAAAATGTAAATATAATTATTATGCTGATTCAAGTTATATTATTTGTTTAGTATTACTACACCCATGTTTGTTTTTCTGTCTTCTGAACTCTTAGGAAGAGACATTTTGCTGTTTCTTTTTTTCTTTCTTTATGTCTTTCTATGTAAAGCATTTATTCCAAATATTCCTTTCAGAAAATATTAATCTCATATGTCAAATGTTATTTTTATATTTTAATTTTTGATTCTGAGTCTCCTTCCTTGTTTATCCAATACATATGAGAATTTGTCTTATTTTACAACTACATACTTTAGTTAGTTGTAATTTAAAAGTGTATTGATTGATATATTATATATAAGGTGGCTTTTCAAATATTGTGTATATCTATGTCACACAGTATATAAACAATTTTTTAAGTTATATAAATCTGAGATCAGTTTTAATAGAGTCTAATTTTTGTGCAATTCTTCTTTAGGGTGTCATCATTAATTTTTCTACCTTCACAATATATTTTTTGAGATCTTCAATTTTTACTTTAATTGCTATTTTTAAATCAGTTTTTAAAGTGTTTCCTTAGGATATAGTCTGAAGTATGAATATGTAAATCATAAATTTCATGGACTTTTTTGGACATGTTCACTTCAGTAAGCATTTGTTGAACTCTGCTTTTCTAAATCTACTGAAGTCTAAGTCTAGAATGGAGGACTTGAAAGAGTCAGAAAGTGTTGAATAATGGTCTCTACACCAATAAAGAATCCATGATTCATTCTAATGGGAATTAAATGCTTGCAAATAAATAATTATAAGATACACTAATAAATAGTATTATAAGGGGAGATCAAAGCACTATACGAGTTAAGAGGGCAGACTGATGAACCAACTTGAGAAAAAAGTTTCATGGCAGAATGATGATTTAAGTCATGCACTGGTGTTTTGAAAGCAATAGGCATGAGAAAAAATGGCACTCCATTACCCAAGGACTTTAATATGTACCATCGTTTTATCTTACCTTTCCTAAATCTGCCCCATTACCAAGTGCAACTTTGTATAAAGAGCAGCCCCCTCAACGAATCACCAAATCATGTTCCTATAACTATGTCTTTTGCCTCCATGAAGTAAACTTTAAAACTATATTGCTTTGGCTTCACGACAAAGTATACTAAAATTTGACTACATGACAAGATTTTATGCTTTTTTTTTGATGACTTTACATGTATAATAGATTTTAGATCATTGTTTACTTTTTAATATGGGGAAATTCTATTTTACTCCTGTAACCAACTCAATCTATATCAAAATGATTCCAATACCTAGCACACAGAGTAGCTATGGTATTAATGTCATTTTCTATAATTTTCCAATCAGTTATTCCTGGCTAAATTTCTCCAACCAAGGTTGCCCTCTGTTGGAGCATTCCAAATACATGAATCATGAAATTCTAGTTGAAATTAATGCCATTTTTGTTTGACCAGTGATGCAGTTCTGCCTTTTGTTTGACTTCCGGATATTGTTATTGAAACACATCTAAATCTGATAGTACTGTTGAAGCTGACCATAGGCTCCAAAGGAAAGTGTGCCCATATATTATCATAGATTCCTTGGTGGTTTAGAAGTGTGAGAGCCTGTGAAGGAACCAGTCATTTTGAACAGAATAGAGTTTAATCAGTCTATACTTGAGTATAACAGATAGAATATAGTATTCTTCATCTATCATATGTTTGTCATTATGTTTCTTGTGTGTGTGTGTGTGCACATATTTATTTTCACTTTCTCATTCTATTTATGCTATTCCTAGAGTGGATTTTAAATACTTTTGTTTTAAACTAAATAACCCCATTCCCTAGTTTAAAATATATTCCCAATATCTTCACCTTGTTGAAATACTATCTTTCTTCTTCAGATGCTCTCTAGTTGAAATTAAACTCTCCACCACTCTAAAATTTCATTTGTATCAGAATTACAGTTCTTACCACAATCTGCCTTATATTCAGTAATTTACGCATTTTAAATTCTCTTCATGTTACAGAGAAATATAAAAGGTCAATGGCTGTGTACTTAGCAATTTTATATTTTCAAGGAATCTTGCACAAGGCTCTAGAGGAAGAAACCATTAATGTAGGTTGCTTTAAATCATACTGAAAAACAACAAAACATTAATTGATCTGCCATTTTCAGACATTCTAAACATTATTTTACATATTTTTTATTTTATTAATTAAATAATTGATGCATTAATAGTTCTCCTTTTTCTTATCTTTGTTATAATTGGCTTTTCGTCCTCCCATGATGCTCTCTAATTTGTTATTTGATTTAATCTGTGCTAATTAACCTGTACTTTGTTAATGTTTTAATTTTCTTTTGCTTGTCTTTTTTAAGTTTCAGAATCTGAAATGTCTCTTAAAGCATTACTTATACTTCTGAAAATTTATGTACACATAATTTCAGGTATCTTTTATCAAAGAGAAAAACGGACAAAGCCTATAGCATACAGCTCTGTTATATTTATTACTCTTAGGTATTCCCACTTCTTCAGTGGGTTTTATCTTAACTCATTCATTAACTCTTAGCTTCATGAGTAAGAAATAGTGATAGTGTTCAAGATATATTTGAAGTTTGCTTTTAAAAAATCCCATGTACCTTTATGTAACTTCCTACTATCTCTATTGAAATTAACTTTCTGATTATAAAAAAGACATTTTTGAAAACATGATTTCCTCACAGTTTTTACTTTCTCCTGTGTCTCCATTTCATTGTATTTTAATTGTGGGAGTTAAAGCAGATACTTTTTTAAAAAAAAATCACCATTTTGCAAAATAGCTGTCTGTATTATTGCTTGATTCATTGAAATTATTCCTTTCTCTTTTGTTGCAAGTTTGCAAGTTTTACTTTGCAATTTATTTTCCTCAATTTTAAACATTTAAGCGTATTTTTATATTTCCAGTTTCATTTTTTATTGAGCATGAGATATTTTTTTGAGGAGTGAAAGTGGTGTGACATGCTTTGCTCTGATAGGCACCACTTCCTGTTCAGTTCAGTTTAGTTCAGTTCAATTGCTCAGTCGTGTCCAACTCCTTGCAACCCCAAGGACTGCAGCACGCCAGGCCTCCCTGTCCATCACCAGCTCCCAGAGTTTACTCAAACTCATGTCCATTGTGTCGGTGATGCCATCCAGCCATCTCATCCTCTGTCATCTCCTTCTCCTCCTGCCTTCAATCTTTCCCAGCATCAGGGTCTTTTCGAATGAGTCAGCTCTCTGCATCAGGTGGCCAAAGTATTGGAGTTTCAGCTTCAGCATCAGTCCTTCCAATGAATATTCAAGACTGATTTCCTTTAGGATGGACTGGTTGGATCTCCTTGCAGTCCAAGGGACTCTCAAGAGTCTTCTCCAACACCACTGTTCAAAAGCATCAATTCTTCTGTGCTCAGCTTTCTTTATAGTCCAAATCTCACATTCATACATGACTACTGGAAAAATCATAGCACTGATGAGACGGACCTTTGTTGGCAAAGTAATGTCTCTGTTTTTTAATATGCTGTCTAGGTTGGTCATAACTTTCTTTCAAAGAGGTAAGTGTCTTTTAATTTTATGGCTGCAGTCACCAACTGCAGTGATTTTGGAGGCCAAAAAAATAAAGTCTGCCACTGTTTCCCCAATTATTTGCCATAAAGTGGTTGGACCAGATGCCATGATCTTAGTTTTCTGAATGTTGAGCTTTAAGCCAACTTTTTCACTCTCCTCTTTCACTTTCATCAAGAGGCTTTTTAGTTCTTCTCCACTTTCTGCCATAAGAGTGGTGTCATCTGCATATCTGAGGTTATTGATATTTCTCCAGGCAATCTTGATTCCAGCTTGTGCTTCCTCCAGCCCAGCGTTTCTCATGATGTACTCTGCATATAAGTTAAATAAGCAGGGTGACAATATTCAGCCTTGATGTACTCCTTTCTCGATTTGGAACTATTCTGTTGTTCATGTCCAGTTCTAACTGTTGCTTCCTGACCTGCATACAGGTTTCTCAAGAGGCAGGTCAGGTGGTCTGGTCTTCCCATTTCTTTCAGAATTTTCCACAGTTTATTGTGATCCACACAGTCAAAGGCTTTGGCATAGTCAATAAAGCAGAATATTTTTCCAGAACTCTCTTGCTTTTTTTTTTATAGTTCTTCTGTGTATTCTTGCCACCTCTTCTTAATATCTTTTGCTTCTGTTAGGTCCATGCCATTTCTGTCCTTTATTGAACCCATCTTTGCAGGAAATATTCCTTTGGTATATCTTTCTTTTTCTCCCTTGCTTAAAATCTATTTCTTACTTCCACTATATAATCGTTAGGTATTTGATTTAGATCGTACATGAATGGTCTGGTGGTTTTCCCTACTTTCTTCAATTTAAGTCTGAATTTGGCAATAAGGAGTTCATTACCTGAGCCACAGTCAGCTCCTGGTCTTGTTTTTGCTGACTATATAGAGCTTCTCCATCTTGGCTGCTAAGAATATAATCAATCTGATTTTGGTATTGACCATCTGGTGATGTCCCTGTATAGAGTCTTGTCTTTTGTTGTTGGAAGTGGGTGTTTGCTATGACCACTGCGTCCTCCTGGCAAAACTCTATTAGCCTTTGCCCTGCTTCTTTCTGTCCTCCAAGGCCAAATTTGCCTTGGAGGAAAATTTGCCAGGCAAACACCTTTGCTTTTGCCAGGTGTTTCTTGACTTTCTACTTTTGCATCCCAGTCCCCTATAAGGAAAAGGACATTATACAAGACTATTTATAGGTTTTCATAGAACGGTTCCACTTCAGTTTCTTCAGCATTACTGGTCAGGGCATAGAGTTGGATTACTGTGATATTGAATGGTTTGCCTTGGAAACGAACAGAGATCATTTTGTCGTTTTTGAGATTGTATCCAAGTACTGCATTTCAGACTCTTTTGTTGACTACGATGGTTACACATTTCTTCTGAGGGATTTTTACCCACAGTAGTAGATATAATGGTCATCTGAGTTAAATTCACCCATTCCAGTCCATTTTTGTTTATCTTCATTATGCCCACCATAGTTTCGCCCCATGTAAATAGCAGGAAGGGAACACAGCTCCACGCATCATCAACAGGAAATTGGATTAAAGTTTTACTGAGCAAGGCCCCACCCATCAGAATAAGACCCAGTTTCCCCCTCAGTCAGTCTATCCCATCAGGAAGCTTCCATAGGCCTCTTATCCATCTCCATCAGAGGACAGACAGACTGAAAACTACAATCACAGAAAACTAACCAATCTAATCACATGGACCACAGCCTTGTCTAACTTAGTGAAACTATATGCCATGCGTGTAGTGTCACCCAAGATAAATGTGTCATGGTAGAGAATTCTGATAAAATTTGGTCCTCTGGAGAAGGGAATGGCAAACCACTTCAGTGTTCTTGCCTTGAGAACCCCATGAACAGTATGAAAAGGCAAAAAGATAGGAAACTGAAAGATGAACTCCAGTCAGTAGCTGCCCAATATGCCACTGGAGATAAGTGAAGAAATAATTCCAGAAAGAATGAAGAGACAGAGCCAGAGCAAAAACAACACCCAGTCGTGGATGTGACTGGTGATGGAAGCAAGATCCGATGCTGTAAAGAGCAACATTGCATAGGAGCCTGGAATGTTAGGTCTATGAATCAGGGTAAATTGGAAGTGGTCAAACAGGAGGTGGCAAGAGTGAACGTTGATATTTTAGGAATTAGCAAACTAAAATGGGCTGGAATGGGTGAATTTAACTCAGATGACCATTACCTGTTTCCTGCTGTAATACCTGCCAGAAGTTGCTTCACTAATATTTATTTTATTTTATTTTTGTCTCTAGGCAACCAAAGATATTATCATAATAAAAGATGTTTATTATCCTTCATATTATAATATAAAAGGTGTTTATGTTAACATGTTGATGTTATAATTCTAAAGGGCAATAATTTTTTTAAATTCATAGCTTTCTTAACAGATGTATGGTAAGCATTAATTTTGCCCATTAGATATTTTATGCCAGTTTGTGACTGTTTGGCTTTCTCCTGGATTTAAAGAGTAATAAAAATGAAATCAACATATTGTTGTCATACTTTTTTTAACCTGACTCATTTTGCTGTGAAAAAATATCTCTACTAAAAATAATAGCATTACAACCAAGTGGATGGTTTAAAATAGGCCATCACATAGTTGAAAAGTGCTTAAGTATTCAGTTAGGGGGTTTGCCCTTGACTTGTTCTGTTCTTACTTACTTCTTGGTTAAGTAGAAGGAAGCAGAAAGTGATTGAAATGGTACATTCCAGAAAATTTATTCTACTCTTGTTGCATCAAAAGCATAGGGAATGCTAAGATTCTAAAACCAGTTTTCAGTGCTTGGGCAGATGTAACATGTGAGTGATTATATGTAAGGTTGACATAGTTTATAGAAGCAGAATTATAATAGTTTTCCACAGCATGAATGAATCTGACATTTTGTTTTAAAGATGAAATAATTTCCAATGCCAAGTTTTTTACTTTAAAAATTTAATAGATTGCATAGGACTACCTAGTGAAAACTGCTATTACACTGTAATGCTATTGGCATGCAAAGTAAAACATCTGTAAAAAATATGACAGGTGGGTAGCAAAATTCTTTACTCTGACAATAACAACAGAATCTAAAAGAGAACATTTTCAAATAGTAGGTTTAGCACTGGATTTTTTTTTTAAAAAAAACTGCTTTTTTCTTTAAAAGCAGTCGTCACTTTTACTCAGCCACTGAAAATTAATTGCAGTAAGATTTATTTGGATCATGAAAAGTGAGATAGTCTGATGATTTAATTTATGTATCACACTTATTGTTTCAATATAGCAAAAACTATAAAAGGAAAATTGCATTATTTAACATAATCTACATATTATGTATATGTTTGTTTTTTGCATACTGTGAAATATGATAGAAAATTACACCTGCTATTCTAGGATGCATATAAATATTAGGGAACATAAAGAGTCTATAGCAGGTAGCAGTTAATATAAACATTAATAAAGCAGTTAATATAAACATTAATAATTCACTTATACTTTGCTTTCATATTGAAAACTATTTTGATTCTTTGATGCCAAATAATGGTCAAGCCACCACACAACTGCACTCATGTCACATGCTAGCAAAGTAATGCTGAAAATTTTCCAAGCCAGGCTTCAACCGTACATGAAGTGTGAACTTCCAGATGTTCAAGCTGGACTTAGAAAAGTCAGAGGGACAAGAGATCAAATTGCCAACATCCATTGGATCATAGAAAAAGTGATAGAGTTCTAGAAAAATATCCATGTCTGCTTTATTGACTATGCCAAAACCTTTGACTGTGTGGATAATAACAAACTGAAAAATACTTAAAGAGATGGGAATACCAGACCACCTGACCTGCCTCCTGGGAAATCTGTGTGCATGTCAAGAAGCAACAATTAGAACTGGATATGGAACAATAGACTGGCTCCAAATCAGGAAAGGAGTATGTCAAGGCTGTATACTGTCACCCTGCTTATTTAACTTATATGCAGAGTACATCATGTGAAATTCCTGGCTGGATGAAGAACAAGCTGGAATCAAGATTACCGGGAGAAAGATCAATAACCTCAGATATGCAGATGATACCACACTTATGGCAGAAAGCGAAGAAACAAAGAGCCTCTTGATGAAAATGAAAGAGGAGAGTGAAAAATTTGGCTTAAAACTCAACATTTAGAAAACTAAGATCATGGCATCCAGTCCCATCACTTCATAGCAAATAGATGGGGAAACAATGGAAACACTGAGAGACTTTCTTTCTTGGGGCTTTAAAATCACTGCAGATGGTGACTGCAGGTATGAAATTAAAAGATGCTTGCTCCTTGGAAGAAAAGTTATGACAACCTAGATGGCATATTAAAAAGCAAAGACATGACTTTGTCAACAAAGGTCTGTCTATACAAAGCTATGGTTTTTCCATAATCATGTATGGATGTGAGAGTTGAACTATAAAGAAAGCTGAGTGCTGAAGAATTGATACTTTTGAAATGTGGTGTTGGAGAAGACTCTTAAGAGTCCCTTGGACTGCAAGGAGATCCAACCAGTCCATCCTAAAGGAAATCAGTCCTGAATATATATTGGAAGGACTGATGCTGAAGCTGAAACTCCAATACTTTGGCCACCTGATGCAGAGAGCCGACTCATTTGAAAAGACCCTGATGCTGAGAAAGACGGAAGGCTGGAGGAGAAGGGGACAATAGAGGATGAGATTGCTGGATGGTATCACCAACTCGATGGACATGAGTTTGAGCTAGCTCTAGGAGTTGGTGATGGACAGAGAAGTCTGGAGTGCTGCAGTCCAGGGGGTCACAAAGAGTCAGACACAACTGAGTGACTGAGCTGAATTTTGATTGTTATTTGACAGATTAAAGAGTAGTCTATTATATTTGCTAGTAGTCTCACCACATATTCACTGCTATCTATTGAAATTGCAGAGAAAATTTTGTTAAGAAACAACTACTGCATATGACAACTTTAAGCAAAGTAAATGATATTGTGTAATGAGTTTTGAAATATTTTGTTTCACTCCGTTTTTCAAAACAATATGTTCTTTTTAAATGGAAATATGCTAAAGTTCTAATGTGCCTGTCATGTTGAGATCAAGATTTCATTATAAAAATGATATCAACCTCAAAATGATTATCTTTTGTTGGACATTCTGAAAAATCCATCATTTATTTGCACAGCATTGAAAAGCCCAATTCTACTGATAAATGAAAATTAATAAAAATATTAATTTGTTATTAGTCTTGGAAGATTTTACCTATTAGAAAGAAATCTGCTTCCTTTCTTCCTTTTTTTTTTGAAGTTGATCTTGATTCTCTTTAGTATTCACCATAGCCTTTTTTTATAGTTCTGCTCTGTAAGTATTACGGTTTGTCCTGAGTTCCATTTTAGCTCTATTCTCTTCTATTAGCCACACAATCCCTATTCAATGAGGATCAAATTTTTATCTTCATTCAAGACATTTCATTTGAGCTCAACACACATATTTTACAGCTCAGTAGACTATTCTTAAGACATTTGAAACTCCTATATAAAGGGTAACATGATTTCCACTACCTAGATGCAGAAGTTGTTTTTTTTCTATGTTAAATAATTTCATTATGCTCTGATTTTTCTCAATCTAGAAAATGGAGATTCTCATTTCTGTATTGCCCAATAGAAATATGAGAGCTACTTATGAAATTTAAAATTCTCTAATATTTTTTAAAACATTAACATAGAATTATTGTGATAAAATATTTTATTTAAAATAAAAATGCTTTAATATGTACTCAGTGAAATAATTAATGAGATATTTTACTTTATCTTTATTCCTACAAAGTATAATCAAGTGTATATTTTTCACCTTCAGCATATAATAACCTAGAGAGTAAACTTTTGTAGACAATTACTTGATGTGTATTTAGATAACATAAAATTTACAATTGAAATAATAAATTCATATAAGCAAGTTGATCTAAAGTTAATTAAAAATTTTACAAGAACTGAATAGGTTATGAAAAAATTAATATCCTCATTCCTATTGACAAAACTTGTTTATTAACTTTGCAAGATTTGATTTGACATAAAAGCAAATGCATACTAGTTTTACTACTAATTTTGTCCAAGATAAGTAAATATGCTAATTTTGTACTTCAAAATCTCATTTTTATTAACTTAAAATTGAAAGAGGCAATATGTACATTGAGCTCTAATTTTACCTATATTGACCACATTGTTCAAATTTTTCCTATAGTGTTTGTAGTCAGTTTAGTTATCATTGCTGACTACAACTGGCTTCATAATCCAAATTATTACATAGCTATTTCCAGTCTTTTCTTTTTTAACTGTTTCCAAAGTAGTATTGACTTCATCACTAGTTGATGAAGTATATTTTGTTGTATTAAGTTGAAAAGCAGCTTGTACTTATTTGTAATATAGGAAAATAATTAACTGGTATTATTTAAAAAATAAGTATTTTGATTTAATCACCAAATTACAGTTTTCCTTTTTTTAACTAATTCTTTTTTAAAAATTTAAATTATTTATTTATTTTACTTTACAACAATATCACTGTACAGTGTGCTTTCTGCCTAAGATAATCACATTAAAATGTTATAAGGGTGCATAAAAAAATAATACAAATTGTGTCCATCCATTGACATTTACCAGATCATTGATAAGTTTATCCATGGTACTAGAAATGAAGTATACACTGGAAAAAATGAACTACAACACAGTAGTAGCATCTTATGTGATGAAGCAAAATAAAATGTCGTCCACCAAAAAAATAAAATTATATTTGACAGAAAAATAATTTTATATTTCTTCAGTTTTTACATTTTAAGCTTTAATTAAAATACAATAGAATTAAGATTTCAGTTATTCAGTCACATCAGCCACATTTCGCATGCTCAATAGTCCACATTGCAAGTGGTTATCATACTGGACAGCATAGCGCTAGTTCATTCTGAGTTCTCCATTCATCCTAAAGATTTTCCAAGGCAGTGCCTTTACTTTCATCTTCAATGCCAATGTCTTATTCGTATTTGTCCAAGAGACTGTTGCTACTGTCTTCTACCTGGTCCCTTTCCCCCTATTGTCAACCATATGACTGTTAAGGGTAAGACTTTTACAAAGCGAATATTCCCGATAAACAACAGGGAATACTGTTACTCTTAATCTAAAGCACCAGGAACTATATTCAACATTTTGTAGTAAATCATAATGAAAAAGACTATGAATAACTTTGCTGTACACCAGAAACTAACACAACACTGTAAACTGACTACAATTAAAAAAAATACTCCTTTCATACTCTTTCCACTTAAAAATTGTGCAAAGTCTCAATATCCTTCTGAAGACTTTCAAACTCCTTTATGATATCGCACCACTTGCCTCTTTAGCTTTTTTATTAATATTCATAGATAGTAAATAAAACCTTTTGAAAGAATAAATTTATAAATGAATAAAGAATCTCCTGTTGCTTCATTAAAAATGTCACATGGTTTTACCATTTTGACCTATAAACTTTTCAATGGAAAAAAGTTCTGTTAACTTCTAATTCATTGCCACTATTGAAGATGCAAAGCAATACATTTTCTTCAAAATATGATATATCCCACCTCTTGGGAACTAAACACCTATGCTCCTCATTACTTTCTTCCTTTTTATAGTATTATGTAAATTATGGTAATTTAAATATTTGCCATTTCACAAGTTTTGGGAGCATGGGAACTGTGTTAATTTTTCTATTCTGAGGCTATCCCATCAGATCTAGAATAGAGCAGATGTGCAGTGAAGCTTAATTCACTATGGATTTTAAATACTTAGACTTGTTTTATGCTTCAGATGAGAACAATTTGCAATAGTTAGAATGTAATAGTGGAAGATTTTCCATCGCAGAAGACTTCAGAATTAGTGTATTTTAAAAAATAATTTGTATAGAATGCTGTCAATTTTTGTGAAGTATAAGGTTAAAAGGAATAATTTTAAAATGGGATTGAATAAAAATATAATCATTATAGGTTTTGTTAATCTTAAAGAAGAAATAATATCAGTTAAAAGAAGTTGTATATCTTTACAAAACTGCCGACCTTGCTAGGTAATGCTATATATATTCCAGTATAATTAGAACATAATTTACAAATCTAAAGCCAACCAAAGATCCATTTTGTAATTAAGCCAAAATTTGATAGTAATTGAATAAATATAAAATTAAGGTAGATATGGAGGATTTATGCAGAGGTGGTTAATTTACCATGTCCTGTAATTTATATAATCCAAAAGTTTTGTTATTTCTTCTCTTCCATCCGTGATTTCTCTGGACCCCAAGTGTGTGATAATGTGCATATGTGAGAAACTGGCTGGGCATGCAGACTTCAGATTCCCTGGATTTGCAAGATAATTAATACTTCTATGCTTTGATTTTTTATCTGTGAATTTATCTCCTAGGTTAGAGTAAAGATTACATACAATTATTTGTGCCAGGCAAAAATGTTTGGTAACACAGAACATCAATGCAAAGAAAGAAAATCTGATGGGTAAGGTGATGGGTGTGTGTGTGTGAGTCGCTCAGTTGTGTCCGACTCTTTGTGACTGCATGGACTGTAGCATTTCAGGCTCCTCTATCCATGGAATTCACCATGCAAGAATACTGGAGTGGGTTGCCATTCCCTTCTCCAGGGAAGGTGATGGATATGCTATTATAAAATACTATTGTAGTTTTAAGTGGAATCAGGTGAAAAAAGACAAAGAGGAAAGCAGTGATTTCTATTAGAAAGACTGATTCCCCTGCTAGCACATGTTATTAATTAGGGAGGTTAACATATGATCTTTCATCATTAACTGATTTCACTTTGAGTTTGAATGTTTCAATTTATAAAGTAGCAAGAAAGGCCTGACTTGATGGACATGAGTTTGAGCAAGCTCTGGGAGTTGGTGATGCACAGGGGAACCTGGCATGCTGCATTCCTTGGGGTTGCAAAGAGTTGAACATGACCTAACTGACTGACTGAAGAAATCCCAGATGAACCACAGATTAATAAAGTTTCAAGTAAAGAGTTTATTTCATTTTATAAAAAGGAAACTGTGTATGAGTTGCTATTCATGGAAAAATTCACTTAATTTTGCTTTCTCAAGTTCTTGATTCTCTAACTGTACCAAGTTCAACTATTAGTAATTCCATCTAGTGAAGACAAGGCAAAATCGCAAACACAAGGTCTTCTGAGAAATAAAACCAGCTCATCTATGAATACTGTCATAGTATTTTAATGTCTGAGTTTATGCTTGTATATGCTTCTCTAGTGGCTCAGACCATAAAGAATCTGAAGAATTCCTTGGACAGAGGAGCCTGGCAGCTACAGTCCATGAGGTCACGAAGAGTCGGACACAACTGAGTGACTAACACAAAAAGGATCAATATGGCGGTCTGGTGTGTTTCTTTAGCTGGTCCAAGCTCATGAAAAATATAGAGATTGACTTAAAAACTTTCTGGGCCAAATGATGTCCCTTCTCATCTATAATAGCAGTAATACCAAATATTCTACACGGTTTACTTCTATAAGCTTATTTAATCATCATAGCAAAATTGTGATGGATTATTTTGTCATTTATAAATAAGGAAACTGGGGCCCAGAGATTAAATAACTTGCCTGGGTCCACAGCTAGTAAATGGTAGAAAGAGGATTTCAACCTATATATTCTAGTTTCTAAAGTTTGTAGTCTTAACTATTATGCTACAGATAAGAAAATCATGCAGTTGTTACAGTTTTAAGAAGAGTTTTCCACCCTAAAACTGGAGTAATACCCTGAAGTGCTACTATGTATGTGTTGCCAATGAAGGATTAGTTCAAGAACTTAGAATCACCCATTTTATTAGTTTAATCTGGTTAATTTAGAAATATGGAGCTAGTGTTTCTTTTAGTTTAGAAGGCTATAAAGTCTATAAGCACAAGGAATGAATAGTTGGTTTTAGGCTTTTGTGTATTTAAGAAGTATTGAGTCCTAATTTTGAGAAAAGCTAGCCCAGCTGATTCAGTCCCCAAAATCAGACTACTTACTGATGTATTTAGCTTTGAAAGAATCTCATCATAACCTGTGGTTAATGAATGTAATGATATATATTTTTATTCATTGGGTTCAAATAAATATAAAATTTTCTGTACTAAATAAGGGCATTTCAGTTTTAAAGAAGATCCAGTTATTTGATCTGGGGCATAGGTCATAAAAGAATGAGCAAAAAAGAGGATTTGGTGATATCACCCAAATGATAACAGTTTCCTAACTAAATTTACTTTGGCCTCTGTGGTTGAGGCTTTAGTAGGATATCAGTGGTTGAGGCTTTAGTAGGATATCAGTGGACATCCAGTTCACAGAGAGGCAGCCAGAGAGCCTGATTCCAGGCTTGACAATCAGCAATCTCTCACAAACTAACAGAAATTTTTCCTGATGTGATTTTTCGTAATGAAATAGTTATACATATTCCTGCCCTTCTGTGAGAGGTTATTTGAGAAAGGACTTACTTCCTCCTTCTCTATACTTCATACATTCAAAACATTTCTTTCCATAAATAAGACCAACAACAACAACAAAAAAAAAAGTTCTAAGCAACATAGGATAATAGGTACAAATCTGATTCTGTCTGGAATCAGCTATGTGAACATCAGCAGATCACTCAACATCTATTACTTAATCTTTCTGGAACTCATTTGCCTTCTCTATAACATGAAGAAGTTGGACCAGATGTTTATAAATGTATGGTGGCGCTAGTGGTAAAGAACCTGCTTGCCAATGCAGGAGATATAAGAGACGTGGGTTCGATCCCTGGGTTGGAAAGATCCCCTGGGTAAAAGCATGGCAACCCAGTCCAGTATTCTTGCCTGAAGAATCCAATGGACACAGAAGCCCGGTGGGCTACAGTCCATGGGGTCACAAAGAGTTGGACATGACTGAGCGACTTTGGACGGAGGTCCATGATATTGTACAGGAGGCAGGAATCAAGACCACTCCCAAGAGAAAGAAATGCAAAAAGGCAAAATGGTTGTCTGAGGAGGCCTTACCAATTGCTATGAAAAGAAGAGAAGCAAAAGGCATAGGAAAAAAGGAAAGATATACCCATTTGAATGCAGAGTTCCAAAGAATAGCAAGGAGAGATACAAAAGCCTTCCTCAGGGATCAATGCAAAGAAACAGAGAAAAACAACAGATTGGGAAAGACTAGAGATCTCCTCAAGAAAATTAGAGATACCAAAGGAACATTTCATTCAAAGATGGGCATAATAAAGGACAGAAATTGTATGGACCTAATAGAAGCAGAAGATATCAAGAAGAGGTGGCAAGACTACACAGATCTGTACAAAAAAGATCTTCATGACCCAGATAACACAACAGTGTGATCACTCACTTAGAAGCAGATATCCTGCAATGCAAAGTCCAGTGGGCCTTAGGAAGCATCAGTACGAACAAAGCTAGTGGAGGTCATGGAATTCCAGTTGAGCTATTTCAAATCCTAAAAGATAATGCTGTGAAAGTGCCTCAGTCAATACGCCAGCAAATTTGGAAAACTGAGCAGTGATCACACGACTGGAAAAGGTCAGTTTTCATTCCAATCCCAAAGAAAGGCAATGTCAAAGAATTGTCAAAGAACGCAGTTGTGTTCAAACTACTGCACAATTGCATTCATCTCACATGCTAGTAAAGTAATGCTCAAAATTCTCCAACCCACACTTCAACAGTACATGAACCATGAACTTCCAGATGTTCAAGCTGGATTTAGAAAAGGCAGAGGAACCAGAGATCAGGTTGCCGACAACTGCTGGACCATCAAAAAAGCAAGAGAGTTCCAGAAAAGTATTTACTTCTGCTTTATTGACCACGCTAAAACGTTTGACTTGTGGATCACAACAAACTGTGGAAAATTCTTAAAGAAATAGGAATACCAGACCACCTGACCTGCTTCCTGAGAAATCTGTATGCAGGTCAAGAAGCAACAGTTAGAACTGGACATGAAACAACAGACTGGTTCCAAATCAGGAAAGGAGTATGTCAAGGCTGTATGTTGTCACCCTGCTTACTTAACTTATATGCAGAGTACATCATGTGAAATGCCTGGCTGGATGAAGCACAAACTGGAATCAAGATTGCTGGGAGAAATATCAATAACCTCAGATATGCAGATGACACCACACTTATGGCAGAAAGTGAAGAAACAAAGAGCCACTTGATGAAAGTGAAAGAGGAGAGTGAAAAAGTTGGCTTAAAATTCAACATTCAGAAAGCTAAGATTATCGCATCCGGTCCCATCACTTCATGGCAAACAGATGGAGAAACAACAGAAACAGTGGCAGACTCTTTTCTTGGGCTCTAAAATCACTGCAGATGGTGACTGCAGCCATGAAATTAAAAGATGCTTCCTCCTTGGAAGAAAAGCTATGACAAACCTAGACAGCATATTAAAAAGCAAAGACATTACTTTGCTGATAAATGTCTGTCTACTCAGAACTATGGTTTTCCAAGCAGTTATGTAAGAGTTGGACTATAAAGATAGTTGAGTACCAAAGAATGGATGCTTTTGAACTGTGACGTTGGAGAAGACTTTTGAGAGTCCCTTGGACTGCAAGGAGTCCAACCAGTCCATCCTAAAGAAAATCAGTCCTGAATATTCATTTGAAGGACTGATGCTGAATCTGATTCTCCAATACTTTGGCCACCTGATGTGAAGAAGTGACTCATTGGTAAAGACCCTGATAATAGGAAAGATTGAAGGTGGGAAGAGAATCGGACAACAGAGGATGAGACGGTTGGATGGCATTACCAACTTGATGGACATGAGTTTGAGTAAGCTCCAGGTGTTGGTGATGGACAGGGAAGCCTGGTGTGCGGCTGTCCACAGGGAAGCCTGGCGGACTCTGTCCAAGGGTCACAGAGTTGGACACAATTGAACAACTGAATTGAACTGATACACTTTATGGATTCTCCTTTTTCAGTAGATTATAATACGTTAGAAGGAAAAAATGTTGCATCATCCTTATTTTGTATGTAAGAAAATAGACACTGGAAAAAAAATATACCTCTCAGGGTCTATTTTCTATATCTGTGTTAAATATTTATAACACACACTAAGCTTATGTAGCTTAGCTTTAGACCTGAAATCACATTGCCTGACTCATGGTTCATTATTTTGTCCACAAGATAGTACACTTACATTATTTGTTTTTAGTAAACTATTATTAGCAGTTTACATTTTTTCTAATTCATTGAATGGTTATGTCTCCTATACTATCTCCTTAACATTCATATTAAAAATTGTATCATATATAAATTCTATTGTCATTTCCCTAGATAAAATTAGTTTTACTTCATGTTTCACATATTTGTCCACAAATCTATCACACTTTTATCATATGCCTATTTCTCTAGGATACTGGGTATGACAAGAGTGAACATTTTATGTTATGTTAATCATTAAGGGTCAGAATTGGACACAATTCTTTAAAATGATAGATGTGCAATAAATATTTGCAGATAGAATTAATAGTTCTATTCTAGATTTGTTCTTCTGTTATGCCCCAAAGACTTTATTTTCTTATATTTCTGAAATCTATTTTACCCCTTATTTTGAAGTTTGACAGTTTTACCATATATCATTCTTGACACCACCTCTTACCCTTGAGATTTGTCAGGTGATGACAATGGTTGTAAGATCATATCTGCAAGTTGTTATAATAATCAGGGACAGAATTCAAAACAATTCATTTAAAACAGCATGGTATTCTCTAATCCTTTCACTAATACTGAGTTTGAAAATCCTATTAATCATGATTATTCTATAGTCTCTCTCAAAAAAAGGGGAAAAAAAGCAAAGCATGTATTCACTTTATACTAACCCTAGATCGTAAGCAGATACTTTCTTTCCTCATTTATCAATTTCAAAGATAACCTTTTAAAAAGTTTTTGCTGTTGTTGACCTTGCACTGAACAATTTTTAAAATCTTTACATTAACCTAAATTTTAGTCTACCTGGTATTGGCCCCATAGCTTGTACCATCTTTATTTTTTTTTGCCCTTGAATTTTTCTTACCCCTCCATGCGTGCTAAGTCAGTTCAGTCATGTCTAACTCTTTGCCAACCTATGGCCTATAGCTCGCCAAGCTCCTCTGTCCATGGGATTCTTCATGCAAGAATACTAGAGTGAGTTGCCATGCCCTCCTCCAGGGGATCTTCCCAACCAGGGATCGAACTCGCATATATACATATATATATATGTGTGTGTGTGTGTGTGTGTGTGTGTATGTATAATTGTTACTTTTCAGTTGCCAAGTCATGTCTGACTCTTTGTCACCCCATGGACTGCAGCACTCCAGGCTTCCCTCTCACCATCTCCCAGAAGTTGTTCAAGTTCATGTCCACTGAGTCCGTGATGCCATCCTACCATCTTATCCTCTGTCGCCCTCTTCTCCTTCTGCCTTCAATCTTTCCCAGCATCAGGGTCTTTTCGAACAAGTCAGCTCTTCGCATCAGATGGCCAAAGTATTGGAACTTCACTATCAGTCCTTCCAACGAGTATTCAGGGTTGATTTTTTAAGAGTGACTGGTTTGATCTTGCTTTCTAAGTGACTCAAGAGTCTTCTCCAGCACCACAGTTTGAAATTATCAGTTCTTCAGCACACTGCCTTCTTTATTGTCCAGCTCTCATATCCACACTTCACTACTGGAAAGACCATAACCTTGACCAGACACACTTTTCTCAGCATAGTGATGTCTTTGCTATATACAGATATATTTGTTGTTGTTTAGTTGCTAAGTTGTGTCCAGCTCTTTTGCAACCCCATGGACTGCGGTCCTCTGGCCTCCTTTGTTGATAGGATTTCCCAGGCAAGAATACTGGAGTGGGTTGTCATTTACTTCTCCAGAGGATCTTTCCAACCCAGGATTGAACCTGCATCTCCTGCATTGGCAAGCAGGTTCCTTACCACTGAGCCACATACACGGACAGAGAGAGAGAGAGAGAGAGAGAAAAGAGAGAGGTGTGTGTGTTTGTATAACAATACTCAATATTCCTGTTACAGTTGTTGGTGTGAAATACAAACAAAGTTTCTTTTATTGCTTTATTCACTAAAGAAGTGCACTTTTGGTGATGATCTTCACTGACTCAGATTGAAAATTCCAGCATGTCTAGGCAATTTATGCTCACCATTAGCAACGTAAGCTTCACTAAGGCAAGGATTTTTTTTTTTTTGCTTTAATTTTATAATAAAGACTTAGTTCCATGCTTTGCACATAACACACACACACACACACACACACACACACACATATATAAAACTTTTTCTAAGGGGGCAAGTGATTGTCAACTTGTTTCTTTGACTTACAATCTGCAATAGAAAAATACTTTCTTTACTCTATTATGCTTTGCCAACCAGAATTACAATCATGCCAATTACAATGGTAGATGTATGTATGTTAATTGCTCAGTTGTGTCTGACTCTTTGCCACCCTATGGACTGTAGCCCATTAGACTCCTCTGTTGAAGGAATTCTCCAGGCAAGAATACTGGAGTGTACATTAAGGTTTAGTAAATCCCAATCACTGAATTAGGTCCTAGACAGAAAGAGAAAAAAACTTATATCCTCCTTTCAAGAAATTTAAAGCTAAATTCTCTTGTATTAAGATGAAACTTCTACAGTTTATCAGTATGAATAAAGGTAGGTCATTCATGTTTTTTAATACTTATGTTTAAGGGATGTAAATATATTAAACATATGTTTAACTTATACATTTATGCTAACATGCTTAATTTATAAACATATGTCAACATATATTTAGTTTATTAACTGTAACATATAAACTTATGTTTATCCATTGTTTGTTTATTAAGATGCTTTAAACAAGTTTAGTTTTACTAAAATATTAGTATTACTATATATTAAACACACTTTAAAACAAATTTAGAGTATATTTATCATGACTGCTCTATATTAAGCAATGATAATAGTAGCATGCTATTTTAGAGCATATTATGTATTCTATTGATTTTAAACAAATTATATACATTTATTGATCCTTCATTTTTTATTATTATTTGTATAGTATAAACAATGCGGCTGTAGATTTTTAAAATACAGAACATATCTATTAAACTTTTGGAGAAATATGTATTGTTCATTTTAGAAAATCTACAAGGCACATATTTAAGAAATTTTTCTGAAGAACATTTCAAGGAAGTAGTTATTAATGTTTTAAATTCATGTAATTATTTCATTAAGTGGGCTTTGCAAATCATTTTGGTGATTGTGTTTTTTCATCCATTTTGCTTGAAATGAAACCTTTACATGTGAATAGATCCTAAGGCATTACTTGATCATGCATGAACCCACGTGACCCATCAACCACAGCTGTAACTATTCTGGTTCACTTCTCTGTATGGGAGCCAACGTGGCTCTTTGTATCATTCAGAGATGGGAAAGCTCTCCAATTTCAACCACACGGAAATGTTTACAGAGGGGAAATATAGCTTGATTGGTGAAATGAACTTTTTATCATCGTAATGTCAAAAGAAGTATTTACTTTTACAGTTGCTACAGATGAATTTAAAACACCTGTTACTGAGTAGTTCAGAAAAATTTTTCATGACATTAATGCAAAAATTGCTTTCCCTTCAGAATCCCCTAATCATAGGAAGCAATCATGTTTTATTATTGCCTTTTTTCTTTCTATATTCTCTGAAAAATGGGGAGAATGGGCATATTCCAAAACTCAAACTGGTGCTTTTGCCAGATGTTCTATATATAGATTCCTTTCCCACACCCCCTGCTTATTTACTAGAAATATTTTATTTAGAACTAAGGCTTTTTTTATTTAGATCTAAAAGACCCCCATAAGATGATAACATAGAAACAGAAGGTAAATATAATTTAAAATATTAGTTTTTGCTGGTTTTTACATGAGTGTTCTTCATTACTTTAGTGATATCTTTTCAAGTGTATTTTCAGAAATAAAGTTGTCAAAATTAGTCTCTGGTTGTCTAATTATTCATCATATTTGTACTACAAAACAGTTTTTCATTAGTTAAATTAAAAAAAAATACAATGAATCCTAGAGAAAAAGCAATGCTAAAATGGACACAGCTGTGGGTTTATTAAATCCAATTCATTCTTAATTTAGTAAGAACTCCCACTGATTCTAAAGATAGTTTTGCCTGAGTAAGGACTGAGAAATTGGTCTTTATATTCAGAGGGTGCAATTGTATTTAATGCTTGGATAGTTATTCTAATCTGTCTTGAAGTCAATAGTGCACCTGGTTCATAGCTTAATGTTCAGAACCAAAATGTGTTCCTTGAAAATAAGCTGTGAAAAATGAATCAGCTACTTAAAACATATACTTTACTATGGCACATGTTGTTGTTTTGTTCTTAATAAATCATCTGCTAGTAAGATAAAATGTTTAACTCTTTGTACTAATATCTCAGTTCTTCTCTTAAGTTATCTGCTTATATTTAATATCAAGTTTTGAAGAATGCTGCCAAATTTCCTTCAAGCTCCACAATCAAAGAGAAAAAGAATGATGATAATAGGGAGTAAGATTAGGCCAGGAGATTACACTTGTATTAATAAATACGCTCACTAGAGTATTAACCTAGGGATATTTTACCCTATCTAACTTGCAATATTTACAGAAGGTACAGATATGCTATTGCATTGTTTTGTTTTTTAGTTGCTCTGTTGTATCTGACTCTTTTGCAACCCCATGGACTGTAGCTCACCAGGAACCTCTGTCCATGGGATTTCCCAGGCAAGAATTCTAGAGTGGGTTGCCATTTCCTTCTCCAGGGGATCTTCCTGATCCAGGGATCGAACCCAAGTCTCCTTTATTGGCAGGCAAATTCTTTACCGCTGAGCCACCAGGGAAGCCCAAACTATTGAGTGGTTTTGAACAATTTCTCCTGGCTTTACAGGAATTCACGTTTTAAAGGAAATAGAAGTAATTGTATGTAAGTATGTATGTATGCATTTTAACTTGAAGTATAATTAATTGATAGTTTTGCAAGAGATTCTTGTAGCTTTAGAGACTGTTCTCTCAGTTTCCAAAAGAGTCAAATGCAAATTAATATCATCTTACTGATGATGGTTAACTTTATGTGTTAACTGTGGTGACAAGAATTAGAAATCCTGCATTAGGAAAAAAAACTGTCAAATCTGTAAATTAAAAACTAGTTGTCACTTAAAAAATTTATGAAATGATAATCAAAGCTACAAAAGGCAATCTGATGCAATGATCTTCTTTTCTATTGGTCAAATATCTGTTTAGTGAAATACTCTGACTTTAAAGGCATTTAAATATAGAACAAAGTTTTTCTTAATGCTGCCTTGACTACTATAACCTGATTTGAAAAATCCATTAAAAGTTTTTTCTCTTTCTCGTCTATCTTCTCCAAATCTCACTGGAAGGTAATGACAATTTTCAGGACTTTGTTACCTTGTATTTTCTTCCTTAGATACTACAGTTGACCCCTGAATAACGTGGTGGTAAGCAGCACCAACTGCTTGCATATTAAGTCAGAAGTCTGAATCAGCCATCCTGGATGTAGTAGTTTACTGAAAAGAATCTGCAAGTAGGCAGACCTGTGCTCTTCAAACCTCTGTTGTTCAAGAGTCAACTGTGTATGCATTATCTTATATCTTGCATTTCTATGTACTGATTACAATTCGCAAACACATTTAAGAAAAGGAAAATAGCGCCTCTTCATCTTTGCACAAACCTATTTTCTATGCTATCAAATGCTTCAGAAAGCAAATTTTATTATTGTGTTCAATGACTTCGTCTCTGTGAAGAAAGAACATAATGCTCACATAATCCAGGCATTCACAACTCTCTGCAAGACCTTGAACCTACATTTTCACAAATCTCTTTCACTCCTCTATATGGAAACTCACTTTTAGTGAGTGTACAGCTAAAATTAGTTGGACATTGTGATTTGTTCACTTAGCCCACACTGGAATCTCTCCCTTCTTTATTTACACATTCACACATATCAAGTGTTCAGGTTGTATCTCATATACTTGCTTGTTGGATGATGCCTTTAGGAATTGACCTCTTTCCACTGAAACAACTATCAGAAAATACATTTCTTGTCTAATCTCTATTGTTGCTACTTAAATGACCTCAGCAAAATAATGAATCTCTGACTCTCTATCTGTAAAATAGATATCAAGTAAGTGCTGAGTTTCTTCTAGCTTAAAATCAATAGGCCATGATGCTAAAGATGTTCAACATGGAAAAAGGAAAGGCAGAGGAACCAGAAATAAAATTGCCAACCTCTGTTGGATCATAGAAAAAGCAAGAGAATTCCAGAAAAACATCTACATCTGCTTCACTGTTTATACTAAAGCCTTTGATGTATGGATCACAATAAACTGTGGAAAATTCTTAAAGAGATGGGAATACCAGACCACCTTACTTGGCTCCTGAGTAACCTATATGCAGATCAAGAAGCAAGTTAGAACCAGACACAGAACAACAGACTGGTTCTAAATTGGTAAAGGAGTACATCAAGCTGTATATTGTCACCCTGCTTATTTAACTTATATACAGGGTACATCATGTGAAATGCCACGATGGATGAATGAAGCACAAGCTGGAGTCAAGTTTGCCAGGAGAAATATCAATAACTTCAGATATGCAGATGACACCACCCTTATGGCAGAAAGTGAAGAAGAACTAAAGATCCTCTTGATGAAAGTGAAAGAGGAGAGTGAAAAAGCTGGCTTAAAACTCAACATTCAAAAAATGAAGATCATGGCATCTGGTCCCATCACTTCATAGCAAATAAATGGGAAACAATGAAAACAGTGAGGGACTTTATTTTTTTGGGCTCCAAAATCACTGCAGATGGTGGCTGCAACCACGAAATTAAAAGACACTTGCTTCTTGGAAGAAAAGTTGTGACCAACCTAGACAGCACATTAAAAAGCAAAGGCATTATTTTGCTGACAGTGGTTCATAGTCAAAGTTATGATTTTTCCAGGAGTCATACATGGATGTGAGAGTTGGACCAGAAAGAAGGCTGAGGGCTGAAGGATCGATGCTTTTGAACTGTGGTGTTGGAGAAGACTCTTGATAATCCCTTGGACTGCAAGGAGATCAAACCAGTCAATTCTAAAGGGAATCAACCCTGAATATTCATTGAAAGGACTGATACTAAATTGAATCTCCAATACTTTGGCCATCTGATGTGAAGAGCTGACTCATTAGAAAAGACCCTGATGCTGGAAAAAAACTGAAGGTATAAGGAGAAGGGGATGACAGAGGACGAGATGATTGGGTGGCATCACTGACCCAATGGACATGAATTTGAGCAAGCTCTGGGAGGTGACGAAGGACAAGAAATCCTGGTGTGCTGCAATCCATAGGGTTGCAAAGGGTCAGACACGACTGAGTGACTGAACAATAATAGCAAACATCTCTCCATTGAGTTAGGACTTATGAGCATAGCTCTGAGCAAGCAATAGCAAACATTCAATCAAAGCTCTCTATTCTGTTTGCTAAAACCACCTTTAAATGTTATTTTACTAAGCCATTTAATACATGTTAAATATTAATAAACATAATTCACTAAAATGCTGCTAATGGGCACCATTCCTGACACTGCCTATGTGTCAGGAACTAGACCAGGAAATTTACAACTCAATCTCTTTCAGCTCCACCGCCTCACCATTTTGAAAATATTGAGCCAAGTAAAATATAAAGAAGTAATGAAACTTTAGAGATGTTACACCATATTCTAAGAGTCTCAGGCAATTCATGTTGGAGCCTGATTACCAACTAAGTTCTATAGATTTCAAAACATGTATTCTTTCTTCCATGTTATAATGAACTCAAGTTCTATATTTTAACAACCACCACAACTGCAAATGAGAGCTGACTCTGGATACCAATGATATGTAAAGTGCTCTGCTAAATCCCCCTATGACATCGATCCTGTATTATATCTTTTTCTTTACTTGACAAAATTGAGAATTTTTGAATTTACTTTTTCTAAGTATTGTCAGTGCAGAACGAAGCCGTTTTCAAACTTGTATCTGATACTAAAATTTTTGCTTCTAAACTGTTCACTATATAGTTTTTTACCCCAAGAGCTATTATACACCTTCATCTAGGATCCGTATACCAAGCATTTTACTTTACTTTTCCTAATGGAAATAGAAACAATATGGACTTGTATACTTATGAATTAAAAGGTTTAAGGACAAAACAGAATACTCACTCTAAATGGGTGCAAAGCTTTTTCTACTGTCTAGTTTGGGTCCAGTTTTCTAACTGCCCTGAAAGTCAATTTCTATGTTTTTAATTAGTACTATAAAATGGCTTCTGGGAGGATTAAATGAGAAGATGCAAGTACAAATGTTTCAAAAAATGAGACATAAAATAATTTTTTTCTTTTGCTTTTATGACAAATGGTTTTCTGGATTATGTCCTACAAACTGGCAAGATTTCTAGGTCAATTACGCTTACTGAGTTACTCACCATATGAGAATGAGATCTAGGTTTCTCTCCATTTTTAAAAAAATGTTTAGAATGCAAAAATTGCCCTGGTATTTATAGATAATTATTTCTCTAGAATCGATAGGACATATATATATATGTATTTTAGCTCTCCAGGAGAGGGCTGTAGTATGCTGATATTTTTCCACTGGAGTATAATCAACATACATTATTTTCAAGTGACAGCATAATGACTTGATATTTGTATGCACTGAAAAGTGATCCCCACAGAAGTCTATTTACCATCTGTCACCTTACAAAGTTATAAAATTTTTTCTTGTGATTTAAACTTTGAAGATTTAATTTTTAGTAACTTTCAAACTTGCGATACAATATTATTGACTTTAATACCCATATGTGTGTGTATTTGTCACTCAGTAATGTCTGACTCTTTGCAACCCCATGGAATTTAGCCTGTCAGGCTCCTCTGCCCATGGAATTCTCCAGACAAGAATACTAGAGTGGGTAGCCATCCCCTTTTCCAGGGAATCATCCCAACCCAGGGATCAAACCCAGGTCTCCTGCATTGCAGGCAGATTCATTATCATCTGAGCTACCAGGGAGGCCCCAGTGCTGTATATTAAATGTCCATTACTTATTCATTTTAAAACTGAATATTTGTACCTCTTGATCTCCTCATTCATTTTGCAAACCCCTAAAATCCCATCCCCTCTGGCAACCACAATCTATTCTCTGCAATATGAGTTTGTTTTTATTGTCATCTTGTTTTATTTTTTAGAGTCTACATTTAAGTGAAATCATACTGTATTTGTCTTTGTCTCTCTGACTTATTTTACTCAACCTGATACCCTCAAGTTTTATCAGTGTTGTTGTAAATGACAAGGTTTCTTTCTCTTTTTTTATGACTGAGTAGTACCCCATTGTGTGTGTGTACCTCACATCATCTTTATCCATCTGTGAAAACTTAAGTGGTTTTCATATTTTGACTGTTGCAATTAGTGCTGCACTGAACATAGGGACACATATATATTTTTGAATTAGTGTTTTTGTTTTCTTTTTGGTAAATACTCAGAAGTGGCATTTGATGGATCACATGACAGTTCTGTTTTTAATTTTCTGAGGAAACTCCATACTGCTTTCCTTAGCAATTGCTCCAGTTTACATAATCATCAAATGTGCACAAGGGTTCCCTTTTTTCTACCATCTCATCAAAGCTTGTTATTTCTTGTCTTTTGATAATTGCCATTCAGAGGTAGGAGGTGACATCTCATTGTGGTTTTGATCTGCATTTCCTTGATGATGAATGATGTTGAACATCCTTTCATGTGCCTGTTGGCCATCCAAACATCTTTTCTGGATTGAAATCAGGGAGCATGATACCTCCCAGCCTTGTTCTTTCTCAAGATTGCTTTTGCTATTCAGGATCTTTTGTAGTTCCATGCAAATTTTAAGGTGGTTGTATTTCCATGAAAAATGCCATGGGAAATTTGGCAGGGATTATATCGAATATGTAGCTAGCCTTGGGAAATATAGACATTTAAGCAACAATACATGAATATAAAATATCTTTCCATTTGTGTGTGTCTTCTTCAATTTTTTTCACCAATGTCTTTCTAATTTTCCGTGCATAAGTCTTTTAACTCTTTGGTTAAATTTATGTTGAGGTATTGAAATCCCTTTTACGCAATTGCAAATGATATTGCTTTTTAAAGTTTCTATTTCTGATAGTTTGTTGTTAGTGTATAAAAATTCAGCATATCTTCGCATATGGATTTTGTACCTTTCAACTTTTACTGAATTCATTTATTTGTTCAAATGTTTATACTGAGTCTTTAGGGTTTTCTATATATATAATCACATTGTCCACAAATAGTGATAGTTTTATTTCTTCCTTTCCAATTTGGATGACTTTTCTTTTTCCTACCTGGCTCTGGCTAGGACTTCTAATATCATGCTGAATAAAAGTGGAATAAATCACCCTGCTCATGACAAATTCATAGTCTTGATCAATTACTTTATCTGTGAGATAAATGTTGACTATTTCCATTTTTGGAGAATGTTTCCCAGATATTTTATTTTTCTTTCCTCAAAATTTGCCTTAGAGATAACAAGGTACCCATATCTCTGAAGATTTTTGCTTTTTTCTCAGTGGTTATCCTCTTAATAGAAATGTCTTTCTCCTTCTTCCTTCTCCTCCTTTCCCCACCCTTCTTCCCCTTTCTTTTTCTCTCCCCTTTTTCCTCCTCCTTCTTCTGTACTTCTCCTCCTTCTTCCCCTTTCTTTTTCTCTCCCCTTTTTCCTCCTCCTTCTTCTGTACTTCTCCTCCTTCTTCTGTTATAAGACTTTTCAATACATTTTAACTAAACTTAAACATGACATTACCTTCAGAAGAGTTAGTAGGAATTTTGACAATGCCCTAGTCACATTCTCTTTTGAATATAGTTTCTTTCTGTGTGGGGTTTTTGCCATTTGACCACTACCTAGTTTTAATATATAAGTGTCCCGTAGAAATAATGGCATTCTTGTTCAAATAGAAAACCTGGCAGTCCTAGAATATTCAAAAGTTTACCTTATTTAATGACATGATTCTTTGCATAGAATCAGTAGCTGATGAATATATATTAACGAGATTCCACAAAGATTCCACCTAGTAAATTATGTCTGATTTGTTCCTATTGAAGGAACTTCTAACTTATATTTTTGACCTATCCAAAAAAGCAGTCTGGAATTTAGTAAAGGCCATGTTTACATGCAGTTGTATCTATTGTCAATACAGTATGCAAATACCAGTGGTTTCAATAAAAAGCATTTACTTTGCTCAAAGTCTGAAAGCTAGTTAGGATTTTCTACTGGTATTAGCTGAACCTGTTCACATGATCAGGTATTATTTGTCTATTTGACCAAATTGACACAAGTGGAATGACTTGGTTCTTATCTCTGTCTCAGCTACCAGAAAAGCAAATCTGGGTATGTATTCATAGTAATGGCTGCAGCACAAGAACTGAAGTCGAAATGTGCAAGGGCTCAGCCAAGGCTCTAAGTGTATCATATCTGTTAACATGCCATTGTCCAAAGTAGATGATACTGCCAAACTCATAATGAAGAAGGAAGATAATACATGAGCTCCTTTAGGAAAAGAAACTGGAAATTCACAGAGTAAAGGACATGGCTACAAGGGTGATAGATCTGGAGACCTTAATGCAATCGATTTCAAGAATTCAATTAACCTACCATTATATGCTGTAAATGTACAAGGAATGACCTTTATTTTAATTTATTTTTTTGGGGGGTGGCCTTTATATTTAAGTTAGGAGAGAGATTCAACTTTATATAAAATAATAAACAATTTTCTTGGCACTGCTCCTTAAATGCTCTCTAGTTTTCCAATTTTCTCAGTTATATAGTTTTAAAAATCTGACTTTAAAGTCAAAGACTTTAATGCTTTATTCTATGTATTTCCCTAGATTTTTGGCAATTTATCTTTTGCCCATTGTCTTTAAGTTTCATCAGTCATTGAAAATGTCACATCTTTCTATTTCAACTGCCATGTTGCAGTATATTTTAGGGAGATCATTAATCACTACTTTGAAACTTGAACTACTTAAATTCTTCATTTTATCAAAGCTCTTCAGTCATTTTATAGTAACTCAAGCTGGTGACATTTTCAAAAATTAACTTTTTAAGAAAATTTACAGTGTATATTGTGTAATTTTTATAGGTTTGCATTCTATATTAAGTTCTAGCTACTGAACTTGAAGCATTTCTGAAGTATAGTGTGTAAATTAATTATTATAGCATTATGAAAAAATATTCAAATTAATATTTGAAAATCAAGAAAGCATAAATCATTTATCAACTAATATTAATTATTATATGTCACTCATTATAGAAAGAAAATAAAAACTTTTTATTTACTTATTGATGTGTTGGTAGTAGAGCTTCATTAATATTTTAAGCCACCAAGTAAATGTCAAAATGCGAGTAAAAGAAAAAGAGACAAGAAAGTAACTTTAACACTTTCTTTTCAAATTTAAGGAGGTTGACTAAATATTTATCAGTGTGTTCATGACTAAATTTACATAAACTTTAGTTCTATTAAGGAGATAATTTTGACTCCTTACATGGAAGAATACTTCACCTAAAATATGTGGTTCACTATTTCTGGAACTAACAAACAATTAGAAAACTAAGTATCACTATATATAACCAGTAAAAAAATATTTATGATATGTATTCAGAATTCTTTCACTGTGTAAATACTAATTAAGCATTTACTAAGTTATGTATATATTTATTATTGAATTGTTGTTGTTGTGTAATCACTAAGTCATGTCCAACTCTTTCATAACCTTATGGACTGTAGCCAGCAGGCTCCTCTGTCCATGGGATTTCCCAGGCAAGAATATTGGAGTGGGTTGCCATTTCCGTCTCCAAGGGATCTTCCTGACCCAGGTATCAAATCTGCATCTCCAATGAGATGGCAGGCACATTCTTTACCAACGAGCAGGCACATTCTTTACCAATGAGCTACCTGGGAAGCCCTTATTATTGGATATGTCATAATTTTCCCCTATGTTTTGCATTTAAGGAAATGTAAGGAGTGTACCAGATTCAGAAACTTAGTTTTTTTAAGCAAGTATTGAATAGCATACTACATATAATTATATATGATTGTATGTAGGAAGGAAAATAGCTGAAGGAAAAAGAGCTATATATCTTCATCTTATGACCATACTGTACAAGTAAAATACTAAGTTGAATTTAAAGAAACACTAGTGCATTCTAATAGAGTTCTTCAAATTTGTGCCTTTAATAAATCTACTTCTTTTATCATTTACATTTTACAAATGTGAAGGATGAATTGAGTGAATGACTTTTAGCTTGAAGTGGCTTTGGCAGGGGAGGTGGGGTGTTGATTTTTCAAGTGAAAATTAAATCAATTAAGGATCTATGATATACAATAAGGGCTTCCCAGGTGGTTCAGCGGTAAAGAAACAACCTGCCAATGCAGGTTACACAGAAGACATGGGTTTGATCCCAGGGTCGGGAAGATCCCCTAGAGGAGGAAGTAACACCTCACACCAGTATTCTTGCCTGGGAAATCCCATGGACAGAGGAACCTGGAAGGCTGCAGTCTATGGGTTAGCAAAGAGTTGGACATGACTGAACAACTGAACACACACAGTATACTATAATATATGGGGAGTATCAGAAAAGTCATACCCTGTGGTTAGGGCTTCCACTGAAGTGTAGGAGAAAGGCATGTAACTGAAATAAAATGGAATTTGAGATTTGGTGGCAGGGGAAAGGGGGCAGTGGCATTCTTACTAGGAATCTGCAAAAATATTCTAGAGGAAATATTATTTGAGAATAGATTAGCATATCTTGTAGATGAGGACAGGAAGAATGACATTCAGGTCTCAGGAAATGCAGAAATCCTCCTATAACTGAGAAGGTGCAGTTCATGTATGCTGCTAAATCACTTCAGTTGTGTCTGACTCTGTGCGACCCCATAGACATCAGCCCACCAGGCTCCCTGGTCCCTGGGATTCTCCAGGCAAGAACACTGGAGTGGGCTGCCATTTCCTTCTCCAATGCATGAAACTGAAAAGTGAAAGTGAAGTCACTCAGTCATGTCCCACTCTTAGCAACCCCATGGACAGCAGCCTACCAGGCTCCTCCATCCATGGGATTTTCCAGGCAAGAGTACTGGAGTGGGGTGCCATTGCCTTCTCCGGCAGTGCATGGATAACCTGGGGCATATACCACAGTGGTTGGAAAGATAAGCATATTGTAGCCAAAATATGGAGGGTTTTGAGTACCATGATATTATCTTTTGATCTTTTGATTTTATTATCATGGAAGAAAGAAAACTACATTTTTTTTTTTTTAATTTGAAGGGGGTGTGACTTGATTAGGGCTTCCCTGGTGACTCATATGATAAGGAATCTGCCTGCAATGTGGGAGACCTGGGTTCAATCTCTGGGTTGGGAAGATCCCTGGAGGAAGGCATGGCAATCCACTCCAGTATTCTTGCCTGGAGAATCCCATGGACAGGAACCTGGCAAGCTGTGATTCATGGGGTCACAAAGAGTTGGACATGACTGAGTGAACAAGTCCAGCACACACAGCATGAATTGATTATGGTTTTAAGAATATAAATGAAATGATGTTAGTAGGAGTAGTGAACTGAAGGAGCACAGAAAAGCAACAGTTAATGACAGCAGAGAGGAAACAAATGATTTGACATTTGTTAGGTGAGATGTATGATGTCTTGAACTGGGGATATAGCATGTATAGGCATCAACAATATATAGAGAAATCATCAAATGGAATTAAAGAAAGAGAGAACTGACATATATATGTGAGGGAGGGCTTGAAAATAACAGGGGATACTAGTTTAAATGATAGAATTATTTCCAAATAATTAACTGTGATAGAGAACAATATGATTTAATTTTCTAAGCATATTTTATGTTTCATATTATTGTTCACTTCATTGAACATATTTTCATTCTTCTTAATTATTTCATTAACATATATGTATTGGGCACGTATGTATGTGTGGCTGGTTATGTCTGACTCTTTGCGACCCAATGGACTATAGCCCACCAGGCTCCTGTGTCCATGGGATTTTTTTCCAGGCAAGAATTCTGGAGTGACTTGCCATGCCCTCCTCTAGGGGATCTTCCCCACTCAGGATTGAACCTGCATCTCTTGCATCTCCTGCACTGGCAGGCAGATTCTTTACCACCACGCCACCTGGAAAGCATACTAAATGTTAGTTATATCTAATTTTATATACCTCTCCAAATATTGTCACTGTCTCAAAATTTTCATCTCCACATCATTATCCCTATAATGTCACCTCTACTTGTTTAGAAAGAGACATCCAAAATAAAACAACTTTAGTATCCTTGTTTCATTCAAAATTTTCTTATCTTTGTTGTTCACCTCTTTCTTATGTTCTCTTTTTTCCCCCTAAATCCACACTTTTTTCATATTTTTAAGAATAATACCAATGAATCCATCTTAATTTTTTCCCAATTTTTATGTTTTATTTTCTGTATCTAATTACTTCCATAGTCCTTACCTTTGGTTACTTGATTTGTAATCATTAGTTCTGTTTGCCAAATAGGCATAGTTCTCCTTGCATCTGGGCACACAATAATGGTAGCATCTTACTTTTTGGTCTTTGTGATAGAATGAAGAAAATAGGTGTGAAGTCCAATTTGTATGGGTGTGTCACTTCTGGAGCAATACATTTAATTTGTTGGATCGCGATAATAGAGGCTTGGTTTCCTATTCCGGAAGAGCTATTAACATTTCTCAAAATGGTGACTGAGCTTCTGAGTGTCTCTGACGAGAAGAGACATTTCATGATGCAAAGGTCATACACATACACGTGAGAAATATATCTTTCTGTTGCAAACCACTAGTATTTAGGGATGTGTATTATAGAATAACTTGGTTTATTCTAATTGATAAACTTGTGCCTTTTCCAATTCTACTTTAAGCCCATAGAAACTATAATTGGAAAAAACTCTCAACTGACTTCTCAGTTAGTTGGACACATTAATTTCTGCTGCCTCAACACTGGCAATTTTTATGTTAAAACTGTCTTCAATGAGTATAGCCCTTCCATATTGATATTTAGTTGTTTTATCCAATGGCAACATAGGAACTAACAAGGAAAAAACTATGTCCATACAATTGTTTTCTTGTGGTATTAATTTATTTGTGCAATGAATATGTATTAAGTACTTACTATGTTCTATTAGCTAGCATTGCAGCATTGAATGAAACAGGTAAAGATCACTGCTTTTAAGATTGCATTCTAGTGTCATGTAAAGTGGGAGAAAATTTATAATCATTGAAAGGTTGTTGCTGAACGATGAGACGCGGGATTCTTGGCCTCCGGAGCAGATGAATTCAATCCGGGGCCAGAGACAAGGCTGGTTCGCTCAGAGCTTTTGTGTAATAAAGTTTTATTAAAGTATAAAGGAGATAGAGAAAGCTTCTGACATAGGCATCAGAAGGGGGCAAAAGAGTACCCCTTTGCTAGTGTTAGCAATGGAGTTATATACTCTCCAATGAATCCAAAGAATGTCTGGAGGTTGCAAAGACCTCACCAGACCCACTCCCATAATTTACATTTTAAGATAACAGAGTTGGCTAGAAGGTTTAATCCAAAGATTGTCATCAGGCAGGATACATCCTTGTAAAGACCAGACCTACTCCCATAATTTATGTTTTAAGATAACAGAATTAGCCAGAGGGTTTAATCCAAAGACTGTCCTCAGGCAGGATACATTATTGTTATATAATCCTGAGGAATGTAGAGGAAAAAAGTAAAAAAGTTTGTCCTTTCTTCCTCCTTGAATATCCCAGACCTCTCTCTCCTTGGGGACCCCTAGACTTCTTATCAACCTGCCTAGGAAATGATTCTCTCATCATGTTAAATATATAAAAAAAAGCCCAGAGTATAGAATAGTTTATGATATACCAGTTCATGAAATAGTATACAATATTTAAGATGATGCTTCTTAATATTAATTAACAGTATAATTCAATGGTTATGAATGTAGACCATGAAGTCATATACAAAAAAAACAGTTTTATCTCCCACTAGCCCAGTCTAAAATTTCTAAACTGTGGGCAATAATGCTAGCTATTAAAATGTTGTTATGAGAACCATAGTATGATCATCTGTGTAAAGTTCCTGGTATGAAGTATTTGCTCAATAAGTGCTAGTGCTGTTATTTCTCCCCTTAATGACATTATTTTTCTCTTTGATGATACATGTTAAAATTATATTTTAAAAGAATATCTACTAATATGTGAACATTCTCTATGAAGCAATTCTCATATAAAATGGAGCATCAAAATTTATATAACACTTTAATGTTAGAATCTCACAAGCATTAATAAATTTGTCAATTTAGTTTGTAAAGCTGGATATAACTTTATAGATCATATATTTTAGTTTTGAATATTCTTTTACAATCTATTTTATATTTTGTAATTTTACCATAAGACACATAAAGTAATGTATTTTGGACAAAAAAAAAAAAGTACTAGATTATATCTTATGTTTCCTCCATGAAGATTAAAAACTGCAATTTTTGTTCTATGTTTTATTTATTTCAAGAAAAGCATATCTGCATCTGATTTTGTCTGGTTCAAATAATGTACATTTTCCTAACTTTCCTATTCTGCTTTATAAAAGAATAATGCTACCAAGTTTTGGCTCAACTACACTATTAAGGAAGAAACCTACCAAAACCAGAAAATTGTAGAGTATCATGAAATTATAATTTTGTAAGCACAGCTTTGGCAGTGCAAACTATCTCTTGAAAATCAACAACCATCGGTAAATGTCTATTATTTTTTACCTTTTGTTCATTGGTAAATCATAAAATAAGATCTTAAAATATTCTAAATAAATAAACCATGAGTATCAACAGCTGTATTTTAACTAATCCTTGTCCCTGCTGATTTGGATTGCAAAAGAAAGCAAGCATGAAACAATTCCATTATATTTTCTTTCAGACTATGAGGAACCAAAAAGAACTTTGGAAGTATGAAAGCAAATATATTAAAAATTCATAAATTGAACTTTTAATTTAAATATAGAAACTACAAGTAAGTTAGCATTGTCATTTGAATCACTTAACACAGTGATAAGTGATAATACATGAAACAAGGTGAGTTATCCACATGTGTATATTGATAGCAAGTAATTTTTATCCTAAAAGTGTGAATAAGTGGAATGCCCTTTTACATAAATTTAGTCACTGATGCATGCATACATGCGTGTGCACTTGTCATATCTGACTCTTTGCAATTCCACAGACTGTAGCACCCCAGGCTCCTCTGTCCATGAGATTTTCCAGGTAAAAATACAGAAATGGGTTGCCATTTCCTTCTTCAGGGGATCTTCCCAACCCAGGGACAGAACCCACAGCTCTTGTATCTCCTGCATTAGCAGATGAGTTCTTTACCAGCTGAGCCTAGGCAAGCCTTGTCATTGGTGACTAACTATTAAATTTAAACAAAATAAATCTGCTCAGCCAAAATTGTTAACCACATATTGTAAAGACACATACCATTAATAGAATCATGGGATCTGAGAACTGAAAAAGATTCAAACAGATATCTGTTTCAAAGTCTCATGTAATGCAGAGATGCCTTAATAGCCTTATTGTGTTCTTCAGCTTTTATCTCATTTAACATATCAAGATGTTTGTATGTTTTTTTCTTCTTATCTTCATAGTGCTTTTCTTCAGTCTATTTCAATTGTCTTTCAGTGTTTCACAGAGCCCTCATTAGATCTGGGTTCTGTGACTTTCACCTAGGTGAAATCTATCACAATTTGTTGTCTACTAACTGATAGGGCATGTAGGTTAATGTTACTCCAACAAAATTTAACTAAGAATTATAAATGCTTTCTAATCTACAAATAAAAAACTCAATTCATATGATATCCCTTAACCAAATTACCAGCACATAACAAATATACATCTAGTGGGGCTTTTTTGAAACTTTTGCAACCTCTAATTCCTGATATTGGTTCATAAATAAAATATAGTGAAGCTCTAACACTCAAAGCTTCCTTCCACTTGGAATCTTCCCATGTTTGTTTCAATATCATTGCTTAACTTACAGAGACAAAGCCTTCATGAACACAATGTGCTACTACACAATCCCTTCTTTGCTCCTTTCTTTGGCCATTTTAATTATTTTCCCTCTGAGGTTGAAATCTTTAAATGCATATGTTAGAAATGTTGAAGAAGATTCACAGCACTCTCTTTCAAAAAGCAGTGCCCAAGAGATTTAAAACATATCACTTACGCACTTTTTTCACATAGTCACTCCATTTTTCAGCTGAGAGCCAAAAAAGAAGAAGAAAATGGAGGAAAAGATGCAAAATCTTTTTTCAACTATACAAATTTATTTCATGTCCATTTTCATGTGTTTAGCCATGGGTGGGGGAGTAAGTGGAGTAGGAAGCTGTTAGATTCTTGATAATATGTTGATCATCAGTCCCAGGATTTATTTTTGTGAATTTTACATTTTTCTGGACTTTATAAGTACTCTATTGTGAAGGGGCTGAATTCTGAATAGCCTTTTAGTAGATGCAGTTTGAAACCAGAAAATTCATTTCTACAGCATAAAATATTTTGTAAACTGGCTAAGACTTTATTTTCAGACTATTAATGAAGAGTTCTAAATCTGCAAAGCTAACATTGCACACAACCTTGGCTAACTCAAATACAGGTATCACTGAGAATGTTAAACAGAGACAAAACTGTCGTCATTCCATGCAGAATATTGCCTAAAGTTGTAATTTAGAGTCTAATGAAAGGTTAGACACTTTACTGAATAGAGATAAATATGATTTTAGCCATTCCAAATAATCAGCAATGTGTGCAAAAGGTATATAAACCACTTTTTGTTTTGCCCAACAAAATAAATCATTATGTTTTCTTTTAAATAGGTCAATTAAAATATAATTCAGAAAACATAGACTTCACCCCTTATAAACATACAATTTTTTTTTTTTCGTATATTCATGGGATTGGACAGCCCTCACCACAATCTAATTTTAGATTATTTTGCTTCCCCCTCTGAACGAAACCCTGTACCTATTAGCAATCACAATCCCTCTCCTACACCCTTCCCAGCTCTAGGCAGATACTAATTTTCTGTTTTTTATATATTGTCTGTTCTCAACAATGCATATAAATGGAGTCATAAAATATGTGATATTTCATAAAGGCTTTTTAAACATGGGCTTCCCTGATGGCTCAGAGGGTAAAGCGTCTGTCTGCAATGAAGGAGACCTGGGTTCAATCCCTGGGTTGGGAAGATCCCCTGGAGAAGGAAATGGCAACCCACTCCAGTACCCTTGCCTGTAAAATCCCATGGATGGAGAAGCCTGGTAGGCTACAGCCCATGGGGTTGCTAAGAGCCGGACACAATTGAGCAATTTCACTTTTTAAACTTAGCGTAAGTTTTTCAAGGTTCACTCATGTTGGAGGATATACTAATAAGTATTTCTTTTTAGTACCAAATAACATTTCATTGTATTATATTTTATTTTTCTATTCATTAATTGATAAACATTTAGGCTCTTCTGCTTTTTGGCTATTGATAATACTGCTATTTATATTGGTATATAATTTTTTCTGTAAATACATGTTTTATTTCTCTTATATATATATTTAGGAGTGGAATAGGTGGGCTGTAGAGTAACTTTATGGTTAAATTTTTGAATCCCCATCAATGTCTCTCTTTATGTCTTTTAATACATGTTTTATGTATTTGGGTGCTCTTATATTAGGTGCATATAAGTTGATGAGTGTAATAGCCTCTTCTTGTGTTGATCCTTTTATCATTATATAGTCTACTTCTTTATAGTTCTCAATAGTGTTGATTTTAAAGTTTATTTTGTCTGATATAAGTTTTAAAACTCCCACTTTCTTGTCATGGGGCTCAAAGGATGGACTGGGAGTTTGGAATTAGTCTCCAAGATTTCAAATTCTAGGTACATAGATAACAATCACTTTCATAGGACTTCAGTTCAGTTCAGTTCAGTTCAGTCGCTCAGTCATGTCCGACTCTTTGTGACCCCATGAGTCGCAGCATGCCAGGCCTCCCTGTCCATCACCAACTCCCAGAGTTTACTCAAACTCATGTCCATCGAGTCGGTGATGCCATCCAGCCATCTCATCCTCTGTCGCCCCCTTCTCCTCCTGCCTCCAATCCCTCCCAGCATCAGGGTCTTTTCCAATGAGTCAACTCTTCGCATGAGGTGGCCAAAGTACTGGAGTTTCAGCTTCAGCATCAGTCCTTCCAAAGAACACCCAGGACTGATCTCCTTTAGGATGGACTGGTTGGATCTCCTTGCAGTCCAAGGGACTCTCAAGAGTCTTCTCCAACACCACAGTTCAAAAGCATCAATTTTTCGGCGCTCAGCTTTCTTCACAGTCCAACTCTCACATCCATACATGACCACTGGATAAACCAGAGCCTTGACCAGATGGACCTTTGTTGGCAAAGTAATGTCTCTGCTTTTTAATATGCTGTCTAGGTTGGTCATAACTTTCCTCCCAAGGAGTAAGCATCTTTTAATTCCATGGCTGCAGTCACCATCCGCAGTGATTTTGGAGCCCAAAAATGTGAAGTCTGACACTGTTTCCACTGTCTCCCCATCTATTTCCCATGAGGTGATGGGACCAGATGCCATGATCTTAGTTTTCTGAATGTTAAACTTTAAGCCAACTTTTTCACTCTCCTCTTTCACTTTCATCAAGAGGCTTTTTAGTTCCTCTTCACTCTCTGCCATAAGGGTGGTGTCATCTGCATATCTGAGGTTATTGATATTTCTCCAGGCAATCTTGATTCCAGCTTGTGCTTCTTCCAGCCCAGCATTTCTCATGATGTACTCTGCATTTAAGTTAAATAAGCAGGGTGACAATATACAGTCTTGATGTACTCCTTTTCCTATTTGGAACCAGTCTGTTATTCCATGTCCAGTTCTAACTGTTGCTTCCTTACCTGCATACAGGTTTCTCAAGAGGCAGGTCAGGTGGTCTGGTATTCCCATCTCTTTCAGAATTTTCCACAGTTTATTGTGATCCACACAGTTAAAGGCTTTGGCATAGTCAATAAAGCAGAAATAGATGTTTTTCTGGAACTCTCTTGCTTTTTCAATGGTCCAGCGGATATTGGCAATTTGATCTCTGGTTCCTTGGCCTTTTCTAAAACCAGCTTGAATATCTGGAAGTTCTCGGTTCATGTATTGCTGAAGCCTGGCTTGGAGAATTTTAAGCATTACTTTACTAATGTGTGAGATGAGTGCAATTGTGCGGTAGTTTGAGCATTCTTTAGCATTGCCTTTCTTAGGGACTGGAATGAAAACTGACCTTTTCCAGTCCTGTGGCCACTGCTGTTTTCCAAATTTGCTGGCATATTGAGTGCAGCGCTTTAACAGCATCATCTTTTAGGATTTGAAATAGCTCAACTGGAATTCCATCACATCCACTAGTTTTGTTCGTAGTGATGCTTCCTAAGGCCCACTTGACTTCACATTCGAGGATGTCTGGCTCTAGGTCAGTGATCACACCATCGTGATTATCTGGGTTATGAAGATCTTTTTTTGTACAGTTCTGTGTAATCTTGCCACCTCTTCTTAATATCTTCTGCTTCTGTTAGGTCCATACCATTTCAGTCCTTTATTGAACCCATCTTTGCCTGAAATGTTCCCTTCTCTAATTTTCTTGAAGAGATCTCTAGTCTTTCCCATTCTGTTGTTTTCCTCTATTTCTTTGCACTGATCACTGAGGAAGGCTTTCTTATCTCTCCTGGCTAGTCTTTGGAACTCTGCATTCAAATGGGAATATCTTTCCTTTTCTTCTTTGCTTTTGGCTTCTCTTCTTTTCAGAGCTATTTGTAAGGCCTCCTCAGACAACCGTTTTGCCTTTTTGCATTTCTTTACTATTCTAAGCATATGACAAATACCAACCCACTGAATCTTCACAATCCTGAAATTTAAAGTTCTACAGTTATTCTGGTTTTGCAGATGAAACAATTTAGTTACAGTTAAATAACTTGCTCAGAGTCACATAATAGTGAGAGGCAAAACTCGTGTTGGAAGCTAGCAGCTCAAGAAAGACTTAGAGATTCATAATATAAGAAAAAAGATAAATTGAAAGAGAAACCTTGTAACACATATCAGACAAGCAGTCTAGAAAGAGTTCGTACAAATATATAAAATAAAGACAAGTGAGACAGAGGAAAACAACTCAATAGGAAAATGGTAAAGAATAGGAAGAGATAATAAAGAGGTGTAAATATCTATAAAACATATGAAAAGTTGCTTCACCTTAATAATAAACTAGGATAAGCAAGTTTAAAAATAAGATTTTGTCACCATTCATAAGGACACATTGGGGTAGAGTACAAAGCAGAGAGCACTATCATACCCAGTTGGTAGGCGTGTATATCAATACAAACTTTCTAGAGGTCAGTTTTTCCAGTTCCTATCAAAATCTAAAGTACTCATTATCTTCCATCCAATATTCACTTACTTATCTTTGAGAAATATTTATTGGTTGACTTTTATTAATATATGACACTGTCCTGAATGCTGAGAATAAAACTATGAAAAAGATTCCTTTCATGCACCTTATACTTTATTGGGGATAGGCAATAAATAATAAAATAAATAATTTATTTAATAATGATGTCTTATAAAGAAATCAAAGATATGATTTGATAAAGGGGAGCTGAACTCATGTTTCTGTGTGTGTGTGTGCTAAACAAATTATGCTACAGTTACAGAGAATTTCTGTGATGCTCCTTTAAAGAAAGATGATTCCTTTAATTTGGTACCAATTTTCCGAACGATTAAAATATTTATTCAGAAAAGTAATGTGCTATAAGACAGACAAAGGTACAAAATATCTTAGCATTTGAAGATCTTGGAGTCTATTGGAAAAAGTATCCAAGAATTTAGTTACCAGTCAAGTTTGTAGATGTCAAATGATGAAAACTTTATAGATAAATGAATATTTGCCTCCCGACTAGTGGAAATAAAAATTCACAAATGACTTTCAACCAAAACCTACTTTGATTCAACTCTATTGGTAATTCAATTCTACCAGTAATCACCTGTTTTTTAGTACCATGCCTTGATGAAACTTTGAGATTGCTCCTGAGCACTTCCTAACAGTGCCTGAAGTGGCTAAACATGTACATAGTCTAGCTGTTAGTTACATGTGTGATCCATGATTCTCATATAGAATAAAAAGTCTTCTAACTCATTTAAGAGCTCCACAGTTGCATACAGTAATCACTTAATAAATGATTCCCAATAGGAATCTTGTTTCATTACGAAGTCTGAGCACTCTAAGGTGCATTTAAAACATAATTAAATCCTTTTTCTAAGTCATCCCTCAGAGAATTGTGTAAAAGAAGGAAATATAGCATATTTAATTTAATTAACTATGACATGGTTAGTAGAGTGGACAGAGATTGTCATTTGGAACTCCTCTCCTCACTGACTTCAACCTAGGAAGAAGAAAATCAATTGTTTTTGTTAGCAGGAGGGAACTAATACCCAAGCTGGCTTCTTTTTCAGAACCCAGCTACCACTGAGTAGAAAAAAAGTCCTGTGTAATACAGGAACATTGTTAAGAGAAAGGATTACTAATTAAAGGCAGTTTTGAATGAAATAATAGAAAGAGAAACCTTATTTAGTAAAGGTACAAGACCATGGAGCAATAATGAAGGAGTGAGATTCAGTAAGTAGAGAAAGTTAAATGCCAAGAAATTAATGTCTGTAATGACTACATAGAAATAACTGTTAAATCAATCACACACTTTCTTTTATACGTCATTTAATTTTTTTTTTGTTTTTAAGATAAATCAGTCAAATCAGGCATTTATATAAGCAATTATTATTTCATTAAAGTTGCTGATTGTGATTATGAGAACAGAAAAGTTAATAAACCAAATGGATAGCTCTTTAAAATTAAGTATTTATTATGTTTGCCTTTGATATCAAATTTTGTTAGTTTACTTGCAAGAGCAGTATTGATTTCAGAAAAAAAAATTAGTCCCTGAAATAGTGCAATATTAGATATATTTAAGAGGAATGCATATGGCCATTATGTCATTTCTGCCATACCTTGAATATGCATGCATGTGTGCTAAGTTGCTTCATTCCTGTCCAACTCTGTGTGATCCTATGGACTGCAGCCTGCCAGACTCTTCTGTCCATGGATTTTCCAGGTAAGAATACTGGGGTGGTTTGCGGTACCTCTTCCAGGGGATCTTCCTGACCAAGGGATGAACCCACATCTCTCATGTCTTCTTGAGTTGGCAGGTGGGTTCTTTACCCCTAGTGCCACCTGGGAATCCCGCCTTGAACATATACTATGGTTTTCATGCCTCCATGCCTTTGGGTTTTTTTCCTCTCCCTGTTACATACCACTGTATCTCTTCTCAGCTTCCAATTCCAAGTCTTCATTCAAGGCCATTTCAAAGTCACATTTTATGCAAAACTTTCCCAGAATCCTCTCGTCGATTTATTCTTTATTGACACCTTGTTAATACCCTGACTGTAGTTCTTAACATATTTAGTTATGTTTTTGTTGGCTTCTTCCAATATACTCAATTTCTTAATGGCAAAGCTTATGACTTTCATCTACATATTGATATTATCCAGTAAAATTTCTTTCACATGGTACACAAACAAGCATTCATTAGTTTGAAGAGCACAGAAGCATCTAAGATCATAGCCTACTAATTAATGTTATAACATTTAGTTTGCAATTTTCCTTTGTTTCAGTAAAGTGGAAAGCACTTTTTAAATAGGCAAACATGTTCATAATAGTTTAGAAACAGCATCAGAATTTATTATGGAATATACTTTGTAATCGTAAATTACTTAGAATTTCAAGGAGATTTTCCCTCTAGCTCACACTTCCACTTTAGAGATAAAAATTCAATTTGGAAGGATTACACGATGAATTTAGTATTTCTTGAATTTTGTTTCAGAGAACACAAAGTTAAGGTGTTCAACGAAAAAGGATATCAAAGGACAAATTTGTTTTAACTACACTAAATATAATAGTCTCTTTAGTTTTGTAAACTCACTATACATATTAGATATTAGGAATTCTGAACATTTTTAGAATATGTTTGATTATGTAACATTTTATTGTGATTTAACAGAGTCCCTTAGTATTTATTTATAAAACTGCT
The DNA here is from genome assembly GCF_910594005.1 of Cervus elaphus. Taxonomy (NCBI): domain Eukaryota; kingdom Metazoa; phylum Chordata; class Mammalia; order Artiodactyla; family Cervidae; genus Cervus; species Cervus elaphus. Next base: position 53,086,123 of record NC_057835.1, read on the forward strand.
TGAATGTATGACAAAAACCACTACAATATTGTAAAGTAATTAGCCTCCAACTAATAAAAATAAATGAAAATATAAAAATGTAAGATTTATCTCAGAAAGAAAATATTAGTAAATATCTAACCAAAAAAAAAAACAAAAACAAAAAACTGCTTGAGTATATTTACTATTGCCAGCAACTATCTGGGGACAAAATCATCACCAGAATATATATTCCATACATCTTAAATATACTTCAAAACTGCAATGGTTTGTTATTATGCTAATCCTTTTGTTTATAAAATAAAGCATATAAATAATTTCCAAAACACTTAAGAATATATTATTTCACTTGATACCTCAAATGTGGGTCTGGATTTCTTTTTTTCAGATAGATGCCTCCAGGCAAAGATATCTCAAAGGTTAAATGTTCATATTGGGTAATTTTTATAAAAAAATAAAATTAAGGAACAGAATGCTAGCTTCCTTGACCTTGAAAGAATCTCCAATCATGAAATTTTCCCATTATCCATGTATAAGCAAGCTGACACAGGCAAATCTAACTGCTTTTGTTGTCTGCTGTAATGTATTTGTGCTTTCAAGTTGTGTTTGTTATCCTTGGAGCTAAATGAAATTGCACCAACTGTGAAACTGTCGTGCAGCTGTCTTATTTTCCTTCTCTAATAACTTAACAAGTATTGGTAATCTATAAGTAGCATCATTTGCCCATTCTAACCTTGGGAACCCTGCATTTCAATTTCTTCTCAGTATATTGAAGTAGAAATGGTAGGTAACTTATCGTGACACAAGATTCTTCATGATTTCTCCAGCTTCATCTTGCTTCTCAGGTTAAACGCCTCTGTCAGTATAAAGGTTGAATTGAAAATTTTTAGAAGTTTATTTGTTTTCATCTGATAAATCATTTTTATATCCTGTGAATTTTCCAGTGCAAAGTCTAAGAGCCTCAGCAGTTTTTTCAGTGTTGTTCAAAAGGAAGAGAGATCAAAGGGTCCTATCTATTAAGCTCTCAAAAAGCTGCTTACTAAAACTTCAAATTATCAACAGTATTTATCAAGCACAATGTGCCCTTCAGCTTCTATGTTCCCAACCTAGTTGGAGAGGCATGATGCATATTCTCAAGGCATGCCTTTATAATACATGATACCATTTTACATTCTTATAATAAAGCAGTTAATTGTATAATGAATTAGAAAATATAGTATACACACAGAGTACATAAGATCAGGTGAAAGAGGAAGAGAAAAGAATATTCAGTGTGCAACAAAAAGACTAGAAAGTCATCATCAGTTCATGAATATGCAGTTTTCTCTCTGAGTGGCTGTCTCCTTGCTGCTGACTTTGTAGGCTTCTTGTGCTATTATCTGAGATACTCTATGTGAAAGTGCTTCCTAAATTGCAATCTTCTATAAACATGTAAGTATTACTACCATCATTTATAGAACCACCAATCATTTCCTGAATGCTTGTTGATAAATCATTATAGGGATATGATCCTAAATTTATTTTACACTTATTTTCTAATAGTTAAGAATCTATGTTATTCTAAATGTTAATGTATTCAGGTTAATGATGTGACATCCCAGGTCAAATTTCCTGCTACCTTAACTATAACCTTGGTTAAGTTATTTAATTTCTTTGTGCTATTTCCTTTATCTATAAAGTGAAGAAAATAGTATGGCATATCTTTTAAGATTTGGGGAAACAGTAAATAAGCTAATATAAGTAAAGTGCTTAAGAATTGCTCCTGTCCCATGGTGTACACTCAAAATCTGTTAACTGATCATGAAAGTAAGATGTTTCAAGGTTAGATGCTATTGTGACATCAAAAACCTGAGGGACAAAAGAAGTAAACCTCCTAGAATCACATGGTAAAGTTAATCACCATAAGCACTGACTTGAGGCTTCAATTGTGTCTGAATTGTAGCCCCTTGGCTATAACCTATCAAGGGTATCTACATTTTGATTATTCTTCCTGCTTATCTTATCTCTACTTTTTTTTGGTCAATTCCTGCTGATTTGGTATAAGAAACATCCACCTTTTTACTATGTACTTCTATATTATCTGTGGCTCAATATCCTCTACTAAGCTGTAATTTAGACCAACCACTATCCTGAACAAAAGAGTCTTTGCACATTACTCTCAAAATGAATGATAACTTGTTTTTAGAGTGATTTCCAGCAAGAGTTTGAGTGTTGGCCCTGATAGTTATTAGGTATGTGATATTATGGGTCATAAAAAGAGTACTTACATTAGATGTGAAACTTTTCTTTAGAAAATGAAAGTAATAGATGCAAATCATTTCCCCACACTTAGTAAGCACTGTTTGTTAATATTGCTTCTATACTGTTTTATTTCTCAGACTTGTTTGCTTTTCTTCATTACCTTTCTCTTCTTGTTTACTTCATCTCTTTTTTTCATCTCATCATTCATCCTTCTCTTCTGCCAGTCATTGTTGTGTTCATTTTTTCTGGATCCTTTTCTTGAAATCTCTCTTCTGCTTACATCTCACACCAGTTCTATCAATTTTTTCATTGCATCTTCTCATATGTACATTATTTTCCATTCATTCCCACAGCTGGCCTTCAGACTGGGCCCTTCCAGTACTATTATCAGATACTCTTTCATATTTTCATATAATAAAACTTTAGATTTAATTAAGAGAACTATTTACTAATTAAAACATCTCCCAAACTAGTCATAACTTCTTAATATCATGCATTGTCACAGTTATGACACTGGTTTGCTAATATAAATAATGACTTCTAAAGTCATGGATCTCTATGAGGAATTTATACAAAGTTTCATATACAAACTAATTATCCCATGTTTCCACCATGGGAAACAAACAGGAGCATTTATACATATTTGATTTGCTTTTCTAATTACTACAATGTTTCATCATAACAAACCAATTTGAGACACTTGGAATATTTGAACACTTAAATGTGCATAATCAGGGCCTTGTTGTTAGTCCTAATATCTAGGTCAACTTAGCTTCAGTTTATTATGGATCTTCTTCCACCTAGTATCTTAATATTTCCAGATATTTTTGTTTAGTACAAATAGCTACCTACCTATATATATATATATATATATACATTGTCAATTTCAGAAAAACCTAGGTGTTTTCTCAGTTTTATTGCCAAAATGCCAAATACGAGGAAGTTTTCTCTTATCTCTCCAAAAGGAGCACTTTCTTTCTTTAGAGAGTTTTTTTGCAGTCATAGGACTGGATGCTTTTAAGATTCTCAAGCTTTAGGATTTATAAATAGGGCTCAGAGTATTTCCACAATACACTTTGAGAAATAAAAGTACCTTTAAAATACATGTGTGTGTGTGTGTGTGTGTGTGTGTGTATGCATGCTTGCATGCTCAGTTGCTTGGGTCATATTGGACTCTTTTGCAACCCCATGGACTGTAGCCCTCCAGGCTCCTCTGTCCATGGGATTTCCCAGGCAAGAGTACTGGAGTGGGTTGCCATTTCCTTCTCCAGGGGATCTTCCTGACCCAGGGATCATACAGGAGTCTCCTGCATTGGCAGGCAGGTTCTTTACCACTGAGTCGCCGAGGAAGTAAGGAAACAGCCAGAGGACAATGCCCATTTGAATACATTAATTTTCTTTTCATTTAATCGTTCATTAATTGAGAATAGTGAGCTCCTTTTCAAGTGCCAGATCCTTGGTTGAACACAAGTTCATATATAAAAGATAGTAGGACAAGTCATTTTATCCATTAATTTTACTGATTATTAAAAGAGTTTTACTTTCCATAGCTATTAATACAAAATACCATATAAAGCACTGAGGTGGTTCACAACATGATAACGGAAGATATAGAATAAGTAAATTAATAATTTTAAATGTGAAAAGCTCTATAATGGAGATAAATAGAAAGGGCAGTAATAATATTTTGGACCTTATTAGAAAATTTTCCACAGAGAAATGTTCTAAGATGACATTTTTACCTGAGTTCTAAAGCATAAGAAGAATTCCTCAAATTAAGAAGTTGGGATGGGAAATTATATAGAAAGGAAATAGCATGGTAAATGAAATACTGGGTTTAAACTATTTTGGCATTGTTGCATTTTGTATACAGGTGAGGGGGCAGTGACAAATTTGAAAGAGAAGGCAGAATTAAAAATACAGAAGATAGAAATGAGTAAGCTTTTATTGGCAATCTATCATCAGCAAGGGGTTTCTCTGGTGGCTCAGTAGTAAAGAATTCACCTGCCAATGCAAGAGATGTGAATATGTTCCCATGTTCAGGAAGATCCCCTGGAGAAGGAAATGGCAACCCATTCCAGTATTCCTGCCTGGGAAACTCCATGGACAGAGGAGCCTAGAGGGCTACAGTCCATGGGGTTGTAAAAGAGTCAGACATGACTTAGTGATTTAACAACAACAAATAACAACAATGTTCACAAAGGTTCAACAAAATAAATATAATGGCCCCTCATTTTAAAATGAAAATTCTAAAAGTAGAAAGATTTAGCATTTCTTAAGGCCACCCAGCTAAGAAACTGTAGAACTGGATCCAAAGCCCAGAATATCTGCCCACAGACCTTGCTTTTTTCCCACTATAGAGCAAAAAGAATGGATTGCAAATACTTCACAGTAAATAATAGACACTTCAAAAAATAAGCAATGTAGAGTCACTACCTATTTTTCAGCATGAGAATGGCATTATGATTCTAGATTTTATAAAATAATTTGGGAAGCAATATATATAACAGAAAATAGCAAGGGAGTCTAGGACAAAAAAGATCACGGAGAAATAATAGCAATAATGACAATAAGAATTAACAGTTATTGAATGGTATGAGTCAGTCATTATGTTAATACCCTACATACTATTATTTAATACTCAGCAAAATTATTAAAGGTAGTCACTTTTACTATTCTAATTTTTCAAACATGGAAAAGTGATCAATGTTTCCAGGTCTGTGTCAATTTTAACCCTAAAAATCCCATGTTTCAGGGAGCCGCTCTATCTAATGCAAACTGATTTTCAGTCCCTAGGTCTTGAACTGATGAAATAATTAAACAGAATCCAAGGACTAGGTATAGCGAAGCGACAATTAAATTCAGGCAACCTTACTTTGGAAACATCTATATCCTTGGGCAGGGTACTTAATCTCTTTATGGTTTAGTTTCTTCCAGGATAGAGTAAGGATAACATCAATTTCCACCTCATGGAGTGTTTTAATGATGAAAGTAAAATGATAATCCATAGAAATGTTTAGGCCAGTGTATGGCATATCAAAAGAGCTCAATACATGTTAGCCACTTTATTCATAACTATACTATTTCTATTTATGTATATTTTATGGTGAAGATAAGAGAATAAACTAATGACAGAGAAAGGTCAGAGTGAAATTAAGGACCCAAGTTTTGGGTAGGGAAGTTGTTATTGTTGCTGTTTTAGCTTTAGAGACTGACTAGATAGGAACTGCATTAATTTAGGGAGAACTTGAAGAGTAGTATGTTTATTTGTGATAAATAATGAGATTTGTGTTTAAAATGCTGAATTTCAAATTCTAAAGTATACTTACTGTGTCCTATATATTCCAACCTTTTAAAAGCAGGACCTAGCTACAGGTAGACAGGTTTTTGTAAACCTGAGTCATACAAATTTAACATTATTCCCAGGAGACTTTTTCTATTTCGTTAACAACTTTGTTGTAGTAAGTTATATTTATTTATTTTTATAAACATCACTCAGTAATGAGGCAGAGAGTAAAAAAAAGGATAGGAAGAGGAGTGACTATGTCCTCAAAGACAGTTCTAACTCAAAACACTTCCAGGGCTTCTGCATTCAAGCTGTAATTACTCCTCTGATGCTTTAGAACTCATGATAAACAGGTATCTTATTTGATTACCAAATATGTCTCAGTAGCTAATATCTATGTGCTATAAATATCTCTGAAATGGAAGTCAGTGAAACTAAAATTGTGAAAAGAGCAATTCAGATAGCTGAAGATGCCTTTTCTGAAAGGATTGCATGCTGGAAAATTCAGAAGTTTAGCAACTGTAATCATGTAAATGCTTCTCTTGAGATTGAATTTCCTTGATGATAATTTTGGTAATTTGGGAGTCTATTTTAAAGGCGGTGGTACATATACTCAATTCAATACAACAATCATGGCACATGAACCTACTATGTGCCAAACACTGGTTTAAGTGCTTGTGAATTTAAAACTACCAAAAAAATTAAAGATTTCAGTTTCCTACCCATACTCAGTCAAATGGTTCAAAGAAAGCATCAGATAACTACAATTTCAAGGGATAATATGCCATTGATTATAATAAATGGTTATCAGGTACAGAAGCAAATTAATCATCTTTCATTCAAAATAGTTTTCTCAGAGGATGATACCACAATTTATTTATTCATTCATAAAAACCTGAATTCTTGTTCATCTTTCCATTTTCCACCTCAAATTCATTAATATTATTTATTTTCATTATATCTCAGTAGCCCTTTTTACTTCTCTCTGATATCATTGTCCATGAGGACAATTATGTTTGCCTCTGGCCCCATCTCAATCCTACACTTAAAATGTAAATCTGATTATGGGGATGGGGTGTCCTCTGCTTAAAACCCTGTGTTACCTATGTTCTGTATTACCTATGCTCCTTAGCAGAGCATATAAAGATAATCAAACATTGACTGAATGAGTGAATGAAAAATCAAACTTATTCTCTACCCTATCTAGACTTATTTTTTACTTTCCCCCAAGTAGTGGGACATCTAGCTGAATAGAGCTACTGGTTTTACGAATATGCCATGATCTCAGATGCCGCTTGCTCTTTTATCTGCTTCTGCTTTTCAACTCTGTTATTTCTTTCAATCCCATTCTTCTTAGGAGGTCCTCTTCTCATTCCCATATATATTTTGTCTTTCCTAAACCCTGAAGATTTAAAATTCCTCTTCTCTCTCCTCTGTATACACGGTGTCTAATATTTCTGTGCTTATAATTTTCCTATTAGTCTTTGAATCTCTTTAACTGATCATGAACAACCTGTGGTGATAATATTATCTTGTTTGTCTTTTTTGCTTTAATTCCTTACCATGTAGTGTTTGAGACACAGTAGTTTAGTTTACTAATGTATGTGTTGATTAAAGACACATATAAAGTGGGCAAGTAATGTAGAAGTACTACTGTAGTCATAAAAGCAGAATAATAAAAACCATTTATCAGTCCATTACATTTTATAATTTACAGAAAGTTTTACAGACATTATCTCATTTCAGTCTCATTGATGTGAGGTCAATTACTATAAAGGTAAAATGTAACTATGCCAAAATGAAAGGAGAAAATTTTATCTTTTTTTTTTAAGCTTTCCACTGATGGATGTTTAAAAAATAAACCAGCAAGTATGTATCCAATTAATGAATTGAAAATACCTTGAATTTGTCACCTAAACCATCACTGCATTTGTTTTGAATCTTCTTTAAGAGCCAAGAGAATAGCCTTCTGATATGATTTTAAAGAAAGAAAAGAAAGAAATAAAGTGAAGTTGCTCAGTCATGTCCGACTCTTTGCGACCCCATGGACTGTAGCCCACCAGGCTCCTCCATCCATGGAATTTTGTAGGCAAGAGTACTGGGGTGAGTTGCCATTTCCTTCTCCAGGGTATCTTCCCAACCCAGGGATTGAACCCGGGTCTCCTGCATTGCAGACAGACACTTTACCATCTGAACCACCAATTTTCCTTGCCTTTCTGTATCAAAGGGAGAATTTTTCCAAGATTCAGTTACAAGAAAAGATCTTAAATGTTTCATAATGTATGAAACTATCACTGGAAGCTCCCTTCCTCCATGCTGCCCCTTCAGGCACATTTTGAATCAGAATTTTTTCTGCACAAAAATTTCCTGATTTAGTATGCTCGTGAAGATTGAAGCAGTAGTTTGAAATGCAATTTCTGAGATTAGTCTTTACAGATTGTTGCTCAGTCAGACTGAGAGGAGCTCACAATCTTATTTAACAAGCACTTCAGCTTATCTTGATATACTGGCGTAAAAGATTGTTTAATGTAGCCTAATAGCTGTGATTGTCACTGAATGCCCATTTGTTGCTCTTGAGATCAAAATACCACCCTCTTTAGGCCTTATTTTCTCATTTTTAAAATATGTTTTTTATACACATACATACACATATTGAGAGAGGAAGAGAGAAAGAAATCCTTAAATAGTATATACCAAAGTATGCTAGTCAAAAGGAGTAGAAATGAAAAAAATGTGAAAAATGTTATTTATCAGGTGTTTCTTAATGTGCAAGCACTCATTTAAATTATTTCATGCATCAATTCAATTGATTCATAATCACCTTACTTAGTGACATATATTTTAATTTTACAGAAGAGGAAATTGAGTGATAAAGGTACATAATTTGCTCAGGAGTCTATGCTTGTTAATGGTGAAAGTCAGATTGAAATCCAAGAAGTCTGCTTTAAAGATGTCCATTCCTCATCCTTAACAGCTATGTTTGAATTCTGCCTATAAAACAAAAAGGCAGGACGGGGAGGGAAGAAGAGGACACTGGCACAACTTCTGCTGCATTTCCATTTATTTGGGCTTTTTCAAAACACTTTGTATTTTTGGCACAATATTTCTCAAACTGCAACTAAAATTCAAGGCTGTTGCAGAGGAGCAGTTAGAATGATGTCATTAAAGATTTCCTGCTATCTGATGATGCAACTTTATATTTAAAGGTTCATAGAAATGTCTAAAAGAAAAACATGAAAGTTCCAAAATAAAACTTAATAGAAATAAAAAGATAATCTTCATAAAATGAAAAACAAATAACCACTAAATATGAGAAAAACATTCAATTAGATTTTAATAAAAATGCAAATTAAAACAGTAATGGATAGCAGGACCTATCTTTACTGAATTGCATCTTTTAGTATTTCCCCATCGCCTTTTCTCTCCCCATCCCTTGCCATAAACTTTAAATATTATTGCTATCAAAGCACAGTCTTGGGTACTTTATCTTTTTCTACACAGTTCCTTTGGGAGATTTTATCCTCTCTTATGGTTTCAAGTAAATACTAACGAGTCCACAAATTCTTTCCCAAACCCCAGAATCTTCTCTGAGGTGCAGATTCATTTAACACTTCTGTTCCCTCAAGGAAAGTCAAGGCCAAAAAATGTTAGCCAAAGGCATGATGTGAAGTCTGCACAAGGTATAATATATGCCTGATAAGTCCTCAAACCTGGAACACCTTCCAGGGGGCATCCATGAATTCAGTGAGCTCATTTTTATTGTATATATTACATCATTACAGCTAGGTAAAAGCAAGACCTGCCCTTAATATTTTAGGACATTGGTAAATCATCTTTCCTTACTTTTCTAAATGGGTATGATTTTCATCATTTTTTGTCAGAATCCTTATTTCTTTTACTTATTAGAATTCAACAATACATTTTTAAGGCCAAATTGGTTTATGCATACTCTGGTTATCAAATTATACTGAAAGCTCCAAATTTATCCATCTGCTTTGAGTATATTAAAAAAATATATAGACTCTGTTTTGGGTCTTAGGGCTGTGATTATGCAAACCCAATTTAAAGTTTTTACCTGCTTTCAAATAGGTTCTGCAAATAACAGTACTAGAAAGCAAATTCAGAAAGAGGAAAGGAGAAGGTATTTTTATCTTCATGTTTTCTTGCTTTTCTAGAAATGAAGCACCAGTGTGGACTTATATCTCAGCAGCTTCATTTAATTCTCCAGATTCTCTTAGTACTTCCCAAAGCAATCTCATTTTGCCTTCTCAGATATATAAGAACCAGCTGAGTGGTGCCTTCTCCTCTGAGATCCGATTCCCACATCTTTGGGAATCTCTTTAGTGAGCTTCTGGGCTCTGTAAAAACCCAAATCATATCCTTTGATTCTCCAGCTCAATAGCTGTGAGCTGCTCTTATTTCATGTTGATCCAGTTTCTCACTTAATGTGTTGAACCTTCAACGTCTGTTGAACTAATGCTCTAAATGCTCTTTCTATTGAAACTCCTGGTGTGGGGTTTGTGACTGGATCCTGACTAATAAACTGCATTCATAGATTCTCATTCAAGACCTTCTTCAAACATGAATATTGTATTCTTTCAGAGGAAACAGAAGTCATTTATTAAAAATATTTTGAGTGTCAGGTACAGAGTTTAGTGCTGGGGATACTTAAGTTCTAAGGTGAATAGAAACATTTTCTCCAGAATATAATGGTCTAGTAAAGGAGAAAGAGAAGTCAATAATTAGAATATGACCATAGATTCATATTTTAGCCTTAAGGAATATACACTGGATAAATCATAGGACATGTTTCTAATTCTGGTGGGTGTTAAGGGTTTAAAAAAATGAGTTTTGAGAGATAAGAGAAAACACCCTGTAAACATTTATATTACAGATAATTTTCTAAAGATTAAGAAAAAATAAGATGGTGAAATCTTAATCATATATATTAAAAAATTCCCTTTGGCAATAGTTGGAGAATGGCTAGAAAGGGGCCAAGACTGAAAACAGACTGACCAATTATAAAAGTTTGGCAACCCAGCTGGTAAGACCCACTGAGCATCTGAGTAAAAGAAATGACAGTTGGAGTGAGGAGGAGATAGATAACGACCAGAACTATTAACAACATGGGACAATGCAGGTCAACTTGAGAAATACTTCCTATCTGGTTCAAATAATTTAAATTTCTGGAAACTTTCTTAAATAAATAATTCAAAAGTAAATTGCTGAATGCCAACTTCCCCCAAACTCTAACAATGCTATTTACTGGACATTATTACTTGATGACCTGCAGGCACCTAAAAATCAACATGATAAAAATGAAACTCATTGTATCTCTTCAAATTTTGTATTTTCCTCAGAAGCCTCATCTTGCTAAAACGTGCTACTGTCTGTAAAGCTCAGGTATTTCTTTTATTTGCCTCATTGCACTCATCCAATTTTTCTCAGTTGTCTCTTTCAAATGTGCATCCCTTTATTTCCATTTCTGCTGAGAGTTCTGTGGCAAGTCCTCCTCATAGCTCTGCTCTGTGCTCAGTTGCTCAGTCATGGCCAACTCTTGGTGACCCCATGGACTGTAACCTGCCAGGCTCCTCTGTCCATGGAATTTTCCAGGAAAGAACCCTGGAGTAGGTTGTCATTCATAGCTGTAGTATGGACTATTTTAATTGACATAATTATTTTCCTTACTTTTTTCTTTTTTTGTAAAGTCTCTCCTTAAGTCCTTGAAATTTAATCTATATTTAGCAAAAATTTGAGCAGGTGATTACTTTGCTTTAAAACTGTGTTCATTTCTATCCATCTCTCCACTTTTATGCATCAACTTTCCTAATTTTTCTATTCTTTGTCAATAAGCTGCTTTGAATTTCTTAGCACTTGTATCCCTGCTTTTGTCCCTCTGTGCCTGTCTAAATGCTATTCCCTATCTGTGAAGTGTCTGTTCTTCCTCGTAAGAACCCAGGCTTATTCTCTCTCGAGTCATCTCAATATCACATGCTTTGTGAAAGTCTAATGTTTAGCAACTATATAATTCTTTTGTAGATGTATCTAGTAAATATTTGCTGAATAGAATCACTAGTTTTATGAGGCTTGCAATATAGATTCACAGGACTTTCTCCATTTATTATTGCTGTCTAACATTTAGTCCTAATTCTTCTATAGTTCAGTATGAGCAATACTGTTCTAGAAAAAAAAATTTACCCAGTTAAAACACCTTGATTATACTATAATTTAGTTTTTTTTCTTGTTTTATAAAAAGTGACCAAAAAAACCCAAAGAGAAATACAAAAACCCTCAAGAAAAACAATAATGAACTCAATTGGACAAGTTACTGAAGAAATAGAAAAGGCTAACAATCATAAAATTTGCTCATCTACAACTCAAATTCAATAAATGTTAGGTAAAGCAAAACTATGATAAATTTTTTGACTATCAAGTTTTGATTGTTTATAAATTGTAACTATCAGTGTTAATGAAGATTGTATAAAATTTAAATTATCTTAATCAAATTGTTATAAGCTTAAATTGGTAAAATATTTCTTAAGAATAACTTAGCAATGTGTACAAACTATATAAAAATAATATCTTGCACAAGTAATTCCACATTCAGGATTCTAAGCAGACATTCAGATATGTATTTCAAAATGTTTGCTATGGTAACATTTAAGAGTAAAAATTCAAAGCAAAACTTCTCCAGAAATAGGGGACTGTTTCAACATATTTTGTTGTAACTGTAATTACATATTTTTAATATATTGATAAGTAATTTTAACTACACTAATATAAATAAAAGAGATAAATCTGAACATATGATATAGTCATGAGAATACCAACATTACCTACCTGTGGATGGGCAAAACAGTAACAGAGGTTATTTCTGAATGGTAGAGCTATGGGTAATTTTTTTATATACTAGTATATTACCTAAATTTTCATATATAGCCTTTTTAATAAACTTATCTCTTCCTTTACAAAAGTGGCCTTTTTATTATTTAATTAATGTGTTTTGACCTCGCAGAACTTATTACTATTAGGGGACATGCACTTGTCTTTTTTCATTCCTCACAGATGAGGGGTATTTTAAATGTTGTTTAATAAATGAGTTATTTTAAAGAGTTAATAATTGGACAATACTCTGAAAATAATTTTTCTTCTTCAATAGAAATGGAATTATTCTAATAGAATTTATGCTTCATAGCTCTGCTTTGCTCAGAGTGAAAATGAAATTCACTCAGTCCTGTCTGACTGTTTGTGACCCCATGGACTACAGTCCATGTATGTCCATGGAATTCCCCAGGTGAGAATACTGGAGTGGGTAGACTTTCTTCTCCAGAGGATCTTCCCAACCCAGGGATCGAACCCAGCTCTCCTGCATTGCAGATGGATTCTTTACCATCTGAGCCACAAGGGAAGCCCAAGAATGCTGGAGTGGGTAGCCTATCCCTCCTCCAGCAGATCTCCCCCACCCAGGAATCAAACCAGAGTCTCCTGCATTGCAGGTGGATTCTTTACCAACTGAGTTATCAGGGAAGTCCAAGCCTCTCAAAAACTCAGAAGAGGTCTTAGTAATTTTCTTTTGCAATTTTGCATTCTTTTTCTAAAAGTGAGATTCCCCAAAAGATAAACTTTAGGCTTTAAATGCCTAAATCAGTCTCTGCTCCTTGAATGTTCTTTATTCTCATAACTGTTATCTTTCATGTGTTAATGTTTCATTTTGTACATCACTCTAATTCCCAAATATGCTCTATGAATTGGTTTTTCCCACTTACACCTTGATTATCTGGGAAAACTAATTGTGTTTTTCTTTCCATTAGCGTTTTGGAAATAATTTTAGTTTACCTGTAGTGATGAATTCCTATCAGTTGCCGAATAAAATCTCCTAAAATAAATTGACAACTTTATCAAAGAGAAACATCTATTTTTGAAGTCAAGAAACATTGGGCAAACTTGGCATTTATATATGGAGACAAAATTTGGATCTATTCCTAGCTGAAAGAGCTGACAGCCTGGAAAAGGCCTGAGGGAAGAAGTGAGAGGCAATCTTATGAGAGTTGCCAGTTGTTTTTTTTTTTTTCCTTTTTCTTGTTGGCTTATTTGTTTTACTTCTGACTGCAGGACTCCAACACTGTATTTTCTGGCTACATCATTTATCTTGGAAAGCATTTTGTCTCTGAGGAGCACACATCAAAACAACATGTAAATATAAAGCATTCCTTGGGCAGGATGGAACTTTCATTTGATGACTTATTTATGTTAAAAGTAATTGCTACAAATATCAATTTGTTTGATTCACAGAATATAGAATTAGCTTAAAATCATTTTTAATATAAATTTATTTATTTTAATTGGAGGCTAAGTACTTTACAATATTGTATTGGTTTTGCCATACATTGACATGAATCCGCCACGGGTGTATATGTGTTCCCCATCCTGACCCTCCCTCCCACCTCCCTCCCAATCCCATCCCTCTGGGTCATCCCAGTGCACCAGCCCTAAGCACCCTGTCTCATGCATTGGACCTGGACTGGCGATTAGTTTCACATATGATAATATACATGTTTCAATGCCATTCTCCCAAATCATCCCACCCTCGCTCTCTCCCACGGAGTCCAAAAGACTGTTCTGTACATCTGTGTCTCTTTTGCTGTCTTGCATACGGGTTATCATTACCATCTTTCTAAATTCCATATATATGTGTTAGTATACTGTATTGGTGTTTTTCTTTCTGGCTTACTTTTGTGTGCATTATAATGGAAGGTTACTGTGGGGGCACTTTGGTTTTGAAATTGGATGTGTTAGTAAATTGTGGCTGATTTTCATTGCCAGTCTCTCTGAGACCGGCAGCAATTATTCCTTATCAGCAAGTTGTAGGAACATTAGACTGGGATTAAGATCCTTTTCAATAAAGGCATTTACAGTGCTACCTCTTTTTCTAATTATTTCTCCTGTTTATAAATGAGAAAAGAGAGAGAACATACAAGCATTTTTTTTTCATTAGTAATACATTTATTTCAACGCTATATTCAGAAAAATGTAGTTTAGAGATGGGATATTCTTTTCAACCATATTTTATTCATGCCTTACTTTGAGAATTTTAAGGATGTAATGCAAATAACTTGAACTAAATGGGAAAAACACATCATTTTATAATAAAATGTAATAAAAGTAACATATAGAAAGATAGCTTTCCAAATAAAATGTGAGATAACACTCTTATAGAAGTATCAAAATCAACACATGTTAAAGGTTTTATTTTAATCATTAATGAATAACGGAATCGGGTAGATATTATAAGCAGTTAGAAAGAGAATCCTTCAATGAACAGACATAGTTATAAAACAGGAATATTGAAATGCATAAGTGAATAGAGGCAAAACTGGGAAGTCAATTGAACATCTACTAGAAAGGACTTAATTTGCATTACTATTAGTTTTCTACATATTGCAGAGCTGTGAAATAGCTCCCATAGAATAAGAATCAGATAAATTGGAGGGATGTACCATAGTGCATAAATAATACATAGTTTTCCATTGATCCACAAATCCTCCACACACATACAAGACCACTAAAATATAAAATTATTGTTTTCTGGTTTCTAGCTATAAGACAATACAACCTTAACTCAAATATAATAAAATACAAAATGGTGTTATTAGAGTTTTAAACTAAATTAAAATATTATTAAATCACAGAGCAGGTAGAGCATTTGAGGATATGGAATTCATTGTAAAGCTCTTTCATATCATAACTACATCCCTTCTGTCTTCATTGCTGGCACTTGGTTTGCTTAGGTGTTGAAACAAAAGACTTTGGAAGTATTCCTGACCAGGCCTTCTTCCTCATGCTATATATCCAACCTCATGCTATACATGCAACACTAGTCCTCATATTTTCCTTCCACTGCATGTCTTAAATACAACCAGTTCACTCCATTTCTATTGCTTCCATCCTCAGTCCAGTCATTCAGTCATGTGTGATTCTTTGCGACCCCATTGACTGCAGCACGCCAGGTCTCCCTGTCCATCACCAACTCGTGAAGTTTACTCAAACTCATGTCCATTGCATTGGTGATGCCATCCAACCATCTCATCCTCTGTCGTCCCCTTCTCCTACTGCCTTCAATCTTTCCCAGCATCAGGGTCTTTTCTAATGAGTCAGTTCTTCGCATCAGGTGGCCAAAATACTGGAGTTCCAGCTTCAGCATCAGTCCTTCCAATGAATATTCAGGACTGATTTCCTTTAGGATGGACTGGTTGGATCTCCTTGCAGTTCAAGGGACTCTCAAGAGTCTTCTCCAACACCACAGTTCAAAAGCATCAATTCTTAGCTTTCTGAGCTGAGCTTTGACTGGATGAACCTTTGTTGGCAAAGTAATGTTTCTGCTTTTTAATATGCTGTCTAGGTTTATCATAGCTTTTCTTCCAAGGAGCAAGTGCCTTTTAATTTCAGGGCTGCAGTCACCATCTGCAGTGATTTTGGAGCCCAAAATATAAAGTCTGCCACTGTTTCCACTGTTTCCCCATCTATTTGCCATGAAGTGATGGGACCAGATGCCATGATCTTTGTTTTCTGAATGTTCAGTTTTAAGCCAGCTTTTTAACTCTCCTTTTTCACTTTTATCAAGAGGCTCTTTAGCTCTTCTTCACTTTCTGCCATAAAGGTGGTATCATCTGCATATCTGAGGTTATTGATATTTTTCCCTGCAATCTTGATTCCAGCTTGTGCTTCATCCAGCCCAGCATTTCTCATGTGTAGTCTGCATATAAGTTAAATAAGTATGGTGACAATATACAGCCTTGATGTACTCCTTTCCCAATTTGGAACCAGTCTGTGTTCCATGTCCAGTTCTAACTTCTTGACCTGCATACAGATTTCTCAGGAGTCTTCCTTCCTAGACCAAGTTTTATCATGAATATTTCTCCTAGACTATTGTAATAGTTTCCTTACTGGCACTCTTACATTTGCTTTTATCATATGGATTTCTATTATCCACAAAATACTCAAAGTATACATATATATATAAAATATACTTATTACAAATAAATATTATTCTATTACTTACTTAGCATCTAATTATAATATACAGTTTTTAAAGGATGTAATCCAAATTCCTTTCATTTTATAATACTGAGATTTGGAGCACATTTTATATCTTTCAATAATTTTAAAGCAGAGTTTTCCAAGCTCAGTCACATCAGATGGGTATCATATGCATTGGCGGACTTTCAGTAGCATTTCAGACCCTGTCCACTATACACCAGCCATTCACTGCCAAATGTCCCCTGGAAGGCATTCTTTCCCCTAGTGAAGAGCTAATGCTTTCAAACACCAAACTTTCTTGCATCTGGACACTTCCATGTGAGTTTCTTTTGCAAGCAAAACTCTTCTTTAGGCTCTGTGCATGGCTGGTTTTTTCCCCTTCTACAAATCTCATCAAAACATCTCTTATTCTGGCACACCTTCCACGTCCATTTAATCTAAAACTATTATCTGCTAGGCTCCTCTGTCCATGGGATCATCGAGGCAAAAATACTTGAGTGGGTTGCCATTTCCTTTTCCAAAGGAATCTTCCCGAGCCAGGGATCGAACCTGTGTCTCCTGCATTGGCAGGCAGATTCTTCACCACTGAGCTAATAGGGAAGCCCAACTGGACATTATACCATAAAATAAAACTCACTATATGTAATATACAAAACAACAAGTGTATAATTTTCAAAAAGTTAAATACCACATTCTCATTCAATTATAGGACACACATATGTCAAAATTTTATTTAAATCAAGTGAGGAAACCAGCACAATGGTTAAGCTGGTTTGGAAAGGATTTAAAATTATGAGATTTATGGTTATTAAAGAGAATTGTTGAATTAAGGTTGTAAAGTTAAGTATAGAACTGTCTATACTACTTCCATAGTTACATTGGCCTATGTATTACAGGACCATATAACTGTCACCTCTGAGATTACCATTTCTAATAGAAAAAAAAATTTTTTTTTGCTATCAGACAAAATCATCAATTTAACAAATAATTGAAGAATTTGTTCTTTAGTTCCATGATAATTGAATCAATAAAATTACATGCAAATAAATAAATTATCTTTGAGTGTGCTTCTTAGGCAATGCTCTATATGACATTAAAAGGGCACATAAGCCCGCGCCCACTTCTTTTGCAAAGTGAGAGAGGCCATCACGGGGCAGGGCAGCCCGTCTCGACCCCGTCCCATGATCGGCTTGGTTTTGTTTCTACCCTCACACCGAGGCAGCCCTGGAGCAGGACGCGGGGAGAAGACCCGAAACCACCCACTCGCAGTAGTTGAGAGAGCAGCTCTGCAGTCCCACCATGAGGCTTAAGCCCAAAACCTGAGAACACCAGAGAAATCCTGACTACAGGAAATGTTAATTAATAAGAGATCATCATCCAAAAGCCTCCAGACCTACACTGAAACCAACCACCACCCAAGAGCCAATAAGTTCCAGAGCAAGTCATACCACGCAAATTCTCCAGCAACGCAGGAACATAGCCCTGAGCATCAATATACAGGCTGCCCAAAGTCACACCAAACCTATAGACCCATCTCAAAACTCGCTACTGGACACTCCATTGCACTCCAGAGAGAAGAAATCCAGCTCCACCCACCAGAACACCAGTGCAAGCTTCCCTAACCAGGAAACCCTGACAATCCAATCGTCCAACCCCACCCACTAGGAGAAACCTCCACAATAAAAAGGAACCACAGACTACCAGAATACAGGAAGGCCACCCCAAACACAGCAATCTAAATAAGATGAAAAGGCAGAGAAATACCCAGCAGGTAAAGGAACATGAAAAATGCCCACCAAGCCAAACAAAAGAGGAGGAGATAGGGAATCTACCTGAAAAAGAATTTAGAATAATGATAATAAAAATGATCCAAAATCTTGAAAACAAAATGGAGTTGCAGATAAATAGCCTGGAGACAGGGATTGAGAAGATACAAGAAATAAAAAAGAAATAAAAAAGAGTCAATTAAAAATGAATAATGCAATAAATGAGGTTAAAAACACTCTGGAGGAAACCAACAGTAGAATAAGGAGGCAGAAGATAGGATAGGTGAGGTAGAAGATAAAATGGTGGAAATAAATGAAGCAGAGAGGAAAAAAGAAAAAAGAATCAACAGAAATGAGGACAATCTCAGGGACCTCTGGGACAATGTGAAACACCCCAACATTCGAATCATAGGAGTCCCAGAAGAAGACAAAAAGAAAGGCCATGAGAAAATACTCAAGGAGATAATAGCTGAAAACTTCCCCAAAATGGGGAAGGAAATAGTCACTCAAGTCCAAGAAACCCAGAGAGTCCCAAACAGGATAAACCCAAGGCGAAACACCCCAAGACACATATTAGTCAAATTAACAAAGATTAAACACAAAGAACAAATATTAAAAGCAGCAAGGGAGAAACAACAAATAACACACAAGGGGATTCCCATAAGGATAATAGCTGACCTTTCAATAGAAACTCTTCAGGCCAGAAGGGAATGGCAGGACATACTTAAAATAATGAAAGAGAAAAACCTACAACCCAGATTACTGTACCCAGCAAGGATCTCATTCAAATATGAAGGAGAATTCAAAAGTTTTACAGACAAGCAAAAGCTGAGAGAATTCAGCATCACCAAACCAGCTCTTCAACAAATGCTAAAGGATCTTCTCTAGACAGGAAACACAGAAACATTGTATAAACATGAACACAAAACAACAAAGTAAATGGCAATGGGACCATATTTATCAATAATTACCTTAAATGTAAATGGGTTGAATGCCCCAACCAAAACACAAAGATTGGCTGAATGGATACAAAAGTAAGACCCCTATATATGCTGTCTACAAGAGACCCACCTCAAAACAAGGGGCACAGACTGAAAGTGAAGGGCCAGAAAAAACTATTTCATGCAAACGGAGACCAAAAGAAAGCAGGAGTCACAATACTCATATCAGATAAAATAGACTTTAAAGACTGTGAAAAGAGACAAAGGACACTACATAATGATCAAAGGATCAATCCAAGAAGAAGATATAACAATTATATATATATATACACACCCAACATAGGAGCATCGCAATATTTAAGGCAAATGCTAACAAGTATGGAAGGGGAAATTAACAATAACATAATAATAGTGGGAGACTTTAACACCCCACTCACACCTATGGATAGAACAACTAAACAGAAAATTAACAAGGAAAGACAAACTTTAAGTGATACAATGGACCAGCTAGACCTAATTGATATCTATAGGACATTTCACCCCAAAGCAATCAATTTCACCTTTTCCTCAAGTGCACACGGAACCTTCTCCAGAATGGATCACATCCTGGGCCATAAATCTAGCCTTGGTAAATTCAAAAAAATTGAAATCATTCCAGTCATCTTTTCTGACCACAATGCAGTAAGATTAGATCTCAATTACAGGGGAAAAAAAAAAAAACTATTAAAAATTCAAACATATGGAGGCTAAATAACACACTTCTGAATAATCAACAAATCATAGAAGAAATTAAAAAAGAAATCAAAATACGCATATAAATGAATGAAAATGAAAACACAACAACCCAAAACCTATGGGACACTGTAAAAGCAGTGTTAAGGGAAAGGTTCATAGCAATACAGGCTTACCTCAAGAAACAAGAAAAAAGTCAAATAAACAACCTAACTCTACACCTAAAGCAACTAGAGAAGGAAGAAATGAAGAAACCCAGGGTTAGTATAAGGAAAGAAATCTGAAAAATTAGGTCAGAAATAAATGCAAAAGAAACAAAAGAGACCATAGCAAAAATCAACAAAGCTAAAAGCTGGTTCTTTGAAAAGATAAATAAAATTGACAGACTGATAGCCAGACTCATCAAGAAACAAAGGGAGAAGAACCAAATCAACAAAATTAGAAATAAAAGTGGAGAGATCACAACAGAGAACAGTGAGATACAAAGGATCATAAGAGACTACTACCAGCAAATATATGCCAATAAAATGGACAACTTGGAAGAAATGGACAAATTCTTAGAAAAGTATAACTTTCCAAAACTGAACCAGCAAGAAATAGAAGATCTTAACAGACCCAACACAAGCACGGAAATCGAAACTGTAATCAGAAATCTTCCAGCAAACAAAAGCCCAGGACCAGATGGCTTCACAGCTGAATTCTACCAAAAATTTAGAGAAGAGCTAAAACCCACCTTATTCAAACTCTTCTAGAAAATTGCAGAAGAAAGTAAACTTCCAAACTCATTCTATGAGGCCACCATCACCCTAATACCAAAACCAGACAAAGATGTCACAAAAAAAGAAAACTACAGGCCAATATCACTGATGAACATAGATGCAAAAATCCTTAACAAAATTCTAGCAAACAGAATCCAACAACATATTAAAAGGATCATACATCACGACCAAGTGGGCTTTATCCCAGGAATGCAAGGATTCTTTAATATCCACAAATCAATCAATGTAATACACCATATTAACAAATTGAAAGATAAAAACCATATGATTATCTCAGTAGATGCAGAGAAAGCCTTTGACAAAATTCAACATCCATTTATGATAAAAACTCTCCAGAAAGCAGGAATAGAAGGAACATACCTCAACAAATAAAAGCTATATATGACAAACCCACAGCAAACATTATCCTCAATGGTGAGAAATTGAAAGCATTTCCTCTAAAGTCAGGAACAAGACAAGGGTGTCCACTCTCACCACTACTATTCAACGTAGTTTTGGAAGTTTTGCCCACAGCAATCAGAGCAGAAAAAGAAATAAAAGGAATCCAGATAGTAAAAGAAGAAGTAAAACTCTCACTGTTTGCAGATGACATGACCCTCTATCTAGAAAACCCTAAAGACTCTACCAGAAAATTACTAATCAATGAATATAGTAAAATTGCAGGATATAAAATTAACACACAGAAATCCCTTGCATTCCTATACACTAACAATGAGAAAACAGAAAGAGAAATTAAGGAAACAATACCATTCACCATTGCAACAAAAAGAATAAAATACTTAGGAGTATATCTACCTAAAGAAACAAAAGACCTATATATAGAAAACTATAAAATACTGATGAAAGAAATCAAAGAGGACACAAATAGATGGAGAAATATACCGTGTTCATGGATTGGAAGAATCAATATTGTGAAAATGACTATACTACTCAAAGCAATCTATAGATTCAATGCAATTCCTATCAAGCTACCAACAGTATTTTTCACAGAACTAGAACAAATAATTTCACAATTTGTATGGAAATACAAAAAACCTGGAATAGCCAAAGCAATATTGAGAAAGAAGGATGGAACTGGAGGAATCAACCTGCCTGACTTCAGGCTCTTCTACAAAGCCACAGTCATCAAGACAGTATGGTACTGGCACAAAGACAGAAATATAGATCAATGGAACAAAATAGAAAGCCCAGAGATAAATCCATGTACCTATGGACACCTTATCTTCGACAAAGGAGGCATACTATACAATGGAAAAAAGACCCTCTTTAACAAGTGGTGCTGGGAAAACTGGTCAACCACTTGTAAAAGAATGAAACTAGAACACTTTCTAACACCATACACAAAAATAAACTCAAAATGGATTAAAGATCTAAATGTAAGGCCAGAAACTATAAAACTCCTAGGGGAGAACATAGGCAAAACAGTCTCTGACATAAATCACAGCAAGATCCTCTATGACCCACCTCCAAGAATATTGGAAATAAAAGCAAAAAATAAACAAATGGGACCTAATGAAACTTAAAAGCTTTTGCACAGCAAAGGAAACTACAAGCAAGGTGAAAAGACAGCCTTCAGAATGGGAGAAAGTAATAGCAAACGAAGCAACCGACAAAGGATTAATCTCAGAAATATACAAGTGACTCCTGCAGCTCAATTCCAGAAAAATAAATGACCCAATCAAAAAATGGGCCAAAGATCTAAACAGACATTTCTCCGAAGAAGACATACATACAGATGGCTAACAAATACATGAAAAGATGCTCAACATCATTCATTATCAGAGAAATGCAAATCAAAACCACAATGAGGTACACGCCAGTCAAAATGGCTGCTACCCAAAAGTCTGCAAGCAATAAATGTTGGAGAGGGTGTGGAGAAAAGGGAACCCTCTTACACTGTTGGTGGGAATGCAAACTAGTACAGCCACTATGGAGAACAGTGTTGAGATTCCTTAAAAAACTGGAAATAGAACTGCCATATGACCCAGCAATGCCACTCCTGGGCATACACACCAAGGAAACTAGAACTGAAAGAGACACATGTACCCCAATGTTCATCGCAGCACTGTTTGTAATAGCCAGGATATGGAAGCAACCTAATGCCCATCAGCAGACAAATGGATAAGAAAGCTATGGTACATATACACAATGGAATATTACTCAGCCATCAAAAAGAATACATTTGAATCAGTTCTAATGAGATGGATGAAACTAGAGCCCATTATACAGAGTGAAGTAAGCCAGAAAGATAAACACCAATACAGTATACTAACACATATATATGGAATTTAGAAAGATGGTGATGATAACCTTATATCCAAGACAAAAAAAGAGACACAGATGTATAGGACTTTTGGACTCTATGGGAGAAGGCGAGGGTGGGATGATCTGAGAGAATAGCATTGAAACATATATATTATCAAGTGTGAAACAAATCACCAGTCCAGGTTGGATGCATGAGACAAGTGCTCAGGGCTGGTGCACTGGGATGACCCAGAGGGATGGGATGGGGAGGGAGATGGGAGGGGGGTTCAGGATGGGGAACACATGTAAATCCATGGCTGATTCATGTTAATGTATGGCAAAACCACTACAATATTGTAAAGTGATTAGCCTCCAACTAATAAAAATAAATGAAAATTAAAAATTAAAAAAATAAATAAAATAAAAGGGCACAAACCATCTTCTGCTATATTCCTAAATCATGGACTTTAAAAAAATAATATAAATAAAATAATTATGTATTTCTTCTAATTTCAAGTTTCTTTCACCTAATAAAGACCTCTATCTTAGTCATGATTAATGTAGCTTGCTCTTATTTCATTTTCACATTCTTCTATATCTTTGGTAGGCCATTTCTATCATAATGTAGGCACTCATTTTATGTTGGAAAATTTTTAAATTCAATTCTTATTAATATTAATTGTGAAATATTCTACATGGTTGTTCCCAGAACAGTCTTCTTTTTTTAATGCTCTCTTTTAACTTTATAGCTAAGGAGGTTTATTTCTTTTGATATTTTTTGCAAACTATTTATTGATAATTTTTTTATTTTTTATGGCATTTGTAGATATATATATATATCTATATATATCTTTATATATATATAAAACCAGAAGAGAAGCTTAATAACATAATGGTAACCATGTTGCTGTTAGTCAATAACTATATATTAACATCTTTGTGCTAATAGAAGCCTAGGATGTATTTGAAAGATGGGAAATTCACTTCAAGCTTAGATTAAAATCTTGAAGTATCTATCTGCCTCCCCTATTGAAGGGAACAGAGTAAAAAGGTAGCCAACACTCCAAGACAGATTAACAACCAAAGACCTTCTGGTTTACAACTTTTCATTTTGTGAGTTATATTATCTATTACTCATAAGGAACATAAGGATTTCCTTAGGGAAAAGATATGTTACATATATCCATTATTCAGCAGTATTCCATCATTAGGGTGACATTTTTTTTGAGCCATTGTATAGAGTTGATTTTATAAGTGAGGTAGGCCATACAACTTAAATGACTTCCCTGGTGGCTTAGACAGTAAAGCATCTGCCTCCAATGTGGGAGATGCGGGTTTGATTCCTGGGTCGGGAAGATCCTCTGGAGAAGGAAATGGCAACCCACTCCAGTATTCTGGCCTGGAGAATACCCTTGACAGAGGAGATTGGTTGGCTACTGTCCATGGGGTCTCAAACAGTTGGACACGACTGAGGGACTTCACTTTCACTTTCCAGGCCACACAAAGATTTTGATAAACTTTTGTATCATAAAGCTCCACTCTTTTCTGATATTGATCGATGTAAAAATTCATTGTTGTTCAGTTGCTCAGTCTTGTCTGACTTTTTGTGATCCCATGGACTGCAGCACACCAGGATTCCCTGTCCTTCACCATTTCCCAGAGTTTGCTCAAACTCATATCCATTGAGTCGGTGATGCCATCCAACCACCTATTCTCTCTCATCCCCTTCTCCTCCTGGCTTCAACCTTTCCCAGATTCAGTGTCTTTTCTAATGAGTCAGCTCTTCACATCAGGTAGCCAAAGTATTAGAGCTTAAGTTTCAACATCAGTCCTTCCAATGAATATTCAGGACTTATTTCCTTTAGGATGGACTAGTTTGATCTCCTTGCAGTCCAAGGGCCTCTCAAGAGTCTTCTCCAACACCACAGTTTGAAAGCATCAATTCTTTGGGCACTCAGCTTTCTTTACGGTCCAACTATTCACATACATACATGACTACTGGAAAAAAAACATAGCTTTGAATATATGGAGATTTGTGGCCAAAGTAATTCCTCTGCTTTTTAATATGCTGTCTAGGTTGGTCATAGCTTTTCTTCAAGGACCAAGCATCTTTTAATGTCATGGTTTCAGTGACCATCTGCAGTGATTTTGGAGCCCAAGAAAAGAACTTCTGTCACAATTTCCATTGTTTCCCCATCTATTAGCCATGAAGTGATGGGACCAGATGCCATGATCTTATCTTTCTGAATGTTGAGTTTTAAGCCAGCTTTTTCACTCTCCTCTTTCACTTTCATCAAAAGCTCTTTAGTTCTCTTTGTTTTCTGTCATTAGAATGGTATCATCTGTGTATCTGAGGTTATTGATATTTCTACTGGCAATCTTTATTCCAGCTTGTGCTTCATCCAGCTGGGCATTTCACATGATGAACTCGACCTATAAGTTAAATAAACTGGTGACAATATACAGCCTTGACATACTACTTTCCCAGTTTGGAACCAGTCCATTGTTCCATGTCTGGTTCTAACTGTTGCTTCTTGACCTGCATACAGATTTCTCAGGAGGCAGGTCAGGTGAGCTGGTATTCCCGTCTCTTGAAGAATTTTTCACAGTTTGTGTGATCCAAACAGTAAAAGGCTTTAGCATAATCAATGAAGCAGAAGGAGATGTTTTTCTGGAATTCTCTTGCTTTTTCTATGATCCAACGGATGTTGGCAATTGGTTCCTCTACCTTTTCTAAATCCAGCTTAAACTTCTTGAAGTTCTTGGTTCATGTTCTGTTGAAGCCTGGCTTGGACAATTTTGAGCATTATTTTGCTAACGTGTGAGGTAAGTGCAATTATGTGGTAGTTTGAGCATTCTTTGGTATTGTTCATTTTGGGGATTGGAATGAATGCTGACCTTTTCCAGTCCTATGGCCACTGCTGAGTTTTCCAAATATGCTGGCATATTGAGTGCAGCACTTTCACAGCATCATCTATTAGAATTTGAAATATCTCAACTGGAATTCCATCATTTCTACTAGCTTTGTTCATAGTGATGCTTCCTAAGGCCCACTTGACTTCAGATTCCAGGGTGTCTGGCTCTAGGTGAGTGATCACACCACTGTGGTTATCTGGGTCATGAAGATCTTTTTTGTATAGTTCTTCTGCGTAGTCTTGCCACGTCTTAATATCTTCTGATTCTTTAGGTCCATATTGTTTCTGTCCTTTTTGTGCCTGTCTGTGCATGAAATGTTCCTTTGGTATCTCTAATTTTCTTGAAGAGATCTCTAGTCTTTCCCATTCTATTGTTTTCCTCTATTTCTTTGCATTGTTCACTTAGGAAGGCTTTCTTATCTCTCCTTGCATTCAGATGGATATATGTGTCTTTATCTTCTTTGTGTTTCACTTTTCTTTCTCAGCCATTTGTTAAGCCTCCTCAGACAACCATGGTAAATTCTTTCTGTATTATGGTGTTTCTTTTATTGAACATTTCCTGCTCTTTAACAATAAAGTGCATATGGAAATCTGCACAAAGAAGAATTTAATAAGTAGTTGTATTGGAATGAGAATTAAATGATAAAATCACCAACTCTTACTGAGTTTTGTTAAGAATATTTTCATATACCCTCAATTTCTCCAGAGCTGGTCTTTATATATTAATGGGTATTACAGTTACTGAATTTGAAAAATACTGTGAAGGTGTCCAGTTCCAAATATATATGTTTTCTTCATTTCTACCTTCCTGACATTCCCACCCTTGACCAATTTATTCACACTTATTGAACGTTAGTATGGAAGAAGGACTACACTTTTGAATTACTGTATTGGATTTCATTTTTTTCTTTTAAAATATAAAACCTTGAAAGAGATCTATAATATTAATCTGAAAACATTTAATAATAATTTGCTTATCACAGATATTTAGTAACTAGCATTTTTCTAGTTAACTGGAAAAAGTCCAAGGATAATAAAATAAAAACATTTGAATTTTTAAAGGTAATAGGCAAAGGAAAAAAAAAAAACTCTCAGAAAAACATTAGGGAGATTGTAGAAGTAGTACTGTCTGAATAAAAAACAAAACTCTTTCACTCATCAAAATAATATTTTTTAAATGGGCAAGAAAGATATGGCAATATATTATTTTTTCAGATAAAATGCTATTTTAATCTAATTTATATTATTCCTTGTCTGATGCCTTTCATAGTCTATTTATCAGACAGCAAATGTTTTTAAATGTATCTGTATATATATGAATATATTAATTTTGAATTACTCTTCTATGTTATATAAATAACCTAAGTTTTTTTAAATAAATATAAATATGAGCTAATATTGATATAGACATATACAGAGAGGGGGTTATTCGTGGGGACTGTCCTCCTAATAGAAAAATATTTTCAATCAGTTAAATGCTAAACTGTTGATGCCATTGTGAATTTATAGAAATGAGATATCATATAATTTTACCTTTTTATGCATTTAATTAAACTGAGGTAGAAAACTGTGTCAAAAGGGATAGTACAGGTTACTGGGAACAATGTGTCATACTGGACATCCATTGCTATGTGTCAAGTAATGTCATACTGGACATGGGTTGTAGCTCTAATTCACGTGGTACCACTTTAGATCATTAATGCATACTCAAACTTTCTTATTTTATTACTGAATCAATTAAGAGTGATAAATTCTAGTTATTTTTAAGTTTTGCCATGTCATTACTATTAAGGGGAGATTAAAAAAAAAGATTGACGATATTTCAAAGTAATAGCAAAGTTGATAAACATTTATATTTTTTCAAATAATATATATAACAAAGTTGAAACTGTTGGACTGACTGCATTCACATACACACATATTAAGCAAATTTAAATCCATTTGGGCTTTGCTAGACCAGCCATGTGGAGTACCCCATGTCCAAGGACAAAGGAGAAGCCCCAGCAAGATGGTAGGAGGGGAGAATTCACATTTAGAATCAAACCCCATTCCCAACAGAGATGCTCAGAGGGCTCAAACAAACCTTGTGTGCATCACAACCCAAGGACCCCACAGAGACTGAGACAGAACTATATTTGAGCATCTCCTGTGGAGGTACATACTTTGGCCACCTGATGTGAAGAGCTAACTCATTGGAAAAGACCTTGATGCTGGGAAAGATTGAGGGCAGGAGGAGAAGTGTAGGACAGAGGATGAGATGATTGGATGGCATCACCGACTCGATGGACATGGGTTTGGGTGGACTCCGGGAGTTGGTGATGGACAGGGAGGCCTGGCGTGCTGCGGTTCACGGGGTCGCAAAGAGTCAGACATGACGGAGCGACTGAACTGAACTGAACTGTAGAGTTACGGGTTGGTGGTGGTCTGCCACAGGAACAGGGGCTCTAGGTGCAGCAGACTTGGATATGCCATAAGCCCTCTTGGAGGAGGTCACCATTAACCCCACTATAGAGCTGCCAGAACTTACGCCGGACTGGGAAATAGACTCTTGGAGGGTACACCAGAACCTTATGCACCAGGACCCTAGAGAAAGGAGCAGTGACCCTTTCTAGTCCAGACAAGAGACTGTCCAGGACTAGCCCATGATTGTCCAGGAGTCTCCAGTGGAGGACTGGGTCAGTGGTGGCCTGCTGCAGAGTTGGGGGCACTGAGTGTAGCAGTACATACATGGGATCTTTTGAGGGAGATCACCATTATCTTCATTACCTCCACCATAGTTTGGCCCCAGGTAAATAGAAGGGAGGGAACACAGCTCCACCCATCAACAGAAAATTGGATTAAAGATTTACTGAGCATTGCCCTGCCCATCAGAACAAGACCTAGTTCCCCCCTCAGTCAGTCTATCCAATCAGGAAGCTTCCATAAGCCTATAATCCTTCTCCATCAGAGGAAAGACAGAATAAAAACCACAACCACAGAAAACTAACCAATCTAAGCACGTGGACCACAGTCTTGTCTAACTCAGTGCGACTATGAGCCATGCCCTGTAGGTCCACCCAAGACAGACAGGTCATGGTGGAGAGTTCTGACAAAATGTGGTCCACTGGAGAAGGGAATGGCAAACCACTTCAGTATTCTTGCCTTGAGAGCCCATGAACAGTATGAAAAGGCAAAAAGAAGGACAACGAAAGATGAACTCCCCAAATCACTAGGTGCCCAATATGCTACTGGAGATCAGTGGAGAAACAACTCAAGAAAGAATGAAGAGACGGAGCCAAAGCAAAAACAACACCCAGTTGTGGATGTGACTGGTGATGGAAGCAAAGTCCGATACTATAAAGAGCACATTGCATAGAAACCTGGAATGTTAGGTCCACAAAGCAAGACAAATTGGAAGTGGTCAGACACAAGATGGCAAGAGTGAACATCGATATTTTAGGAATCAGTGAACTAAAATGGACTAAAATGGATGAATTTAACTCAAATGGCCATTATATTTACCATGGTGGGCAAGAATCCCTTAGAAGAAATGAAGTAGACATCACAGTCAAGAAGAGTCCGAAATGCAGTACTTGGATGCAGTCTCAAAAAAGACAGTATGATCTCTGTTCATTTCCAAGGCAAGCCATTCAATATCACGGTAATCTAAGTCAATGCCCCAACCAGTAACGCTGAAGAAGCTGAATTTGAACGGTTCTATGAAGACCTACAAGACCTTCTGCAACTAACACCCAGTTGTCTAACTAACACAAAAAGGTGTCCTTTTCATTAAAGGGGACTGGAATGCAAAAGCAGGAAGTCAAAAGATACCTGGAGTAACAGGAAAATTTGGCATTGGAGGACAGAATGAAGCAGGGCAAAGGCTAACAGAGTTTTGCCAAGAGAAGGTACTGGTCATAGCAAACACCCACTTCCAACACAAGAGAAGATTCTATACATGGACATCACCAGATGGTCAACAACAAAATCAGATTGATTTTATCCTTTGCAGCCAAAGATGGAGAAGCTCTATACAGTTAGCAAAAGCAAGACCAGGATCTGACTGTGGCTCAGTTAATGAATACCTTATTGCCAAATTCAAACTCAAATTGAAGAAAGTAGGGAAAACCACCAGAACATTCAGGTATGACCTAAATCAAATCCATTCTGATTATACAGTGGAAGTGAGAAATATATTTAAGGGACTAGATCTGATAGAGTGCCTGATAAACTATGGCCAGGGGTTCATGACACTGAACAGGAGAGAGGGATCAACACCATTCCCAAGAAAAAGAAATGCAAAAAAAGCCAAAATGGCTGTCTGATAAGGCCTTACAAATAGCTGTGAAAAGAAGAGAAGCAAAAAGCAAAGGAGAAAAGGAAAGATACACCCATTTGAATGCAGAGTTCCAAGGAATAGCAAGGAGGGATAAGTAAGCCTTCCTCAGTGATCAGTGCAATGAAGTAGAGGAAAACAATAGAACAAGAAAGACTAGAGATCTCTTTAGGAAAATTAGAGATACAAAGGGAACATTTCATGCAAAGATGGGCTCAATAAAGGACAGAAATGGTATGGACCTAACAAAAGCAGAAGATGTTAAGAAGAGGTGGCAAGATAACACAGAAGAACTGCACTAAAAAGATTTCACAACCCAGATAATCACGATGATGTGACCACTCACCGAGAGCCAGACATCCTGGAATGTGAAGTTAAGTGGGCCTTAGGAAGCATCACTACGAACAAAGCAATTGGAGGTGATGGAATCCCAGTTGAGCTATTTCTAATCCTAAAAGATGATGCTGTGAAAGTGCTGCATTGAATATACCAGCAAATTTGGAAAACTCAGCAGCAGCCACAGAACTGGAAAGGTCAGTTTTCATTCCAATCCCTAAGAAAGGCAATACCAAAGAATGCTCAAATTAGCATACAATCTTACTCTTCTCACACGCTAGTAAAGTAATGCTCAAAATTCTCCAAGCTTCATCAACACATGAACTGTGAACTTCCAGATGTTCAAGCTGGATTTAGAAAAGGCAGAGGAACCAGAGATCAAATTGCCAACATCCACTGGATCATCGAAAAAGGAATAGAGTTCCAGAAAAATATCTATTTCTGCTTCATTGACTATATCAAAGCCTTTGACTGTGTGGGTTGTAACAAACTGTGGAAAATTCTGAAAGAGGATGGGAATACCAGACCACTCGACCTGCCTCTTGAGAAATCTGTATGCAGGTCAGGAAGCAATAGTTAGAACTGGACATGGAACAACAGACTGGTTCCAAATAGGATAAGGAGTACGTCAAGGCTATATTTTGTCACCGTGCTTATATAACTTATATGCAGAGTACATCATGAGAAACGCTGGGCTGGAAGAAGCCCAAGCTGGAATCAAGAGTGCCTGGAGAAATATCAATAACCTCAGATATGCAGATGACACCAACCTTATGGCAGAAAGCAAAGAAGAACTAAAGAGCTTCTTGATGAAAGTGAAAGAAGAGAATGAAAAAGTTGGCTTAAAACTCAACATTCAGAAAACAAAGATCATGGCGTCTGGTCCCATCACTTCATGGTAAATAGATGAAGATACAGTGGTACAGTGGCATATTTTATGTTTTTGGCTCCAAAATCACTGCAGATGGTGATTGCAGCCATGAAATTAAAAGACCAACCTAGACAGCATATTAAAAAGCCTAGATAGCATATTACATATTACAAAGACAGTACTTTGCCAACAAAGGTATATCTAGTAAAGGCTATGGTTTTTCCAGAAGTCATGTATGGATGTGAGAGTTGGACTATAAAGAAAGCTGAGCACTGAAGAATTGATGCTTTTGAACTGTGTTGTTGGAGAAGACTCTTGAGAGTCCCTTTGATTGCAGGGAAATCCAACCAGTCCATCCTAAAGGAAATCAGTCCTGAATATTCATTGGAAAGACTGATGTTGAAGTTGAAACTCCAATACTTTGGCCACCTGATGTGAAGATATGACTGATTTGAAAAGGCCCTGATGTTTGGAAAGATTGAAGGCAGGAGGAGAAGGGGACAATAGAGAATGAGATGGTTGGATGGCATCACTGACTCAATGGACAGCTCTGGGAGTTGGTGATCGACAGGGAGGCCAGGCGTGCTGCAGTCCATGGGGTCACAAAGAGTCAGACATTACTGAGTGACTGAACTGAAATCCATTTATAAAATTGAAAAGATGATGAGAGATGGTATGTATATATAATAAAATTTATCAGATAAAAGGCTTTGTGTCCATAAAATCATAGATAGCAACACAATTTATTTATTTTTCAAAAATCAATAGGGAAATTATTTTTTCAAATCATCAACACAGAAAAATATTTTTTCCTGCTTAGTTTTGGGTACACATTTGTAGCAAGTGCTATGTATAAAATCACAGAATATAGGGATACCATCTGTGTATGTCTAATTCCAGCCAAAATCTTTTCCTTTACTGTTATTGAAAGATTAGAGGATTTGATTCTGCTTCAGAGGGGCTGTTGGGACTAGTAGCTAATCCTGATGAAGATCAAATGAAAATGCTAATTTTAAACAGTAAAAAAATTCTAGTATAACATCAGAGAAATTTTACAGCATAATACGCCTCTACACTTTTTACTTTTTTAAAAAATTGCGCATAAATATATTTTTCTGTGCATTTAGGATGGTGTTAAGTAAAGCAGCCAGATTTCTTACAATTCTGTGCCAAAATTGAAGAGATTCTGTAATTCAGGGGATAAGGTTAGGACTCCTCCTATTGGCTATATGCCTGCTTCATTTGCATCAAAATTGGGTTTAAATCACTCCTGAAAACTTAGAAAATTAATAGAATGATAAACTAAGATCACCCAGTCCAGCCACTCATGTTAAGTATTGGAAAATTGAAGCCCATGATATTAACAGATTAATCCTTATGTTCATTTTCTGTAACCTCAAACATCTAAATTATAGGGGGCAACCAAGTTAAAGTTTACCAAATTACCATGGTAACTGACAAGGATATTAAATAACAAAGATTGTTAACTGTAGATTTGTCTGCTAACGTGAACATATTAAAAATGACATCATTTAGGTTTTTAATAGAATTAAGATTGTAAGATAACTTGTGGAACAAGCCTATGCACTTATATAGAAAATAAATTCTCTTCCCAAATACTTGCAACACCAGGAAAAAAATATACTTGGCTTTGCAGAGTCACAAATCCTGCGTAGACAACTAATCAATGAGTTTAGTCACCTTGAACTAACTTTAATTGTATTTAACTAGTATAGATCTGTCCACTATCATGAACCTTTGCCTAATGCCTCATATGAGTCTAAAATCCTTTCTGTTGTTTTTAAATTCTACTAGCTATAATTTTGTTCTCATTGGAGTACTCTCATATGAGCACTTTTCGGTGAAAAGTATTAATTTGCTTCTTTGCTTTTTACTTCATAAGCTAATAACCACAAATCACTCAACCATTTCTCATAGAGCCGGTTCCACAATACATTAGTTTTATTAATTTCTTGTAATTTTTGAGTATGTTTATTTCCCTTTCCAAATTGAGTAGTTGCTACTATTCTTCCTTCCTTCCAGCTTTACTTCATAATTCTTTTTTTTTTCTTTTCTAATTTATTTTTTTATTGAAGGGTACTTGCTTTACAGAATTTTGTTGTCTTCTCTCAAACCTCAACATGAATCAGCCATGGGTATACATATATCCCCTCCCTTTTGAACCTCCCTTCCATCTCCCTCCCCATCCTAACCCTCTAGTTTGATACAGAGCCCCTGTTGGAGTTTTCTGAGCCACACAGCAAATTCCCAATGGCTATTTTACATACAGTAATGTAAGTTTCCATGTTACTCTTTCCATACATCTCAACCTCTCCTCCCCTCTCCCCATGTCCATAAGTCTATTCTCTATGTCTCTTTCTCCATTTCTGCCCTGTAAATAAGTTCTTCAATACCATTTTTCTAGATTCCATATATATGTGTTAGAATACAATATTTATCTTTCTGTTTCTGATTCACTTCACTCTGTATAACAGGTTCTAGGTTCATCCACCTCATCAGAACTGACTTAAATGTGTTCTTTTTATGGCTGAGCAATATTCCATTGCATATTCCATATGTACCACAACTTCTTTACCCATTCATCTGTCGATAGACATCTAGGTTGCTTCCATGTTGTAGCTATTGTAAATAGTGCTGCAATGAACAATGGGATACATATGTCTCTTTCAATTTTGGTTTCCTCAGGGTATATGCCTAGGAGTGGGATTGGTGGGCAATATGATAGTTTTATTTCTAGTTTTTTAAGGAATCTCCATACTGTCTTCCATAGTGGCTGTATCAATTTACATTCCCTCCAACAGTGTAAGAGCGTTCCCTTTTCTCCACACCCTCTCCAGCATTTATTCTTTGTAGACTTTTTGATGATGGCCATTCTGACAGGTGTGAGGTGATAATCTTATTGTAGTTTTGGCTTGTATTTCTCTAATGGTGAGTGATGTTAAGCATCTTTTCATGTTTTGTTAGCCATCTGTATGTCTTCTTTGGAGAAATGTCTGTATAGGTCTTTTTCCCACCTTTTGATTGGGCTGTTTGTTTTTCTTGCATTGAGTTGTATGAGCTGCTTGTATATTTTGGAAATTAATCCTTGGTCAGTCGTTTCATTTGCTGTTATTTTCTCCCATTCTGAGGGTTGTCTTTTCACCTTGCTTATAGTTTCCTTTGATTTGCAAAAGTTTTTAAGTTTAATTAGGTCCCACTTGCTTACTTTTGTTTTTATTTCCATTATTCTAGGAGGTGGGTTCTAGAGGATCTTGCTTTGATTTATGTCATCGAGTGCTCTGCCTATGTTTTCCTCTAAGAGTTTTATAGTTTCTGGTCTTACATTTAGATCTTTAATCCATTTCGAGTTTATGTTTATGTATGGTGTTAGGAAGTCTTCTAATTTCATTATTTTACATGTAGTTGTCCAGTTTTCCCAACACTATTTATTGAAGAGGCTGTCTTTGCCCCATTGTATATTCTTGCCTCTTTTGTCAAAATTAGGTATCCATAGGTGCATGGGTTTTTTTCTGGGCTTTCTATCTTGTTTCTTTGCTCTATATTTCTGTTTTTGTGTACCATACTGTCTTGATTACTGTAGCTTTGTAGTATAATCTGAAGTCAGGAAGGTTAATTCCTCCAGCTATATTCTTCTTTCTCGAGACTGCTTTGGCTCTTTGGGGTCTTTTGTGTTTCCATATGAATTGTGAAATTTTTTGTTTTAGCTCTGTGAAAAATGTCATTGGTAATTTGATAGAGATTGCACTGAATCTGTAGATTGAATTTGGTAGTATAGTCATTTTCACAATATTGATTCTTCCTACCCTGGAACATGGAATATCTCTCCATCTGTTTATGTTGTCTTTGATTTCTTTCATTAGTGTCTTATAATTTTCTGTGTACAGTTCTTTGGTCTCCTTCAGTTCAGTTCAGTTCAGTCACTCAGTCGTGTCTCTTTGTGACTCCATGAACCGCAGCATGCCAGGCCTCCCTGTCCATCACCAACTCCTGGTGTCCACCCAAACCCATGTCCATTGAGTCGGTGATGCCATCCAACTGTCTCATCCTCCGTCATCCCCTTCTCCTCCTGCTCTCAATCTTTCCCACATCAGGGACTTTTCAAATGAGTCAGCTCTTTGCATCAGGTGGCCAAAGTATTGGAGTTTCAGCTTCAACATCAGTCCTTCCAATGAACACCCAGGGCTGAGCTCCTTTAGGATGGACTGGTTGGATCTCCTTGCAGCCCAAGGGACTCTCAAGAGTCTTTTCTAACATCACAGTTCAAAAGCATCAATTCTTTGGCACTCAGCTTTCTTTATAGACCAACTCTCACATCCATACATGACCACTGGATAAACCAGAGCCTTGACCAGACAGACCTTTGTTGGCAAAGTAATGTCTCTGCTTTTTAATATGCTGTCTAGGTTGGTCATAACTTTCCTTCCAAGGAGCAAGCATCTTTTAATTTCATGACTGCAATCACCATCTGCAGTGATTTTGAAGCCCAGAAAAGTTTATTCCTAGATATTAATTCTTTTTTGTTGCAATGGTTAATGGGATATATTCCTTAATTAGCTTTCTGATTTTTCATTGTTAGTACATAGAAATGCAAGTGATTTCTGTGTATTGATTTTGTATCCTGCAACTTTGCTAAGTTCACTGATTAGTTCTACTAATTTTCTGATACTATCTTTAGGGTTTTGTGTGTACAGTATCATGTCATCTGCAAACCGTGAGAGCTTTACTTCTTTTCTGATCTGGATTCCTTTTATTTCTTTTTCTTCTCTGATTGCTGTAGCTAGGACTTTCAGAACTATACTGAATAATAGTGGGGAAAGTGGGCACCCTGTCTTGTTCCTGATCTTAGGGGGAATGCTTTCAGTTTTTCACCATTGAGAATAATATTTGCTGTAGGCTTATCACATATGGTCTTTACTATGTTGAGGTAGATTACTTTTATGCCCATTTTTTGAAGACTTTTAGTTATAAATGGGTGCTGAATTATGTCAAGGGTTTTTCTGCATCTATTGAGATGATCTTATGTTTTTTATCTTTGATTTGTTAATATGATGATGTATCACATTGATTGATTTGCACATATTGAATAATCTTTGCATTCCTGGAATAAACCCAACTTGACCATCGTGTATGACCTTTTTGATGTGTTGCTGAATTCTCTTTGCTAAAATTTTGTTAAGGATTTTTTTCATCTATGTTCATCAGTGATATTGGGCTGTAGTTTTCTTTTTTGTGTGTTGTCTTTGGTTTTGGCATCAGGGTGATGGTGGCCTTGTGGAATAAGTTTGGAAGTGTTCCTTCCTCTGCAATTTTTTGAAATAGTTTTAGAAGGATAGGCATTAGCTCTTCTCTAAATGCTTGGTAGAATTCTCCTGTGAAGCCATCTAGTCCTGGAATTTTTTTTTTGGGAGATTTTTTTTTTTTTTTAATCACAGCTTCAAATTCAGTGCTTGTAATTGGGTTGTTCATAATTTCTATTTCTTCCTGATTCATTCCTGGAATATTGAACCTTTCTAAGAACTGTCCATTTTTTCCAGGTTATCCATTTTATTGCCATATAGTTGCTCATAATAGTCTCTTATAATCCTTTGTATTTCTGCATTGTCTGTTGTAACCTCTTTTTTTTTTTTTCATTTCTAATTTTGTTGATTTGATTCTTCTCTATTTTCTTTTCTTGATGAATCTGGCTAAAGGTTTGTCAATTTTGTTTATCTTCTCAAAGGACCAGCTTTTAATTTTATTAATCTTCATTACTGTTTCTTTCATTTCTTTTTCATTCATTTCTGCTTGGATCTTTATGATTTCTCTCCTTCTAATAATTTTGGGGTTTAGTTGTTGTTGTTGTTCTTCTTCTTCTCTTCTTTTTCTAGTTGCTTTAGGTGTAAAGGTAGGTTGTCCATTCGATATTTTTCTTGTCTATTGAGGTAGGATTATATTGCTATAAACTTCCCTCTTAGGCTTGCTTTTGCTGCATCCCATGGGTTTTGATTTGTCTTGTTTTCATTATAACTTGTTTTTAGAAATTTTTTGATTTCTCTTTTGATTTTTTTCAGTAACCTGTTGGTTATTAAGAAATGTGTTGTTTAACCTGCATGTGTTTGTGTTTCTTACAGTTTTCTTTTTCTTGTAATTGATGTCTAGTCTCATAGCGTTGTGGTCAGAGAAGATGCTTGATATGATTTCAATTTTCTTAAATTTACTGAGGTTTGATTTGTGACCCAAGATGTGGTCTATCCTGGAGAATGGTCCAGGTGCACTTGAGAAGGTCTATTCTTCTGCATTTGGATGGAATGCCCTAAATATATCAATGAGATCCATCTTATCTAATGTATCATTTAAGATTTGTGTTTCATTTTCAATTTTCTGTTTTGATGATCTGTCCATTGGTGTGAGTGGGTGTTAAAGTCTTTTACTATTATTCTGTTACTGTCAATTTCTCCTTTACTGTCTGTTAGTATCTGTCTTATGTATTGAGGTGCTCCTATATTGGGTGTCTAGATATTTAAAATTGTTATGTCTTCCTCTTGGATTGATCGCTTGATCATTATGTAGTGTCCTTCCTTATCTCTTGTTATCTTTTTTATTTTAAGGTCTATTTTGTCTGATATGAGAATTGCTACTCCAGCTTTCTTTTGCTTCCCATTTACAAAGAATATATTTTTCCATCCTCTCACTTTCAGTCTATATGTGTCTTGAGGTCTAAAGTGGGTTTCTTGTAAACAGCATATATATAGGTCTTGTTTTGTATCCATTCAGCCAGTCAGTGTCTTTTGGTTGGAGCATTTAATCCATTTACATTTAAAGTAGTTATTGATATATACGTTCTTAATGCCATTTTCTTAATTGTTTGGGGTTGATTTTGTAGATCTTTTTCCTTCTGTTGTATTTCTTGACTATATAAGTCCCTTTAGCATTTGTTCTTAAGCTAGTTTGGTGATACTGAATTCTCTTAACCTTTGCTTGTCTGAAAAGCTTTTTATTTCTCCATCAATTTTGAATGAGATCCTTGCTGGGTACATTGATCTTGCTTGTAGATTTTTCCCCTTTCAGTACTTTAAATATATCCTTCCATTCCCTTCTGGCCTGCAGAGTTTCTGTTGAAAGATCAGCTGTTAAGCGTATGGGGTTTCCGTTGTATGTTACTTGTTGCTTCTCCCTGGCTGCTTTTAATATTCTTTCTTTGTGTTTAGTCTTTGGTAGTTTGATTAGTATGTGTCTTGGCATGTTTCTATTTGGGTTTATCCTCTATGGGACTCTGTGTCTCTGGGACTTGATTGACTATTTCCTTTTCCATGTTGAGGAAGTTTTCAACTATAATCTCTTCAAAAATTTTCTCATACTCTTTCTTTTTCTCCTCGTCTTTGGGAACCCCTATAATTCAAGTGTTGGTCTGTTTGATATTGTCCCAGAGGTCTCTGAGGTTATCCTCAAGTCTTTTCATTCTTTTTACTTCATTTTGCTCTTCAGAAGTTATTTCCACCATTTTATCTTCCAGCTCCCTGATTTATTCTTCTGCTTCAGATATTCTGCTATTGATTCCTTCTAGACTATTTTTAATTTCAGTAATTGTGTTGTTTGTCTCTGTATGTTTATTCTTTAATTCTTCTAGATCTTTGTTAATTGATTCTTGCACTTTCTCCATTTTGTTTTCAAGGTTTTTGATCATCTTTACCATACTTATTCTGACTTCTTTTTCAGGTAGTTTGCCTATTTCCTCTTCATTTATTTGGACTTCTGTGTTTCTAGTTTGCTCCTTCATTTGTGTAGTATTTCTCTGTCTTTTCTTTTTTTTTTTTTTTTTTTTAACTTATTGTGTTTGAGGTCTCCTTTTCCCAGGCTTCAAGGTTGAATTCTTTCTTCCTTTTTTTTTTCTGCCCTCCTAAGTTTGACCTAGTGGTTTATGTAAGCTTCATATAGGGTGAGATTTGTATTGAGTTTTTGTTTGTTTGCTTTTCCTCTCATGGGCAAGGCTGAGTGAGGTAGTAATCCTGTCTGCTGATGATTTGGTTTGTTTTTTTGTTTTCTTTATTTTTTAGATGAGGCATCCTGCACAGGGTACTACTTGTGGTTGGGTGATGCTGGGTAGTATATTCAAGTGGTTTCCTTTGTGTGAGTTCTCACTATTTGATACTTCCTAGTGTTAGTTTTCTGGTAGTCTAGGGTCTTGGAGTCAGTGCCCCCACTCCAAAGGCTCAGGACTTGATCTAACTCAATTCTACAAGGGTTAAGTTGTAGTCCACTGCAGCTGACCATCAACAGTGCACCCAGAAAGGAATCCAGGATGAAAAACTCATGAGACACTCTGTGCCTTGGATAAGCAAGTCCTTCCCCTTCACTCAAGGAGCATAAGAGAAATTTCCATCTGTCCCTCACTCACGGTCAATCACAATGCATCTCTGGAGGTTTTCACTTGACATTGTGCCTTTAATTTTCTTTTTGTATTATGTATGGTTGGGTCACTCAAGACAGCTGTTCTCATGCTCTCTGAGTATCCTCTGCCCAACAAATGCCTGCTTCACCTACACCTTATTCACAGGGCTGACGTTTCTGTGTACTTACCCCAGTACTTCCTAGGTACTGTCCTCCATAATTCTTATGTAATTTATCTGTTACTCTTTCCTGGTGGCTCAGACAGTAAAGAATCCAACTGCAATGCAGGAGACCTGGGTTTGATCCCTGGATTGGGGAGATTCCCTGGAGGAGGACATGGCAACCTGCTCCAGTATTCTTGCCTGGAGAATCCCCATGGAGAGAGGAGTCTGGTGGACTACAGTCCATGGGGTTACAGAGTTGGACATGACTGAGCGACTAAGTACAACACAGCACTTTGCCTACATCCTACCCTTCTCTGATGTTATAATCTTCTAATATCATTGAATTACAGTAAGCTTATGAATGCTGTCACTGAGTTTCAGGGCAACCACCATCCAAGAGATGTGAAAGCAAATAATAATGATAATAAGCTTGCATTGCATGGATTATAAATTTGAGAAAACAAACAAAGTAATCTAATAATCTGCCTATAAGTTGCAGACACTGTTAAAATGTATATATATTTAATGTTTATATTTTGTAGTTTAAATCACTTGCAAGAAAAATTAAAAGTATAAAACATGCTGACATGGTCAGTATTCCCAATAATTATCACATTTCATTCTATATTTATATATACTTGAAACACATTTTAAAAATAATATGAAAATAGAATACTATCTTTACTCTCATAAAGGATAAAGTTGAAAAACATGTTTGAAACCCACTACAATATTGTAAAGTAATTAGCCTCCAACTAATAAAAATAAATGAAAAAAAAATACATCAGAAAAACATGTTTAAGAAAACAAATATGTAAGCAGCTAACTATAATAGAAAAATGGTAATTCACTCAAAATTATCTAAATTGTTGTGAAATAACGTAAATTTTGTAATGCTTACTCTTCAAAAATTAGGGACAATATCAAATACATACAAAGTAAAGAATATAATATGATTAATCTCCATAACCCAAGTTGGTCAATTAAAACCTGTCAAACTGGGTTTTTTACCAGTTTTTTTCTGATATATAATTGCTATGTAACATTGTATTATGTTATACATTATATGTTATTATGTTATATCAACTCACAACATGTTATATCAACTCACAACATGTTATATAAACTCACAACAAATGTTATATATTATATTTTATATGTTATAATGTTATATGTTCTTATGTTATATGTTATTATGTTATATCAACTCAAAACATGTTATATCAACTCACAACATGTTATATCAACTCACAACATGTTATATCAACTCACAACAAAGGTTATATATTATATTTTATATGTTAT
Source organism: Cervus elaphus (assembly GCF_910594005.1). NCBI lineage: Eukaryota > Metazoa > Chordata > Mammalia > Artiodactyla > Cervidae > Cervus > Cervus elaphus. The sequence continues at coordinate 53,127,422 of NC_057835.1, forward strand.
AATGTTACATGTTATTCTATGTTTATGTTATATCAACTCATATCATGGTGAGTTGATATGTGTATATATTGTGAAATGTAAGTTTAGTTAATGTCCATTGTATAACATGATTATAATTTTTTTCTGACAAAAGAACTTTTAAGATCTACTCATTTGGCAACTTTCAAATACACAATACTACATTGCTAATTATAGTCACTATGCTATACATTACATTCCCGGAGTTCACTTATAACTGGAAGTTTGTACCTTTTGACCCACTTCACTGATATTACCCTTCCCTCGTTCTTTGCCCCTGGCAACCACCAACCTATTTTCTACAAATTTGGTTTTTCTAGATACCACATATAAGTGAGACAATACAATCTTTTTCTTTCTGTATCTACCATATTTCACTGACCATTATGTACTCCAGGACCATCCATGGCAGAATTTTCTCATTTTTTATATCTGAATAGTATTTCATTGTGTGTGTGTGTGTGTGTGTGTGTCTGTACTTTTGTGCACATTTCCTTTATCCATTCATATGTTGATAGACACAAGTTTCCACATCTTGGCTACTGTAAATATTTGTGCAATGAACATGGAGAGTGCAGATATCTCTTTGAGTTAGTGATTTCATTTTCTTTAGATATATAACCAGGGCAGAATTACTAGAACATATGGTAGTTCCACCTGCAATGCAGGATACACCAGTTCAATTCCTGGGTTGGGAAGATCCCATGAGAATGGATAGGCTACTCACTTCAGTATTCTTGGTTTCCCTGATGGCACAGACTGTAAAGAATCCACCTGCAATGTGGGATACATGGGTTGGGAAGATCCCCTGGAGGAGGGCATGGCAACCCACTCAAGTATTCTTGCCTGGAAAATTCCATAGATAGAAGAGCCTGGCAGGCTACAGTCCATGGGGTCACACATGACTGAGCAACTTTCACTTTCCTTTTCACTATGGTAGTTCTATTTTTAGTTTTTAAGGAACCTCCCTCCTGTGTTCTGTAGTGGCTTCACTGATTTACATTCTCAGCCAGAGTGTACCAGAATTCCCTTTTCTCTACATTCTTGCCAATTTTTCATTTGCTGTCATTTGACAATAGTCATTCTGAAGGTGTGAGGTGATCACTCATTGTGGTATTGATTTGCATTTGCCTGATGATCAGTGATGATCAGTGATGTTGAGTACATTTTAATAGACCTGTTTGGCTTTTCATATGCCTGGGGGGAAAAAATGTCTTTCCAGATCCTCTGCCCATATTTTAATCAGATTGTCTTTTTTCTATTGAGTTATATGAATTATTTACATATTTCATATATTAATTCTTTATCAGATACGTAATTTGCAGATATTTTTCCTATTCTGTAGGTTGGCTTTTCATTTTGTTGATGTTTTCCTTTGCTGTGCAGAAGTTTTTAAGGTTCACATAGTCTCACTTGTTTATTTTTCCTTTTGTTGCCTTTGCTCTTGGTGTCCAATCCAAAAACAAGTATTGCCAAGACAAATGTCAAGGCGCCAAGCTGTTTTATTTATACTTGTAATTGTTTTTCCCCTTTCACTGATTATCTTGATACACATCCCAGAAATTAAGATAATCCATTATTAATCTTACAATCACTTTATATCAACTGACTTCAAGATAAAGCCAAACTCTGTAAAGCTGTACAAATATGTATGCAAGTGTGTATATACATATATTTTTTATGTAAAGGAAAAGGATTATTTTAATGGGAAAATTGGAGTAGAACTAATGGAAAAACATTGGTAAACATTGTAGGTTCATAAAATAAGAAGGTTAAATAGGAATGAAATTTATAGAAGAGACTTCTAGTCAAAGAAACGGAATAAAATCACTGAGAAATGAATCTATATAATATGTTTAGGAAAGAACTAATAGCCTAAAAAGAGATGTGTCTTGAAATGCAGGACAAATTCACCTACATAGGTAACTCTGGATGCTATAATTGAAGTTTGAATTTCCTTTTATGAGAAAATAAATATCATAGTTTTTAGAAAGTCCTTAGATGCATTTAATGTGTTATATAAAGCTCTTTCAAAATATACAAACTTTAGTAACACTTCATTGATTCTGCAGTTGTCTACAGGATAAAGTCAAACATCTAAATACAGCTTGATAAGAACTTTATAGCCCAGCTTTTGAAGCAAAGGCTGGGAGGTGAATCAAAAGATTATGTTACAATCATGTTCAAATACTGGCCTCTCTAGTTTGTTATACAATTCTATGATTGTAAAATTTTTTCTTATAGCTGGGGATGTCTTTTCCTTCTTGTCAACAATCCCCTGATACATTTTTCAGAGATAAACTTCTCTCCTTCTGAAAGCAATCAAAACAGATTCAATCAATGTGGATAGCAAGAATTAATCAGAGAATTTAGATCCCAAAGTTTCATTTTACTCTTTTAAAAACCCCAGACTTAGCTCCATTTTTATAAGCACACAGATTCCCAGGTACTGCTATGCATTGATTAACTAAAATAAGAGTGAATTTATTTTCTACCTGAATTCTCATTTAAAACATGGTAATGAATGAATTGAGATTACCTATAATCAGGACATTAATACTGGTACCAAGAATGGAAATGATTAATATTTTCTCGTGTGTGCTTCATTTGCCACCATTGAGCATATTAAGTTCTATTCATGAATAAATTTTGTGGCTCATTTTCAGTTAAATTATATTTTGCTGAATGTCTGTCCCAAAAGATCATTTTTCAAAAAAAATTTTTTTGACAGTCAAACTACCCACCATTCCTTGGTGATTCTCTGTAGGTGATTTCCTAAAATGCTCCATCTGTCCCAGAAAACTCAGTGTCCATTTTCCCATCATATGTAACCCTCAAAGAACACAGAAGATTAATAAAGATTAAAGAAGATAAGGCTTCCCTGATGGTCCAGTGGTTGAGAAACTGCCTGCCGACATAGGCTTGATCCTTGGTCTGGGAACTAATCCCACATGCTATAGGATAACTAAACCTGTGCTCCACAACTACTGAGGCCATGTTCTAAGCCACAGCAAGCTCATGAATGAAGACCTCTCACAGCCAAAAATTAATTAAGTAATTAATACAAATAGGACTTGATATCTAGATAAGATGTACATTAACAGAAAAATTTAAAACACTGAATTCTATATAAATCAATATTTATGACAGATAATCAGGTCTTCACAATAGAGTTTCAAAGGCTAAGGGTACTGACAGTGTGTGGTGAAGTCATCATTTTCCTTGCCAAGGTTATTCCTCCTTAGCCTTATAACAGCAGACTTTAAAATGTTCAAAAATTGGATTTTGTTTTAAATTTTAGCATTTAGTCAGGTAAATATTATGATATATAAGGAAAGGTAGTACATTAAGGCATCAAGGTTTTTATATTAAAGAACCTATGCACATTTCATGGGAAAACATACTACAAACAGAACTGCTAATATACAGAAGGCATATATATACACATATATATACATATACATTGTAATACCACTTTATGTTGCTAAATGTGAAACTTTCAGGGTTAAAAGCCAATGCTGTGTCTAGTGATCCAAGCTTACCTAAGATGAGATCTAGCATATCTATTTTCTTCTTATAAATAGAAATTTTCTGTTTTGGGACCTGAGATATTTCCTTTGAGATTGACCTTACATTTATGCATCATCAAATACTGCCAGGAAGTATCAGATCAAGTAGCAACAAGGACTAAGACCCATGGTGTTTCCATTTCATTGGTGGAAGTTGACAATAAATATGTAATGCATATATAAAATAAATTAGACTGTAATTTTTTAAGAGAAGACTGTGATAGAGCTCAAGTAGTGACCACTTTAGATATGATGGCCAAGGATGACTATTCTAAGGAGATTTAGTTTGGGTTGAAACTTAAATTATGAAAAGACAGTCATGCAAATGGTAAGCAAAACATAGTGTTTCAAATATAGGAAATAACAAGTGCAAAGACTTTGCATGATAAGATTTTTGTTTGCTTAAGAAAGGAGGCTAGATGCAAGGAACATAGAAAGTAAAACGGTGTATAGTGTAAAATACAGTAACAAACATAAGCAAGAAGTGGGTTCTAGAATGTCTTTTTAAACCATGGTAAAGTGTTCATATTTATTTTAATTTTAGTAAGAGAAGTTAAAAATCTTGGAGGCACCATAATTGTGTTTTAATTTATAATAGGTAAATTTATATGCAAGATTTTGTAAATCAATACTTGTGCTTGGACAGAATATAAGTGAAGAAATATTTAACTTATAAATAACCAAAATATTATTTAGAAGATAAAATTGAACATGGCAAAAATATGAGGCATTCATTTTATGATCCTCATAGTTGGCTCAAAATTTTAATGAAAAACTTAAAAATTTGCAAAAATAATATGATATAATATACCAGAACTCATGTTGAATGAGATAATAACATTATCTCATTATCTCAATGTTATCTCAATAACATTATCTCAACTAACCAAGAAAATACAGGTAATGTGCTGTTGGTTCTAAATAGAAATATGTATTGGAGATGTGATAGTGCATGATTTATTTTATAATTATTATTATCTGATTAGTAAGCTTTCATCCAATTTAGGGAAATGCTAACAAGACTCATTTTTCCCAGAAGTGAATTATTAATCTGATTTAAAGGAGTCAACCAAACATTAATCTTGAATATGCTTCAGCCTTAGAAAGTACATATTTTGAAAACTGTTTTTGAAACCTTTGCTTCAAGGGGATAACCTAATTTCAATAAATAAGATTTTGTAGTATATTTAAATACTGTGGAGAAAATAGAACCTCTTTGCCTTAACATCAGTGATTTATATAACTCTGGTTCTTCCTAGTAGCACTGTGTAAGCACAAATTTTCATGGTTAACATATGATCCCAAAATACAATAGATAGTAAGATACAATAGATTATACTTATGAGATTTTTTAAAAAGCTTCTGGCTTTAATTCTATATTGTAAACTTGTAAATCAGATAACAAATTTTGTCAGAAGTGTAGACACATACATTAGACACTCAAATTTTTAGTTTTTTCAAGAAATCATTTTGGAGACAAGGAATACACTTAAAAATGCATAGGAATTATTCAATGTTTTCAAATTTGATCTGAGTCAAAAAGGAAAAAAAGCTTGAATTTATAATTATTAAGGGGGTAGGGGTCACTGCTTATTATTACTACTGTACATTATAGATAAAAGTGTTTTATAAAACAGTATCTTAAACCAACTACAGATCTTCGTATGGTAGTTGGTTTTGTTTTTTCCATAATGTTTTAGGGTATTTTTCTTTAGAAATAAGAAATTTTATGGGGATGGTTTGAAATATTTTATAGACAAAATTTAGCAATTTATATTTATGCTATTATATTTTAGAAAGAAATATCTCACCTTCAGACTTATTTTATCTTATAAAGAATATCTCAACATAATTTGTCAGAAGTAATAATTTAGTGAGGTGTGAAAAGTAGGTCAAAAGCTACAAAATGAAATTATGGCACCTATGAATCAGAAGCAAATGATACAAAACAAAATGATAAAGCTAGGACAATGGCTTATTAATGACAATAGGCAGGCCACCATTGCCTAGCTATGCTTTGGTATCAAATCCTAGAATATTCTTCCTTCTTCTTTTTTCTTTTTTAATAAATTATGGATTCAATCCTTAGGAATAGTTTATATGGTGAATACACAAATTTTACAGCATGTGCAACAGAATCCTTGACTTCACATTAAAATAACTATTGGTTAAACTGGAAACTTTATAAGTTGTAAGGAAAATATGTATAGTGTGGTGGGGTTTAATCATTTTTTGGCTTTTCAGTTAACTTTAAAAAATTATTTATTATAACAAAAATAAAAGTGGTATGTATTAAGACTACAGATTAGGTGGATTGATGCAATTATTGTTTTGACACACAAACTGAGGGCCATACAAGAAAAAAGCTCTCATTGTCTTATTGATAAACTTCACTTACACAGAGTGGGACAAGTATGCAGCAGTTGAAAAGGTTATACACAGAAAACTAAAATTAGAGAGTGATTTTTGTTCATTAGCAATATTCATTATTTCTTGCATAAAATCACTCTAATGCAAACAAATCTGCCAAAGATGGCTTATGAATACTGAATGAAAGAAAGTAAATGAAACTTTTAATTTCAAAATACAAGACAACTTTTGTGGTTGGTGCTAAATTTTAACATTATAGTTTTAGTTACATGAATTTCTTTCAAAACATTCTCATTGAAGTTACATGAGATTAGGTAAAACTGAAAAAATATAAAGCTCTTTCTCTCAAGGATAATGTTTCTTATTTTGACTAATTTTCAAATTAAATTCATTATAATTAAAATGAACTTAATTTTACAATTGAATTATGAAAATATGTTATTTTAGCTATAACTATGAATTATGCTTCAAGCAACTTTTTCAAAAGCTAATGGTCTAGGTTCAGACACTTTGGAATCCTTAATAGCAGCCTGGGTTTCAACTCTTGCTGCTGACTCTTTTCTCCTACATTAAAACAAATTATCTAAAATTTTCTTCTGCTTACATTTGCTATGATTACTGTGAAAAGTCATATACCCTTGTCCACATTCCTTAGGGAAAGTTCATCAGGGCTTTGCCTTAAGCATTGCTGTACTTCAATATTTCACATACATGTATTCTATAGAACACTAGTCTCATAAGAGATAGTGTTAGGTGTTCCATGAAAACAGGGTTCCAAAGATTGTTTGAGGAATCTGGTGTGCTATAAATTCTCACTTTAAGAGCTACACAACATAGTAACCAATTAAAGATTTTAAGAAATCTTTGGTAAAAAAAAAAAAAAAAATACAAAGCAAACCTGTTTGTTTTGAGCTTGAAATTTCTCAACAATATTTGATCTCCAATGCTTTTTCTATGTAACATGTAAGAGCATATTTCTAGGAAAATACATTGCTTTTTTTAGAATATGGTTGTAGCACAGAACAGGAAACACAGCCACAAACAAAGCTTTGCATTTTATTTTTTCATTCCCCAAATTTCACAGACAGAACAAATTTTAACAAAACCCTTGTATGTACATTAGAAAACTTAGAACAGTAAGGAAACATTAATCAAACTTTTAAATTATTGTAGCAAGAAAACTTCAAACATAACTAATATTGTTGAAATATTCCATTTCTTTCCTTTATGCATCCATCATGAAAATTGCATCTGTGAAATCCTATCAGACCTGGAGAAGGAAATGGCAACCCACTCCAGTATTCTTGCCTGGAGAATCCCTGTGGACAGAGGAACCTGGCGAGCTAAGTCCATGGGGTCACAAAGAGTTGGACATGACTGAGCAACTAACAACCATATCAGAAGGCTAGAATTTGTTGGACCTGATGTACACGTTTTGGTGGAATATGTTTATTGGGCTAGAATTACATTTCCACATTCAGAAATATTTGTTTCTTAAGTATTTCCATTGAAGGCAATAACTTGTAGAATGTAAATGTAAAGGTAATGTAGTATGGTGATTAGACTTTCCTCAACTGTAAATATTGATAGATTGATATTATGCTCATTCCTACTTGTGTCTTTATACCTTATACATGGTCTGGAATAGCTCTTTTTAAGACCAACTAATCCTTGGGTCAGGAAGATCTTCTGAGGAAGGGAATAGCTAACCGCTCTAGTATTCTTGCCTGGAGAATTCCATGGACAAAGGAATCTGGCGGGCTACAGTCCAAGAGGTTACAAAGAGTCAGATACAACTAAGCAACTAACACCTTCATTTTAACCTCTAATAAGAATAATCAATTCAAATTTTATAGAACAAGTCTTCTGAAATACATACAGATGTTGCAACAAATAGTTCTTGAGCAACTGAATGTCCACATGCTGAAAAAAAAGAAATGAATCTAGACATCAATTTTATGCCTTTGACAAAAATTAGTTTTTCTAAAATAATGTAATAGGAGGTTCATTGTAATAGGAAGACAAGGAATGGTTCCTTGTCCCCCACAATAGAAACGATTAGTAACCATTTACAGATGAAGATAATGTTAGTTCTTAGATTACTGCTGACATGGTAAAGTATGCTAGAGGGGCAGGGAAATGAGATAAGATACGTTGAAAAGGAAAAGAAGGACAATTTTACTTTTCCCACATCACCCTGTCCTTAAGCTGACATAGTGCAACACTGAGAAAGAACCGCTCAGTCTGCTACTTAAGTAGAGGATGAAGGAAGCACCCATCTTCTCCAGCTTTGGGGGGTGGGGGGATGTGTGAGAAGCCTATTTATGTTGCATCTCAACCAATGCACTGAGGTAATCAGGATGGCTAGATCAACTGGGTGTAGCTAAGAAAAAAGAAAGGGGAAGAAGCCTTAAAAGGAAGGATATTTTGCCTTTTGCAACAACTTGGATGAACCTAGAGGACATTATACTTAGTGAAATAAACAAAATGTAGAAAGACAAATACTGGGTTATCTCAGTTATATAAGAGTCAAGCTCATAGAAGCAGAGAGTAGAAGGGTGGTTGTCAGGGGCTGGGAAGTGAGGAGGGTGGTTCTGGGGTGGAAGTCGGGGTTGGGGAGAAATGGGACGAGGAGGCACTAGTTAAAGAGCACAAAGTTTCAGCTGTAAAGATGAATAAACTCTAGAGGTCCATTGCACAGCATGAACCTATGGTAAATAATACTATATTTGTATCCTTAGAAGTTTGTTAAGATGGTAGATCTTACACCAAGTATTCTTATACATACATATACACACCCATGCACACATAAGAATAAAAGATGAAGATGAGAGAAAGCTTTTGCAGCTGATTGATATGTTTATATTGTGGTGATAGTTTCATAGATATGTGCTTATCTCCAGACTCACTAGATTGCAAACATTAAATTAAATGTACATTTGTAGCATGCCAATCATACCACACTAAAGTGATTAAAAAATCAATTCAAAATGGGTTATAGATTTCAATAGACATAAAATACATAACTGTAAAACATCTAGAATGACACATAGGAGAAATTTTATATATAAATATATACACACAAACTTGGGTTTGTAGGTGAGCTTTTTGATACAACTCCAAAAGCATGATCCATGGAAGTAGAGCACTGATAAGTTGGAATGGTGGTGGTTTAGTTGCTAAGTTGTGTCTGACTCTTTAGCAACCCCACGGATGGTAGCCTGCCAGGCTCCTCTGTCCATGGGATTTCCCAGGCAAGAATACTGGAGTGGGTTGCCATTTCCTTCTCAAGGGCATCTTCTGGACTCAGGGATTGAATGAAGGTCTCCTGTGTTGCAGGCAGATTCTTTACCACTGAGCCATGGTTGGGTATTATTAAATTAAAACTTCTGTTCTGTGTAGTAGGCTGAATAAAGTCCATCCAAACATATCACATCCTAATCCTTGGACATTATCATGTAAATGTTACTTTTTTACAAAGGGTAATTTTAGATCAGATTAAGATTCCTGATATGGGAAGATTATGCTATATTATCCAGATGGTCCCTAAATTCAATCATTACATGTTGTAGAGAACCTGCCTGCCAATGCAGGAGACTCAGGTTAGATTCCTGGGTCAGGAAGATACCTTGGAGAAGGGAATGCCTGGAGAACTCTATGGACAGAAGAGCCTGGGTGGGTGGGGGGGTACATTTCATGGGGTCACAGAGCCAGACAATACTGAGTGGCTAACACATTATTATATACATTATCCAGATGGTCCCTATCCAATCAGTACAAGGCAGAGAGAGATCAGACACAGGAAAAGAAGGTGAAGTGAAGGTGGAGGCAGAGATCTGAGTGGTCCAGTCACAAAGATAAGCTGGCACTCACCAAAAACTGGAAGCTAGAAACTTTCCTCTTCAGAACCTCTCAAGAGAATATGGTCTTTATGATTCCTATATTCCAGTAAAATGTATAGACTTCCACTCTCCAGAACAAATAAATAATAAATTTCTGATGTTTTAAGCCATCATTTTTTTGGTAATTTTTACACAACTGCCAGAAACTAATACACTATGTGAAAAACATGGTTAAATAAAATGACAATTAATAGACTGAGAGGAAATATCGGCAAAATACATATTTGAGGATCAGCATCCAAAGTCTTCAAAGACACATGTGAACAATTAATTAGTGATAAAAGAAGCCTTTGTTATGTTATTACATCTAAAATGATTTTGTGTAGCTTGACTGTAGAGCAGGAATTGTGACCAGATCATTCTGAGTCAAAATTGTAAATTAATATTGTAAGACTCAATGTGAATTAATGGTAAAGCAACCAGACTGAAAATCTAGACATCTCTGGGTTCAAATTCTAGATATACCACCTACTCCTGCAAGTTACAAAACTTTCCTAAGTTGCAGTTTTTCAATTGGTAAAAGGAGAACGTAATAGTATCTATAACAGAAGACTGTTATAAGCAATATATAAAATCAAGTATGCAAGAATTTGAACACAAAACTAGCACATAATGAATTATCAGCACTACTATTATTATATCTGAATATGACATATATTAGTGTATATTCACGGAGAAGGCAATGGCGCCCCACTCCGGTACTCTTGCCTGGAAAATCCCATGGATGGAGGAACCTGGTAGGCTGCAGTCCATGGGGTCGCTAAGAGTCGGACACGACTGAGCGACTTCACTGTCACTTTTCACTTTCATGCATTGGAGAAGGAAATGGCAACCCACTCCAGTGTTCTTGCCTGGAGAATCCCAGGGACGGGGGAGCCTGGTGGGCTGCCGTCTCTGGGGTCGCACAGAGTCGGACACGACTGAAGTGACTTAGCAGCTGCAGCAACAGCAGCAGTGTATATTCATGCTATAATTTTCATATGCATATTTTTTAAAGTCAATCACAATTCAGGTAACATTTACATGCATAAATTCCACTGTAATTCCATTTAAAGGAATAACAGAGAATAGTCTGTCGGGATTTTATTTTGTAGTAGCATGAACTGCTGGGGCAATGATAATAATAGTAGTAGTATTAATAATGATAAAATCTTTCTGTTATACTTAAAGGATTTACTGAAGAGGACTTCAATAGTGAGAACAGTCTATATATGAATATTTCAGAAACTTCAAGTACATTTACTCTTATATGGTGCTACTGGAATAAGATAAAAGGTTAATTAGTTTCCCTGCATGAAGATCAATTGAACAGAATTACTGTCTCATGAATCAAAAATGTCACTTCTGTGTGGACGGTTTGTGCATTAGAGCAGCAAAAGAGTTCAGATTCCAATTATGTGGGCTCCTTCTACTAGGAAGTTAAAATCAGAGAGCATAATGATACAGATATTCACCACTGCAGCTGCACTTCTTATATACTTATTTTTGGAAGTCATAAGCATCTAGAAATCACTCTGCATGTTCAGTTGAAGTATATCTGCCCCAAAGTATTGCAGGTCTATTGGCCAGTGGAAGCTCTGGAAGCTGGCATCCCTCAAAATGGCATGGGATGTATTTAAGGCAATCCAGTATCTGTGTCCTGGTAAATTTAAGTCCAAGCTTCACGTCATATACAAATCATCATGAAAAAAAGCCCCCCAAAGTTCTTTCAAACTGACACAATTATATACAAAAAAGAATGAATATGAGGTCGGGTGCTGGAGACACTACCTTCATCTGATATTCTACTCATCAGACAAGCACTTTGGAAATTATGGCAGTGGGTTCCTTGGAATGAGAATATCTTCTCCCTTTCTTCCATTTGTAAGGCTGTGAGAAACTAGAAAGCATCTGTGACTCAGGTTAAAAATCATTTTATAAAGTAATTAATTCATGTTTCTGAATCACTACTCCCATCCCTTTGTTGTTGTCATTGTTAATGACCATTCTTTGCTGGAAATGTGATGGGGTAGAAGGATATCCTAGGATACCAGGATTCCTGACTGTAGGGGATTTTATCTTTTGCCATTACCAAAAATGACCTGCAATTTTGGCTACTGGTTTTATGAAGTTCTTTGTTTTTTAACTATTCTTCATTTTTAAAATTATTTTTGCATTTATTCATAAAACAAGTTTTCACCTTAAAACTTTTTTCAAACACATACACCACACAAAATAAATATTATCAATTATTTTTAATTTTACAAGATGAAAGTAAGAAGTGATAGTCTCTTTCACTTTCATCAAAAAATTTAATACCCAGCCATCACCTACAATTAGAACTAGTATTTCCTCATTTCATATTTCCTCTTGCATATGGATAAATATATATGTATTATCTTTATCTTTTTATCATTTTTATTGTTAATTTTATTGTTACTTTTCTATAAATATGTTATAATGCAAAGTTTCCTATAAATAGATTTTTTTCCCTTTAAAAATTTCTGGACCAGACATATAGTTTTCCACTATGTGATTACATTGTTTATCTTTCTCTTTGAAGCCATATGACTTGTTTTAAAATTATTGATATTATAAGTAATGTTGCAAAATATAGCAGTATACAATTAAGTGCTGTAATCATGACTTTTTTATCCTCAAGATAGATTCCTACATTTGGAATTGCACAGAGAATGTGAACTTCTTATGATTTTCATTACTCTCTCACACTTGAATACTTACGTGTTATATCCCAATACACTGCATGATAGTGTATATAGTCATAGCTTCAATGTCACTACATGATTAGACTATATATGCTTATGCTTGCCTACCTGACATTAAAAATTAACTCAGTTTATTAATATTTCATGAACTCATTCATTATTTCAAATGTTTATTTTTAATCTTTATTTTTATAAAACTTTAAGATTATTATTCAGTTCAGTTCAGTCGCTCAGTCACGTCCAACTCTTTGCAACCCCAGGAACCGCAGCACGCCACGCCTCCCTGTCCATCACCAACTCCCGAAGTCTACCCAAACCCATGTCCATTGAGTCTGTGATGCCATCCAACCATCTCATCCTCCGTCGTCTCTCTCTCCTCCTGCCCTCAATCTTTCCCAGCATCAGGGTCTTTTGCAATGAGTCATTTCTTTGCATTAAGTGGCCAAAGTATTAGAGTTTCAGCTTCAACATCAGTCCCTCCAATGAACATCCAGGACTGATCTCCTTTAGGATGGACTGGTTGGATCTCCTTGTAGTCCAAGGGACTCTCAAGAGTCTTCTCCAACACCACAGTTGAAAAGCATCAATTCTTCGATGCTCAACTTTCTTCACAGTCCAACTCTCACATCCATACTGACCACTGGAAAAACCATAGCCTTGACTTTTGTTGGCAAAGTAATGCCTCTGCTTTTTAATATGCTATCTAGGTTGGTCTTAACTTTCCTTCCAAGAAGTAAGCGTCTTTTAATGTCATAGCTACAATAACCATCTGCAGTGATTTTGGAGCCCAGAAAAATAGTCAGCCACTGTCTCCACTGTTTCCCCATCTATTTGCCATGAAGTGATGGGACTGGATGCCATGATCTTAGTTTTCTGAATGCTGAGCTTTAAGCCAACTTTTTCACTCTCCTCTTTCACTTTCATCAAGAGGCTTTTTAGTTCTTCACTTTCTGCCATAAGGGTGGTGTCATCTGCATATCTGATGTTATTGATATTTCTCCCAGCAATCTTGATTCCAGCTTGTGCTTCCTCCCACCCAGTGTTTCTCATGATATACTCTGCATATAAGTTAAATAGGCAGGGTGACAATACATAGTCTTGACGTACTCCTTTTCCTGTTTGGAATCAGTCTGTTGTTCCATGCACTTCTTTGCTATTTTTATTTCTCACTAGTTTATAAAGTTTAATTTTATATCAGGGATTTTTGCATTTGAAATGTATATTATAAATATTTTCTTTCCTTCTTTTTTTCCATTTGTGTCATATACTCCTATAAAAAAGTTTAAATCTTTTTATGGTGAAAATTTCTATCATGCCTTTTAGATTTTCTGAATAAAGAAGAAGATAAAGCTATAATTATCAAAATAAGTAACTCTACAGTATTTTTGATACTTGTTTTGTACACATGGGGTTTTCTCTTTTAACCAAACTACTACTTTTCAGTATAGGACTATGAAAACAACAAAATTCTGTAAAGCATTTATCTTTCAATAAAATAAATAAATAAAGAATAAAAAATAGAGGTTTATATCTAATAACAGAATATAAGATAAAACTTAATACTTAGGGGAAACAACAACCCCTCAAAGGTTTTATCAAGTGACAAAACAACAAATGGAAGAAAACAAATTAAAAAAAGAAAAAGACCAATATGATGTGGGTTATCTCTTTCCTTTGACTAATATAGACAATCTATTCTAATATCCCACACCCAAATACACTAGAGTGCCAAACTAAATCTTTTGCTTCTATTTTCTTACTTGATCTTTACTAAATCCTCATTTAATCTTCATAGTGATTTGAAGTAGTTATATTAATAATCATAATTCACTGGTGGGAAATCATAATTAGAAAAGCCTTTTACATGGCAATAAAGGTGGTGAGTAATATACAGGTTTTAGACTCAAGATATCCTGAAACTGACTGAATCTGCTGAAAAAGATGATCTACCCATGTCCAAATAGAATGAAGAAACTTTCATGTATGTTTTCTAATACTTTTAAGCTTACTTTTGCATTTACATGCACAAGTAATTATGAATTTAAATATTCATTTAATAATACAAATTACTAGTTTTTTAAATATGTGATTAAAATATGAAAAACAAACTTATGTTGTAAAATAATTAACACTTTAGAAGTAATAATTAATAAATTAATAGAAAACATATCAAAGGGAAGAATAAGTTAAGAGTCTGGAATTAACTTACACACACTACTATATATAAAATAGATAATCAACAAAGACTTACTGTATAGCATAACAAACGCAACTCAGTATTCTATAATAACCTATATGGGAAAAGAATCTGAAAAAGAATGAATATATGCACATATATAAATGTATAACTTAATCACTTTGCTGTATACCTGAAATGAATACAACATTGTACATCAACTACACTCTAATAAAAATTGTTAAAAAGCAAACAGATTAGAAAGAAAATGACAAATTTCTGTAAGGAAGATGATAGATATAAGTCAATATTCTGTCTAGTTCGGGAGTACTTTGAAGGAAGTGTGGATTCAACATCTCTATCTCCTTAGTGTTAGAATTCAGTTAACACACCAAAACTTCTGGCTTCCTGGCTTGTGGAGGCAAATACTATATTTTAAATTTGTGGCAGACAGGCAGAGACCAACTAGCTCCCAAGAGGAAGATGGAGAGGGATGCTTGTTGTGTCTTGTCTCCTTCCAGTATCAGCCAGTTTAAGTCACTTCTCTCTTTGAAAGCACAGAATGGGGCACTGAGAGAGGGCTGGTCTGGTAGGTACACTAATGGAACCAACTCTCAAAAGTACAGAAGTATCCTCCCAGAAAACTTGGGAAAGGTTAAACGGTAAAAATATTGAGTGAAGAGAGATAGCTCCTTTAGCTACCTATACAATTCACCATGGGCTACAATTTCTCATTAAAATATTAAATGATACTATTTCACACTGTCATTTCTCCTTGCCCACCTAGCACCAGGGATGGTGACTTTCTAACTGCAGGGGAAATGTTTTCAACTTTTACACAGGCAATATTTATTACTAAAAAGTATACTTAAAAGTCGGGCTCCCTGATAGCTCAGCTGGTTAAAGAATCTGCCTGCAATACAGAAGACCCCAGTTCTATTACTGGGTTAGGAAAAACACCAGTGTTCTTGGGTTTCCTTGGTAGTTCAATCAGTAAAGAATCTGCCTGCAATGCAGGAGACCTTGGTTCTATCCCTGGGTTGGGAAGATCCCCTGGAGGAAGGCATAGCAACATACTCCAGGATTCTTGCCTGGAGAATTCCATGGACAGAGAAGTCTGGCAGGCCATGGGGTCACAAAGAGTTGGACACGACTGAGTGACTAAGCACAGCACAGCACACACTTAAAAATATAATTCAAAGATCAAGTATAATATACTTACTTCTGGTCATGGAGGTTACTGATTGGGAAATATTTTCGATTTTCCTCTTTGCCTCTTCTCTGTGGTCCATATACCTCAATAACTACTCTATTGCTACAATTATCAAATCATAACCTCTGGTCTATAAGTACGCCAAATTGAGTTGTGTTTTATTTATCTTTGTATTTCCTAAACCTAGCAGAGTTGCTAGCTCATGGTTTTTGTTTGGTAAGTGTTTCTGAATCAAAATATTTGGACAGCTAGAATTCTATCAATTCTAGTTTACCATCAAATACATCCTTTTCAATTTTTAGCTATAAATTTTGTTTTCCTAGATGCTCCAGCAAGATGAAGCATATTCTGACTATTTTGTGGAATACAGATTGTGGCCAGTCAGAGCTTACAAATATATATAAATATATAAAACCTATTTCAATTTCCCTTTGAGATCAATCTTATCTTTAGTATACACATGTATGTCAAATTTGAAATAACAGAGCGGAACTTACATTGGTGCTGGTCAGTGAAGCATTATGATTAGCTTGTATTAGTATTGTATTTCCTATTGCTATTAAATTAGTGACACTGTTTCCTGCCTATATGATTTATATTATAAATTGTGCTTCAGAACTTATAAATGTATATATTACCTATGAACATCATAAATGCTCAGTTAGTTAAAATTATAATTTCACATATACAAATTATAAATGAGCAACGTGCTACTGACTTACATTAATTTTGAATTATTTTTTAAGCCATGTGATAGAAGTTGATTGTCTTATCTAATTTTATGACAATTGATTGAAAATATGATATTTCAATGAAGTGAATTTTATATAGCAAATATTTTTATTTCTACCATAAAACTGAATTATTCAAATATCATAAAATATTTAGTAAACATTTTAGGAAAATACTATTGTTAAAATATTTAGGTATATTTATGTATCATAAGGTCTTTTCAAAGATCATATGAAATTCTTTCAAAGCAAAAAGTATAGATTTTATTTTCTTAGAAAATATTTAGAGTCATATGAGAACATTATATAAATTATAAATAAAAAATTAAAATTAAAGACCATAAAAACTACTGTTTCACTTCAAACCAAAAAAAACACGTTTTTTTCCTTCAACATAATTAATTCCACTGTTTTATAGACTAGTTACAAAAGTTCCATTTAAACCTTGAAAATATAGGTTTAAATCATGATATAGTCATTTTGCTTTTAATATATGAGAACTCAATTTTAAATACACAGTTGAAATGTAGAGCAAAATCTTTAGTGAATAAAAGAAACAATTATATACTCAGTAACTTGTGAAAAGGGGAATCAAATTGGAAAGGACAGAATCACAATGAGTTTGCAGTGAAATCAAATGCCAGCAGATGGAGCTTTTCAGTTATTGCTATATTATTAAGGCTGCCATCTAAAATATATAGGAAATTTAGAAACTCCACAAATGCTCATTTTCAATTAAAATTTCATTCACTACTTATAAAAAAAGTAGATAATTTTTAATGAAATAATATTGAAATATCCTTATTTTATTTTATATATTTTAGTTTCTGTGAAGTCTATGAAGCATCACATTGCTGGGTATATAATATAAAGAAATTCTATTTATACTAAAGTCATTTATTGTTGTTGTTTAGTCGCTAAGTCATATCCGACTCTTATGTGACCCCATGGACTGTAGCCCACCAGGCTCCTCTGTCCATGGGATTTCCCAGGCAAGAACACTGGAGTGGGTTGCCGGTTTCTTCTCCATCTTCCCAACCCAGGTATCAAAACCGCATTTCCTGCAATGACAGGCAGGTTCTTTACCACTGAGCCTCCAGGGAAGCCTGCTGCCAATGGTTAATTAACCATTTGCCATGGTCTCATTCCTGCCCCCTCTCTGTATGGGCTGGTTCTGCCTCAATTGGGATTTATTTCAGTCCCTTCACTGCAGCGGAACCATTCATTTCTCTTTCATTCATTCAGTCTGATCTATAATCACACCCTCCCCCACTTCTCCACTCTTCAAGAGATCTGGCAGGTTCTCAGGCACTCCCTAGAAAAGTTACACTTTACTCTGGTTTTAGTAGACAAGTAACTTCCCCTTGCCTCACTTACTTTCTTACAACTTTGGAAATATTTTCAGGACCTCTGGAGTATTTTACAGATTAAAGAACTTGAAATCTGCTTGGGACCTAATGATTACCTCTGAGAGCTAAGGCACAAATTCATGGTATATGTTTCCCAGTTGAGCAAAAGTGATATTGAGTTAAGATGCTGAGAACTATAAATGTAACGTAACTTTTGATTTACTTAGCCAATATCTTCTGCAAGAATCATAGCTGGCCAAAGTTATAAGCTTAGATCTTGTTAAAAATTATCAGAAAAAACTAGTTCTTGATGTTTAATTCTGATGTCAGCTGACTGCATTCACAGATTATTTTTTGACTATTGAGAGGAAACTTTGATCAAAATCACTGTGTATTTGCTGAAATGTGTTTCTTATATAATCTGTTGTTGTTCAGTCACTAAAGTTGTGACTGACTTTTTGTGACCCAATGGACTGCAGCACACCAGGCCTCCCTATCTCTCACTACCTCCCAGAATTTGCCCAAGTTTATACCACTGAGTCGGTGATGCTATCCAACCATCTCATTCTGTGCTGCCCTCTTCTCCTTTTGCCTTCAATTTTTCCAGTGAATTGGCTATTTGCATCAGGTGACCAAAATATATAAATAAATCTACTTTACCAAATATATATTTCCAGCTTTCATGAGGCATAGTTGACAGATACAAACTATATATATTTAAGGCACACAATGTCATGTTCTGATACACCTATATTCTGTGAAATGCTTACTGCTGCTGCTGCTACTGCTAAGTCGCTTCAGTCGTGTCCGACTCTGTGTGACCCCATAGATGGCAGCCCACCAGGCTCCGCCGTCCCTGGGATTCTCCAGGCAAGAACACTACAATCAAGCTAATTAACGTATTTATCATGTCACATAGATTCCATGATTTTTCAGTGTGATGACAATTCAGATCTACTTTCTTAGCAAATTTCATGTATACAATACAGTGTCTCTCAATGTAATCAATTTATTATCATATTTTAACACAGTTTTTCTTTTATATTATTCTGCAGCAATACATTTCCACTAAAATTGAGATACTTGCTATATACCTTCTAACAGTTTTATACACACACACACTCTTTTTTTCTTTTCCTCTCTTCAATCTCTGCAGTACTAGATTTTGCATTTCCACTTGATTCTGCTTAAGGAGTACTTTGTTCTAAACTTTAAAAATTTGCTCACACTTCTTTTTAAGCTAGAAAAGTAATTTCATTATACTGCTATTAATAAGTAGTATCTCAACTAGCACTTAATCTTACATAGGCATTAGTATAATTCATGCTGTCTGGATAAACTATTCATATACATGAATTAAAGTATTAAACTGATACTTGCAAGCATCATAAAAACTAGCCATTCATTGATACTAATTCATGAGGAGTTTATGTGACGTACTAGAAACAACTCAGGCATTTGATATTTGAACTCCAGTAAGAAAATTTTAAGCAATGAAATTTACTTCCTCTTTCACACTACTCACATTTCCAGTGCTAAATAAAGAAAAGTGGCCACTGGCTTCTATATTGAACAGTCATGGTCTAGAGTGTAACTGGATCCAATGTCCAGTTTTCCCACTAAATGTAATCAGGGGAATATTATTTACTTCTTTAGACTTCAGTTTCTGCACCTGGAAACAAGGTTGAAAAATATAACTATCTTAGAGAATTTTTGAAAGAGCTAAGAAATATGCAAAGTTAAGTATTTGTTACAGGATTTGAAATATGAATGTTATTAGGCACTATTAAAGAAACTAAACACATTTGCTGTTTAATAATCTCTGATAATAAATAAATGCCATAAGATACCTAATACTCTGCTTTTAGCACTGATGTAAATACAACACAGCTTTTTGTTTTCAGTATGCATCCAGTGAGACATTTTCCCATTTATTTACACATATAAGAATGTACATATACATACAAATATACATATTAATAATTATGACTAAATATATTCTTTTCCAGGAGTTTTAGGCAGTTTGGTTTTTATATTTGACCTAGATTTGCCTGTGTTTATTAATAATATCTTTTTTAAAAAATTAGCTGTAGAGACAAATTTGTAACTCACATCTTATTCCAAACATTATTTTTATGGCATAGATCTGATATATTACTTAAAGGAACATATAAGTAATTTATTTGTGGTTGCATTTTAGAATGCTCACAGAAATAAACAAGAATATCATTTAGGTAACTGTAAATGATATAGTAGATGTTATTAACTTTCCCTCACAAGATGTGATTTATATTTAGAAGTGTTATGTATTATAATATACTATCAGTGTTCTATTAAACATGTTTAATAGTCAAACAGTACACTTTACATAAAAGATTTACATTGACTTTCATTTCACTTCTTTTGATATCTGTTATATTCTTGTAAAAGTCGTTAGGTCGTGTCCGACTCTTTGTGACCCCATGGACTGTCCATGGAATTCTCCAGGCCAGAATACTGGAGTGGGTAGCCTTTCTCTTCTCCAGGGGATCTTCCCAACCCAGGGATTGAACCCAGATCTCCCGCATTGCAGGCAGATTCTTTATCAGTTGAGCCACATGGGAAGCCCATATTCTTAGTGAGAATAAGTATATGTAGTTTATTTGTTGATTAAAGCATTCATTTATTTCATTCATTCAATAAAACTTAATTGAGTGCTCACTGTCTCTCATGGAGAAGGGAATGGCAACCCAATCCAGTATTCTGGCCTGGAGAACTCCATGGACAGAGAAGCCTGGCAGGCTACAGTCCATGGGATCGCAGAGTCAGACATGACTGAGTGACTAACACAACTGTCTCTCAAGAAATCTTGGAAGGTAATTGAGAAAATGAGAACGGCTCTCATCTTTCTGACTTTTCTTCACAGTTGAAAGTCCTTTTTGAATATATATATTTTTTTGAGATGTGAGTTTATTTATATATACCCACATATACTTTTAGGAGTATAAATGGAATTGCAAAATGTGATTAACTTTAATATTTTTGTATGTTATACATGTACTTAAAATCACATAGTACATAGCTTGATATATTGATTAATTTTTAAAAACAATTTATTTTTTCATCTAATCTCAAATTTTATGAAATTTGTTAAGTTTTGGCTTGTGCAACTCTGAGAATAGTATTGACATATACTGAGATGGAGAGGACTTGAGACAGCACATACTCTGACTGGTGAGTAAAACAGGGACTATTAAGATGCTTCTGTGCTATATTATCTTGAAGATGCCCACTATCATTGGTGAATAGCCCTCTCTCTCCTCGCAAATGGGCTTCCCAGGTGGCACTAGTGGTTAAGATCCTGCCTGCCAACGCAGGAGACTTAAGAGACACAGGTTCAATCCCTGGGTTGGAAAGATCCCTTGGAGGAGGACATGCAAACCACTCCAGTATTCTTGCCTAGAGAATCCCATGAAAAGAGGATCCTGATGGGCTACAGTCCACAGAGTCACAAAGAGTCGGACACGGCTGAAGTGACTTAACACATGTAACACACTCCCTCCAAAAGAGAGATTTTTTTTTAAAGTCATATATAGGAGGATCATTCTGTATCATTCATTAACTTATACAGGTCTTTCATACTTTAGTTCCATTCTTAGTCTAAACTTCTTTTTCCAGAAAATGATACTATGACTTTCCTCTCTTTTATAAACCTGAGGCATCCTTTTTTAAAACTTCAAGGAGATTCCCATAGATAGAGTAAATAAATTCTTGCTGAAACACCGTCTTTCCTCTTAATCACTTAAAAAAATTAAAGATCTTTATTCATGCATTCAGATTCTGGAGTATAAAACTAAGTTGACTGATTTTGAAAAAGGCCCTACTGAAATCATTTTCTGCTCCAGGAATAAGAGTATTATGTAAATAGCACAAATTGAGAAGATATTTTATCTCTGTTGACACACTATGTTCTGGTTTTATCTGGTATCTCCTTTCATATATATCCAGTGGTCTCACATTAATTTAAATACATGTGCAAAGAACAACCTATGGATATTTATAACTCTGTATTCCTTTATTAAAGATAACAACAAACTAGAATGTTTTGCTAAAAGGAAAGCAGATAATATGAGAAGGCTAGGAGATAAGGGAAATAAGTTAGAGAGCTTGAAAAAGTAAAGTAGGTCACTGAGACATGCTGAAAATATGCAACATCTTTAAAACTGAAGTAACTCTTTAAAAATATACTCCAGCCAGTGATTTTTTAAAATAGAAAAGCTTAAGACTTAAAATCACAGGATACTATTTATAGAGAGAACCAGTACATGATTTGGGGCGGGGGGAAGTCCTCTCTAGTAAGTGTGAAAAACTGATAAGAAACCTTGCCTAAAGAGTGAATTCACTTTAACAGGACCCTTATAAGATCATTGTGCAGAACTGGTGAGAAAAGCAAAAATATTTCTGGGAATCAAGTAGAAATAGTTTTGAATAACTTCAGTCTGCATAAAATAATGCCATATTTAAGACATCTAAAAATGACTTGATGTAGAGGATGGACCTAAAACAGGCGCACAGTAAAAGAATGTGAGGTTAACAAATTTGAGGCAATTGAATAATTTACTGTTTCAGTGTTGTATATAATTACTGTTCTTTATAGTCAGAGGGATGCAAACAGCTCAACTGCAAAGTGGTCTTGTTAGAAGAGCATTTAGTAGGAAAATCCTTTATCTACCCTTCTCTTACAGCCTCTAGCTTCCCACAGTCATATGCAATTTTTAAAAACAAATTAAAAGCAGGCCACTCATTCACATATACAAGAATCTCTTCCTCTGTGGAACATTCTTTAATTCTCTCCTCTCCATTTCATACTCCTCCTATGTTCTCTGGTATATTACTGCAGAAATTTGATGTTTCAACTTTCCTTCCTTCTTCAAATCTATCACCAAGTCAAGTACCTCCACAAAATTCTCCAAAGAATACATGTCTTCATTATCATTACCATTAGTTGAAATTCACTCTTACCCGCCTTGACAAGTAAAAACCTATTTTCTCGTTTCCCTCCTTCCATCCATTTAGCTTCCAGTTTGTTTTCCATATAGCAGTATTTGTTATCACCTCTTTAAGAAGTAAATTGAGATCAGGTCTTCTTTTGTGCATGTGTCCCTTATCCTTTTACCCCAGATACAAAATTAGTTTATGGCTCTCCATTGAACTGAGAATGGAACTGGTTGTACAAAGCCCTGTGTGATCTGGTTACTTTTTGCCTCCTCACAAACTGCCTAATTCCTGTGCTCCACCATCTACTGCACTTTAGATATACTGGTCTCTTTTCTGTCTGGCAAACACTCTTTTAGTCATTTCAAGTCAATATTTTTGCTTGTTCCCTCATGCTTGACATACTCCTGGTATAATCTTAGGGAGTGTTCACTAATTGCTGAATCTAAACAACTAAAAAAGTCACCTGCTTCTTTGCCTTGAGGCATAGAACTGCCCATGACAGGTGTACAGAAATAGGAAATAGGTATTATATTAGTTTCCTGGGGTTGTGGTACCAAATTAACACACATTTGACAGTTTAAAACAATAGAAATTTGTTCTCTCTCAGCTCTCGAGGCCAAAAGTTTGAAATTAAGGTACTGGCAGGGCTGTGCTCTCTGCAAAGGCTCTAGGGGGAAAATCCTGTCTTATCTCTTCCAGCTTCAGGTGATGCCAGGTATTGCTTTGTTTATGAGAGCATAACTCTAATCTCTGCCTCCTTCTCTACATGGCCTTCCCACCTGTGTCTCTGTGTCTTTTCTCCTTTTCTCTTATAAGGATGCCTGACACTGGATTTAGGGCCCACCCTAGTGCAGCGTGGTCTCATCTTGAAATTTTTACCTTAATAGAATCTACAAATTCCACACTTCCATTTCAGATTTCCATTTTTTAAAGGAAGATGCTAATCTGTGTCTCCTGTGACGTGAAAGTGAAAGTTGCTCAGTCTTGTCCGACTCTTTGTGACTTCATGGACTGTACAGTCCATGGGATTCTTCAGGCCAGAACACTGGAGTGGGTAGCCTTTCCCTTCTCCAGGGGATCTTCCCAACCCAGGTCTCCCGCATTGCAGGTGGATTCTTTACCAGCTAAGCCACCAGGGAAGCCCAAGAATACTGGGGTGGGTAATTTATCCCTTCTCAAGCAGATCTTCCTGACCCAGGAATCGAACCAGGGTCTTCTGAATTGCAGGCGGATTCTTTACCCACTGAGCTATACAGGTTTTACAAAAAATTAAGCTAGATAATGTCTACAAAGCACATAGTACAATGCTTGGTGTTTAAAAAGCATCTCAGAAAAAAAAAAAAAAAGCATCTCAGTAGTTTCTCATTCTATAGTAAGTAAATTCAATTCTATATTAAATGAAGTAGTGTTTAATTTAAATACATGCTTCTTATTCTTCCAACCTATCTATTTTTACTCTATCTGTATTTCCCCTATCATTTTTAAAACTATGATGAACGAGTTGCAAATAATTTTTTAACAAACTCAAGGAAAGGTGAAAGATTACTTTCCAGACCTAACATTTACTTTTCTGTCCATTATTTCCTAGTGTCTTTAGACAACAGCATAAAGTTATTTTTATACTCATTTTAGAAACAAATATATATATATAATAAATATATTTTATTTTTATACTTATTTTACAGGCAACCCTCAGGCATAATTCTGTTTTATGTATGTATAATCACTTTCCCTTTATTCTGAGTTTTATTTATTTAACTCTTTTCGGTTCCAGTCAATTTTTCTAGGAACTATTTTTGCAACCTGTGATAAAGAAATCATCAAAATAATATTTGCAAAATACTTTCAAACTTGTCAAGTATTTTCACAAGCATTATCCATTTCATACATTATTCACCCATTCATCCAGGAAGCATTATATTTGCTCACATTCTTGACACTAAGCTGGGTACTGGGATAAAGATCTAAAAGCTGTCCTCCAGTAGCTAGGAAGCTCACTAATGGCAGGGTAAATACTACGATGTTTATGCATGCCAAGTGCTATGGTAGCTTAAACGTATGGTAAATGGTTCAGACTTGAGTATGGGGCATTGTTAGACAATGGGTATCCTTTTTTTTTTTTTTTTTTTTTTTTAAGTACATGAGTATTAGATCTAAAGGGGAAAGGAAAATTTAGGGAGAAGCAGCAGCAGATGCAAAAGCAGAGAGGCTTAATATGACTGGAGTCTATGTTTGTGAAGAGGGATGGCATAGGATGGAGGAAGGAAAAAAAAAAAAACACAGAGCCTAGATGGCTGGAAGTCATGCCCTATACATGGACTTTATTCTTTAGATAATGGAAAGTCATTGAAGAATATTAGGCAACACTAATTTATCTACGTTTTAGAAAGTGGCAAATTAGGAATTAGAAATAAATTAGAAAAGAGTTAAACATAAGGTGGGAGAATAGGGGCTCTTTAGCCCTATTTATTTATCCATAAAAGAAACTAGAAGGGCCTGATCTTTACCTTGTACGTGAGGTTGAAAAGAAGGGACTGGTTTGTTTGTTTTTTAAACAACAATATTTTTATTAAATTAGCAAGTATTTTTTTATTTTTAATTAGAGGATAATTGCTTTACAATGTCGTGTTGGTTTCCACCATACAACAATGTGAATCAGCCATAAGTATATATATGTCCCCTCCTCCAGAACCTCTCTCACACCCCCTGCCCCATCTCAGCCCTATAGGTTCTCATAGAGCACTGGTTTGACACTGTGGTATACAGCAACTTCCCACTAGCTATGTGTTTTACATAAGGTAATGCATATGTTTCAATATTAATCTCTCAATTCAAAGAAGGGACTAGTTTTAAGTGACATTAAGAAAGTGACTAAATACTTAGCATTCATTGAGAACTAATACTTCTCAATGAATGTAAGTGACTTGCTTAAGTTTATCTTAACAGTAATTATTCTCTCTCTAAATAGAGTTTGTCCTAATTTATAGTTGGGCTTCCCTGTGGCTCAGCTGGTAAAGAATCTGCCTGTAATGTGGGAGACCTGCGTTTGATCCCTGGATTGGGAAGATCCCCTGGAGAAGGGCAAAGCTACCCCACTCCAGTATTCTGGCCTGGAGAATTCCTTGGATTGTATAGTTTATAGTAGAAGATCTTATCATATTGCATTTGGATGAATCTTTAGTTTAGGGTCTGGAACCTCTATGAAGAGTTTAAAGTTAATTCTTTAGGCTTAATTATTGTCTCTTAGTTTTCTTTATGTTTCTATTATCTAATGCTGAAAGAGAGACTAACATATTTTTATTTTCATTATTTCTTAAACAACAGCATAAAGTTATTTTTATAACTCATTTTAGAAACAAATATATGTATGTAATATATATTTTTTATTTTTATATTTATTTTACATGCAACTCTCAGGCATAATTCTGTCTTATGTATGTATAATCACTTTCCCCTTATCCTGAGTTTTATTTATTTAACTCTTTTGGGTTTCAGTCAATTTTTCTAGGAACTATTTTGCAAACTTATGGAGAAATAATCAAAATAATATTTGCAAAATACTTCTAACTTTGTCAAATATTTTCACAAGCATTATCCATTTCATGCATTATTCACCTTTTCATCCAAGAAGCTATATTTACTAGCATTCTTGGCACTAACCCGAAGCTTAGTATCTTAGAACATAATGATGTATTTGCTGTTGTCGTTTAGTCATTAAGCTGTGCCTGACTCTTTTGTGACCCCATGGACCATAACCCACCAAGCTCCTCTGATCATGGGATTTCCCAGGCAAGGATATTGGAATGGGTTGCCATTTCCTTCTCCAGGTGATCTTGCTGACCCAGGGATTGAATCCATACTCCTGCATTGGCAGGCAGATTCTTTACTGCTGAGCCATCAGGGAAGCCCTGATGTATTATCTTTCATCATTTTCTGGGCTCTCCAGGCTCTGCTTATTGATTATTTTCTGTATGAGGTTGTTTGGGCTGCCTAGGACCCAGGCTGGGACTGCAACATCCAAAATACTTTTACATACAAGTCCTAGACCTCTCCCAGGATGGCTAGAAATGCTATGTCTCTTTACAAGGATTAGAAGCAAGGATTTTAGCTTCTAATGTGGTGGTTTACGGCTCCAAGACTGAAACTGGAAATTCTGAGGCTTATCAAAAGTTAGGCCTAGAACTGGAACAGACTTATTTCAGCTGCATTCTATGGAAAAAAGCATTTCATACAGCCTACCTCATCAAAGAGGAGAAACTGATTTCACTTCTTGAAGGCAGCAATAGCATTAGTATGAAGGAATGAGAGAAATTATCAATATTCATAGATTTTCTACCATACTCCATCATTTGCACTGACCTATTTTGTAGATCATTTCTGAAAGTAGATATTTTCTTTTCTATTATCCTTCTTGATGTAGATAATGCCAACTTAAGGGCATATAGTAATATGAAAATTTATAAAATGGGTTATCCCTCAGAATGACAATTTAATGTAGCTTCATAGAAATATTTTTCTTTGTATATGACTATAAGAGAAATACGGCCTAGGTATCACTACATGCATTAAGCATCTATTTCTTGTATTTTACTCCTTCAGTTTCAATAGCGATGATAAAATTTCACGAACTAGCAATTCTTCTGCTATAAGACAAATTTTATAACCAACCCATACAGAGAAAAAAATCTCCTGATAGCCTAGTATTTTCCAATTACAAACATTAAAAGGAGTGGTTTATATGTTCATTTGGTACAAACACAGGTCAATGATAGATGCTGATAGATGGAGTACATAAAACAATGGTGGAAGATGAAGAGTCATTAATTTGAGGAAGTCAGTAAGGAATCCCTTCTACTCCAGCCCAAAAATATTTAATTGTGAGGCTCTGAGGAGTCATTTCTTTGGTAACTACTTTATTTTAAAAAGACTGAAGAACTCTAGCATTTTTCCTCTCCCTCTAAGTTTTCAGGATAAACATTCCAACTTGGCTTCCTATATTTTAAATCAAATAGTAGTAAATTAGGAACATTATTTAGGATTTGAAATTAATAAATACATTTCATCCTTATACAGAAAATCATTTATTTGAAGAAGGCAGAATTATATGGAATCTACTGCCCTGCATAGTGTCGAAGGGCCTTTAAATGAATGCAGTTTATAATTGCACTAAAAATTCAGTATAATACATGTAAGCCTAAAATAGAAGAGGATAAATTATAATAAATATAACCCTGAAACACAAACACACACAAACACATGCACAAAACACCAAAAACAAAGCAAAAACACAAAGCAAGGCAAAAGCAAAAATAACCTGTGTTCTTGAGCATTCCATGACTAATTTTTTTGGTTCTGTTATGTTATGTATTCAGAAGACTAATCATTTTTAATTGAATATGAGGACAATCTGGATGTAGCTTCCCATTCCTCCCCCTGCCACATACACCTTCCCCCTTGATCTACTGGGTTGCCTCTGTTAATCCTAATATCAAGGTATCTCTTTTAATCCTCACCCTTTGCTTCCAAAGCCATGTGCTCTGGTAAAGAGAGAAATCTTAGCATTCAGAATAACTTCACAGCTTAATTATGAATTTGCACTAATTGTTTAAGAGTAAGGGCCATGGGTTGACTTTGCCTGTTTCATATAGCAGCCCACTACCTATTAAAGCTGTGCACTATTAAAAAATTATATAAACTCCCTGTGCCTTTGCTGTCTTCTGTAAAATGAGGATAGCAGTGGTAAGTATCTCAGAGTGTTACGGTAAAAACTATAGATAAAGGTCATGCATATTAAATTCTTTAAAGAGAACTGGGTACACATATTAACTAATAATGACCTTTAATCTCATTAATGATCATCCAAAGCCCTACTGAATAGATATAGATAGTAAGATAAATGTATATTATGATCAGAGCATATTAAAATTACTCTCACCCTTCTTTTCTAGTTTCCTGGTTAGAAAATCAGTGGTGACTGTCTTTTTCAGTTGCACTTACCTTGTAACCATTGCCATTTTCAATAGGCTCTCATCTGTACAATGCTCAAGCCCAACATCAACCCTTTTTCCTAAGGATTAAGTTTATTCTTGGAAGCATACACACCTAGAAAATTTCGTTATCTCCCCTTTGTCTACTGAACCTCTGCTTTGAGCTCTCAGATAATCTTTGTACAATGTATGTAGTTAATACCATATCTCTTTATTTTCATCATTCATTATATTCACACCTAGGAAATTTAGTTATCTCCCCTTTGCCAACTGAAGCCCTGCTTTGAGCTCTCAGATAATTTTTGGAAAATATATGTAGTAAACATCATTTCTCTTTATTTTCATCATTCTTTAGAAGTACTCTTTAGAAAATGTTCTTTGTTTAAAATGAAAGTTTGTATCTTGACAGTAAGTCTCATATATTTTCTTGCTAACAGCCATCTGTCAGCAGGTTGGAGTTGGACTGTTACTGCTCTTAAACTAAAATATATTTTCAGTGGTGTGAAAACTGATGCAAGACAACTAACTTATATTTTTCCTTTATTCTTCCGCACTACGTCACCTGCAGAGTTTTGTCCCCAAAACAGTGATATCCTCTTAACTGTCACTCGCACTGCTGCTTTCCAAACCACAGAAGAAAGAAAGCCTGGGATGGAATTCAGAAGTCCTTGTGATTTGTTTGCTGATATGCCAAGGGCTATAACCACTCTTTGGACTCACAAAAGGCCCGTTTTTCACCTTTATACCCTTTCAATGTTACTGTTCCTTCTAAAGCAAATAGTGACTCCAGGCCTAAAGGAAGAGCAGGGAGGTGTGGAAGGAGATAATAAGCAGAACAGCTATTAATAGCACTAGGTTAAGATGTGTTGGGTAGCAATAAGAAGAAAAAAGGGAAATCATATTATTGCTTCTGCAATGAAAAAAAAAAATGTGTCAAAAGGAAGATAAGTTGAAAATACAACCATGAAAGCTTTTCAGTACTTTATTGATATAGAAATATTTTTTCCTGCTCTTTCCAGCTCAGCATTTTCTTGCAAAAAAAAAAAAAATTTTTTTTTTTTTTTTAATAGAAGTGTTCAGGCAACATGCATGACAGGCAGCTCATGTCTGGAGGATTTTAAGAACCTCTAAATGTTGTCAAGTATGAGGAGAAGGGTGATTGAATTCATGGTATCCTCAAATATAATAACTCAGAAAAATTTCATTGCCTGGAATATGTTAATTTTATCATAAAGGAGAAATGATGAAAAAATAAGTTAAATGTCAGACACCACAAAAATCTTGGTATTTTTCCACTGGTACACCCAAACTCTAAATTTTCCATTAAAAAATAGAGAAAAGAATACCTCTTTGTAACATTCATTGTGGCAAAGCATGAGCTTCATTACAGTAACATTCATTGCCACACAACTATAAATCATTTTATAATTTCTTTGCTTTATGTTGATTATCTTGTATAGTCCTCATTTTCTTAATTTATGTAATTTTATTTGAAGGATATTTGCTTTACAATATTGTGTTGGCTTCTGCCATACATCAACATGAATCAGCCATAGGAATATCTATGTCTCCTCCCTCTTGGCCCTCTTCCCACCCTCCATCCATTCTGCCCCTCTACACTGTCACAGAACGCTGGTTTGAGCTCCCTGAGTCATGCAGCAAATTCCCACTTGCTATCTATTTTCCATATGGTAGTGTGTATGTAGTACTTGATTGGAGATAGGAAACTGAGTAATTCTAGACTAAATTATGTCAAGTTTACTCTAACAAGACAAGGTAAAATATAGAAATCAGAAAGTCACAGCTGTTTAAATAACACACATACATTCTGAAAAAGTTGCCTTGTATATAATTACTCTTGTGGTGTTATACACACAGAGCTTCATTTTTTATTTTTTAATCTAGTTTTCTTGGTACTTGTCAACTAGTTTTTCCATAATCAGAAAAACAATCCTTTAAATTGTGACATAAGAATGAGAAGAACTTTTTGATTCCTCAATTTCTAACCGCCTTTTGAATAGCCAACCTAAAATTTTTTTGAGACACTTATGGTCTAAAAACGTCTGCTGTATTTCTTATCAGAGAAGAAATTAAAGGAGAAGGGGGTTGGAAAATCACAAAGTTAACCTACCAAGAGGGGTCAAATAACTATTCAAATTTTAGAAAATTTGAAAGAAAAAATATAGAAAATTAAGAAAAAAATAAATCCTACCAGAAAACAACTAAGTGTGGGTAGTGAAAATAAGATGGAAATAACTTAGAACAAAAAGAAAAATCAATAATCTATTCAGCGTAGTAAAGAAATTACATAAAGTGAAAAACCAAAAAACAAAAAGCAAATAGCATACTTGTGGAAATTTAAATTCTGGTGCCAAAGTGTGCGGTTTCAAATCCCAACTCTGTCACTTTATAGAAGTGTGATCTGGACAATTACTCATAATTACTTTTTTTTTCTCGTATGCCTGTTTTCTCAACTGAAAATTGAAAAAAATTTCAAGGCTACTTTATAGGGATTTTGAAGCACAGTACAGAATAGGGCTGCTGAGAGGAATAAATGAGTTATTACAGGAGAAGTGCTTAAAATAAATAGAAGCAAATCATAAGACTAGATATGCCTTTTCTTTATAAAAGAAGTAAACAGTAAGTGAAGAATTTAACTTTTTATTTTGTATGGGGTAGAGCTGATAAACAAAGTTGTGATAGTTTCAGGTGAATACCAAAGGGACTTAGCCATACACATACCTGTGTCCATTCTCCCTCAAACTCCCCTCCCATCCAGGCTGCCACATAACCTTGAACAGATTTCCATTGTGCTAAAGTACATCCTTGTTGGTTATCTATTTTAAATATAGCAGTGAGTTTTGTTGTACTTCTTCTGTCATTAAGTCATGTCCAACTATTTGTGACCTCATGGACTTAGCATGCCAGTCTCCTCTGTCCTCCACTAACTCTCTGAGTTTGCTCAGATTTATGTCCATTGAGTCAGTGATGCTATCTAGCCATCTCATCTGCTTCTTCTTTCTCCTTTTGCTTTCACTCTTTCCCAGCATCAGGGTCTTTTCCAAACAGTCAGCTCTTCTCATCAGGTGGCCAAAGTATTGGAGCTTCAGCTTCAGTATCATTCTTTCCAATGAATATCAGGGTTGGTTTCCTTTAGGATTGACTGGTTTGATTTCCTTGCAGTCCAAGGGACTCCCAAGTCTCCTCCAGAACCACAATTCGAAAGCAATTCTTCAGCACTTAGCCTTCTTTATGGTACAAATCTTACATCTGTACATGACTACCAGTAAAATGATAGCTTTGACTATACAGACCTTTGCAAAGTGTTGTCTCTGCTTTTCAATACACTGTCTAGGTTTGTAATAGCTTTCCTTCCAAGGAGCAAGCATCTTTTAATTTCATGGCTGCAATCACTATCTGCAGTGATATTGGAGCCCAAGAAAAGAAAATATGTCACTGCTTCGACTTTTACCCTTCTCTTTGCTGTGAAGTAATGGGGCCAGATGCCATGATCTTCATTTTTTAATGTTGAATTTCAAGCTAGCTTTGTCACTCTCCTCTTTCACCTTCATCAAGAGGCTTGGCTCTTCATCACACTCTGCCATTAGAGTGATATCATCTGCATATCTGAGGTTGTTGATATTTCTCTGGGCAATCTTGATTCCAGCTTGTGATTCATCTAGCCTGGCATTTCACATGATGTACTCTGCATAGAAGTTAAATAAGCAAGGTGATAATATATACCCTTGTTGTACTCTTTTCCCAATTTTCAACCAGTCAGTTGTTTCATGTCTGGTTCTAACTATTGCTTCTTGACCCAAATACAGGTTCCTCAGGAGATGGGGAAGGTGGTCTGGTACTACCACCTCTTTAAGAATTTTCCATAGTTTGCTGTGAGCCACACAGTCAATGGTTTAGCATAGTCAATGAAGCAAAAGTAGATGTTTTTCTGACACTCCCTTACTTTCTTCATGATCCAAGGAATGTAGGTAATTTGAATCTGATTCCATTGGACTACACCATGCTGGGTCTATATTCTGTGAGACTTTCAAGAGAATCTTTTATACTGGGTAAGCATCCCAAATCTATGACAAATTGTATTAATCTTTGTCTTTTCAACTTTTGCAATTTCCTAACAAGCCTATACATCAAGTAAAATATTTAGTACAAAACTTTATTTTATATTTTATATGCATTTATTAAGGGGAATTTTGATGTTTATGTAATAAAGGGGCTTTATAATTTGCATTATAGTTATTTTAGTTAGCATAATAAGATTGCATTTTTAAGGAGAGTCTGAGAAATCTTTATTCAAGTTTAAACAGAAGGTCATTATCACTTTATCTTTCATAGTTTCTATGTCTTAAATATAATGCTAAAATAGCTTGGATTTACAGATTTACCCCTTGTTCTGATATTTATCAATCCTTGTGAATAACCATATTAATAAAAATATTATGCTGCCTTAAGTATTATGCCTTACAACTATGATCCATACTTTACATACCTTACTTCTAATTCTTATAAACTGATTTTACATGGTTTTAATTATAAAAGTTTGGTCCAAGGAAGAAAAATGACATAACAAACCTGTATAATATTTATCTATAACAAGAGTGAGTAAAAGCCATTGATCAATCTAAAGGCAAAATAATAAAAATTTTATAAACTATACAGTGCTATGCAAGATTAATTACTATTATTCTACCTGAAGATAATGAAACTTAGTAAAGTTATTTTAACTTATATTCTCTTGCTCATTGCAGAGCTAATTTTATGTATTTGATATTAAAAATTTATCTTTTATTTTAGTAGTGAGAGAAAGACAATTTGGTTTGTTCATGGATGTATAAACACAAATTGTTGGAATATGAAACTACATCTTTCTATGCTAAATTTTCTTATATTTATTTCA
This sequence comes from Cervus elaphus, assembly GCF_910594005.1. NCBI lineage: Eukaryota > Metazoa > Chordata > Mammalia > Artiodactyla > Cervidae > Cervus > Cervus elaphus. Next base: position 53,161,334 of record NC_057835.1, read on the forward strand.
CAATACTTGCTGCACTTTTTGTTAGTCTGATGCTCAAATGATAGTTAAATATAATGTAAATATATTTAACTATTTAAATATAAAATAAATATCACATATAAGTTTATATGAATAAAAGATAAGATTAGGGAGCCATAGTGTATGTGGAATTATTTCAATAAGTAGACTTTCTTTTTAATAGCTGGGTAATATTCCATTGTGTATATGTACCACAGCTTTCTTATCCATTTGTCTGCTGATGGGCATCTAGGTTGCTTCCATGTCCTGGCTATTATAAACAGTGCTGTGATGAACATTGGGGTGCACGTGTCCCTTTCAGATCTGGTTTCCTCAGTGTGTATGCCCAGCAGTGGGATTGCTGGGTCATATGGCAGTTCTATTTCCAGTTTTTTAAGGACTCTCCACACTGTTCTCCATAGTGGCTGTACTAGTTTGCATTCCCACCAACCGTGTAAGAGGGTTCCTTTTCCTCTGCACCCTCTCCAGCATTTATTGCTTATAGACTTTTTGATAGTAGCCATTCTGACCAGTGTGTAATGGTACCTCATTGAGGCTTTGATTTGCATTTCTCTGATAATGAGTGATGTTGAACATCTTTTCATGTGTTTGTTAGCCATCTGTATGACTTCTTTGGAGAAATGTCTGTTTAGTTCTTTGGTCCATTTTTTGATTGGGTCACTTGTTTTTCTGGAATTGAGCTGCAGGAGTCACTTATATATTTTTGAGATTAATTCTTTGTCAGTTGCTTCATTTGCTATTATTTTCTCCCATTCTGAAGGCCATCTTTTCACCTTGCTAAAAGTTTCCTTCGTTGTGCAAAAGCTTTTAAGTCATTTGAATCAGTTCTAATGAGGTGGATGAAACTGGAGCCTCTTATATAGAGTGAAGTCAGATAGAAAGAAAAACACCAATACAATATATTAACACATATATATGGAATTTAGAAAGATGGTAACGATGACCCTATATGCGAGACAGCAAAAGATACACAGATGTAAAGAACAGACTTTTGGACTCTGTGGGAGAAGGCAAGGGTGGGATGATTTGAGAGAATAGCATTGAAACATGTATATTATCATATGTGAAATAGATTGCCAATCCAGGTTCGATGCATGAGACACGGTGCTCAGGGCTGGTGCACTGGGATGACCCTGAGGGATGGAATGGGGGAGGGAGGTGGGAGGGAGGGTCAGGGTGGGAAACGCATGTACGCCCGTGGCTGATTCATGTGAATGTATGGCAAAAACCACCACACTATTGCAAAGTAATTAGCCTCCATTTAAAGTAAATTAAAAAAAAATTATAGGCTCTTGAACAACTAGTAGAGCGACAATTATCTCTTAATCATATTGCCTCAACTATTAGTCCTTGGAAGTCTCCTGTCTTTGTTACTAAGAAGAAATCTGGGAAATGGAGAATGTTAACTGATTTAAGAAAAATTAATGCTATAATTGATGGGCTTCCCTGGTGGCTCAGAGGTTAAAGCATCTGCCTGCAACATGGGAGACCTGGGTTCGATCCCTGGGTTGAGAAGATCCCCCGGAGAAGGAAATGACAACTCACTCCAGTATTCTTGCCTGGAGAATCCCATGGACAGAGGAGCCTGGTGGGCTACAGTCCATGGGGTCGCAAAGAGTTGGACATGACTGAGCGAATTTGAACCTATGGGTGCTTTATAACTAGGCATTCTGTCACTCTCTATGATACCACAAAATTGGAAAATAAAAATCATTGATAAAAAAAAAGAAGTAGACTTTCATTTTATTTTAAAGCAAATATGGATTTATAAATCTATTTTTCAAGTGCATGTAATTTGAACTCCTTTAAAAAAAAAAGCCTATAGACCTACAAAGTATGTGATATGTGTATAGCTATTCAATAGAAAATTGCTATAATGTGTGGAAAATTAAGGTATATTAATTAAACTATATTTCTGTTTTCTGAATCTTAAGATAGATATATAAAATCCATCATTGGGTATTATTTTTTAAAAACTTTAATATTTCTTGATTTGTACCTGTGTACTTTGCACAGTAATAGATATTGGAAATTTTAAAACAATTATTACTTGACAGCTGTCCCTTACTCCAGCTATGATCAACTATTAAATGCACAAACAGTAAATTTTGATTGATTGTTGGACTTCAGAAAAAATATCTGTTAGAGACTGGATTATGTTATCTTCCTCCAAAGACTAGTAATTCTTGATATAGACGGGAAGTGACTTATTTTATTATCACCTTGAACTTGAGTAGTTTTGGTTTGTTATTTTATAGTTTTTATATTTGTGATCTATGGAAATCTCAAAATGTTTGCCAACACTGTAACTTTTCAGGACTCAGTCTCCGAACTTTGTGTCCCTGTCGAAGTTCAACTTAAGGTTTCATTGGGGTAGGTCGGGAGTATATAAACTCCACAATGTGGGCTCATTCTGCCAAGGCTCCTAGTGTCTCAGTTGGACAGTAACGATAGGTTAATTAGATTTTGCTAGGGAGATGAGTGTTCTAATGATCTGCTGATAATTCCTTCCCTGATGCTGCTCAAAGTCTACATTCTCTGTTCCAGCAGTAGATGACAAAGCAGCTGTTATATGAGAATTCTCAGATGGTTTTACTCTGTGCATTTATAGCATTGTCTTAAGTCATCAATTTAAGTGAATATACACAGGGACTTCTGGTTACCCCTCTCTGCACAACTCTATCTTCTCCATGCTCCATTCCACAAAATCTAGCAGCTCTGTTTGCCCTGATCTCTGAAATCTTCTTCCTCAAATCTGTGGAATCACAATACTCTTTGCAAACTTCAATTCTCCGTACCACTGTAGGGAAATTCTCCCCAGCAGAGAACTGGGTGGGCTCTAGGGCTGAAGGCATGAAGAGAATATAATGAGTTTACTGTTGTGCAAACAGAGGTGCTTCCAAGAAAGGCAGAAGAGTTTGGCAGTCATGGCCAGTACCCTATATGGAATGTGGAAGGCAATGATTACAATGACTTTTCTCTTCTCTTAAACTTTTATCTTCTGCCGTGTCTCACATTGGTCAAATTCAAATTGAAGCAGGTTGGCCAGAGGGTAAGGGCTGGCGATATAGTTTACAGCCCAGCCTCTCCAGTGGTATAACAAAGGAAGCAGAGACATTTTAGTGTGGGAAAGGAATAACCAGCCTAGAGACATTTCTGAATTTAGGACAATAAGTAATCTTACATTTATAATGGAATACACTTTTATTCACATACTCATGTAATCATTAGGACACTGTGAAAATTATACAAAAATCCAGTTCATTACCTTGAATTATAATATTATATACATATAATATTAAAAAGTCTCAATGTCATCAAAAGAAATATAAACTAATATTTCTATAGATTTTACAAATATTCTAGAGCTTGAATAAGTTTAAAGATCTTTTAAAAGGCAGATTCAAAGCCAGACGGGCATAACTGATACAATTTTTAGAAGATTAAATAATAGTCACTTTTCTAGTTTTCTAGGAGCTACATATGTTTGCTAATCTTCACAAGAATTTTTAAGCTAAATGTATTATTATTCTTAATTTGCAGACCAGCAAACTGAGTTTCAGAAAGACTAATTAAATTTCCCAGGATCACAAAGCTGTTAAGTGATAAGGCCAGTTCTGCGCAAATCCAAAATTTACTTTCTGAAGAGTACAAGCCACTGAATATTAAAGGAAATTAAGTTAATGAGATGACTGATATAAAAGTAGATGGCATTTTATTTAAAGAAGAAAGGAATGCATGTGCGCCTGCTCGCTTCAGTCATGTCCCACTCTTTTGTGACGCTATGGACCGTAGCCTTCCAGGCTACTCGTCCATCGGATTTTCCAGACAAGAATACTTGAGTGGTTGCCATGCCCTCCTCCAGGGGATGTTCCCAACTCAGGGATCAAACCCACATTTCCTACATCTCTTGCATCACAAACAGATTCTTTACCCACTGAGCCACCTGGGAAGCCTGAAAAGAATAATACAAAATAAAGAACAATATTACAATTTATTTAGAAAACCTGTGAAATGGTCTGGAGAGACTGTTGACTTTAAAAAGCTTTTGGATTATTCAAAGGCATTGGAATTATGCCAAAAGACATTGTTTAGAGCACATATGATTCATGGGGTGAGATTAGGTATAATTAACATCCGTGTTAACATCTAAAGGTCTGAAGAAAATTAAGGTATAAGTAACAGAAAAATATGGTGAAAAGCATGATATTAATGGACTATTTTTTTAAATGTTCTTTTAGTCCAAGGAGAAAAGATACAATGTATATTAATCACTAGAGGTAGAATGTGATATCTGTGGTCAGTGTCGGATAAAATCCACAATTTCTGAACATTTAAATTTGAAATACTAATATATTTTAACATGATACCTTATTTGATATATTGTGTGTGTGTGTGACAGTCACTCAGTCGTGTCTGACTCTTTGCGACCCCATGGACTATACAGTCCATAGAATTCTCCAGGCCAGAATACTGGAATGGGTAGCCTTTCCCTTCTCCAGGGGATCTTTCCAACCCAGAGATCAAACCTAGGTTTCCCTCATTGCAGGCGGATTCTTTATCAGCTGAACCACAAGGGTAGTCTGTTTGATAATGCTTGAAGATTAAAGGTTATTCTGATCCTTCAATATTTTTGTATTAATCAGAATCAAGTTAAATGTCATTTATATTATAATTCTATTGTAACTTTTCTTGACCTTGAATTTATAATAATGTTCTGATGAACTGTTTATAAGTCTACAGATGAAGTTATAGAAATAATTCAATTTTCATAATTTTCAGTTGGAATATTGATTTACAGTAGTAATTCTATACTTTTGAAGAAAAGATCAGAGAATCATGTATTGAAGTTAGGAAGCAACAGGAGACCGGTGACTTCCTCCCTTTGACATTACAGGCTAGTGTTTACATGCAACCAGATATTTGTCTAAAACAATCTCATTTGGCAGATTGATAGGCATTTCTCTCTTGCTTATTTTTTTTTCAAAAGGCATATCTGTCTTTAACTGTTCTTTCAATTACAATTAATTTATCCAATTTTATTGCTTAAATTTTTTACTTCAGAAACTTTCAAATGCTACTAGAAATGTTTCAGCTATTCTTCAAAGTCTGGCAATTCTAATATTATGGAAAATGATGAAAATATTATTCTAGGTAATGCTCAACAACATGAACAAATCAACACATGGATATTTACAGTATATAAGAATCCAGTGAATTCAGGAAGCAAAATTACATAATTTTTTCTTACCATCGTGAAGCAAAGAATGAATATTATGGATATGCAGAATGGCTTGAGTAACAAAGTTTGAAAGGTAAAGGCAGTCAGCAACATGCCAATGGAACAGTAGGATTAAAATACTTTAGAAAATACATCTTGCACAATCTCATCTTTTACCTTAAACCTGAAAGATGTATTTTAACTGATATTTAAAAAACTAGAGTAAAAATGAAACATTAAAAGTTTAATTCATTAAATAATCAACTCAAATTTGAATCTTTATTTTCCTGAGGCTCTATATTTTAGATAGCTTTTCAAGGACTCATGTATAATGACTACCATGCATGTATGTGCTAAGTTACTTCAGTTGTTTCTGACTCTTTGTGACACTATGGACTGTAGCCAGCAGGCTCCTCTGTTCACGGGATTCTCCGAGCAAGAAGACTGGAGTGGGTTGTCATGTCCTCCTCCAGGGGATCTTCCTGACCCAGGGATCTAACCTCGGTCTCCTGTAACTCCTGCATTGCAGGTGGATTCTTTACTGCTGAGCCACTGGGAAAGTCCAGTGCCTACCATACATATCTATAAACTATCTGCTTTTGTCTGTTTTAACCATTAGATTTTGCAGATTATGGTTGAAACACTGTTATAAAATATTTGTAAGAGCTAATTAATATTTAGTACAGTGCTTGGTACCTAGCCCATACGCAGTGAATGATATTGCCCTGAACTACTGAATTCACTGTAAACTGTTTTGTCTGAATAGTTATATTAGTTAATTTTGTAATATACTTCAGATATAGATTTTAGAATGAAAGATTTTGTTGGTTAAAAAAAATTGCTGAGAGACTGACTGGTGTGACACAAAATGAAGAGGTATATAATTGAAAAGAAATAAAGATAAGGCAACATAGTGCAATTTCTACATCTGACTCTGATGTAGCATGAATTGGACAACTCTTTCACCAAAGACAAGGATAAAAAAAGATAAAACCTTTAAAAAGAAAATAAAAAAGTACTTGTTGTTAGAACTAAATTACAATAAATATGGACACAATTTTCAGATAGAAGAAAAATAAACCTAGGTGAAAAGACGGATATGATAAAAACAAGCAAATATGCAGGTAAATCTAAATGTATGTTGAGTAATTAAGATAGTAATAGTGTTTTGGGGGTGTTTAAATTATATGTAAACTTAAGTCTACAAAAACAGTGTTACAAACATCACAGGATGGTGTCTAGTTATAATTCTCTAATATTCTTGCTTTATTTTGGAAGTCATGAGGGCTAATTAATAATTGACCCAAATAATCCAGAATACACTTTTTACTCTCTAGGATTACTACTATCAGAAAATGATATTAGCAAGCTAATAGAAAAAAATGCAGTTTAAAGGCCAAACATAAAAGAAAGCAAAAGGAGGAAGTAAAAGAACAAAAATCAGGCAAAGCAAACAGAAAACAAATACAAAAAAAGTGAGTTTAAATAGAGTAAATACTTCAAAAATAAAGATTGTCACATGAGTTTAAAAAGACAAAAAACACTAAACATTGCTTATAAGAAATCCACTCAGACTATAATAAGTATAGACACTAACATAAATAACTGAATATACCTATACTAATGTCAGATAAAGTAGACCTTATGTGAATAATCATATAAATAATAAATGTTACTCTGTCTTAAGTATTATGCCCTGTATCTATGACATGCACTTTATATACATTATTTTTAATTCTGATAAAATAGTTTTAATTATGAAAGCATGGTCCAAGAAAGATAAATGACATACCAAGCTTGTATAATATTTATCCACAACAAGAGGGAGTGAAAGCCATTGATCAATTCAAAGGAAAAATAAAACATTCTATAAACTATAAAGTGTTATACAAAATTAATTAGTATTATTCTACCAGAAGATAACATTGGAAAAATCAATAAAATTGACAAACTACTAGCAAGAATGATAAAGAAAAATTAGAAAAGACACAAATTACCAACATTAGGTATAAAAGAGGAGAGACACACCACAGACCCTATAGACATCAAAAGATAATAAAAGTATGTTATGAACAATTCTGTATGTATCTGTTTGACAACTTAGAATGTACCCTTAATTAAACACACACACACACACACAAACACATACTGTACGAAATAAGCAATTTGTAATAGCCCTAAGCCCGATAACTTAATGAAATATAATTCACAATAACAAAACTCCCCTAAAAGAAATCTAGCCCAGATGATTTGATGGATAATTCTAAAAATATTTAAAGATGATTTAACATTAATTCTACATAGTATCTTCCAGATATACAAAAATAAGGAACACTTTCCATTTAATTCTTATAAAGCTGGCACTATAAATTTCAAAACTAGATAAACAGTACATAAAACCAATATCCCTTATGAATATACATGAAAAATAGCAAACATAATTCAACAATATAAAAAATGATTGTAGTATAGCATGACCAAATATGTTTTATTACAAAATTGCAAGAATGGTCCTATTTTCAAAAATCAATCAGTGCAATCCATCGAACTAAGGTTAAAAATGAAAAAGCATTGTTCCTAATGCAAGAAAATAATATGAAAGGTATAAAGATGAGAAAAGAATTAAAAATGTCCCTCATTGTGAGTGTCATGATAAGCTATATAGAAAATCCCATGGATTTACTAATAGACTCCTAGATTTAATAAGTGACTTCAGCCAGTCACAGATACAAACTAAACATTTAAAATTCAATTATAAATTTTATATACTAGCAATAATATGTGGAAAAGGAAATGGCAACCCACTCCAGTATTCTCGCCTAGAGAATCCCGTGGACAGAGGAACCTGGTGGGCTGCTGTCCATAGGGCCGCATAGAGTCGGACATGACTGAAGCGACTTAGCATGCATGCATGCATTGGAGAAGGAAATGGCAACCCACTCCAGTATTCTTGCCTGGAGAATCCCCGGGACAGAGGAGCCTGGTGGGCTGCTGTCTATGGGGTCACACAGAGTCGGGCACAACTGAAGTAAGTTAGCAGCAGCAGCAGCAATAACATGTGGATATCTTAATTAAAATAAAGTATCATTTATATTAAGAAAAAATAAACTACTTATATTTGAATCCAACAAAACATGTCCAGGGATTGTTTGCATAAAGCTAAGCATGACAAGAAAGAAAGCACAGACGACTCAAATAAATGGAGAGAGATATTGTGTTTACAAAATGAAAATCTGAACATAGTAAAAATATGTTTTCTACAAAGAGATTAAATAGGTTTAATCTGAACAAGATTTTTTGTGGATATAGATAAGATCATGCTAAAGTATATGGGAAAATGCAAAGAAACTAGAAGAGCTAAACAATTTTGAAAAATGATGAAGTGAAAGGAATCAGCTTGATTTTAAAGCGTCTTTTGTAACCACTGTGATAAAAAATGTGGCATTGACAATAGATCAATGGAATAGAACAGAGAATCCAGAGATAGGCCCACACAAATATGTCCAACTAATTTTGACAAAGGTGCAAAATTATTTCAATAGAGAGAGAGAGAAAAAAAAAAACTTACCAGCAAATGGTGCAACAGCAGTTAGACATCCAAAGATAATAGATAAATAAATAACTTTGATCTAAGTCTGATGCATTACACATAAAAAATAACCAAAATGGATCACAACTTGAATCTGAAACCAAAGTCTACTAAACTTACAAAAACAAATAAGAGAATATTTAAGATCTAGAGCTTCAAAATAAATTCTTAGCCTTGATACCAAAGCAGGATTTATAAAAGAAAAAATTGATAAAGTGGAATTCATCAAAATTAAAAAAACTTTTACTGTAACAAATATCCTATTTAAAAGATGACAAAATCAGTAACAGAATTTGAGAAAGATTTGGAAGTCACATAGTAGAGAAAGTACTACTATTTAGAAGACATAAAAACTCTAAAAATTCAACAGTAAAAAAAACTCTAACTATTTAATTAGAATATAGACAAAAGTCATTCCTTAAACTGCATGTTAACTTAAAATATCTTAAAATTGAAAGCTTATTTTAAAAGTTAAGCTAGTCAATTTCCTTCTGATTCCCCCCAAATTAACTTTCTATATATCTAAGTTTATATCTAAGAGTTTATTTTTGAACTCTCAAGTCTATTAAGTTGCTTATGTCCAACCTTCTTTCAGCTTTACACTATGTTGATTGCTGTAGCTTATCTTTGCAATATATTTTAAATTAATAAGTGTGAGTCATCCATCTTTGGTTTTCTCTTTCAAGATTGTTTTGGGTATTCTAAGTTCTTTATATTTTAGTATGATTTTAATATAGTTTGTCAACTTCAGTAAAAACAAAGTCCCTGTTTCTCCTAGGGATTGCTTTGAAAACTGTTAAAATTAATAAATTTAGCAAAGTTATGGGATACTAAATCAACATGTAAAAGTCATTTGTATTTCTAAGTACTAACAGTGAACAATCTAAAACAGGAAAATAAACATCAAACCACTTATAATAACATCAAAAAGAATAAAATACTTAGGAATAAACTTAACCAAGGAAGCAAAGACATGTTTTCCGAAAACACTGCAGAAAGAAATACAATTTAAAAAACACATGCAAAAATTGAAAGACATCCCATGTTCATAAATTCGGAGACTTAATATTGTTAAAATTTTCAGATTGCCCAAAGTGATGTACAGATTCAGTGCAAACTATATATCTGATATAATGTTAATAGCCAAAATTTGCAAATAACTTACGCAGTTCAATACCTAAAAAACAATAATTTTAAAATGGGCAAAGGACTTGGATAGATATTTCTGTAATAAAGACAAAACTAATGGCCTATGGCTATATGCTGAATATCACTCATCATCAGAAAATGGCAAATTCAAACCACAAGGTCTCTTCATAGCTATAGGATGGCCATTACCATATCTATATCTCTTTATATAGAGAGAAATTGGAGAACTTGTGCACTGATGTGAGAATGTAAAGTAGTACAGCCACAGTAGAAACCAGTGTAGTGTTCTTCACCCTTGAAGAACCTAACAATAAAACTACCATGTGACCCAGAAATCACAAGGTCATTTATTCAAAGAATTGAAATCAGGATACCAAAGAGATACTTGCATTCTCAAGTTCATTACAACACTATGCATAATATCCAAGAAGTAGAAACAATCTATACATACATTGAAGGATGAATGGATAAAGAAAATGAGATACATATATATAATAGAAATCAACTTTTAAAAAGAAGAAAATTATGTCATAGGCTATACCATGATTGAACCTTAAGGATATTATGCTAAGTGATGCAAGTGAGTTGTAGAAGATCAAATAGTATTAAGATACGATTCCACTTATATGATATTATCTAAAGTAGTCAAGTTCAGAGAAGTAAAAAGTAGGATTTCAGGGGTTAGGGGAACAGGAAAATTAGGAGTTATTTTTCAATGGATATATCATTTCATTCAAGTAAGATAAAAAGTTCTAGAGATTTCTGTCTAAAATATACAAGCCAAAACTGGTAAGAGGATATACTTCATATTATGTGTTGCTTACCACAGTAAAAGCTTTCCAGATGGCTCAGTGGTAAAGAATCTGCCTGCCAATGCAGGAGACACAGGTTCGATCTCTGGGTCAGGAAGCTTCCTGGAGAAGGAAATGGCACACCACTCCAGTATTCTTGCCTGGAAAATCCCACAGACACAGGAGCCTGAAGGGCTACAGCCCATGGTGTTGCAAAGAGTCAGACACAACTTAGCAACTGAGCACACACACACACCCCACAATAAAAAGGGTAATTGCTACTATTGAATTCCTTGCAAGATTTTATCCCACAGATGTTATGTGTCAGAAAAGTGTGAGCTTGATAGTAGGGGCTGGGGGGCGGGGGCAGGAATCTGATCAATATAATTGGGCACAAAAGCCCAATTGCAGCAGATAAACACAAATGTGAAAAAAAGTAAAATTTAAGCACAAGTATGATGTTGTTCTAGCATGGAATTTAGCACAAAATAAAACAGAAGAAATTATAAAATATCATAAAATAGGCACTGCATTACTCTGTAGTATGAAGGAAAGGTAAAATATGGACATGGAAATAAAAAAGAAAATATCTAAAAATCTATGCTGTTAATTAAATTCTTGTTGATAATATGACCCAAATTATGGAAATTTTAGTTGTTTTTCAAGTATAAATTGACTAAATGGACATTAAGATGTTAAGATGTGAAAAATGTAACAGAAGACATTCAGAAACTGTCAAAGACTGAATTTATGGAATTTTTCAATACCAGTTTTTGAGACCAGATTGCCATATACATGTACTGAACTATTTAGACTAAGTTTTGCTTTCACATGTTCTCATAGCAAAGTGTGCTTACCCTGATCACAGCATGTATTCTATGCTAATAAAATAATCTATATTCCCTTGCTATCTCATTTTGTAGTTTTTCACGCAAACAGGCAAAGATAATGTTCTTTTAGTAATTTTATCCTGAAAGCATTACATAAATGATGAATAGATGAACAAACATTGAAGAGAACTCATCAAAGGAGATGGGGCTTCACATATACTATAAAGAGCAGCAAGGACTTGTGACTTTATGACAGCAATGAATAAGCAAAATTGTTTAATTTAGAAATGTAAAAGTATATGAATGGCAATATGGGTTACTGATAAATAACCAGAAATCTAAGCAACTGTATCTTAAAAGAGAAGTAAGAAAAGGTAAAGTAGCCATTGAAACATATGTGAAGGATACAACAAGGCAATTTATAAAAGATGAACAAAAAATGAATTAAAAACATAAGATATTTGATTCCAATACTACTCAGAAAAATGCAAAAATAGAATAGAAAATATGCTTTTGCTTTGCAAAATTTGACATGTGAAAAAATCTAGTATCACTGAAATCAGGGTTGGAAGTAGAAAAAACTTAATAATCTTGTGATAGCAGCAAAAAGTTTTACATTCTTGAAGATAGTTTGGCCAATCTCTAAGTTTAAAATTTAGTACTCTCATTTCTGGAATTTTATTGCAGGATATATCACACAAGCACACAAGGATATATGCTCAAAGTTGCTTTTTATACACATGAAACAACAAAGAATGAAACCATCAAAAGAAGATATATTAAACAAATTATAGTACAGACATACCATATGCCATTGAACTATGTAGTCATTAAAAAAAGAACGTAGTAGAAATATACATGTGGATCCAGAAAAATATCAGTGATATTTTACAAAGTTAAAAAATTCAGGAAAAATGTGCTTTAGTATGACTATTTATAAAAAATATACCTAATACACAGAAATACACACATATCTGCATGAGCCAAGAAATGACCTGAAAAGATTAGCTAATAACATTTACTAACCTTGTGAAGCCTAAGTAAATGAGGAAAATTTTGTTTTGCTTTGAAAAACGATTTACTTCTGACCTTCTGTGTGTGAAAATTATCAACCTTCTGTTAGAAAAATGTACTTTATTATTAATACTGTGATGTTTAGTCAAATATATATTAAAAATGAAAATAAAATGAACACAGATAAGAAACTTAAAAATAAGTGTAACTCCTAGTTTGCCTAGAGGAAAAAAAAAAAAAAGAAAAGCAATTGCAATGCATGAATCAGCAGGCCTTTGAAGAAGTAGTGGACAAAGCTGAGCATGCTATTTTAGGACATATGTCTTTTTTCTAAAACCATCAGGAATATGGGGCTTGAGACTATATAAAACAGCCCATAGATCAGATTGCAGCTGAAGGGGTTCATGCCTGCATTTAGTTATGAAGTTCAAATTGGAAGCTGTTCAGGCAGAAAGCTAATAGAAATGGGTGATAGCTAATTAACCTAAGGCTTCAAAGTAATTGCTCTGCAAGAAGCAATTTTAAAAGGGACCTTTCTCTTTTTTTATTTTTGAAAATCATAAAATGACTTATATTACTCTGGCAAATGAGTAAAAATATAAGTATACAAACAAATACTATTTTTTGAAAATTTTTGCCTCATCCAACTTATCGGCAAATTTTAGAAAAAGCAAAAGAATCACAAGACCTATGTCACATATCACATTCTGAATAACCCATGCTCTCAACTTTGTTGTATATGAAGATAATCAGAGTATATTACTGAAGTCAATATGGCTAGGAGGATAGGGTTATACTGATTAATCCAGTTCTGAGCCATTCACCTCACCACTAGTCAATTGAGTCAGCTACTCCAAAGCATATAGCTATTTAGTGGACAAGTGACTCCCCTAGCAAAAGCAAGGTGGTCATGTGGAATGAATGGACAACAACCCAAAATAGCTTCCATATGCCATAATACACAACTCTGGCTTCCCATTTTTGATGAATGGTTCCTTATACTTTTAAAAAATAGTTGTACCTTTATTATATGTACTCATTCCTTCTCAGAGAGAGGCGTCCCTAATGTCCTGCATCTCTACATCCAGTTCCAAATACAGGTACTTGTGTAGTATGGCATTCTCTCACCCCAAATTAGCTGGACGTCTCTCACTTACAGCTTCATGGTACCCAAACTTCACATAGGATGCATAGATGTGAAAATGAAATCTGGGAATTCTGATGAGAAATGATGAGAAATTCTCATCTGAATTTCTGAAACTGAGGCAGGAAAGACAGGGCCAGGACCAAGGACAGTCTCCTCATGTAAATGCTGGGGACCACATTTTCTGATAAATCTTTGATTTTTTCATTACCCAATATGACTACAGAATATCATATATTTATAAAAAAATCTCTAAGAAGCATGCTATTTTTCTAGGTATTTGCAACAGTTAAGCTCTCAATAATTTAAACCTCCCATAGAACTAGTAAGGAAGTTCTTAAGATGGCAGCAGTAAGTTGTTCAGGATTCAGTTTTTCTCACCAAACTTAGGTGTCACTCCAATGTGGTTACTTTAGGACTGTGCTCTAGTCAAAAGACCAATTACATAGTTTTTTTTGTTGTTGTTGTTGTTCTGTTTTTGTTGTGTGTTTTTTTTTTTTTTTTTAGGTCTGAGCCATTTATCCCTCTGCTAGAATCAGAGTGGGACAGATTTTTCTAAGGTGCATTGATTACATGCTGGAGATTTGCATACACAAAAATGTTAGCATGATTTACCAAGACAAACTGCAGCTAATATTTCAAGACCCAAAATGCATACTAACATCATTACATTTAAATGGTTGTTTATGAGTGTCCACAGTTTGATTGGAACTACTTCTAGGATTGTGCTTGCATGCTGGATCACGTAATGGATAATGAATCAGTAGTATGGAGGGTTTTATTTCATCAGCTGGTTTGTAACTAAGCACAAGTTAGATGATAAATAACATGTCTTCTAGTATATTGCTATTGGAACTTTAGTACTTAAAAAATAGATAATTTACCTAATTCTTAAATTGTTATTTACAAAATTATTGTAGCATGGGTCTTAGAAAAATCAAAGGCTTTTTTCAAAATAATATGTCTTCTAGATTGTTCTTGTTTTTAGTAATAATATTAATGTCTATTTATCTGTCTTTTATTACAGGATTTATTTATACATGTGGTGGAACTTTAAAAGGATTGAATGGCACTATAGAAAGCCCTGGTTTTCCATATGGATATCCAAATGGTGCAAACTGTACGTGGGTAATAATAGCAGAAGAACGAAATAGAATACAAATTGTTTTTCAGTCATTCGCTCTAGAAGAAGAATATGACTACTTATCCTTATATGATGGACATCCTCATCCTACAAACTTTAGGACAAGGTTAGTGTATTTTGAATGGAAAAATAGATGGAAATATTTAATGGGTAAAAGAAGTTTATTTTACAAAAGATGCTTAACATTTGTGGTGAAATTCAATTATGACTCCTTTGGAAATATATCATCCTATGAGCAAATTAGCTCCATAGTCTGACTTTAGAACACTAGTAAATTATCTCTCCAAAAAGTGAATTTAAATTGAATTGTACCCCTTTAGAGTGGTTAAAGATACTTTGATTTTTAAAATTCTTGCCTCATGGCTTTATTCTTTATGGGCATGACTTTTAGTAAAGTGAAAACATGCAATGCATCTTTCAGTGGTATGTGACCAATTTTAATATACAATAATATGCAAAATATTCAAAAGTCAATGTTTATATAATAACAGAATGCATTAATTTTAGATTATGTGTATAGTTTATAAACTTCAAATATCTTAAAAGTAGACCCTCTTATATCACCAATTGGGACATTCATGATTCTGTCCACACAAACCAAACTATTTATTTTTAAGTTAGTTAATAAAACAGATTTGAAAACTAACTGGTACCCTGACTATTTATAAGCATTTCTTCAGTATTTCATTTTAGGATATCTAGACATAATTTATGCTGTATTGTCAAGAACTCTTTTTAAACATAAACCAATTCTAATTCAAACCAACAAATTTAAAATGTCAGATACTACATGTTTCATGTAGTCCTAGATTTTACCAATGCGTGCATATTTTCTTTAACTATAGTGTACTGATTTTATTGTAATTCAAAATATTCTAAGCAGATAATTTATAAGAATTAGAAACCCTTACATACTTGACTATGCTTGAGTTATGATTCTATGATTCTGTTACTTTTTCTAATAGTTGATACTGTGTATTTGACTTCCTGATCTACAGGAATAAGATTATCAACGCTAAGTTTTTATACATTCATCAGTCTTCCATATTCTTTTGCATGATTTTTCACATCTTAAATGAAAATTTGATAAATATTATCTTCACTTTTACTAAGAAAACACATAATATATAGGGAAGATGTTGGACCAGGAGATAAGGCTTGCATATTAGTGCTAGCTTTGTTGTTAACTGGCTGTTTGATCAATCCACAATTACAGCTATTCTTGTTTAAAATGGAAGGAGGTAATAATAAAGAAAATCTGTCCCTCTCATTATATTCTTCTGAATATCTCATGAGATAATGTGTATGAAACTGCTTCATAAATATATAATCCTTCTAGTACACATTTCAACTGTTTGCAGTCAGAATGACAGTTAAAAACGTCTGGAGTGTTTCCAAACACATTTGTACAAAGAAAATGTCACTAGATTGATTACAGATTAGATTCTATTTTTCTTTCTTTCTTTTCTTTTTTTGCTCTACATTTGTTTACTGAAGATTTCCAACTTAATTTCTTACTTCCTTTTACACTGTTAAATTCTTAATATCTATTTATTTCAAAGATATACAGTATGGCAGACACATCAAGAGTGCTATTTCATCATCGTTGCCAATATCATTAAAAGTTCCATATCTTTTGTTAATGATGCAGTCAGGATAGTGTGTGTGTGCTTCCCTGCACTAGTGGCAGTGGGCGGGCGTTTGCTTTCACCTGTACACATCTAGTGAGGCACGAAAGAAAATGGAAGATACTTCTCAGACTATCAAGTCAGCTAAATTAATGTATATAAAGCTAGAAGCACAAAGGTTTTGTGTATTTCTTTTGCATTAGCAATGTATGCTATTATCATTGTGTAAATATGGAAAAAATAAAATTCTCCAAACCTTATTTCATAGTTTTAATCACTTCACTGATATTATTGTTTGTACAATATCTATCCTCTCTAGATACACTCAAAAATGAGAAAACACACTTTTATTTTATCCCCATCCTTCCTTTTTTAAGCAACTGTCACCTCTGGGAAGTTCAAAGATGGTAAGATGGGGAAAATAAATATATTGTTCTCATTCTTTCTTTCCTAATCTGTAAATGGGGAATAACAACATTAAATTTACAGAGCTTTTATGAGGAATATAATGTAATGAAGGGTCAATAAAATAAATCTTAAGCACTTATTAAGTGATTCCCCTGTACCTTAAACTATATCTTATAACTGTTACATTTAATTTCTCCCCTGTTTAAATAATGTGAAAAGACTCCTATTAATATCATCATTTTACAGTTTGGAAATTGGATTTATATTACTTGTCCAAGGTTAACACTGTTAAAAGTAACCAGAGGCAGGATCATCACTGCAATCCAGATTTGTCTGAGTTCTGAGATTACGCTTGTAAATAAATAAATTAATTATAAAATAAATTATATATAAGTATGTAGTATGTATATATATCCATGGTTTGTTTATTGACTAAAGCCTGTATTTTCTTAGCAATATTAGGTAAAGTTTAATGAATGAGATAAATAAAAACACAATAAAAAACAACTGAATAGTAGAATATATAAAGATATAAACAGAAAGATAAATTATAAGTTTATTCTTGGTATGAGTTTATGAACTCAATTCTAGTACATTCTCTATAGCATTTTGGTTATTGTCAGTATATAATATATCTGTTTGTCTTTATGCTTAAAGAATTACTATTGCTAATATTAGAGAACTGATTTTAATTAGCAAGACTTGGGGGGGTGGAAATCCAGTATGCATGCTACAGCTCCTTCCAGACTGTGTTTGTACACAGTCTACTGTTTGCTTAGAAGCCTAATCTGCTCCTGGCAGTTTGATTCATTTTTGTGTCTGTCTCTTTGACTCACTGTTTTCTTGCTTTTTCTTTCTCTCACATCCTCACTTAATACATGTCCTTATGGTATGCCTGCTGCTTTCTATCTTTCAGAAATTGATACTCATATATTGTTACTTTCCATGCACTCCAACAGACTTTTGATAAACAGCTTTCTATACTTACCTTGTAAGAACACAGAAAAGATGATTCGTAGGTCTTACCATTCTTGCTTGTATAAGAGACATATTCCATTTTGTAATCACAATTTCATTTTTAAAAAAACTGTTTTATAAACTCCAATTATTGACCATTCTGCTTGTTTTCATCTCATTGTTTTAAAATTTATTAAATAAAAATTGATATTGCTGGCCGAATTTGATACTTAAATAGCAATGTACCATTGGAAAATTCCTTTATATCTTTAGCTTAAAACAAATCTGGCCTAGATGTGAAAAGAACAACTGTAAGCTTTGTTTGCTTTCTATTTTAACACTGTGTTTTCTCAATAAGAAAGTTATGTGCTGTAGCTTAGTCACTCAGTCATGTCTGACTCTTTGTTGACCCCATGGACTGTGGCCCACCAGCCTCCTCTGTCTATGTGGGTTCTCCAGGCAAGAATACTGGAGTGGTATCTCATTTTAGTTTTTATTTACATTTCTCTAATAAGAGTGACATTGAGCATCTTTTCACATGCTTGTTAGCCATCTATATGTCTTCTTTTGAGAAATGTCTCTTTAGGTTTTTTGCCTACTTTTTGATTGGGTTGTTTGCTTTTCTGGTATTGAGTTGTATGAGCTGCTTGTATATTTTGGAAATTAATTCTTTGTCAGTTGTATCCTTTGCAATTATTTTCTCCCATTCTGACAGTTGTCTTTTCACCTTGTTTGTAGTTTCCTTTGCCGTGCAAAAGTTTTTAACTTTCAATAGGTCCCACTTGTTTATTTTTGTTTTTATTTCCATTACTCTAGGAGGTGGTCATAGAAGATCTTGCTTTGATCTATGTCATCGAGTAGTCTACCTTTGTTTTCCTCTAAGAGTTTAATAGTTTCTGGTCTTACATTTAGGTCTTTAATTCATTCTGAATTTATCTTTATTTATGGCATTAGGTAGTGTTTTAATTTAATTCTTTTGCATGCAGATGTCCAGTTTTCCCAGCATCACTTACTGAAGAGGCTATCTTTGCCTCATTGTATATTCTCATCTCCTTTGTCAAAAATATGGTACCCATAGATGTGTGGGTTTATCTCTGGGTTCTCTATCTTGCTCCATTGGTCCATATTTCTGTTTTTGTGCCAGTACCACATTGTCTTGATGACTGTAGCTTTGTAATATAATCTGAAGCCAGGAAGGTTGATTCCTCCAACTCCATTCTTTCTCAAGACTGTTTTGGCTATTTGGGCTCTTTTGTGTTTCCATAGGAATCATGAACATTTTTGTTCTAGTTCTGTGAAAAATGTCATTGCTTATTTGATAGGGGTTGCATTGACTCTGTAGATTGCATTTGGTTTTATAGTCATTTTCACAATATTGATTCTTCCTAACCAGGGACATGGAATATCTCTCCATCTGTTTCATAGTGTTTGATTTTTTTTTATCAGTGTCTTATGGTTTTCTGTGTAGTGGTCAATGGGAACTTTCTGTAAGATTAGGGAACTCAAACAGGGGCTCTGTGACATGTTGAAGGGTCAGATGGGGAGAGACATGGGTGGGAGGCCGAGGAGGGAGGGGACGTGGGTGTACCTATGGCTGATTCTTATTGATGTATGACGGAAAACCACAAAATTCTGTAAAGCAATTATCCTTCAATTAAAATATTTAAAAAATCAATTAAAAAAAAAAGAATACTGGAGTGGGTGGCCATGCCCTCCTCCAGGGGAATCTTCTCAACCCAGGGATCAGACCCAGGTCTCCCACATTGCAGGTGCATTCTTTACCATCTGAGCCACCAGGAAAGCCCAAGAAAGTTATAGCAAGAGGTAAAAAGAAAAAAAAAAAAATCACTCAATCTCATGAAACAGAGACAGATATATTCATATAAATAGGACCATACTATATATATTATGTTCACATTTAATCTCCTTGAAATAATATATACATAAATTCACATGTGGCTAGAATTTTTATAAGCATCAAGTTTAGTGCTGTTTGTCTTACTATAAGCAAGATTATTTAATTATTCTCTTATAAAATATTTTGTTTTTTGCCTTTCATAATTAATTCTGATATTAGCATTAACATTAATTCAGACAACAGGTCACATCACAATCCCTAGATGAAAAGAATTCTGGAAAAAGAACATTTCATTCTAACCTCAATCATGAAAAGTGGCAAAGAGAAAGCTCAGAATCAGTCACATGACAGAACATGTCCTAGCATCAAAGTATTTCATTCACATATTTTACTATTAATTTGTTTTAAGAATGCTTATTTTTCTAAATAAATTATTTGTTTGTAATTGAAAGAATAAGTATGTAATTTAAGAAGAAAAAGTTTTTGTTGTGGCCACTAATACACACTATGACCATCACACGAGGATAACTATCTCCAGTTTTTTTAATGACAACTTAGAAATTATTTATATTTCAGATATTTATTTATAAATTTATTTTAAACTTTTCATGGAAGATCTGTTTCTATTCTTTCACTCTGAGCCTATGTATGTCCTTAAAATGAAATGAGAAAAATTGAAAGCATATTATAATGTACATAGTAACAAAAGTAGTAATGTGTTGATATAAATTCAATGAGTATATACAGAATCTAAATGACAAAAAATTGTATTCTAGTGCTGAAGGGCATAAAATTGGAAAATGAAGATCCACACTATATTCAAAGTTAAAATGACTAAATTTTATAAAGCTCTCGTTCTTTGGAATCAAAATACAGTATTATCAAAAACTCCTAAAGTATTTTGGGTTACTTGGAAAAACAATACAGTATTTTGTCAAACTATCACATAGAAATTACAAGGAAAATATTTAAGTATAAGAAAAAAGTTTAAGCTGTAAAATTAGAATGCACAATAAAAAGTAATAATTAGAATATGGTATTGGCTGATATAAGAGTAGAAGATATTTGGAACAAATTTTATATGAATTCAGAGAAATAGGAGAAGGTTATATCACACAAGATACTAAATAAATATGAGAAATATTTCCTATCATTATAATACATGACAAAAATTGTAAAGAAAGAGATAAGATATGGTTCCATGACTAAAAACATTTTCTGTGATCAAAATATACTCCAAATGAAATAAATATTTAAAGAATTATCAGAGGAAATAAAAATTTGAAATATATATATATACACACTCACACATATGTATACAAATACATATGAGACACAACAGTTTGATGTGCTTAATAGAAAATTTTTTTAGAAATTAATATTAAATTTATAATATATATAGAAAAATACAAAATATGAACAATGAGTTCATAAAGAAAAAATGTTAAAAAGCTAATATACAGTAAAAAAAAACAAGAATAAATATTTCTAGTGATTTCAAAAAATAAATGAAAGAAACTATGTAATAATTTTCAAATAGAAAATTGTCTAAGACATGAAAAACTGCAAACACTCTCAGTGAAGATATCCTGGTATTTTCCTGCCTGACTAATGGGAATATAAGTGTGTGTCTGATTTCTGAAAGATAACAAATTAACAAAAGTATTTACCCTTAAATTTTATAAATATCTGTCTCTCAACTTATATACAGATTTTCTTTGCTGTTTTGTTTAAAGTAGCAAAATTATGAATGTTTAAATATAGAGATTAATTAGTAAGCAAAGGAGTAAATGTAGTAATTAGAAAACAAATCTTATAAGAATAATTTATGGATGGGGAGCTTCCAGATGGCACCAGTGGTAAAGAATTCACCTGCCTTTGCAGGAGACATAAGAGACATGGATTTGATCCCTAGGTCAGGAGGAGGACAGGGCAACCTGCTCCGCTTCTTGCCTGGAGAATCTCATGGACAGAGGAGACTGATGGGCTATAGTCCATAGGGTCACAAAGAGTCAGACATGAATGAAGTGACTGAGCAAACACAAAGGTTCATGACATATTACCAGCTAGAGTAAAAAATAGGTTTCAAAACAGTAGATATAATAATGTAATGAGATAGCTTGTACATGTTGTATCTGTGTGTCTTTGTGTATTTGTGAACTGAAGGATTTATTACAAAATGGTAACTTTGGTCATCTCATGGTAATAGAGTTAAGAGGATTTTTTCTTTTTATGCTAGCCCTTGATTTGTATGACTTTTTACTTTTAATATCTAGTGACATTAGAAAAAACATATTCTGATTTCTTTATATCTCATCTGAGTTTCAAGAATATTTCCCACTGTATATCACTTAATGATTTAGTTTTAATTGTAAACTGGAAAAGATGAATATCAATATAAAAATGAACATTGACTAATTTCATGCCCAGTAAGTTAGACTTTCAAATGAATCAGAACCATAAAATGAAACTTCATATTTGAACTTTTCAAATTTAAAATCTATCATACTAAAATAATAATGAAAAAACAATTGTGAAGAAAAAAGTACCTTTTAAAGTTAAAAATTAGACAGTAAATAATTGTGTGTATATCAAAATTAATCTTTTTCTAAACAATTCTTTTATTGTCCAGATAATAGTCCTATATCAAGAGAAGCAAACTGAAAATGCACATATATATAGCATATACATGTACATCTTGTTCTTGATGTCGACTAAAGAAGAAAACAGTGAATATTTTGAATTGTTTAAATTAATAAATGCTAATAAAGGTCAGACTTTAAAATTGAGGCACACATTTTCTACATCTCAATATACAGATCTTCAGTGGTAAAATTAAGTAAAATTTGACAAAATATACTCATTAACCCACACTCTTATGAATATATAAACATTTTCATAATCCCAGAAAATTCTATAGTTTTCCTTTCCAGTCAATGTCTATCTTCACAAGCAACTACTCTAATAATTTGTTTCATCAAGAATTACTTTTTCCCTTTCTAAATATTCATATAAATTAAATGTTACAATATATATTGTTTTCTTTTTTTATCTTTTTCACTCACCTTGATGTTTTTGAGATTCAGCCACCTTTTTTGTGCCAACAGCTTGTTCCATTTTATTGTTGAGCAACATTTTATGAATTGTTCATTGTCTGTGTGAAGATACAATGAACATTCATTCATAAGTTTTTATATGGATACATTTTCATTTGTCTTAGGTAAATATCTAATAAGGAAATTGTTGAGTTACTGGGTTAATATATTTTTAGCTTCATTTTAAAGACTCTAATCAGCTTTCCAAAAAAGTCATTGACCTATTTTTACTACACCATGAACATATGGAAGTTGTGATTGCTCCACATCTTCAACAACATTTGAGATGTCTTAACTGTGTTTTTATTTTTCATCTCTGTTAAAACTAATGAATCCTTTCTTATGTGTTTACTGATCATTTATTGATATATCTTATTAAAAGTTTCCTGTTTTTAAACTAGGTGCTTCATTTGTTTTTATAATTGTAATTTGTATATTTATACAATCTTTATACCATTTTTTACATTACAAATGTTTTCTTTCAACCTATGATTGCTTTTTCATTTTCTTTCACTTGCTTTAGCTGAAATTTTAAATTTTGGCAAAGTTCAATTTAAATAATCTTTACATGCTTTAGTGCTTTCTAAGTAGTCTGACAAATATTTGCTTATCCAAAGATGGAAAGATATTCTTCTGCATTTTTTTCTGAAGCTTCAAAATTATAGACTTAGTATTTAGGTCAATGATCAATCTCAACCAATTCAAAAGCATGGAGAAGTCTAGGTTCATTTCTAGTCTGTGTGGGTATTATACTAAACAAAAATGAAAATGGCTTATGTTTCAAAAAATCTTTGAAATGACAACCAAATAAATCATGTGTTCCATCTGGCTGCTTCTGAGTACAGTTAAGATTAAGGATATTTTAAGTAGTTTTTAAAACATGACTGCTTGATTAAATAGATTTTGCTAGAGAAATTCCTGTCACATTTTTCTCCCTATCTCTATGATAAGGAGAGATACCTCTTTACTTTTTTACTACTTAGTGTGATTATCTATAATCAATTTATCCTTTTGTACATAGACACAAAATACGCTTCATTCTTGTTGCTAAATTCTCTGACTTCATTTATCTCCTTATTGAATATCAAAGATTCGCCCAGCATTTTTTCTCAGTATACTGAGGGATAGTTACAAAAGATGTAATACTTTGTCACTATTTATTGTTTATTTTACAGTTTTGCTGGGTTCCTGACAAACCATAGAATTCACAAGCCTAAAGGACACAATCAAGGAATAGTAATTAGAATTAATAAATAAAAATCTGTAGCTAGAATTCCAATTGTGTAATTGGTAGACTTCCTCCTTCATAAAATGCTGTCAGTGTCCCCATAAATGTTCTAGAGCAGTCACTATAGTTCTCTTTTTACATGATTAATCTTGTCTCTTTTCTTTTTCTTCTCTTCTTTGCTTCCTGAATTTCTCATATAACCTATTAATATTCATGTTACTATCTCTTCATCCTAATTGTTGCTCCTCTCAGTCCAACACAGTGATCTGTCTCCTTTCTTTTAGGTATACTGTTGAGGGAAAGAACAACTTTCCCACAAAAATTATCAGAAAGTGGCTAAATGACTTGCTAGACCATAAAAACAAATGGCCATAGAGTATACTCTATGGCAGTGCACTCCCCTGATTTAACTGTACTCCTAAGTCCCTGTCTCCAGAAAGATTTGAATGAGAGTAGTACAACCCAATCCAATTTGTTGTCTCTTAAGATTTCCACCTTCAGAGTTAGAACCAGTCCTTGTATCCTGATTATCTCTGTTGCATAATACAATGTCTATGAAATGCAGATACTTTACTGCCTGACTTACTGGCATAAAGTATGTGTTTGTGTGTGTGTGTGAGTGTGGTAATTACATGTGTGATATTAACAATTGTATACTCAATAAATAAAGAGAAATAATAACATATTTTTCTCATTTATCTACTATATTAATGAGATCCAAATGACAACATTTATTTTGCTTACTGTTAATCCAGCTATGATCTTAGTAATTGTCTTGTATAGAAAATACAGATTACATAAAACACAGAAATTGAGGACAGAAATGGGTTTTTCTGTAAACGAGCTTGAAAAGTTGTTATATTGTGGCTAGTATTCTCCTCCCCCAAATTTTAATTCACTTAAGATATATTGCATTGCCATAGGGCATACAAGTAATTTTTTTTTAATGGCAATTAAAATTTTGATGCACCATAGGCAGTTAATGATTCTTCTCTGTAGATATCATTCTTTACTTTGGAGCATTCAAATTAATGATTGGAGAGATCTCAAGGACAGACAGGGTTTCTAGAACTTTTTGTCAACATAAAAGACTCTTTCAAATCTGAGTAAGGCAAGGATTCAAGAGTATACACAATCATTTGTTGTTTATACTAGGCACATTGCCAAAAAGAATTGAGGTGGCTTTTATTAAAGAAACAGACTAAATTAAACCATTAAAACATGGATTAAAGCATAAAACAAAAGATGCCATCATCAAGTTTAACTATGTTCATTGGATTATATTTATTCAACCTTTTATAGCAAATCAATGAAAGGTTAACTTCCATTAGCCTGTTTTTAGTAAAACAGCACTGATATATCATTAACTGATAGTATTTCTTATGCAAGTATCTCATTCTTCACAAACATCCATTTTTCATCTGTAAATGGCATATTAAAAGTCCTGTTTCTCTCACAGAGAGCAACTCAATGTTATAAGAAACTATTTTTAATAACTAAAATTTTCATTTAGCAATACAAAATCTTGAATAAAAATTTTAGATTAGGCATCCAGATTAACTCTTTTTTAATTATTTTAGATTTTTTAATATATGTATTCTAAAGGAATCTATGGGTATTACAAATGAACATTTTCTGAATATACAGGTTATATCAGGCTATTTATATGCAACTGTTATAACATCATTTCAGATATTCTTCCTAGTATTTCTATTATACAGATGAGGAAAAGCTCAGAAATACCAATAACATTAACAAGATCAAAAAGTTATGTTTCCAAGAGATTGAAGTTTGAATATAAATAGGTTAAAGCACAGTTCATTGGTTACATTTATTTTTATTTTTCATTTATGCCATTTTTGAATGATGGATTAGAAGATTTACTTTAAATTAGACAATTATAGAATCAGATAAGTTTACTAACCATTTATTTTATTTTTTTTAATAAAATCTAAATTAAAAGGTCAAGAGCATTAAAGGGTATAAGGAAAGGACCCATATTTGTATCAGGATCCACTTTTAAAAAAATTACCCTTTTGCTATTATGACATAACATACATCCAAGCCTATTTGTATCATAAAATGATTGTATCAGGGACAACTAATCTTTCATAGATGTTTAAATTTGATGCTCTTAATATATCTAGAAGACATTGAACCTTCAGAGAAAAATAATTAAATTTATCAAATAAAAAATATATATATAACTAAATGCATGGTCATCACTTTTTAGAAGACACTTTTATTCTATCTATAAATGGTACTTTTTAAAAAAAATCACTACTTAACTATATATAAATTCAAAAGTGGTATTTAACAAATCTTTAACTTACATTGATTTTATAAATATTATAATAGTAATCTGGGCCAAAGGTTGGAAAGAAAAAGAAACTTGATTTAAAGGATTCAAGAAACATAAATATTTTCTAAATAATCTTCCTCACTAAATGCAGATTTAAAGACACTAATATTAGAAAATATCAGTGATCATAAATTTGTACAAATGCATATATGAAATGTAAGGACTTTACAAAAACCAATGGCAAGATCTGATAATAAATTCTTATCTTCAACTTCCATATATTAAAAATTAATAGTGTACATATATTTCTTTAAAAATTTGCTTCTTTGAGGTATTTACAGTTCAAAAATAAAATTTCAGGATCTTGTCATGTATGTTACACTTCTCTTGGTGGATAGAAGGGCTAAAATATGCATAGAATATGAAACCTTGCCATGAAAGCTACCAATATATTTATAATATGTTTTCTTCACCTACACGAACCAATCAGAGCAACCTCATTTCATTCATTTTTAAATAATAATTACAAAAATCAAATATTTTGGGGTGAGATGTGATCATTGGAAAATCCTCAATTGAAAAAAAATTGATATTAATCAACCCAATGCCACACCATATCTATTGTTATACTGGTACTGTTTGATGTGTCAGTTTGTATTTCCACATGAATTTCCTATATTCATTGTATGCTTTTTAAAAATATATTTATAAGTATATAACTCTAAAACATACAGATTATGAAGCATTATATTAGTATGAACACTAATAAGCCTACAACTTAACAAAGACAGTCAAAATATTTCTTTATTTCTTATTCATCCCTGACCTCAGTCTGATTTCTCGCCAGGAACAAGCATTTCCATATTATGGCCATTATTTTCTCAAATTTTTCCAGAAAAATGATTTAATTATGCAAGCATGTATCCCTAAACAATATAAAGTTTAATTTTGCTTATTTGCAAGTTTTGTAAAATATATATCATACTGTTATAGTTTTCTGAGACTTGTTTTTTGACTCCACATAATGTTTCTAAGAGTCATCCATGTTTTGGTCCCTTGCTTTAGTTTATCCATTTTCACTCATCTTTATTCAATCTTATGCATATATTACACTTCACTTAGGAATATAATGCACTATATTGGTTTATTTTCTAAAAGATAGTTTATATTGCCTTCAGTTTTGCTGTTACAAATAATACAACTATGATAAACTTGTATATATTTTCTAGTACAGATTGTGAGAGATCCTTTCAGATCCCAGAGAAGAAGGGCTAGTTCAGTGTATACAGAAGACACAATTGTTTAAATTTACTCACATTCCTATAATGCAAATTGTTTTCCCAAGTGTTCATGCTACTCTACAATATCACTGATAATGTATAATGATAAATTATAATTGACAATGTCTTCAGTGGACATAGTCAACATGATATTTTTCAGGGATTTTAATTTTTGATAATTTATTGGGTATAAAATGTTGTCTCATGGTTTTGTGTTTTTCTGATTGAATTAAATCTTTCTTTAGTTTTATGTGCCACTCCCGAAGGTTTGGATTTAAGGTAGGAGGAGAAAGACATGAGTCAAGGAAAATTCTAGATTTTATTGTCATAAAAACCTGAAGAAAAAATCTAGTTATATTTTTCTGGATGAAGAAGATAGACAATGATCATGTTGGGGTGGAGGTGGAAATAGGACTTTGGTTGATCATGTTAATTTCTAGGTCTATTAGGCACTACTTTTTCCCTTTCATTAGGCACACAAGTAGCAATGTCAAGTGAGTATTTAGATACACAATCATGTAATTAATGGGAGAGGGAAGCAATGTGAAAGCAAAGTGTTGGACAAGAATGCATTGGGAAACAGTGAGAAAATATCTGAGGACTGAGGTATGGCACTCCAGGTATAGAGAACACGTAAGTCAGGAAAAAGCAGCAGAGGAGGATTAAAAGACAGAAGCCAGGGAAGTTAGAGGAAATCAAGTGAGTGGTATCTTGGGAGCAAAGAAAGTAGAAGGAGGCACAATGAGCATTTATGACACATGCTGATTTGTCAAGCCTTCCTCAAGTTCAATGAGAGTCAGGAATTGCCCATTGGATTTAATGACATAGAGGTAATTTAAAATGTCAATAAAAGTTACTTTTTCCAGCAGCACTGAGGGCAAAATTCAGATTGAACTGGATTGGTTCAGGAGAGAATGGGAAGAAACAAAATGGAAACAATGATTATAGACCAATGTCTATACAATGAAATTTTAATGTAGAATTGACAAAAACAGGATATATAGTCCAGAGGGAAATGTGGAAATAACATAACTCATTTTAATTATATATATATGTATATATGTAATATGTATATATACTTTTCAATATATATTTATTTTATGGGAGATAATCATGTTTCAGGATAATAGCAATAATTCCATAAAGAAGAAATTTTAATGATGAAGAAGAAAGAAAAACAGTTGCTAGAATATGTTCATAAATGAGAGGAGATAGTGTCCAGTGCACAGGTAAGGGAGCAGACTCAAGGAGGATAAGAAATTCATTCACAAGAACATACTTTCTTAGGCATTACACTACATGATCACACCTCATATGGATGTTCAGGAGTATGTCTCTTTTGTGGCCTGAAGAGCTTTCTGCTGGTTCAAGTCTGTGTTAAGGCTCAAAGTTGCTTTTAATCCTGGCTTGTGATGACTTGGCAATATAATTACTACAATAATTTAGTAAGACTGTGGTCTTTGAGTTTTATCTGTCACCAATTACATACAAAACTTTGACTTTTATTTTCTAAACATAATTCTAAATTAGGATTGATTTATTTTTCCTCATTGCCTTTTTTTGGTCTCTCTCAAATTCCTGGTGGCTATCATGAAACCAAATGAAACATGAGAATTCTGTGTAAAGATGGTACCCTTAATCTCATTATTATTTAAAAATTTTGAGGCCCTTGATCTTTAATCCTTTTTCAATCTTTTTAATATTGATATTTGTATTTGGAAGAAGTTGGCTGTTCCAGTTACAGGATGTTGTTATCTTTAAACTCTGTTTCCTTTGATCTCTGCTTGAAAACCAGCCAAATATAGCTCAAACCCTTTTTAGAAATATATATGCATACTGTAGTATATTTGTAAAGGCAAATCTATTGTAATGTATTTCTAAAGGAAGGCAATTTTTGCACATCACTTTCTGGCTTTTTAAGCCACTTTCTATAGAATGAAAAGCTGAATAAGCTCATGATAAGCCCTCAAAGTCAAATACTTTACCAAAATCTGTGCCACAGCCTAAAATAGATGTTTATATTTCTAGCATGTGATGCCTATTTCCTCAAAACCCATTGCCGACTGCTAAGCAAATTGTACCTATTTTACACTTTTATTGTGGCAGTGTAACACAGAAATAGCTATTCCACAAATATTTTACAAATAAGCAGATGAATAGCCTAAAAAGGATAGAAAATTATTCTTGTTTTAACACGTTAGTTATAAAAATGACTATAAGATAATCTAGTTTAAAAATAACAAGATGTCACCAGAAAGTCATATGAATTTTTTTCCAAATGATACAGTCTTTTCTAGTTCAGATAGACTGCAGTTCCTCAGTCACTAAGTCATGTCCAGCTCTTTGTGATGCCATGGACTGCAGCACACTAGGTTCCTCAGTCCTCCACCATTTCCTGGAGTTTGCTCAAATTAATGCCCATTGAGCGGGTGATGCTATCTAACCATCTCATTATCTGCCTCCCCTTTCTCCTTTTGCCTTCAATCTTTTCCAGAATCAGGGTCTTTTCCAATGAGTCAGCCCTTTGCATCAGGTAGCCAAAGTACTGGAGATTTAGCACCAGTTCTTCCAGAGAATATTCAGATTTTAATTCCTTTAGGATTGACTGGTTTGATCTCCTTGTAGTCTAAGGGACTCGCAAGGGTCTTCTCCAACACCACAATTAGAAAGATCAGTTCTTCAACACTCAGACTTCTCTATGGTCCAACTCTCACATTTGTACCTGATTACCAGATAAAAGCCACAGCTTCCCTGGTGGCTCAGATAGTAAAGAATTCGCCTGCAATGCAGGAGACCTAGGTTCGATCCCTGAGTTGGGAAGATCCCCTGGGGGAGGGCAGGGCCACCCACTCCAGTATTCTTGCCTGGAGAACTCCATGGACAGAGGAGCCTGGCAGGCAACAGTCCATGCGGTATCAAAGAGTCAAACACAACTAAGCAACTAACACACACACACTGGAAAAGAACATAGCTTTGACTACACTGATCATTATCAGTAAAGTGATGCCTCTGCTTTTTGATATGCTGTCTTCATTTGTCATAGATTTCCTTCCTAGGAGAAAGTGTTTTTTAATTTCATGGCTGCAGTCGCCACCCATAGTGATTTGGGAGCCCAAGAAAAGAAAATCTGTCACTGCTTCCAGTTTTTCCCCTTCTATTTGCCATGAACTGATGGGATCAGATGCCATGATCTTTGCCTTTTTAATGTCAGCTTTTTCACTTTCTTCTTTCACCTTCACCAAGAGGTTCTTTAGTTTATCTTCATTTTCTGTCATTAGAGTGGTATCATCTGCATATTTGAGGTCGTTGATATTTCTCCCAGCAATCTTGATTCCAGCTTTAGATTCATCCAGTCTGGCATTTCACATGATGCAACCTGCATGTAATTTAAATATGCAGGGTAACAGTTTACAGCCTTGTTGTACTGTTATCCCAGTTTGGAACCAATCAGTTGTTCCATGTCTGGTTATGTTTCTTCTTGACCCACATATAGGTTTCTTAGGAGACAGGTAAGGTGGTCTGATACTCCCATCACTTCAATAATTTTTTTTACAGTTTCTTGTGATCCACCCAGTCAAAGGCTTTGGCATAGTGAATAAAGTAGAAATAGATGTTTTTCTGGAACTCTCTTGCTTTTTTGATGATCCAGTGGATGTTGGCAATTTGATTTCTGGTTCTTCTGCCTCTTCGAAGTCCAGATTATACTTTGGCAAGTTTTCCCTTTATGTATTGCTAAAGCCTAGCTTGAAGGATTTTGAGCATATGAATTTAGCACAATTGCATGGTAGTCTGAACATTCTTTGGTATTGCCCTTCTTTGGAATGGAATGAAAACTGCCCTTTTCCAGTCCTGTGGCCACTGCTGAGTTTTCCAAATTTGCTGGCATATTGAGTGCAGCACTTTCACAGCATCATCTTTTAAGATTTGAAATAACTCAGCTGGAATTCTGTCGCTTCCACTAGCTTTGTTCCTAATGCTTCCTAAGGCCCACTTGACTGCACACTCCAGGACATCTGACTCTAGGTTAGTGACCACACCATTGTGGTTATCCAAGTATTTTGCCACCTCTTCATAAACTCTTCTGCTTCTGTTAGGTCCTTATACTGTCTGTGCTTTATTGTGCCCATCTTTGCATGAAACATTCTCTTGATATATCAATTTTCTTGAAGAAATCTTGTCTTTCCCATTCTGTTCTTTTCCTTTATTTCTTTGTATTGTTCACTTAAGGAGGCTTTCTTGTCTCTCCATGCTATTCTCTTGAACTCTGTGGTCAGTTGGGTTTATCTTTCCCTTTCTCCCCTGCTTTTTGCTTCTATTCTTTCCTCAGCTATTGGTAAGATCTCCTCAGACAATTATTCACCTTCTTACATTTCCTTCTTTGGAGGATGGTTTTGGTCACCACCTTCTGTACAATGTTACAAACCTTGCTCCACAGTTCTTTAGGCACTCTATCTACCAGATCTAATCCCTTAAATTTATTCATCATCTTCACTGTACAATCATAAGGGATTTGATTTAGGTTATATCTGAATGGGTTAGTAGCTTTCCCTACTTTCTTTTTTTTCTTTCTTTTTTTTTTTTATTAGTTGGAGGCTAATTACTTCACAACATTTCAGTGGGTTTTGTCATACATTGATATGAATCAGCCATAGAATTACACGTATTCCCCATCCCGATCCCCCCTCCCACCTCCTCCCTACTTTCTTATATTTAACCCTGAATTTCTCAAAAAGGAGCTCATGATCTGAGTCACAGTTGGCCCCAAATCTTATTTTTACTGACTGTACAGAACTTCTCCATTTTTGGTTATAAAGAATATACTCAATCTAATTTCAATATTGACCATCTGGTGATATACATGTGTAAAGTTATCTCTTGGGTTGTTGGCAAAGGGTGTTTGCTATGACCAGCATGTTCTCTTGACAAAATTCTGTTAGCCTTGTCCTGCTTCATTTTGCATTCCAAGGCCAAACTTCCCTGTTATTCTAGGCATCTCTTGACTTCCTACTTTTGCATTTTAATCCCCTATGGTGAAAAGTATATCTTTTTTTGGTGTTAGTTCTAGAATCTGTTGCAGGTCTTCATAGAAACATAAATTCACCCATTCCCATCCATTTTAGTTCATCGATTCCTAAGATGTCCAAGTTCAATCTTGCCATCTCCTGCTTGACCACACAACCAACTTACCTTCATTCATGGACCTAACATTTCATGTACCTTGCAATATTGTTTTGTACAGCAATGGACTTTAATTCCACCACCAGACACATCCACAACTAAGCATCATTTCTACTTTGATCCAGGTGCTTCATTCTTTTTAATTTACTAGCAATTGCCCTCTACTCTTCCCTAGTAGCATATTGGATACCTTCTGACCTTGGGGCCTCATCTTCTAGTGCTCTATATTTGCCTTTTCATACTATTCACAGGGTTCTCAAGGCAAGAGTACTGGAGTGAGCTGTCATTTCCTCCTCCAGCGGACCATGTTTAGTCAGAACTCTTCACTATGACCTGTCCATCTTGTGGGCCCCTGCACATTATGGCTAAAGGTTCACTGAGTTACACAAGCCTCTTCTCCATGACAAGGCTGTGGTCCGTGAGGCAAACAAATAGACTGAGAGCATATCAATTACTTTGCACTCAATAAGGGAAAAAAAAAAGTTCTTTTCTATCTGCTTTTTATAGTTTGATATAGATAGTAACCTCTGAACATAACATTTTTATAGAGGCATTGTATGCAGATATCCCCACTTTTACTCTATTTTCTGTAGAGTCCCTGATATTTACTTTCCTCTCTACAACCTTCATCTATAATCAGATCTTGAATTCTATGTTATTATGAATTTTTCATGTCTGCTCCCTCCCTTGGATTTTACCTAACATGTAACCTAGTCTTTTTAGACCCTCCTCCATCAGCAGCTCTACATGCTTAGTCCACGTATCTACAGAAGGGCTAATACAGACAAAGATTTCAGCTAATGTCCTAAGATTTTCTTCCTCTATCCTAGGATGATAAGAGAATGTAAAATAGTAAGATATTTCATTCAGTTCAGTTCAGTTGCTCAGTCATGTTCGACATTTTGCGACCCCATCAACAAGCAAGCCAGGCCTCCCTGTCCATCACCAACTCCCGGAGTTTACCCAAACTCATGTCCTTTGAGTCGGTGATGCCATACAACTATCTCATCCTCTGTCAACCCCTTCTGCTCCTGCCTTCAATCTTTCCCAGCATCAGGGTCTTTTCAAATGAGTCATCTCTCCACATCAGGTGGCCAAAGTATTGGAATTTCAGCTTCAACATCAGTCCGTCCAATGAACACCCAGGACTGATCTCCTTTAGGATGGACTGGTTGGACCTCCTTGCAGCCCAAGGGACTCTCAAGAGTCTTCTCCAACATAACAGTTCAAAAACATCAATTCTTCGGCACTCAGCTTTCTCTGTAGTCCAACTCTCACATCCATACATGACTACTGGAAAAACCACAGCCTTGACTAGACGGACCTTTGTTGGCAAAGTAATGTCTCTGCTTTTTAATATGCTGTCTAGGTTGGTCATAACTTTCCTTCCAGGGAGTAACCATCTTTTAATTTCATGGCTGCAATCACCATCTGCAGAGATTTTGGAGCCCAAAAAAATAAAGTCAGCCGCTGTTTACACATCTATTTGCATGAAGTGATGGAACAGGATTTGATGATATTAGTTTTCTGAACGTTGAGCTTTAAGCCAAAGTTTTCACTCTCCTCTTTCACTTTCATCAAGAGGTGCTCTTTAGTTCTTCTTTGCTTTCTGCCATAAGGGTGGTGTCATCTGCATATCTGAGGTTATTGATATTTCTCCCAGCAATCTTGATTCCAGCTTGTGATTCCTCCAGCCCAGGGATTTCTTATCATGTACTCTACATATAAGTTAAATAACCATGGTGACAATATACAGCCTGACGTACTCCTTTTCCTATTTGGAACCAGTCTGTTGTTCCATGTCCAGTTCTAACTGTTGCTTCCTAACCTGCATACAGGTTTCTCAAGAGGCAGGTCAGGTGGTCCGGTATACCTATCTCTTTCAGAATTTTCCATAGTTTATTGTGATCCACACAGTCAAAGGCTTTGGCATAGTCCATAAAGCAGAAATAGATGTTTTTCTGGAACTCTCTTGCTTTTCCGACGATCCAGCAGATCTTGGCAATTTGATCTCTGGTTCCTCTGCCTTTTCTAAAACCAGCTTGAACATCTGGAAGTTCACGGTTCACATATTGTTGAAGCCTGGCTTGGAGAATTTTGAGCATTATCTTACTAGCGTGTGAGATGAGTGCAACTGTGTGGTAGTTTGAGCATTCTTTGGCATTGCCTTTCTTTTGGATTGGGATGAAAACTGACCTTTTCCAGTTCTGTGGCCACTGCTGAATTTTCCAAATTTGCTGGCACATTGAGTGCAGCACTTTCATAGAATCATGTTTTAGGATTTGAAATAACTCAACTGGAAATCCATCACCCCACTAGCTTTGTTCGTAGGGATGCTTCCTAAGACCCACTCAACTTCACATTCCAGGATGTCTGGCTCTAGGTGAGTGATCACACCATAGTGATTATCTGGGTCATGAAGATCTCTTTGTACAATTTTTCTGTGTATTCTTGCCACCTCTTCTTCATATCTTCTGCTTCTGTTAGGTCCATACCATTTCTGTCCTTTATTGAGCCCATCTCTTTATGAAATATTCCCTTGGTATCTCTGATTTTCTTGAAGAGATCTCTAGTCCTTCCCATTCTAATATTTTCTTCTATTTCTTTGCATTGATCGCTGATGAAGGCTTTCTTGTCTATCCTTGCTATTCTTTGGAACTCTGCATTCAAATGGGTATATCTTTCCTTTTCTCCTTTGCTTTTCACTTCTCTTCTTTTCACAGCTATTTGTAAGGCCTCCTCAGACAGTCATTCTACTTTTTTGCATTCCTTTTTCTTGTGGATGGTCTTGGTCCCTGTCTCCTGTACAATGTCATGGACCTCCATCCATAGTTCATCAGGCATTTTGTCTATCAGATCTAGTCCCTTAAATCTATTTCTCACTTCCACTGTAGAGTAATAAGGGATTTGATTTAGGTCATACCTGAATGGTCTGGTGTTTTTCCCTACTTTCTTCAATTTAAGTCTGAATTTGGCAATAAGGAGTTCATGATCTGAGCCACAGTCAGCTCCCAGTCTTGTTTTTGCTGACTGTATAGAGCTTCTCCCTCTTTGGCTGCAAAGAATATAATCAATCTGATTTTGGTGTTGACCATCTGGTGAGGTTCATGTGTAGTGTCTTCTCTTTTGTTGTAGGAAGAGGGTGTTTGCTATGACCAGTGCGTTCTCCTGGCAAAACTATATTAGCCTTTGTGCTGCTTCATCCTATACTCCAAGGCCAAATCTGCCTGTTACTATAGGTGTTTCTTGACTTCCTACTTTTGCATTCCAGTCCCCTATAATGAAAAGGACATCTTTTCTGGGTGTTAGTTCTAAAAGGTCTTGTAGGTCTTCATAGAACTGTTCAGCTTCTTCAGCATTACTGGTCGGGGCATAGACTTGGATTACCGTGATATTGAATGGTTTGCCTTAGAAACAGAGATCATTCTGTCATTCTGAGATTGCATCCAAGTACTGCATTTCGGACTTTTTTGTTGACTATGATGGCTACTCCATTTCTTCCAAGGGATTCTTGCCCACAGTAGTAGATATAATGGTCATCTGAGTTAAAGTTAAGTTGAGGTAAGTTAAAGTTCACCCATTCTAGTCCATTTTAGTTCACTGATTCCTAGAATGTCGAAAGTCACTCCTGTCATCTCCTGTTTGACCACTTTCAATTTGCCTTGATTCATGGACCTAACATTCCTAGGTTCCTATGCAATATTGCTCTTTACAGCATCAGACCCTGCTTCTATCACCAGTTACATCCACAACTGGGTTTTGTTCTTGCTTTGGCTCCATCCCTTCATTCTTTCTGGAGTTCTTTCTCCACTGATCACCAATAGCACACTGGGCACCTACAGACCTGGGGAGTTCATCTTTCAGTGTCCTATCTTTTTGCCTTTTCATACTGTTCATGGGGACCTCAAAGCAAGAATACTGAAGTGGTTTGTCATCCCCTTCTCCAGTTGACCACATTCCGTTAGACCTCTCCACTATGACCTGTCGGTCTTGGGTTATATACATACTTTGTTTTGATAATTCATAGTGGAGGTTTAATAATATGTTTGTTGATTAAAAACTTTATAACTTTTATTATGAATCTGATAAACTGTGTTGATCTATTTCTTCTTGATTTTTAGGTTAATATTGAAAATAAAAATTTAAAAATAATTATATAAGTTTATATTTCATGGGTCATAAATATAAAATTAATTCCACTATTATTATATCCATGTTTTATTTATGAAAGGCCTCATTTAGGTTAAAATGCTGTGTTTTGAAAGATTCCTGGCAGGATTATTTCTAAGAAAAAATAAAAATCATGGGAGAAAAAAACCATAGGCTTTTCTTATATAAAAAATTAAGTTCTCATTTTTGAATGCTTTCCTTACTATACCGTTCTCATCTTCCTTTACTCATCTCATATAAAACTAAATTTTTACCACAATATCAACCATATTTTCATACTATCTAATTCATCTTATTATTCTCTATTAGTTCATGAAGCTAATATCTTACTATGCATTACTTCACAGTCTATTGATTACAAATATTCATCTTTGTAAATATCAACCAATTTTATTTTGTTTTATATTGTCTCCTCTTCTATCACATCTAAATCATTGCATGTTTTGATGAAAGTCAAAAATTGATGTTTCTCTACAAAAATTTAAGAAAAGCTAAAATTTTGTATGTTAATTAAGTGTGTGTAACAAAACAAACAACATAAAATTCCATTATGAAAGCATTATAGTTGTTTAAAAATAAAAACTATTTCCAAGAATGTATACAAGTTGAATATAAAAATACAATGTAATCTGTCTGTGACCTTGAACAGGCATGAAGTCTTTGTGGTTAGGGAAGAGAGACTATATTTGTCTTTCTATCTCTAACACTAAGTGTAATACTAATATAAGGATTAATAATATTTTCCTAATAAATAGGTTAGAGATGACTATTAGTTTGAATAAAATATTATTTTAATTTCATTAATTTTCCCAGATTAAATTTAATCTTTTTTTAGGATGGCTTATTGGAGTAATATATCTTTGTTATTTGATTTACTGCTGCTTCAAATTGTTAAGTAAAATTTTCATATTTAAGTTCCCATGGTTAACTTCGAAATGTTCTGTGAACTAATTTTAATGTGCAGTTCAAGATTGTTATTATATAAATGTTTTATGAAAATAAGTACAGTGCATAAAACTTTGAGTGGATTATTTTAAAAATTAACTATTGGGGCAAAATATTAATGCAAAATAACTATATAATTGGTATTGGTAATATATTAATCATTAGAACCATTTTTTAGTCAATGGAAAGCCTATCACCTATAGTTACATGTAAGCAACCAAATGTCTTTGATATTCATGTCTGTGTGTACATGTATTTTATATGTAATTCTGTTGCTATATGCCTAACTATAGTTCTTACTAATTATAAATATTAATTTTTGAGAATTAAAAAGAAATACCAGTTATTAATTCATCCCAATAAACTTTTCTTTATTTTTCCTAATTATTAATCCTGTTTTGTTTTATTTAAAAATCTTTCCTTATTCCAGGTCACAAAGATATTTCCTGGTACCTTTATTTACAATTAATTTTTGACATGAATTTTTGGGTGTATGTATATGTACATAAACATATACATATACTATACAAATATTTATATATATATTTTTTATATATATACACAGTATACATGAAATTGATTTTTGTACACAAAAATATGAAGAACATGGTTTATATTTTTGTTTGTTTTCTGTATGAGTATATAATTGACTTAGCACAATTTTCAGGAAACAATACTTTATTTTACCTCAATTTTTCACAAATCAAATAGCTATTTCTGTGTGTTTCTTTTTCTGAACTCTTTATTTTGTTTCACTGACCTGTTTGTTAGCCCTTAAAATAATACCAAACATATTTAAACACTATAGTTTTACAGTAGGTCCTAACATCCAATAGTAGTAGTTCAACTTTTGCTTCATAGTTATTTATTTCTTAAAATCAGCAATAGACACGTGGCAGTTTTCTTCAATTTGATACACTATTTTAAAATAGATAATTTAATTGAAATATATAAATATTACAATTAATTTTACACAAAATATTTTGTTTTTATTATCAAACATTGACATGCTTTTCTTATTACAGCATAGAAGGACTACTATAAATAACATGGTGTTTAATTTTATGAGAAAGCAACACTACCATGTTTCTTCCTATCATACTCCTTCCACAAACTACTTTATTTCTTAGATGATATCTACCAAGAAGCCGACCAATTCCCTATCTGTTTTTTTTCTGGGGTTTTGTTTTTCACTGAGTGCAGAAGAGGGTACTGTGACGGGACAAGTCTTTGGAGCTACATGTTAGAAATAATGTTGACTTTTCTGATTTGAGGGGCTTGTGTTTCTTATCTAAGAAAAAGAAGGATAAGAAATATTTTGAATTTACCAACTGTTTGCTTTTTCTGTATCTGATAGCGAGCATTCATGGAACACTGCTCTCACTTAATGTTCAATTTAATTTTTATCATGAAAATCCTTTCTAGAATATAATGACACATTTGTTGTCAATCTACACTATCATATTATCACTGAGAATATTTTATTTGAAAGTTGGGGGAAGTTTTATTAGTTTTATACTGCTCTATTTTCACTTAAATATTTTCAAGATATTAATTTATCTACTTGTAATATTTTAAGTGTATTATATGTAATTTTAAATTCTACTATAGACTCTTCTTTAAAGGTTATTTCTGTGCTAACATTTTTTGATAGTAAGGTAGTTTTTGTTTTAATATTAAATTTTTAATGTCTTCCTTTTCTTGATCTTCATATTATATTTAAATCATGGCAATAGTAGTGTTAAACAAGTAGCAAGAACATGTATTTTGAAGTCAAACAGAACTGTGTTGAATTCTAATTCTTCCATCAAACAAATAGGATGGCAACCAGTTAACCTCTCTAAACCTGATAGAAAATAGAATATAAAAGGGCTGTTTCATAGTGTTTCATGGATTAAATTTGTAAAACTAACCCAACACCTGGCATGCACAAAAAGTTTTTAATAAACATTTGTGATGATAAATTAAAATACTGGCTTCTATAACTTTGTCTTTATATTTATATTATTATTCAGTACCTCATTTTCTCCTTCCCCAACTCTGTTAAAAGGATTATCCTTTATCAAGGTGAATGTCAATCAAACTGTAACTCATATTTCTTTCACAGTTAAGCTCCTTAAAATACAGTCAATATGGGCTTTCTATATTTCCACTTTTCCTATTTCCTCTAATAATCACTAAATTTGATTTGTCACCTCACTGAAGTTACTCAGGATAAAGTGACATTCTAATTGCTAGATCCATGGATTAAGTTTAAGTATTCCCATTATCTTTTAATGTCAGTATAATTTGGAAAAACTGTCAACTTATTAAAAAGTTAGCAAAACTAATTGAGAGTCCACATAAACTACGAAAAAGAATAAGGCTTTGGTTTCTGGCTTTTTTACTGTGTAACTTTTAGCAAGTATTTATTTCTCTCTGTAGGCCTTTGATTTCTCTATTAGAAAAACAGATTAAAAATTAAGTCATATATAGATTTATGGGTTATGAGGAACAACAGGATGATAAATGATGAACATTTGATTCATAGTGGAAAATAAGTAATAAGTAACATTTAACATCAAGGGGGCCTTAGGAAGCATCACTACAAACAAAGCTAGTGGAGGTGATGGAATTCCAGT
Source organism: Cervus elaphus (assembly GCF_910594005.1). Classification (NCBI taxonomy): domain Eukaryota; kingdom Metazoa; phylum Chordata; class Mammalia; order Artiodactyla; family Cervidae; genus Cervus; species Cervus elaphus. The sequence continues at coordinate 53,201,904 of NC_057835.1, forward strand.
TGAGCTATTTCAAATCCTGAAAGATGATACTGTGAAAGTGTTACACTCAATATGCCAGCAAATTTGGAAAAGTTAGCAGTGGCCACAGAACTGGAAAAGGTCAGTTTTCATCCCAATCCAAAAGAAAGGCAATGCCAAAGAATGGTCAAACTACCGCACAATTGCACTCATCTCACACGCTAGTAAAGTAATGCTCAAAATTCTCCAAGCCAGGCTTCAGCAAAACATGAACCCTGAACTTCCAGATGTTCATGCTGGTTTTAGAAAAGGCAGAAGAACCAGAGATCAAATTGCCAAGATCCTCTGGATCGTCGAAAAAGCAAGAGAGTTCCAGAAAAACATCTATTTCTGCTTTATGGACTATGCCAAAGCCTTTGACTGTGTGGATCACAATAAACTGTGGAAAATTCTGAAAGACATGGGAACACCAGACCACCTGATCTGCCTCCTGAGAAATCTGTATGCAGGTCAGGAAGCAACAGTTAGAACTGGACATGGAACAATAGATGGGTTCCAAATAGGAAAAGGAGTACATCAAGGCTTTATATTGTCACCCTACTTATTTAACATATATGCAGCGTACATCATGAGAAATCCTGGGCTGGAGGAATCACAAGCTGGAATCAAGATTGCTGGGAGATGTATCAATAACCTCAGATATGCAGATGACAGAACCCTTATGGCAGAAAGTGAAGAAGAACTAAAGAGCCTCTTGATGAAAGTGAAAGAGGAGAGTGAAAAATTTGGCTTAAAACTCAACATTCAGAAACCTAAGGTTACAGCATCTGGTCCCATCACTTCATGGCAAATAGATGCAGAAACAATGGAAACAGTGGCTGAAGTTATTTTTTGGGCTCCAAAACCACTGCAGATGGTGACTGCAGCCATGAATTAAAAGATGGTTACTCCTTGGAAGGAAAGTTATGACCAACCTAGACAGCATATTAAAAAGCAGAGACATTACTTTGCCAACAAAGGTCTGTCTAGTCAAGGCTGTGGTTTTTCCAATAGTCATATATGGATGGAGAAGGAAATGGCAACCCACCCTAGTGTTCTTGCCTGGAGAATCCCAGAGATGGTGGAGCCTGGTGGGCTGCCGTCTATGGGGTCACACAGAGTCGGACACGACTGAAGCGATTTAGCAGCAGAAGCAGCAGCATGTATGGATGTGAGAGTTGGACTACAAGGAAAGCTGATTGCCGAGGAATTGATGCTTTTGAACTGTGGTGTTGGAGAAGACTCTTGAGAGTCCCTTGGACTTCAAGGAGATCCAACCAGCCCATCCTACAGGAGATCAGTCCTGAGCGTTCATTGAAAAGACTGATGTTGAAGCTGAAACTCCAATACTTTGGCCACCTGATGCAGACTCATTTGAAAAGACCCTGATGCTGGGAAAGATTGAAGGCAGGAGGAGAAGGGGACGACAGAGGATGAGATGTTTGGATGTCATCACTGACTCAATTGACATGAGATTGGGTAAACTCCGGGAGTTGGTGATGGACAGGGAGGCCTTACGTGCAGTGGTCCATGGGGTCGCAAAGAGTTGGACATGACTGAGCGACTGAACTGAACTGAACTGAACATTATTTCATTACTTAAAATACTTCTGCTGATTTGAAATGCAAGCAGCCAAATAAAGTATTTTTTGATGTAAATATTTTAATTTTAGAGAGATGTTTAAGCTTTTGTTTCAAGATAATATGATTGTCCTTGTTAACTAAAATTAAATTAAGCCACATATGTACATGTGGTAATATCACATTTGATTTAATACACTTACAGCAATAATACGCATCCAAAGGTTCAGGGACTATAATGAGTTTAGATGCAAAAAATTATTCAGAATTGTGTTAAAACTATATAAAGTTTTGCATTTGAGATAGGATATTTTATATGGAAATGTGTTTTTACCCAAGAAAAGTAATGTTAATACAGTGATCTAATTCTATGATCAACAAGATAGTTAATCTTTATTAACTGTAACAGAACATAAAGCATTTATTTAATATCTTATGCTTTCCTCCTCTAATATCTTTTGTGAAAAAAATGACAAAATAATTTTCTACCTATGACCAGTCCCTTTTCCCAGTTGTTTTGTATCAGACAGGATACAATTGGAAACACAAACGGAATTAAATATAAGAAGAGAGTTTTAAAAGGCCTAAAGAGATGAAACCAGATAATAAGAGAAGTAATTCAAAAACTATTTAGTATATGAAGGAATTATAGCTCAAAAAACAAAACAAAACAAAACACTGGGGAAGGTCGGGATATGCAGAATGCAGGGCACACTGACTGCTGGGCAATGAAGAATGCTGGTCTACGGAAGGGGGCGGCACTTAGCGGACACTGGGGTAAAGGCGGTGGGCCACTCGGCACATGCTGATCCCACAGAGGATGAACCACATGACCGCTACTAGGTCCTCCAAGGAAGGATGCTTTCACTATCAAAGCTGGGACCATCAGAGAAATGCAACCATTTCCATAGTTGCTGTCAGGAGCAAAAGAAGAGAAAGGAAGAAAGAAGGCCACTTTCCCATTTCTTCTCTCACCAAAGGTTCCTAATATTCAGAACTAGTCAGGAAGGCTCCTGTTGCAGAAGTCTCAACAGAGTATGGAAGTATGGGGTTGGGGATGACAAACAACCAACAAATAACTGGCTCTTTCCAGTTATTTTTGCCTTCTTTTGTTTATTTTAGTTTTTTTCCTTTTTATTTTCCCTTGTGGTGGTTCATTGCAAAGTGGTCAGAATGAATGTAGTATATTGTATTAAATTAGAATAAACACTACCTAGAAAGCTAGGCTGGGTGCAAAGATGAATGATCATCAAGCAAGTCTATGTCTATAGACTTTATTTGGTATGTGATTATGAGTTATTAAAGGATTATAAATTGCAAAGTAAGAAAGTACCAAGGTCAAGTATTCATGAATTGTCACTTTCGGAGGCCTGTGAAGAAGACTTTAAGATTATAGGCATGTCAAACTAGAAGCAGAAGGACTTCTCCTAAGTCTATCAAAAGAGTTTAGATAAGAGAAGATGAGGGTCTAAATTTAAGCAGAGCTAATGGGAAAGAGGGCTTTCCCAGTGGTTCAGCTATAAAAGAATCTACCCACAATGCAGGAGATGCAAGTTCGATCCCTGGGTTGGGAAGATCCTCTGGAAAGGAAATGGCAACCCACTCCAGTATTCTTGCCTGGGAAATCCTATGGATAGAGGAACCTGGCGGGTTACAGTCCACGAGGTTGCAAAAGAGTTATACAGACCTAGAGACTAAACAACAATGGTAATAGAGATCAGTATCTGGAATTGAAATCTACTTTATACACTTTGCTTTCTATTTTAATGTGTAACATTCAATTAGAATTAGAATACACACAATTAGAATTAGAATTTCGTTATTGGATTGCTCTACATTTCTATGTGGTAAAACACTGTAGCCATTCCAGAGCACAAGCATACCTCAGAGATACTGTGGATTTTGTTCTAGTTCACTACAGCAAAGCTAATACTGCAATAAAGCAAGCTACATGAATTATTTTGTTTCCCAGTACATATAAGAGTTACGTTTACACTACACTCTAGTCTATTAATTGTATGAGAGCATTCTGCCTAAAAAAATATACACACCTTAATTTTAAAATATCTTGTTGCTAAAAAATCCTAACCATCCTCTGAGCCTTCAGCAAGTAGAAGTAGTAACATCAAAGATCATTAACCATCATAAAACATATTAATGATTAAAAGTTTGAAACAATGCAAGAATTACCAAGATTTGACACAGAGACACAAAGGGAGCAAATGCTGCTGGAAAAAATGAGGCCAATAGATTTGCTTGACACAGAATTACAACAAACCTTCTAGTATCTACAAAGTGCAATAAAGCAAAACACCATAAAATGAGCTGTGCTTATAACATAGCTTTAAAAATGTTTTGGTTCATCTCTATCTTGTTAAAGATACTGAGAACATATGTGCTTTAACAGTAATAATTCTAAAATTTGTCTTAAATTAAAAAAAAATCTACTTCCCCTTCTCAAATTGTGAGAGCCTCTTCTTTGTTATGACACTATTCATGCATTGTGGAGGCAAACAATTTCTCCATCCTGGTAGTGCTTATAATCTAGTAAGAACAGATGGACAATAAATAAGGAAACAGATTAGACAGATTGTGATAAGTGCTTTTGTCATTGTTAGACTTTGGACATCTCTGAATCAACATATATTTTCAAAAGATAACTCTGGTGATGGAGTTGAAGGCATACTGGGAGAGGGGGCAAATAATGGTGACTTGGGTTGTGGAAGAAGCTTGAGGAAGTAGTGAGGAACCATCAAATTTGGATATACTGTGACATTAGAAGACAGAGATTCCACTGAATTATTAGACACATGAAAATGTGTGAGATAGATATCAAAGAAAGCTATAGAGCTTTTGGGTTACACAGCAAGAAGACTAGAATTTACTGAAGAGACTAAGAAAGGGACAGACTTTTGAACTGAGGGCTTCCCTGAGGGTTCAGATGGTAAAGAATCTGTCTGTAATGCAGGAAACCCAGGTTCAATCCCTGGGTCAGAAAAGATCCCTGGAGGAGGGAATGGCCACCCACTACAGTATTCTTGTCTGGAAAATCCCATGGACACAGGAGCCTGCCGGGCTATAGTTCATGGACTCGCAAAGGGTATGACACTACTAAGCAACTAATACTTTCGCTTTCAGTCACTATAGGAAACAGAGGGGAAGAAAGAAACCTGCTAGATGTCACACAATAGCAAATGGCAACACTGTGATTTATTCCATGAAGTCCAGCCCCAGTGTTATTATTTAACGTATTGATGCTAAATGAGCCTGGGTAGGTTAATCATCAAAATTATGGTAAAAATAATACTTAGCATGTGCTAGGCACTGTGCCAAATTTTCACAAGCATTATCCCACTTAATCTTCACAATATGACAATCGGATAACTCCTAGTATCACCTTCTGTTTTCCCTCATTTATTGGAATAAAGTAATTTACCCAATATTAAGTTACTCACAAGCCACAGAATATGTGTAATCCAGTTGTATACTCTAGAATCCAGGTTCATGGTCACTAACTTCAACTGCTTCTTTTTAAAACCCTCAAACTTTGGAAATAAAATATTCATTAACAATTGCAGGTGTTTATGCAAGATGGGGACAATGTAAAATATATTTAAATGTCTAACTGATTAATTGCCCAAAATAATTTCTCTGTACTTTTTTCAATGGTTCAAATGGACTGCCTTTGGAATGATGGTGACTTATAGCTTTAAAAATAGATGACATAACATATTATAAAAATGAGGAAGAGAGGACATTATAGAAATTTTACACTATTTTACAGTATTTGTAGCTGATAAAGAATAAATTGAAAATTCTCGATAATGAATTTCATAGTTTCTAGATAAAATGTTGATCCTGAAGATACAATTTAAAGTCACTAGAAAGAATGTGTTTGATGTGAATGCAATGACTCTAGATATAGTGAGTTGAAGATATGCTCAAGCTATGTTTTTGACGGGAAAAAATCATTTACTCCATGGGATAGTGGCTTACACTCATAATTCACATCCTGTCTTATGGAATTGTTTTCATTGACAAAATCTAATAGAGAGAATACTGTTGGCATAGAGAGGTATTCAAGCAAGTGTTACAGGCACTTCAATTCAATGGAAAGAATAGAAAAGAGTAAAAATGAATGTTGGTTGCCTATTCTTCTATCTATATCTTTGTTGTTCAAAGTCATATCTATATCCTAATTCTTACCCATCTGTATATATCTATACCCATTTCCGTATCTAAATCTGTACCTAGCATATGTTTCCAATACTGTGAATTTGTGTTTCTCATACATGATGCCTTTTTTGGGAATTTTATATTTGATAGAAGCTACAGCTTATTCACTCTCAACAAATGATGTAATCACTCAAATATTGCCTTGGCCATCTTTTCCTCTACTATTACAATTATTTTCACCTTGACATAACCATGAATTATGGTGCTGTACTTCATGTACCCCAGTGTCAATAGGATGTGCATGATTTATTCTCACAGAACAGTCATTAAAGATTTATTTGTTCCGTGCTTTTCTTTATTTCTGTTTCAGCCAAGAATTCCCTTTATATTACCTGGATCACTTGTAAGAACTGTATAACCAAAGCAAAAGTGTAAGATAATTCAAATCCAAAAGTCTTACTGCTAGTAATGAGAAATCACCATGGGAATGCTGGTTTTATCGTATCATTTATCTTAGCCTCAGTATGCTGTTGAGTGCAGATGAAAGCACAATGAACTTTGAGTCATAGCACTAATGAAATTAACATTTAGTAGCAATTTCTTAGGCTCCAAAAAATACAGCAGGCCACTCATGTGAATTCTCTTACTTAAAAATCACAAAATTCTGGGATTTTGTTAACATTACCAATTTTTAAATATAGGGCTCTCTCTCTCCCTCTTTTTACACTCCTCATGTCTGTTTTCCCTCTATCTCACTATATGTAGTAATATGCTAATAGCCATTTAATTAAAACTGTGACTTTTATATTAATTCTTTTAACTAGAGCAAGTTTGAAATACTGTAATCAGTTGATAGGAACTATATACATATATATAGTCAATGTTTATATTTGACTTTAATTACATTTTTAAAGATAGTGTAGATCTAATCATACTTCATGCTCAATTCTCCCAGAAATAATAAGATTTTACTGTTAAAAGTTGATAAATACATTTAGATAATGATACAGGTATCATCTTTATCCCCCAATCTTGATGTTTCAAAGGTTTCCTTTATATTAAGCTGTAAAATGGCATTTTCATTACCATTAATTTAAGAAAATTGTATACAAGCCACCAATTATTTAAGAAGCATATGCATTGACATTTTAATAGACTTTCTGGTAATTTAAATTTCTATCAGTTTTGCATAAATTACCAAATAATTATTTTAGTACTTTTCATTAGAGTCATTAATATAAAGTTACAAGTTAGTCATTTCATTCTCTCTGTTACTACTACTAACTCATTAATGTATGAAATATCATTAATGTTTCTGAATCTTTTAAGAGGAAATGCTTAAATAATGTTTTCATCTAAAAGCAAGCATTAGAAGTGATAGGACTGCTTGCTTTAAGTGTGTGAATTTTAGAATATTCCACAGTTTCTGATGAGTGTTCTGCCTGGTAAGTAACAAAAGGCTGAAATACGATTAGGGGTGCATGTGGGATTAGGGGAAAGGTAGAACAGGGGTTATACATTAGAAACTGTTAAGAGTAAGATGAAAAACAACCAACACCTTCTGCCCTTCTGTCAAATGAGAGAATCTAGTGGAACAATGGCTATAAAGTTGTTCAAGACAAAACATTCACCAATACAAATGTGAAACAGAGGAAATGCTATGATTTTTTCATGAAACTAAATGTATGAAAAGCAAATTATTGTTCTTTAGTCCAAGGTTACTTGCAGTTTTAAACATCAAGTTTATGGTGAGAGACAATATTGTTGTGATAGCATACCACAAAGTAGCTATGTAGCAAAATTAACATATTTCAACACTTAATTGGCCGTTCCTCAAATTTTAACTTTTATAAAAAATCATATCTGAAGGAAACTTACATTGCATAATTCAAGGACTTAACCCTGACATATGTGTTTGCAAATCTTACTTAGTTTTCCTAATAGGGAAATATCTTTGCTAACCACTAATAATCTTTGCCATAAAGGTTTTAAGATATACAGATGGTGATCCCCTATTACTTTCCTGGCATTTAATTTAATGACTTCAAGATTATTATACAGTTCTTAATCAGACTCAACTACTTAAAGGTACTATGTAGGTAAAATCATGTTTTTATCTGTTCCAAATATTTGTTAAGAAACTTATATGGGCATTGTGGAGAAAAAAAAATGAATTACACATTCATTTTGCCCTCGTGGAAAAGTCATTTTCCCTATGGGGAAATCATAGGGAAAGAGAAATAGACTGGGGATGGGCGTTACGGGCCTATCTTCGCTCCACTGCCTATCAGTTATCTTGATTTAAACAGTTTACTGATCAATTCTGAGCTGTGATTTCTTCCGTTTCAATTCAGGGAAAACAAAACTACACTTTAGTATTCTTTTCAAAGGAACATAAAATGTCATTCACTATGTAACCTTATTATATATCAATAAGAAGGGAATATAATTGACAAAGTAATAAAACAATATATGAAAAACTGTTTCTCAAATATCTGAATTCCATGGAAAATACACTTATCCATAAAACAGTATATACTTATAGTACATAGAAAATGTACTTTTACATATGCTTAAAATATGTGTATATTAACACATATAATCCATAATTTATATTTGATATAAATCATATTAGCCTCACCTGAAAAGTGTTTTTAAATTACATAGTTATTTCCTAAAAGATGTTTCAAACATATTTACATAAAATATATAGTCTCCCTGTAACTCTTTATATTAATAACATGATAAAAAATAACTCTGAATAAGAGTCTCTAAATAGACCACTTGAATTTTCTTAACAATCGACATTTCTTTACAGTCTTATGATTCTTTAAAACACTGTTCCAAGAACACAATTATTGGATTGAAAAGGAAAATATTATAATGTTTTCACATTCTCCTATCATTCCAGTTCATTAATTTAACCATGTAAGTGAGCCTCTTAACATGCAATGCTTTGCACGAAGCACTAGTGATAAACTATTGAGTACCAAACACTGCCTTCAGGAAGTTTTTGCCCAAGGAGAAAGAGAGATGCATAATAACTAATCACACATAAATATTAAATTATAAAATGAAGTCTTGTAAAGAAAAGTAACTAATGGGCTTCATAACTGAAAGTTTGTTTTCAAATCAATCATGCAATTTATCACAGAAGGGAGTAAAACAAGTTACTGGAAATCCTCATAATGGTACAACTATCCAGAAAATAAGTTTAAAAACACATCTTTCCTCACTTACTGAGATGAAAAAGACTTAGTCTCCCATTATGCAACATGCCACTAAATGCTGAGTATTTAAAGATAATTTCAGAAAACTTGCTTTTCATAAATGGGAAAAAATTTTCATATTGTTCTCTATCATGGAAACTTTAATGATAATGATAAAGGTTCTAAATATTGTCTAAATTATTGGATTACTTAATGTATATGAAGATGAATAAAAATCTGACATTGCATGTAAAATAACGTGTGTGTGTGCATTCGTACTTCAAATATTTACTATTTAGATTTAATTCATGTGCCAAGGAAAATGGGACAATGAACAGGGTGTTCACTAAAATATGGGACACAAAAACATGCAATATTCTTGGACTTGGTTCTATTGTGAACTTGATCATGTTGTTTAATATATCCCAGTCCCTTTTGCCCTCTGAGGATAAAATTGCATGTTTTACCTACAGAGAGAGGTTTTTAAAACATTATATTCAAATAAATGCTGCATCAATAGGTTCTGTATCTACTTATTTTATATGATGTCATAGGCGTTTCTGTAACTTACAGTGGTCACCAGGTTTCATAGGACCTGTATTTTCATTTGTAGAATAAGTTAATATTTTAGTTACATTTAAAAATGTTTATTTCAAAGCCCAAAAAGAGAGCTATGCGTTGTTTTCCTATTATTGATGCAACAAATTACTGCAGACTTAGTAGTTTAAGCAACAGAAATTCACTGTTTCGCAGTCTGGAGAATTGAAGTTCAAAGTGGATTTTACTGGGCTGAACTCAAGGTGTCAGCAGGTCTGCATTTCTTATGGAGACTCCAGGAGAAAATCTGTTCCTTAGCTTTTCTAGCTTGTAGAAGCTGCTTGTCCTTCTTTGACTTGCGTGCCTGTTCTAGCTTCACAGTCAGAAACTGCATCACTCTAAGCTCTGCTTTCACTGTCTCTTCTCCTACTCTCTCTCTGATCCTCCTACCTTCCTTTGATAACGATACTTGTGAATACTTTGGCCCATCCTGATAACCTAGGGTAATTTCCTATTATTAAGACTTTAACTTAATCACATCTATGGAGTTCCTTTTGTCATATAAGGGGACATATTTAAATATTTCAGGGATTAAAGCCCAGGCAATTTTGGAAGGCCATAATTCATAGTATAATATCATATATACTATCATAAAGTCTGATTATAAGGCAAAATATGTTTTCAGACTTTGTTGTTACAAAATCATTTGCCATTTGTTTTCCATGACAATCTTTCTTCCTTTTCTGAAAGACACTCTGAGCATTTAAAGTGTAAAATACTTTATTTTTACATCTTTAAACTAAGAAATAATGTTGAAAAACTATAGAAAATTAGTTAACAACTAATTAATTACTAAATTACCCAGAAATTGTAGTACTATGTATATTCTCAAGAGAAATACACATAAATGCTTACAAAACATGTAATACATGTGAATGGCAATATTATTTAATAAAGACCCAACTGGATAAAAAAAGTCCACCAACAATAGAATGGATAAATAAAGTATATTCATAAAATGGAATCCTATATAGCAATGAAAGTTAAGTTTCATACTACTCCTACAATAATACAAAGGTAATGTTGAGTCAAAGAAGACAGAGATAAAATAATTATATGATTTCATTTAGATAAAAGATTTAAGACCCAGAAAGCTGGTTTGTTTCATCGGAAGTCAGGTAGTGGTTGGTATCCTTGGGATGGAGATAGTACTGAGTCACAGGGAGCACAACTGATACTCAGTATTGCTTGCAGTGTTTTATTTCTTAATTTGAAACATGTATAATCAGTGATAATTCAGTAGCATATATACTTCTGTCTTGTATAACCATCTGTATTGATAGTGTAGTTCACTGAACATATTTATTATCAAAAAACAAGTTTATAATATTAGATTATAAAAGTATATTATTTTATAAAAGTATTATTCAAGTATATCCTGGTTATAAATGATACATTGTTTTAAGAATGAGAATACCAAAACCCTTAGGGTAAAAAGATGCTCCCGCCCAATTCTAATAAAAGAAAGTTGTAGATTTATTACTATTAAATAAAATAAATTTATGATCAACTCATTTCAGAAACGGAGTGACAACAAAATGTCTAGTTCACTGAGAAATATAACAATAATTTAAACTTCCATATACCTAATAATGGATCCCCCAAAATATATTTTGAAATGAACATAGCTACAAAGAAAAATATAAAAACTTATAGTCATATTGGGAGATTTAAGCATATCTCTTTCAGGGTCTAGTAACAGCATTTACAAATAGTCAGCACAGAGATGATCTGAATATTAACAAATTTATCCAAAAGATATACTGAATACTGCAACTAGCCCCTGATATATACCTATTATGACAGGCAGAAAAATGATCTCAGAATAATGTCCCCTCAGAACCTGTGAATATGCTATATCACAAGATGAAAGAAGCTTTAAAAATGGAATTAAGATTACAGATATTATAATAGGAAGATATTTGAATTATCAATTTGGACACAAATCTAATTATATGAGCATTTAAAAGCAGAGAACTCTCCAACTAGATGCAGAAGAGTCAGAAAACTTCCTCCATCTGGAGACAGAAGAGGGAGCGCCAGAAAGATGATGTTGAAAGATAAACTAAAGAATTTGAAGAATGAGAACCTGGACTGCCATTTCTCACTCTGGAGATGGATGAAAGGAGCCACAAACCAAGAAATGCTCACAATTTCTAAAAGCTGAGAATGACCCCAAGCCAACAGCCAGCAAGGAAATGAGGTCCTTAGTTCTACAACTTCATGAAGCTGAATTCTGGCAACAGCCCTCTGAATTTGGGAGTGGAAGCAGACATAACTTCAGAGTTTTCAGAAAGCAAAACGTTCAAGTTGACATCATGATTTCACCCTTGTGAGACTCTAAGCAAAGAATCAGTTAATTTACACCTACCTAGACACATATACCTGTGAGATAACCATGTGTTAAGTATGTGTTAACTTGAACTAGGAATAGGAAAATAATATGCTGTCCTTTATAAGAAAACTAAGTACATAATCAAAAGTCCCAATATCTGACCATAAAGAAAATTTGAATGAATTTTGAAGGATTAAATTCATACAGAAAATGTTATCTGACTGTAATACAAATGAGAAACACATTGGTAAATATATATATATATATAACTAAAGCAACCCATATTTTAAAATTTAAGAGAGATATTTCTAATCACAGAACAAAGAGGAAATCACAAAGGAGTTTAGAAAAAAGTTCAAATAAGTCCCTTATGGAGCATAGTTTATGCAGCAAAAAGAGAAAAAAAATTAAAGCCAATGCTTATATGATCTAGAGAAACTGCTATGTAAGTGTTCAAGAGTGGATTCTTTTGCATTTTTTTTTTAATTGGCTGCACAGATCGGGGTGTAGAATCTTAGTTCCTGATCAGGGATCAAACCCACTTCCCCTGAAGCAGAACCACCAAGTCTTAACCACTGGACTGCAGGAAAATCCCAAAAGTGGACTTTCATAAGGCTGTTGATGAAGATCTACTGAATAAAGTACATAGAATCCAAATGTTCATCAACAGTGAGTGAATCAATTAACTGTGGTATATTTATTGCAATAGATTCCTATACAATAGTGGTTCTCAAAATGTGAACCATGTATCCTTGAAAACAGAATTTTCAGGGAGTCCATAAGATCAAAACTATTTCTATAATACTTTTGAAAGAAAAGTGAAAGTGTTAGTTGCTCAGTCATGCCCTGAACATTCAGGCTCCTCTATTCATGGAGATCTCCAGGCAAGAATATTAGAGTGGGTAGTCATTCCCTTCTCCAGGCTATCTTCCTGACTCAGGGATTAAACCCAGGTCTCCCGCATTGCAGGCAAATTCTTTACCATGTAAGCCATCAGGGAAGCCCCATGATACTGCTGAGGCATTTTTTACTTTTTTTGTCTGTGTTGACATTTGCCCTCATGTACAAAAGTAATGGTGGGTATAAAACTGCTGGTGCATTAACACAAGTCAGTGACTTCAAACTGTATTAGTAGTCACTAGTCATTGTATTCTTTACTGCCACATACTTGTAGTGCAAAAAAAAAAAGAAAAGAAACCTAGTTTTTCCTAAGAATGCTCCTGTTAAAGTTATAACTAATTATTTTATTAAATGTCCATCCTGTAACACTCCTCTTTTTAACAACCTGTGTGACAAAATGGAAAAAAAAAAAAATGAAAAAAACAAAACTTCCTTATGCCTACCAAAACATGATGGTTGGCTGAAGGAAAAACAGTTTGAGCTGTCAGCAGACTTAGCCACATTTTTCATGGAACAACATTTTTATTTGAAAGAATGACTAACAGGTAAACTATGGTTAGTTACACTTAGGCATTTGTTATCTATTTCCCCCTTGCCCCTCCAAAAAAAGAAAAAGAGCCTCACTTGTTACTTTAAGAAAAACAACTGGCAGATTTGCTGTCAATGATGAAATCTGAGTTTTCAATTAAAATCTTAAAATTTTAGAAAACTTCAATCCACAACTATAAGCTTTAGAACGTCACCAAATTTAAAGATTTTTCTGGTTAGTTCGATAGAAATAAAAATAAAGGTGATTTTTAAATATTTTATAATGAAATAGATCAATATATATCAATACTTGGAAGATCTCTAACTCAGTGAACCAATATATTCCAAATGACCAGTGTATACATAATGTTAAAAATGCATGAGTAAATATAATCTATTACAATAGCAAGGTGAACCAAAGGAATTTAACGTTACAGAGTACAAACAATGAACTGATCCAGTTTGAATTCAACATTGTAACTGTCAAGTTTTTATGTAGTACCAAAGAAGAGCAACCATTTTTACATACAAAAGCTACTAGAATACTCTTCCCTTTTAAAACTAAATACCTAAGTGAAATCACATTACTTCATACCCTTCAAACAAAATAACATATTGCAAAATATTCCATAAAGGAGCAGATATGATAATCTAGTTATTTTCTACTAATAGGCCAAACATTAAAGAGATTTGCAAAAATAGAGTACAATGTATTCTCATTTTTTGCTTTGGAAAAAAGCTATTTAATATTAAGATATTACTTATGTCAACATGTAATGGGCTTATTCTGGATATTTTAAAATAATCAATGTACATTTTAAAATGTTTCTCAGTTTTAACTTAAATAGAGTAAATATTGATAGATCAAGCCCATAATATCTCTGGGGTTCTTAGTAAATTTTTAGAGTAAATAAACCCGAGACAAACAAGAACTTATGCTATTCAGAAATAAAAATTTATTGTAATTTCAGTACAGACTAATCTTACCTATATAATGTTGGGCAAAATAGCAAGTATATTAAGAAATAGTATAATTCCATTGCATAAAAATTTCAATTCTTACTCTTATATTAAAAATAAAAAATAAGAATGTGATGTAAAAGGCAATTCATAGAAAAATTTTTAAATAATTTATCTTCATTAGTTTTAGGAAAATTACATCCCATGAATGTGCTTTTTCTTATTTTTAATTTTTCTTTTTTGGTTTATAAAGTGTCAATTGTAAATTACCTTTTATATAATTGAGCTTATAATTATATGCAATAAATTATTAGCAAAATAACTAGTAAGTTATGGGCAAAATATCAGACAAATATTTCTTATGCAAATTATGAATATTAACCAAAAATAATTCACAACTATTAGTTTTAATAGAACCTCCTAGAATCTGTTAAAACAAAGTCACTTTTCATTTGTGGACATTTGTTTCATAATTTCATATTTAGATCACATTTCTGTTTTTAATATCAAATTTCTCTAAATATTTCCCACTCTTTATATATATTTTAAACAATCAGGAAAATGATTTGACAAAAATCTCTTCTAAATGTTGTTAAAATCAGCAATTAAAATGTACACAGAAAATCCATAGCCTCATAACTTATTTCCCAAAGTTTGAATTGATCAATATCCTAATGTAAATGATATATGTAATAGATATGACAAGCAGTAATAATACACACACACATAAATACATCTATATATACTTATAGTAATTACTTTATATGAATGACATGTTCAAATCAACATGTCATAAATTAATTCACACCACACACACACACACACACACACACACACACACTTGTACAAAACTTGGGGATTTGATAAAAATGATTTTTAATACTCTTTCAGTTCTATTAGGTAAAATGTCTATAACTAACAGATAATTCCACTTATGTTTCAGGTTAACAGGATTCCATCTGCCACCACCAGTAACAAGTACCAAATCTGTATTCTCACTACGTTTGACCAGTGATTTTGCAGTTAGTGCTCATGGATTTAAAGTATACTATGAAGGTAAGTGATGGTAATATAAAAAGACCATTGCCCAACTTAATGTAACAAAACCAAAATTCTCAACAGTAAAAATAGAAGAAAAATCGCCAGGACAGAAGATATAGCTCTCATGTTATATCAAATCTTATACCAAGATTCACCTTCTCAATAATCACCAATACATAATAAAAAGCTACACATAGTATGCTTTAATGCTTCATTGCAATGCGCCCAGACAGACAAAAAGTTTTCCCTTAAATCTTAGGAGATGAAACCATGGCATCATTATAGGTTTTAGCGTTAATAAAAGAGAACAAAATGTGTCAGTGAAAGGAATCTAGGCCTAATTTGAGATTCATTCAGGCATAACAGACTCCACCCTATTCTCTGTATTTTGCCTATCTGCCATAAAATAAACTGGTAATTTGGGTTCTCCACAAGTTAGAATCAAGAGAAAAGTCCATTAAGAGTCAAGAGTTGACATTTTTCATTTTAAACCAGTCTTTCCAGTTCCACAGATCCATAATTCCTTAATCAGAAAGAGGAAAACAAAGAAACCTTAAAAAAAAAATAGAAGTTTGAGGCCATTAATAATCTTTATATTTCTTTATCCCACATAGTATGGGTACTTATGTTTCATGATACAAATATTGTTTGATAATGGGATGATATCACAGGCTCTGATGATGGTGTTAGAAATGCACAGAATCTACATTGTTTTCTCTTTTTGAAATGAAAAAAAAATTATGAAGGCAAAAATAAACTTTTCTCATGTATGTGCATGTGCTCAGTTTTGTCCAACTCTTTGCAACCCCATGGACCATACCATCAGGTTCCTCTCTCCATGAGATTATCCAGGTGAGAATATTGGAGTGGGTTGCCATTTCCTCCTCCAGCAATGTGTTCTCAAGGGTTTATATATTGAGGTCATGTAGTTGTCATTTCTTCTTTATGTGATTTAACAAAATTTCACCTAGTTAGGGAAGGGTATCTTTTTTACCCATAGAAATAGCATGACAAAATTCAGCTCACGTCCCCAGGACCACATAACCAGGATATACCACAGTAAATCTAGCATCACGATAAAAGATATACAAATACAGTAGCAAGGGTGGTTACTTTCTAAGCACATAGTAATTCAAAATATGTTTAAAGAGCACACTAGCAAAAAAAAAATCATATATAAAGTAGATTGATTTAGTATGAAGGTTAATAGTTTGCATGGGCGGGGGGAGTTTTAAGCTAAGAATTTCATCTAGTGCTTCCACCCTAGGGAAAAAAGCACCCTCTAGCAAACAATTAAGGAAAAATATTTTATCTTTTTGATGCCCTAAATAATGCCATATCACAGTAGTTGTGATGACGATTTTCTACCTAATATATTTCTGAACTGTCTTTCTCTAGCAGGGGAGGATGCATTCCATGACTTAATTTCCTACATTGTAATAGTAATAATTACTTTTTAAGGTGCTTTCACAATAGCTGAATACTTTTAACCTGGCAACTTAATTCACACTTTCAAACACTATAAAACAAAAGTTTAATTTTAAGTGTCATTTTGGCAATATTGAAGGGGCTAGTAGTACAATAATTTTATATTAAAGGCTCCATAATAGAGAACTTGAACTCTGCTCATCAAAGTATAAAGATATTTTAAGGTAGTTTATTCTTTCAGCAAGTACTAGCTATACTGAAATTGTAGGAACTTGGAAGATGAATTATAATGTTGTCATACTTTCTAGTTTGACTATCAAGTTTCATGAAATAGTCTCAAAGATATTTTCATAGCTGTCTATTGTTTCTACCTATACAACATTAAATTTCTGTCTTTTCTGCCTCAGTGAAAATGGATTCATATTTCTTCATGACATGTAAATGTATGTATGGGAGATCCTGACTTAAAATATTAATACAAGGTACTAGGCAACCAAGTAGTATTGAGGGATTGGTTATCAAACTGCAGAATATCGTCAGGTATTGATTTGTGATGGGAATCTTCTAACATGTAATATTAGTTTTCTGTGGCTACCATAGAAAACTGTAGCTAAAAAGTCCTGGTGGTCTCTGCTAGTCCTCTGCTCAGAGTTTCATATGGCTGAAATAAAAATGTCAGCCAATTAGGACCTTATCAGGATGCCCTAGAAAGTACTCATTACCCAGTTTCTAGAGGCCTCTCTCTTCCTTGCAAGTAAGACCACATTTGTGAGCTAGTCACTGGTGCAATGAATCCTTTTCATACTTGAAATCTCTCTGACTTCCCCTTCTTAATTCACCGCTCTACTACTTTCTTTCCTCATTCATCTGTGACTTTAGCTGGAGAAATTTCTCAGCTTCTAAAGGCCAACGTCATTAGATTAGCTTTGATTATCCAGGTAGACCCCATTTCCCTATGTTCAAATCCTCAAGCATAATTCACATAAGCATAACCCACACCTGCAGATCTTTCTGCAGGGTAATACTCACAGATTCCGTAATTCTGGGGTATGGCAGGGTACGTTGGGCTTGTGCACGTTTAGTCGCTCAGTCGTGTCCGACTCTTTGTGACCCTATGAACTGTAGCCTACCAGCTCCTCCGTCCAGGGGATTCTCCAGGCAAGAATATTGGAGTGGGTGGCCATGCCCTCTTCAAGGCGATCTTCCTGACTCAGGGATTGAACCTCTATCTCTTAAATCTCCTGCACTGGCAGGCAAGTTCTTTACCACCAGTGACCCCTGGGAGGTTAAGTTTCATTAATCCTACCACACCACATGCAACACTATGTAACATTTTAAAGAGGGAGTAGCTACTATTGTTTATTTAACCACAGCCAATGACACTATCAAGGCCAACTGGTGTATTGTGAAGTTTAGAAAACTTGGTTTGAAATGTCAAAGCCTGTCTTCTAAATGTACATCTGTGCATGCATCATCAGAATGATCCTATTATCTCAATCTCATTTATCATTTCATCTCCCTTTATATAATCATTTTTTACACTAATTATTTTATCTTCTAAACTTTCCTGAGACATTGTTATTGTGTACTAGAATTTATGAGATCTCTATTTATTAATGATGTTTGTGCTTTTATCTGTATTTTTCAAACTGCCAATACCAGACCACATGCACTAGAATAATCTGGAGAATTTGTTAAAATGTAGGATTCTTGGTTCTAGTAACATATCCTGAATCAGACTGTGGAGTGAAGCCCTGGAATATGCATTGCAATTGCAAATCCAATGCAGAATAATTGATAAACATAAGTCATCTGTGATTTTCATAGATTGTCTCTTTTGTTACAAACTTCTGTTGCCTTGCTTCAGCCCATTTACTTTAAAACTGTGGAAGGTGATGTCCCTGCACAAAGTTTTATTTAGTTTCAGAGCTCTTAACCATTTATCAGCAATACTTTTCTTTTAAACTTTTTGAAGTTGAAGCTGCAAGGTATTAAATTTCTGTGGCAAATTTTCCCCATTAATACCTAGATGCATATATTTTTACTTTTCCTCCTTACTGTCTATCATACACCTGAATTTATTGTCACTGTTTCTCAAAATTTGTTTCATAGAACTTTGTTTCCATGGGTTTCTTAAGATTTTTTAAAACAAATGATTATAATAGTGTTCTGTGAAACAATACGTTTGAAAAAAAAAACAGTAGTGCATACTAAGTTCAATAGCCAAAGAACCATCTTCCAAAATCTGGTCTGGACAAAACTGGTAATATCTGTATTCTGTGGAGCACACAATCAAAATACTCTTTTGTCTTTCCAGATACGCCAATCAGTATTCAAAATATATTCTAGTTTTTGCTAAAAGTTATTTTGTACAACGGACTCCTTTTACATTTTACTCCTTTCACATTTTATATATTATATGAATTGGTTAGTTTAATGTCTGGGAGAATTCCAATGCATACTGAATAATTTCAGTATGTGTCAATAATCCAATTTAACAACCAGAAATTAATATAAAAATTAAAAGCTTTGAAAACCACTTCAAACACAAGGTAACTATTATGCCATAATGACTACTGATGTGTATGACTAAGTAATTAAGAAATTACAGAGATAGAAGTCTCTGCTTTAGAAAATTTTTTATTAAATCAATTTTAAATTTTAATTCAGAAATAAAAAAGTTTGTTATAATAACAGTACTACTACCATGTAACATGTAGAGAGCGATTTCTTTGTGTCAGTCACAGAGCTAAACATTCTACACGGATTTCTGTCACTCTAGAAAATTATGAAAAAATTGTAATGAGAAAGAGTTACAGAATTAAAGCACTAACCTTAAGGTAAAAATATGCTTATGTGCCCTGGAGATATAAACTATATACATTTTAGAGACTTACTTTATATCTAAACCACAAACTAATTTCATAATAGTTAAACACATATGACCACATAGAATTTAGTGTAAAAGAGCATTACAAAAATAAGAATTACTGATAATGCTGTGTATTAAAACAAGATGAAACATAAAAGTTGAAATATATTTTTGCATATATTACATGTGACCTATATATATTCTGTGTCCCTTTTAAACAATTCACATACAGAATAATGTTTACACTATTTGCTATTCTATTTTAGCTACCCATCACACATGTTTATTGAAAAAATTTACTTGAAAATGTCAAAGGACTTCAGTGAATTTTAATTTTAGGTGTTATTTTTTATTCTTAAGCTTTAAAAATTTAAACTGCAGTAGCATGAACTTTAATGAAGATATTACAATAGAGAATGAAGTCAATTATGCTTCTAGCAAGAGAGTTGAATTGTAGCAAGAGAGATTTATACATTAAAATTATATATATAAATAGTTTTCTAGCAATGAATACATTAGGTTAATAAAAGAAGTTTATGAATCATGACCTTAAATACTTTAAAGAATAAAGGAGATCATATTTTTGAAACATAATATAAGGAGATATATGTAGAAACTTTTATTTTATTTTATTTTATTTTGGTCTCTTGATCAAGTTCAAACATTTTGCCTTTAGGGTACCATTAAAGTGAAAGTTACTCAGTCATATCCAGCTCTTTGTGACCCAGGCCAGAATACCTGGGGATCTTCCCAACCCTGGAATTAAACCCAAGTCTCCTGCATTAAAGGCCTATTCTTTACCAGCTGAGCCACAAGGGAAGTCTGGGAAATCTGGCTATTTAGGTATTGAGATATCTTAATCTACTGCCAAGTTTACTTCCCCTGGGTAACTCCTCCCTCCTCCTTGGGTGGAGTCACAGGCAGAGGATGAGATTATCTTCCCATCTCCTCCCTCTATTGGTATCCACCCTGTGTTCCAGCTTTTCTTGGTCTCATTAGCCACCAATGGCCAGGGGCAGGAGGAGGAGGCACAGATGGTACCAGGGAGCTAGGGTGAGGCCCTGTCTACCTCACTGCCCTTCCATATCACCCCCTTTACAACCAGGTTCTCCCTCATTTTCCAGGGTCTAGCCTGGTGATCCTGTTTTCCATGGCCTACTTCTTCAGTGGTCCTCTCCTGTTTGGTCTGACACTACAGAAGACAATTTCTCAGGTGGCCTTGAACTCCACAGCACAATCTGATTTTTCATCTTTCATGGCTAGATTCATTGGATGTTCCATCTCTAGAATTTTTATCACTCGAAGTCTTGGGTGGTTTAGACTTTCAGATATCTAGGCCATCATGTTCTGCCAAAGCCCCATCCCAAATGGCATAGTCCTCTGAGAAGTTTAACTCTCATGACCAAGCTTTTTGGCAATTAGGTTCCGTTTGATCTGGCCCTCTGGAAGACCTGTCTTCAAGGCTCAGATCCTCACGGAGTTTCGGCAGGTGTGTCCTGGCCTTTCTGGAACAGTGACCATAGGTTTGAGGCCTTTGGGGGTCTGGGCCTTCCAGAAGTTTTGTCAGTTGCAGGCAGTCCCTCCAAAGGTCTGTTCTCCACAATCTGGCTCTTTGGTGAGCCTCTTCCCTATGACCTGTTTAGCTGATGATGTGGGTGGCTGTGCACTTGGCCCAGCAGTGGTTTTGTCTGTAGTGGCCAGTGACCTTCTAGCTAGGCCATGAGTGCCTTCTCACTCTTGTATTTATTTATATAAGTGAAGTATAGTTGGTTTACAGTATTATATTAGTTTCAGGTGTACAACATAGTAATTAAATATTTTTATTGAATGTACTGACTTAAAGTTACTACCAAACAATGGCTATATTCTCTTTCTTTTAAGTTGAAAGTGTTAGAAAATCCCAATCTAGAGAATTACAAAAATTAGCCTTTTCCCCAAATATCATCTTCATAATGGATTTAAAAGGCACAGTGTTATAATTACTGTGTGAATGTGGCTAGGTATATACAAGAATTTATTAATTTTCAAGTTTACTTCTATTATCCAGGAAGATACACATTTTCATTTTATTCACAATAAAACCTGAACAGTACTATTAAACTATGAATGTTTTTCAACGGTAAGCAATACCATTTTGAATATTTCTCATTTCTGCACAGTGTAGCACATACATGCTCTATAATAACATCTCCACCCTTATTTCTTATCACTGTTTGCCTCAACTCAAGAAATGGTCACATGAACATGTATTAAATTTCTACATATATGATGCTATTTTAACTATTCTTCCTTAAATCTCTAGCTCTTCTTGCCTGGCCCACTTATTTCTTATTTTTCCAGGCTTTGTGCAGATCTTAATTACCTTTGGAAAGTCATTTATGGAATCCAGCATTGAACCCAACAATGATCTTTCTCTACATGCTCAGATATGAACACATTTTATCATTACACTACATTCTGCTACTTTTTAATTTTTTTGTTCACACTAGTCTGTGAGAAGCTTGAAGGTATATAGAACTTTTTAGCTATTTTGTAAATTGCCCCCTATTTTAGTACACTATCCTGGCACACTGCACAATGCTTATTAAGTTCAACGTGCAGGATTATCTGCAGTTCATGGGGTCACAAAGAGTCAGACATGACTGAATGACTGAACTGAACTGAATGATAGGATTATCTAATATTTAATAAGTAATGAGGAAAGATTTAATACATATCCCACTTCCCTGGTGGCTCAGTGGTAAAGAATCTGCCTGCAATGCAGGACACCTGGATTCGATCCCTGGGTTGGGAAGATCCCCTGGAGAAGGGAACGACTACCCAGTATTCTTGCCTGGAGAATTCCATGGACAGAGGTGTTTGGTGGGCTACAGTCCATGGGGTCACAAAGAGTCTGACATGATTGAGCACTGACATTTTCACGTTCACTTTCCACTTACAAAAGTTTAAACCTCCAGTGAAAATGTTAAAAGGTGAATGTGGGCTATGTTTAACCATAGATACTTACATTAAATGAACAAGGTTTAGGAAAAATTTTGGTCTTTTATTTGAGAAAAGTCATAAATTATAATTAAAGTTATTTTCACTTTTTATGGATATTTTCTTTGCTTCAAAATCATTACTTTCTTGAAATAGTTTCTTTATGAAGCATTTAAAAATGCAAAATTGCTCATGTGGCATAAAAAGAAAAAGAAACTAAAAATTAAAAAAATTTTTGTAAATCCAGTGACATATGACCCACTTAATCTTTGTGCTTCATATGGATAAGATGGGATGGAATTTGGAATTCAAGATTGTATTTTATTTTCCAAAAACATGATGATTAAACATAGTATGTAATCTCATTTCACAATAAATTTTCTCTTTTTATATATGCTGCTAAATGTGTCATATCTGCCAACTGCTGTCATTTATCATTTGATATGAGTGCTAGAATGAAGTTTGAGACAATGATTAATTTAATATTCTAATTATATGTCAAGATATTTTTGTGTTTTGTATACTCAAAGACCATACATTGTGATAAGTTATTAAAACTGATAACATAGAATTCATGGTTTAAAAGAAAAGTATACTGAGTTTGGTTAAGAAATTCATTTGTAGATTTATCTTGATTCCTCAGCAAAATGTAAAAAGTTAACAAAATAAAATTTTATTTTTATTTGACTATAAGTATGATGGTATTAAATAAAATTCGAAATGGTTTCTTCCCTATACAAATATTATGCTCTTTAACAGAGCACCATTTAATATGATTTAAAAAATAAACACAGGTAAAATAAAATGGGCAAATCAAATATTTTGATGAGAATAATAAACAGCATCCAATGGGTATATGTTCTATATTAGATAAAAATATTTTTTCTGCATGGAGAAATAATTATGTCATCAAATCCTATTTTTAGTACTTGTTATACAAGTCTTAGCTTTGAGTGCATTTTTAATAATTTCCCCCATATCACTTAAGACAACATAGTTTATCCCAATAAAATTTATACTTTTCCTATATAGTGTGATATGTTATCTTGTCTAGAATATTCTTTAGGTTTTGTATACTCTTTAATATGAATTGACCTCAAGGCATTGATTCTCAGACTTTTAGTATTATTCAGAGAAATAAATGTTCCTCAGTTATTGTTCTTTTATCTAATTATTAAATTAATGATATTTCCAACTATGTAGTTAAGATTATTGAGTATTTCTAAATATATAAATATTTTTATTCATATTAATTTGTATTTATAATAATTATTTGGTTATCTTTCATTTTTGAAGGTGCTTACCAATACTTTTGGTCTTTACACTATGCTTAAAACTGAAGATTTTATTTCTCACTTTGCAGCATGCTCTTTCAGTTGTAACTGTCAAGCACTAGCTATCATTTGCTATGTTTTATACAATACTTTATTGTGCTTTGCTACATAGACATATCATACGCACTTATTTCTCCAAAGGATATTAAAAGGATTTTTCCACAAAATGATCCTTCCCATCTATATTGGTTTTATATTACCACATAATAAATTACCACCATTTAGCAAACACAAGTTATAATCTCATAGTCCTATAGATGAGAAGTCTGGGAGGGGTCAGCTGGGTTCTTAGCTCAGATCTCACAAATCTACAGTCAGGGTGTTGGCTAACACTGTTATTACACCTAAGGCCAGGGTCCTATTCCAAGTTTACTAGTTGCTGGTAGAATGTATTTTCTTGCCAGTGGTATGATTGAAGTTCCTATTTGTTACCAGTGACTGATCAGGAAGTTCAGATTTTATAGGCTTCTTGTGGTTCTTTACCACCCAAAGACAATTTAAAACATGGCTTTCTTCTTACTTAGCTAGAGCATTTTTCTCACAGTTTCTCTTTAGTTGGTTAACAAAGAAGCCTTATCATGTAGCAGTCACATACAGAGAGACTGCCCTGTCAACACGGCCACATAATGTAACCTTGTGAAGGTGGGTAACCATTCCATCATAGCCATAGGTTCCACCAGCACTCATGCGGAGGGTATGGGAATCTTGGAGCCCATCTTAGAATTCTGCCTAGCATATCATGTTGGGAGACTCATTTAGGTAATTGTTCAAAATGGGATTAGAAAATACAAGAAGAGAAAGAACAGAAAGTTAAAAGATGTATGTTATCATTTGAGAACTATCTTTAGCTGAAAAAAGATATGGTTAATGTAGTTTTTATATTTTTTCCCTTCACTTTGGTAAATTGATTTATTTTAGATTAATAAGTAGCACATCACTATATTTTATTGCCTAAGTTTAATTTAATTTAATTACAACCTTACAGTATGCTTCAGATATTTTTTAAGATGATTATAATTTAATATGAATTTATTTTGTAAATAGCATATCTTTTTTCTTAGTAAGAAATATGATAATGGAAAAAAAAACTTACAAGGTCTAGTAATTAAGGCTTACTTAAGCACGCAGATGCTGTGAGGCTCATTTCTTCATAATGTGAGTAATATAATACTGATTCTAGAAAGTTGTTTGGAAGATCAAGGGAGTTAATGATGCAATATTCAAAGAACAGTGCCTGATACTTAAGTAGCACTCAATAAATATTAGCTAGTATCTTTGCTTCTCTGGGTCTTCCCTGATAGCTCAGTCAGTAAAGAATCTACCCCCAGTGCAGGAGAGTTGGGTTTGAGCCCTGGATTGTGAAGATCCCCTGGAGAAGGAAATGGCAACCCACTTCAGTATCCTTGCCTGGAAAATCCCATGGACAGAGAAACCTGGTGGGCTGCAGTCCAGGTTGCAAAGAGTCGGGCATGACTGAGAAACTGACACTGAGGAACTGGGGAACTTGCTTTTCTACCATATATATACACACTATTATATATTGGTAACATTAATATATATTCACATGTGCTATAATGTTTGGTCATGTCATATAAACTCTGAATTTCCACTTTCTCAAAATGAACAGTATATCTAGCTATTTGTTTTGTCTTTCTTAAAGTGTTGTTCAAATAAGAAAATGGATGTGACAATTTAACCAAGTGTTATTTGGGCTAAAGAAGTTAGGAAATAGATAGGGTTTCCTAGGAATTATAGAGCTTCCAGTGGGGTGATCCATTTTCAGTGTGAACCAAAGGAAGAAATGACAGTTTTTACAGACATGTGCTATGCTCCTCCAGGGACAAAGCTCAAACTCCTGACAGGGCTAAGTAATCCACTTAAGAGTTGCAGCTCAGAGCTAACAGGTCAGTGCCAGAGACAGAAACTGGAGCATGACAAGAACATAGATCTGATTTGAGTATTAGTTGCTCAGTTGTGTCCAACTCTTTGCGACCCCATGGACTGCAGCCCACAAGGCTCCTCTGTCCATGGGATTTTCCAGGCAAAGATACTGGAGTGGGTTGCCATTTTGTATCTACAAATTATTAATAACTATAATGGTTCTGACATTTTACCCTACTTGAAATTTAACCAGTAAACCTGCCACAGTTTCAGGGATGCTGGTAGAAGACACAAAATTGCTGAGCCAGGGAGAAAGGACTGTATTATATACAGCAACAGAATAGGAGTATCAGCAATTATTCGGGTTCAAGGAGCCTCAGTTCTCACAGGACAATGAGAAGAAGGTCAGGTGATGCCCATATACACAGTGGGCTGTGTACAGGAGAGGAACTCTGAGTCTAGGGAAATAGGATCTTATGTAATAGTAAGTAAACAGGTCTTTGCTCTGGAGAAAGGTAGTATTTGCATATTGCTGTTGAGCAGAGAGAGCTAGTACCTCAGCTTATAACATGTGGAAAACATGAGAGGCATCTGGAGTATTGTTTCCCAATGCATGTGTAGAGTGTTCTATCACCACAGCATCTGAATTCAATAAATGTTATATGATTTTCAATCACATTTAAAAATTCCAAATGAAAGTTATCTGTGTGTATTATTATATGAAGATCCTTACATAGATGCATGCTAATCTAAAATTTTAACATTTTTATCAGCTACAGTTAGCATTATTTTTAAAAGTACTTAAGCCACAACATTCTATACATACCCTTGGATAATTTTGTAAATATTATCTGAAAATAATGAGTGCTCTTTCTTTCCTTTTTTTCCATCCTATAAAGGGTGTTTGTTAAACTCTCTTTCAGTAGTGTGGGGTATACCTTCTCCTTCATGATTTCAAAAGGACTTCTCTATCTATATTTATTTGTGCAATCGGTCTCCCATTTTTTTCTTTTTCTTTTTTTTATACTATTTTATGTTTGTTTTGCGCTTCCCAGGTGACTCAGTGGTAAAGAATCCGCCTACAATACAGGAGACACAGGTTCGATCCCTGGGTCAGGAATATCCCGTGATATTCCTGACAATATCAGGAAGGAAATGACAACCCACTCCAGTATTCTTGCCTAGGAAATTTCATGGACAGAGAAGCCTGGAGGGCTATAGCACATGGGGTTGCAAAAGAGTCAGACACAACTCAGTGACTAAATGACAATGTTTGTTTTATACTAGGGTAATACTAGTTCATATGATGCCTTGAGTATATTTTCCTTTTGCAGTTATCACAACATGAATTCCAGATGACTGTAAATAATTAAATTTTAAAATGAGGAAATATAGCAGAATATTATCAGCTTTCAAAGTTCAAAAGCCAAAAGGAAAATATGTCACTAAGAGAAAAGATTGATAGATTGGATGAAACAAAATTTGAAAGCTGCTGAATAACATAAAAAATCCATTTTATATGAAAAAGCAAAAGAAAATATGAATTTAAAATCTGAAATCTATAGGATATATAGTATACATATATTTATATTATATATAACCTGATACCTTCCATAAATTCCAAACTGTCTCATTCCCATGTCTTTCTCAATAAATGGCAACACAATTCAACTGTTTAGGTCCAAAAACTTTGGGATCATGCTTTATTCCTCTCTTATTCTAGCAACTTACATCTAATACAAAGGCAAATATTGAATCAAAATATGTTTTGAATCTTACCATTTCTCACCATCTTAACTACTAGTAACCTAGAGCCCTAACAACTATCATCTCTCCCCGGATCAATTAGACTACTACATTATACTCCTATCTATTTTCCTAGCTTTCTCTCTTGCCTTCCCAACATCTGTGTATTCTACAACAATAGTCCTTAACATTTCCTTACACAAAAATTGCTTATGACACTTCTGTTTATATCCAATTGTCAGAATATAGTCACATGAAACTTGGCTGCACTGGGGGCTGGGGTATGCAGTCTTTTATCCAGGATGTTAATATATCTAGCTAAAAACTGTGCTATTATGAATGAAAAGTATAGACGCTAACAGAGAACAGCCAATGGCCTCTGCCACAGTGTCAGAATATGAAACAGCATATAGTCTCTTTTCCCCACAGATGGATTATTCATAGTTTATTTCAACATACCTATTCTAGTTTTTTTCTTCTACTACTATTTCTTGTGCTTACAGTTTTATTGAGATATAATTGACATGCAGTACTATAGATTTGCTGCTGCTGCTGCTGCTAAGTTGCTTCAGTCATGTCCGACTCTTCGCGACCCCATGGACTGCAGCCTACCTGGCTCCTGCATCCATGGGAATCTCCAGGCAAGAGTACTGGAGTGGGTTGCCATTGCCTTCTCCAACTATAGGTTTGGGGCTTCCCCAATGACTCAGCAGGTAAAGAATCCACTTACAATGCAGGAGATACTGGTTCAATCCCTGGGTGGGGAAGATACTCTTAGGAGGGCATGGCAACCCACTCAGGTATTACTGCTTGGAGAATTCCATGGACAGAGGAGCCTGGAGGGCCCCAGGCCATGGGGTTACAAAGAGTCGGACATGAATGAAGTGACTGAGGACAGCACAGCACAGCAACTGTATAAGTTTACGCATAATGATTTGACTCGCATACATTATGAAATAATTACCACAATAAGTTTAGATATAAAATTTAAAGAATAGAAAAATGTAATTTATTCTTGTCATGAGAACTCTTTATGAAGACAAAAATATTGTGGTTCTATCAATAAACAAGGCATGGAATACAGTCTTACCTATTTACTAATGCTTTCCAAATAATATAAGCACCTATGAGTTCTAGAAGTTATATTGTGTTTGTTCATGCATGCTCAGTTGTGTCCAATTCTTTGTGACCCCATGGACTGTAGCCTGCCTGGCTCCACTGTCCATGGGATTTTCCAGCAAGAATACTGGCATGCATGCATGTGTGCTAAGTTGCTTCAGTCATGTCTGACTCTTTGAGACCCTATGGACTATATAGCTCGCCAGGCTCTTCTGTCCATGAGACTGCCATTCCCTCCTCCAGGGGATCTTCCGGAACCCAGGATGGAACCAGCATCCCCTGCATTGCAGGCAAATTCTCTATTGCTGATCTACTGGGGAAGCCCCAAGAATACTGGAGTGGGTTGTTATTTCCTCCTTGGGGGATCTTTCCGACCCAGGGATTGACCATGTGTCTCCCGTGTCTCCTAAACCAGCAGGTAGATTCTTTATAGCTGAGCCACCTAGGAAGTCCCATATTAGGTATTGGAAAACCTTAAATATGGCTCTCAGGATGCTTTTGATTTGGTGGAGGAAAAAGAAAGAAAGAAAGGCAACTAATATTCTAACAGTCTACAAAAGTATTTTAAAAGTCAGATAAATATTGTTCTCATCTACAGATAAAGAAAAACAACACAACTGACTTAAAGATAGCAATACACTGGAGCTGGCTCAGAGAACATCAGTTTCTTTCTTCAGTTGTTTCTCCTGAAACTTTCTTGTCCCTGGATTTACTAGTAGCATGTAGGATTTTCATGTGGTACATTTCTCCTGATTTGGATAATTGCATATTTTGACATATTCATTTAGGATAGTAAATATTTATTTTAGACAAAGAATCAGAGGCTTAGCAACATAGTCTCTGCAAAAATTATTTTGTTTTCTTTTTTAAATTGATATCTTATTAACACACTATAAAATAAACAGTAAAAATATACAATTAAGACATTTAAAGTGAAATACTTTTAATTTATAAACTAATTCCTATATATTATTGTAACTAATTTTTTTAGGAAACACGTTTAGAGGTAAAATTACACATAAACACTTCTTTAAAATGATAAAATCTTTGTATTTTCAGTTTTAAAACCACTATAGTTTCAGTAGTTTTTATGGCATATATTCTGATTTTGATATTATGGCCTCCCCTCATTAGTAGGGCTAAACATGGTGCTTTTCCAAACACCATGCCTTCATGCAAATGGTATTTAAAACATCATCATTGAATGAATACTTGGATAGGTAAATAAATGAGAGCCAACTATGATCCATGATGGCTTTAATATCGTGTGTTACTATAAAATAAATATGATCTGAATTATTGGATCTTAAAGGATGCCTAAAAGTTTCAGGTAAACAATTATTCTCAGGATTTCCACTCTATTTTTACCTCTTTTATTTAAAAATAATGAGGATGTTGTCTCCATTTTTGACAAATAGAACTTCAATTATGCCTCACCATCTTTGGCCAGATGATGAGTATTATTATTTAATGTTGTAAGGGTAAATCTAAATCCAAACTTAAAACTCTTAGAAGAATATAATAGCCTTTCTCATAGACAAATAGCCTTTCTCATTTTTATGTTAATGGGGTATTTTGTTGAAACTAATGGATCATTAATTTCCTGTGGATAGAAGATTCTGGAAGCGGCCTTCACAAATGATTTGAACTTAAATGTGATGTTTGAACATTATTATCTGTATTTATGGTAGCTTTATAAAATTTGAAGTGAATTATGGAGTGCTGGAACTAGCTATATGCTGGGAACATTTTCAGTGAATGTGTATCTAGAGCTTTTACAATTTACTTAATCTTTTGAGTTCAGGTTTCAATCTTTTTCCTTAAATGGCTAAAATTAAAAAGGATTCTGAAATATTTTCTATATTTCAACTTTAATTTTCCAGTTATACTCTAAGAATATTCAGAAAATTCAAGGAGATTGAAATGATTAGAGTTAGCTTTCATTTATTTTTTTCTCATTAGATGAAAATAGGAACACAGGCTAGTAAATCTCCTCAGTTTTCTGGTTGAAAATTAAGAAAACAATATTTAATTTATTAATAAATATGATTCCAATTAAACTAACTTTTTTTTAGCCCTTATGCAGTTTGATCAAGGAGAAAGCTCACTGAAATTCCACAGACATTTGAAAAGTTCACTAGACAGTCAATGGCATGTACATACTTACATCGGAAAATTTTTAAAATAATTTAACAGTCAGACTAGATAGTAGAGGCCCTGCCCCTAACAAATTTCATGATCCTCAACACATTAAATGTTTCACACCTTCAGAGGTAAAAAAGGAAACCTAACTAAATGGTTTCAAAAATTTCCTCCAGATATTAACTTCTATGAACTTTAACAGTAAGGAGAAGAGATGTAGACTAATTTTTTTCCAACTTTATTGGGATCTGATTGATAAATAAAAATTATATGTATTTAAGGTCTATAATTGGATATTTAAATATACATATACATTGTGAAACGATTACCACATTCTAGCTAATAAACATAGCCATCATGGAAAGGTAAATTATTTCATGTGCCAAACTTTTTGGAGAAGATGGGATAAAAGTGTTTAAGTGTTGTGGGATGGAGGAGTTTGTTCACTTTAAAAGGAATACTGGACAACTTCAAGAAATCGTAAGTGGTTAATCATAGTGGGTAGCAACAGCATAAAGAGGAGAAGGACCCAAAGCAAAAATCAAGCTATCACTCAGCAGACAGGTTGGAAAATGTGTATGTGAAGTCAAGTCTGTGGATAATCACATCACAACTGCGTCACATCTAGGGTATTTTGTTTTCCGAATAGCTGTGTCAGTTTGGGTATCTGCAGGTCAAAAGTGGGTGAAGTATAAGGAAAGGTATGATATCTAACTGTAGAGAAACAGGTCATGTCAGGTATAAGGAAAGAATGGAAACTTACTTATTTTTATTTCTTAAACTTCAGTTTATTGAGGTAAAATTGACAAAATTTTAAGAATATCTAATAAATATCTTAAATTAATTCCCAAATTAATAAGAATTACACCTTAAATTATATCTTAAATTAATTCTTAAAAATATCTTAAATTATGTCTGGAAGAAAAGTCATGTAACTATATCCTAGGATAAGAGGCAGGGTGGTACATAAACTAGCAAAGCAATGACATAAATTTTAGTCTGCACACAAGAGCTAAATGTACTTCCTATCTTTCTTCATGTATTAGAATAAGTTTTAGATGGCCTAGTTTGCTTCAGTTGAAAAATAATGCTTTCAGAACATGATGCAAGATCAAAACCCATGAAAATCTCTCACAGAAAGGAAGAGATGAAGTAAAGAGAAAAGAGTTGAATGAAGAGCAAATGGACCATTTAAAGTAGAAGAAAAATACAAAATAGTAGGATATGATTAAATATTCTCATGTGAAACTGTTTTAAAGTTAGAAAGTGAGGTAGAAGGAAAATGGAGAATTACATAATGATGAAGCACAAAAGAAAAAATAACCTTAAAATTGATTTTAAGGCAGAAGAAGAGTATCAATTGTCCTTGGCTAATGACAAAATTAAGCACTATATATACCATTACTTCATGGAAAATGAAGGGGAAAAGGTGGAAGTAATGACAGATTTCCTCTTCCTGGGCTCTAAAATCACTGCAGATAGTGACAGCAGCCATAAAATCAGAAGAGACTGCTTCTTGGCTGGAAAGCCACGACAAACCTGGACAGTGTGTTGTAAAGCAGAGACATTACTCTGACGACAAAGATCCATATAGTCAAGATTGTGGTCTTCCCAGTGGTCACATATGGTTGTGAGAGCTAGAATGAAAAGGCAGAGCATCAGAGAATTGATGCCTTTGAACTGTGATTCAAAGGCTGGAGAAGACTTCTGAAAGTCCCTTGGACAGCAAGCAGATCAAACCAGCCAATCTTAAGTGAAATCAACCTTGAATCATTGGAAGAACTGATGCTGAAGCTGAAGTTCCAGTATTTCAGTCATTTGATGCAAATAGCTGATTCATTGGAGAAGTCCCTGACGCTGAGAAAGATTGAGGGCAGAAGGACAAGAGGGCATCAGAGGCTGAGATGACTGGATGGCATCACTGATGCAACAGACACGAACTTGGGCAAACTTTGGGAGATGGTGAGGGACAGGGAGGCCTGGCATGCTGCAGTCCATGGGGTCACAAAGAGTCAAACAGGATTGGGAGACTGAACAACAACAACATATACCAATGGAGAGATGATAGAACAGAAAGGAAAGTTTGACAAGGAACTCATATTAAAAAATCGATTAATTTTTAATGTCTTCAGCAATCCATATTGAGAGAGTCACTGAATTATCAGGTGCATCACGCCAGGAGCAATGTAAGCCCTAGTTTGGGAAATCTGACATAATAAGTTTGGCCTATATTTTGGTTTAGTTCATATCTGGGCTTACTTTCTGTGCTTTGCTTTTAGTTTAACATCCATAATATTGATCTGTGTTCTAGTTATGAGAACTAAGTTCCTATTCTATTGCGAGTCAAACTGAACATTTGTTTCTTATGCCCGAGTTAATTCTCTCTTACGCCCTTTTCAATTCTCTATTTACATGTCTGCCTTGATTTTTTTTTTTTACTACTTAGGGCTTCCATAATATTTTGATACATTATAGGGAGCTAGTGTCAAAATCTGGTACTGGTCTTTGGTTTTTTTTGGTCTGTCCACCACTCTTTGGGATTCTTAATCTGCAGTATATCACTATGAGATGTTTATGGTTTTAAAAAACAGAACCTAGCAATTTAATAAAACATGTACTTTGAAATGTAATAAATTTCTGTTAGAGGCTTTTCCCAAATTTATGATTTTAGTATACAGATGAAAATTTGCTAGTCATAGAAGAGAATGTCATGGAGAGTAGACAAAATTTGAAGAGATGAAAAGGGTGGGTTTTTTTTTTTTTTTTGCTTTGCTTTTTTGAGTTTGAGTTTGTGGTAGAACATCCATCTATACAGAAACAGACATATTTGCAAGTTTTCTGAATGTGAAATATTGAAGAAAGGAAAAGAAGGTGAAAAATAAAGATTTTCATAAAATTAGAAAAAATCAGAGGTCTAAATTGACATGTGTTTAGTATTTTTTCCATATAATTTCAACTTCCTGTGTGTATACACATAAAACACAGAATTTTTAGTCTTTTGTGGACCATTGTTTGTTATTGGTGATATATAAACAGATCCATAAGGAGTGACACTTGCTGTGAAAATCAATGTTCCAGACATTGACTTATAGTTTATGAGCATTGATTCCAACAGGGAGAAATTGGACAATATTGATTTTGACAAGTGGACAGAGTCAGAAAAGAAAAGACAATTAAGAAGTAAGGAATTTGAAGAAATTAGAAACACAGCTTTCAAGAAATCATGAATATTCTTTGGAAAGTTTGTCACAGTTTTAAGGATTTGTTTTTGTCTCAGATATAATAACATCAGTATGAAAGAAGATAAAAAGAGTAAATTGCACTTTATGGTATCTGTGAGACATTTAATTATAATATTTGAACATAATATATGAGTGCTGATTAAATACCAAATTTCTGTGAAGGAGTTATTTGGTCAAACCATGCTTGAATTATTTTATGTACACACTTAGGAAATTCATGGCAGTTCTGAGGGAAAAGTATGACATTTATTTTTAAATTTTTATGAAGATATGAAACCTCTGTTAAATGAATCAGGGCAATGATCAGATTATAGGGAAATGAGGTCACTAAAACTGATGAATTTAAACTTTTAATTTCCTGACAAATCTCTAGCACAGGGGTCAAAAATCATTTTGATTTTTGGATATTAGATCATTTTAGTTATTTAAACTAGTACCTTTATAATAGGTTATTTAACATAGCTAAAAGATGGAAATCCCAAAGCAAATAAGAATTTATTTTTACATATAAGACACTACATATAAGAACACTCTTTTTTTAAGTAATGAAGAAGGTGTTTTCTTTAAAAAAGAAAAAGTGAGAGTTAAGGAGAAAGAAAGCTATGTATTTCATATTGCTCTTCTCTAGACTTAAGAATTCTGAGTACTCAGTTGGAGGCTTAGGTCACAGTCTAGAGTGAAGGGCTAGAACAGTTTAATTAATTCAGTTTGAATTTATCCTAAAATTTACTTTTATCTATGGATAATCACGATTGTGTGATTACTCACCTGGAGCGGGACATCCTGGAATGTGAAGTCAAGTTGGCCTTAGGAAGCATTACTACAAACAAAGCTAGTGGAGGTGATACAATTCCAGTTGAGTTATTTCAAATCCTAAAAGATGATTCTGTGAAAGTGTTGCACTCAATAGGCCAGCCAATTTGGAAAACTCAGCAGTGGCCACAGGACTGGAAAAGGTCAGTTTCCATTCCAATCCCAAAGAAAGGCAATGCCAAAGAATGCTCAAACTACCGCACAATTGCACTCATCTCACTTGTTAATAAAGTAATGCTCAAAATTCTCCAAGCCAGGCTTCAGCAATATGTGAACCATAAACGTCCAGATGTTCAAGCTGGTTTTAGAAAAGGCAGAGGAACCAGAGATCAAATTGCCAACATTCTCTGGATTATCAAAAAAGCAAGAGAGTTCCAGAAAAACATCTATTTCTGTTTTATTGACTATGCCTAAGCCTTTGACTGTGTGGATAACAATAAACTGTGGAAAATTCTGAAAGAGATGGGAACACCAGACCACCTGACCTGCTTCTTAAGAAACTGTATGCAGGTCAGGAAGCAACAGTTAGAACTGGACATGGAACAACAGACTGGTTTCAAATATTGTCACCCTGCTTATTTAACTTATATGCAGAGTACATCATGAGAAACACTGGGCTGGAAGAAGCACAAGCTGGAATCAAGACTGCGGGAGAAACATCAATAACCTCAGATATGCAGATGACACCACCCTTATGGCAGAAAGCAAAGAAGAACTAAAGAGCCTCTTGATGAAAGTGAAAGAGGAGAATGAAAAAGTTGGCTTAAAGCTCATCATTCAGAAAACTAAGATCATGGCATCTGGTCCCATCACTTCATGACAAATAGATGTAGAATCAGTGGAAACAGTGGCTGACTTTATTTCTGGGGGCTCCAAAATCACTGCAGATGGTGATTGCAGCCATGAAATTAAAAGACGCTTACTCCCTGGAAGGAAAGTTATGACCAACCTAAACAGCATATTAAAAAGCAGAGACATTACTTTGTCAACAAAGGTCCCTCTAGTCAAGGCTATGGTTGTGTTTTTTTTTTTTTTTTTAAGGCTATGGTTTTTCCAGTGATCATGTATGGATGTGAGAGTTGGACTATAAAGAAAGCTGCACAGAATTGGTGCACAGAAAAGCAGAGAAGAATTGGTGCTTTAGAACTGCTGTGTTGGAGAAGATTCTTGAGAGTCTCTTGGACTGCCAGGAGATCCAACCAGCCCATCCTAAAGGAAATCAGCCCTGGGGATTCATTGGAAGGACTGATGTTGAAGCTGAAACTCCAATACTTTGGCCACCTGATGTGAAGAGCTGACTCATTTGAAAAGACCCTGATGTTGGGAAATATTGAAGGCAGGAGGAGAAGGGGATGACAGAGGATGAGATGGTTAGATGGCATCACCGGCTCAATGGACATGAGTTTCAGTAAATTCTGGGAGTTGGTGATGGACAAGGAGGCCTGGCATTTTGCAATCCATGGGGTCACAAAGAGTTGGACACCACTGAGAGACTGAACTGAACTGAAGGCATAATTTGTGATTTTTACTGTTTCTGTCTCTCCATTATCACATCTATCATAAGTACACTATCATTATCATAAGGCCACTGATAACCACAGAAATTATTGGCTGGTTATTTACAAAGGCTATCCATTTATAGACTTACAAATAATGCACGTTCCATAAGGTAATAAGCACTCTAAGTCGTTGTTAATTCTCAGTCACATTTTGAACACAGTAGATACTGAAATACTCTATTTATTCTTCATTACTTTTCTATAAGGGCTTCCCAGGTGGCGCTAGTGGTAAAGAACCCTCCAGCCAATGCAGGAGACATAAGAGAGACATAGGTTTTACCTCTGGGTCAGGAAGATTCCCCTTGAGGCGGGCATAGAAACCCACTCCAGTATTCTTGACTGGAGAATCCCATGGACAGAGGAAACTGGCAGGCTACAGTCCATAGGTTGGCAAAGAGTCAGTCACAACTGAAGTAACTTAGGATGTACTCTTGTAAACAGTATTAAAAGAAAAATATCTTATTAGCTTAATTCCTAGCTGGTAGCCCCTCTGCAAGGCTACTATTTTTACATTTTCCTGAGGTTATATAATTTCTATTTTATTTATTTTTAGCACCCAGTTGTGCCCATGTTAAATATGGCTATTTTCTCTGTTAGTTGGAAGTCAATTTATTTTTGCCATGATGGTATAAGCTTGTTACAGTAAAAGACCATTAAACTCTGATATTTGGCAGTTCCTGTTTGACACTTCCATGCTCCTTATCTGTCCATAATATTCATCTATCTAAAAAAAAAAAAAAAAAAAAACACTGAATGCATTCTCTGCATGCTTTTTTTCTATATTTACTTTATCAAATGTATTGTCTGCATTTTTTTCAATATTTATTTCATCAAATGACTGATATTTGGGGGGTTATATAGCTCAGAGGTAGAGCATTTGACTGTAAGGGACCGATGTTTTTGATCCTATCTCTACCACCTTCCCTCAACTCTGCATCTATATATACTCTCTCTTCCTTTAGGTCCAAACTCTGTGTATGTGGGTACTTTAAAAACGCACATTTGTTTGTGCCAGCTTAAAGTTTAAATTATCAATGGTTTCCCATGAGTTTCAGCATTAAAACCAAAAATACTTAAGTTGACTTGAAATTCCCTATAAAATCTGTTTATTGTGAGCTGATTTTCTTCTCCAGCTTCCTACAGTATATCTGTTCCTCTCTTTTTCTGTAGTTCTCTTGAAACAACCACATTCCCTTCAGTGTTATACTTGTTGTAACAGTGTTATATTTGTTATACTCACCTTAATAACCACCAGGTCAGGTCCTTAACAGTATATCTCTCTTTGTTTTTAATATATTAAATTTAAATACTGTTATAAACCCTCCATTTCAGTGATAGGCAGAATCTAAATTTTGGAATTTTTATCTGATCTCCATTACCTGTTGGCAGGAGAGTTGGGTGAGGATGTCAGAAAGGAATTCTCAGGAATACAATTATGTCTAATCATCCTTTGCTGCTCTCTGACATTCTCTGACACCAGGCCAGGAAACTGCTATTCTTGTCTGTTTTACTTTCTTCTTGTATCCCTAGTACCTAAGAAGAGTGCATAGCATAGAGCCTAATATGCAGTTATTTGTTGAATTAGTAAAAGTGTTTATGCTTATTGATTAACTTCTTCTACATCTTTAAGCTAAACCCACACCTCAATTATTCTGTTTCTGCATACGCAGATAAAAGAATAACCCTGTTTCCTGGTGGGTCACTGGCTCACACTTCCTATAAACTGGTTTTTAAATTACTACTTTCTTTCTTCAATACAATTGTCATAGATTAGTTCTGCTTTTTCTAGCAACAAGACCCATAAAGAATTACTTACGGTTAAGTATTGTTATTTTTTAGTTGCTAAGTTGTGTCTGACTCTTTTGCAGCCCAATGGACTGTAGCCTACCAGACTCCTCTGTCCATGGAATTTCCACATCAAATACTTTAAAGCCTAGGAAAATAATGCAACTGGGCAACAGTAAAGCACGTTAGGTAATGAGAGGATTCACATATGAGGTATAAAGGCAGTCAAATTCATTTTGAAAATGCTCTTTCAAACAAACATCTTCAGACCAAAATCCATATATCTACCACCAGATTTTCACTGTTGAAAAGATTTGCTAGCCTGCTAGTATAGATATTTTTACCTTAATGTAATTTGATTTAAAAAATAGGAAAAAAATTACAATTCAACTAGATTATTTCTAGTGCATTCCCTGTTTCAATAAATATCTAAATACTTATGGGGAGTCATAAGAAACTCTTAGATGGTGAAAGGTCTCAGCAGGTCTCCAAGGTCAACTGTCCAAAAGATTATCTTACCTAATATTAAATTGGACCTTACATTTCAAATATTTCCAAGCCAAACACTCACTGTCCTTTAGCTCAACTGTCTAAGATTTTACCATTTTCACAGGGTATACCTTAATACACACTATGAATAACTTGTTCCTTTTTTTCTAACGAGGTCAGTTAAGCTCACATTTTCAGCAACTGCAGTTACATTTATTTTATTTTTTTCAGAGTGTTAAAATTTTTATACTAAGGCAGTTTTTAAAGAGAAGTATTAGATTTACAGCAAAATTAAGGGTAAGCTACAGAGACTTTCCTCAAACCCCCTACTTTTTAAACAATTTAAAAATATTTTAAATATTGTACCACATTAAAAATAATTATGCTTAACAATTCATTTTCTCAACATGGAGATACATCAACAGTAGGAATCCCAAACATTAAAACAAATTAGAATTAATTTTAATCTAAGTTATTTTCCAAGTTATTATCTTTATAACATGGTGCATATGAAGTAGCAATATTATGCTTTGTCACTACTTTTAAGCATATGTACAGCACATTTCCTGAAGATCCCAGTTCAAAACAGCAACCAAGCACTTCATTATTTCATCACCACTTAGGAGACATACATTTTTAATAAATCAGCTAATTCATAGGTCAAACTGATAATACTAGAACAAATTAGATTTCTGAAATTTTATTCTGTGAATGTCTCCCAAGATTCAAATGTAATGTGGTTCCCTACTTAACTATAGTTCTAAATGTCTTTAAAATCATGATTCTGCCTATTGCCTTAATCTCCCACATTTTCAGATACATGTAAAAGATAATATGACTAACTTAAGAAGAGTCCAGTCATTTGCAAGAGGTAGAAATTTTACCACAGGTTTTATTATATTTCAATTATATCATTGGTTAATATTATAAAACATTAATGTACAACTCTCCCAATGTAACTGCTATTGTTTTAATCCTTTTATATTATTAATAGAAGGTATAAAATTATATGCATTGCTAGTAAGTTAAAAACTTGTCTCTATTACAGGGCGGTAACAATCCAATGTGGTAATTTTAAATTCATAAAGAATAAGCCCAAAATCATGAATAAATGGGGCTTATGGAAATTTTCTTCTCATAAAAGCAGCCAGACCCTGAAAAAAATTTTTTTTCAGCATTCCAAAATTAATCAAAAGCTTGCAGCAATCCAAGGAATGTTTATTCAAGGAAAATGGTTTAATAACTTTGTAATGGATTTTGTTGTTTCTGTCTCCCCTCCCTTTTCAGATGTGTAACAGCCTTGAAAACTAGTAGTCCTACTACCACAGGACTAACTACCTAACAGATACTGAAAAGGGCAGATCAGGTTTGAAGTTCATCAGAAAGTTCCATCCCTGGACAACTGTCATTATTTAAGCTTTTACCTGACCCAGAATTTCTCAGTGGGAAGAGCCCAATCCCCAGGGTATTTGTCAAAAGGGGGTGGGCAGCAGCAATTGTTTAACATAACAGCTGCTGTAAGAAATGATACCAGTTAGTACAGACAAGAGTTTGACCAAAAAACATCTCACCTAGGGAATGAGATATCCATCAAAGGCTTTAAAAACATGTAACATATTCCCAGTAACTTAAAAGACTACATGCGTGTGCAGGGCTATGTTCATGCCCAGGAAAAGATCTGAGAAAACATGGAACTGACTTACAACCCTCTCTGAGCAGGAAGTGAAGGTGGAAGCAAAGTTGCAAATTGCAGGACCCTTGCTTGTGTGCCCCAGCAAACAAACGGAAATGTCAAAGATATACTGGTTCAAGGCATTAAAAAACAAACAAACAAAAAGAAACACCATCTAATCATTTGTCAGGCGCTGGACTAACTGAGCAGAGTTCAGTGGCCATACACAACAGGGGATAGGGACAAAGTAAACTAACCAAACAAGAAGTAAACACTACATCAAATAGCCACAACACACCCACTGGGAAAAAGAGTCTGATTTCTAGAGAAGATCATAGTCAAATGATTTTTGTCTAGTTTTCAACAAAAAGTTACAAAATATTCAAAGAAATAGTAAAGTATAGCACACAAACGGGGCGGGGGGGGGGGGGGAAAGTCAATAGAACCATATCTGATAAAGCCCATTTACTTGAAGTACTAACCAGGGACTTTGTCAGGTATTATACAAATACTTAAGGGGTAAAGAAAATTATACCCAAAGAAATAAAGAGAAGTTATGAGAATGATCTCTTACCAAATAGAAAGTAGCAGTAAAGAGAAATATTAAAAAGAATCAAAATAGAAATTCTGAAGTTGAAAAGTACAACTGAAATGAAAAATTTCACTAGAGAGGCTTACCAGCAGATTTAAGTTGACAGAAGACAGAATTAATCAACTAAAAGATAGGTCAATTGAGATTATACAGTCTGAGAACCAGAAAGAGAAACGAATAAATAGTATCTCAGAGATAAATAACACATAATCAAATGTAAATCTAAATCATAACAGGAATCTTAGAAGGAGAAGAGTGACAGGGATAGAAAGAATATTTGAATAAATAATGGAGAAAATAGCTTCCTAGGTAAATACATTCCTAGATAAATCAAAACTGAGACAATTTGTCATGAGCAGTATTATCTCACAGGAATATTAAAGGAAGTCCTTCAGGTTGAAAAAAAATTACATTAGAATGTACCTCAAATCCACACAATCAAGTAGAAAGTGTCACTAAAGCTCATTATATACTTAACACAAAATACAGTATAAATGTATTTTTGTTTGATATTCTTTTATTTTCCTATCTGAATTTAAAAACACAACTGCATAAAGCAATAATTATAAAACTGTTGATAAGCTTATAATGTTTGAATATGTATTTATATGACAATAGTAGTGAAAAGGAGAGTAGAGGAAAGGAAACTTTATTGAAGAACATCTTTTATATAATAAAGAAAATAAATTGTATTAATCCTAATTAAATTAAGTTGATATGTTTTCTTATTCTGCAAAAAGCACTAAAAAAGTCCTCGAAATATAAAGTAAAATTTAAAAAAGGAATTAAAATGGTACATTAAAAAACATGTTTATCACAAAAGAAAGCAGTAATGGTAGACTAGAGGCATGATGTAAGTGATATGGAAAATAAGCATTAAAGTGGCAGACAAAGACTAACTTCTCAGTCATTACATTAAACATAAATGGATTAAACACTCCAAGAGGTAAAGATTGGCAGAATGATTAAAAATATGATCCAACTATATGCCATCTACAAGAGACAACTAGGGCAAATATAAAAGAATAGAAAAATAAATGCTATGCCACCAGTAACAAAATGAGACCAAGAATGGCTGTACTAATATCAGACAAAATGGAACTTAAGACAAAAATGTTACTACAGTAAAAGGACATTTTATAATGAAAAAGGGCGATTGCATCAGACTTAACAAATAGGAATGTACATGCATCTAAGAAACGATTCCAAAACTACAGGAAGCAAATTGACAGAAGTGAAGGGAAAAATGGATGATTTGACAATAGTTGGTGACTTCAATGTCCCATTTTCAACAATGGATAGACCAATTACACAAAAAGTGAATAAGGAAGTAGAATACTTGAGCAATACTACACAGCAATTAGACTTGATAGATATGTATGGAACACTCTAACCAATGACAGAAGATAAAAATCATTTCAGAGATAAACCTTTACACTTATGATCAATTCAAGAAGTGTGACAAGACAGTTAAATGAGGAAAGAAAAGCCTTTTCAAAAATGGCATTAGGACAACTGGATAGCCATATTCAAAAAAATGAAGTTTGATTATTACCTCACACTATACTGTACACAAAATTAAAACAAAATGGATTATAGACCTAACTGTAAGACTAAACCAACAAAACTCTTAGAGGAAAATGGGAGTAAGTATCATAGACTTTGGGTTAGACACTATGTTATTATATATGACCCCCAAAGTATAAGCACTTGTAT
Source organism: Cervus elaphus (assembly GCF_910594005.1). NCBI lineage: Eukaryota > Metazoa > Chordata > Mammalia > Artiodactyla > Cervidae > Cervus > Cervus elaphus. The sequence continues at coordinate 53,244,596 of NC_057835.1, forward strand.
CACAGATTAAATAAGAAGTTCTTATAACTCAACAGTAAAAATGCAAATAACCCAATTTTGAAGTGGGCAAAGTTTTCCATAGTCATTCTATAAAGAAGGTATTAAAGTGGACAATGTGCTATGCTGTGCTTAGTCACTCTTTGAGACCCCATGGACTGTAGCCTGCCAGGCTCCTTCTGTCCATGGGGATTCTCCAGTCAAAAATACTGGAAGCCATGCCCTCCTCCAGAGGATCTTCCCAATCCAGGGATTGAACCCAGGTCTCCCGCATTGCAGGGTAATTCTTTACCAGCTGAGCCACAAGGGAAGCCCAAGAATAGTGGAGTGAATAGCCTGTCCCTTTTCCAGGGGATCTTCCTGACCCAGGAATCAAACCGGGGTCTCCTGTATTACAGGCAGATTCTTTCTCAACTGAGCTATGAGGGAAGCCCTTTTAAAGGGATGTACGTTATGTGAATTATTTCTCAATGAAGGTGTTATTAAAAAAGGAAGCTATGGATAAGTAATTTTATATCAAATATATTTTTTCCTTCTTCAGCCCCAGGTAGAAGTTAATATATATTACCTCTGTGATTTATAGAAATAAAGAAATATGCAAAAAAATTGAAAGCAACAAAATAAAATAAAAATATACAAACTAAGATCACTTTAATCACCTTTAAAATTAACACAATCTATTACAGAAGTTGGTGATGGACAGGGAGGCCTGGAGTGCTGCAGTCCATGGGGTCAGAAAGAGTCGGACATGACTGAGTGACTGAACTGAACTGAATTATAGGTTCCAGCAAATTTGTCTTTTATGTTTGAGTAGCACACATTTTTAAATAGACTGTGAAAGTCCCTGAGATATTTTGCCAACTTTTTTAGAAAGAGAAAAGTCTTTTCATTTGTTTTTCCTGAAAATCATAACTGATTAGATAATAAAGGTATATTGATAATCCTGTGAATATTTTTTGTATTACATTCTAGGTATAATCTATGCCCTCCTAGAAATTTCCAATTTAATAGAGAGAAACACACCTCATGTGCAGTATAATTTCACATCTTGGAATAAAGAAAGTATGCCTGGAAACATTTCATATTTAAACTGTACATGTGAAATGCATTTCTTTGTTATCACAAATCTGCATCAAAAATCATTTAATTTCCTGAGAAAATGCAAAAGTATCTCAAATTTCATTCCATTACTTAAACAATGAGTTCTCTCTTAACAAGAGAGAAGTGTTGTTAATAACACAGTGAAAACAGATCACATTGTGAAAGAGATCTAATTACTTATCTTTACCATTGTATTAGCATGAGTTTTGACTTTCAGAGCGGTGAATTTCAGCCATTCTGACAGCTGTCCAAAGATTTCAGTCAATTATTGTAAGTAGTTGGATACTATAATCCAAGGCACAGAGATAATACATAGCTAACAGATTATAGTAAATTGAAAACATTGACTTAGCTTCTGAAACAGTATCTGATAACTTTTAGAGAAACAAATAAAAAGAACTCTATCATAATAATATTTTACATGTCCCTAAACAACAAGGCTAAATATAATATGTTGATTTTCTTCTGATACAAGTAACAATCAGCCTAATGTATTTAGTTTTCATGAATGTATTGCATGAAATTTTAAGTCTTTTTCATCTTAAATTCATAATGTAGTTACTCAACCTTGAGGAAAAGTTCAAACTATTTTCTTTTAAAATATAACAGTATTATTGAGAAATAGAACTGCCATATGACCCAGCAATCCCACTTCTGGGCATACACACTGAGGAAACCAGATCTGAAAGAGACACGTGCACCCCAATGTTCATCGCAGCACTGTTTATAATAGCCAGGACATGGAAGCAACCTAGATGCCCATCAGCAGATGAATGGATAAGGAAGCTGTGGTACATATACACCATGGAATATTACTCAGCCGTTGAAAAGAATTCATTTGAACCAGTCCTAATGAGATGGATGAAACTGGAGCCCCTTATACAGAGTGAAGTAAGCCAGAAAGATAAAGAGCATTACAGCATACTAACACATATATATGGAATTTAGAAAGATGGTAACGACAACCCTATATGCAAAACAGAAAAAGAGACACAGAAGTACAGAACAGACTTTTGAACTCTGTGGGAGAATGTGAGGGTGGGATATTTCAAAAGAACAGCATGTATACTATCTATGGTGAAACAGATCACCAGCCCAGGTGGGATGCATGAGACAAGTGCTCGGGCCTGGTGCACTGGGAAGACCCAGAGGAATCGGGTGGAGAGGGAGGTGGGAGGGGGGATCAGGATGGGGAATACGTGTAAATCTATGGCTGATTCATATCAATGTATGAGAAAACCCACTGAAATGTTGTGAAGTAATTAGCCTCCAACTAATTAAAAAAAAAATATATATATATATATATAACAGTATTAGTATTTGTAGTATAATGCAATGTTTCACCTATTTAAAACTGTGTATCTATAGTTAGTTACTTAATGTTCACATAAACAGTTACTCTGCTTACCAAATCTAATATTCAGTACACATCAGGGCCTATCAGGAAAAATGTAACACTTCTGGTGTCAGCATGGATGTGTTCCTGAAGAAGTCAGTGATGTGTGTCAGAGGACAGGATAGGATCCGCCCACTAGAATTCTATTTTCCTGATTGAAGTGACATCCATTATTTAGAATTTTTGATACTTAATGCCTTAGGAGCAACCTCTTATATTGAGAGATTTTAAAGTGTTTTCCTTTCTGAAACCTGTACATTCTCACTCCCATATTGCAACTTACTTTTTGAACTTGATATATTCTTCAGCAAAGACTGTAGGTATCCAAATACAGGACATTTACAAATAGCATTCAAACAATTCATCAGGACAATTACATATTAGATGTATAAGCTACTATAAAATCTAATGTTTTTCTTTTTGAGACTCTACAAATTCATTTTGTGAGAAAATATTTGTGATGAAATGGGTCAAATATTTGCTCTTATCTCTTCAGAGGCCCAATGCTAGGTGCCTTATATGTGTGCTGAGCATGGAGCTCATTTTATAAGCTCAGTGTGAAAGCAATATGACTATAATTTTACAGTTAATTAGAAGATACAAGACAAATAATGCCTTTTCTTGATGGGAAACTATAGTAATTACTAGTGTGGAAATTCTTAGAAATTGTCATAGAAAATCCACACTATAGTCAGACTTGGTTTATATCAATTTCAAATGTCACATACATTTCTCACCTTTTCAACACATTTTCTTAACAATAATACAATGAAAATAAAAACTTTTACTTCCTTAAAGGTGGAATACTTGAAATTTATGGTTTATAAGGTTATTTTACAAATACATACTGCAAAATATTAAAACCATTCCTTCAATTGCATAATGTCACATTTTTTAACAAGGAAGATTTATCTGGTGTATAAATGAGTACTGCTTTTATTCCCCCAAAGCTACTCAGAGATACTTATTGGTTTTTGCCTTATTCTAAAACTCCAGTTCTTACTCAAAATGGAATGTTTAAGCTTCAGAATGACTGGGTGAATTAGAACTGAATATCATTATAGTGACTAAAGCAAATTTAGAAAATTTAACCTGAAGCTTATATTAAATATTAAATATTCTAGTCATCATTCTCAACTGGGCTTACAAATACTGGCTCCTTCAAAAAGTCTCTACTTTCATCATATTCCAAATCCCAAAACTAATGCTTCCTCATGCACATACAATAAACTATCTTTAGATAAGTATATCCTCAAATTTCCATCATTAAATCAATGAACCACTTACCATTTGTTATCAGTCCTCTGCTCTCTCTTTTGCTAAAGGAAAGAATTTACATTTGTTATTTACATTCTTTTAGACACTTCAGAATCAACTCCCCTACTCTCCAAAAGATTGCCAAATAGAATTTTGATTGAAACTTCATTAAATAGGTAATTCAATTTAGGGTAACTAACTTTTAATTGAACTGAGTTTTCCAATCCAAAAACATGGCATATCCCACCATTGATTGTCTTTTTTTCCTCCTTAACACTGTATAGGTTTTTAAACAATAAACTTGGACATCTTTATCGTATACTAGGTTTTCTATGAATAATGAGTTTGACTACTTTCTTTCCTGTCTTTTCCCAGTTACTAATGCTATGGAAAATATTAGTATTTTTTTCTAAGTTCAAGATGTTTCACTTCTCTGTAAGGCCTCTGGGTGACTGCAGACATGAATCTCCCCGGCACCACGTTCTCTAACTGCACCCCACTACCTCAGGCAGTATTCTCCTGAGAAACGCCGCTCTCTGTGACTGGATTCCGCTTCCTCAGGCTAGATTCTACAGGGGCCCCTTTCTCTGTAACAGCAATCCGCTTCCTCAGACGGGGGATTCTCCTGAGGAACATTATTCTCTGTTACTGCACCTCGCTATCTCAGGCTGGATTTTACCGAGGACCCCTTTCTGTGTAACTGCGCCCCATTCCCTCAGGCAGGAGTCTCCTGAGGAACATCTCTGTTCTCTTTAACTGCATCCCGTTCCCTCGGGCAGGGGAACGGGCTGAGGGGGAACAAGGGTGAAAGTCGACGCTAACTGCTGCCTATCGTGAGCGCAGCCGGGCGAGCACCCACACAAGGCTGCTCCGACTTGACAGGTTAGGATACTGACCTCTAACGTGGCAACCGGTGTTCCAAGCACGAACGGTCCGTCAACAAAGTAGAAGCTATCCTATATTTTATGTTCTAGCCTCAGAAATCACACAGCATCCTTTCTGCCTCGTTCTATTGTTTATAAGTCAGTAGCAAGCCTGCTGAGATTTAAGCGTAGGGGACATCGACTTTACCTCTTACTGAGAGGAGCACTAATTTGTTTTCGTATTTAAAGCTGTCTCAGTCTACAATCTGGCCCCAAATTATTTACATTGCTCCAACCTGCAAAATACACTCACTGCTTAATAACTTCCATTATCACATTATTAGTCTCAGACGTAAGGACACAACCTTCACTTCTCAATCAGGTACTCTTGAAGATACAATTACCCAGATATAGTTCCTTGAGTAAAATCCTTCCGCTCATTCTGGACACGATGAACTACAGTAGTTAACTTATCTACTGCTCTTCAACCTCACCTCAACACACAATATATACAACAGTGGGATAAACAGCAAATACTGGAAAACCGCAAACTGTTAAAATGAGAAGTTAGGGCCTTCCAGCGGTGGGACTCGCTGGCCCCGCGGCAGGAGACATTGCAGAGGCTTCTTGGACTGCGGCCCTGAGAGACCGTCGCTTCTGCTTCTATCTCCGTGTGGCGCGAGACCCACAGTGAGGCGAGAGGGCGCTCAGGGGCCACATGCGTTTCCTCAGAGACTCCAGGTGAGTCCGGAGGCCGACGCATGCCCTCAGAAACCCAGTTAGAACCCGGGAGGTCTGCGTGTGGGCCACGGAGGTCCCGGGACCTAGAAACTGAGGGGCCTGTGAGGGCAAGGAGTTGGACAGGGTTTTAAGGGCCCAGGTTTCAAGGGCCCAGGACTCCCAGGTCGCGCCACGTGTGAGGGGTGAAGCCCCAGCCTGAACTTCGGCTGATTGGGCTGGGGAGCTAGCCCAGTTCTCACGTGAGGTGTTGCAGGTGTCCCAGAGCCTTCCTTGAACTCTGGGAAGGAGAACTTCTTCCTCTGGCTTTGCTTCTAGGGTTTTCTTTAGGCCTTCTGCTGACTGCCTGGGAAGCAAGCCCTGAGCGGGGCGGGAAGATTGGGTAAAGGTCTCTTATGGGACCAAGCCTCCTCGCAGTGGGGGGTAATCCACTGTGAAATTCACAGGACAGTAAAAGCTGGAAAACCTTCCTAAGCTCACTGAGGCAGGTCATTTTACTGTTAAGGAAACTGAGGCCCAGGGCTGAGAAAAGACTGGCCCAAAGTCATGTGATTAGTTTAAGGATTGTGTTGATGCTAGAATTGAGGGTGAGGCATTTTTTTGGTATAGTAGTTGAAATTAAGGCCCTGATTTAAGAGCTTCATCTGCCTTTCATTGCTGTTGCTTTGGGCTATTTGCTTACCCTTTGTGGCCCGGTTCTTCCCAAATAACGGGTATAATACCTGATGGGGTTGTTAGGATTATATTAGGATTTGTGTAAATAGGACAAGGAAATGTGATACATATTAACTACTGGATAAGTAATGGTTGCAATAAATTATTATAGTCTGAATGCTGTTGGTCTACTACACTGACATCTTAATCTTTGAGTTGTTTCAGTCTTGTTTCCCAAGACCTGAAGTCAAATTTATGGTGATGGTAGGAAGGAGCTGGACCTTGCTGATTAACTCCTGGGCATGACACAAATGAATGCTGGTTGATGGAAATTAAACTGAATAGACTAGTAAAAGCTTGAGAGGACAAAGTTGGGCCACAGTTTAGTCTCTTTACCTCTAATTTAGGAAATGAAACTTTTAAATTTTTTAATAAGTAGATTTTTTTAAAGGAACGAATCTTATTGTTCTTTGAAATCATTTATATTTCAGTGTTTTGCTCCCATTGTTTGGGGGTTATGAATGAATCACTGCCATGTTGTACATTTGCTGAAATTATACTTGGAGCAGAGGTAGAGAATTGTGTGGGAAGTTGCCTGTGCACCAGTCAGTTTGAACAAGCTAACAAGCTAGGTAACCAGATCATGAGAAGGCTAGAATGTTCTAACTATGTTATTAGAATAAATATTGCACAACAAACAGGTTTTCTAACTGGTCTGAAAATGGGTGTCAACATTTCTTCACACCTTATTATCTCTGTGCTACAGTTCAACTAGCACATTATCTTTCAAGGACCATGAGGGTAAATTTTTGATAAAAGTTGTTGCTGCAGTTTTGGCAATCATGCTATAATATCCTTTCAGCTACAGAGTTCATTTTCCCATGCAGGATAACTTAAGGCCTTGGATTGACAGTTGGTAAGCATTAATATAGGCTCAAGAGACTTGAATTCCAGACCCAAGATGGTAATGAGCACAGGAACCACCTTGATTTTTCACATCTTTAAAATGGGAAAGAGAAGTCTCCTGAACGTCTTACCATTCACTAGGGACTATTGAGAAGGACAAATAAGATGGTACACAGGAAACTGTTTTGAGAAGTGTAATGAATTGTGTAAATAGAAGAATCTACTCATAACAACTCCTAGAACATAATAAAAGTGCCTGAATACAGCTTACTGTAGGATTTTATTAGGAAAGTACAGATTGAAAGTTTTTTTACTGCAACAGCTATATATTTAAATTAAGTTTAATTGTGACGTGTGCAAATTATTTAGACAATTTTTTAAAGAGTTAAAGGAATCTACTGCAATATGTTTTAAGTATTTACATCTTAAACCTACTTAGTTTAAAAGATAAAAAGTGATTCTAATGTTCCTATCAAAGATAAAACACAAAACCGTAAACAGGCAGTAAAATCTATTTTTAAATGGATGGGCATTTATAAAAATACCACTTCATATCTTATGTGCTTTTTCCTGTGTTTAAATATTTTTGTTTTTTGACTAGATGGACATGTAGTAAAATCAGAAGGTACAAAATAATAATAATAAAATGGTTTATATGTGACTGGAATCAATTAATTCCTTTTAAATGATTATTTTCCAGTCTAAGAGGTATTGTTTCTTATTTTCCTTGAAACTCAAGAGTTTTAGAATGGTGGTATGTGGGAAATACTTGGTAATAGTTAAAAAAAAAAAAAAATCCCTGCTAATATTGAGCACATACTCTAAGCCAGGCACTGTCACAAGCACTTTACATGCATTTTGTTTATACAGTAATCCTAAGAAGTAGTTAGTGCTAATCTCATTTTAGAGATGAAAAAACTGAGAGCAGGAGGTTAGTAATTTACCCATTAGCCAGTTCATTAAGTAGTTGAGGCAGAATTATGATATTTGAATTCTTGCTCATAAATAGTACCAGATACCTCTGAACTTGTTTTCGCTTTTGTTTCCTCATATGTCATATCGAGATGATAGAATCTCCTGTGGTTATTGCTAGGATTAAATTAGATAAAATTAGATAATCTAAGGTAGCTAAAATCCACAGGACTTAAAATTTTAAAAGAATATGTTGTGAATGGATAGCCTTCATGAAAGAAAGACTTCCTCATTTTTTATTACACACTACCAATTTTCAAAATCAATTTTTTTTTTTTTTTTAAGAAAACAACCAAGAACAATAGCCAGGTCAGTTTTTCTATTTCTGTCTCTAATTTCCCATGGATTAAAGGAGTTACAGTTGAAACTTCTTAACTTTAAGAGACAGAGTTGTACAAACAAAAGCCCAGGAACAAATGGCTTCGTTACTGAGTTCTCCCAAATACTTAGGGAAAAATTACCAATCCTTCACAACTCTTCCTAAAGACAGAATTAGGGAAAACACTTCCCAGAACATTCAATGAAACTGATATTACTCTAGATCAAAATCAAATACTTCTCAAAAAAAGAAAATAATAGACCAATATATCTTGTGAAAATTGACTTGAAAGGATAAAATAAAAAATTTTAAATTTAATAAACTCAAATAAATTGAGCTTCCATTTGTTTTAAGGATTTTTTTCTTTCCCTGAATGGACTTTTTTTTTTCCCTTAATTGACTCTTGAGAATAAAGTTTGTGCTTTTGAGAGGTGACAAATTTAATGTCTATTTAGTGTTTGCCCATTCCTAAATTTGATCTAAATAGTTGTCTGGATTTGCTAAAATTTGATGCAGAATGTACCTGTTTCTGTTACATATAATATTTTGTGTTAACTGAAGTCTCTTGTATATTATTAAATATATAGTATTTATCCTTTTCTGTCTGGCTTTTTTCAGTTAGCATAGTTAGCATAGTTGTTATTGGGTATTTTTTTTTTTTTTCATTCTGACTGATGTTGTATATTAATTAGAGTTTATAGTCTATTTAAAATTAACTTTAAATTATTTCTATATTAGGGTTAATATCTACTGTAATCTTATACCATCATTTACTTGTATTATATTTGCTCCACTAATTAAGTATTTTTATTTCTTCTTCATTATTTCTGATTTTTGGATCAGTAAATTTTTTTTTATTTTGTCCTTCCATCCCAGTTTGTTTTCTACCTTATTTACAATTTTTATTCCATTCACAATTAATATCCTATTTTGTTTATAATTGCAAGTTTTTAAAAAATCTGGATACCAAATAAAATTTTAGTTTCTGAGCATAGTCTATTTTTATAAGATACCCTTTTTCACTTTATAGTCAAGAATTTTTTAAAAGGAATATAAGGATTACTACTTTTATGACACAATGGTTTCAACAATGATATTGTTTCAGAAATAAATCAGTGGTACGTAGACACAGATATATGAGTAATCATTCATTGAATATGACTTATATTCATTGAGTTTAATTGAATGAATTGTCAATTGATATTGTAATTTCAATTCAATATAATTTGAAATGTTATTGCTGACTTATTGGCATAATGTTTAGTATTGATTTTTAGATATTATATCTAATTTCATTTTTGAAAATAAGATAATTAAGCCTCTAAAAATTGTAGGAATAACAAGGTCTTACAGTTATCAATTATTAAAATTTATTTCTTAACTTTTGTACTTACAAAGTCTAATTCAACTTTAATATGACTTTTAAAAATATTGCTAGGGAAGTGATTAAAAGGATAAAAACTAAATGTTCCACTTACATGAAAAATAATGTTATGAAACATTAAATCTGTTGCAATTGGAAACACATTTGTGGGAGGAATTCTTACAATGGAATTTCCCAAATGTTTTGCTTCTTTTAGTTTAGGTTGAGTTTTATGAGAGTAGTGTTGGTAGAGGAGCCAGTGAGCCAACAAATGGCACTTATGGGTGACCAAATGCCATAGTGAAGGCTAGGTATTTGATTACCTTAAAAGTTATTCTTTAACACACTGAACATTACTCCTATAATAGAAGTTGATACAAAAAATGTTGACTTGATAATGGCTATTTTTTTTTAACCACATGAGAGGTACAAAATTCAGTTTTTTGCTTTCACTGCTAGTTTGCACTAATCCTTGCTATTCAAAATGTAGTTCATAGACTCAACATCACCTGACAGCATATTAGAAATGAAAATACTAGGCCTCACCTCAGACTTACAGAAGTAGATTATATATTTTAAGAAAAGAAAGTGAAAGTCACTCGGTCGTGTCCGATTCTTTGTGACCCCCATGGGCTGTCCATGGAATTCTCTAGGCCAGAATACTGGAGTGGGTAGCCTTTCCCTTCTCCTGGGGATCTTCTCAACCCAGGGATTGAACCCAGGTCTCCCGCATTGCAAATGGATTATTTACCAGCTCAGTCACAAGGGAAGCCCAAGAATACTGGAGTGCATAGCCTATCCCTTCTCCAGCAGATCTTCCCAACCCAGGAATTGAACTGGGATTCACTGCATTGCATACCAACTGAGCTGTCTGGGAAGCTCCTCCCAGCAAACAGTTTTAATGCGTATTACAATATGAGAAATCTGGTATGGGTAACTTAAACACATCTCTAAATGGTGAAAAAGAAGAAAATAAAAGTAATGTGTCTTTAAAAATAGACCAAATTGAAAAATAACATTTTTGAACTGTTTTTTCTAATTATCATGATAAAAATTGATGCTTATAATTTAGCTCTTCAGTATTTTTCAACAAGTTTTTAAAAATCTTCAAGTTTTTAAAAAATGCAAGTTTGCAAAATATACATTTTTCCACAAGTAAATAACAAGTAGCAGGAAGGTACATGGACATTGCATAGAAATACTTTTAATGCTTTAATTACATACAATTATAATTTTGTCATCCTCAGAACTTTTTTGAATTTTCAAGCCAAATGAGATAAAATTTTAAGAATATAAGCTTTTTTTTTTTAACTTTTTATTTTGTATTGGGGTGCAGCCGATCAACAATGTTGCAGTATTTTCAAGTGCAGAATGTAAGCTTGTTTTTAATTGCAGTGTAAGTAATTATGTCATTTCCTTAAGATCAGACCTGTTACAGAGAGTTATTAAAATTGTGTTTGATTTTCACTTAATCTTTTTGGGAAAAAAAGTGACTTGAAATGACTCCTGAAATACATCAGGTGTTTTTAAATGCATGTGCTTAGGACGAATATTCCGCTGGGAAACGGTGCATTAGCTTGTGTCTAAACAATTGTTCACTTTTCACACCAAACCAGTTATTAGTAGCACTCTTGTTTTTAAGGAAAATAAACTTCCTATAATTTTTCGAGACCTTCTTCCAAGTTGTCTTTCACCTTTCTTGTATTTTAATATGATGATATCATCTGTCTGTGCCTGTTAGGATATACAGTTTATGAAGGAAAGTATTTCTGTATATTTAGTATTATAACTCTATGCCTTAAAGCTGTCAATAAATTTTAGTTTACTGAAATAAGTTTTTCCACAAATAATTTTTATAACAAACTCAGAATTGATCACAGTAAATTATGACATTTACTGAAACTAGCAATACCAAATATAATTCAGTTTCCTTTGAAAATAATTCCACAGATGCATTCCTGAGTTATCATTTTGCAGAAATAAAATTAGTAAGCTATAAATGTTCTTACATTGTGTTACACTAAAGTGGATTCTATGCCATGGTATCATCTTACAAAATGTCATGTTTTTGGAAACCATGACCCAAATTTTTTCAACTGTTGGCCAGTATTTTCAAATACTTAATGTTTAAAAAATCTTATGAAATAGAAATATCTATTGTTTCTGTATAGTCAACTTAAAAAATTGTTGACAGCAAAGCTCAACTGTAGAAAAAAGTTTAAATAATTTATAGCTTACTGGCAAACACTAATTTATGTGACAAGTTATGACTATGATGAGTTTAGGAAATGATTATAATAATATTTATGTTAAATAAAAGAGATGAATACATAATTTTGTCAGGAATCCTGAATATATTCACATGAAAATATGTATATATGCATATATTCCAAAAATACAAAGCTGAAATAGAGTTAAGGACATAAGAACATAATGTGCTAGTTTCTGATTTTTTAAAATGAGTTTTATATTGATGAAAATGAACAGAGGTGGCAAGTATAAAGGCAGATTTGCATACTGAATTGTGAAATTAGGATTGTCGTAAATCATGTACATGTTAAAAAAAAATAAAATTAACTAAAGAAATTTAATCTATAGGTGATGAGTATTTTATAGAAAATATGATAATCTGACAGACATTTTCAAACATTTGAGGAACTGACATAGAGAAATGGGATTTATGACTAACAGAAGAAAAAACAAAAAAACAGAATTAAAACCAAACTTGTTCGGAGTCAATATTAAAACATTAGTCACATGTTCAGTGACATTGGCAAATGTTCAGTGTAATGTAAAACATTTAAATAAAATCTGTTTTTAAAAAAATAGAGTGTACAGAATTAGTAGGTACTCAGTAAATGTGAATGATCTTTTGTATTAAAATCAATAATCATTTTATTACCCCCCCTTTTTTTGGAGGGTCTGTTGTGTGTATATGGGTGTGGATGGGTTCTGTGAAGTGTGTAAGGGGTTTTGCTTATCTTGTAGGAACAAGGTCTCCAGAGTTCAGGGCAGGAGCAGGGCTGGGTGGAGCAGGGCGTCTCTGGTACTTGGCTCTACAACCACTACCACCACCCCTGGAGTTCTGGGCAGATTCGCTGGCCCCTCAGTGCTGGACGAACTGAGTCCTTAGCACTGTTGAGATGCAGGTGTTTTCAGACTTTCCCAAACACCAAAGGAGAATGAACAGGTGGGGGCTGTCTCACTACCTCTCCCCCCCCCCCATTTTTTTAAATTTATCATAGTTTTTTAATTTGGTAAGCATTTTTTTTTAATTGGAGGCTAATTACTTTACAGTATTATAGTGGTTTTTGCCATACATTGACATGAGTCAGCCATGGGTGTACATGTGTTCCCTATCCCAATCCTCAGGGTCATCCAGTGTACCAGCCCTGAGCACCCTGTCTCACGCATCAAACTTGGACTGGTGATCTATTTCACATATGATAAGATACATGTTTCAATGCTATTCTTTCAAATCATCCCACCCTCACCTTCTCCCACAGAGTCCAAAAGACTGTTCTATACATCTGTGTCTCTTTTTCTGTCTTGCATATAGAGTCATCATTACCATCTTTCTAAATTCCATATATATGCGTTAGTATACTGTATTGGTGTTTTTCTTTCTGACTTACCTCACTCTGTATGATAGGCTCCAGTTTCATCCAACTCATTAGAACTGATTCAAATGTATTCTTTTTAATGGCTGAGTAATATACCATTGTGTATATATACCACAGCTTTCTTATCCGTTTGTCTGCTGATGGATGTCCAGGTTGCTTCCTTGTCCTGGCTATTATAAACAGTGCTGCGATGAATATTAGGGTACACATTTCTCTTTCAATTCTGGTTTCCTCAGTGTGTATGCCCAGCAGTGAGATTGCTGGGTCATATGGCAGTTCTATTTCCAGTTTTTTAAGGAATCTCCACACTGTTCTTCATAGTGGCTATACTAGTTTGCATTCCCACCAACCACATAAGAGGGTTCCCTTTTCTCCACACCCTCTCCAGCATTAATTGCTTGTAGACTTGGATAACAGCTATTCTGACTGGCGTGAGATGGTACCTCATTGAGGTTTTGATTTTCATTCTCTGATAATGAGTGATGTTGAACATCTTTTAATGTGTTTGTTAGCCATCTGTATGTCTTCTTTGGAGAAATGTCTGTTTAGTTCTTTGGCCCATTTTTTGATTGGGCCCTTTATTTTTCTGGAATTGAGTTGCAGGAGTTGCTTCTATATTTTTGAGATTAATTCTTTGTCAGTTGCTTCATTTGTAATTATTTTCTCCCATTCTGAAGGCTGTCTTTTCACTTTGCTTATAGTTTCCTTCGTTGTGCAAAAGCCTTTAAGTTAATTAGGTCCCATTTGTTTATTTTTTGCTTTAATTTCCATTACTCTGGGAAGTGGGTCATAGAGAATCCTGCTGTGATTTATGTCGGAGAGTGTTTTGCCTATGTTTTCCTCTGGGAGTTTTATAGTTTCTGGTCTTACATTTAGATCTTTAATCCATTTTGAGTTTATTTTTGTGTGTGGTGTTAGAAAGTGTTCTAGTTTCATTCTTTTACAAGTGGTTGACCAGTTTTCCCAGCACCACTTGTCAAAGATATTGTCTTTTCCCCATTGTATATTCTTGCCTCCTTTGTCAAAGATAAGGTGTCCATAGGTGTGTGGATTTATCTCTAGGCTTTCTGTTTTGTCCCATTGATCTATATTTCTGTCTTTGTGCCGGTACCATACTGTCTTGATGACTGTAGCTTTGTGGTATAGCCTGAAGTCAGGCAGGTTGATTCCTCCAGTATCATTCTTCTTTCTCAAAATTGCTTTGGCTATTAGAGGTTTTTTGTATTTCCATACAAATTAAATTATTTGTTCTAGTTCTGTGAAAAATACCATTGGTAGCTTGAAGAGTCAGACACGACTGAGAGACTGAACTGAACTGAACTGAATAGATTGCTTTGGGTAGTTATACTCATTTTCACTATATTTATTCTTCCAATCCATGAACATGGTTTATTTCTCCATCTATTTGTGTCATCTTTGATTTCTTTCATCAATGTTTTATAGTTTTCTATATATAGGTTTTTTTTTGTTTTTTAGGTAGATTTATTCCTAAGTATTTTATTCTTTTCATTGCAATGGTGAATGGAATTGTTTCCTTAATTTCTCTTTCTGTTTTCTCATTGTTAGTGTATAGGAATGCAAGGGATTTATTTGTGTTAATTTTATATCCTGCAACATTACTATATTCAGTGATTAGCTCTAGTAATTTTCTGGTGGAGTCTTTAGGGTTTTCTATGTAGAGGATCATGTCATCTGCAAACAGTGAGATTTTTACTTCTTTTCCAGTGTAGATTCCTTTTATTTATTTTTCTTCTCTGAGTGCTGTGGCTAAAACTTCCAAAACTATGTTGAATAGTAGTGGTGAGAGTGGGCACCCTTGTCTCATTCCTGACTTTAGGAGAAATGCTTTCAATTTTTCACCACTGAGGATATTGTTTGCTGTGGGTTTGTCATATATAGCTTTTATTATGTTGAGGTATATTCCTCCTATTCCTGCTTTCTGGAGGGTTTTTATCATAAATGGATGTTGACTTTTGTCAAAGGCTTTCTCTGCATCTATTGAGATAATCATATGGTTTTTATCTTTCAATTTGTTAATGTGGTGTACTACATTGATTGATTTGCAGATATTCAAGAATCCTTGCATCCCTGGAATAAAGCCCACTTGGTCATGATGTATGATCTTTTTAATATGTTGTTGGATTCTGTTGGCTAGGATTTTGTTAAGGATTTTTGCATCTATGTTCATCAGTGATACTGGCCTGCAGTTTTCTTTTCTTGTGGCATCTTTGTCTGGTTTTGGTATTAGGGTGATGGTGGCCTCATAGAATGAGTTTGGAAGTTTACCTTCTTCTGCAATTTTCTGGAAGAGTTTGAGTAGGATAGGTGTTAGCTCTTCTCTAAATTTTTGGTAGAATTCAGCTGTGAAGCCATCTGGTCCCGGGCTTTTGTTTGCTGGAACATTTCTGATTACAGTTTCGATTTCCGTGCTTGTGGTGGGTCTGTTAAGATCTTCTATTTCTTGCTGGTTCTGTTTGGAAAGCTATACTTTTCTAAGAATTTGTCCATTTCTTCCAAGTTGCCCATTTTATTGGCATATATTTGCTGGTAGTAGTCTCTTATGATCCTTTGTATTTCAGTGTTCTCTGTTGTGATTTCTCCACTTTCATTTCTAATTTTGTTGATTTGGTTCTTCTCCCTTTGTTTCTTGATGAGTCTGGTTAATAGTTTGTCTGTTTTATTTATCTTCTCAAAGAACCAGCTTTTAGCTTTGTTGATTTTTGCTATGGTCTCTTTTGTTTCTTTTGCATTTATTTCTGCCCCAATTTTTATAATTTCTTTCCTTCTTCTCACCTTGGGGTTCTTCATTTCTTCCTTTTCTAGTTACTTTTGGTGTAGAGTTAGATTATTTATTTTACTTCTTTCTTGTTTCTTGAGGTAAGCCTGTGTTGCTATGAACCTTCCCCTTAGCATGCTTTTACAGTGTCCCATAGGTTTTGGGTTGTTGTGTTTTCTTTTCATTTTCATTCATTTCTATGCATATTTTGATTTCTTTTTTGATTTCTTCTGTGATTTGTTGGTTGTTCAGAAGCATGTTGTTTAGCCTCCATATGTTGGAAATTTTAATAGTTCCCCCCCCCCCCCCCGTAGTTGACATATGATCTTACTGCATTGTGATCAGAAAAGATGCTTGGAATTATTTCAAGTTTTTTGAATTTACCAAGGCTAGATTTATGGCCCAGGATGTGATCTATCCTGGAGAAGGTTCCGTGTGCACTTGAGAAAAAGGTGAAATTCATTGTTTTGGGGTGAAATGTCCTATAGTTATCAATTAGGTCTAACTGATCCATTGTATCATTTCAAGTTTGCATTTCCTTGCTAATTTTCTGTTTAGTTGATCTATCCATAGGTGTGAGTGGGGTATTAACGTCTCCCACCATTATGGTGTTATTGTTAATTTCCCCTTTCATACTTGTTAGCATTTGCCTTACATATTGTGGTGCTCCTATGTTGGGTTCATATATATTTATAATTGTTATATCTTCTTCTTGGATTGATCCTTTGATCATTATGTAGTGTACTTCTTTGTCTTTTTTCACAACCTTTATTTCAAAGTCTATTTTATCTGATATGAGTATTGCTCCTCCTGCTTTCTTTTGGTCTCCACTTGTGTGAAATACCTTTTTCTAGTCCTTCACTTTCAGTCTGTATGTGTCGCTTGTTTTGAGGTGAGTCTTGTAGACAGCATATACAGGGGTCCTGTTTTTGTACCCATTCGGCCAGTCTTTGTCTTTTGATTGGGGCATTCAGCCCATTTACGTTTAAGGTAATTATTGATAATATGATCCCATTGCCATTTACTTTGTTTTTTTGGGGTTCAAGTTTATGTGCCTTTTCTGTGTTTCCTGTCTAGAGAAGATCCTTTAGCATTTGTTGAAGAGCTGGTTTGGTGGTGCTGAATTCTCTCAGCTTTTGCTTATCTGTAAAGCTTTTGATTTCTCCTTCATATTTGAATGAGATCATTGTTGGGTACAGTAATCTGGGTTGTAGGTTTTTCTCTTTCATCACTTTAAGTATGTCCTGCCATTCCCTTCTGGCCTGAAGAGTTTCTATTGAAAGATCAGCTGTTATCCTTATGGGAATCCCCTTGTGTGTTATTTGTTGTTTCTCCCTTGCTGCTTTTAATATCTGTTCTTTGTGTTTGATCTTTGTTAATTTGACTAATATGTGTCTTGGGGTGTTTCACCTTGGGTTTATCCTGTTTGGGACTCTCTGGGTTTCTTGGACTTGGGTGGCTATTTCCTTTCCCATTTTAGGGAAGTTTTCAACTATTATCTCCTCAAGTATTTTCTCATGGCCTTTCTTTTTGTCTCCTTCTTCTGGGACTCCTATGATTCGAATGTTGGGGCGTTTCACATTGTCCCTTATGTCTTTGAGGTTGTCCTCATTTCTTTTAATTCTTTTTTCCTTTTTTCTCTCTGCTTCATTTATTTTCACCATTCTATCTTCTACCTCAGTTATCCTATCATCTGCCTCAGTTATTCTACTGATGGTTCCCTCCAGAGTGTTTTTGATCTCATTTATTGCATTATTCATTATTGATTGACTCTTTTTTATTTCTTCTAGGTCCTCATTAAGCTTTTCTTGCATCTTCTCAATCCTTGTCTCCAGGCTATTTATCTGTAACTCCATTTTGTTTTCAAGATTTTGTATCATTTTTACTATCATTATTCTGAATTCTTTTTCAGGTAGACTCCCTATCTCCTCCTCTTTTGTTTGGTTTGGTGGGCATTTATCATGTTCCTTTACCTGCTAAGTATTTCTCTGCCTTTTCATCTTGTTTAGATTGCTGTGTTTGGGGTGGGCCTTTCTGTATTCTGGCAGTTTGTGGTTCCTCTTTATTGTGGAGGTTCCTGCCTGTGGGTGGGGTTGGACGAATGGCTTGTCAAGGTTTCCTGGTTAGGGAAGCTTGCATCGGTGTTCTGGTGGGTGGAGCTGGATTTCTTCTCTCTGGAGTGCAATGAAGTGTGCAGTAGTGAGTTTTGAGATGTCTGTGGGTTTGGTGTGACTTTAGGCAGCCTGTATATTAAAGCTCAGGGCTATGTTCCTGCGTTGCTGGAGAATTTGCATGGTATGTCTTGCTCTGGAACTTGTTGGCTCTTGGGTGAAGCTTGGTTTCAGTGTAGGTATAGAGACTTTTGGATGAGCTCTTATCGATTAATGTTCCCTGGAGTCAAGAGTTCTCTGGTGTTCTCAGGTCTTGGACTTAAGCCTCCTGCCTCTGGTTTTCAGTCTTATTCTTAGAGTAGCCTCAAGACTTCTCCATCCATATAGCACTGATGATAAAAATCTAGGTTAATAGAGAAAAGATTCTCCAAAATGACGGATACCCAGAAAGGTTCACTGAGTTACTTGAAGAAGAGAAGAGGGAGGAGGGGAGATAGAGTTGACCAGGAGGAGAAGAGGGGAAATCAAAAGGGGAGAGAGCAATCTAGCCAGTAATCAAATCCCTATGTGCTCTCCACATTCTGGAACACCCAGAGAGGTTCACTGAGTTACATAGAGAAGAGGGAGGAAGGAGATAGAGGTGACCAGGAGGAGAAGAGGGGGTTTCAAAAGGAGAGAGACAGATCTAGCCAGTAATCAGTTCCCTAAGTGTTCTCCACAACCTGGAATATGCAAAGAGATTCACAGAATTGGGTAGAGAAGAGAAGAGGGGAGGGAGGAGATAGAGGCGACCTAGGGGAGAAAAAGGAGAGTCAAAAGGAGGAGAGGGCAATCAAGCCAGTAAACACACTCCTAAGTAAAATGGGTACTGAAGATTGGGTTCTTAAAGGTACAAAATTGATAACAAATACCAAAAAGCAAATATTAAAAACCTAGAGTAGAGGTTAGACTCTCAAAAATACAATATTAAAAAATAAAAAAAAAATCACAAAAATATATATGAAGTTTGCTTTAAAAATAGCATCTTTTTTTTTTGCAAGGTAATAGTAGGTTATAAAAATGAAAATTAAGGGAGTAACAGAGGACTTAAAGATAAAAAATATAATAATAGTGAAAATATATCTAGGAATTTCTCTGGAGCTGTTGTGTGCAGTGTGGGGTGAGTTCAGTTTCAGATAATTCCTTGTTCCAGCTTATACTTCTCAAAGATCTATAGGCCCCTTCCAATATGTACAATGCTAACCACAAAGTTTTAATCTGTTGCACCTGTCACTTCCAAAACAGTTGCCTCTGTTTATTTTGGCTTCTTCTGTTTGTATGTCTCTTCAGTGTCCTAATTTCCACTCTGACACAAGGGAGTGAAGTTGGTCACTTATTTAGGCTCACTTGTTTAGTTGTGCTGTGGGGCGGGAGTAACACTGCAAAAAATATCACTGGCGTGTGTGGGGAGTGCTTGCAGTGTCTGGGCCACACTGGGTTTGCCCCACTCATGGCGTGTGTGCTTTCCCAGTCTGCATTGCTCAAACTCCAGGTTGCTCTGCAGGGGAACTATCTAAAGCAGGCCCTGGGTTGTGTGCACTTCCCAGGTCTAAGCTGCTCAGGTTCAGGTTCTTGGGTACTCCGCAAAGGCACAGACTCGATTGGGCCTGCGTTTCGTGCCCTTCCCAGGTCTGAGCAGCTCAGGCGACCAGGTGCTTGGAGAGTGCACACTTCCCAGGTGTGGTGCGTCTTACTGCCTCCCCCGTCCCAGCTGCTTGGTTTCCTGAATGCAAAGCGGGAGCACCATCTCAGGTGTGCCGTGTGTCTTTCCTGGGGAGCTGATCTCTCTCTGTGACCCTCCCAGTGGATGTCAACAGTCCAGGATCCCAGGAAGACTTGGCTAGCAACTGGGAGCCTGTTTGCAGTTTGGTAGAGGATGCCGTCCCTGGGGCCGAATTTGCCCCTTGACTTTCAGCTCTGGCTGTAGCCTGCCTGCCTCCCTGCCTGTGGTAGGGGATGGGCCAGTCCACAGCCTGCTAGCTCTCCTCTGGTATTTGCTCAGTCCTTTGGTTCAAAGATATTAAGTGATGTTTTACTTACTCTGAGTTAACAGATGTTATTATTGTCATTTATCTAGCACCAGCATAGGCAATTTTGAAATATCTGGCAATTGAGACAGACTGTTCAATGGAGGTCTTCACTAGAAATTCTGATAGTCCTTAATTTCTCTCTAATGTGTTAGTTTAAAACATCAGATACCAAAGAACTCAAAACTTAATATTTTACCATTCCACAGACATGCTTTCATCCTAAGCTGCTTCAGTCATGTCCAGCTTTTTGTGACCCTATGGACTATAGCCTTCCAGGCTCCTCTGTCCATGGGATTTCCCAGGTAAGAATACTGGAGTGGGTTGCTATTGCCTTCTCCAAGAGATCTTCCTTACCCAAGGATCAGACCCATGTCTCTCATGTCTCCTGCATTGGCAGGTGGGTTCTTTACCACTGCATCACCTGGGAATCTTGATAGTTAAATAAGCAATTTGATGATGATTTTTCTCCTCTGCATGTAGGCTGTATGCTGAGTATGGTGGACATAGTGGTAAATATTGCAGTCACAGTCCTTATCTTTATGTAGTATGGAATCTAGGCAAATGGCCTAAATGGAATGTACATATAGAAAGTGTAATTATGAGCATGATGAGTATTATCTGGTCAAATTATATGGCACTACAAAGGCATGCAACCTATCTAGGATTGGAAGTGAAGAAGGAGCAGAAAACATTAGAGGGACAAAACTTATGCAAAGATTCAGCAACAGGTGGGCAAATGGCATATCTGACATACTTAACACACAGAATCTTAAAAATTTTATAGAGGAAAATCTATGTAGAGATTATGCATTTAAATGTATTTCTTCTGTGACAAAGTTTGGTTACTTTTTTTTTTTTTTAATTCGCTCTTTTATACATTCTGTGAACTCAGGTTAAGTCTGCACACTCTTTGGCAATATGCACATGTTCCTAGGATGGTATAAATGAGTACTGGGTTCTTAATAAATGAGTAAATACACAGTAAGTAGTGAATACAATTTTTCTGATAGGTAGGCAAGAGACTTAACATTTAAAAAATTCTCTTTTATTGAACTTAATTTTTATCTCAAGTGTCCATAAGTGAAGGACAGTTTCACGTAAGTTATTCTATGGTCTTCAAATTCTTCAAGTTTTGCCTTATACTTACACCATTCAGTCATCTGCACTTGTTGCTGATGGAAAATCCATGTACCTGGTTAACAAGGCCCTATGGAACAGTGGCTTTCTGCTGCATTAGTCATGTGGGGGACATAATGCATTCATTGCTTAGTCTCTTATGCCATTATAGTTGATGTATCCCTCCCAATCTGTGCTCCGACAGCCCTATTTGTGGCTCTTGCCCAATAATCATGTCACAATTTCACTCTACCCATGGCTCCTGGGTCTCTCTATTCCCATTCCAGTGAGACAACATATCTGACTGTGTCTGTCCCTGTACTAATTTCTCACTCGTTTGGGATAGGTAAGTTTGAGGGGAGAAAACCTAGTTGAGACAGATATTCTTTTTGCTTCTATGATAAGATTTCCATTAAATATAATCTCAATTACACCTTGAGATGAATAGACATTATTAATATGTGTTATCAGAGTACTGTATACCTGTAGGTGTAGCTGACAACTCTCATTTTTAAAAATTCAGTTGAGTGTTGACACTATCAGAGGAAAGACTGGATATTTCCTATTTGACAGATTTGGCACTATTTGGCACTGATTTCAAACTTGCTCGTTTAAGGCAACTTGATAGATCAGTCAAAGATCCACAATATATATACACATTAAGAAAGTAGCAAACACATTTTCCTTCAACACATCTTTATACAAAACCTCTGTTAGAAACAACTTCTGAGATATTAATATCTAGAGGAAAGGTTCACAGCTAGTATATAACTTTTTACTTTACTGAGTATCATTGGTTTTTCAAATGTAATTTTAATGGCAAGTATAACTTCACACACATTACTGAGACAGGAGAAAACTGATATGTCTATCAAATTGTAGGTTCTCTGTTTTTGACCTTTATTCATCATTTAGAAGATGTTATATAACATGAGAAGATGAACGTGCACCATTCATAATGCAAACATCACTATAAAAGTAGAGATTAGGAATGTTTAAGGTCTTATATTTGCTGAATTATAAGCTTTGGATATTTAGTGGTAAAGAATCTCCTTATTTTTTACATGGATGGGTACTCAATATATGGAATAGGAAGAATATGTTTCAGGACAATATATAATATATTTAAGTTTTACAGCTTCACTAGAGCAAGTATCAAATAATTTCAGTACCCTCTGTAAAGTTGCTTAATCGGAGTTCTTCCAGAATAACATCTGCACATCATTAAATGTTAAACTGCTCCTTGAAAGGAAAGCTATGACAAACCTAGACAGTGTATTAAAAAGCAGAGGCATCACATTGCCAGCAAAGATGTGAATAGTCAAAGCTACGTCTTTTCCAGTAGTCATGTACAGATGTGAGAGTTGGACAGTAAAAAAGGTTGAGTGCCAAATAATTCATGCTTTTGAACTGTGCTGCTGGAAAATACTCTTGCGAGGCCCTTGGACTGCAGCAAGGAGATCAAGCCAGTCAGTCCTAATGGAAATCAACACTGAATATTCCATTGGAGAGATTGATGCTGAACCTGAAGCTCTAATGCTTTGGCCACCTGATGCGAAGAGCCAACTCACTGGAAAAGACTCTGATGCTGGGAAAGATTGAAGGTAAAAGGAGAAGGGAGTGGCAAAGGATGAGATGGCTAGATAGCATCACCAACTCAATGGACATGAATTTGAGCAAGCTCTGGGAGACAGACAGCAGAGAACAGAGGAGTGCTGCAGTCCATGGGGTTGCAAAGAGTCAGAACATGACTTAGTCACTTAGCAACAATAGCAACAACAAGTAGTAGTGAAGAATCATCAGCCAGTTCCTTGAATTTTGTTATACCTTTTAGCTTTCCTTGGGAGACCAGGAGGCAGAGTTTAATATATGTATCAATGGAGTACATGGGAGGCCAAGAAGGAGAATTCACATGTGAATGAATATGGAACTAGCCATATGGTTGAACCATTTTTTTTCTGAAAGGGCAAACTGAAATGTTGTATTTATTTATTTTTAAATGTTTTTATTTTTTACTTTGATTTTACATGTTTAAAATTTTATTTCTTTTTAATTGGAGGATAATTTCTTTTCAATACTGTGTTGGTTTCTGCCATATATCAAATGAATCAGCCATAGGTATAGATATGTCCCCTCCTTCTAGAACCTTCCTTCCACCCCATCACACCCCTCTAGGTTGTCACAAAGCACCAGATTTGAGCTCCCTACATCATGCAGCAAATTTCCACTGACTGTCTAATTTGATGTATGGTAATGTATATGTTTCAATGATACTTTCTTAATTCATCCAACCCTCTCCTTCCCTCCCTGTGTCTACCATGTCTGTGTCTCCATTGCTGTCCTGTAGATAGGTTCATCAGTACCATCTTTCTAGATTCCATATATATGCGTTAATATACAGTATTTGTCTTTTTCTTTCTGACTTATTTCACTGTGTACAATAGACTCTAGGTTCATGCACCTCATTAGAGCTGAATCAAATGTGTTCATTTTCATGGCTGAGTAATATTTCATTGTGTATATGTACCACAACTTCTTTATTCATTTGTCAATGGGCATCTGGGTTGCTTCCATGTCCTGGCTATTGTAAATAGGGCTGCAATGAACATTGAGGTACATGTGTCTTTTTCAATTATAGTTCTCAGGGTATATGCCCAATAGTGGGACTTGTGGTAGTTCATACGGTAGTTTTATTCCTAGATTTTTAAGGAATATTTGTACTCTTCTCCAGAGTGGCTATATCAATTTGCATTCCCAGCAACAGTGCAGGAGGATTCCCTTTTCTCCACACCCTGTCCATTATTTATTGCTTGTAGGTTTTCTGTTGATGATCATTCTGACTGGTATGAGATGAAACCTTATTGTAGTTTTGATTTGCATTTCTCTAATAGTGAGTGATGTTGAGCATCTTTTCATGTGCTTATTAGCCATCTGTATATCTTTGGAGAAATGTCTGTGTAGGTGTTCTGCCCACTTTTTTATTGGGGTGTTTGTTCTTCTGGTTTTGAACTGAAGGAGCTGCTTGTATATTTTGCAGATTAAACTCTTGTCAGTTTTTTCATTTTATATTATTTTCTTCCATTCTGAGGACTGTCTTTCACCTTGTTTATAGTTTCCTTCACTGAGAAAAATCTTTTAATTAGGTCCCATTTGTTTATTTTTGTTTTTATTTCTATTACACTGGGAGGTTGGTCATAGAGGATTTTGCTGTGATTTATGTCAGAGTGTTCTGCTTATGTTTTCTTCTGTGACTTTTACAGTTTCTGGCCTTATGTTTAGGTTTTAATCCATTTATCTTTGTGTGTGGTATTATGACGTGTCCTAATTTTTCTTTTGCATGCTGCTGCCCAGTTTTCCAGCACCACTTATTGAAGAGATTTCTTTCCTCCACTATAGATTCTTGCCTCACTTTTCAAAGATAAGTTGCCCAAAGCTCCATGGATTTATCTCGGGGCTTTCTATCTTATTCCATTGGTCTATATTTCTCTTTCTTTGCCAGTACCATACTATCTTGATGACTGTTGCTTTGTAATATAGTTTGAAGTCAGGCAGATTGATTCCTTCAGCTCCTGTCTTCTTTCTCAAGATTGCTTTGGTTATCCGGGATCTTTTATGTCTGCCTGCAAATTATGAAATTATTTGTTTGAGTTCTGTGTAAAATATCATTGATAGTTTGATATTGATAGTTTGCATTAAATCTGTAGATTGCTTTGGATAGTATAATCATTTTCACTGTATTGAGTCTTCCAATCCAGGAACTTGGTATAGCTTTTCATCTGTGTCATCTTTGATTTCTTTCATCAGTGTTTTATAGTTTTTTACATACATGTCTTTTGTCTCTTTAGCTAGGTTTATTTATAGGTATTTTATTCTTTTTATTGCAGTGGTGAATGGGATTGTTTCTTTAATCTTTCTGATTTTTCATTGTTAGTATATAAGAATGCAGGGGATTTCTGTGTATTATTGATTAGCTCTATTAAATTTCTTGTGGCCTCTTTAGCACTTCCTATGTATAGTGTCATGCATACATACTAACAGTGAGAACTTTACTTCTTTTCAAATCTGAATTCCTTTTATTTCTCTTTCTTCTCTAATTGCTATAGCTAGGACTTCCAAAAGTCTGTTGAATAATAGTGACAAGAGTGGGCAACTTGTCTTGTTCCTGATATTAGAGGAAATACTTTCAGTTTTTCACCATTGAAAAACATTTTGCTGTGGTTTTGTCACATATGACCTTTATTATGTTGAGGTATTTTCCTTCTCTGGAGAAGGAAATGGTTACCCACTCCAGTAGTCTTACCTGGAGAAATCATGGACAGAGGATCCTGGCAGGCTATAGTCGTATGGGATCACAGAGGTTTGGACATGACTGAGTGAATAATGCTTTCACTTTTATCATGTTCCTTCTATGCCTACTTTCTGGAGAGTTTTTATCATAAATGGATGTTGAACTTTGTCAGAAGTGTTCTCTGCATCTACTGAGATGATCATATGATATTTATCTTTTACTTTATTAATATGGTGTAGGACATTGATTGATTTGCATATATTGAAGAATCCTTGCATCCTTGAGATAAAGCCCACTTGATCATGATGTATGATCCTTTTAATATGTTGTTTGATTCTGTTTGCTTGAATTTTGTTGAGGATTTTTGCATCTATGTGCCTCAGTGATATTGGCCTATAATTTCCTTTTTATATGGCATATTTGTCTGGTTTTTATCAGGGTGATGGTGGCCTCATAGAATGAGTTTGGGAAATCTCCTTCCTTTGCAGTTTTCTGGAAGAGTTTGAGCAGGATACATATTAGCTCTTCTCTAAATTTTTGGTAGAATTTGCCTGTGAAGCCACCTGGACCTGGACTTTTGTTCATTGGAAGAGTTTTTATTGCAGTTCTAATTTCTGTGCTTATGATTGATCTGTTAATTTTTCTCTTTCTTTCTGGTTCAGTTTTGGAAGGTATACTTTTCTAAGAATTTGTCCATTTCTTCCAGGTTGGCCATTTTATTGGCATATAGTTGCTCGTAGTAGTGTCTTATATAAGCCTTTGTATTTGTTTTGTCTCTTGTAACTTCTGCTTTTTTATTTCTAATTTTATTGGTTTGGGTTTTTTCCCTTTTTTTTCTTGGTTGAGTCTAGCTAATGGTTTGTCAATTTTATTTATCTTCTCAAAGAATCAGCTTTTAGTTTTATTTATCTTTACCATTTTCTCCTTTATTTCATTTTCATTTATTTCTTCTCAGACTTATAATTTATTTCCTTCTATTAACTTTGGGGATTTTTTTTTGTTTGTTTGTTCCTCTTTTTCTATTTGCTTTAAGTGTAAGTTTAGATTGTTTATTTGATGCTTTTCTTGTTTTTTGAGGTAGGCTTGTATGGCTATAAACTTGCCTTTTAGCACTGCTTTTAGTGTATCCCATAGGTTTTTGAGTTGTCATGTTTGCATTGTCATTTGTTTTTAGGTATATTTTAATTTCCTTTTTGATTTCTTCTGTGACCTGTTGTTGATTCAGAAGCATATTGTTTAGCCTACATGTGTTTGTGTTTTTTGTCATTACTTTTCCCCATAGTTGATATCTAGTGTTAAAGTCAATAAAGATGCTTGAAAATATTTCAGTTTTATAATATTTATCAAGGCTTGATTTGTGGCCCAAGATTTGATCTATCCTGGAGACTTTCTATACTGTGCACTTGATAAAAAAAAAAAAAGAAATCTGCTGTTTTTGGGTGATATGCTCTGTAAATGTCAATAAAGGTCTAACTTGTCCAATGTATCATTTAAATGTTGTGCTTCCTTATTAATTTTCTGTCTGAATGATCTGTCCATTGGTGTAAGTAGGGTATTAAAGTCCCCCACTATTACTGTGTTAGTGTTGATTCCCCCTTTAATAGTTGCTAGCATTTGCCTTATGTTTTGAGGTGCTCTTATGTTGGGTGCATATATATTTAAATTATTATCTCTTCTTCTTGGATTGATCCCTTGATTATTATATTGTGTCCTTCCTTGTGTCTTATAACGATTTTTAAAGTCTCTTCTGTCTGATGTGAATATTGCTACTCTTATTTTCTTTTAATTTCTATTTGCATGGAATAACTTTTCCAGCCTCTAATTTTCATTCTGTGTGTGTTCCTAGGTCTGAGGTGGGTCTCTTGTAGCTAGCATATATAGGGGTCTTATTTTTGTATCCATTCAGCCAATTTGTGTCTTTTGGTTAGAGCATTTAGTCCATTTACATTTAAAGTAATTATTGACATATATGATCCTATTACCATTTAGTTTACTGTTTTGGGTTTGTTTTTATAGGCCTCTTCTTTCTCTTGTAATTCCTATCTAGAGAAGTTCCTTTAGCATTTGTTGCAAAGGTGGCTTGGTGGTGCTGAATTCTCTTTAACTTTTGCTTGTATGTAAAATTTTGATTTTTGCTTTGAATCTGAATGATAACCTGTTTTGGATAGAGTAATCTTGGTTATAGGTTTTTTTCTTTCATTGCTTTAAGTATATCCTGCCACTCCCTTCTGGACTGCAGAATTTCTTTTGAAAGATCAGCTGTTAGGCTTATGGGGATCCTCTTGTATATTTCTGTTGCTTTTCCCTTGCTGCTTTTAATATTTGTTCATGTTTAATTTTGATTAGTTTAATTACTATGTGTGCTGGCCTGTTTCTCCTTGGAATAATCCTGTATAGGACTCTCTGGGCTTCCTGTATTTGGATGACTGTTTCCTTTCCCAAGTTAGGGAATTTTTTTGACTATATCTCAAATATTTTTTCATATTTTTTTCTTCTTCTCAGATCCCTTAATTCTAATGTTGTTATGCTTAATGTTGTCACAAAGGTCTCTGAGGCTGTCCTCACTTCTTTTTGTTATTTTTTCTTTATTCTGCTCTGCTTCAGTTATTTCCACCATTCTACCTTCCAGATCACTGCTCACTTATCTGTTCTTCAGCCTCAGATAGCCTGTTATTGGTTCCTTCTACTATATTTTTAATCTCAGTTCTTGTGTTGTTTGTTGTTAATGGTCTATTTTTTAATTTGTATAGTTCCTTGTTAAACATTTCTTGTATCTTCTCGATCTGTATTTCCAGTCTATTTATCTGTGCCTCCATTGTATTTTCAAGACTTGGGATCATCTTTACTTCTGTTACTCTGAATTCTTTTTCAAGTAGACTGCTTATTTCCTGTTGATTTGTTGGGTCTCATGGGTTTTTACCATATTCTTTCATCTGCTGCATGTTTTTCTGTTTTTTTCATTATGTTTAATTTACTGTGTTTTGGGTCTGCTTTCTGCAGGCTGGAGGCTAGAGGGTTGTAGTTCCTCTTAATTGTGAAGTCTGCCCTCCATGAGTGGGTGGGAACAGTGGCTTGTGAAGGTTTCCTGGTTGGGAGGACTTGTGCCTGTGATCTGGTGGGTGGAGCTGGCCCTTGTCTCTCTGAAGGGCAGTGCCATGAAAGTAGTGTGTTTCGGGATTTCTATGGGGTTGGTATGGTTTTTGGCAGCCTTTCTGCCAATGGGAAGAGTTGTATTTCTGTTTTGCTAATTCTTTGGCATGAGATGTTGGGCACTGGATTTTTCTGGCTTCCAAGTGGGGCTTGGTCTTAGTGTTGATTTAGAGGTTTTTGGGAGAACTCTCATCAGTTAATATTCCATGGGGTCAGAATTTCTCTGGTGGTCCAAACACCTTGCTGTAGCACTGAGACTTAAGAGGCCTCATAGCACAGAAGACAAAACCTCAAGACTCATACTGAAAGCAGCACTCAATAGCCAAGAGAGCTCAAAGAATCTCGCACATTTACAAAGAGAAAGAAAGAATTAAAAAAAAAGGGACAAAAATACGAATCAAAGAAGAAGAAAGCAATAAAGACAGTAAAAATCAGAAAAAATAAATAAAATGAATTTACTTAAAAATAGGATGTCTTAGAAAAACTAGGTATAAGAAATTAAAATGAAAGGAATAAAAGAAAGAGCATGAAAACAATATGAAAAAGGAAAGTAAAAAATGGGAAAAAGAAAAACAGAAAGGGGAAACAAAAAAAGAAAAATGTATAGAGAGTGGTGGTTCAACCTTTGCCTCCCTTGGAGGCCTTCCAATACTGGACTGTTCTCTTGACCTGCTGTGGGGCAGCTCAGACTCCAATCTAGCCCTACTCCTGCATGTACTTATGTGCAGTAACACATGGTTGCCAGAGCTAGGATGTTTTCTTTTGTGTGAACACTCTTTGTCCTTTTATAGATTCCACAACCATAGAGTCTACCTAGTTGATTGTGTGGACTTATTCTGAAGCTTGGGCAGCTGGTGGAAAAGTCTTTGATCCTCTTCCTTAGTCACTCTGCCCCTGGAGCTCAGTTGTGGTTTTATCTCTACCTCTGCATGTGGGTCATCCACAGGAGCTGGCTCCTGAGGCTGACGTGAAGGACTTGGATCTGCCCCAGTGATAACCATGTGTAGAAATGGCACAGCTGCTTGAATCACAGGGTCCTTGGCAGCCCAAGGTATGCAGGAGAGACAGCAGCCACGGGTGCAGGAGGTACGGCCCTAGTAGGGGTTTTTCTAGTCTCCTGTGGCCCTGCCTCAGTGGGGACTTGGCGTGAAGTGGTGTGGCTGCTGGGAATCTGGGGAACCTGGTGGTGCCAGGTGTGCAGGGAATCTGGCGACCACAGACGCAGCTTTTGGTGCTGTTAGTTTTTTTTTTTCTTTCGGTGCTCTTAGGGTTTTTTTTTAATTTTTTCTTTTTCTTTTTCTAGCCTTTGGCAGCTCTGCCCCAGTGAGAATCAAGCATGGGGGTAGCATGGCTGCTTGAAAAGCAGGGAACCTGGTGGCACCAAGTATTCAGGGAAGCTGGTGGGAGTGCTACTAGGGCCTTTTTCTGGCCTCTGGCAGCTGGTGTTCAAAGGGCTTCCCTGGCTGGTCCTTCTTGGTTGCTTGGCACAGCAGGCACTCAAAACCCCCCCTCCCAACCCCCTGGCTGGGGTCCTTCTCTATTGCTTGGCACAGCATGTGCTCAAAGGGTCCCTCTGACTGGGCTCCTTCCCTATTGCTTGGCACAGCAGGTGCTCACTGGGTCACCCCTGGCTGGGGTCCTTCTCTATTGCTAAGTGCAGCAGATGCTCAAATGATCCCTCTGGCTGGGGTCCTTCTCTGCTGCTCGACTGACCATCAGGCACTCAAAGGCCAGCCTCTCTGAGGTCTTTCTCCATATTGCTCAGCTGTTGGCACCTGTGTGTGGTAAGAGAGAGAGGCCATAGTGATGACTCCAACCCCTGCATGTGATTCAGCAGTATCACCCTGCCTCCATGGTTCCCTGGCTTTCCTTCAAGGGCATTCCCTGCTTTGATCTCCCTCACATCTGCTTGGGCCATCTCCTTGCAGTTAACAGCAGTACTTGCCCCGTGATTGCTTTCAAATCCTTAGACTGCTGCTCCCACCCACTGTGCATCCCAGAGGACCTGTGTCCATCTTTGGGGTACATAGGGCTGCCTTACAGATTATCTGTGTGGTTCTCACTCCATTCAGACTGTCACAGATCAGCTGCTTCACCCTCCAAAAACTTCAAATGCTTGCCTACCCTTTGTTCCAAACTTTTGCTCGGATGTGGGAATCTCAACCCTGCTTCAGTTCCTTCAATACCTGTGTGCAGATCTAGTTCCACTCACTCTCCTTTTTTTCCCTTCATTCCTTCATCCTATCAAAATGTTATATTTAAAAGGTAAACTTCAAATCAGTTTTCATTACATTCTTTCAGTTACAGCATCCTTTCTGGTATGGAGATTGGGACAAAACACTATGTAATCGTACTAGGTTGGTGCAAAAGTAATTGTGGTGTTACATTGTTGAACGTTGCCATTTGATATTGGAAAACATTCTTAAGTAAATGTGGTTATGTTGTACATCATTTTAATGCACATTTCTTGCTTTATGTTTTTTTTTTGCTAATGACTTATTTCTTAATGTTTATTTTAGACTATAGAAATTCTGTTAAAAAAAAAAACAAGTTCGAGTGATTTTGATCTTTTTTATTTGAGTTCAAAATGGGTTGTAAAGCAGCAGAGACAACTTGTAACGACAACAACATATTTGGCCAAGTAATTGCTAATGAACATACAGTGCAGTGGTGATTCAGCAAGTTTTGCAAAGGAAATAAGAGCCTTGAAGATGAGAAATGCAATGGCCAGCCATTGGAAGTTGACAACAACCAGCTGAGAGCAATCATTGAAGCTGATCTTCTTACAACTACATGAGAAGTTGCTGAAGAACTCAGCACTGACCATGCTATCTATGGTCATTAGGCATTTGAAGCAAATTGGAAAGGTGAAAAAGCTCAATAAATATTGGCCTCTGGAACTGACCAAAAAGAAAACAAACAAGCAAACAATCATTAGTTTGAAGGGTTGTCTTCTCCTGTTCTGTGCAACAGCAACTAGGTATTTCTTGAACAGATCGTTTTGTACAATGTAAAGTAGACTTTATATGACAACCAGTGAGTTCTAGCTCAGTGGCTGGACAGAGAAGAAGCTCCAAAATACCTCCCAAAGCGAAAAACGCACCAGAAAATGATCATGGTCACTGTTTAGTGGTTTGCTTCCCATCTAATCCACCACAGTTTTCTGAATCCT
Organism: Cervus elaphus; assembly: GCF_910594005.1. Lineage (NCBI taxonomy): Eukaryota > Metazoa > Chordata > Mammalia > Artiodactyla > Cervidae > Cervus > Cervus elaphus. Next base: position 53,276,467 of record NC_057835.1, read on the forward strand.
GGTGAAACTATTACATCTGAGAAGTATGCTCAACAAATTGATGAGATGCACTGAAAACTGCAATGCCTGCAGTTGGCATTGGTCAACCCCAGAATGGGCCTAAATCTTCTCCATGACAATGCCCAGTTGCATGTTGCACAACCAGTGCTTCAGAAGTTGAAAGAATTGGGCAATGAAGCTTTGACTCATCTGTTGTATTCACCTGACCTCTAGCCAACCGACTACCACTTTTTTAAGCATCTTGACAACTTTTTGCAGGGAAAATACTTCTACAGCCAGCAGGAGGCAGAAAATACTTTCCAAAAATTCATAAAATCCAAAAGCATTTTTTTATGCTACCAGAATAAACACACTTATTTCTCCTTGGCAAAATGTGTTGAATGTAATGGTTCTTATTTTGATTAATAAAGATGTATTTGAGCCTAGTTATAATGATTTAAATTCATGGTCCAAAACCGCAATTACTTTTGTACAACCTAATATTTCAAGTTTACCTTTGTAATTTTTATTATTATCCTTACCATATAATTATGCTGTGATTGCTAGTTATATGGGGTTGGGAAATATGTACCTTTAGTTTAGAAAGTGAAAAAATTAAAGATTTAGTGGCAAAAATTGAAGAGTCCCAAAGTTTTTAAAGAAGATAGGAATGCCTTCTTTATCTAAAAAAAAAAAAAAAAAAAAAAATCATGAAGACCAGAAACTGTAGCTTTGTTTAGGAAATTAACAACCAGTATAAAAATATACCAAAAGAAAAAACAGGCAAAAGATAACATGATAACACAGTATTGTGTGTCAAAGGAGTGGGTTTAGTAAATGACCTAAGAACACAGACAAGATGAAAGATAATTTTTACTAGGAAGTTTCACTATCTCATCATTTCTGTATACAAATTTTGAAGATATTTGCTTTAAGTACTTGTTCTATTGTCACTATTCTTAGACTAGTGTTCTGTGAGGATTTCTAGAGAAGGTGTGGGTGAAACTCATGCCTTATCCTCATGAAGTTTTATTTCTTTTTAATTAGTAAAGTTGCATCCTGGCAAATATCTTAGTCTCTTGTGAATTAGATTAGTGCCAGCAATTTTCTGTAAAAACAGTCTACTCTAGTCCCTTGAAAAAGCACATGTCCTGATATGGGTAGCTCACATGGCCTCTCCTAACTGACATCAGAATTTTCTGCTGGTTTCATGTTACTAGATTAATTACTGTGGAATGCTTCCATGGTGCCTGCTTTTCTTCTGCAAGACTTTATCTTCATTTTATTTATTTTTGTGCTGTTTCTTACTTTTCCTTTCCTCCTCTTTTCAGAAGTAGATGAAATCAAATGAAGAAAAAGAAAGTAAAATTAATACAGGCAGTATATAGAAAAGAAAAAGATCAAGTGCAAGTCACTTTGCTAATTTAAAAACCCCAACTCTTTGTCACCCTTTCTTTGTAAACTAAACTGATCCTGGTAAAACATCTAATTTTCTGAGTGAATAAATGTAGGTAAAATTTGTTGATTCTTAGTTGTGTCCATTTTTTTGTGACCCCATGAATTGTAGCCTACCAGACTTCTCTCCATGGAATTTTCTAGGCAAGAATACTGGAACAGGTTGTCATTTTCTCCTCCAGGGGATCTTCCTGACTCAGTGATCAAATCCACATCTCCTGTGTCTCCTGAATTGGCAGGTGGATTCTTCACCACTGATCCATCTGGGAAGCCTGTAGATAAAATTAGTCAGAAGTTATTCCTTAAAGTTGGTGATACTCATATTCTATACAGTTATAGTTATCAATGTATTTCCTAAACATATCTATGTCCTAAGCATATCAGTTTTCATTTCAATCCCAAAGAAAGGTAATGCCAAAGAATGTTCAAGCTACTGCACAATTTCACTCATCTCACATGCTAGCAAAGTAATGCTCAAAATTCTCCAAGACAGGCTCCAATAGTATATGAACTATGAACTTCCAGATGTTTAAATTGGATTTAGGAAAGGCAGAGGAACCACAGATCAAATTGCCAACATCAAATGAATCATAGAAAAAGCAAGAGAGTTCCAGAAAAAACGTCTACTTCTGCTTTATTGACTATGCCAAAGCCTTTCACAACAAACTGTGAAAAATTCTTAAAGAGATGGGAGTAACAGACCACCTGACTTGCCTCCTGAGATACCTGCATGCAGGTCAAGAAGCAACAGTTAGAACTGAACATGGAACAACGGACTGGTTCCAAATTGGGAAAGGAGTACGTCAAGGCTGTATATTGTCACCATGCTTATTTAACTTATATGCAGAGTACATCATGTGAAATGCCATACTGGATGAATGAAGCACAAGCTGGAATCAAGATTTCTGGGAGAAATATCAATAACCTCAGATATACAGATGATACCACCCTAATGGCAAAAATGAAGAGGAACTAAAGAGCCTCTTGATAACAGTGAAAAAGGAGAGTGAAAAAGTTGGCTTAAAACTCACCATTCAGAAAACTAAGATCATGGCATCTGGTCCCATCATTTCATGGCTAATAGATGGAGAAACAATGAAAACAGTGAGATACTTTCTTTTCTTGGGCTCCAGGATTACTGCATATGGTGACTACCACCATGAAATAAAAGACACTTGCTCCTTGGAAGAAAAGATATGACCAACCTTGACAGCATATTAAAAAGCAGAGACCTTACTTTGCCAACAAAGGTCCATTTAGTCAAAGCTATGTTTTTTGTTTTTTTTTCTAGTAGTCATGTATGTATGTGACAGTTGGACTATAAAGAAAGCTGAGCACTGAAGAATTGATGCTTTTGAACTGTGGTGTTGGCAAAGACTCTTGAGAGCCCCTTGGTCAGCAAGGAGATCCAACCAATCCATCCTAAAGGAAATCAATCCTGCATATTTATTGGAAGAACTGATGTTGAAGCTGCAGCTCCAATACTTTGGCTATCTGACATGAAGAACTCACTCATTGGAAAAGACCCTGATGCTGGGAAAGATTGAAGTGAGGAGAAGGGGACGACAGAGGGTGAGATGGTTGGGTGGCATCACCGACTCGATGGACTTGAGTTTGAGCAATCTCCAGGAGTTGGTGATGTACAGGGAAGGCTGGCATGCTGCAATCCATGGGGTCGCAAAGAGTTGTACACAACTGAGGGACTAAACTGAACTGAAACATATCTAATTTGATCTGTATGGTACCCTTAAGGAATACTGAAGAAAATTATTATACACATTTTAAAGATGAAGAAGCAATCTCAGAGAGGTAAATCTTCCCAAGATCACTAAAAAAACCCTGCTTTAGGGATGGGAATAGAATTAATAGGCTTCTGAATCCCAGCATGGTCCTTACCTCCTTTCCATGCACTGCTTCCTTTTGATAATTTAGAATTATTTTAAACAAACAACTATGGTGACAAAAAGGAGACAATACTTTGTCCTCTCTAACAATCAGTAGTGCATGAGTTAATTCCAAGTAAGGATTTATAGAACACTATCTGAAAAAGCCAGTGAACAGTGGCCAGAGACTGGACTGTATGTGTGATGGAAATGACTCCAGGTCAAACATCTGCTTTTTCAGGCAGATTCATAAACACCATCTGTGGAATTGCATTTTGAATTACAAGGATAAGATTGCAAATCATATATGCAATATAATGTTATCTGAAGATAGAAACTGTGTTTTAAATCACATGTGTCACAGTTAATTCCTATGGATTTTAATATTTACAGGGCCATATTAGATGATATCCATGAAGTATTTTTAATGTAAGGGTTATTTACATTATATTCATATTCTACTCTAATGGGAATAATGCTATCATTTATTGCTAAAAACTAAAAAAAAAAAAGAAACACTGTAAAAATGTAACACTAACTTTCCTAATTTAGAAAATTTTGTTTGTAGCCTCCTATGCACCAACTCAGAATTGCTGTTCATTCTCTAAGTTTATTTTTCTGAATTATATATTTACTTGTCTGACAACTGTACGAACTGGTTTAAGTACCATGCTCTGAAAGAAATTTGTCTATGTAATTAATCATATCTCTTTAATATAGCACATATGCTTAGTCAGTATGTGTGTATTTAGTCACATTTCCAACTCTTGTGACCCCATAGATTCGCCTGCCAGGTTCCTCTGTCCATGGGATTCTCCAAGCAAGAATACTGGAGTGGGTTGTCATTTCCTTCTCTGTTAGTCAGTATATCAGAAGTAAACAATGGTAGACTATGCCTCTTGAAAAGCAAACTGCTCCGACTCCTTAGTGTATTTAGATTAAATTTTACCTATGTGATAGTAGAGATTAGAAATCTGACTAGTGGAAAACAAGGCAAAAACAATGAATTAATATAGGAGCTAAAATTCATATGGACAAGATAAGAGCTGATACACACAAAATGAAACTTTTATTCAATGACCTCCCTAATGCTTTCAGGTAAGTACTTCATGGGACTGATTTTACCTCTGTTCTCTTCAATCCCTTATACTTGCTTCACTGATTTATTTAGGTAATTTTAGGGTAACAACAATGATTTTCCATGCTTTCTTTGGGATTAATATATAAGTTTATCACAGTATTGGGAAAGAGCATGCTTTTAAAGACCAGGTTCATCTGAACTCATTAATTTCACAGTTCTCATATTAAACAGATTCATAATAAGAATTTAAAAAAGATAAACAGTGATATATTTAGTAAGCTCCATATTGCTAAGATAGAAATATTTTATCTTTGAGCCTGGATTTAAAGTAATTGCACATAGATATTGAGATTCTATTTCAGTAATCAAACTTTCATGTGAAAAACAATTCATTCCTTTTAGATCAAAGTAAGAATCAAAAATAAATGACAGAGATCTGGATAGACTCTGTCAAACAGTGTCATACACATAAAGAGTGAAGTAAGTTAGAAAAACAAATATTGTATGACATTGCTTATATGTGGAATCTAGAAAAATGCCACTGGTGAACTTACTTGCAAAGCATAAATAGACACACAGATGTAGAGAATGGACGTATGGATACCAAGGAGGGGAGAAGGTAGGATGAATTGGGAGATTGAGATTGACGTATATACACTACTGTGTATAAAATAGGTAACTAAAATGAGGACATATTGCATAGCATGAGGAAGTCTACACAATGCACTATTGTGACCTAAACAGGAAGGAAATAAAAAGAGGGGGATATATGAATACTGTATAGCCAGTTGGCTTTGCTGTATAGCAGACACTAACACAACATTATAAAGCAAATATACTCCAGTAATGGAGTAGGAAATAGCAATCCACTCCAGTATTCTTGCCTGGAAAATTCCATGGAGAGAGTAGCCTGGTGGCCTCCAGCCAATGGGGTCGCAATGTCGGAAACAATTTACTGACTAAAGATGCCAGGCTCCTCTTTGCATGGGGATTCTCCAGGCAAGAATACTGGAGTGGGTTGCCATGCCCACTCCATGCCAGAGTAGGTTTCCATGCCTGTCTCCAGGGAGGATCTTCTCAACCCAGGGATCGAACCCATGTCTCTCATACTGCAGGCAGATTCTTTACCGTCTGAGCCACCAGGAAAGCTCAAGGATACTGGAGTGGGTAGTCTATCCCTTCTCCAGGGGATCTTCCCGACCCAGGAGTTGAGCTGGGGTCTCCTGCATTGAAGGTGGGTTCTTTACCAGCTGAGCTACCAGGGAAACCCTCCAATATTATTATTATTATTTTTAAATCAAGAGTGAATTAGATGAATAAAGAAAAACAGAATTTAAAGGAACAAACTCTACAGTGGAGCTAAAATTTTGTTATTGTACACAGCAAAGAGCTAAAATTTTGTCATTGTACATACAAAATTTAACATTTTCCTGTATATGTGGGAAAAGAAAGAAATATATATGTTGTCAGGAAGTATAAAGCCTTGACTGTAGATGCCAGTATATGGAAATTTTAGCTAGTTCTTGTTTGTTGACTGAGTGGGTTATTGAAACAAAACAGAGACAGAATGACCAGTTTCAGCAATGGGTTCGTACAAAATAAGAAATCAGAGGGGTTAGTGTGAGTCAAAGTTACATTAAATGTAGTTTTTTAAAAAAGCACAGAATCCAGAGAAAACATATTTTGTCCAAAAGCAAACTCCTAGATTTCTTGTGAAAATTCCAGGTAGGTCTTTGAAAGCATGGTAACACTCATTTGACTTGATCTACAAAAAAGGCAGAAACAGTATGTGAAAATCTAGAACAACAAGAACAGTAATACTGAGTGATCCTATTTCTTTGAAAGCATGTCACATGAAACCATGGAATAGTTAATAGAAATGAAATTGCAACTAAATCATATGCTCTATTAGTTTAAAAAAGGGTCAAATGAATTATTTCAGTGTGAGTTGCTTTGAAATGTTTCCATCAGGGAAAATTATATCAAAAAACATTAATTTAGAAGTGTTAATATAGAGGTTACATTTAGCATTTTAATTTATAATATGTATATTTTATAATAAAAATAATTCAAGCATATAAAGTAACTGTGCAATTCTTATGCATGTGTTGATCATTATGTCTCCTAATATAATTCTTGAATCATTTGATTATTTGTAAATGTGTTATATTTTGAAAATTTTATTCTACTAATTCCAGTACTATACCCATCTTCAGTTTGTTTCTGTTGAATGTTATTTTCTTTGATTATGAATTACGTTTTTCTACTTCTTTGTACATCCAGCTTAAAAAATGTTATTGTAAGTTTTATAGGTAGTACATTTATTATCTATAATAAATATTATGGATTATATCATGTTGTCTTTTAAAAATATTATTAAGTTTTGTTCTTCTAAGCAAATGACTAATATATTATTTAGATTCCTTCAAGTTTTGTTCTCAGGGCACTTATATTTTTGTTTTCTCTTTATTTCTAGAGAATTTCCTTATGTTATGACTTGGTTCTTATTTTTAATTCATGGCCTTTGTTGGGTTTAAACTAATTTCCTGAAGGTCTCGGTGGTCTCTTCACTGTTGTTGCACTTAAACTCTAACAATTTTGTGGTCTGTGATATTTTTGTTCCTTTCTCAGTCCCTCATTAACCATTCTCTGTAAAGTTTTGTGGACTCTTGCTCTGCACATGTGGTTTGACCCTTCCCTTTCCTCAGGGAAATCCCCTCCAGTCATTTGCACCCCTTGGTCAAACTACCTGCTTTTCCAGCATTTCTCTCCTTTTCAGTACTCTGTTCACAATTCTAGCCACATCCTAAAATGCATGTTCCGATCTCTGGCTTTTTCGTTCGTCAAGTGCCAGATGCTTGGTGCTCTGCTAGGACTCCAACTCCATGTGCTAAAGAAAGTTCTGGCAAAAGTAGCCCTCACCTCATATGTTTTCTTCCTTCAAGGATTGTAGTCATTCATGTTTTGTCATTCAGTGCCTAAAAACATTGCCACATATATTTTGTTCACATTTATAATTATTTTTGCTGAGAGGGAAAGTCTGGTAATGTTTACTCTTTCATGTTCTTATTTTTTGAAAGTTGCTCAGTCTTTGAAATTACAAAGAAGTTTGTGTTTGTTGTCACAATTGAAAAAAAATAGGGTCATTAGAACTCTTGCTATCATCTTCCATAAGTCACCCTTGTTTGAGCTCACCAATGTTAATGTCATGATATAAAACTTCCCTTACTGTATCTCATTGCCCATGTGTACATAAACACAATCAGATAAGAATTTGTTCTGTCCATTTTTATTTTTTAAGATATGAGCATAATGAAGGTAGAAGTTAGCAGGTATTTTTTTTAAATCACCAATCAGTATATTATGTGCATCACTGTTGGTTAATAATGAAGCTCCATTTAAGTCTATGAGCAAATCATAATTAATTCAACTATTTCCTTGTGGATAGGAATTTTAGATTATTGACACTACAACATATATCCAGTAAACATCTGTTCTTGTTACTTTTTCTCTGTATAATAGATTCCTTCAGGTGGGATTGCTGGGCCAAAGGCTAAAACACGTTTTAATATATTGGGATTACTTTCTGAAAACATGTAAGCTATTCTTTTCCACCAACAATGTATGAAAATGCTAGTTTCCCTGCCTCCTTGGCAAAATACGTTTGGAAGTTGAATATATCAATCACTTTCCTATCAAATTTCCTTTGAAAACTATGTAACTATGTAAACTGAGCTTGACAGAGATAAAAAGCTGTTTCAAGTATGGTAAATTGTTAATTTATCTAAAATCCCACAGGTAGGACTACTCTAGTGGCTCAGTGGTAAAGAATCCACCTGCCAAGCAGAAGATGTGGGTTCCATCCCTGGGTTGGGAAGATCTCCTGGAAAAGGAAATGGCAACCCAGTCCAGTATTCTTGTCTGGGAAATCCCATGGACAGAGGAGCCTGGTGGGCTTCAATACATCAGATCACTAAAGAGTTGGATGTGACTTAGCAACTAAACAACAACAAATCCCATAGGTGAATGAGAACATTTGAAAAGTTACATAGACTAGTCAATAGAGACTGAAGTCACAAAAACGTATAATAGAGAAAAGGAAAGTGAACACAGTAAGATATATCAAGGCTTTTTTATGGTCTTTTTTGTGCTTGCATTATTATCCTGTTTAATATTGAAAATGTAATATTAATGTGAAATTTATTTATTGGCATATTTACTTGAGAGTAAACAACTTTCAGAAAAGATTTGCAGTCATGAGTTAATGACCAAAATCTGGCTGAAATTATTTTACCATCAGTTGAATGTCCATTTCAAAAATAAAGATTTTTCCCAAGGTCGGCGGCAATTAATTTTAAGGCACTTCCATTCTGATTAGCAATTTCACTGACATCATTAATAACAAATGGTCCACAAGCCTGAGAAAGGTTAAATCTACAAATCTATTAAGTTCTGAGGAACTTGAGTCTGTTTTATTAATGTTTAGATTTCCTTTGTCTTTCTATGTAAGACAAAAATATTAAATAGAAACTCTTGAATCCTCTGTTGACCATGTCTTTGGTTTAATTGTGAAACTGATCAGTCAAACCATGTCAGAGTTTTGCCTTTTACTTAAATCCGAAACAGAGGTCATCAAATTTTGTTGCTGAAATCACAAAGACAAATCTGTCAACAGTTACAGATCAGTGAGCTTCTCACATACTTCTCTAAAACCATAACAATTACATTTTATTAAGAACATCTGATTTTATATTACGATTCTGCTTGCTACAACATGCTTGTGTGAAAAATTTAAGATACCATAGGATTTTAAATTATCTGATTAATGGAATTTCCATTTAGTTTCGTGTTGTGTTGGTATCACCTTATTAACATAGAATTCTGCAGTTTTACAAAAGCTAGAGATACTGAGAAGTTGGTTATTTCAGTCTAAAATGACAGAAAAACCACATATTTAAACTATATATTTAATCTACTCTGTATTTTAGACTACAGATAAATTTAAGCTTTTGCTTTAAAGAATAGCAATCTGTTAATTGTGCTACCCACATCATGTACAAAACAACAAAATTAGCATGAACATATATTTATTAAGCCATCTATTCACCATAGAACTTCCAAGAGATTCCTCCAAATTTTTCAAATCAGGTTGTTTCATAGGACTCAAAGAGTGAAGTGATGATATGGTAGTTTTTTGGTAGAAAGAATTAGTGAATATAAAAGTTTGAAGATAATGAGGGAAAGGGACTATAATGATCCCAAGAAAAGTTTTCTTGATTAGAAGGTGGATGATGCAGAAGAGCAGAAGTTGTACTCTTGTACACTGTGCTCAAAACTAAAGTCATATATCCCTTATAGTTTTTCCATAAATGTGTGATGTTAATGCTAACAAAATGTTCAAATCACTAAACATGCATTAACAGTTTGCCAGAGGTTTGTGTCAGGGAGCTACTATCAATATGCAAAATAACCTACATCTTCTGATTTATACATGCCACAAGCACAGCTTACTTTATGCAAATACATGGCAATGGAGAGTTAAAATTAAAGGTAAATATTAAAGGAGACATAGACATAGTGGCAAAAAAATTAAATTTCCTATCAACTAGAACAAGAAAGACCCACACAGGAATAGTAAGGTACAGAAGCCTCACTTTTTTCTATTTCAACTGAAGTGTAAGCTACTCAAAGACTTTTAAAGTTGTCATTTTTGTACTCTAACACATGCTGTATAACCAGTTAGTTTTATAACTTTTATTATTAACTAACATGTTCATTATATATATTTTATTTATATGCTTTTGAGGGCAGCGATTTTTATTGTCGCTGTAACTCCATAATTTTTGTTAATGTCTCATTCATAGTACAATGCTGAGTACAGATTTGTTTCTGGGAGAAGAGAGCAATATATAACAGTCAAAAAATTAATGTCTATATTATATTAATTGTTAACATGTTATTTAACATTGTTATTTATAAAAATCTTCTCCAAATCAATAAAAGATAAAATAATCTATTTAAGAGCAATAGGATACAGGTAGATGATTAATAAAACAGGGACAATAAATGCCTAGTAAACAAAAGTGACTATTCTTGGCCTCATTTAATATAAAAGAACTGAAAATGAAAATGACAACCAAAAAATTATTTCACACCCATCAGATTAAAAAATATATAAAAATATTAAATATTAGGAATGATAGTAGGGGAATAGAAACCCTAAAACTGTGTTTATAAAATATATTCTATTCCAGAATCATTGGAGAGCAATTTGGTTCTATCTCATAGACATATACAAACTCTAAGTTTCATTAATTTCACTTAAATTTGTAGAAAAAATCTTGCTCCTAAGAACAGAGAGACAAAGATGAACAGAGAGACAGATATGAGTAGACTGAAGTAATGTATACAAATAGATAAGTTCTGAAATCAATTAGGTACGGCAAACTGCAAAATTACATGTATTTATATGTGTGTATATGTATACGTGAATCTAACAGTACTTTACTTAAGTTAAAAAAAAAGTGCTCAATATCACTTAAAGACATACAGAAGTATATACAGCCCAAATTAATGGCATTGTTTCCTTGGGATGAACAACATAGGAATTAAAAAAATTAAACTTTGTATTTAATATTTCTTTATCCTTTATTTAAAAAAAAAATCACAAGATTTAGTTGGTCAGTATACAGACGTTTGTCATATTATTCTCTGGATTTTTTTCTAATTTTTTAAGAAACATTAATTGTATTTATATGTTATATGTATTTTCTAGTTACAATTTATGCGATGTTCCATAATACCTAATTTGGGCTTCCCTGGGGGCTCAGAGGTAAAGAATGTGCCTGCAGTACAGGAGACACAGATTTGATCTCTGGGTTGGGAAGATCTCCTGGAGAAGGAAAAGCAACGTACTCCAGTATTCTTGCCTGGAGAAGGAAACAGCAACTTACTCAGTATATATATATATATAATATAACGACTAAACCACCACTGCCAATTTGGATAAAATGAGTGGATGTTAGTTACTTAGTCGTGTCTCTTTGCGACTTCATGAACTGTAGCCCATCAGGCCTCTCTGTCTATGGAATTCTCCAAGCAAGAATACTGGAGTGGGTTGCCATTTTCTTCTCCACTACAGAGCCAAAGCCAAAGAGAAAGAGATGCACTGTCTATCTTATTGCAGTGAGGTTTGAAAAAATTAGTTTGTTTATTTTTATATTGTAACTCAAAACCGAAATTAATGATCTTAAAACAGATGTTCTCAACCAATAAAAAAAAAACTTTCTTGTTTAATCACTGAACTGGTTGCCATCACCTCACATCTGTGTCTTGAGTTGACTGTTTTTCCCAGTTTTCTGTCATCTCAGACATGTGCTCTGAAAATCTCCATTGCTACTGAATGATTTCACAACTTATGGGAAACAAAATTAGATTGCCCATGTACCAACCGATAGATCATTCATTCCAGTAATCTCTGGTGACATCTTGAAGTATCTCTAAGTAAAGTGTTTATTGTAATTAATTTGTTAAACTTTCAAGCAGGAAACTAGTAACTTTTTAAAGTTTTTAATATATGCTTATTTGTTGATTTCTTTTTTAATGTAAAATCTTGGAAACTACCTTTCATTTTCTCAAAGGAGATTTCTCTTTCTAAAGCTTTTTTATTATACAATCATTATATATTATCCCCAGTGGTGCAGCATTGACATCACAAGTTTCTACCTGGACTTAATCTTCAGATCATGGTCAAAGAAAATGATGATATTGAATCTCACTTTATAAAAATATAATTTATTATCATTTGAGCATCAATTAAAGAGGTACAAGATTACACATGGTAACTTAAACATTGCAAATTGAACTGCAAAAAATAACACAAAAGAAAGAACATATTTACATCAAATTTTTCTTTTGCTATTGTTGCCTGATAGGGCAAAAAGAACAATAATAAGATTTCTTTGTGATCTGCTGTTCAAAGCCAAAGATCAAATTGGTGTGATATGACCATCATTTCCAATTTTCTGTGAATGGAAGTGCATACTAAACTGTTACCAGGCTGGCACGACATTCGAATTTAGGGTCTTCTCAATGGTTTTCTCATACCGTGCCTACAACTGATTCATGATTGACTGGGAGTTAACTCCAGAATAGCTGGTATTTTTGAAGTCTTTTAAGGGGAAAAATGTGTAAGTTTCATCCTAGAAAGCAGGAGTGAATTTTTGGTTTCTGTTTTTAATGCATTCTACAGATAAACTAATCTACAGTCTGTAGTTACAAATGTATTAAGAAATTTTGATAGACTCTTCCCATGTTAGGTTTGTTTAGTTAGATTTAAATCTATATATACTGTGAAGGAAAAGCTGTAGTTCAGTATATGTCTACTGGTTCATCCATGGCAAAAGTAAAGTAATTCGCAAAATTTATTTTAGCAATAGACATCAATAGAAATAACAGACAGGTTTGAAGGGATAAGTAACTTAGAAATTGTAACATATTTTTATTTTTCTTCTTTTAGTGTTTTTGTTTGTTACTGATAGATATCAGTATACATCTTTATCTTTGTCACAGTAGATATTCATTAAAAATATCATCATTCTGTTTTCTTTGATAACTAGCTATGATCCAGGTCAGTCTGTAATGTACTTTTCTACTTATCATGAATAGAATAAATTCTGCATACAGGATCTTCATCATAATCAAGCAGCCCATAAACTTTTAAACTTTGGCTGTCCTTTGAGACATCAGATGCAATATATTGGGCTCTAATTGCGTAGCTTTAAGATATCTGAAGTAGTAATACCTCAAACTTTTGGATATTTGCTAATGCAAATCAGTTCCCACCTTATTACTGCTTTAGATTTGAATATTTGCCCAATAAATTTCATTTAATAGAAAACATTCAAACAGCTTTTGTATACATGGCACTTTTTTGTGAAAACAGAAAAAGTAAATTGATAATATCAAATCTAAAATATTAGATTTTCCCAGACTTTAATTAGTTTGGAGAAGTTAAGTGTGTAATTCTCTACTGAGACAGCATGCCATAGTAGTTCAGAGCTGATTTTGAGGTCAAACAACTCGAGCTTCACAGGCTTTCAAATCTATGTGTCATAGTATGCATAAAATTATCAAAATAATAACTAACTTTTTGGTAGCTGAAAAAATTAAGTAAATATGCAGATAAAGCATTTAACAAAGGATCTTGCATATAGTAAGCCTTTTCTGTGTCAGTCTCTGTTTTTATTGGAATAGATGTTGGTTATAGTGGCAAATACATAGCACCATAAACCAAACATGGTATGTACTTGATAAATGGTAAGTCTTAAGAGCATGAGTAATAATCAGAATTAAATACCCAGAAACATTATTAAAGTTCACTTACATTTCCTCTAAATGATTCTACATTCTACTATTTTTTAGAAATATGTTTTTTTCTTTCTTTCTCTTTTTTTTTTTAAGTAAATAAGACATACAAGAATTGGAAGATCATCTCACTTTTGCCAGTAGGGTACCTTTTAGACATCTTAAATTTTAGCTTGAAAATAGATAATAGAGGTTAATGTGCTTTTCTTATTTAAATCTCCTATGATGCATGTAATTAATTGAAGGCTAAATTCTTTGTTAGTGTTTAAGAAATCTTGGCAAAATTATTTCACTTTATTATCATAGTAATCTTAGATAACAACCATCTACCTGATATTGTAAATTCCTTGAATACTATCTTACTTTTGAATTTCTTCTACTTGAAATAACCACAGATGTTTTAAATCTCAAGCCATTTAGTATAAGAAACCTGGAGTTATTTGTGAATATTTTGCCCTCAAATCCACGTCCACATTTTTATGCTTTTCAAATCACTGCATTGCCTTTATTTTGTAGCTTCTGATTTAAAAGTTTTAGTACCATATGTAAGACATTTTAATGGCATAATTATCAGGGCATATTTGTAAAAATCAGCAAAAAAATATAATACATCATTCTGAAACTATATGTTATTGACCTAAATATTTCATTTTCTGAATAATTCTTTGTATTTTAACATAAAATTTTCTCTTGGAAGCAAAGGGCAAAAATAATCTAACATTTATTGAATATTTTCTGGCAACATGTTAACTGCTTTATACTCCTTATTTCATTTACTTCTCATTGAGATCTATAAATTAGATGTTAGTATACTTATCTTACAAAGAAAATTTGTAAGTTTTAGTAATTTGTTATGTTTAAACTTGTTTGTCCCTGATCCTTAAAGGAAAATTGAAATGAATGTTACTTAGTTAGAAATTGAGGAAGGAAATGAAACCCTACTATAGATTCTAACATTTTTGGAAGGGAAAAATACCCTCTATTCTGTATTTGACTGATTTTCTTGATAAGAATTTATAAATAAATTTATGTATTCTTGGTTTGAATCTGTTACTCCTGATGACTAAGCTACTTTGGTCATTGTTAGAGACTTCTGAAAGACGCTTAAGATAGAAATGTTTTAATAAATTTGAAAAAAGTGTAGCGTAATGTCTAAGAAGTTCTCATATTGTTTTCAGAAAGCTTAAAGACTTTTTAACCATGGAAAATAATATTTTCTTCTGTTAAAAAAATTATGGATTGGCATACACACTGAGGAAACCAGATCTGAAAGAGACACGTGCACCCCAATGTTCATTGCAGCACTGTTTATAATAGCCAGGACATGGAAGCAACCTAGATGCCCATCAGCAGATGAATGGATAAGGAAGCTGTGGTACATATACACCAAGGAATATTACTCAGCCATTAAAAAGAATTCATTTGAATCAGTCCTAATGAGATGGATGAAACTGGAGCCCATTATACAGAGTGAAGTAAGCCAGAAAGATAAAGAACATTACAGCATACTAACACATATATATGGAATTTAGAAAGATGGTAATGATAACCCTATATGCAAAACAGAAAAAGAGACACAGAAATACAGAACAGACTTTTGAACTCTGTGGGAGAATGTGAGGGTGGGATGTTTCAAAAGAACAGCATGTATACTATCTATGGTGAAACAGATCACCAGCCCAGGTGGGATGCATGAGACAAGTGCTCGGGCCTGGTGCACTGGGAAGACCCAGAGGAGTCGGGTGAAGAGGGAGGTGGGAGGGGGGATCAGGATGGGGAATAAGTGTAAATCTATGGCTGATTCATATCAATGTATGACAAAACCCACTGAAATGTTGTGAAGTAATTAGCCTCCAACTAATAAAAAAATTAAAAAAAAAAAAATTATGGATTAACATCTGGAGAAGGATATGGCAACTCACTCCAGTATTCTTGCCTGGAAAATTCCATGGACAGAGCAGCCTGGTGGGCTGCAGTCTATGGGGTCACAAAGTGTCAGCCACAACTGAGCGACTAAGCATATGGCTCAACATAGTGCATCATTAGAATATTCACCGTTGCCATATCTGGTTCAGAAGGATGGCAGATAGGAGAAAACATGGGCTTGGAAGGCAGAGTTTAGTGTCTGTCTTTGATCGCTTGTGTGTTCTTAGTCAAGGTATTCAACTTTTTCTCTTATATAATAAAAATAATTTTTACTTTGGATGTTTCTTATAATTTGATTAAGATACATACATTTTAATATTGTATTAGCTAAAATAGTCATTATGTTAATTATTCGATCCTTTTTCATATTTAGCTCTGTTCTAGAATTGAGAAATAGATTATATACTGTTCAGTTCATAAAGGTAATTATTTTAATAAAATCAGAATCAATTCCTTTAACTTCTGATTTGAAACTGCTTAAAATTGTGTAACAGAAATCATATTATTTATGATTCTTATAAATCCATGCAGGTGCATTGAAGAATTAAAGATCAACCTGAAATTTCTGATTAAGAAACTCAGATGTGAAAATGAGATGGTTATTTACAGATGTCAGAGTTATAATTTCTGTCTTTGAAATGGTGATTAATTGTCAAAAGCTGAACCTGATACTTTCAGTAGCTGCACCTTTCAAAATTCAAGATTGTAAATAATTTGCTTAAAACTGGAAAACGGCATGGGGCAAAATATATGCGTGTATGTATACTTACACACACACTTTTGTGGAAAGTAAAATTGTGGTTACTTTATGAAACTTTATGACCCTGTTTGTGAAACTGGGTCAGTTGTTTCACAAAAATAAGGGGAAGAGAGGAAATAAAAATCATCTTTAATATTAAAAAAAAAAGCAATGCAAGTAAAGAAAAAAATAACAGTGAATATATATATATATTACAGATCAGCTAAAATATAATTGTTCTGGAGACACACACATCATTTTGATAAAAATTGTATCTTTATAACATTAATTATCTTTTTTGGTCCTGTAATAGCTAAATAAAATAGAAAAAAATGGTTTTGTTAAGCGTTTATTTCTCTCTTGTTTTCTGCATCAACGTAAATGTGAAATACTGGAAATCTTGTATATCCTTCCTTGTTTGTCCCTGTTGCTCTTTACCAGTAGCTCAAATTAGATTAGCATGGCTTCCCTCATGGCTCAAACAGTAAAGAATCTGCTGCAATGCTGGAGACCTGGGTTCAGTCCCTGGATCGGGAAGATCTGCTGGAGAAGGACATGGCAACCCATTCCAGTATTCTTGCCTGGAGAATCCCATGGCCTGAGGAGCCTGGCAGGCTACAGTTCATGGGGTCCCAAAGAGTCGGACACGACTAACACTTTCACTTTTCACTACTTTCATATAAATTGTGTTGTATTCATTTTGTAAAACTACTGTTCAAAGCAATTCATGCATCTAATGTAAGTCGTGCATTAACAGTGTGAGGCTTCCGTGAATTCCCAAGTCTTTGCGTTCTTATTAAGTATGGTGGTAGCAACACTTGTTATCCTCTTCTTGAAGTTGTAATAGGTAAATTATAGAAAAATCCTGCACTTTGAATATAACAGAACAATTCATACCTTTGAAATAATATTACATTATACTATAATTATTGATTTATTTGTAAATATCTCCCTATAGATTAAGATTATACCTTTGAGAGTCCAAGACCATAGGTATGTGTTCACACTGCATCACAAGTGACAAGCACATTCCCTGCTACTGGGTAGATACCACATATTTATGGAAAAAGTGAATAAAACAGTCATACATTATGAATTTCTGAAAATTCCTTTAAACCTTTGTTATTTAGAATTTTTTAAAATAACATCAACTAATATTGTTTGTTGAGTCTCTGAAACAATACCACATTTCTTACAAAGAATTTGTACAAGATTTTGTTCAAAGTATTAACTTACTGCATGATCTATTACAGCATTATAAAATAACAAAATTTATTTTTAAGAAAGTTATTTTAAATGGGGTGTTCCAGTTTAGAAAGTTGAAAAACTATTTTTCTCTCATTGATATTTTCAATATCTAAGTTTATTTAAAGAGGGGAATAAACAAGTATATAAATACAGAAATATATATACATACAAATATACATACTATATATACTTATATATATAAGTATATATATATATACTTATATATATAAGTATATATATAGTATGTATATATATATGAAGTGTATGTAAAGTGTATATACATGCGTGCTAAGTTGCTTCAGTCGCGTCCGACTCTGCAACCCTATGGACTGTAGCCTGCCAGCCTCCTCTGTCCATGGGATTCTCCAGGCAAGAATACTAGAGTGGGTTGCCATGCCCTCCTCCAGGGGATCTTGCCCATCCATGGATGGAACCCGCCGTTCCTTTGTCTCCTGCATTGGCAGACACGTTCTTTACCACTAGCGCCACCTGGGAAGACCAAAGATAAATGAGTCTAAATCAATCTATGTAATACTGCCTGAATCACACCAGGTTCTGAGATTAATGGCAAAACCAGGCAACCTTGGCGGAAGTGCTTACCAAGTATGCTCATTGTTCTTTGAGGATTACTTATAATATTACTTTAGGAGCTTTAGAGATGGAAATTTTTCAGAATGAAAAGCTGTGTCAAGGAAGGTCCATCGAATGACAAAGGCAGTTCTAAGGTAGTGGCCTTGCAAAAGGAGTATCTTCTGGTCATCAGAGTGCCCTCTGGTGGCCTGGTTAAGTAATTCTAGTCCCTTCTCACTTGGAAGTGAACAGACAATAGAAGTTAATTTAGTTTCTAAAAGAGGCTTTTTAGTCACTGGCAGCAACCGGGCAACAGTAATTTGCAAACCCTGCCCTTTATTAAAATTCATTGTTGCTTTCAGAGTTAGAGAACTATAATTTCAGAGATCCAAGCAATACCAAGAAGAAATAACATTTTATATAATCACTTTCAAGAGCTGCTATATAATTAAACACATGTGCAATTAATTTTAGGCAAAAACAGCAGCCATTATGCAGTAGAAAGTTGCTTTATACTAGCCCTGGTTTATAGCAACAGAATGGATATGATGTCAAGTGTTATAATTTGGCATGATTCCAGTAAATTTACAATTTTGTGAAAGTGCTATCAATAGAGCATTGTTTTTGCTTTACTATGCTTTTCTCCAGCTTTGTGGCTCTGTTTTAGCAGCAAAACATGTGGCATATTAGTTGTATCAGTTTGGGCTATAGCCATACGGTGTATAATATCGAGAACTCTATGTTGAATCCCAGTTATAAAATAAAAACAATTGCACTCAACTGGGGGGGGGTAACATAAAATTTGCGTATATAACTTTCTTGTTTATAATTTATTGAGTGCATTTGTAAAACGAACTAATTATAGAATGATTTTAACATGGGATAAAATAAAAGCTAAATGTCCTACTATAAAGTTTTTAAGAAAACATAATTTTTGTTCCAGAAAGTCACATCTCTGCATAAAGCTCAAGTTGTAGTAATAAACAAAGTTGAAAGGCAAGGTCTACCTTGTAAACATTATGACATTATATAACTGATGAAACCATTTTAAACATGGATTGTGTGAGGAATGCACGGGTCTTTTTAATGATGCATTCCGTAGTAATGTACAGTATTCTTATCAGATAAGCAAAAGAACAAACAAAAATAAATCACCAAACAGTTTACTTTTCAGCTCATGATCCAATTAATGTTTAACTTAGGTCGTTCTGGGACAAATAGAGTAGAGTAGATTGGTTGAGGAAATCTTAGATCATAATTTTGAAATTTAATGTTTCCACTTTTATTAAATTAACCTTTGATAGTGACTTACAGGAGAACTTTAAAATTGTGCAATACAGGAAGAAAACTCTTTTAAAATGCAAGCAACTGTATTCTCAATGAACTTCACTGCATTCTTGAAACAATGCCAGCCGAGGTTCAGGAAGTAAAGAACTGTGAAACCTAGCTTTGAAGTAAGGACATTTATCAGAAGTTCAGAATCCTTATATCAGAGCTGTGACCATAGGAAATGATTTGAATCCATAAATAAGCCCTATACACTGCCATCTAGACCAAGATATAATATAAGAAGATCTTGATCTTTAATATGTAGTTGTTTGTAGAAGGAGTTCTGAGAGAAAGGAAATGGTTTGGAAGACCTCCGTCAACATGACAGTAAATCTTGCTTCTTTGTGAACTTTCCACCTCAAGCTAATTAATTAATTCAACTGGCACTTAGGACTTTCTATATGCCAAGGACTGTCCAATGCACTGGGAGCCATTTGATGAACAAAGTAAGTATAGCTTCTACCTTGAGAGAATTATGTTGTCCCTAAATAATAAACAAGTGAATGAAGTTCAGTAATTATTTTTGAAGAGCCTCTTGATGAAAGTGAAAGAGGGGAGTGAAAAATATGGCATCTGGGCCTGTCACTTTATGGCAAATAGATGGGGAGACACTGGGAAGAGTGACAGACTATTTTCTTGGACTCCAGAATCACTGCAGATGGTGATTGCAGCCATGAAATTAAAAGATGCTTGCTCCTTGGAACAAAAGGTATGACCAACCTAGACATTAAAAAAAAAAAAAAGCAGAGACATCACTTTGCTGACAAAGGTCTGACTAGTCAAAGCTATGGTTTTTCTGGTAGTCATGTATGGATGTGAGAGTTGGACCAGAAAGAAGGCTGAGCACTGAAGGATTGATCCTTTTGAACTGTGGTGTTGGAGAAGAGTCTTAAGAGTCCCTTGGACTGCAAGGAGATCCAACCAGTCCATCCTAAAGGAAATCAGTCCTGAATATTCATTGGAAGGACTAATGCTGAAAATGAAACTCCAGTAATTTGGCCACCTGATGCAAAGAACTGACTCACTGGAAAAGACCCTGATGCTGTAAAAGACTGAAGGTGGGAGGAGAAGGGGACAACAGAGGACGAGATGGTTGGATGGCATCACCGACTCGATGGACATGAGTTTGAGCAAGCTCTGGGAGTTGGTGACGGACAGGGAAACCCGGCATGCTGCAGTCCATGGGGTTGCAGAGTGGGACATGACTGAACCACTGAAATGAGCTGAACTGAAAGACTGGAGATTAAAATAAGCAAAACGTCTTTTTAGGTCAGTGACAATTAAGGTGAAATTGGAAGGAGAGAGTAAGTGCAGAAATGGAGTTGCTATAATTTGAAGAAACTGAAAGGAGGCCTGTTTAGCTGTAGTACAGTGTGTTCTAGAGCACATAGGCATTTTAGTACATGGGTGGTATTATAAATGAAATGAAAATCATTAAAGGGTTTATACCGTGTTCTCATTTATCTTTTAAGCTGATCACCCTTGCTGTAGAGGATAAATACATTGCCAAGATGCAGGAGTGAAAATAGGCCATATACTAGGAGCATATCACAGCAACCAGCAGAGAGATTTGGTGGTTTAAGATATTGTGGTAGCAGTGGAGATGGATAGAAGTGAGCAGCTAAAAGATGTATTTGGGAGGTAAATATGGAAACATTTGTAGTTGAATTATAGAAAAGTAGCCAGATATAAGTACAACTGTTAATTTTCTACAACTGGAGAGTTGGTGGTGCTGGTTACCAAAGATGGCAGAATCTGAAGAGAAAGCATGAAATACATTTTAGACATATTAAATTTGGGATGCTCATGAGGCATCTAAATGGAGATGTTAAATAGGCAGTTGGGTGTGTAAATCAAAAGCACAGATAAGAGGTTTGGGTTGGAGATAATTGTGAGAGTTGTCAGCATATAATCAAGCACTGTTCTCATACTCATGTTCTGATAACCAAGATCCTTGACCTGAGAGAGCAGTTCCCACAATAGGAAGCAGCATTTTCAGCTCCAGATATTTATTTGTTTTTTTTTTTAACCTCTAATAAGTCATTTTATTATGTGGTGCATTTTCTCAGAGCTTTGTAGTGTTGTGGAAATTATTATAATTTCCATAGTGATGAGGTCCAACATGGTATAGTGGAAAAAGATCATTTGCCTCAGATCAGAACTTACATTTACCATTTATCAATGGTGTGACTTTAGGTGGGCTAGTTAATATATCTGGGCCTCTGTTTACTCACACCCCATGAAAATATGGGACTAAAAATATTTTCTGTACCAGTAGAGTAGTTATATTCATAGTTTGTGTTGAGGAATCTAACCTAAAATATGTCACAGTTAAAAAAAATGTTAAAGAATTTTAACTTAAAGGGTTACTAAAGGGAATTAACTCATTAATACCTGACTATAATTTAAAAGGTTGTCCTACCTAGATCTCATTTGTGTACTAGAAATATATAACTAATATCATTATGAAAGTGCATGCTTTTCTGATTAGTAGGGTGAGAGTCATAATTGATGCATCTATTTGGAATTTGAAAATTAGAAAAAACTATTTATTACAATCAGAAAATTAAATGGTTGATTTACCTCTTTAGAGTTAAGTAACTTCAGATATCTTCAATATTGGCTCCGTTTGATGATTGTGGGTATTTTGATAATTTAACATATTTTTCCAAATGAAAACAAGATAAACTAGTTTGAGTAAAGAATCAGGGAATATGCTGCAGTTTCTGAAATGGTCAGCAGAGAGCCTCAGTAAGGCTACCATGATTACATTTCCTCAGCTTCTGTAAGGGAATAATTATTAAATAATAATAACCCCAAATTGTAAAACAATTGAAACAATTATTTACTTTGTCCCCAAAAGGTGCTTAATAGTTAGGATATATTAATGTGTTTTATTCGTAAAAGAGAAATGTTCTAAATTAGTGTATGAAGTGGAAAGAAAGGAAGGAATATTATAATATATTGATTAGGGATCTTTCTGCCAATTTTGAATGTGAATTATAAAATAGAAAGTTACATATTTTATTTTCCTTTTTTTTTTGCAGTGAAGTACTGCAGAAGCTATATGTGTACATACAATCTATCCTCATATTAGGAAATTAAGATCAATTTTGGAATAGAATTTATATTGTTTTTTAAAGAGTAAAATTCAGTTTAAATAACAAAAACATGTGCTTTATTATGATAAATAATTTAAATTTAGATTTTTATATATTTTCTCAGGATAGTCATGATAGATTATAAAACAAAATACAAAACAGACAACCTATTTCACCGTTTCTCCATTTATAAACATAAGAACTCTGTATCCCTGCAAAATAAATTTCATAAGTTTTCTGAAATTAGTGAGTTTATTCCACTGAAAAATTTGACCAGAAATGACTTGATTTACATATAATAACTTATTTAATAATTTATTTTGGGAAGGGTAAGAGTTGGAGATGTTTTGAAGATCTATCTTCAAAGTGTTAGGATTTAACAGAATGGTGGCATATATGCAGAGTAATTGCAATAATAATAAGTAACCATAGCTTATACTTAGTGCTTATCATGTGTCAGGCATTGTACTAAGCATTTTATCAGCACAACACCATATAATTGTCATAACAACCATATGTAGTGATTATTAATATATTTGCTTTACATGTAAGAAAATTGGGGCTCATGGAGACTGTGACTTGCTTAAGGTCACTTGGCTTATATGTGGAAGAGCTAGGATAGGAATCCATGTTGGCTCAACCCCAAGTCCACATGATAACCAAGACACAGTAATGGATAAAAGGATGTGTTGATCTTTTTAGGCATATTTAATAGTAAACAAGTATTTATTATTGAATATTGCAACATTAGTTTATTCATTTATGCTATTTATATGACAGGAATTATATATTTACTAAGTATATATTTACTAAAATATATTTACTAAGATTCTGTATGCTTATCAAATATAGGTATGTGACATCAGTGATGAATCTGCCTTCTTGTTCAATAAATTATTTTTATATGAAAACAATCTCCCCACTTAATTCTTTCCACAAAGAACAGAAAAGATGGTATCTGATAAATCAGATAATTAAATAAATTATTGAATATGTTATTAATAAATAATTTATAACTATTAAGACTATGTTGTAAAACATTGAATGAAATTCATAATTTCTACAATCTGTTACTGAAATTCTTAATTTTTGCAATCAATTATTGGTAAAAAATAGAGTATAAAACATCCAGTGCCGCATGGTCTTTTGTTTGAAAGGTGTATATTTTCATAGAAAATGCCTGAGTGTAAGCTCATCTTGCTCATTGTTTCTGCATAACATCATAATGCCTGTTGTTATTTTTTGTGTGATTTATTATAAAGTTTTTCTGCAGTAAGTATGCATTATTTTTAAGTGGATCATATATATATAGTGAAGTAATAAACTAATATTTGAATACAAAAATGTAATAATGGACAAGATAGGCATGGTTTATGTTCTCATAGAATTTCCATGTTAGGAGAATTGTCCCACATTGGGGTTAAAAATACTTATCTGAGGTCATATAGCAGTTCAGGACCAGAGCTACATTTCAGATCTTCTTTAAATCACTTTACTACAAGTTTTATGAGAAACTTTAAGGAAACAGTTAGAGTAGGGAATGATTGTATAAGAATAGTGAGCTTAAATTCTGGGTATCATTAATGCTAGGAAGATGTGAGGCTTTCTGCAGTGGGAAATAAGGATAGCTTCCTGAGCATGGGTATGACTTTGGCAAATGGGCAATTAGTTTACCATTGGTGTAAGAATCTCTTTTCTCTAGTTGAGGAAATTTCCAAAGTTATTCTATTGTCTTCAGTATCCTTTTGCTGTCTCAACGTAGGTTTGATTCTGTTGCCATAGTTATAGTTTAAAAATATAATACCGGCTGTGCCATTTAACTTTTGTGAAAGCTTTCCATGTCTCCCTTGCAAGCATATCTACTCATGCACAAAATGAACAGATGGAAAAATGCAAGGGCTGTCCTTTAGGGCCAGAGCCTCCCTATTAAGTTTACTTTGCAGGGAAGAGAAATGGATGAATATAGAAAAAGTCTGCAGAAAGATAGCTTAAGGGAAAGTAGAGAGGGAAGAGGCTATCCTGCAGGTCAATAATTAAATAACTTTTCCATGGAGTGAGAAAGGGACTGATACTTCTCAAAGCTTCTGATGGAGTGGCATATCATAATAAATGAACTGAAAGGATTTGGAGAGAAAGACAAGTTTTCTAATAGTATGTGTTTTCCTTGAGTATTTGTATTTTATATATATATATATGATTCTTTCTTTGAATAGAAGTGAAGGAAAAGAGGCTACAGTTAAAAAAATTAGTTCTGATGGATATGGATTTATTCCAAAGTACACTTAGCATTTGCCAAAAAATATATATATATATATATATATATATAATTTTTTAACATTTAGCCAGATAAATCTAGCTCTGTGATGGTAGGAAATACAGTCTGTTGTGCTTTAGTAAGCTTTCTTTTTCCATTTACCTCCAGGAATCCTTAAATGACCCCCCTGACCTGCCCTTGTGCAAAAAAAAAAAAAAAAAGGTTGCTAAATTTAACAAGAATAACAAAATACAGGATGCCTGTGTTCTAGTTATGGAGAAGGAAATGGCAACCCACTCCAGTATTTTTGCCTAGAGAATCCCATGGACTAAAGAGCCTGGTGGGCTACGGTCCATGGGGTTGCAAGAGTTGGATACAACTTAGCAATTAAACCACCACCATGTATGGCCTCAGTGTTAACTATTATCAATTGTATTATTTTTATATTTAATAGACTTTATTTTTAGAATAATTTTAGGTTCCCAGCAAAATTGAACAGAAAGTACAGTGTACCATATACTCTGATCACATTCTCATGGCCTGCTCTAATTTTTTTAGAGTATGAATCTAATTATACATCTTAGATTTATAAATTTCATGCATGGTTTTAAAACTGCAAGCAACAGTTCAATACAAAATTTTATATATGTACATATATATTGCAGTGGTTCTCAGACAGTGAAGTTAGGAAGAATTGAAGCAGCTTTTCCTTAAGTATATAGTGAAATTATGAATCATGATAGTGGAATGTTTCTTTCTAACTTAGCTGTCTTTTTGATTGAATTTTATTACAACTAACAAGTTAGTTAAGTATAATATTGCTAGTTGGAAACAATGAGATTTAAAATGTTTATGACCTGTATTTTCTTGAGCATGTGTTTTTAAGGACTACTACACCAGGCGGTACATCTTTTATAATCCAAGAACTTACAGCAACACATCATTATCATCCAGAGTTCATAGTTTACATCATAGTTCACTCTTGATGTTGTACATTCTGTGGGTTTTGACAAATGTGTAATGATATGTGTCCATCATTATATCATTGTACAGAGTAGTTTCCTGACCCCCAGATCCTCTATTCTCTGCCTATAGATCACACCCTTGCTAATTTTTTTTTTAATTTATGTTTTTGAGCACATACTTTGTGTACAACAGTGTATTCTACTAACAATTGTAACAAAAATAATCATAATTTCATAAATATATATCATTGCTAAAAATGATATTTAGTTTAATATTGCAATAAAATATTTTGCATATTTTAGCATGTACTTTTGTGCATGATATAGTATGATTTTGAATATGGATAACACAAAGGCAGGATCCTTTGCTGTTTCATCATATAAAACATTCTCATGTGCAGTTATGAATAAGTTTAAAATAAAGTACTATTTTGGTGTAGCTTTTTTTCAAAGATAGTTGGTACTTGATCCAATGAAATTTCATATTTTTTCACTTTATGGAATTAACAGACATTCTATTCTACAATTTTAAATTGGTTTCATGTTGTTTTTCTAGACTCAGAAAGTGAAACAACTTGTACATTTAAGTCAATTTGTGTTAAAATGAGACTTGTATACAAATAAATCCAAAATATTTGCTAATTTAATGACTCCAGATAATCTAGAACAGAACATATTAATTTATAAGTATGCTTATTCTTATTCATAAACATAATTACATATGTTTAAAAATATGTTACCAAAATAGATCTCTTGGATTTAGGGCTATACAGAATTTTAATCCTCTTGTAACCTAATGTACCTTATATTTAATAAGTGATGTCCACTATATGGTTTATTATCATTTTCCATCTGATATTTAAGGGCTGTGTATGGAGTTCTGTGTGAAGATGAAAATTAAACACGTTATTATTATTCTCTCCTGAAATTCATCTAAAACAAAAAAGATTTTTAAATTTCAAAGACTCAGAACAACATAAACAGTAGAAGGGGATTAAAACCAAACAAAATTTGGGAGCTAGTAATTAGATGAACCAGTTGTAACAGACTTAGAAGTCTCCAGAAGGTTGAGTCATAAGTCACTAGTGGGAAAAGCTAAGAGACAATACACCTCAGTTTACACCTCAGTATATCCAGAAAGTCTCACAGATTGGTAGCACCAGAAACCTTTAATAGAGGCAGTGGAAGTCATGCTTGAAAGAGGAAGATCTAATTAAGAATTGGAAGAATTCAATTAAGAAAATCCAGTTAAGAAGTGGTGAGAGGACCAAAAACCAGCAACTGGGCAACTTCCCTTTTCTTACCCCAACTGTATATTGGAAGTTTATTCTCTGGAGGAGGTAGAAGAGTCTTTATATGGTGAGTCGGAGATGCCAGATTGGAAAGAAAGGTACAATACAAAAATCAAGTGGGTGGTTGTTGTTGTCCAGTTGCTGAGTCATGTTCGACTCTTTGTGACCCCACTGACTGCAGCATGCCAGGCTTCCAGTCTTTCACCATATCCCGGAGTTTGCTCAGACTCATGTCCCTTGAGTTGATGATGCTATCTAACCATCTCACTCTCTGCCACACCCTTCCCCTTTTGCCTTCAATCTTTCCCAGCACTAGGGTCTTTTCCAATGACTTGGCTGTTAGCATCAGGTATACAAAGTGTTGGAGCTTCAGCTTCAGCATCAATCCTTCCAATGAATATTCAGGGTTGATTTCCTTTAGGATTGACTAGTTTGATCTCCTTGCAGTCCGAGTGACTCTCAAGAGTCTTCTCCAGCACCACAGTTGAAAAGCTTCAATTCTTTGGCCCTCAACCTTCTTTATGGTCCAGCTCTCACATCTGTATATGACTACCAGAAAAACCATAGCTTTGACTATACAAATCTTTGTCTGCAGAGTGATGTCTTTGCTTTTGAATCCACTGTCTAGGTTTGTCATAGCTTTTGTTCCAAGGAGCAAGCATCTTTTAATTTCATGGCTGCGGTCATGAAGGGAAAATGGAATGATCTCCATTCGTTTCTGAGGCAAACCATTCAACATCATAGTAACCCAAGTTTATGCCCCAAGTGGTTTAATGTTTCCATATAAAATTTTTACACCCCCTTCCTCACATACACACACATCATTCACCTCTTAAATCACAGGAACCTGTCAGCCTGTTTAATACTGTCCAAGTAAATGATTAAAGAGTCTTTTGTGCAGTATCTAAGCAGTACAATAGGAAATATTTAAAGACACTGACTTAATGAATCTCTCAACAAAACAGTCAAGGAAAATGCACTATAGCTAAGTCTATAGGTATCAAGTACCACCTCTATACTCAGAGCATCCACTCAACTATTTCCTTAACTACTTGTAAGTGTTAGTAAACAAAATAACCTAACTTCTGAAGGAGTTCTCAGGCATAGAATTTAATGTCTAAAACCAAATAGAGTAAAACAATTTTGAGGAAACAAGGTGTATATGAGCAAAAGAAAAATTAAAAAACAAACACACTAATATGAATGTTCTATCAAAATATGATGGAAATATTCTTGGAAATTAAAACAATGAAATAAAGATGAAACAGTCAATAGAATGTTTAAAGACAAATTTGAGGAAAACTAGAAAAAAAGTGGGGGAAAGGCAGATATATGAAATAGGAAAGAAGAAATAAAGTAGCATTAGTAGCAATAGTAGTTAGAGGCGTATTCCAGTAGGACCTTTAAATAATAGTCAATCTGAAAATGATCATTGATAAAATGAAGGGGAGAAAAAAATGATCTGATTTTTTTTTTTTCCTAAAGCAGAGGGCATGGGGTTCCATATGGAAAGGATCCAACAAATACCCAGAACATATGATGAAAATAATTTCTTCTTTGTCAAATAACAAATAAAAAATTGTATGCTGTGTGAATATATACACATTTTTTTTTGCAAGAGAAATAGGGAAAAATAATGTCAAACATTCAGAATGGCTTTAGCCTTCAGAACATCAGCACTGTCACAGAGCCTTGCCTTCCAAATCCTAGTGTAACCAGTTTCCTTAGTAGTTTTCTATACCTATTCAAACTATCATGAAGTTTGAGGCACAATACGAGGTATTGTTTAATCTCTTAAGCACACATACTTAAGGGGCTGCAAAGACTTCTCTGGTGGTCCAGTGGTTAATTTACCACCTGCCAGTGCAGGGAACAGGAGTCCCATCCTTGGTCCCAGAAGATCCCACATGCTGCAGAGCAACTAAGCCCCTGCGCCACAGCTATTGAAACCTGTGGGCTCTAGAGCCAATGCTCTGCAACAGGAGAAGTCACTGCAGTGGGAAACCCCCATCAAGGAAGAGTAGCTCCCACTCACAGCAACTAGAGAAAGCCTTTGCAAAGCAGCAAAGACCCAGTGCAGCCAAAAAGGAAAAAAAAGAAAAAAGAAAAATTTTAAAAAGCTATACATGCTTCATTATAACACAGAAAGTGTGTATTATGAGGTAAGAAAGAGAGGATCCAACTAAGATAGTTTAATTGTATATATAGAATAATTCCTAATTATAGAAACCTAAAAGACATTAACTTGTTCAGATAGAGACTAAGGCGTTCTGAAAATTTTTCTTCACTTAGTTGAAGTTGAATGCTTGATGTATCTAAATATATTGGGAAGAGATTCAGAGAACTGGCAGAGTTTGAAGTTAAGTTTTTATTCAACATAAGAAGGGAAATTATTAACTTGACAGAAAATAGAAACTTAGGCAAAAAACAAAAGTTTATGTATAATACATAGCCTTGCTAACAATGCTAAGAATAGCATTTACATCGTTATAATGTTAACACTGAATATTTCAACCAAAATTTTATGGGAAGAGTATGTTAGGAGGGGTATAGTTTAGGATGGTGAAAAAGAATAAATCTGTTTTCCATTTTGAGGAAATAATTCATATGCCTTAAAATCAGGAAATAGTTACATGAGAGACAGAGGTAGCTATCAAATGAATTAGTTGAAAATATATTTACAGTGGCTTCGAAGACATATAGCACCTAACCTTGTTTTAACTCTCTGACTTCATTTTCTTCCTGTCTCCCTTTCACTCAGTCTACTTAAACTAATGTGGATTCTTACTATTCCAGGAACACTTGAGGTATTCTGTGCTTCACAGTCTACACTTGCAGTTCACTTTCGTGGAATGCATTCCCCTAAGACATCCTTATGGTAGCTCTTTTACCTCATTTAGTCAGATCTTACTTTAAATCTCACCATCTCAATGAGCCCTTCCCTAGATAACATAATAAGCGTCTATCTCCCCATCAAACTTTTTATTTCCATTCTTGCTTTGTATTTCTTTTTAACATTTATTATCTAATAATATCTTACATATTTCCTTATTTATGATCTGTGTTGCCTCTCCATCACCTGCTCGAAAGTTTCTCTCACAAGCTCCCTGAGAGAAGGGGGCATTTGTTGCTCTCTGTTGTATCCTCAGTGCCTAGACTAATGTGTGGCATGCAGTAGGTGCTTAATAAGCAAGTGGCCATTAGAAAATATTAATGAATAAACAGAAAAAGAATTTATAACCTTCATTTAAAAGTCATTTCTAAATGCATATGATGGCAAGATAAAAGAAATAATACCGTTTCAAAAAAAACTAAAGGTCCTTAGTGCATAGTACACGAATTCCTTATTTTTTAATCAAATATCCTCTAAACATACATTGTATAAAACAATGATTGGAAAAAAGAAGCAGAATTATTGACATTCTCTGCTGTGAGCTCATATGACTTGCTCTAATATTTCAAAAATGTTTGGGAAGAAGATTTTTGAGATTTGAGTTATTTTTCTCATCTGATATTTCTTACACGACTGTTTCATTAATAGTTTCATTATGCAGAAGTACGTTATTGTCATTCAGAAACAGTTTGGAGATATATTTCATTATAGCATTTGCATGCATAAATAAGCATATTATTAATAATCAATGGCAATTAGCACACAATGCACTTCCTCTTAAATTTAATTATATGCTTGATTAAGAGTGTTTGGGTACTTAATTAAAATAAGAAAGTCCAATGATACTTAATTTGCACTTATATTCATATTGCAATTCTAATAACTCCAGTCCTCACTCAATCCATGCATAGCTCCTGTTAATTTGAATCAGAAGTATGCATGCTCACTGATTAAAGCCTAAAATGCAATTGACTAGGTCCCATCAGAGAAATTTGTCTATAGCCTGACAGTATGGAATGAAGGAACAGTCTAGTGCAGACAGTTGAATAGAGAGATAATTGTCATAATTGGTTTCAATTAGTTTTTCATAGCTCTGGTGAAGCAATTTCTGTTGTATTATACCATGAACTGTAACCAGTAACAAAACTAGTTAGCATGATTAGTAGGTTTCAGTGCTTAAAAATGTAAAATATATTCTAAATGTTAAGCTCTAAGTGAAGATAAATGAACTGAATAACAATGTAAATGCATTGTTGAGAAACCTTTGTCTGTTGCATGTGATATGGTTTGAATGGAATGAAATCAGACATATTCAATGAACTCAAGTGTCGTAAATATATATTTTCAGGGGAAAATCTGTTCATGTGCGAACAGTCATTTTTTTCCAGTATGAAACAAGTGACCATTAAATGAACATTAAAATGTGGTGATATCAAGAAATTCACAACAGTTAAAATCATAGTTATTTCCGGAGAGGAGCGTGGCCTTCTCCTCTCCCCGCCATGGCGTGTGCTCGTCCACTGATATCAGTGTACTCCAAAAAGGGGGAGTCCTCTGGCAAAAATGTCACTTTGCCTGCTGTATTCAAGGCTTCCATTCGACCCGATATTGTTAACTTTGTTCACACCAACTTGCGCAAAAACAACAGACAGCCCTATGCTGTCAGTGAATTAGCAGGTCATCAAACCAGTGCTGAGTCTTGGGGTACCGGCAGAGCTGTGGCTCGAATTCCCAGGGTTCAAGGTGGCGGGACTCACCGTTCTGGTCAGGGTGCTTTTGGAAATATGTGTCGTGGGGGCCGCATGTTTGCACCAACCAAGACCTGGCGACGTTGGCACCGCAGAGTGAATACAACGCAGAAGCGATACGCCATCTGCTCTGCACTGGCTGCCTCAGCCTTACCAGCGCTGGTCATGTCTAAAGGTCATCGTATAGAGGAAGTTCCTGAACTTCCTTTGGTGGTTGAAGATAAAGTTGAAGGCTACAAGAAGACCAAGGAGGCTGTTTTGCTTCTGAAGAAACTTAAGGCCTGGAATGATATCAAAAAGGTTTACGCCTCTCAGCGAATGAGAGCTGGCAAAGGCAAAATGAGAAGCCGTCGCCGTATCCAGCGCAGGGGACCCTGCATCATCTATAATGAAGACAATGGTATCATCAAGGCCTTCAGAAACATTCCTGGAATTACTCTGCTTAATGTAAGCAAGCTGAACATTTTGAAACTTGCTCCTGGTGGTCATGTGGGACGTTTCTGCATTTGGACTGAAAGTGCTTTCCGAAAGTTAGATGAGCTGTACGGCACTTGGCGTAAAGCAGCCTCCCTCAAGAGTAACTACAACCTCCCCATGCACAAGATGCTCAATACAGACCTTAGCAGAATCTTGAAAAGCCCAGAAATCCAAAGAGCACTCCGAGCACCACGCAAGAAGATTCATCGCAGAGTCCTGAAGAAGAATCCACTGAAAAACCTGAGAATCATGTTGAAGCTTAACCCGTACGCAAAGACCATGCACCGGAACACCATTCTTCGACAGGCCAAGAACCACAAAATCCGCATGGATAAGGCAGCAGCAGCACTAGAAGCCAAATCAGATCAGAAGGGGGTTGAGGGCAAGAAGCCTGTGGTGGGAAACAAAGAAAAGAAGGCTGTTGGCCATAAGAAGCTGAAGAAGCCTGTGGTGGGAAAAAAGGCTGCAGGGACCAAGAAACCAGCAGCTGAGAAGAAGCCCACAGAAAAGAAACCCACCTCAGAGGAAAAAAAGGCTGCTGCATAAACTTAAATTTGTTTATACCATAAATGCCAAATCATTTTGGACAGCTAATTTTGAATAAAGACCTGAACAAAGAGGCAATGAGAAAAAAAAAAAAAATCATAGTTATTTCCCATTAATTTGCTTAGGTAGCCCAAATAAATTTTGGTAATGTCAGTGTTGCTAAAGAAGAAACTGAAATATTGAAAGCCTCTTTGGACTCACTAGTGAATGGCAGAGATAGGATTCCAAGGTACGTTTATTTGATTTCATTACTGGTGCTTTTTTCACTTTATTAACTTTTCTAATGACAAGATCAACTACAAGAATGGAAATCAACTGAAACAATCCTCACCAATCCTGTCCTCAACAACGATTACTGTCCTATATTTTTTGTCAATATGAAGTTCAAAATATTTTTATTTAAAGAAGAATTCCCAAAGAGATTTGAAATAATTTGGATAGCTTATATTTCCCTAACTTCCCATTTCTTCTTTGAATTAAGCTAATTCTTTAACCATAAAAAATAGATTGGGAGCCCAGTATGTCTGAGTAAGACTTAGTGCTAAACTGATGCTTTTGAATTTTAGTGCTGGAGAAGACTCTTGAGAGTCTCTTGGACTGCAGGGAGAGCAAACTGGTCAATCCTAAAGGAAATCAACCCTGAATATTTGTTGGAAGAACTTATGCTGAAGCTGAAGAAGCCCCAATACTTTGGCCACCTGATGCAAAGAACTGACTCATTGGAAAGACTTAATGCTGGGAAAGAATGAGAACAGGAGGAGAAGGGGGCTACATAGGATGAGATGGTTGGATGGCATCACCAACTCAGTGGACATGAGTTTGAGTAAACTCCAGGAGACAGTGAAGGACAGGGACACCTGGCATGTTGCAGTCCATGAAGTCGTAAAGAATCAGACATGACTTAGCGACTGAATAACACCAGAAAATATGTCTGGATTGAAAAGTTTGCAGTTTTGATGATGCACATGAAAAATGTAATTTCTCTCTTTATTATGATCACTAGTCAGAGTAACAGTGTTTGCACCTTAAGAGACAGCTAGTAATGTAGAATTTAAAAAGAAAATTGGTGTTAGCTGCTCAGTTGTGTCTGATTCTTTGCAACCCCATGGCCTGTAGCCCACCAGACTCCTTTGTCCATGGGATTCTCCAGTCAAGACCACTGGAGTGGGTTGTCATTCCCTCCTCCAGGGGATCTTCCCAACCCAGGGATTGAACCCTCCATTGGCAGAGGGTTCTTTACCACTAGCACCACCTGGGGAAGCCCAGCGATTATAGGTAAACTTAATTCCATTGATTACTTCAAGGTAGTAATCCCCTTATTGGGCTAATTCTGTACTAATCAAGAGGCTCACCCTAGAACTTTTTCCTAGATACTTTATTAAAACCCTTTTGCTAAAAAAAAAAAGAAAAAGTTTTTTTTATTTCTGGCAATGATGAAGTATTTGTACTAGAAGTGGTACATTAAAATAAAAACTTAAGATATATGTTACTGTTTTGTGGTCAGGAATAGTAGTAAGAAAACATAATGATCTGGAAGGCTGGTAGCTTTTCTAAGTTTTGACAAGTGTGGTGAAGTAATTTTTATGACAATCTGGAAGACAAACCACTGAAGCTTTAGCTTGAAAGGAAGAAGTTAAAAAAAAAATGTTAAAGTATGTGGCCTGTTCTTGGCTGCCTTTGACAAGAGTTTACAACAAAAACAGGCACTCAGCCAGATATTGGCCAGTTTTCAAGAAGAGATTGAAGAAAATAGAGTCTAAAATTCTGGTGATTTATGGTTGGAAAAGTCCACTGCTTCTGTACAGTAGAGGATAAAAAGGTTTATCAGAGCCTCCTATTAAGTTTCTTAGTCAAAGGATGAAAGGCAGCCCTAGGGCAAAGACCAGATAGAGTGTTGCATTCCTGCCCACTTTTTTATTGCCTCTGATCAATCAATGCAAGGCAATTTCAAAAAGAGAATGGTTAAAGCAAATTGGGGATGGGTGGAGAGTGTTTACTGGCACATGAAAATAACTGGAAGCAAATAAAACCAGTTCCTATTAAGTTTTTAGAGGGAGTTTTATCCAAATAAACCCTACAACTCATCTGCAAAACTCTTTGGTTATTCAGGGCTTCTCTGGTGGCTCAGAGGTAAAGAATCTGCCTGCAGTGGGGAGATCTGGGTTCGATCCCTTGGTTGCGAAGATCCACTAGAGAAGGGACTGGTAACTCAAGTATTCTTGCCGGGAAAATCCCATGGAGAGAGGAGCCTGACGGGCTACAGTCTATGGGATTGCAAAGAGTTGGACATGACTGAGTGACTAACACTTTCACTTTCATTCAGTCCTTAAGGCAATTTTCAAGCACCAAGCCTGCATTAACAGTTGTAGGACATATGAAATGTGTACCCCAAGGATAGTCTACTCTCCCATACCCACTTCAAATTTTGCTGTGGAAAATGTGGACAAGGAAGAACTATTTGACAGGAAATGCCATGCAACAGCACAAGACAGGATAAAGGGGCACCTTCTCAAGAGCAGAAGCAGGGTTTTCAAGGGTATAACCAACAGGATCTGTTTATTTCCATGACCACTGTTTGTGGAATATTCTCTTTTCTTCCCTTATCCACATAGGGGTATTTAATTTGACCATTCATTTTATTCCTTTGACAGATCCATGAGGAGCTAGAGTTGACTTTAATGGAAAAACAAAACAAGAACCTTCTGTCCATCTCCCAGAAACCTGGAAATTTGAGAAGAGTATAGTAAAGAGAAATGGTTGTCAGGAATAAAGGGAAGGGAAGGAGAATTTCTCTGAACATCCTCTGATTAAATTCCCAGTAGCATGGAGTTCAACCTTTCTGGCAATACAGCTTCACTAAGTGCGCAAACACAGGGCCTAAGTGAATGATAGAGCAACAGAATAGAAAACCATTAAGTCTCTGCTTACCAACAGCAGTTTGTTCCATCCTAGCCTAGACTTGTCAGAGAGTCACATAGAGGGAGTCATAACTACTGTCTATTTAAGCCATTTCATTTTGGGGCCTTTTGGCAGCATTAGCATAGCATTGACTCTGGGGGAGCTAAAATTATTAACCCTAAAATGATTTTCTGAAGTGTTTTCTCATGTGTATGATATTCTGCTTAAGCCGTTAATTTTGTATATTGCACTGATCACATCGTGTACATTTCTGTCTCTGGATCTCTATTAATGTGATTTATTTGATTTCTTTTGAGTCCTCCCCAACTAAAATCCTACTCATTTCATTTCATACAATATCCTTCCTTTTGTATAAATATATATTTAAAAAATTTTCAGCTTATGGAATCAGTTTTATTGCTTAATTGACAGAAGATTGTATCATGCATGTTTTATGTTTCCAATTGAGTTATAAGGTCTAAACAATAGTAATGGTGACCTGTTTTTTATAGCCCTTTGATAGTTATACCTTGGGATTCAATAATTGCTTGATAATTGATTAATTGCTGAAATATAATGGCATCTCTCACTCCTATTGGAGAAATCTAGTAAGTTATCTGTATTCAGTATGACACATCATTTTAAAGAATTAAGTTACTTTTATCCAAAAAGTCTTAATAATGATACTTGTCCCAATTCTGTCGTATAAAGAGGAAAGTCTATTCATGTTTTCCTGTTATTCTGAAGCAAGCTGTCAAATGCTACCGCTGCCAGATGTAGCATTATTCCATTTCTACAAACATTAAAGTGAGGATGACTGTTAATATATTTTCATTCTCTAATTTTCTTTGGCTTTGTTAAGATTCTGGTAGCAATACAGGATGTAGTTAGGTTTAAATAATCATAACATTTTTCATTTTACATGACCTTTCCACCCTATCATTCCAACTATGATAGTTTACAAAACAAAAATACTGTTCTTCATAAGTTCATTTTAGGTGGTAAAATTATTTTGCCAAAAGGGCACTGATATTTGAAATTGAAAGAACATTAATTGCCTCTTAATCACAGAACAAAAAGTACATATCCAGTAAATTACTGTCTGTTGATATTGTGCAGTGGATTTTTCTATTTAGCTATTAGTCTTGATCTGACTCGCAAAACTTATCTCTATTGCCTATGGGCCCTACCTCAGTATCAAAATAGAATGATGTTACCTAGGTAGCATACACTTTTATATGTTTGATTTACACTAAAATTTCCACTATTTCACACTAACTTCCTTTGGAAATATCAGCCCAGCCAAAAACTTATCTTGATTAAAGAAAAAAAGTGGCAATAAACTTTTGTCCTTCTCTTGCTTGAAATATTGAGATGGCCAAAAAGTTCATTTGGGTTTTTCCATGCAGTGAGATGAAAAACCCGAATGAACTTTTTGCCCAGCCCAGTACATTCTATTTATACGCATACTCCTCCCCTCCCCTAAAATCAGTCTAATAATCTATTTTCCATTTAGGCAGATTTGTTCTTGTTGTTCAATCACTCAGTCATGTCCGACTCTTTGCAGCCCCATGGACTGTGGCACGCAGGGCTTCCCTGTCCATCACCATCTACTGGAGCTTGCTCAAACTCATATCCATTGAGTCAGTGATGCCATCCAACTATCTCATCCTCTGATGTCCCTTTCTCCTCCTGCCTTCTATGTTTCCGAGCATCACAGTCTTTTCCAATGAGTCAGCTCTTTCCATCAGGTGGCCAGAGTGTTGGAGCTTCAGCTTCAGCATCAGTTTTTCCAGCAATATTCAGAGTTGATTTCATTTAGGGTTGACTGGTTTGATATTGTTGCAGTACAAGGGACTCTCAAGAGTCTTTTCCAATGCCACAATTCAAAAGCATCAATTCTTCGGTGCTTAGCACTCTTTATGGTCCAACTCTCACATCCATACAAGACTACTGATAAAAAACATAGTTTTGACTGTATGGATCTTTGTCAGCAAAGTAATGTCTCTGCTTTTTAATATACTGTCTACATTTTTCATAGCTTTCTTCCAAGGAGCAAGCATCTTAAATTCATGGCTACAGTCACCATCCACAGTGATTTTGGAGTCAAAGAAAATAAAGTCTGTCACTGCTTCTATCATTTCCCCATCTATTTGCCATGAAGTGATGGGAAGGATGCCATGATGTTCGTTTTCTGAATATTCAAAAAGCTTTTGAATGAAAGCTTTAATCCAGTTTTTTCACTCTACTCTTTCACCTTTATCAAGAGGCTCTTTAGTTCCTTTTTGCTTTCTGCCATAAGGGTGGTGTAATCTGCATATCTGAAGTTATTGATATTTCTCCCAGCAATCTTGATTCCTGCTTGTACTTCATCCAGTCCAGCATTTCACATGATGTACTCTACATATAAGTAAATAAGCAAGATGACAATATACAGCCTTGATATACTCCTTTCCCAATTTGCAATCAGTCTGTTGTTTCATGTCTGGTTCTGACTGTTGCTTTTTGACCTGCATACAGATTTCTCAAGAGGCAGGTATGGTTGTCTGTCACTCCCATCTCTTTAAGAATTTCCCAGTTTGTTCTGATCCACACAGTCAAGGCTTTTGCACAGTCAATGAAACAGAGGTAGATGTTTTTCTGGAATTCCTTTGCTTTTTCTATGATCCAAAGGATGTTGGTAATTTGATTCTGATTCCTTTGCCATTTTATAAATCCAGCTTGTACATCTGGAAGTTCTTGGTTCACATACTGTTGAAACCTAGCTTGGAGGATTTTGAGCATGACCTTGCTGGCATGTGAAAGGAGTGCAACTGTGTGGTAGTTGAGCATTCTTTGGCATTGCCCTTCTTTAGGGCTGGAATGAAAACTGACCTTTTCCAGTCCTGTGGCCACTGCTGAGTTTTCCAAATTTGCTGGTATATTGAGTGCAGCGCTTTTGCAGTGTCATCTTAGAGGATTTGAAATAGCTCAACTAGAATTCTATCATCTCCATTAGCTTTGTTCATAGTGATGCTTTCTAAGGCCCACTTGGCTTTGCACTCCAAGATGTCTGGCTCTAGGTGATTGGTCATACCATCAGGGTTATCTGGGTTGTGAAGATCTTTTTTGTATAGTTTTTCTGTGTATTCTTGCAATCTCTTAATATCTTCTGCTTCTGTTAGATCCATACTGTTTATGTCCTTTATTGTGCTCATGTTTGCATGAAATGTTCCCTTGGTATCTCTAATTTTCTTTAAGAGATCTTTAGTCTTTCCCATTCTATTGTTTTCTTCTATTTCTTTGCTTTGCTCACTTAGGAAGCCTTTTTTATCTCTCCTTGCTATTCTTTGGCACTCTGCATTCAGATGGGTATAGCTTTCCTTTTCCCTTTGCCTTTCACTTCTCTTCTTTTTTCAACTACTCGTAAGGCCTCCTCAAACTACCATTTTGCCTCTTTTGTGTTTCTTTTTCTTGGGGATGGTTTTGATCACTGCCTCCTGTACAATGTTATGAACCTGTTTTATAGTTTTTCAGGCACTCGTTCTATCACATCTATTCCCTTGATTCTATTTGTCCCTTCCACTGTATAGTCATAAGGAATTTGATTTAGGTCATACTTGAATGGTCTAGTGGCTTTCCTTACTTTCTTCAATCTAAATCTGAATTTTGCAGTAAGGAATTCATGATCTGAGCCACAGTCTGCTCCTGGTCTTGTTTTTGCTGACTCTGTAAAGGTTCTCCATCTTTGGCTGCAAAAAATATAATCAATCTGATTTCTGTATTAACCATCTGGTCATGTCCATGTGTAGAGTTATCTCTCGTGTTTTTGGAGGAGAGTATTTGCTATGACCAGTGCATTCTCTTGGCAAAACTCTGTTAGCCTCTGCTCTGCTCTTATTTCTTATTTTTCTGAGTCACTAGTTTGATTTCCTTTTCATTAAGTTAAAATAATTTTTAAAAATGGGAATTTATCCTTTTGATTGCTAAATCTGAGACTTTTTGAAGCTTCAGGATGACTTCTAAAATGAGAAATGTGGCCTAACGTTTGCTCCATCTCCAACATCCCATTGAGAACTGTGGTATAACTAGCAGCTTACGATTTATTCTCATGATTAGAAACTAGCTTTTTTCAGTTAATATGTTTGCATAAGAAAACAGTTTTGAATGACACAACTATGTAATTTTACCCATACAAGATGTTGCCAATGTGTTTCTTTGCTTATTATGATACATGTTTAGTTCATGATATGCCTTCTTTTCTTTTCTATTGCACCTGTTGCTCTCTACTGTTTTGTGTCTAAACATTACTCCTATAAACTCTGTGATGATCATCTTTTATATTTTTCTATCAAAGGAGATAACTCAATTGATTGAGCAATTCTTTGTTTGCTTGCCAAATTATCACACAGTGTACCAAGTTCTTAATACACAAAGATGAATTAGAGCCCCTGTTTCAAGATGTTAATAGGCAAATGTGTAAAGAAGTAAATTCTGTTTGATTATATATACTGAAATAAAAGTCCATGGACACATGATAAATAGAATGACTGATTCAAAATATTCACTAAATGTTTAGTCAAACCAAAGACTCCAATGAATTCTCAAAGACCATTTATGTCCTATGTGAGTGAAATGGTTCAGTATCTGTGATAAAAGAACATCTTGTACCACAAAAAAAAAAAGTTGGGAAATGTATTAGTTAAGTGCTTGGTAGTCTCAGAATGAGAGACTTGTAAACTTGATGTTACACTCTTCTAAGTTATTTTTAATCACCTGGGAAATAAAACCCTAAGATTAATTTTCTGTAAGAAGTATAAACAACATGATTTTACTTCCCTTAGTAGATATAATTTCACAATGTTTTAAAGCATTGTTAATTGATCTCAGCAGGATCATGCTTCATCTATTTGACTGAATAACTATGCAATTGTGTAGTCATGGTATCCATTATTTTTTTCATTTGATTTTCACTCCAGTTTTCAAGGTCAGGTTTTCTTCTTGATTTTTTGCTAAGTATCTTGCCTTTCACAAGTATCCATGTGTTCCTAACAAATGGGGAGTTTTTTTTTAGAACCAAGTTTGTTTTAATGTGTTTGTTAGTATAAATCATTCATCTTTTTCTAAATTACTTGGCAGAGTTTTACTGAATTTCTCCAAGAAAAATATGATTCTGTTCTTTTATAGTTCTTTGTATATACTCTCAGGATTTAAATTGTCTTTTTAACTTTTTATTCTTTAACTTATTGGGATCATGTTAGGCGCAATACATGGAAGATCTTTCTATAAGCACTATACCTTGTATGGGGCTTGATATGATACCATCCAAGAGATGAAAGAATGAATGAATCAGTGACATTTTGTAAATAGTGCTATACAAATCTTCTACTGAAAGTTGAGATTCTTGATTGTGTGCTCAGTTGTGGCCAACTCTTTGTGACCCCCATGGACTGCAACCTGCCAGGTTCCTCTGTCTATGGGACATTTTAGGCAAGAATACTAGAGTGGGTTGCTATTTCCTCCTCCAGGGATCTTCCTGACCCAGGGATCAAACCTGTGTCTCCTGAGTTGCCTTTGCTGCTGTGCCATGGGGAAGCCAGGAGTTGAGATTATACCTGGAATAATTAGCATTTAATGATGTTGACTGAAAACAATGCATAACCTAAAAAGTTGAGAATTATGTTTTATTTGCCATACATACTGAGGACTTAAGCCAGACAGAGAATCTCTCAGATAGCTCTGAGGGACTATTCTGATGAGGTAAGGGAAGAGCCACTATACATAGAAGTTTTTGCAAAAAAAAAAAAAAAAAAAACACAAAAAAAACTCAGAAATAGAAAACCAAAATCCTATAACAATGGGTAGTTGGAACACAAAAATATTAATGTTATTATAGAAAAACTAGACATCTCAGGTTAATGAATTTAGCACTTTTCTATGTGTGGAAAAATGCAAAGATATAGACCCATTGAAATCATTCCTTTAATTTGTAC
This sequence comes from Cervus elaphus, assembly GCF_910594005.1. Lineage (NCBI taxonomy): Eukaryota > Metazoa > Chordata > Mammalia > Artiodactyla > Cervidae > Cervus > Cervus elaphus. The sequence goes on from NC_057835.1 coordinate 53,318,189, forward strand.
CTTAACAGGTACAAAGGGTCTTAACCCGAACCTTACCTTAATCATAACAGGTGCGAAGGATCAACCTCCTTTATTTCTCCATCCTCAGTTGTCTAAAGGTGCACAGCGGGGTCTGGATGCAGTGGCTCGTGGCTTGATGGCTACAACATCCTTTGTTTACTGATATGGCAAGGGACATTTTTGTCCACAGTGAAGTCATGACCCTACCTTTAGTAGATCATAACTTAATCACACCTAATTAAGATGTCTCAAATGCAAAATTGATTGTAATAGTAAAATTGTAGTTTGTTGAGCTAATAATAATGTCTGCCATGTAGTGAGTGCTTGCTCAGCGTATAGATGACATATATATATATATATATATATATATAGTTTTATGTAATCTTGTCAACAGCCCTTTGAAGTTGATACTCCCCAATCCAAATAGTATACATACATTATTTTGGCTGTTATTCTTTTTTAAAAAATTAATTTTGGTGATCCTATTTAATGCAGTTTTTAATATTAAATTGAATTAGTATATATTAGTAAACTCACACTGTACATATCATACATACTATGACAATCTCTGCTCATATATACATTTAGGGATTCCAGTTATTTACTCCCAGTTTTTCTCTTTGGAAGTGCTCATAATCTCTCTCTCACAGTAACATTTAATGATGGAGAAGTTCTCTTTTCTCTTCATGACATAAGCATGTTTTATAGATTCACTGCTGCTGCTGCTTGGTCACTGCCACGCCTGACTCCTTGTGACCCCATGACTGGGGCCCACCAGGCTGTGTTCACAGGATTTCCCAGACAAGAATATGGAGTTGATTGCCATTTCCTTCTCCAGTATATTCACTACATAAACCTGTTTTTGGCCAACCGTTTTGGAATACTTTTATACAAACTTAGCTTCAACCTTACCACAGCCATAGAACTATCTTCACTGTATTTTCAATTCTAATAACTATTAGAGTTCTTTGATTCTTATATTTTAAAGTTTTGAATATGCTTGATAATTCTCATATTTTTTCCCCTCTAGCTCAGCAGTCCCTAAAGATTTTGGCATCAGGGACTGGTTTCGTGAAAGACAAATTTTCCATGGACTGGGGTGGAGGAGGGGATGGTTCAGGGAGTAATGCGAGCGTGGGGAGTGGTGGATGAAGCTTTGCTCAGTAGCCCTCCACTCACCTCCTGCTGTGTTCAGGAGGTGAACACACCTAGTTCCTAACAGACTGGTATCAGACTGAAGCCCAGGAGTTGGGGATCCCTGCTCTAAGTCTTTATCCTGTTTTTAAAACTTATGTCATAATCTAGACTAATTATACATTCTCAATTATATACTTTTATTTCAGCCTATATATTTCTTTTATCCCAACTGCATACATGCTAAGTCACTCAATCTGACTGTTTGTGACCCCATGAACTGCAGCCCGCCAGGGTTCTCTGTCCATGGGGATTCTTCAGGCAAGAATACTGGAGTGGATTGCCTTCCCCTATTCCAGGGGATCTTCCCAACCCAAGAATCTCACCCAGATCTCCTGCACTGCAGGTGGATTCTTTGTTGTCTGAGCCACCAGGGAAGCCCAGAAATACTAGAGTCGGTAGCCTAACCCTTCTCCAGGGGATCTTTCCGACCCAGGAATCGAAATGGGGTCTCTGTTATCCCAAATACTACATTATAATTAATATTCTCTGTCATTTATTTCATTGGTTAGCATCATTTATTAGCTCTATGAATGAAGGGCCATGTCTGTCATTTGCAAAACTAAGAGAAGGGGGCGATAGAGTATGAGACAGTTAAATAGCATCACCGACTTAATAGACATGAATTTGAGTAAACTCCAGGAGATAGTGAAGGACATAGGAGCCTGGTGTGCTATAGTCCATGGGGTTACAAAGAGCTGGACACGATGAGCGACTGAACAACAGTCCCCCAAACATTGTGGAACGAACATCACTTTTCATTGGGTAACAGCAGTGCTTGTGCAATGATCTAAAACTTTTAAGTTAGAGACATATCCAAGTGTACAACTTACTAGTTGGGTGGCCTTGGGAAAGTTACTTGATTCCCAGTTTCCCTTTCTGTACAATGGGGGAAATCATATATGATGCTGGGTATTTTGTGAGGAAGTTATGACCAACCTAGAGAGCATATTAAGAAGCAGAGACATTACTTTACCAACAAAGGTCTGTCTAGTCAAAGCTATGGTTTTTTCAGTAGTCATGTATGGCTGTGAGAGTTGGACTGTAAAGAAAGCTGAGCACCAAAGAATTGATGCTTTTGAACTGTGGTGTTGGAGAAGACTCTTGAGAGTCCCTTGGACTGCAAGGAGATCCAACCAGTCCATCCTAAAAGGAAATCAGTCCTGGGTGTTCACTGGAACACCCATTGTTCTTTGGACTGATGTTGAAGCTGAAACTCCAATACTTTGGCCACCTGACACAAAGAGCTGACTCATTGGAAAAGACCCTGATGCTGGGAAAGATTGAGGGCAGGAGGCGGAGGGGACCAACAGAGGATGAGATGGTTAGATGGCATCACCAACTTAGTGGACATGGGTTTGGGTAGACTCTGGCAGTTGGTGATGGATAGGGAGGCCTGGTGTGCTGCGGTTATTGGGGTCGCAAAGAGTTGGACATGACTGAGCGACTGAACTGAACTGAAGGTGTGAAAATGAATGCTTAAAGCAGAATATGGTTCAGAGTTGGTTTCAATGACTGAGGATATTAGAGTCCTCAAGCTGTTCATTTTTAGAAAACAAGGAAGGTGGTGTTTTTTACATTGGTACATATCATAGAGCATTGTTAATTGTAAACCTTAAGAGCTTCTGATGAATAAATTGTCACTTACCAAGTAATTTATTTTTGTTTCCTTTTTAATTAATATAGATGAATGTCACTACACTATAACCTCTATATTACAATTGGATTTTTGTTTATCTTGGATCTCTCCCAAGTAGTTTTTGCTGTATCAACAATCCTTTACACTTTAGAATATTTATGTTACCAAATTCCTTCAAATTATTTGCTGATAATTTCAATATCTGTGAGAAGAGAAGATAAAAAACATAGCTTTTAAACAAATTCACAATCATTTGTTGTGGATTGAGCAGTAAAATTACATGAAAGTCTGACTTTCTTAGAGACATATTTGAGTATAAAGTCTTTAGACATGTTTTCCATTGATCATCTCAATTCACTAAACTGCCCACTCTAAGTATTTCAGTTTTGTCTTATAAACATGATCTTGTGGCATAATTCCAAGACTAAATTCAAATGAAGCTTCAGTACATAGGGAGTTTCTTTTATTTAGTAATCTTTGTATTAACAAATTTGATCAATGCTCAACCAACAGTCTGGTGAAAATAACTTTATAGTACTTCCTCCCAACACACTGCAGTCCCATTTTAATCTTTGCATTACTGAATATTAAGTGGGATTTATCAGGCTCTATAGCTTTGTTTTAATCGCCTAAGCCTTTTGATTAATATATTAGTGTCATATGTTGGTGAAGAAAGATAGCTATAGTCTCTTTGGCAATTCTGCTTAGGTATAATCATCTGCTTCAGAAACACATTGAAGTGACAAGCACAGTGTTGTTAGCTGGCAGGTACATTTAATGAATTACATGAAAATTCTTTGTTTTATGCTTAGATCTCTATTTTTCTTAAGGATATTTTTATAATAAACAAAATCATTACTTATTGTAAATACCGTGTGTAATAATGATTACTTTGCAACATGTATCACTGAGCCTGACTTACCGTGTATACGTTTGTTTTCTCTTGAAATTCACACTCTTGATTGCTGGTAGAAGCAGTGTTTAAAAATTAGTTTATCTTAGCTAGTTTTACAACTCTTATAGTTAACGACAAAAAGATAATTTTATTTAAAAGTTCATATTGCAACACTATTTAGAAAAATCAAGAACAAAACATGAACGTTTAATCAGAATATAGCATTTTTTTTTTTTTAATGGTGGGCTACTCTCCAACTCTGTGCGACCCAATGGTATGTAGCCCATCAGGCGCCTCTGTCCATGGGATTTTCCAGGCAAGAATACTAGAGTGGGTTGCCATTTCCTACTCCTGGGAATCTTTCAGATTCAGGGATCAAACCGCATCTGTCTCACTACATCTTCTGCATTGACAGATAGATTCTTTACCACTATCACTACCCGGGAAGCATATAATTCTTCCAGCTAGTAACATATCTTTCTTGGCTCTGCGTTTTAAAATGGACGTAAACAGCATAGAGAGAGAAGTCCCAGATTAAAGGGTTGGGAGGGGACAAAAAATAGAAACCGTGAGCAATGGCTATACAATTGGGATCTACTAAACCTGAATGTGAAAGTTTTTAATAATATGTTCATGAATTCCTCAATGTACAGAGGATGATGGGTAGGTTATTTTTTATTGAAGGTCAAAGAACAAGGGCAAACAATAGCAGCAGTTTCCTGAAGAGGAGAACCAGATATATTTTGGAATTATTATTTTTTTTTTTAGTTTAATTTTGAAACAGCCTAAATTAGTATCTGTCTTTTGTTTTAGATATAATTCAGCCACAAGGCAAGAGATAAGATTAGGTAATCTTTTTATTTATTTTTTATTTATTTTTTATTAGTTGGAGGCTAATTACTTCACAACATTTCAGTGGGTTTTGTCATACATTGATATGAATCAGAAACTCGGATCATTGTTATTATTCATTCACTGATTCACTTCATATGTTTTCTTTTTGCTTTAGTACTTTTTTCCGTGTAATGTTTATTTGTTCATGTAAATAAAAGTTAAATTTGAGCATAGCAATTATTTAGAGCCTTTTTCTTTCTTTCCTTTCATTTCTACACCTAATGCTTCTTGTGAAATAATTTGGAAACTCCTTTTTCCCTAGATGTAGAAGTTCATGATAATTGAAGTCCTGACCTCAATTATTTCTTGGGGGGTGAGAGGGAAAGAATGGATTGATTCTAAAAACACAAGTGGTAGTTTCATTAAAAATATTTCCTTTTTCTTTACTGTATTCAAGGGATTGAATTCTTAACTCATTTCATCAAAACTTATTAACCTCCCCTCTCTTGCAGCAAACAGCTCATCTGTTAATCAGCTAAATTTTCTAAAAAATGAACTATTCCAAAATAAATTGTTCATTTCAAAAATATTTTGTAAAAAATGACTGAAGATTTATAGGAAATAAATGTTTTAAATTTTATCAAAAATGAACTATAGAATTTGCCTTTATTAAATGGTAAAGTGAAATATTAAAAATCATTAATCATGATTATGGATATTTAAAATATTTTGCAAATATTAGTTTACAATGTATAATTAAAGGCTAAGGTAGCTTAATGAATTACCTGTTATTTTTAGAAACCATTGATATTTAATTAATAATAGTTAAGTTCTTTGCATTTCTAGGTTTGAGAACTTTAAATAATTGCTTTAAACTGAAAGTATATACTTTATTTCTAATGTATGTAAGGAATGTTCTGGAATCTTCAATACTTCTTTTGTTGATTGACCTCATTTGAAATTCATCACTGATTTTTTCTTTTCAGTACCATTGAAAAAGTAAACAAAAAAAATTTTTTTTTTCACTTAAGAAACACTCTCAGAAGTACCATGTGCATATTATGGGTAAAAATATAAAATTTCAACTTTGTTTACTGCACTAATTATCAATAAATGATTGTTGATTTTATACAGTTGCTATTACATTTTATAAAGTTTTTTACTTTGGTTTTTTTACTTAATATTGTTATTGATATTGTCAGCATTATAGTGGTTTATAATTATTTGATTTAATGTAAAGTGATATCATCGACTTTAGTAACTGAACAAATAGGATGAATGTCAGGTTAAATTGGAAACATGCTTTATTTTTGTATTGCAGTGTCTGTTTTAGCTTTTTATTTTGCAATAATTTTAGACTTTCAGGTAAATTATGAAAATAGTACAGGGGTCCCATATATGTACACTTATCCAGCTTTCCTTAATATTAGTTAATTAATTTCCTAGTTAATTGCAATTTGTATAATACTATTAACTAAATCAAAGTTAACTTTACTCAAACTGGAATATCTTTTAGTCCATTTATTCCTTACTACTTGTATTTCTGTTGATCATGATTTGTAGTATAAATGTAAATAACCTAGTAGAAAATTTAGGAAATACTGTTCCCCCCAACTTCATTAAATTCTATAACTTCTACTTCTATAAAACTTTTCTGTTTTTTCTCTTAAAGTGAAAATGTATTTTTCTCTGAAATGAATATTATTTTAAAAAAATCTCTTATATTTGTATACTTGTATACTTTAAGCATAAACTAATAAAATAACAAAATAACAGACGAATATCAGGCAGTTTCCTGATATTTTGCATATTGATCTAATTAAAACACAACTGTATGCACTTGTTATGATAATTCTCATTATATTCTCAAGGTTAAACACATATTAGAGCTGAAATTTTAGCCCAGTCTCTTGAATTTCACAAATATGTCCATTTTTTACTGCTTTATATTTTTTTATTTAAGTGAAAAAAAGTTTCCACCTAAAATGTATATAAATATTTTCAGATGAATGTTCATGGTTTAAGGTTAAGTAGAAACATCAAAGTATTGGAGAGCATATTGATGAAACATGATTTTTATATTACTATGTTAGTAGAATGTAACATTGAATAAGCCACATAAATGATATTGCTTTTTTTAATTGTCTGTGAAATGTGATTTATTTGTTGTTTAGTTGCTCAGTTGTGCCTGACCCTTTTGCGACCCCATGGACTGTAATCCACCAGGCTCCTCTGTCCATGGGATTTCCCAGGCAAGAATATTGGAGTGGGTTGCTATGGGCTAGAACCTGGTTGTAAAGTATGAGTAATAAATATTAATTTAAAAAATTGCTACAAAAATAATATAAAATATCTAAACCCAAGGATAGAACCCAGGTGTAAAATATGAATAATAAATCCTAATTTAAACAATTGTTACAAACTTAATAAAATATATCTAAATTTTTCTAGCATGAAGATAGGCATGTGATACCTATTGAGTAAAATTTTGTTCCTTTCCCATACTTCTCTGTTGATGTAATTGAAATAGAAGACATTTCCATTATTTTGTAAATCTTCTTAAAAGGAAAAAGGAATCTGTATCTACATGTAATTTTGTAAATCTAAAACATAAAAATATGTATTAAAATAACTGTAAATTCCTTTTCCTTCTATTCTGTAGAATTGCAGAGTAGCTCTTGTGGAAATCCAGGAGTTCCACCCAAAGGTGTGCTATATGGTACAAGATTTGATGTTGGGGACAAGATCCGCTACAGCTGTGTAACTGGGTATATCCTCGATGGCCACCCGCAGCTCACCTGTATAGCCAATTCAGTCAACACAGCCTCATGGGATTTTCCTGTTCCTATCTGTAGAGGTAAAGTAAAAAGTAATGCTTATCTTTATGTTGACTGAGTATTGCTTTGCCATAATGAAAATATTTTTAAAATGAATGATATATATTTGCAAAACATATTTAGTGCTTGTTTTTTTTATAAAATCTGAGGCTTAGAAAAAAATAAACACATACATTATGTGACAGATTAAGGAAAATACTTAAGACAACATTACTTGTGAAATAAGACAGTGGATTACATTACTATATATATGTATGTATTTATAAATACATTGTATATATGTGTCAATATTTATATTAGAAAAATATGCAGAGTTTATGATGCATAGAACTTTACACTGTCAGTCATGACTAGTTTTCATTTTGAAATATTAACTGAATTTATGACTCTCTTAAAGATTTCTGGTAGGTGAATTAGCTTGGGAATGTGTGAAACTAAGAATGCTGTATAGTTTGTTATTAATAATGATAAGGATCACTTGTATTATGGGAAAGCATAGTGATATACTAATGAGAACAAAGGTTCAAAGTACATAACCTAGAAGATAGAACATGTTCAACTTTAGTGGAATTTGTGCATGAATTTTGTTGTTGTTGTTCGACTGTTTGTGACCCCATGGACTGCAGCACACCAGGCTCTTCCATCCTCCACTACTGTCCGAAGTTTGTTCACACTCATGTTCAGTGACTCGGTGATGCTACTTAATAATCTTATCCTCTGCTGCCCCCTTCTCCTTTTGCCTTCAATTTTTCCTAGCGTCGGGATCTTTTCCATTGAGTTGGCTCTTCGCATCAGGTGGCCAAAGTATTGGAGCTTCAACTTCAGCATTAGTCCTTCCAATGAATATTCAGGGTTGATTTCCTTTAGGATTGACTCGTTTGATTTCCTCACAGTCCAAGGGACTCTTAAGAGTCTTCTCCAGCACCACAATGCAAAAGCATCAATTCTTTGTTGCTTAGCCTTCTTTATGACCCAACTCTTATATCTGTATTTAACTACTGGAAAAACCATAGCTTTGACTAGTCGGACCTTTCTCTGCAATGTGATGTCTCTGCTTTTTATATTCTGTTTTGCAGCAGTGATTTCCACCATTCTGTCTTCCAGCTTTTCCTACTTACCAGTTACTTACCAGCTTTTCCTACTCAGTTATTCTACTGTTGAATCCTTCTAGTATATTGTTAATCTCTGTTTGTTTGTTCTTTAGCTCTTCTCAGTTCAGCTCAGTTCAGTTCAGTGGCTCAGTCGTGTCTGACTCTCTGCTACCCTATGGACTATAGCACACCAGGCTTGCCTGTTCATCACCAGCTTCCCAGAACTTATTCAAACTCATATCCTTCGAGTCGGTCATGCCATCAAACCATCTAATGATGCCAGAGTCCATCATTAGTTCTTCTTGGTCTTTGCTAATCATTTCTTACATCTTCTCCATTCTTTTCCAAAATCCTGTCATTATTCTGAATTATTTTTTCTGGAAGCTTTCCTATCTCCGCTTCATTTCATTGTCTTTCTGGGAATTTATCTTGTTCCTTCATCTGGGACATAATACTATTCTTTTCATTTTAGTTAACTTTCTGTGATTGTGGTATTCATTTTGGAGGCTGCTGTCTCTGCTTTTTGATATGTTATCTTATCTAGGTTTGTCTTAGCTTTCCTTCTAGGGAGGAAGCGTATGTTAACTTCATGGCTACAGTCACCATTCACAGTGATTTTGGAGTCCAAGGAAGTAAGTTCTGTCACTTCTTCCACTTTTCCCCCTTCTATTTACCATGAAGTGATGAGAAAGGATGCCATGATCTTAGTTTTTATAATGTTGGGTTTAAGCCAGGTTTGTCACTCTTCTCTAAAAAGCCTCATCAAAAGGCTTTTTAGTTCCTCTTCACTTTCTGCTATTAGAGTGGTATCGTTGTCTCTGTCCTTTATTGTGCCCATCCTTGTATGAAATGTTCCCTTAATGCCTCCAATTTTCTATAAAAGATATCTAGTCTTTCTCATCTGTTGTCTTCCTCTACTTCTTTGCATTGTTCATTTAAAAAAAACTTTCTTATCTCTCCTTCTATTCTCTAAATCTCTGCATTAAGTTGGATATATCTTTCCCTTTCTCCCTTGCATTCTGCTTGTGTTCTTAATTCAGCTATTTCTAAAGCCTCCCTAGACAACCCCTTTGGCTTCTTGCATTTCTTTTTTTTTTTCAGATATTTTTTGTTACTGCTTCCTGTATAATGTTACAAACCTCCATCCATAGTTCTTCGGACACTTTGTCTACCAGATCTAATCCCTTGAATCAATTCATCATTTCCACTGTATAATGCTAAGGGATTTGATTTAGGTAATACCTGAATGGTTTAGTGGTTTTTATGTACTTCCTTCAATTTAAACCTGAATTTTGCAATAAGGAGCTCATGATCTGAGGAAGAGTCATTCTAGGTCTTGTTTCTGCTGACTCTGTAAGAATTTCTTCTTCTTCAGCTACAAGTACATAATCAATCTGATTTTAGTTTTGACCATCTGGTGACATCCATGTGTAGACTCATCTCTTGGGTTGTTGGAAATGAGTCTTTGCTATGACCAGTGTGTTCTCTTAACAAAACTTTGTTAACCTTTGACCTGCTCCATTTTGTACTCTAAGACCAAACTTGCCAGTTATTCTGATATCTCTTGCCTTCCTACTTTTGCATTCCAATCAGAAATTCTCTGGTAAAATCATGATCTCCGATCCTCCTTCCATTTTATGATCAGGTTTTGTTGTTGTTGACTTTTATGAATTCTCCTTTATATTTTGCATCAGTTCAGTTCAGTCGTTCAGTTGTGTCTGACTCTTTGCCACCCCATGAACCGCAGCACACCAGGCCTCCCTGTCCATCACCAACTCCCAGAGTCCACCCAAACCCATGTCCATTGAGTCGGTGATGCCATCCAACCATTTCATCCTCTGTCATCCCCTTCTCCTCCTTTCCTCCATCTTTCCCAGCATCAGGGTCTTTTCAAATGAGTCAGCTCTTTGCATCAGGTGGCCAAAGTTCTGGAGTTTCAGCTTCAACATCAGTCCTTCCAATGAACATCCAGGACTGATCTATCTCAGTCAGCCACTGTTTCCACTGTTTCCACTGTTTCCCCATCTACTTGCCGTGAAGTGATGGGATCAGATGCCATGATCTTAGTTTTCTGAATGTTGAGCTTTAAGCCAACTTTTTCACTCTCCTCTTTCACTTTCATCAAGAGGCGCTCTTTAGTTCTTCTTCACTTTCTGCCATAAGGGTGATGTCATCTGCATATCTGAGGTTACTGATATTTCTCCCGGAAATCTCGATACCAGTTTGTGCTTCCTCCAGCCCAGGATTTCTCTGCATATAAGTTAAATAAGTAGGGTGACAATATACAGCCTCGACATACTCCTTTTCCTATTTGGAACCAGTCTGTTGTTCCATGTCCAGTTCTAACTGTTGCTTCCTTACCTGCATAGAGATTTCTCAAGAGGCAGGTCAGGTGGTCTGATGTTCCCATCTCTTTCAGAATCTTCCACAGTTTATTGTGATCCACACAGTCAAAGGCTTTGGCATAGTCAATAAAGCAGAAATAGATGTTTTTCTGGAACTCTCTTGCTTTTCCGACAATCCAGCAGATGTTGGTAATGTGATCTCTGGTTCTTCTGCCTTTTCTAAATCCATCTTGAGCATCTGGAAGTTCACAGTTCACGTATTGCTGAAGACTGGCTTGGAGAATTCTAAGCATTACTTTACTAGCGTGTGAGATGAGTGCAATTGTGCAGTAGTTTGAGCATTCTTTGGGATTGCCTTTCTTTGGAATGAAAACTGACCTTTTCCAGTCCTGTGGCCATTGCTGAGTTTTGCAAATTTGCTGGCATATTGAATGCAGCACTTTCACAGCATCATCTTTCAGGATTTGAAATAGCTCAACTGGAATTCCATCACCTCCACTAGCTTTGTTCGTAGTGATATTTCAGATAGTAAGCCCTTATTTAATGTAGGTTTGCAAATGTCTTCTCCCATTCCATTAGGTAGTGTTTTCATTTTGTTAGTCGTTTCCTTTGCTGTTCAAAGGCTTTTTAGTTTGATGTAGCCCCATTTGTTTATTTTTGCCTTCATTTCTCTTTTCTTGGAGACATATCCAGGTAGATATTGCTAAGATCGATAAACTATATACTCCCCGTGCTTTTTTCTAGTCCTTTTACAGTTTGGGGTCTTATATTCAAGTCTGTAATCTACTTTGAGTTTATGATTATATATGGCATAAAATAGTGGTCTAATTTTATTATTTCGCATTTGACTGTCCAGTTTTCACTGTGCCCTTCATTGAATGCTATCCTTTGTCAATTGTATCTTCTTTGCTCATTTGTCATAAATTAATTTTCTGTATATTTGTAGGTCTATCTGGGCTCTCAATTTTTTTCTGTTGAGCTCTAGGTATGTTTTTCTGCCAATATTATGCTACTTCAATTGTTATAGCTTTGTAATATAATTTGAAATCAGTGTGATATCTTTAGCTTTGTCATTTTTTTTGAATTGCTTTAGTCACTCTGTGTCTTTTATGGTTTCATATAAATTTTAAGACTTTTTATTCTGTTTCTGGAAAAATGTTGGAATTTTTATAGGGATTGTGTTGAATCTGTAGATTCCTCTAGTTAGCATTTTTTTTAAACAGTGTTAATTCTTCCAACATTTTAACAGCATTAATCCATAATAATGGAATATCTTTCCATTTCTGTCTTCTAGGCCTTTATTACATTGAAATACTCTCTTCTATACCTATTTTGTAGAGAGTTTTTTGTCATAAATGTGTGTTGAATCTTGTCAAATGCTTTTTCTGTATCTGTTGAGTTGAACATATGATATTTATTTTTCATTTTTAATGTGGTGTATATGTTTATATACACACATCTGTGTGTGTGTGTGTATATATATATATATTTATATTTATATATACACATCTCAATATATATATATCACATTGATTTGCAGATGTTGACCCATCCATTCATTCCAGGAATAAATCCCGCTTGATCATGACTTATGATTTTTTAAATGCATTGTTGTATTAGGTTTAATATTTGTTGAGAATATTTACATATATCTTCATCAGATAGGTGGATCTGTAATTTTCTTTTGTGTGTGTGTAGTCATCTGGTTTTGGTATCAGGGTAATGTTAGTTTCATAAAATGAGTTAGGAAACATTCCTCTTTTATAATTTTTTCAAAGAGATGGCAAGAATCAGTATTCAGTATTCTTTTAACATTTGGTAGAATTCACCTGTAAAGCCAGTTTGGGTCTGGAATTTTGTTTTTTGTGAGATTTTTGATTACTGTTTTAATTACCTTACCAGTTTTCAATCTATTCAGATTTTTTTATTTCTTTATGATTTACTCTTGGGATATTGTATGATTCTAAGAATATATCCATTTCCTCTTGGTTGTGCAGTTTGTTGGTGTATAGCTGTTCATAGTATTCTTTTATAATCCTTTGTGTTTTTGTGATTCTGTGATATCTTTTGTTATTTCTTCCCTTTCAGTTTGGATTTTGTTTATTTGAGCCTTCTTTCTTTCTTTTTTTCCTTCATGATTCTAGCTAAAGCTTTATCTTTTCAAATTTAGCTCTTAATTACATTGATCATTTCTACTATGTTTTTAAAGTTCATTTCATTTATTTCTGCTCCAATCTATATTATTTTCCTCCTTCTAGGACTTTGTTCTTTTTTCCTAGTTCTTTTAGGTGAAAAGTTAGATTGTATATTTTAAATTTTTTCTTGTTTCTTGAGATAGATCTGTTTGACTATAAACTTTCCTCTTAGTACAACATTTGATGCATCTGATAGATTTTGTTATATTTTATCTTCTTTTCCGTTGTCACCGGGCATTTAAAAAGTAATTTTAATATAATTGTTTTATATATGTTGGTACTCCTGTGCTGGGGGTTGCATATTAATAGTCATTGTGTCTTCTTGATGAATTGTACCTTTTATCATTACACTGTGTCCATCTCTGTCTCTTGTTATCATTTTTGGTTTGAATTCTCTTTTGTATCATATGAGTATGGTTGCCTGCCATTGCTTAGAGTGTTGTTTTCCATCCCTTCCCTTTATGTCTATACTCATCTTTAGAGGTGAGTTGAGTTTCCTGGAGAGCATATATTTGGGTGTTGTTTTGTATTCTATGTACTTTGTGTTATGATTGGTGAATTCAGCCCATTAACGTTAGGGTGATTATTGACAAATAAGGGCTTAGTATTTCTATATTTTTTTTTTTCTGGTTGCACATTTATTTTTTTCCTATTATTTTTGTCTGTCATTTTATTTTGGTGATTTTCTATATTTTTCTCAGTTTTCTTTTATTTTCTTTATCTCTGCTCTAGATTTATTTTTATGGTTACCCTGAAGTTTATATAAAACATCTAGTAAATAAAATATTTGTTTTTATTAAAGTATAATTAATTTGCAGTTTTTCATGTATAAAGCAAAGTAATTCAGTTATATCTATCTATTCTTTTTCACTATAGGTTATTGTATGATAGTGAATATAGTTTTCTGTGCTATACAGTAGGTCTTTGATTATCTGTTTTATATAGTGATGTATGTCTGTTAATCACTATTTCCCAATTTATTTTTCCTCCCTTCCCCTTTAATAATGACAAGTTTGTTTTCTGTGTCTGTGAGTCTAGTTCTGTTTTATAAATAAGTTCCTTTACATTATTTTTTTTTAAATTCCACATATAAATGATATCATATATTGGTCTTTCTCAGTCTGACTTACATCATTTAATATAATAATCTCTAGGCCCATTGATGTTCTACAAATGACATTATTTCATTCTTTTCAATGGCTGAGTAACATTCCATTATACATGTTAATATAATATTTTATATGTATGTATATGAATATGTGTGAATTTATATGTATGTATGCTGTATGCAGTGTCTGCTTTATGCATTCACTTGTTGATGGACACTAGGATTGGTTCCATTTCTTGGCACTAGTAAATAGTGCTGCTGTGAACTCTTGGGTACGTATATCTTTTTGAATTAGAGTTTTAATCTTTTCTGGGTATATGCCTAGGAGTGGGATTATTGGATTATATGGCAGCTCTATTTTTAGTATTTTATGGAACCTCCATACTGTTCTTCACAGTGGCTGCACCAATTTACATTCCCGTTTACCTTGTGTGAGGGATCCCTTTTCTCACATCATCTCCAGAATTTATTAATTTTGGACTTTTTGATGATGGCCATTCCAACAAGGTGTGAGAAATTTAGTTTTCATGTGCCTTTTCATGTGCCTATTGGCCATCTGTATGTCTTCTTTGGAGAAATCTCTATTTAGGTTTTCTGTGCATTGTTTTTTTTTTTTTTTAATGTTGAGTTCTATAAGCTGTTGGTATATTTTAGAAATTAACCCCTTTTTGGTTGCATTGTTTGCAAGTATTCTCTCCCAGTTTGTAAGATGTCTTTTCATTTTGCTTATAGTTTCCCTTGCTGTATAAAGGCTTTTAAGTATAATTAATAATATTTCTGATTTATTTTTGCTTTTGTTTTCTTTACCCTATGAAACAGATGCAAAAAAAAAATGTTGCTGTACTTTGTATCAAAGATTGTTTTGCCTATGTTTTTGGTAGAATTTTTATAGTATCCAGTCTTACATTTAGATCTTTAATAGATTTTAAGTTTACTTTTATATATGGTGCTATGTTCTAATCTCATTCATTTATGCATAGCTGTTCAGTTTTTGTATAACTGCCTATTGAAGAAACTGTCTTTTCTCTGTCATATAGTCTTGCCTCCTTTGTCATAGGTTAATTGACTATAATTGTGGGCATGTTTCTGGTCCCTTTTCCATTCATCTATGTGTCAGTTTTTGTGCAAGTGCTATACTGTTTTGATGACTGCAGCTTTGCAATATAGCCTGACGTCAGGGAGCATGATTCTTTTTTTTTTTTTTTTTTCTTTAGGGAGCATGATTCTGACAGTTCTGTTCTTTTTTGAGATCGTTTTGGCTATTGAGGGTCTTTTAGGTTTCCATACAGATTAAACAATTTTTGTTCCAGTTCTGTGAAACACACTATTTATAATTTGATAGATACTGCATTTAATTTGTAGGTTGCCTTGGATAATGTGATCATTTTAATAATACTGATTCTTCCAGTCCGAGAACATGGTATATCTTTTCATTTGTTTATGTGACCTTCAATTTCTTTCATCAACATCTTATAGTTTTTGCAGTACAGTTCTTTTGTGCCCTTAGGTAGGTTTATTTGTAGGATTTTCTTCTTCTTCTTTTTTTTAGTGGAGTGTAATTACACTCATCTCACAGACTAGTAAAGTAATGCTCAAAATTCTCCAAGCCAGGCTTCAACAATACGTGAACTGTGGACTTCCATATGTTCAAGCTGGATTTAGAAAAGGCAGAGGAACCAGATATCAAACTGCCAACATCCACTGGATCATCGAAAAAGCAAGAGAGTTCCAGAAAAACATCTATTTCTGCTTTATTGACTACGCCAAAGCCTTTGACTGTGTGGATCACAATAAACTGTGGAAAATTCTGAAAGAGATGGGAATACCAGATCACCTCACCTGGCTCTTGAGAAATCTCTATGCAGGTCAGGAAGCAACAGTTAGAACTGGACATGGAACAACAGACTGGTTCCAAATAGGAAAAGGAGTATGTCGAGGCTGTATATTGTCATCCTACTTATTTAACTTATATTCAGAGTACATCCTGAGAAATGCTGGGCTGGAGGAATCACAAGCTGGAATCAAGATTTCTGGGAGAAATATCAATAACCTCAGATATGCAGATGACACCACCCTTATGGCAGAAACTGAAGATGATCTAAAAAGCCTCTTGATGAAAGTAAAAGAGAGTGAAAAAGCTGGCTTAAAGCTCAACATTCAGAAAACTAAGATCATGGCATCTGGTCCCATTACTTCATGGCAAATAGATGGGGAAACAGTGGAAACAGTGTCAGACTTTATTTTTTGGGGCTCCAAAATCACTGCAGATGGTGATTGCAGCCATGAAATTAAAAGACACTTACTCCTTGGAAGGAAAGTTATGACCAATCTAGATAGCATATCAAAAAGCAGAGACATTACTTTGCCAACAAAGGTCCGTCTAGTCAAGGCTCTGGTTTTTCCAGTGGTCATGTATGGATGTGAGAGTTGGACCGTGAAGAAAGTTGAGTGCCCAAGAACTGATGCTTTTGAACTGTGGTGTTGGAGAAGACTCTTGAGAGTCCCTTGGAGTGCAAGGAGATCCAACCAGTCCATCCTAAAGGAGATAAGTCCTGGGTGTTCATTGGAAGGACTGATGTTGAAGCTTAAACTCCAGTACTTTGGCCACCTCATGCAAAGAGTTGACTCATTGGAAGAGACCCTGATGCTGGGAAAGATTGGGGGCAGGAGGAAAAGGGGACGGCAGAAGATGAAATGGTTGGATGGCATCACCGACTCGATGGACATGGGTTTGGGTAGACTCCATGAGTTGGTGATGGACAGGGAGGCCTGGCGTGCTGCAATTCATGGGGTCACAAAGAGTGGACATGACTGAGCGGCTGAACTGAACTGAACTGAAATGCTTTCTACTGTTGTGTTACCTCCTGCTGTACAACAAAGTGAGTCAGCTGTATATATACATATTTCCCATCCTCTTGATCTCCCCTCCCATCCCCCAGCATAGCACTCCTCTAGGTCATCACAGAGCACTGAGCTGAGTTCCATGTACTACACAGCAGCTTCCCACTATCTCTTCTACAGATGGTAGTGAATATATGTCAATCCTAGTCTCTCAATTCTTCTCACCCTCTCCTTCCCCCCGGGGCCATAAGTCTTCTCTATGTTTGCATCTCTATTCCTGCCCTGAAAATATATTCACCAGTACCATTTTTCTAGATTCCATATCTATGTATGTTAATATATGATGTTTGTTTTTCTCTTTCTTACTTATTTCACTTTGAGGAATAGATTCTCGGTTTATCTACCTCACTACAAAGGACCCAACTTCATTCCTTTTTATGATTGAGTAATATTCCTTTATATATATATATGTACCACTTCTTCTTTATCCATTCATCTGTTGATAGACATTTAACTTGATTGCATGTTCTGGCTATTGTGAATAGGGCTGCAGTGAACATTATGGTCCATGTGCCTTTTTGAATAATGGTTTTCTCAGGTTTTATGCCCAGTAGTGGGATTGCTGGGTCATATGGTAGTTCTATTTTTAGTTTTTTAAGGAAACTCTATACTGTTCTGCATGTTGGTTTTATCAATTTACATTCCCACCAACAGTGCAATAGTGTTCACTTTTCTCCACGCCCTCTCTAGCACTTAGTGTTTATAGGTTTTTTTGATGCTGTCCATTCTGACCAGTGTGAGGTGATGCCTCATTGTGATTTTGGTTTGCATTCCTCTGATGGTTAATGATGTTGAGCATCTTTTCATTAGCCTGTTGGCCACCTGTATTATCATCTTTGAAGAAATGTCTATTTAGGTCCTCCGCCCATTTTTTTATTAGCTTTTTTTTTTCCTTTTTGGATATTGAGCTGCATGAGCTGCTTGTCTATTTTGAAGATTAATCCTTTATCAGTTGCATTGTCTGCAAATATTTTCTCCCATTCTGAGGGTTTTTGTTTCATCTTGTCTATGGTTTCCTTTGCTTTGCTACAGCTTTTGAGTTTAATTAGGTCCCATTTATTTATTTTTGTGTTTATTTTCATTACTCTAGGAGATGGATCAAAAAGGATCTGCGGTTTAGGTCACAGAGTGTTCTGACTATATTTTCCCTAAGAGTTTTATAGTGTCTGGCCTTATTTTTAGGTCTTTAAATCATTTTGAGTTTGTTTTTGTGTATGACATTAGAAAGTATTCTGATTTCATTCTTTTACACGTAGCTGTCCAGTTTTCACAGTACCACTTATTGAACAAGCCGTCTCTTCTCCATTTTATATTCTTTCCCCCTTTGTTAAAGATTAGTTGACCACAGGTGCATGGGTTTATCTCTGGACCTTCTATCCTGTTCCATAGATCTGTATTTCTGTTTTTCTGCCAGTACTATGCTGTCTTGATTACTGTATTCTAAAGTCAGGAAGCCTTGATGTAGTGGTAAATGGCATAATTTTCTTAATTTCTCTTTCTGCCATTTTGTTGTTAGTGTGTAGAAATACAACAGACTTCTTTATATTAATTTTGTGGCCTGTAACTTTACCTGATTCATTGATGAGTTCTAGTAATTTTCTGGTAGTATCTTTAGGATTTTCTGTGTATAATTTAACTTGCAAACAGTGACAGTTTTACTTCTTCCTTTCCAATTTGGTGTCCTTTTTATTTCTTTTTCTTTGATTACTGTCACTAGAGCATCCAAAACTATGTGGAATAAAGTTGGTGTAAGTGATAATTTTTGTTTTGTTCCTGATCTTAGAGGCAATGCGTTCAACTTTTCAACAATACATATGATGTTAGCTGTGGGTTTGTTGTATGTGGCCTTTATTATGTTGAGGTTTTTTCCCTCTATGCTTACTTTTTGGATAGTTCTTGTCATAAATGGATGTTGAATTTTACAGAAGCTTTTTATACATCTATTGAGATGCTCATATGACTTATTCTTCTATTGTTTAATGTGATGTGTCAACTGATTAATTTATAGATATTGAAAAATCCTTGCAACCCTGGGATAAAGCTCACTTGGTCATGGAATATGATCCTTTTGATGTGTTGTTAGATTTGGTTAGCTAGTATTTTGTTGAGGATTCTTGCACCCATGTTCATCAGTTATATTGCCTTATAATTGTAATATTCTCTGGAGAGATTATATGCTGGGACACAAGCAAGCCTTGATAAGTTTTAGAAAACAGAAATTGTATTAAGCATCTTTTGTGACTGTAACACTATGAGATTAGAAATGAACTGCAAGGAAAAAGTTTTAAGAAAGCCACAAATACATGGAGGCTAGAAACTATGCTACTAAACAACCATTAGATCACTGAAGAAATGACAAGGAAATAAAAAATACTTAAGAGACAAATGAAAATGAAAACCTGATGATCTAAAACCTATGGAAACAGCAAAAGCGGTTCTTGCTTACCTTAGGAAACCAGAAAAACTTCAAATAAACTGCCTAATGTTACACCCAAAGCAACAAGAGAAAGAAAAACAAAACTCAAGGTTGGTAGAAGGAAATAAATCATAAAGATTAGAGCAGAAATAAATGAAATAGAGACTAAAAAAGAAATAAAGAAATAGTAGAAAAGAACAACATAACTAAAAGCTGGTTCTTTGAAAAGAGCACAAAATTAAGAATCCTATAGCCAGACTCATCAAGAAAAAAAGGGAGAGGACCCAAATCAACAAAATTGGAAATGAAAAAGGAGAGGTAAAAACTGACATAACAGAAGTTGCATGAGACTATTATAAGCAACTTTATGCCAGTAATGTGCCTATATGCAAAATGCTGGGCTATGTGAATCACAGGCCGGAATCAAGATTTCCAGGAGAAATAACTACAATCTCAGATATGCAGATGATACCACTCTAATGGCAGAGAGCAAAGAGACTAAGAAGTCTCTTGATGAGAGTGAAAGAGGAAAGTAAAAAAGCTGGCTTAAAACTCAACATTCAGAATATGAAGACCATGGCATCTGTTCTCATCTCTTCATGGCAAATGATGAGGAAAAATTGGAAACAATGGCAGATTTTATTTTCCTGAGCTCCAAAATCACTGAGGATGGTGACTGCAGCCATGAAATTAAAAGACATTTGCTCCTTGGAAGAAAGACCGTGACAAGCATAGACAGTATATGAAAAAGCAGAGACATTACTTTGCTGACAAAGATCCATCTAGTCAAAGGTATTTTTTCCAGTACTCATGTCCGGATGTGAAATTTGGACCATAAAGAAGGCTGAGCAACATAGAATTGATGCTTTTGAATTGCGGTGCAAGAGAAGACTCTTGAGGGTTGCTTCGACAGCATTGAGATCAAATAGTCAGTCCTAAAGGAAATCAGTCCTGAATATTCAGCTTCAGCTTTGGCAGCCTTGATGTGAAGAACTGACTCATTGGAAAAGATCTTGATGCTGTGAAAGACTGAGGGCAAGCGGAAAAGGAGACAACAGAGGATGAGATGGTTGGTTAAAATCACTGGTTAGATGGACATGAGTTTGAGTAAACTCTGGGAGATAGTGAAGAACAGGAAAGCCTGGTGTGCTGAAGTCCATGCAGTCACAAAGAGTTGGACATAACTTAGCAACTGAACGAGAACAATAAAATAACAGAAGTCCAGGACCAGATTTCTTCAAAACCCAATCCTATGAATTCTGCTGTTATTTCTTTAGGTAAACACTCTGCTCCTTTTCCCGCCCCCACTTTTCTCCTTTCTCCTATTAGCCTAGATTTTCTTCATAATAGAGTTGGATACTTCTCAAAACATTTCCTCTCCTTCCCCCACCCACTTTCTCCTCCTCATTCTCCTTTTTCTAGATTCTAATTCTCTCTCTTCTTCTGTCTTTATTATTTCTATATTTTATTTTCAAGTTCACTAATTCTCTCTTCCATATGATCTGGTCTGTTTCTAATGTTTTAACATTATATCTTTCATCTCGTTTATTGTATTCTTCAGCTCCATAATTTCTGTTTGGTTCCTTTTAGAGTTTCAATCTCTTTGGTAAAGTATTCCCTCTGTTCAGTAATTTTATTCCTTATCTTGTTGAACTGCCTTTCTGAGTCTTCTTGTAGTTCATTGAGTTTCTTCATGGCAGTTATTTTGAATTATTCATCAGTTAGAATTTAAGTTTGGTTCCTAGAGAATTATCTTTTTGTGATACTATGTTACCACGATTTTTCATGGGGCTTTATGAGCTGATCTTATGCCGGACACCTTTCTCCTTCAGGTAAATATTTTATTTTACCTTGATTCTAGTGATTTTACACATTAATAATTAGAGGCCTTTCTTTTGTTTTTCAATAGGTTGTGCTATAGCAATGTTTTGGGAGCTTCCTGTAGTTATCCTTGAGAATCAGTATTTTCTACTCTCTACCACCTTTGCTGGATGTGTTACCTGGAACCTTCATTGTAGCTGCTTGTGCCTCTGTGGGCACTGGGGTCTTGCTGCTACTAGTGTTGCTATTGTAGCTGGCATCACCACTGGGATGGCAAGAACCTAAACTGTGTCCGGGATCTCCTGAGTCTTAGGTTCTGCTATGGTGGAGAGAAGAGGGAGAGTAGAGAGCTTGCTGTAGTTTTGTTTGTCTCTACTGTATCTGGTGCTGTTAGATTCATAGGTGCTGCTGCTGTGGATTGGCAGGACTGCAGTGGTGGGTATCTTCATAGCTGGAGAGACCAGCTGCAGGCTCAGCTGTCACTGCTGCCAGGTCCTGTGGCCACGGGTCCCACTGTGGCTGGGTGTGCTGGAGTCATCTATGCTGCCTTCCTTGCTACCAGGTTCTCCAGGGTTGTGGGATCAGTTACTATGGTCACGGATCCAGGATCTCAGTCACTGTCTCAGCTGTTCCTCTGATCCTGCCTTCTGTGTGTGTTCTAGTCCACCCACATTTACATGTACAGATGTGTGGAACTCGCCAGCATCCTGGTGTGTTGGGCCAAGTCATCCTTGTTAAGTTATGGATGTTTTACTGGCTGTTGTTTGAATGGAAAAGGTGAAGAGAGCATTTTGTGCCACCCTGATGCTGTTGGCACCCACTTGCTTCTCTTTCTATGACTGCTAATTAGCTACTACTTGCTTAAGTATTTATAGTGTATTAGGAAACTTAGAAGCATACTCACTTTTAAATTTCACAGTAAGAAACGAAGCTCTAAAATAAAAAAAAATATTCAAGGATACTTATTAAATGTCAAGTACCTTGAAGAGTTTGAGATTTTACTTGAGTTAGAATTAACAGTTTCTCAGATGGTGATAGAAGACTCAAGACTCTTGGGTAAGAAACAGATCAGTGTTTTTTATTCACAGAAGTGTCAGACAGAGCTTTACTGTTTGTCCCAGTTCTGCAAGCCCCAGTTCCCATTGAAGAGTCTAAGGCATCTGCATATTTTTTGGTAGTATATATTCTTATAGAAAAGGAATCATGTGATTACGGACATTAAATCCTTTATAATGGACATACCTGCCCGTGCTCTTCAGAGAGATCCTATCTCTTTCTCCCACGATTTTAAACAAACTTACCTTTCATCTGATAGAAAATGCTTTTTCTGTCCTCTGAGGCTACTTGCTATACAGATATCTTTGAAAAGAGTTTGGTACAAAGAGAAAAAGCACAGTTGGTATCTCTGCTCACAACATGTATAGAAACATTAGAGTCTGATGAAGAAATTTTTCCTGATTTGGTGTGTGGTGTATGTGCCAGGTTTGAACCCATTCTGTCAGGTTCCGCAGCTTTAGCTTGCTACCCCTTTAATAGATACTTCACTAAAGTTATTTGCATCACTTTTCAAGAATGTTTAATTATATGAGAGTAAATGGAGTTTTATAATGAACCAGTCAAAAAAAATGTTTAGTCACTTTTTTAATGCATACTGCTAAGTCACTTCGGTCGTGTCCAACTCTGTGCGACCCCATCCCTGGGATTCTCCAGGCAAGAACACTGGAGTGGGTTACCATTTTCTTCTCCAAGGCATAAAAGTGAAAAGTGAAAGTGAAGAAAGCCTAGTGAAGCCCAGTAGGCCCTTCCGTCCATGGGATTTTCCAGGTAAGAGTACTGGAGTGGGGTGCCATTGCCTTCTCCGTTTTTAATGCATAGAACTCCCTAAATAAAAAAAGGACTTATTAAGGTATTTAAGACCAAGAAGCATTTTAAGAGGTTTCAATGGAGTATTCCCAAGACTGTCTTGGAGTTAATTTCTGTTGTGGGGCTCTTTCTTTTCCTTCTTCATTTAGCTAAAAACCTATGGGGGCAGGAAGATCTGAATCTAAATACTGATTCTGCCACTTAATCACTAGGGCCTTTGGAAACTGTTTCTTTAGCTAAAATAAAATAAATGGATATACATGCTCAGTCACTCAATTGTGCCTGACTCTTTGCAGCCCCATGGACTGTTGCACACGAGGCTCCTCTGTCTATGGGATTTCCAAGGCAAGAATACTAGAGTGGGTTGCCATTTCCTTCTCCAGGGGATCTACCTGACCCAGGGATTGAATCGTGTCTCCTGCTCTGGCAGGCAGATTCTTTACCACTGGGTCACTTGGAAGCCTCACTTGATAGCATCCTGATTCTTTATAACTTTGCATGGAGCTGATAACATTGTGATGATCTGTTTATTGCTTTCCCTGGAGTTTATATATTCCCTTTGATGAAACCCTTACTTTTAGAGAGTTGTTTTGGTGATCCCTAACCATAATAGTTTAATTAAGAAAAATGAATGCCACATCAGCCTAGAGGGTATGTTGCAAGGGTTTCATGTTTGTTCACAAGTATGATGAATTTTTTCAACACCCATCTGCTAGTATTTATAAAGGCAATTAACTACTTTATGCTGTGTTAAATAATATTCTATAAAAAGAGAAATAAAATTCCTGTACTCTAAGTCTGGAATGAAAATACCTGGCATACATACTTGTTCTGTACTCCTTCCTTTTGACAGACATCCCGTGCCATTTATTCTCAATGAGTTTTAATGTGACCTCAAAGCCCTTCTCAATTCAGTGCTCCCCACACTTCTTGCAAGTTAAGAGTACTTGGAAGACAAGGTGAAATGGTCTTGCTAGTCCTAGATTGACCATTCTAAAATTCACAGTGAGATTCTATATTCAGAATGGCATTTTGGTATACACAATCTGGGGCAAACTAATAAAAGTGCATGCAAATGTGACACGTAAATTAAGTGTAACTTTGTGTTTTCCTTCGACATTTGCCATTACTATCTTGACAACATTATCTGGATACAAAATCTTTCACGAGCCCTATCATTTTACATAAAAGGATCTGGTCTCTTCATGTGAACCGCTATATTTTATAGTAATGAGGAAAACATTTTCTCCATGCCTTTTAATAAACAGGCAAGAGAACCATAAGTCATTTGGTAATGGGGTTTATTTTATCACCTCAAAGAATGCCAAAATCCTAGTGATGTCAGGCTACAGGGAAAAAAATTACAAGTCACTTGCTGTTTCTTCATCTCTCCCAGGAAAATGTAGGCTGTTCAGTCAACAATCAGGCCACTTAAGCACATTCTCGTGTACTGTAACCTTGTTCTGAAAGCTTTGTTTGTGTGGTTAAAAGTATGAAAATGTCCTGATTAAATTATGTCTAGCATTATGGAGCAAAGGATATGAGACTTGACTTTAAGGGTATAAGATCTGTGAGCTGATTTGCCTTCTCGCCCCATGTTATTGGAGTATTGTTTCTTTTGTCAAAAATTGAATATTTCAGTTTATCTCGGGAGACTGTAAATGTTAGAGAGATTGGATTGAGATAATATTTTAAAAATATGTATATAATTCTTAGCATATAGAAGGTACTCAAAAGTTACAAATTGTTTCAAGTACATGAAAAAGTAGTTTAAAAATAATATAGAACTTATGGCTATCATTTGTGTTATATATGTATTTAGAATATATAAAAATATGTATCACAAATTAAACATATGCCTGTAGCTCAAATAGTTTTGTTTTAGTTTTTGTTTTTTTTTAAACAAGAAAGTACTAAAGTCTGCAAAGAGTGGACTCTGGAGCAATAAAAGCTTTAGTTTGCTTTATTTATTTTAAATTTTAATTAATTAATGTTTGGCAGCACTTTGTCTTCATTGCAGTGCACAGGCTTTCTCTAGTTGTGGCAAGTAGGGGCTACTCTCTTCATTGCAGTGAGCAGGCTTCGCCTTGCAGTGGCTTGTCTTGTTGCAGAGCGTGGCCTCTAGAGCATGTGGGTTCATAGTTGTGGCACGTGATCTTAGTTGACTTTTGCCATATAGAATCTTTCTGGACCAGGGATCAAACTTGTGTCCCCTGCATTGTCAGGAAGATTGTTAACCACTGGACCACCAGGAAAGACTTAGTTTGCTCTACATCTCTGGCACTGAGAAGATGTAGAATCTTTATGTGGATATTTAGTGTTTCAGATCTGTTTTATCACCTGTGTAATAGAGGAATCCTTACTATTTGATAGTAACTATTTTATATTATATGCAAAATACTAAATCTATAATATTCAATGAGTAGTGATTACTACCTTACTTCTATTGTCATCATCAAAACGTGTATGGACACTTATAGGGAATGAATGTATCTCAGTTCTAGGACCATGCAAGCAGAGTATTTAATTTTTCTCAGAGTTGTAGTAGTTAAGGGGAACTTTAAACCCCACATTAGCCTAACACATTAGGTTGGGATCATCAAGTAATAAACATCAGTGGTGAAATATGTTTCCTATGGATAGCAACATTTCTGAGTCATTCATTTCTGGAAGTTTTCACATTTGAAATATATTCAGTAATTAAACTGATATCTATTAAGCAGTCATTGTGCATGTGCCATGTAGCTAAGTGCTAAGATAATTGAAACAGCCCCAGGTCATTAAACTCATAGTTTATTGAATATAAGACCTTTTATTTGGAAGATGATCTATTAGGTGACCTGGGTTATTGCCCAGATATATGTACTTTAATCCCATCCAAAAACTAGAGTTGGCAGTCTTGTGTAAGAAATAGGTGCTAGCTGTCTGTATATTTCTGATATTTAGAGAATAAAATCAGGGATTTCTATTCTTACTGTATAACTGTCTGCTGCTGCAGCTAACAGTCCATATATTCATTAACATTCAACTCATACATTATTTTCCCCACTTGGTATGAGTTATAGCTTCCTCCATTCAGGAAGTTATTTACTTTTTTTTTTTTCCCTTTTCCATCTTGTCTATAAAGCACAAATATTTTTGTTGCCTTGCTCTATTGTCCAAATTTTTTGTTCCTATATGTCATTCTTCGGAGAAGGCAATGGCACCCCACTCCAGTACTCTTGCCTAGAAAATCCCATGGACAGAGGAACCTGGTAGGCTGCCGTCCATGAGATTGCTAAGAGTCAGACACGACTGAGTGACTTCACTTTCACGCGCTGGAGAAGGAAATGGCAACCCACTCCAGTGTTCTTGCCTGGAGAATCCCAGGGACGGGGGAGCCTGGTGGGCTGCCGTCTATGGGGTTGCAAAGAGTCGGACACGACTGAAGTGACTTAGCAGCAGCAGCAGCATGTGTCATTCTTGTTTTAAATTAATCCATTTCATTTCACAATAAGAGATGGTCATTAAGTCTATATTTTTTCATATTATATGTTATGATTATTATTGTTGTTCACTCAGTCATGTCTGACTCTTTGTGACCCCGTGGACTGCAACACACCAGGCTTCCCTGTCCTTCACCATTTCCCGGAGCTTGCTCAGATTCATGTCCATTGAGTCCATGATGCCATCCAGCCAACTCGTCTTTGGTCATTCCCTTCTCCTCCTGCCTTCAGTCTTTCCCAGCATCAGGATCTTTTCCAGTAAGTCAGCTCTTTCGCATTAAGTGGCCAAAGTATTGGAGCTTCAGCCTCAGCATCAGACCCTCTAGTGAATATTCAGGATTGATTTTCTTTAGGATTGATTGGTTTGATCTCCTTGCAGTCCAAGGGACTCTCAAGTGTCTTCTCCAACACCACAGTTCAAAAGCATAAACTTTGGCGCTCAGCCTTCTTTATGGTCCAGATCTCATATCCATACGTGACTACTGGTGAAAAAAAAGCATAACTTTGACCATATGGATCTTTGTCAGTAAAGTAATGTCTCTTTTTTAATATGCTGTCTAGGTTGGTCATAGATTTTCTTCCAAGGAGCAGGTGTCTTTTAAGTTCATGGCTGCAGTCACCATCTGCAGTGATTTTGAAGTCCAAGAAAATAGTCTCTCACTATTTCCATTGTTTCTCCATCTATTTGCCATGAAGTGATGGCACCAGATACCTTGATCTTTGTTTTTTGAATATTAAGTTTTAAGACAGCTTTTTCACTCTCCTCTTTCACCTTCATCAAGAGACTCTTTAGTTCCTGTTTGCTTTCTGCCATAAGGGTGATATCATCTGAATATATAAGTTTATTGATATTTCTCCTGGAAATATTGATTCCTGCCTGTGCTTCATCGAGTCCAGCATTTTGCATGATATACTCTGCATATAAGTTAAATAAGCAGGGTGACAATATCCAGCCTTGAAGTACTCCTTTTCCAATTAGGAGGTAGTCCGTTGTTCCATGTCCGGTTCTAACTGTTGCTTCTTGACCTGCATACAGATTATTTAGGAGGAAGGTAAAGTGACCTGGTATTCCCTTCTGTTTAAGAATTTTTCACAGTTTGTGTTGGTCCGCAGAGTCAACGGCTTTACCATAGTCAGTGAAGCAGAACTAGATGTTTTTCTGGAATTCTCTTGCTTTTTCTATGATCTAGTGGATGTTGGCAATTTGATCTTTGGTTCCTCTGCCTTTTCTAAATGCAGCTTGGACATCTGAAAGTTCTCAGTTCATGTACTGTTGAAGCCTAGCTTGGAGAATTTTGAGTATTACTTTGCTAGTGTGTGAGATGAGTGCAATTGTGTGGTAGTTTGAACATTCATTGGCATTGCCTTTCTTTGGGATTGGAATTAAGACTGAACTTTTCCAGTCCTGAGGCCACTGCTGAGTTTTCCAAATTTGCTGGCATATTGAGTGCAGCAGTTTAACAACATCATCTTTTAAGATTTGTAATAGCTCAACTGGAATTCCATCACCTTCACTAGCTTTTTTCGTAGTGATGCTTTCTAAGGCCCACTTGACTTCATACTCCAGGATGTCTGGCTTTAGGTTAGTGATCACACCATCATTGTTATCTGATCATGAAGATCTTTTTTGTATAGTTCTTCTGTGTGTTCTTGCCACCTCCTCTTGTATGTATTGAGGCTGAATTTCCAATGCATATATTACGATAATGTATTCTTAATTTCTAAATATGTGTGTGTGTGTGTGTGTGTGTGTGTGTGTTTTGTTTAGCTTTATTTGCTTATTTTGTCCATGCTGTGTCTTGTTGCTACATGGGCTTTTCTCTAGTTGTCAGGAGTGGGGGCTACTCTCTAGTTGGAGTGCTACTCTCTAGTTGCAGTTGGCCTCTCTGTGGCGTCTTCTCTTGTTGCCCAGCACAGGCTCTAGGGTG
The DNA here is from genome assembly GCF_910594005.1 of Cervus elaphus. Classification (NCBI taxonomy): domain Eukaryota; kingdom Metazoa; phylum Chordata; class Mammalia; order Artiodactyla; family Cervidae; genus Cervus; species Cervus elaphus. The sequence continues at coordinate 53,346,741 of NC_057835.1, forward strand.
TGTGAGATTCAGTAGTTGTGGCTCTAGGGCTCTAGAGCACAGGCTTAGTAGTTGTGGCACATGGCCTTAGTTGCTCAGCAGCATATGGGATCTTCCTGGATCAGGTTGAGCCCGTATCTCCTGCATTGATAGACAGATTCTTTACCACTTAGCCACCAGGGAAGTCCCAGTTTTTTGTTTTTTTTTTTTTCCCTTAATAAAATGATTTCCACTTCTCTCTTCTTCTGTACAATTCCTAGAAAAATGCTGGCAAGTGTGTATTTTGAAAATCAAAGACAGTATCAGTTTCTTTTTGAGGCAACTGAATTTTAAATTGTTTATGTTTATTCTATGCAACTTAAAGCCATATATTTCTATGGAAGTTTTTATTTATTTGGAGTTTTTTTTGTTTATTTGTTTTAATGTGTAAGAATTTAAAGTATTTGTTCTAAATGAAAGATTCATATTGCTTGAGGAAGGTTTATATTTTTGAAGACTAACAAAATAGTTTGATAATGTTATACCCAAAATAAAAACAAAATTTTATACATATTAAGCAGTACTCATTTCTAACACTTAACTACATTTCAAATCTTGTAGAAGGAAAGAAAAATTATACAGTCTCAATGCTCATGAAGTATTCACATGCATATTTCAGACTATGACTCAAAGAAGAGATGATGGAACATGCTTGGCCAGAAATATATCAACAGCTTCAGAATTCCCTGTGGTGAAATAGACTGTTCAATGCATGATAACAATTTTGAAAAGCAATCATCTAACTTCCTAGTAGGATATAAACCCAGTGAACCACACCAGTGACCATCTGGTAGACTTTGTTGCTCTTTGTAAAGCCATCACTTTAAAGATTAAGGCAAAATAATTTAGGAAAATGAATGGAGGAAGGGGACCGGTAACTCACCAAAGACATTGAGTAATGCCATGTGACACATGACTAGCTATGTGGACTAGCTTCATGTGAAAAGTCCTTTTTTGTGTGTGCTAAGAAGTTACAGCAAGCAAAAATTTTGTAGGAATCATTCTATTTTTTTTTTTTTAATTTTTTTATTAGTTGGAGGCTAATTACTTCACAACATTTCAGTGGGTTTTGTCATACATTGATATGAATCAGCCATAGATTTACACTTATTCCCCATCCCGATCCCCCCTCCCATCTCCCTCTCCACCCGATTCCTCTGGGTCTTCCCAGTGCACCAGGCCGGAGCACTTGTCTCATGCATCCCACCTGGGCTGGTGATCTGTTTCACCATAGATAGTATACATGCTGTTCTTTTGAAACATCCCACCCTCACCTTCTCCCACAAAGTTCAAAAGTCTGTTCTGTATTTCTGTGTCTCTTTTTCCGTTTTGCATATAGGGTTATCGTTATCACCTTTCTAAATTCCATATATATGTGTTAGTATGCTGTAATGTTCTTTATCTTTCTGGCTTACTTCACTCTGTATAAGGGGCTCCAGTTTCATCCATCTCATTAGGACTGGTTCAAATGAATTCTTTTTGACGGCTGAGTAAAATTCCATGGTGTATATGTACCACAGCTTCCTTATCCATTCATCTGCTGATGGGCATCTAGGTTGCTTCCATGTCCTGGCTATTATAAACAGTGCTGCGATGAACATTGGGGTGCATGTGTCTCTTTCAGATCTGGTTTCCTCAGTGTGTATGCCCAGAAGTGGTATTGCTGGGTCATATGGTAGTTCTATTTCCAGTTTTTTAAGGAATCTCCACACTGTTTTCCATAGTGGCTGTACTAGTTTGCATTCCCACCAACAGTGTAAGAGGGTTCCCTTTTCTCCACAGCCTCTCCAGCATTTATTGCTTGTAGACTTTTGGATAGCAGCCATCCTGACTGGTGTGTAATGGTACCTCATTGTGGTTTTGATTTGCATTTCTCTAATAATGAGTGATGTTGAGCACCTTTTCATGTGTTTGTTAGCCATCTGTATGTCTTCTTTGGAGAAATGTCTGTTTAGTTCTTTGGCCCACTTTTTGATTGGGTCATTTATTTTTCTGGAATTGAGCTGCAGGAGTTGCTTGTATATTTAGCAAGACTCATTAAGAAACAAAGAGAGAAGAACCAAATTAACAAAATTAGAAATGAAAATGGAGAGATCACAACAGACAACACTGAACTACAAAGGATCATAAGAGACTACTACCAGCAGCTCTATGCCAATAAAATGGACAACTTGGATGAAATGGACAAATTCTTAGAAAAGTATAACTTTCCAAAACTGAACCAGGAAGAAATAGAAGATCTTAACAGACCCATCACAGGCAAGGAAATCGAAAGTGTAATCAAAAATCTTCCAGCAAACAAAAGCCCAGGACCAGATGGCTTCACAGCTGAATTCTACCAAAAATTTAGAGAAGAGCTAACACCTACCTTACTCAAACTCTTCCAGAAAATTGCAGAAGAAGGTAAACTTCCAAACTCATTCTATGAGGCCACCATCACCCTAATTCCAAAACCTGACAAAGATGCCACAAAAAAAGAAAACTACAGGCCAATATCACTGATGAACATAGATGCAAAAATCCTTAACAAAATTCTAGCAAACAGAATCCAACAACATATTAAAAAAATCATACACCACGACCAAGTGGGCTTTATCCCAGGAATGCAAGGATTCTTCAATATCCGCAAATCAATCAATGTAATACACCACATTAACAAATTGAAAGATAAAAACCATATGATTATCTCAATAGATGCAGAGAAAGCCTTTGACAAAATTCAACACTCATTTATGATTAAAACTCTCCAAAAAGCAGGAATAGAAGGAACATACCTCAACATAATAAAAGCTATATATGACAAACCCACAGCAAGCATCACCCTCAATGGTGAAAAATTGAAAGCATTTCCCCTGAAATCAGGAACAAGACAAGGGTGCCCACTCTCACCACTACTGTTCAACATAGTGTTGGAAGTTTTGGCCACAGCAATCAGAGCAGAAAAAGAAGCAAAAGGAATCCAGATAGGAAAAGAAGAAGTGAAACTCTCACTGTTTGCAGATGACATGATCCTCTATATAGGAATCATTCTAGAATGATACTTCACACATTTTTGTCTGGCTCTCTCTCCCCTATGCAGTGTTATTGATCACCTTAGTAAGTTATATTAAGTGTGTGTGTGTGTGTGTGTGTTTGAGCCATTCAGTGATGAAAGTTCTTGAATGCAGTGGATAATGGAAGACAAAATTTAAATGTTGAAATCTGAATGCCTTCAGAACATTTTTTAGTCTGTTGCTCAGTGAATGAAGTCTAAAATCTTTCTGTAGTCACTTTTCTTGAGGTTTTCCTCGCTGTATATCTGACTCAACAGAACAGAAATAATTTGTTTTTTACTATATAATTTTATGTATGTAAAACTGACACTAGATATCTTAAATATTGAAGGAGTTTTAAAATATAAGTATTTTATCTGTAATTTTAATGGTTCTGTATTTCTCACTAATTCTTTGTGTTTTTAACTTAGACAATTGTCCCTTCATTTATTGCTACTTATGTTTGAGGTTATAGCATTCAAATTAAGTTACAGTATTAAGGTAATTTATAATATATTTATATTTGACTTATAGCTAATGTGAAAAAAGCAAATGATGTAGCACATGATTATTTACATAGCAAATAAAGTAAATGAAAATAAAGATAACTGTGTTAAGAGAAATAATGTAAGAACAAGTTGAAACCAAGAGCAAAGTTAATATACAAAAGTAATGTTCTGTATTTTTATATACTTGTTAAAAATCAGCATTAAATTTGCCTTTAATTCATCTGGGAACTTATTTGGCTTTAATTCATCTGGGAACCTAAACATGTCTGGAGAACATGGTAAGTTCATAGTCTCAAAGCAGACAATTTGTGATGAAAACCAAACTTACTAAGCAGAGTGCAAAATTGCTTATGCAATACATGATAAAGAAGGCACAGTATAATTTAATGGTCTCTGTCCTATATTAGTAAATATGAACTCAGCGAATGAGCTTCTAAGGGTTGCATAAAATCTTTTTACTGGTGTATAAGTGAGGCCTTATTATTGAAAAGATTGAGGATCATATACATACAATCAATATCATCAAACCACACATGCCTAATGTCATTGGCCATTATGAGTCCTATACATACCCACCTATGTATATTTAGATGTGAATCTCTTTGTTAGTTTGTATATTTGAAATTTGATCTGAAAATGCATCATCTGAGAATAGAACCAAGGGTATAATGTTTCTCCATTAATATGATCTTTATTGACTTTTACATTTTGTCATTTAATAGATTAATAATTAATTTCCAAGATAAGTTAGTTTTTATATTTATACCCCTTATATAGGAAACATAGTATCAATATAGTTAGCAAAACTGTACTTAGCATGGATTTGTTAACTACTATATTATCAATTATTCCAAATTTTATGAAAATGGGATATGATTGCATTTATCATAACTCTTTCTTAAATGGCTGTCACTCCTGAATCTTTATATTTACAATAAAGAAAGTGATTCTAAACAACTTAGATGGTTTCATTGTCAATGCAACTGCATATTTAGAAAATCATCTCAGTACAAAGTATTATGCTTCAGTGAAAATATTGGGTATTTTATTGCTCTAAATTTTTATTAAAAAATCATAGAATTGATGGTTGATGTATTAATAATTAAAATGTGAAAATTATAGAAAAACATTTTCAAATTAAAGGAGATAGTATTTCTGTATTTATTTTAAATTAAATATCTCTTGATTGACAGTGATGGAGAAGAGATACACAGCAGTTGCTGATTTTAAGGAGGTTATGACTTCTGGAAAACACCCACAAAAATAAATACTGTCATAAAGTAATAACAGCCCTTTGTACTTCATTCCCTCAAGAGAGGTACAAATAAAATGTCATGGAAAATCAGAAGTAGCTATGAATTTTGTCTTGGTGAGAGGTGGATTAATTTTTATGAAGATTTGAAAAATAACTCAAATGTTCATGTGTATTGCCTTCTTTTTATCTCCTGTCATTTATTGAGTGTTTTCTTTTGGTTACAAACAACTTGTGCTTACCCACTTAATCTTCATACTTATGCTATATAGACTAAATAATATCTCAACCCACATTTTATAAATGGGAAACTGAAGCACAATGAAGTTAAGAAAATTTCCCAAGGTCACGTGGCTAATAAAAGGTAGTGCTGGGATTTGTATTCAAGTAATCTGGCTCCAATATCATGTTCTTACTTTTGAGTTACACTCTCTTTCCCACTGTCTTGATTATGAAACCTATTCTTTCCATTTCCCTTTAGTCTTAGTCTATAAAATGTTAATATTTTCTGTTAAATTAAATCTAACAAAACTTGTAAACAAAAGTCTCAATTTTATAATGACCTACTGTCCTGAGTTACTATCTTATTCCTCCAGTTTATTTCAACTCAAAATGTATTAATAATGGTCTTGGCTTGTTTCTTTGCTCTTAATGAAACACTTTCAAACTCTCAGTATTGTCATGCGAGCGTGTGCTCCTCGGTTTTTGTCTCCTCACAGCAAAGATTTGGAGTGACAGATATTAAAGCCCTCGGCGTGTCACAGCTCTCGGGTCTTGGACAGACCGTGTTATAGCTCTTAGACAAATCAGTGTTACAGCTTTGTGTTACCGCTCTATTTTATTTAGAAGATAATAGCAGGAAAATCCATCCTTGTGGCGTGAGGGCATGTCGACCCAAAGATGCAAAGAGAAGAGCGCCCCAGCGCGCGGGGCAGAGAGCGAGTGAGCTTTGGCTCCTCTTTTTATATGTTTCTCTCTCCCTGGGCCTGTCCTATGTAAACTGGGCCAGCCAGGAGTGCTGTTTGTTTTACCTGAGGTGCTCACTCTGGTCCTCGGATCTTCCTTTGTTCTATTTTGGGGGCTTTTCCCTTCCAGGTCTTTTAGCCACCGCCATTCTGGACTCCTTTTCCCTATTCTAACTACCTAACAGTATGTTTCAACTTTTCTAGAGTTAGGGAACAAATGTATCTAGTCATATATAACATGTACAGTCAGGTGAATGTTTATAGCTGTGTTACTGTGACACATCACTTGGGGAAACTAAAAGTGAATTGACTTTGGTTGGTGGACACAAATGTAAAGAGGAGAGATTATAGTTTCAACTGAGATCAGTTGAAATAATCTTTAGGAAGCTTTTGAAGCTCAGACTTATCCTCTAGGCAGGTGTAAACCATTAAGTGTATTTGAACATTTTTGAGATTTGGAAGCTTTTTTTTTTTTTTATGACATGGCAACTGCTGTTTATATAAATGTATCCATCATAAATGAGAGAGCATCAGAGATAGGCAGAAGGTTTGTGCTCCATATTGTATGTGCATGCATGTCATACACACACACACACACACACACACACACAATTTGCACTGAAGTGAAAGATAGTTGAGGGAAGTTTGTATTTCGTATTTGTCTTATCTGTTCAAGCTACTGTAACAAAATAACATAGACTGGGTGACTTATAAACATCAGAATTTTATTTCTTATGGTTCTGTTGACTTGAAAGTCTAAGATTAAGTCACTGTGATAAGTTTCAAACATGAATTTTGTGGGAACACATACATTTAGTCTATAGCACCATCTCAACAATAATAATAATACATAATATTTTTAAATCCTTATGATGTTCTGAGGCTGGTTCTAAGAACTATCTCATTTTACATTTATAAAAACTAACCAATGAGGTATTATGATTTCCTTACTGCAAGTATCCACTGAGGAAGGTGAAGGTTAAAACCCTGCCAAACCCGTTTCACATTGGAATATAGGTTAGAACCTAGTAATATAAAACCATTATATGTAAAATCTTTGTAAGATTCCAGAACCTTTGTAACTTTCCAATGATGATAATTCTAAGCACACTACTCTGAATTCAATGAAAGCAAGACGACTACAATCACTTGTTAATGGGGGATGAATCCCCCATCAACTGATTAGATAAGTCAAGCTTCAACCCCCAGGACTTCTTTAAAAGCACAGAGAATAAACTGAAGTTTCCACCTGCAATGAAAAATTTAATTGGCTATTGATATCTACCTTAGTAACTAGTTAAGGCTTAGTTAGGAACATGCTGCAGTTAGCCCTGTAACATTTTATCAGAAAAGTCATCTTTAAATCCCTTGTGGGACTGTCTTTCCTATATGTTTTAGCATATTTAGTGCATGATCTCTTTTGATTCAACATCTGTCCCCTGAACAGAACATAGTGTTTATGGATCTGATGTTTATGGATATGTCTATTTCTGGTGATTTCTTTGAGGATAAGGAGAGGATTTCGAGGTGATCATAAATGATATTATGTGGCATATGGAGGTAAATTATTCAGTGAGGACATTTTAATGATTTTCTTAGCAATCCCTGGTAATTTCAAAGTGAAAGTGTCCAGAAATATGAGAAGAATTTGTCTCTAGGAAATCTTATAAAGTTTAATTAAATTTAATTTAAATTAACAAAATATTACAAGTTATGGTCCATTTTTCTTTATATACTGTGACTACACAAAGCCTTGGGAAAATTAGTTTGCTTCATACAATAACATTCTTACAGCTGACACTCAAAATTTGAAATTCTTCCTATTTTAACTTAGTTTCAATATACACCTTAAGGGCTAAGAGTTAAAAAGAAAATTAAAGATAGAAAAGGAATAAAGAAAAAGTAGAATAGAGAGAATGTGAAAGTGTTTAAAATATTGCTATCTTACCAAATACTTTGTGTACTTTAGTCACTGATATTTATTGAATTCAATATTAAAAAATTTCATCATCACTGCCACACTTTTGCCATGGTCAGTGGAAATAGTATAGTATGAATCAGTGAGCCTTGTATTTTAAGCAATTTATTATTGAGGAACATGTTAAACAACCTTGCAGTCTTTCCTGGATGAGTATAGAAGGAAAATTTAGTGAGGTTATTTTTCATACTAGTGTAAATTATGATTTTTCAAATTATTCCCCAGTAAAACTTAACAAAAATACATAAGCAATTGAAAGTATCTGACGTCATAAATTCAAAAAACATTTTTCTATCAATTTGTGTTTTTAGATACATCAAGATATCATTCTTACCTATAGTTACTTACTGCCGTGTCAATGAACATCATTTCTCTACTTTTTGACATATGGCTTTTTTAGTGTTGCTTTTACTGAGCACAAGTGTTTTGATTAGCTTGTAGGAGGTGAAGTTTTCATTCTATAATACTCTGATTTAGCAGTCAGAGGAGTAGTTGGCAGAGGCCACTTTCATTGTTTTCCATCATTTGAACAATAATGCAATCAATTTATATCCCACAGTGTTAATCAAGTGACCTTTAAGTGTATTTTGTATTATTTTGTAGGAACAAATTATTAGTGAGGAGTAATTTAATCATTTAATGAGAACCTCAGTCTGTTTCATTGATTTTTCTTAATTAAATTTAGGTTAACTCCTCTGCCCTCATGGATAATTCAGCTCGGGAGTGATATTATAATGAATGTCTGTGGAGATGTTTGAGATAAAGTGACTCCAGTTCAGAGAATAAAAAAGTAAAGACTTAGGAAGTATTAAGAATTCTTGAAAGTCTTTAAGTTTTATTTAGTACATCAAAACTGACTAATGTATGGCTTGCCTGGTGGGTGGCTTAGATGGTAAAGAATCTGCCTGCAATGTGAAAGACCTGGATTTGATCACTGGTTTGGGAAGATGCCCTGGAGAAGAAAGTGGCTACCCACCCCAGTATTCTTGCCTGGAAAATTCAATGGACAAGAGGACCATGGCAGGCTATAGTCCATGGGATCACAAAGAGTAGGACACCGCTGAGCAACTAACACTTTTAATAGCTTGTTTCCTTTACATTAAACTAGGTTATGTGGCAACAAAAAATAATCTTATAGTCTCATTAGCTTCGTGAAATGATGGATATTTTCTCAGTCTACTTAAAGAATGCAAGTGACAGCTGGGCTTAGCTTCCCTCAGTTCAGTTCTGTCTCTCAGTCATATTGGACTCTTTGCGACCTCATGAACTGCAGCATGCCAGGCTTCCCTGTCCATCACCACTCCTGGACTTTACCCAAACTCATGTCCATGGAGTCGGTGATGCCATACAGCCATCTCATTCTCTGTCGTCCCATTCTCTTCCTGCCTTCAGTCTTTCCCAGAATGAGGGTCTTTTCCAATGAGTTAATTCTTCGCATCAGGTGGCCAAACGATTGGAGCTTCAGCTTCAGCATCAGTCCTTCCAGTGCTTCCCTAGTCACTGCCTAACTCAGGGTTATCGAGACACCATCTCAAGACATTTTCCCATAACTTCTGACTTGGGGTGGGGGAAAGTACAGATGGAAACTAGGTAGTGTTTCTTAAAATTTTGGTCAGGAATAGAGACAGAATATATCTTTTAGTTTATTTCCTCATTGTCTCAAACAAGCCACATGACTCCAAATGGTACAGAAGTACATCCTACCCAAGCATAGAAGTAGCAGAATATTTATAAACATTCATAATAATTAGCACATAGCTTTAAGGAACATATATTATATCTGGAGTTTCTAACAAGGGTGCTGCCTTTTCTTAGGTTAAAAAATCATCAATATTGGCTAACAGGCTAAAGGAGCTCAAACATAAATGTGTTCTGGGAAAACTCCTTAGAAGATTTTGCTGATTTTAAGATATCATCTGACACCATCGTCTTTATTTTCTTCCACCATCCGTTTCCCTGCTAAATGTGTTTTAAAAAAGGATTATTACTTCAAACTTAAGAAACATTTTTCCTGTCATTAGTGTTTTATCGAGTGCTGCTTAAAATTTTATACATATGAATATGTGTCAATATCTGTTTATACATATTTATAACCAAAATTTTTCTGCTCATATATGTATTTTCATAGTATAATATTTTATATGCTGTGTCCAAAGTGGATGATTATAAAGACTTTAAACTTAGGTTTGCAATTGTACTCATGGATAGCCTCTTTGACTTTTGAACAGATAAAATATCACTACTTGTTTCAGGTTGCTTCAAGAATGAAATTTGGTAACTTGTACTTGAAAGCTATGAATTTAGAGTCGTTTCAAGTGATGATATTCAACTTTATTTTATTATGTTCTCATTCATCACTTGATAAAAGTAAGATAAAAATTCTGGAAATGATCAATGGGGGATCCTTCTTTACCATACATGTGATTCACGAATATTTTTCTTATTCCTTCTCCTATGCTCATTATAGAACCAACGGTGTTATTTAGCCTTTCTCTTTTGCTGACATCTGCTGACTGTTTTTTATTTATTTTTCTCTCATTTTCTGTCAGGAAGTGTTGGCATCATATAGGTTTGGTACAAATCTGACTTATTCAATCATAATTTTCAGCACCCTTAGTTATGATTGCAATAGCTTTTTTTTCTGCCCTACATGTTTATGAACAAATACTTTTTGTGTGATATTGTACTCTCCTTTTCATGCTACTTATGTAGTATGAAATTATTTCAAAATTCTTCATCATGAAAGATGATTTATAAATATTTTCTAAAGACCATTTTCCCAGGAACTGCACTAGAGGAGGAAATGTTATGGTCTCAAATTCAGGACAGTGCTTTTTTTTAGCATTGCAACTTTTCATAAAACAGCATAAATTTAATTTCTTTGCTTTTCTTTATGAGGTAGTCATTTTTATAGCTGTCACAAAATTAGATTTAAATTCAGCATAGAAAAGTCATATATTCACAGGGAACTATGCATATAACACATATCTCATGCTCTGAAAATTCAGCTCCCTCTGCATTTTCTGAAATGATGAATGTAAACAGAGAACATGCATGAAATGCACCACTGTTTTCTTCAAAATGTTTGCAGTTTCAAGTATCAATTATATACAAAGCTATTTTAAAGTTTAGGAGGTTTAAGTAAACTGTGTCACATGAAAACTGCACCAATAATGTAGCACATATAAATTTCCAAGATTCTATTTGCCTTTGAAGAAACTGGAAACAAAATGCTGCCCATAGCTATGAAAGTTGTAAAATTTTGCCTTACTTGAAAGCTAATAAGTAAACTTACCACAGTGTCATATATATTGGCAAAGACGTGAGATTCTTGGGTCAGAGACAAAGGACTGCATTAATGAAAGCAGAGTAAATACCATGTTAAATCAGTTCTTATTGCAGAAGTTGCCCTCCAAATATGACAAGACAAAGTAAAATACCCCAAGTGGAAATTCTTTATGCAGTGACTTTTTTTTGCCAGAGTTGAAGAACCCCAACTTAGGAAACCCCAATACTTTAAATGCAGATTTCTAGCAAATGTGGTCAATGTTTGCTCCAAAGGGAGACATTTTTTTTTTTTTCTAAAGGGAGACATTATTTTTTATGTAGTAAATTTCTTCTCTGCTTCAGAGGGAGATACTGTCTTTGTCTTCCAGGGCTCTTTGTTATACAAATATCCTAATAAACATATTCTAGAATAAAAGCTTAGTGTTGTGGCAATCTTATTGGAGTCAAAGGAGATAAAAAGGTAAAAAAAAAAAAAATTGGTCTTGTCTTTATTTAAGATTTTGATACCTTGCCCATCATAGAATTTTTGCATTAATTTTTATAAAAATTTGATATTGAATTATAATTTATCTTAAATACTGAATTTTTTACATCTGAGATTAGTACCTCACTAACTTTGTTTCTGGTTCCATTAATGCTGATATAAAATTCAGATGTGCCTTGTCATCTAATAAGCACAAACTAAATTTCTTGCTTTTTGCTTCAAAGTGCATTTAACAGATAAATTATGTACAAAAGGTATATTTGTATGAAGATCCAAATACATTCTTCCCAAGGTATGCTACTTTATTTTTTTTAATATCAAAGTTAAATATTTTGGTCTTTACCTAAATATTATAATCACATATGTTCCTATAGAAATATAGTATACTCTTTATAGAATTCTTATGTATTCTGTTACTTCTCATATTTAATCAGCCTGTAATGCTGAAAAATACATCTTAAAATCCTTCTAAAAGATCAGTTTATAACTATATCATGCTATAAGTAATGATTCATATTAGGGATTTTAAGAAATGTGACCAAATCTAGCTTATTTTGATGGTTCTAAGATGTTTCCAGTACACTTAGTAGGCAAAATACAAGTGGAACACAAATATCTCAGTCTTTTCAGAGAACTTGAGTTCTGAACTAAGCCTTTTCATGTACTTTAGGACTTAGGAGCATTCTTTTGCTTCAATAATACAGTTTTATATGTTCCTGAAGCCTCTAATAGTGGCCTAAGAAGTCCTTACAATTGGAAGTTAAGTGTATGCCTTGGAGTTTTAAATTATTTTAGAAGGTAAGCAATAGCCATGACAGAGATGAACTCAGTAAATTCCGTTTTACAATAACATAAAATCATTTTTTCCATACCATGTTTTTACTGTAGTAAATACGCAAAGCAGAAATTGTTTACTGACTAGACAATTTTAAGCATATAGTTTAGTTGTTTAAGTACTTCATTTTTTGTGCTATCATTACCACCATCCATCTCCAGAACTCCTTTCATCTTGTAAAACTGAATTATTAACAGTAACTCCACATTCCTTCCTCCCATCCTGAGCCACTGGCAGCCACAATTCTTCTTTCTTCTGTTTAATTTTGCCTGCTTTAGATACCTCATGTTGAAACAGGAAACCGAGTTCTTGTTTGCAGAGCCAAAAAATGAACTTTGCCAATATGCAAACACACAGAGTTTATTTTAAAGATTACAGATACCAAGTTATCAGAATAGACACTGAGAAGGGGTGTGCCTGGAAGGGTGGGAATAACAGCAGTTTATATCTTTACTAGTATTGATCTGTTTGTTTTTGGTTGGCTCGGAACCCTGATGTATGTACTTTTTGACCAATCAGTTTAAAAGCCACAATGTCCAGTTTGCCATTTTTATGGCTTTCTTTGATTCCCCAGTCCTTGAGTTTTCTTAGACATTGAGTCACCAGCCTGCAGCCATTTCTCATGACCTCAGGCTATAGTTTAAGGACCAGATATATGTTTATGACATCAGACTATTATTTATTAAAGGCTATTATTTATTATTTAAGTATGGTTAAAAGTTAATGGTCCACCTGGTGTTTTATCCTTGATAAGTTGGACGGAAGTTACTATTGTCTTGTCATGGGTTTTATGATCCTGTTTTATGATCCTGTAGACCAGGGAGGCATTCTTCTATATGTTGGGGAATTAGAACAAGTATAGCTTTAGGCTAATGGAGCTAGACACCTAATTGAGGGAATAAGTTGGACTTAAAAACTAAAATTAAACAAAAAACCTGAGGCTTAAACTCTGCACTGACTGCCTAACAATTTCTACCTCTATGTGAATAGAATCATACAAGATTTGTCTCTTTCTGACTGGTTTATTTCACTTAGCATAATGTCCTCAAGGTTCATCCATTTTATAGCATGTATCAGAATTTCCTTCTTTTTTTAAGTTTGAATATATTCTATTGTGTCTATATGACACATTTTGTTTATTCATCTTTGGATGGACATGTGGGTTGCTTTCATACTTTAACTACTGTGAATATGGGTGTATAGATATGTCTTAAGACCCTATTTTCTGTTCTTTTGGGTATATACTGAAAAATTGAATTCTTGGATCATATAGTAATTCAATTTTAATTTTCTTAAGAGCCACTATACCCTCTTCCACAGCAGCAGTACCATTTGACACTCCCATCGAGTGCACAAGGGTTCCAGTATCTCTCTCTAATCAGCAGCATTTTTTATTTTCTACTTTTTGTTTGTATGATTTGCTTTGTTTTTAATAGTAGCCATTCTGATGAGTTTTAGAATGGTCCCTAACCTTGTTTTTTTTTTAAAAAAAAACAATATAACCAAATCACTGTAATCTTTCTAATACTATTTAGAATATGGTAACACTTTTTTAGGTCAGATATTATGACAGTTCAGGATTAGAAAGAGAAATGATAAATTGGAGCTACTGACAGATTATTCACTTTTTAAAATACACTAGACACTGGAGATACTACTGTAGAAAAGCAACAATGATGATGACAAAAAGAAAGAGAAATAGTCCTACCATCATAATGGGAATACCCTAGTGAAGAAGATAGATATTTACAAATAATAACAAAAAATATAATTACAAACTGTCAGTTCAGTTCAGTTCAGTCACTCAGTCGTGTCCGACTCTTTGCGACCCCATGAATTGCAGCATTCCAGGCCTCCCTGTCCATCACCAACTCATGGAGTTTACTCAAACCCATGTCCATCGAGTTGGTGATGCCATCCAACCATCTCATCCTCTGTCGTCTCCTTCTCCTCCTGCCCCCAATCTTTCCCAGCATCAGGGCCTTTTCCAATGAGTCAACTCTTCGCATGAGGTGGCCAAAGTACTGGAGTTTCAGCTTCAGCATCAGTCCTTCCAATGAACACCCAGGACTGATCTCCTTTAGGATGGACTGGTTGGATCTCCTTGCAGTCCAAGGGACTCTCAAGAGTCTTCTCCAACACCACAGTTCAAAAACATCAATTTTTCAGTGCTCAGCTTTCCTCACAGTCCAACTCTCACATCCATACATGACCACTGGAAAAACCATAGCCTTGACCAGATGGACCTTTGTTGGCAAAGTAATGTCTCTGCTTTTTAATATGCTGTCTAGGTTGGTTATAACTTTCCTTCCAAGGAGTAAGTGTCTTTTAATTTCATGGCTGCAGTCACCATCTGCAGTGATTTTGGAGCCCCAAAAAATAAAGTCTGACACTGTTTCCACTGTTTCTCCATCTATTTCCCATGAAGTGATGGGACCAGATGCCATGATCTTAGTTTTCTGAATGTTAAGCTTTACAAACTATAGTGGGTGCTATAAAGGGAAAGGTCTATAAAAATTATAAGGTACCATTAAGAAATATCTGCTCTTTAGGGTAAAATTTTTAAGTTGCTTCATATGATCATAGCTTGCTCCTTGGAAGAAAAGCTATGACAAACCTAGACAGCCTATTAAAAAGCAGAGACATCATTTTGCTGACAAGGTCCACATAGACAGAGCTCTGGTTTTTCCAGTAGTCATGTATGGATGTAAGAATTGGACTATAAAGAAGGCTGGATGCCGAAGAATTGATGCTTTCTAAATGTGGTATTGGAGAAGACACTTGAGAGTCCCTTGATCTCCAAGGAGATAAAACCAGTCAATCCTTGAGGAAATCAACACTGAATATTCAGTGGAAGGACTGATGCTGAATGTGAAGCTCCAATACTTTGGCTATGTGATGTGAAAAGCCAGCTCACTGTAAAGACCCTGATACTGGGAAAGATTGAGGGCAGGAGGAGAAGGGGGCAACAGAGGATGAGATGGTTGAATAGCATCATTGATCAATGGACATGAGTTTGAGCATACTGTGGAAGACTTTGAAGCACAGGGAAGCCTGGCGTGATGCAGTCCATGGGCTCACAAAGAGGCGGATGCAAATTAGCAACTGAACAACAATGATCTTAGCTTACACAGAGATATTGAAATTATATCCAGTTTTCCTTATGGTATATTTCTATTTGGCACTCTGTGAACATGAATGTGGAGATAATCAACATACTGAGATTTCTTATAAGGTTTTAATAAAGTAATTTTCATTTCCTAGCAAATTTTGCTTTTTGTTTTTAGCCTAAGTCCCATTTAGACTGCTTAGCTCAAAACGCTTGCTGTTGGCTTGCTGCCAGTGGTAAAGTACTTGATAATGGGAAACAAAAAGAGAAAAAATCAAGAAAATGAGTGACCAGCTGTAACTCTGATTATATAACCCTTGATTCCAGGAAAGAAAGAAATCTTTCAGAACATAGGAAATCACAGAAGCTGAGAGTCTTCACTTACCCACCTCCCAACAGCTGTTTGTTGCCTATATCTCTTCCATTTATCTGCAAAGCCTAAATGTTGGAGTTAATCACTTAATATATTGTTAATTGTTAGTATGTAATTGCAAACTGGATACATCTGTACTAAACTTTCTACTGTACAAGTTAGGATCAAGCTTATTATCAGAACCAACATAGTCTTAGTAATGTGCTTTTTCAACTTAATTAAGCTATTTGTTTTCTTCCCAAAATTATAATATTTTCAAATTTACCTATTTGGAATTAATTTAAAACAGATAAATATTTACAGTATATAGAATATTTTTATCCACTGATACTTCTACCTTATTTCCCTTTTATCATAAGCTTTTCCTTGAGGACTCAACCCTCTCAATTTGCTCCAAGGATATGTTAGTCTCCAGATGTTTTGCACTTTCCACACTAAAACAATATTTTATACTATTTAAATTTATAATGTCATTCTTCCTTTGCTTCATAGATAGAAGTGCTGTGGGTATGTGTACTAATTAACAAAAACAAATCAATAGAGGCTAAGAAAAGGAACTAACATTTAATGAGCTTCTGATTATATCATGTACTGTGCTTAATGAGGCTTATCACCTGAACCTTTATTTGATTTGCTCTATGAGGTAGGCATATTTTCCTTGTTTAAGATGGAAAAATTGTCAGTGGTTCCTGAATCAAGTCCTACCAGAATATTTGACTTGGCAATTTTTAAAAGACACTTAAATTATAATGTTTTCTGGTTGCTTTATCACTAAAGGAAGATTCTTTTCCTACCTAAGTAATACTTTGACTTTTTACCTGTTGCTCTATCAGTAATTATTAGAATCAATTTTTGTTTTTAATATTGCATTCTTGCTTAGTCTCAGGCAAATTTTTAAAGGGTAATTCAAAAAAAAAAAAAAATAAAGGGTAATTCATCATACTTTATTTTCCATTATTCTTTTCACCCTGTGGCACCAAACTAACTTATTTGTTCAAAAGAAATGTGTATACTAATTCTAGCTTTCTATGAAGAAATGCCCCCATCATTAGGTCACAAGAGAGACAGATATATATTTCTTAAGTCCGCATATGAAGTGAATAGAAGCTTAATTAGGTGTGGTAACTTTGGGAATAAAGAAGCATGAGGAATAGTACACATTCAAAGATTATTACTCAAATGAGAAAAATGTATAGTGTACATGATATTTCAGCATGCTTTATCTCTTCATTCTTAAAGCTCTGAAGTAGATACTGTTATAGTCAATATTCCTTTCGCTCGTCCATCCCCCTTTATCTTCTGACTCCACACACCATCAGTCCTTTCATTCTGCAGCTGCTTCACAATGTGTCTACTCATGTTATTGATTTCTGTTGCCATGAATTCAAGTATCTATTTGCATAAGCAGTTGCACTGTAGGATTTTCAGCTCCCTCAGACTGTCTTATGTGTGCTCAAACTCATTCCACAGTAGTCATTCAGTATATATTTATTGAGTTGAAATGAGTTTCAGAGATCGAGAAACTGAGTTTCACAAAGAAGAAAACACTTGTTAGATGATGGTGCTAAACTGTGGACTCAGGTGTTCTGATTTCTAATTTCAGTTTCCTACTTTAGTTTTGATGCTTTCTGTTTTGCTTTAATAAATTTCAGTGACCAAACCTTTCATGGCATGATCAGCCAAGTTTCTTAGTCATACGCAGGTGTCCTGTCAGTAATCACCACTGTTAAACTGGGCTTGTAATTATTCAGTTCCTTAGACCAGAGGTCCCCAGCCTCCTGATCTGGAGAAGGCGATGGCAACCCACTCCAGTACTTTTGCTTGGAAAATCCCATGGACAGAGGAGCCTGGTAGGCTGCAGTTCATGGGGTTGCGAAGAGTCGGACACTACTGAGCAACTTCATTTTCATGCATTGGAGAAGGAAATGGCAACTCACTCCAGTGTTCTTGCCTTGGGAATCCCAGGGACGGCTGAACCTGGTGGGCTGCCGTCTTTGGGGTCGCACAGAGTCGTACACGACTGAAGTGACTTAGCAGCAGCAGCAGCCTCCTGATCTAATGCCTAATGATCTGAGGTGGAGCTGATGTAATAATACTAGAAATAAAGTACATGATACATGTAATGCACTTGAATCATCCCCAAACTGGCCCCTATCCCAACTGTGGAAAAATTGTCTTCCACAAAACCAGTCTCTAGCGCCAAAAAAAGTTGGGTATCACTGCTGAGATAGTTTTCCTATTAAGAAGATAAAATCATATATTTTTTTGTACATAAAAATCCATTCTGTTTGGAATATTTAAAAATTACAAGGGAACACATGTCAGACTCTCTAAACTTTAGATAAATTTGCAGAGAAAGGTACATTTTACATAGTGCACTAAATTAAACTTTTATTGGAGTGCAGTTTATCTTATATTGAAACCAGTAGGTAGTTTAGAATAAAATTAGAATAATAGTTGAATTGTACAATGCATAGGTATAATACTTTTCTTATGTCTTAATAACATTAGAAGTTTAATGGAGTTCTTGTAAATCATCTAATTTGGTACTTAGGAATGTAAACAATCTTGGTAAAATGACACATTTCCTTTCAAGGACCCCAAATAAGACAGTAGAGGAGGAGGTAAGAAGAATATGGCTACGATAACTTAACCTGCATGACAACCATTGTTGGAGCAGCACTGACATAAAGATGACCTCTGCTGCATCCCCACTGCTTTTGAACTCTAGTGATTGTGACTCAGTCTTCAGTGGCAGATCTTGCCCTATTTGGACAACTCTTACTCGAAGCCATGTTATAATGAAATGTGAAATTCTTGTAATTTCTATCTCGTGATTTCATTGTTCCATTCAATGTTAAACAAAATAGTGTCATCTTTCTTGCATATGACAGATGAAGGCCCTTCAAATACTGGAAAACATTCCTCATAGTCTCCGTGCCTATTACCAACTCTTTCCTTCTGCAGAGCAATCATTGTTCTCTTCATTATTCCCTTTAAATTAATCATAGATCTTGGCATATGCTTTTGTATCTGTTGAATTATCACTTAGTAGGTGAGACTCAGCCAAAGAAAAAATATCTCAAGCTGACAAGGCAGTGAGTGAGTAAAGATAACTTTTCATTTTACAAAATGAAAATATATATTTAAAAAATACTATCTATAGGAAAAAAATAAATTCACAATATAAAGTAGAAAGATCTTTAAAGATTATCTCATTCCCCCCCCAATTTTATGTTGTCATTATTTATAGCATAGTGACAGAGGATTGAGTTAATTACATTTCTTATTCCAGTAGTACTGTTATCAGAATTCTTTGCAAGACTTTTCTTGCCTGGATACAGGTAGTTATGTATGAATATGTGTATATTGAATTGTCTTTAATCCTCATTTCATACTCCAATGCATCTCCCCACATAAGCAACTGTTCAAATGTGTAAAAGTTACATCTTTTATTTTTGTGTTCTTATAAAATATAAAGTGATATTTTGTTGTTTATATGCTTTTTATAGAAGTGGTATTATGCTATAG
Organism: Cervus elaphus; assembly: GCF_910594005.1. Taxonomy (NCBI): domain Eukaryota; kingdom Metazoa; phylum Chordata; class Mammalia; order Artiodactyla; family Cervidae; genus Cervus; species Cervus elaphus. The sequence goes on from NC_057835.1 coordinate 53,366,115, forward strand.
ATTTCTTACTATTTCTTACTCTTCACTCAGCACTCTAATTTTAAGCTTTGCCCCAAACTCTCAACCTTGTCTGCATAACCTTCCATGAAACATCTAGTATTTCAGACCATTGCACACCACTTGAATAAAAATTTCTGAGGAAAAGGCCAGAATATCACTATTTATTTTTAGAAAGCACTTCAGCTGATTCTAATGCCATAATGTATTGTTTCACATAGTGTTAAGTCATTGTAGTACCTCTGTGAGATACCGCCGACTCGCTATTACCACAAATAACCCTGTGATGAGCACTTTTCTGTACGGTCATTTGTAACTTTAAGGCCCCCTTGTAAAGGATACTCTGGATATGTACTCAGACATGTGATGCTGGGTCATTGGTACAAATGTATTCTTTATTTGACCAATTATTTCCAACCTGTTCTCTAAAACCGCCACCCCTTGCTATAGTCCCGCTGATACTGTGTTGTGTGTGCCTGTGTGCTAAGTTGCTTCAGTCGCTTCTGACTCTTTGCGACCCTATGGACTGTAAGCCTGCCAGACTCCTCTGTCCATGGAATTTTCCAGGCAAGAATACTGGATTAGGTTGCCATACCCTCCTCCAGGGTATCTTTCTAACCCAGGAATTGAATCCCTGTCTTCTGAAGCTCTCGCCTTGCAGGTGGATTCTTTACGCTGAGCCACCAGGAAGGCCCCAGTAAATTGAAATTACTGTATTGAAATTACTGTTATGTTTTGCCAAGTCTTGGCATGATCAGAATTTCTAATATTTTACAGATAAGCTAAGCATTTCCCAAGATCATGCAGTAAGAAAATTGCAGAAATAAAATTTGAGTTGAAATATTCTTGGTTCTAAACCACAGATTTTTTTAGCATATCAAAGTATCTGTAAAATAATGCAATGTTTTTGGTTTGAATTTGTCCTTAACTTCTTTTGAAATAAAAAGTCAGTTATGAAACTAATTAATTCCTCTGAATTTATCAGAAATTTCTGTTAATAAAAATTGATGAAATTTTCTGTGTCTTTCAAATTATATACCCTGCTATTTTATATTACTGTGACTGTTTCATGGGATGGTTTATACTAGCTATCTATGTATCTATGAGTCTGCATATCTGTTTATCTAAAAACAAGTCCAGTCGTGATCATGAGAAACTAAATATGATCCTTCAACAGTTAAAGAGGTGAAAACTGCAAGACTTTCCCTCTCCATATTAGTTTTCTATTGCTGTGTGACAAAACACCACAAACAGTAGCTTAAAACCACAAGAAAGTTTTTTCTCAGAGTCTGAGTCATGAATCTGCATGTGGCTTATCTGGATCCTCTGCTCAGGGTCACATCATGCTGAAATAATTGTTGTCAAGGGCTGCAATTCCATCTTCCAAGCTGACTGATTGTCTATACAATTCAGTTCCTTGCAGTTTAGGACCAAGGTTCTCAAATCCTAGAGGATGCTCACCATTCTCTGCCATTGGCATTCTCCTCAACATGGCAGGTTGCTTCTTCATGGTCAATAGGAGAGCACCTGCTGCTGCTTAGACTCTTCATCTCTTCTAAGAGCTCAGCTAATTAGATCAGGCACATCAAGGAATGCTCCCTTGTGATTAGTTCAACATCAACTACCTGGGAATCATTATTACTTCTTCAAAGCCCTTTTATTCTGCCGTAGAACACAGAATAATCATCTAAGTGATAACCTATTGTATTTGCAAGCTCTGCCTGTGCTCACGGGGAGGAGATTATACCAGAAGTATACAACCCATGTAGAATATTCTAAGAGTGGGAAACATTTTTCTATTTTGTTTGTTATTGTAGCCATAGATGATGGCCTATTATGATACTATCACTGCATATTTGCTGGATGAATGAATTGAAGAGCCTCAGTATAGCACGGTAATTTTGCAATTACTCTGAGTATTTGTTGCTCAAAAAATTTCATCTTTACCCAGTGCTTTTAGAGTGTACATACAGAATATTAAACCTGTTAGGAGGTAGCAGTGTTCTACTAATCTACTAATGAGTTCTGACTGAATCCTAAATTTTTGGCTTAGATTTTATATTGACACACATTTACTATCAATTCAGAGCACAGATGGTACCACAGCTGTTACAACTGGGAGACTCTAGGACCCTTTAAGGGATAACATATGGGAAAGCTCATGTTATATTTGAAGGCATTCCCTCCCTCATGAATTGTTAAATTAGGTCTTTGGGAAATATGTTATTTCCATTCTTTAGCCTAGCGTTACACTGTATATGCAAAACTAGGAAGTCAACAGACCTGGAATAACAGGCAACTTTGCCTTGGAATACAAAATTAAACAGGTCAAAGGCTAACAGTTTTGCTAACAGAACACACTGGTCATAGAACACACCCTCTTCCAAAAACACAAAAGATGACTCTACACATGGATATCACCAGATGATCAATATAGAAATCAGATTGATTATATTCTTTGCAACCAAAAATGGAGAAGCTCTATACAGTCAGCAGAAACAAGACTGGGAGCTGACTGTGGCTCAGACCATGATCTCTTTATTGCCAAATTCAGACTTAAATTGAAGAAAGTAGGGAAAACCACTGGAGAAGGCAATGGCATCCCACTCCAGTACTCTTGCCTGGAAAATCTCATGGACGGAGGAGCCTGTGGGCTATAGTTCGTGGGGGTCACAAAAAGTTGGACACTACTGAGCGGCTTCACTTGCACTTTTCCTTTCATGCATTGGAGAAGGAAATGGCAACCCACTCCAGTGTTCTTGCCTGGAGAATCCCAGGGATGGGGGAGCCTGATGGACTGCTGTCTATGGGGTTACACAGTGTCGGACATGACTGAAGTGACTTAACAGAAGCAGCAGGGAAAACCACTGCACCATTCAGGTATGACCTAAATCAAATCCCTTATGATTATACAGTGGAAGAGACAAATAGATTCAAGGGATTAGATCTGATAGAGTCCTTGAAGAAGTATGGACGGAGGTTCATGACCTTGTACAGGAAACAGTGATTAAGACCATCCCCAAGAAAAAGAAATGCAAAAAGGTAAAATGGTTGTCTGAGGGGGCCTTACAAGTAGCTGAGAAAAGAAGAGACACATAAGACAAAGGAGAAAAGGAAAGATATACTCATCTGAATGCAGAGTTACAAAGAATAGCAAGGAGAGATAAGAAAGCTTTCCTCAGTGATCAGTACAAAGAAATAGAGGAAAACATTAGGATGGGAAAGACTATAGATCTCTTCAAGAAAATTAGAGATTCCAAGGAAACATTTCATGCAATGCTGGGCACAGTAAAGGACAGAAATGGTATGGAACTAATGAAAGCAACTAATAAAAATAAATGGAAAAAAAAAACAGTAAAAAAAAAAAAAGCAGAAGATATTAATAATAGGTGGTAGGAATACACAGGATAACTATATGAAAAAAGACCTTAACACCCAGATAACCACGACGGTGTGATCATTCACCTAGAGCCAGACATCCTAGAATGTGAAGTCAGGTGGGCCTTAGGAAACATCACTATGAACAAAGCAAGTGGAAGCAATGGAATTCAAGTTGAGCTATTTCAAATCCTCTAAGATGATGCTGTGAAAGTGCTGCACTCAATATGCCAGAAAATTTGGAAAACTGAGCAGTGGCCACAGGACTGGAAAAGGTCAGTTTTCATTCCAATCCCAAAGGCAATACCAAATAATGTTTAGACTACCACACAATTGCACTTATCTCACACTGGCAAAGTAATGCTCAAAATTCTCCAAGCTAGGGTTCAACAATATGTGATCCAAGAACTTCCATATGTTCAAGCTGGATTTAGAAAAGGCAGAGGAACCAGAGATCAAATTGCCAACATCCACTGGATCATCAAAAAAGCAAGAGACTTCCAGGAAAATATCTACGTAGTTTTATTGACTATGTAAAAGCCTTTGACTGTGCATCACAACAAACTGTGGAAAAATCTCAAAGAGATGGGAATACCAAACCAACTTACCTGCCTTCTGAGAAATCTGTATCCAGTCAAGAAGCAGCATTTAGAACTGGATATGGAACATCAGACTGGTTCCAAATTTGGAAAGGAGTACATCAAAATTGTTTATTGTCACCCTGTTTATTTAACTTATATGCAGAATACTTTATGCAACATGCCAGACTGGATGAATCACAAGGTGGAATCAAGATTGTCAGGAGAAATATCAATATCCCAGACATGCAGATGATACCACCCTAATAGCAGAATGTGAAGAGGAACAAGAGAGCCTGTTGATGAAGGTGAAAGAGGAGAGTGGAATATCTGGCTTAAAAACTCAACATTCAAAAAATGATCACAGCATCCAGTCCTATCACATTGTGGCAAATAGTTTGGGGAAGCAATGGAAACAGTGAGAGACTTTATTTTCTTGGGCTCCAAAACCACTGCAGATGTTGACTGAGCCATGAAATTAAAAGACACTTTCTCCTTGAAAGAAAAACTGTGATCAACCTAGACAGCATATTAAAAAGCAGAGACATTACTTTGCCAACAAAGGTCCATCTCGTCAAGGCTATGGTTTTTCAAGTAGTCATGCGTGGATGTGAGAGTTGGACTTTCCAGTGAATATTCAGGACTGATGCTTAAGCTGATGCCCCAATAGTTTGACCACCTGATGCTGAGAACTGACTCATTGGAAAAGACCCTGATGCTGGGAAAGATTGAGGTAGGATAAGAGGACAACAGAGGCTGAGATGGTTGGATGGCATCACTGACTAGATGGACATGAGTTTGAGCAAGCTCTGGGAGTCAGTGATGGACGGGAAAGCCTGGAGTGCTGCAGTCAATGGGGTCACAAAGAGTCAGACACAACTGATCAACTGAACTGAAAACCATGAATAGTCACAGGACATGGGCTAGATTAATTTTTCACAATGAGACTGTGGAAAATATTTAAATTATTTCTCTGGGAAAAAATATTTTTAGACTTTGAAAGTGTACAGAATTCCATACAATTCAAGGAGGCAGAAAAATGTTCTTTGCTTTAAATGAAGGACTTGAATTTGATTAGCATTACCTTGAATAGGGATTTTGGATTTTTCTACAAGCAGTGTGATTTTGGATGTGGAAGAATTGATTATAAAATAGAGCCATGTAAATACATGGTAAGGTAACAGTGAGGGAAGACACTGAACTGAAAGATAAGGATGCAGGCCACAAGTCCTGTATTAGGAATTTTGGTGGTATGATCAGTCAGTCAGTTCAGTCACTCAGTCATGTCCGACCCTTGTGACCACTTGGTCTGCAGCACACCAGGCCTCCCTGTCCATCACCAACTCCGGGAGTTTACTCAAACTATGTCCATCGAGTTGGTGATGCCATCCAACCATCTCATCCTCTGTCGTCCCTTTCTCCTCCTACCTTCAATCTTTCCCAGCATCACTATCTTTTCAATTGAGTCAGCTCTTCGCATCACGTGGCCAAAGTTTTGCAGTTTAAGCTGCAGCATCAATCCTTCCAATGAATATTCACGACCGATGTCATTTATGATGGACTGATTGGATCTCCTTGCAGTCCAAGGGACTCTCAAGAGTCTTCTCCAACACCACAGTTCAAAAGCATCCATTCTTCAGTGCTCAGCTTTCTTTATGTGATGTGATATGATAGTGAAGAAGCAAACAACAGAGGATACAGAATTGTGGTAAGCATTTTCCATGTTCCAGATTTTGTTCATAATGTAAATAACGTCGTAAGAGATTATATTGAGTCTAGAATTTTAGACTTTCCCCTCTCCAAGTTTCATCACTCAAGCTCTGGAATGTCAACCTGCTCCTCAGAAGATTTTGATTCAGTAATATACACATATTCAGGATTTGTGCTGTGCATCACCAGAGATGATTAAATATTATGTATGTGAAGTCATTTCTAATTCATGTATAGATCTTCAGAGAAGTGTAATTAACCTAAAAGCGAAGCATCATGTGAGAACTTCGTGTCTACTTAGCTTTAATTCTTTTTTTTTAAATCCTACTATTTAGATTATTTTAATAAAGTTAAAGTTTGCTAGTTTATAACATGCATGAAGAAATCAATAGAACTTTGTTTTTTGTTTCCTTTACAAATGACTGCTAAGGGGTAAAGAGTCAGATAAATATACAATTAAAATAATTATACAGAACCTACAGCTCTTTAGCTGTAAGGGCTCTGTAGCTCTCTTGTAAGGGCTCTGAGGAAATGATGCACCATTCTATGAGAGGATATAAGTGATGCTAAGAACTAGAGAAAGCAGACCAAGGGAATGATGTTCAGGTTCAATGTGAGGAATAGATGAATCCAATATTGCAAAAGACTGCAAAAAGCATAAGAAGGCTGATAAAAGATTTTAAGCAGTTGGAACAACATAGTCAAAGACAAGATGAATTTGGTACTTTTGAGGAACTGAAAAAAAAAAAAAAACCTGTGCATTGGGAAAATAGTAAATGAGATAAACGTAGAGTGAAAAATGTGGATATCAAATTATTTACAGATAAGAATGCTGTAGGACATTGTAAGTTAGGTTAAAAGTTTTTAACTTTGTCCTATGAATAATGAGAATTAACTAAACACTTTGGGAAAACAATGTGTTGGCGTTGTGTGATAGAATCAAACCTGCATTTTCAAAGATTCTAGTGATCAAGGATACAGGGGAGCAGTGATTGAGAGGAAGTTATTGTAGTGGTACAGGGAAAATATACCGGTGGCTTGAGCAAGGGTGCTCAGAGAGATAGGGACATGATACAGCTGATATATATATTTGGGAGGAGAATTAATAGAATTTAGAAATTTTTAAATCAATGGATGTGTGGATGGGTGAGGAAGAGTTATCAAACAAGAATAGAGGTGAGGGAAGCTCCCTGTTCATTGACGTGAATGATGCAAGGAAATATATTTGAACTGGTAAATACAAAATACTTTTGTATATTTTAATTTTGAGATACTTTAAAGATATCTAAGTGGCAAATTTACAAAAGAGAGTAATATATTCATATATGGATCTGGAGCTCAGAATGCAGAAGTATGAGCTGAGGTTATAATCTTGGAGATCTTTAATATATAAATGTTGGAAAGAATGAAATGGGAAGAGAAGCATGTCCAAAAATATATCCAGAGGCACTAAGGAGTATAAAATCTACAATAGTCAGGAAATCCAAGAAATGATAAATATAAGAAGCTCCCAGAGATGTAAGAAAGATTGTGATAAAAAAAAAATAGAGTATTTTGAGAAGAAAGGTGTGCCAACTATCAAGTTGTTAAGGTTAATTTCTATAATTAGAAGAATGAGGCCACAAAACCTTTCATGCAGCTTAGGGCTTTTGAGTACAAAGTCTAAGCTGACTACTCTTTAGTCCCACCACTTCTTTTAGAGCTTGATAAATGGTTATTAGACTAAACTGTAAAAACAGTTTATAGTCAGAAAGCTTCTCCTCAAATCATCTTTTATTTCTATGTAAGTAAAAGTACTAGCATATGCTTCCTTTTAGCTTATTTATTTATTAGCAAGTGATTTTAATCATGCTGAAATATTCACAATTAACAATCAGGCCATAAGATCTATAATGTTTAATGTTGTATTGTATGATATAATTAAACACTCCAGTCATACACAGTGCAAGTGCTCAATTATGCATATCATCTTTTAAGTATAGTAAGCCCAATTTAGTTCTTACTTAATTTCACAGTGATTCTGACCCTGGCTGGTTTTCATTATATATGAATTTCTTTTGCCATCAGGCAGGGAACATGTTTTATTCTCTATAACTCAGTATTTCTTAAGAATTACAGACTATATTTAATAATCTTTTTAATGATCATAATGCTTTGCAATTAAATATTTTTATATCACCAAAAAACAATAAATATATCCATATATATAGCTGGTATAAATAAATGACAGTCAGCTTGCTGTAATATTTTGAAATGTCTAAATATTCTTTTATGAAAGTGAAAAAATAACTATAAAAGTCTTTTATAGTTACAATTATAATTATTAATACTATTATTACTTTACCAATGCTAATTTGCTGTCCTGGCTTGCATTTCTTCTCTATAATGGCTTCTATTTTTACCTTTGCTGATCCATATTCTTTGCCTTCTTGCAAATGTTGAATAAAATGTATCTTCTCTTAGGAATTATTCAACTTGATCCTTAATCCTGACATTAATTGTTTCACTGATGACATACTCAAATTAGGCTTTTTAAAATGTTCTCTCTGATATATAGAACTGTAAAGTAAATCAAATGCCTTGTTGGTAAATTAGAGTATATATATTTTATGCTTGACACTCTTCTTACTTCTTCAGTACTGCTGAGATGCAAGGCTCCAGAGTATACAATTCATAGTACAGGTGAATAGAGTGTACTATGTCATCTCCTATCACCAATGTAACAAGTAGTTTATTTGAGGTTACTAAATACCAAGTATACTCATTTATATATTCTTGAATGGTTGTTGGTCAGTTGCTAAGTTGTGTCCAACTCTTTGTGACCCCATGGAATGGACTGCAGCACACCAGGCTACCCTGTCCTTCACCATAGCTTTGATCATACAGACCTTTGTTGGCAAATTGATGTCTTGTTGTTCAGTAGCTCAGTCGTGTCCGACTCTCTGCGATCCTACAGACTTCAGCACTCCAGGCTTCCCTGTCCTTCACCATCTCCCAGACCTTGCTCAGATGCATATGGCCTTCCAGCCATCTCATCCTCTGTTGTCCCCTTTTCCTCCTGTCTTCTATCTTTCCCTGCATCAGAATATTTTCTAATGAGTTGTCTCTTTCCATCAGGTGGTCGAACTATTGGAGCTTCAGTTTCAGCATCAGCCAATTAATCACCCAGTTAATAACCAGGGCTGATTTTGTTTAGGACTGACTGGTTTGGTCTCGTTGGAGTGCAAGGAGCTCACATATTCTTGAGTGCTGTGCTGTGCCGTGCTTAGTCGCTCAGTCATGTCTGACTCTTTGTGACCCCATGGACCGTCCCACCAGGCTCCTCTGTCCACGGGGGTTCTCCAGGCAAGAATACTGGAGCGGGTTGCCATGCCCTCCTCCAGGGGATCTTCCCAACCCAGGTCTCCCACATTGCAGGTGGATTCTTTATCATCTGATCCACCAGGTAAGCCCAAGAATACTTGAGTGGGTAGCCTATCCCTTCTCCAGGGGATTTTCTCAACCCAGGAATCAAACTGGGGTCTCCTGCATTGCAGGCAGAATTTTTATCAGCTGAGCTACCAGGGAGGCCCCCATATTCTTGAATACTTGACTGTAAAAAAATACAATCAACTCTCACTGTAATGGATTTTGGCCCTTCATTTTCTGTGCACTAATATCTTTCTGACTTTTTAGTCAATTTTTATTTTACTTTAAATGAACCAAAATATGAATACCATAATATATTTCCATTCTATACAATTTCTTAGATTCTTTCACCGAGAAATAAAAGCAGTGTGTTTCCTTATAGAATATTTGGTCATAATGTTATGATATTAAGCACCTAACCTGTGTTGAATACTGGGTTTTTAAATCCTGGGAAAGACTGAAGGCAGGAGGTAAAGGGGACGACAGGGGATGAGATGGGTGGATGGCATCACTGACTTGATGGACATGAGTTTGAGTAAGATCTGGGAGTTGGTGATTGATGGGAAGGACTGGCATGCTGCAGTCCATGGGGTCACAAAGAGTCAAACACGACTGAGTAACTGAACTGAATTGTGTTAAATACATGCTGGTTGAAAGAATGACTAAATTAAGTTTTGTAGTGAAAAGACAGCATTATTATAGATCTGGTGCATCTGAATTCTGTCCTACTAATTGTGCCTGTGTGACCAAAAGCAGTTTACTTTATATTTTTTGGACAGCATTGTAATCAGTAAAGTTAGGATATTCATTTCTTTATTTAGCTAATTAAGTACCTCCTCTGAGCCATGAGCTCAGAGCTATTCTTTGTCTAGAAACTGGACATCTAAGGTGAACAAAACAAAGTAGATGCTTTATTGAGATTTGCATTCTAGTCAGAAGAAAAACTGGCAATTAATAAATAAATCAAAATATAGTATTTTGGATTTCACTTATCCATTTCAAAAGGATTTATTAAGCAACCATGTGCCGATATACCAGTATACTTTTGGGTTGGGTACCAGGATGCATGGGCATCCCAGGTGGTGTTAGTGGTAACAATCCCACCTGCCTGTGCAGGAAACGTAAAAGACATGTGTTCTATCCCTGGGTCGGGAAGTTCCCCTGGAGGAGGGCATGGCAACCTACCTCAGTATTCTAGCCTGGAGAGCCTTATGGACAGAGGAGCCTAGCAGGCTATAGTACATAGGGTCTCAGTGAGTCAGTCTTGACTGAAGTGACATAGCACAGGACAGCACACCAAGATGAATAAGATAATGTGATTGCTCTCAGTCAGGTATATTTTAGTAGGAAATAAGTCTCCAAAATTACAGTACTTAACAGTAAGAGCTTATGTGATAGCAGTAAAGACAAAAAGTTTGGGAAATTCAGGGAGAAAGGAGACAACTCTGAAATATGAATGTGATTTCATATTCCCTTTTATTAGTAAGATATTAAAATGTAATAATCAATATTTTTGATTGACATTTGCATGGATATTCAAAAGACTCATCTCAAAATTATCATAAAGGGAGGGTAAAATATGCTCATAATAAATTTTGCAAGGCCATCAGATCCTAAAACCCTCAGATTGTATTCTACCTCATTTGGTTAAGGACCTAGTCTTTACCTGAAACCTTACATTTGAACTTTAGATTTTTACATTGTCCTGTTATTTCTCTGGTCCATCTCCTATCGCTTGTGTATCACATTCCATCCAGGCCATCCTAACTAGCTTTCACAATACCACTTGCTAAAGAGACTGTCTTTTCTCCATTGTATATTCTTGTCTCCTTGTCAGAGGTTAATTGACCACAGGTTTGTGGATTTATTTCTGGGCTCTCTATTCTGTTCCACTGATCATACATCTGTTTTTGTGCCAGTACTATACTATTTCTATTACAGTAGCTTTGTAGCTACTTTGTAGCTTTGTTGTCTTAACTAGGGTTATGGCTCTAACTTTTTTTTTATCTCTGGATTACTTTGGCAATCTTTTATGGTTCTATATAAATTTTACGATTATTTGTTTTAGTATTGTGAAAAATGTCATGGGTAATTTGATAAGGATCACATTTATTTTTCTTTCCCTTTCTGATATTTCATTATTCATTTCTGATACTTCATCAAATTTCATTCTGATATTTCTGTAATGCAACAGATTTGTGTATGTTAATCTTGTGTCCTGCTACCTTGGTAAATTCATTTATCAGTTCTAGTAGTTTTTGTGTGGAGACGTTAGGGTTTTTTATGTATAGAATCTTGTCATCTGCATATAATGACAATTTTACATCTTCTGTTCTAATTTGAATACTTTTTCTTCCTCTTATTTGATGGCTGTGGCTAGGAATTCCAATATTTTGTTGAATGGAAGTGGTGAGAGTAGACATCCTTATCTTTTTCCAGATTTTATTAACAGCAGAGAGTAGTTTACATTGTTGAGTAATATATTGGCTATGGATTTTTTCATAAATAGCTTTTACTATATTGATATATGTTCCTTCTATATTCATTTTGATAGGAGTTTTTATCATGAATGAATGTTGAATTTTATGAAATACTTTTCTATACATCTGTTGAGATCATCATGTGGTTTTTGTCTTTCCTTTTGTTGATGTGGTGTTTCACATGGATTAATTTGCATATAGTGAAACATCCTTGCGACCTTGGGGTGAATCCAACTGGATCATGGTGTATGATCTGTTTTATGTGTTATTGGATTCAGTTTGCTAATATTTCATTGAGATATTTTGTACCTATGTTCATCACAGATATTGGCGTGCAATTTTCTGTCTTCATGTTATGTTAGTTTGATTATGGTATCAGGTTGATGCTGGCTTCATAAAATGATTTTGGGAGTGTTCCCTCCTCTTCAGTCTTTTTGAAGCATGTGCAAAGGATTAGCATATTCTTTTCTGTATATTTGGTAACTTTCCACAGTGAAGCCATCCATCCCTGAATTTTGTTTGCAGGTGTTTTTTTTTTTTTTCCTTTAATTACAGGTTCTATTTCACTTGCAGTGATCAGTCTGTTCAAATTATCTTTTTCGCCTTGATTCAGTTTTGGTGAACTTATGTTTCTAGAAGTGTGTCCATTTTTTTCTAGGTTAGAATTTGTTGGCATGTAATTGTTCATTATATATATATATGCATTTTTTTTGTATTCGTGTGGTATAAATTGATATTTCTCCTCTTTCACTTCTTCTTTTCTTTATCAGGTGTACTCTCTTTTCTTCTTGATGAGCCTGACCAGAGGTTTGTTGATTTTGTTTACCCTTTCAAAGAACCAGATATTGGTTTTATTGATTTTTTAATTGTTTTTTCTTTTTAATCTCTATTTTATTTATTTCCCCTCCTGATCCATTCTGTTTTCCTTGTGCTGACTTTAGGTTTTTTTTTTCCTTTTTTTCCTTTTGAAATTCTTTTAGGTGGTACGTTAAGTTGTTTATTTGAGGTTTTTCTTATTTTTTGAGGATGGCCTGTATCACATGAACTTTCTTTTAAAAACTGCTTTTGTTGCATCCCATAGATTTGTATGGTTGTGTATTCATTGTCTTTTTTCTCAAGATATTTTTTTATTTCTTATTTGATTTCATCATTGACTCACTGAATTTTTTAGTAGCATGTTGTTCATCTGACATGTAATTGCTTGCTGTTGTTCATTTTTGTTTTTCCTTCTGTTGTTGATTTCTAATTTCCTGCCATTGTGGTCAGGAAAGATGCTTGAATAATTCCTGTCTTCTTAAATTTGTTGAGGCTTGTTGTGTGTCTTGGTCGATGGTCTGTTCTAGAGAATGTTCCATATGTACTTGAAAGGAATATGTATTCTGATTTTTTTGGAATACAATTTCCTGAAAATACCAACTAAGTTCAACTGCAAAGATCTTTATTGCCTTATTGATGTTGTGTTTGAAATATCTATCCATTGATGTGAGTGGGTTGTGTATTCCTGTCAGTTTCTCCCTTTATGTCTCAGTCTTTGTTTTATGTATTTATGTATTCCTATATTGGTTGTAAATATGTTAATGAAAAAAAAAAGAAAAAAAATATGTTGATGAATGTAATATCCTCTTTTTTGATTCTTTTGTCATTATATGATGTATTTCTTTACCTTTCTTTATGGCCTTTGTTTTAAAGTGTTTTGTCTGATTTGAATATTGCTACCCCCACTTTTTGTCATTTCTGCTTACATGAAATATCTTTTATCTGTCCCCTCACTTTCAATCTGTGTGTGTCCTTTGCCTTAATGTGGGTCTCTTGTAGGTGCCATATTGTAACCTATTTTTTGTTTTCTCACCTGCCACTCTGTGTTTTTCAGCTGGAGCATTTAGTCCATTAACATTTAGGGTAATTGTTGATAGATATGTATTTATTGCCATTTTAAACTTTATTTTCCAGTGAATTTTTGTATTTCTTCTTTGTTCCTTTTTGAGTTTTCCTTTTGTGATTTGATGGTTTTATTTGTATTATGCTTCTCTTCTTTTTGGTTTTTGTGAATCTGTTGTATTATTATTGTTATTATTTTTACTTTATAGTTATCCTGTCTTTCAATTATGTTAACCCATTACTATATCTACTTGCTTTAGATGGGTAGTCATAAAGCTCAAATGCATTCCAGAAAAAGAAAAATGTACATTTCTTTATTCTCCTTGCCCACATTTTATGATTTTCATGTCCTTTACTACATCTTTTTGTTTTTACTTTTGCAGTTCATCATAATTACTATTGCTTTCACAAAACTTTTTAAGATTTTTAAAAAATTTGTGTACTGGCTTATTTAAGTGATATTCCTTCCAATTGCGATTTTTTCTTTTCCTATGAATTCTTGCTTCTTTTCTATTTAGAGAAGTCCTTTCAATATTTCTTTTAGATTAGGCTTAGTATTGCTGTATTCTTTTACTTATTGCTTGTCTGAGAAATTATCTCTCCTTTTACTCCAAATGATAATCTTGCTGGGTAGAGTATCCGAGGTTGCAGATGTTTCACTTCCGGGACTTTGATTAGATCTTGCCACTCACTTTTGTCTTGCACCTTTTCTATAGCCTTATGGGGGTTACTTTGTAATTAACTCTTTTTCTCTTGCTGTCTTTAGAATCCTCTTTTGGTCTTTAATTTTTACCATTTTAATAGTAATATGTGTTGAGGTAAGTATGTTTGAGTTTATATTGTTTGGGACCCTCTGTGCTTCCTGAACCTGTATATCTGTTTCCTTCTTTAGGCTTGGGAAGTTTTCAGCGACAGTTTCTTCAAGCATTTCTTCAATCCCCTTTTCTGATTTTCCCCATTGGAGGTCCCTGTTATGCATAGATTGTGACACTTCTATGCCACAGGCCCCAAGGTGTCACGTATTGCTTTCATATTTTTAAATTTGTCTTTCTGTCTGCCATTCTGATTATGTAATTTCCATTATTCTATCTTCAATATCATTTTTTTTTTTCATTTTTCAGCATTATGTGGTTTGGTGTTGATTTCCTTTAGCTTAGCTTTTTTTCCTTGACAAATGATTTTTCTAGTTTTAATTGGCTCCTCTTTATTTTTTCTAGTTCTCTTTACAGTAATCTCCATTTCTGTCCATAGGTTTTCTTAATTCCTTCAGTAATTTCATTACCTCCTTTTTGAACTTGAGATCTGATAGACTGAAGATACTTGTTTCATTGTTTGTTCTTTCAGGGAAATTCACTTAATTTAATTGTGAATGATACTTCTGCTTCTTCAGTTTATTTATCTCTCTCTGACTCTATGAGTGTAATAGAAGTATTTATCTACTGTGGTCCCTATGTAGGAGTGTTCCCGTACAGCCTTTGTGAGTCTAATATTTTTGATAAGAGGTTTGCTTTTAGTATGGATGCCTGCCACATCTTTTCTCAGTGTGTGTGGACCATTATCCCCTTGATGGGAATGTGACTGTTGTGGTAGCCCGAATCTGCATTGTTAGTTGAGTTGGGCCTCTTTGTTCTGTGGTTGTCATTACCCTGTCAAAACATGGTCTGCCCTATCAAGGCAGTTGTTGGAGTCAAGGCCCTCAAATCTATTTCTGAACTGTAGTGTGAGGTAGGCAGGACTGAAGTGCTCACACTAGGAGAGGAGCCACTGAGTATTCCTTTGCAGGCGCTATCCACCGGGAAAGGCACTCTGTGGCGTTACATATCAAATGTGCAGGCTCACAAAGTACAGTATTTCTGTCATTGCCTTTGTCCAGGACCTCAGCCATGGGAACTTAGGGACTTGGGCAGAATGTCTTTCAGAAGATGTACTCCTAAATATGGTAGCAAAGATTCGTTGGTAGAGAGCCTGTGGTCAGGCACTGGAACTGCCACAGCTGTGCACCTGTGGCTGCCTATAGGAGTTACTGTGTCAGCCCAGGCTGCAGCCCAGCATCTGTGTGGGCGCTCACAGAGCTTGCATTGCTATTGCCAGACCTGCGCCAGCCATGAATGTACCAATAGTCCACTCAGATGCACAACAGCACATCCAAATTTAATTCTGCTTTTCTTATATTAAATTTCATCTTTAAGTCATTTCTTTATTTTTGCACTTTGCTATAAGCATTCATGAGAAAGTACACCACTCTATTGACACTTTGTTAGAAATTCCCTCAGCCAAATATCAAACTTCACCACTCACAAGTTTGACCTTTCACAAAACACTAGGATAGGAACCTAAGTCAGCCAAACTCTTTGTCACTTTTAACAGATATCTCCTTTCCTCTAGTTTCCAATACTATGCTCCTCAATTCTTTGAGACCTCCTCAAAATGGTGTTTACTGTCCATATTTCTCTCAACATATTCTGTTTACAACCATTTTTATATTCTAAGAAGATTGAGGCTTTCTTCATAACTCCACTTCTAATTTCTCACTAGGATTTCTTTTAATAATTTGCTCATGGCAGTTTAGAACATTTTCTATCATGTACACAAGAACTCTTTCAACTTCTGTGTATTCCAAAACCACTTCTGTATTTTTAGCTATATGTTATAGCAGTACCAACTTTCTTTCTTAGCCCCAACAAAATACTACAGGCAGAGTACTTTAAACAGTACATATGTATTGCTCACATTTGTGAAGGTTGGGAATACAATATCAGGATATCAGCATGTTCAGTTCAGGTCAGTTCAGTTGCTCAGTCATGTCCAACTCTTTGAAACCCCATGGACCGTAGTATGCCAGGCCTCCCTGCCCATCACCAACTCCCAGAATTTACCCAAACTCATGTCCATTGAGTTGGTAATGCTGTCCAAACATTTCATCCTCTGTCATCCCCTTCTCCTCTCACCCTCAATCTTTCCCAGCATCAGGGTCTTTTCAAATGAGTCAGCTCTTCACATCAGGTGGCCAAACTGTTGGAGTTTCAGCTTCAACATCAGTCCTTCCAATGATCATTCAGGACTGATTTCCTTTAGGATGGATTGGTTGGATCTCCTTGCAGTCCAAGAGACTCTCAAGAGTCTTCTCCAACACCACAGTTCAAAAGCATCAATTCTTTGGCACTCACCTTACTTTATAGCCCAACTCTCACATCCATACCAGACTACTGGAAAAACCATAGCTTTGAGTAGACAGACTTTGTTGGCAAAGTAATGTCTCTGCTTTTTAATATGCTATCTAGGTTGGTCATAACTTTCCTTCCAAGGAGTAAGCGTCTTTTTATTCCATGGCTGCAGTCACCATCTGCAGTGATTTTGGAGCCCAAAAAAATAAAGTCTGCCACTGTTTCCACTGTTTCCCTATCTGTTTACCATGAAGTCATGGGACTGGATGCCATGATCTTAGTTTTCTGATTGTTGAGCTTTAAGCCAACTTTTTCAGTCTCCTCTTTCATTTTCATCAAGAGGATCTTTAGTTTTTCTTTACTTTCTGCCATAAGGGTGGTGTCTTCTGCATATCTGAGGTTGCTGATATTTTTCCCGGCAATCTTGATTCCAGCTTGTGCTTCATCCAGCCCAGTGTTTCTCATGATGTACTGTGCATATAAGTTAAATAAGCAGGGTGACAATATACAGCCTTTATGTACTCCTTTCCCTATGTGGAACCAGTCTGTTGTTCCATATCTAGTTCTAGCTGTTGCTTCCTGACCTGCATACAGATTTCTCAAGAGGCAGGTCAGGTGGTCTGGTATTTCCATCTCTTTAAGAATTTTCCACAGTTTGTTGTGATCCACACAGTGAAAGACTTTGGCATAGTCGATAAAGCAGAAGTTTTTCTGAAACTCTCTTGCTTTTTTGATGATCCAACCAATGTTGGCAATTTGACCTTTGGTTCCTCTGCCTTTTCTAAATCCAGCTTGAACATCTGGAAGTTCATGGTTCATGTATTGTTGAAGCCTGGCTTGGAGAATTTTGAGCATTACCTTGTTAGTGTGTGAGGTAAGTGCAATTGTGTGGAAGTTTGACCATTCTTTGGCATTGCCTTTCTTTGGGATTGGAATGAAAACTGACCTTTTCCAGTCCTTTGGCCACTGCTGAGTTTTCCAAATTTGCTGACATATTGAGTGCAGCACTTTCACAGCATCATCTTTTTCGATTGGAAATAGCTCAAGTGGAATTCCATCACCTCCCCTAGGTTTTTTTATAATGATGCTTCCTAAGGTCCTCTTTACTTCACACTCCAGGATGTATGGCTCTAGGTGAGTGATTGTACCATCATAATTTTCTAGGTCATGAAGATCTTTTTTGTATAATTTTTCTGTATATTCTTGCCTCCTCTTCTTAATATCTTCTGCTTCTGTTAGGTCCATACCATTTCTGTCCTTTATTGTGCCCATCTTTGCATGAAATATTCCCTTGGTATCTCTAATTTTTTTGAAGAGATCTCTCGTCTTTCCCATTGTATTGTTTTCCTCTATTTCTTTGCATTGATCACTGAGGAAGGCTTTCTTATCTCCCCTTGCTACTCTTTGGAACTCTGCATTCAAATGGATATATCTTTTCATTTCTCCTTTGCCTTTCACTTCTCTTCTTTTCACAGCTATTTGTAAGCCCCCCACCCCACAACCATTTTGCCTTTTTGCTTTTCTTTTTCTTGAGTGTGGTCTTGATCCCTGCCTCGTGTACAATGTCACAAACCTCCATCCATCGTTCTTCAGGCACTCTGTCTGTTCAGACCTAATCCCTTGAATCTGTTTGTCCCTTCCACTGTATAATCGTAAGGGATTTGATTTAGGTCATGCCTGAATGGCCTAGTGCTTTTGCCTACTTTTTTCAATTTCAGTCTGAATTCGGCAATAAGGAGTTCATGATCTGAGCCATAGTCATCTCCCGGTTCCCACCAAATAAATTGATGGGTTGCAATAATACTTAGAGACCCGTCCCAACCCTAAAGATGCATTGTGTGTCTTGATAATAAAGCTAATGTGAAATAAGCTCTCTAAATAAACACCTTATGCATATATATGCACTGTAAGTCTGAGTGATAGGTATTAGAATATCTGAAGAAATATGCAAAATTAGTTGGCATGATTGTGTTATTGTGATAGAATTTGGGGCATGGGAGAAAGAAGAAAGATTTCAGAGTGAGAGACAGCTATATGTTTTTGTGTGTGTATATATATGTATACACACACTTTGGAAACATATAGGGTTTCTCATACATACTAGATCATTTGCCTTCTCTGTATTCATTTATTTTTCAAATATAAGTAAAATTAGTTGAATAGATTATAAAACTCCTAACATCATATTATAATTTAGTTTCCTTTAGTAGTATATTAGTTATCCTATGTCTGCATCGGTGGAGTGAAGTCGCAGTTGACATTCTTAAAGTGGTGAAGAAGTGAAATTGCTCAGTCATGTCCGACTCTTTGCAATCCTATGGACTGTACCCTCCAGGCTCCTCAGTCCATGGAATTTTCCAGGCAAGAATACTGGAGTGGGTTGCGATTTCCTTCTCCAGGGGATCTTCCCAACCCAGGGATCGAACCCGGGTCTTCCACATTGCAGGCAGACGGTTTACCATCTGAGCTACCAGGGAAGCCTTAGACAGGTGTCAGGAATTAAGATAAAGTACTAAATACTTAATAGTAAGTGACTGATTCTTAGTACAGGCTAATGCTTTTGGAAATCTAGAGTAAAGCAATTAAGATAACCAATAAAAGAGTGATATAAATTAGACTATGGTGCTTGTGTTCTAAATACTTTTTCCTATATAAATCTAATGTAATCTTTTTATACATGATACTTATATATGTGATTGACACTGTAAATACTATTAACTTTTTAGAAAGCCATAAGAGTCAAAGCTCAACAATGATAAAGAGCTGTATAATTTACAGGATGATGCGTTTCTCATTTTGAAAGGAAAAAAATCTAAATTTTTGTTTGTAGATAAAATATGAAGGCACAAATTCAATTTGTTATATTAATTTGTATCATAAAAGGTAGAGAAAAGTTTGAAATTGAAATTTCTGGTTGTAAAAATCTGTCTTGGGTTTATCATAACATTGACATATTTTAGTATATATACAGACATATAATCATTAATTTAGTGATGTCTGGGCTTATATTAAAATCTATTCTTCTCATGTATAGTATTTAATACTTCAATTATGTTTCGTGTTCCATTACAATTAATTTCAGTTGTTACCAGTGATGTTTATGCACTTGCATTTTTATTTTTTCTTTGTTAAAGGTATCTGGTTGAACTTGGTTTGTGATAATTTGCACTCTTACCATTGTTGAAAAGGAAAGGCATCTATTTCCATATAAATAGTCTGAACACATTGTGTCTGTTACCAAAGTGACCTAGAATTTTCAATTTAAATGAACTTATTAAGGGAGTAGAACTAAAGATCATTATTTTTCTGCTTGCAACACTTTCTCAAAACAGATATTGCCAAATACACTATAGTTGGTAATAGGATTTGATTAGATTTTTATTTCTCAAGTAAAATGCAAACATTTTTAGTGTTTTAAAAAGATTGGATTTATAAGCCCTTATAATCCAGGATTAACCAATGTGTTTTGAGTTTGTCACCAAACTTTTGGTAGTTCTAAAATTTAAAATTTTTAGTTACCAGTGGTGTAAGGAATGTCTCACTAGTTTGAATGGCATCATTTAGTCAGCCTTGGAAAGATTTTGAGGAATAGTTTAGAATGAAGGGAATAGTTTAGAACAAAGGTCCTAAAGTTGGAGGGAACTTTGTTAAATTTAAGGAAATGGAAAATGAACACTGTGGCTTGAGGTTACTGAGAGGTCTGTGGGTTGTCATCATTAAGGTTGTGGTAAGAATATGGGTTTTATTCTAAATTTAAGAAAAGCTATTCAAATGTTACAAATATGAAAGTGTGATTGATATCATTTAATTTCCACTTTAAATAATACTCTTTACTTCCTTTTAGCAAATGCATTTTAGTGGTACAAGAGAGAAAACCCATGTCTGATACATGTCTCTTGTGTCTCCTGCATTGGTAGGTGCATTTTTTACCACCCCCTCTATTTGTTAATATATTTTTTGAAACACAGATATACTTCACATATTTTTACACACATTATTTTATTTCACACACATATATATCTGTAATTGTAGTTGTGTATGTGTGAATTTAAGCATTTCAATGTGTTTCCTGCTGAGATAATTCAGAGTGGTCTCTCTATCATTTCAAACTCAGCTGATTAACAACCTTAATTGCATTTGCAACTTTAATTATGTTTTGCCATGTAAAATAACATAGTTATAGGTTACCAGTGATGACATCTATGGGGGGAGATTTTATTTTGCTGAACACATAGTGTTAACACAGTTTTTGTAAATCCACATGTTTATTAGCTGTGTAATGGAGGATAAATTTATTACCCTCTCTGAGCTTATTTCCTCATCTTTAAAATAGGCCTGTGAACAAGGCTTAATTAACAACACAATGTCAACCAGCAGTTCTGCATAATATATGTGTTCAGTCAACGAAGTTACTGAATCCAGTGTACCTCACAATTTGCTATGTCCCTGTAGATTTCAGGTAGAAAAAAAGATGATATCTCAAGAAGAAATCACCTAATTGGCTAAAGTACTTTTGCTGAAATGATTTATTTTCTTGATGTGGATCTAAAAAATAAAAGAGATGAACTAAACATAAAAGAGCTAAACTATATAATACATCTTTTTATGCATTTTATGCATTTTCTTTCTTTTCTGTTCTCTGGTTTATTTGTTGATAGTAGCAATAAAATAATCCTCCCAAATAGTACAGATTTTAAATATTACTAGATTCTTTAAGAGGTATTTGAATGAATGTTTATTTTAAAATCTTCTATTTTATTTGTAATTCTTAGTTTGGGATTTAAAATTTAACATATTAAAAAAAATAAAAAACTGCACAAGTCCCCAGTTTTCTGAGAAATTGAGCTTTAATGATCTTTAGCTATTTGGTAGGGTTTTCTTCCTTTGTTTTAATCAACAATATTTTTGTTTGTTGGTTGTTTGGTTTGGAAAACTCAACCATTGTATAGCATTTTTGAAGACAGAGCCTAAGCCTCTTCATTTCCAGATTGAGTAAGGGACTTAACTGTTGTATTCCTTGGGGAGATCTTTGGGTCTAGCTAGGTCTGGGAATTAAATAGCACAAGGCAGTGAAGCTTTTGCTTGCCCTCTTCATTAGGAGCATTTAAAGTCGCTATGGTAGCTGGTTGCAACAAATCCAGCTTCATAGAAAACAATGGCGCACTCAGAAGCACATAATAGTATACCCTGGAAGCATTAATACTCCACTCTGATAGCATTTTCTTGAAGGACAGAGAAGCAGATGTTTTTTTTTCCCCAGTTAACACAGTTGATTGTGCATGACTAATTCTTTTGCTAATCTTGTCTGGTGTCAATCTTTTGGTTTTTAGTGAAGGTTTCCTTTGGAGATTTAGCAGCACACATGGCTGACCTGCATGCTTCTTTATCTTCAGGGCTCTAGTAAAATATTAGCTCACAAAGCTGAACTGATTTGAAAACACAAGGCACAAAAAAGTCGATTTTATGCAAATGTTAACACTCTTTAAAAAAGCATTTGGACATCATTTAAAGTGCAGCTTCACCTCACTAACTGGCTCACTCACATTTGGGTGGATGCTAAAATTAACTGTTTAGAAAAATACAAGTTTTGTAGTTCCTGGGGCCCTGCATGTAAATGTGGGTGTACTATATACCTCTGTTCACCCTTGGTATGATTGATT
This sequence comes from Cervus elaphus, assembly GCF_910594005.1. Taxonomy (NCBI): domain Eukaryota; kingdom Metazoa; phylum Chordata; class Mammalia; order Artiodactyla; family Cervidae; genus Cervus; species Cervus elaphus. The sequence goes on from NC_057835.1 coordinate 53,388,368, forward strand.
GTGCAGCCAAGTTTTCATTTCTTGTGCCAAGAGAGAAATTATTCAAAACAGCAGAGTATCAAAACTTGTTTACATTTGGCTTTGGACTCTATAAAAATTAGTTTGTATTTTCTAACCACATGGAAACTGACATCTTAAAAGGGTGACTGAAATAAGTAATAGGGGGCAAGATTTTGGATGAACAATACAAGCTAAAAATTTACACTTTGATTGTCTGTAATTTTTGATCAATACATTTTTGCCTTAGCCTCTTTGGTTGTATTAGAATCTGATACATATTTCTTCTAGTAATACCTTGTACAAGATTGATGCTCAGATTATCAATTGAATAAATGAAATCACTGTTTAAATGTAGCATATGTCACTGACAGAGGTTTTTAGGGTTTATATTTTACTTATTCTTCACTTTTAAAATTGATCAAATGAAAATCTAATTTTGATCGACATATTCACATGTATATAAAAAACACTTTGTTTTTAGACAAGAAGTTTTATTACAGGAAGAGAAAGAACAATCATCAAAAAAAGTATACAGTAATCTGCATAATTTTCCATTTCATCCATCTCATGTCACCAGATAGTTGTAGACTATACCATTCCATCCCTTCCAAAGAAAGAAAGAAAAAAAAAAAGAGGTAACACATATTAAATTAGCCTAAAAATACATCCAGAGCATTGTTGCTAAGAATATACATTTGAGATACAAAAAATACAAATACTCCTTTAGTTTAGAAAATAATATTAAAAAAGAAGAATATCATTAAGGTATCAGATTTCAGTAATTTAAATAAGAACGAATTTCTTGATAAACATAAAAATTCTGCAATTGTTAAGTGGTTATATTTCAATATGTTGTACATTTTGTCAATACTAATGTAATATGCAGCTGACTCTTGAACAATGTGGGGTTTAGGGCTATGGACTCCAGCACAGTTGAAATTTGCATATAAGTTTTTATTTTTGGCTCACTGGTAAAGAATCTGCCTGCCAATGCAGGAGACAGTAGACAAGAGTTCTATACCTGTGTCTGGAAGATCCCCTCGAAGAGGAAATGGCAATCCACCTCAGTATTGTTGCCTGAAAAATCCCATGGACAGAGGAGTGGGCCGGGCTGTATTCAGTGGGGTTGCAAAGAGTCAGACACACACACACACACACATCTATGGGTCAGCTGTGTTCTGCTTCTGTGGATTTAACCAAACATAGGTCATGTGATGCTGTCATATATATATTTATTGAAAAAAATCCACATATAAGTGAACCTTCATAGTTCAAACACATGTTCTTCAAGGGTCAACTGTAATCATGAATTTGTACAAGAGCATTATGTCAGTATTGCCTAATCCCACTAAAATCATTAAAGTAAATAATCTTACTTGAAATAGTTTACAGATGGATTCATTATAACCTCATTTTCTTTGGCATTTTAAGGTTGTGTGTTTATGCATCTGTTTGCCTGTTAATTTCTTGAGCTCCAAAATCACTGCAGATGGTGACTGCAGCCATGAAATAAAAAAAAAAAAAAACTTAGTCCTTGGAAGAAAAGTTATGACCAACCTAGACAGCATATTAAAAAGCAGAGACGTTACTTTGCTGACAAAGATCTTTCTAGTCAAAGCTATGTTTTTTCCAGTAGTCATGTATGGATGTGAGAGTTGGAACATAAATAAAGCTGAGTGCTGAAAAATTGATGCTTTTGAACTGTGTTGTTGTAGAAGACTCTGGAGAGTCCCTTGGACTGCAAGGAGATCCAACCAGTCAATCCTAAAGGTAATCAGTCCTGAATATTCATTGGAAGGGTTGAGGCTGAAGCTGAAGCTCCAATACTTTGGCGACCTGATGCAAAGAACTGACTCATTGGAAAAGACCCTGATGCTGGGCAAGATTGAAGGCGGGAGGAGTAGGGGACCGACAGAGAATGAGATGGTTGGATGGCATCACTGACTCAGTGAACATGAGTTTGAGCAAGCTCTGGGAGTTGGTGATGGACAGGGCAGCCTGGTGTGCTGCAGTCCATGGGGTCACAAAGAGTTGAACATGACTGAGCAACTGAACTGAACTGAACTGCCTGTTAGTGTATGTGTGTGTGCATACTAAGTCACTTCAGTCATGTCCAATTCTTTGTGGTCCTGTGGACTGTAGCCCTCCAGGCTTTTCTGTCCATGGAATTCTCCAGGCAGGAATATTGGAGTTGGTTGGGTTGCCATTCCCTGCTTCAGGGGATCTTCCAGACCCAGAGATCCAACTGGCATCTCTTATATCTCCTGCATTGTAGGCAAATTCTTTACCACTGAGACACAGAGGAAGCCCATGTTAGCGTATACGCACACATATTTTACATTGTGTTATTAGGCTAAAACCTTAATTGTGAATTATAAAGCCATTTAAAAAGCTTTCTATTAGTATAATAAATATAAACATTTTATTTGAAATATTTAATTTGAAAGTTTAAATATTATCTTTAAATCATAGTTTTGAGAAATTAATCCAGAATAATAATTCAAAACAGCATAGAAATATTATAATCATATTTTTATTTTCATAAATTGCCATCTTGTGATTGAAGCTTACTAATAAACCAAATCTATAATGTAAAGTATATGTTATATTACAGTTGTTTACCCAGTGTGAAATTTTGTATTTAATTATTTTTTCTATTGATTCTTATTCAAATATAGAGAATGATGAACTTAGATAAGAATTTGCCATAAACATTGTTTATTTTCATCATGTATGTCTTGACTTAGGACGGGCTTTCTAGAAATAATAAGAAAAATCCTTGTTTTCTATGTCTTTGGTTTGATTTGATTTGGTCTTTTATCCTCCTTTGGGCATCTCTTCAATTTCTCCATATTGCCTGCACCATTGTATATGTTGGTACACTATATTCTTGACTTTTTCTCACTTGCTTTTTTTTTTTTAAATCAAACTTCAGAGTGTACTAAGATTAGACCAGTTCTCTTAGATGGCTTCAATTGAAACCTGGCTCTACAATTTGTTAACTGTGTGGTTTTGGGATATAGACCTTTCTGTGCCCCAATTTCCTCTTCTGTCAGATACAAATAATTATTGTTTTATTTCATTATTTTCATCATAGAGTTATTATTAGTATTACATTTGATGATCTATTTCAAAAGGTTAGAATACTGCCTTCATATACACAATGAATATTACCCATTAATAACTGAAATTGATTGTTTCATTAAACATCTAGTTTCTTCTGAATTTCATTGGTTTGGAGTAGAATTAGAATAAAACCTATATTTAAAATATAGTAAATTCAGGAGCAGATTGAGAGAGAGGTAAGTTTTAAGCAATCAGTTTCTGTGGAAGACTTCAGATTATACTAAAATACTTTAATAATTTGTCCTTTCTCAGGGCTTCACATGGACAAAGATTTGATACTTTTTTCCTCACTTTCTTTTCTTTTCCTACTACTCTATTTTGTAGCAGAAAAATGAGCAACAGTGATCAGCATTGAACCTGTCATTTAACTAGTAGAGATGGTAAGAGTGAAATGAAAAACCTGGACCTGAGAGTGTCTTCTTATCACCCTGCTGTAGCAATTTTGCCAGAGGGAGTAACATGGCAATTGTGCCATCACCTTGTAGGAACCTTTCTACCTACAAAAATAAAACTTCTAAGACACTGATAAGAAAAATAGAAAATATGTAACTGTAGTTCATCCTGCTGGGGGTGGAGAGCAGGAGGGTATGCACTAGACCTTGGACTGGCATATAGAAGCCTGGGGTGGGGGGTCAATGTGCCTCAGTTTCTTCCCCAACATCAGCTGAATGTTTTATAATATCTGAAAATTGAGGGGGCTTCCCTGGTGGCCCAGACAGTAAAGAATCCGCCTGCAATACAGGAGACGTGAGTTTGATCCCTGGGTTGGGAAGATCCCCTGGAAAAGGAAATGGCAGCCCACTCCAGTACTCTTGCCAGGAGAATCCCTTAGACAGAGGAGTCTGGCTGGCTACAATCCATGGGGTTGCAAAGTCGGACATGACTGAGCGACTGACACACAATTGAAAAATTGTTGGCAAAAAGTAAGTCAATAAATGTGCACTCTCAAAATAATGATAATTTTACCAATAAAATACAGCTTAGAATTAATTTAAGTAAATTAAATTAGATAGAGCAATTTATGAGTATCAGATTTGTCCTGGGGCCTCTGTAATTCTAGAGTCTCCACCTCTAGACTTACCATAAAACTGTCTCTCAAATAATTGTCCAAGAAATTTCATGGACATACTGGGAGCAAATAAAAATATATTTAACCAGATAAAAAATTTAGGTAACAACTATAAACCAGCCTTGTTCTGAGTACTTGGGGTAATTCAGTGACTAATGAAGTCAATGCAATTTATATTCTGCAGGTAAATTAGAAAGAGATGGTCAATACCGAAATATCATTGCTTATATTCTTTGCAGCCAAAGATGGAGAAGCTCTATACAGTCAGCAAAACCAAGACAGGGAGCTGACTGTGGCTCAGATCATGAACTCTGTATTGCAACATTCAGACTTAAACTGAAGAAAGTAGGGAAAACCAGTAGACCATTCAGGTATGACCTAAATCAAATCCCTTACAATTATACAATGGAAGTCACAAATAGATTCAAGGGATTAGATCTGATAGAGTGCCTGAAGAACAATGGCCAGAGGTTTGTGACATTGTACAGGAGGGAGTGGTCAAGACCATTCCCCAAAAAAGAAATGCAAAACAGCAAAGTGGCTGTCTGAGGAGGGCTCACAAGTAGCTGAGAAAAGAAGAGACACATAAGACAAAGGAGAAAAGGAAAGATATATTCATCTGAATGCAGAGTTCCAAAGAATAGCAAGGAGAGATAAGAAAGCTTCCCTCAGTGATCAATGCAAAGAAATAGAGGAAAACAATGGAGTGGGAAAGACTATAGATCTCTTCAAGAAAATTAGAGATACCAAGGGAACATTCATGCAAAGATGGGCACAATAAAGGACAGAAATTGTATAAACCTAATAGAGCAGAATATATTAAGAAGAGGTGGAAAGAATACACAGAAGAACTATACGAAAAAGATCTTAACGACCCAGATAACCACAATGGTGTGATCACTCACCTAGAGCCAGATATCCTGGAGTATGAAGTCAAGTGGGCCTTAGGAAGCATCACTACGAACAAAGCTAGTGGAGGTGATGGAATTCTAACTGAGCTATTTCAAATCCTAAAAAATGATATTGTGAAAGTGCTGCACTCAATATGTCAGCAAATTTGGTAAACTCAGCAGTTGCCACAGGACTGGAAAAAGTCAGTTTTCTTTCCAATGCCAAAGAAAGGCAATGCCAATGAGTGTTCAAATTACCACACAATTGCAGTCATCTGACATGCTAGCAAACTAATGCTCAAAATCCTCCAAGCTAGGGTTTAACAGTCTTTGAACCAAGAACTTCCAGATGTCAAGCTGGATTTAGAAACAGCAGAGGAACCAGAGATCAAATTGCTAACATCCATTGGATCATCAAAAAAGGAAGAGAGTTCTAGAAAAACACCTACTTCTGTTTATTGACTAGCCAGAACCTTTGACTTTTGGATCACAACAAATTGTGGAAAATTCTTAAAGAGATGGGAATACCAGGCCACCTTACATGCCTCCTGAGAAATATGTGTGCAGGTCAAGAAGCAACAGTTAGAAATGGATATGAAACAGTGAACTGATTCCAAATTGGGAAAGGAGTGCACAAGGTTGTATATTGTCACCCTGTTTATTTAACTTATATGTAGAGTATATCACACAAAATCCCAGGCTGGATGAAGCACAAACTGGAATCAAGATTGTTGGGAGAAATATCAATATCCTCAGATATGCAGATGTCACCACCCTAATGACAGAACTTGAAGGGGAACTAGAGAGCCTGTTGATGAAAGCGAAAGAGGAGAGTGAAATAGCTGGCTTAAAATTCAACATTGAAAAAACTAAGATCATGGCATCCTTTCCCATCACTTCGTTGCAAATCGATTAGAAACAATGGAAGCAGTGACAGACTTTATTTTCTTGGGCTCCAAAATCACTACAGATGGTGACTGCAGCCATGATATTAAAATATGCTTGCTTCTTGGAAGAAAAGCTATGAAAAACCTAGATAACATATTAAAAAGCAGAGACATTAGTTTGCTGACAAAAATGCATCTAGTCAAAGTTATGTTTTTTCCAGTAGTCATGTATGGATGTGAGCGCTCGAACATAAAGAAAACTGAGCGCTGAAGAATTGATGTTTCTGAACTATGGTTTTGGAAAAACTCATGAGAGTCCCTTGGGCTGTAAGATAATCAAACCAATCACTCTTAAAGGAAATCAGTCCTGAATGTTCATTGAAAGGGCTAATGCTGGAGCTGAAGCTCCAATACTTTGGCCACCTGGTGTGAAGAATTGACTCATTGGAAAAGACCCTGATGCTGGGCAAGATTGAAGGTGGGAGGAGTAGGGGACTGACAGAGGATGAAATGGTTGGATGGCATCACCGACTCGATGGACATTGATTTGAGCAAATTCCAGGAGTTAGTGATGGTCAGGGACTCCTGGCCTGCTGCAGTCCATGGGGTCACAAAGAGCTGGACATGACTGAGCCACTGAACTGAACTGAACTGAGTAGAATGCTACGAATAGAAAAGTGTGATTGATACCATTTAATTTCCACTTTAAAAAATACTATTTACTTCCTTTTAGCAAACACATTTTATTTGTACAAGAGAGAAAACATGGATTGATGTTGGTAAAATATTAATTTTGTTCCACTGAGAAATGATAGAGCATGGATAGATAAGTCAACCAAAAATATAGGGAGAAATAGACAAATATTTTATACATATAAAGTTATTAGCTTGGTCTTCTTGGTGGCTAGGTGGTAAAGAGTCTGCCTGCAATAAGGGAGACCTGGGTTAGTCTCCGGGATCAGGAAGATCCCCTGAAGAAGGGATTGACTACCCACCCCTGTATTCTTGCCTGGAGAATTCCATGGGCAGAGAAGCCTGGTGGGCTACACTCCATGGGGTCACAAAGAGTTGGACACGACTAGAGCAACTAACACTTTCACTTCAATGTTGATAGCATAGTGACTGGCACAACATTAATACTCAAATATATAACTACTGTTAACTTTGTTAACATGATTGCTATCTTCAAAGAATGCAATATCTTTCTTAAAAATTTTGAAAAATATACATACTCTTAAGTTCAGCAAACTTGAATTGGAGGAGGGAGACACTACAATTTTATTAAGAAAAAAATCATTCAAAGTTCATATAAAAGCCAATGATATCCTGCAAAACCATTCTATTCAATATCATTTAAGATAAATATTTTGATTACTAGTTAAATTCCAAGCATATGTGGGCTTCCCTGGTGGCTCAGATGGTAAAGAATTTGTCTGCAATGCAAAAGACCAAGCATATATCTAAATCTTGTCTTTTATAAAATAGATCAACAGATTCACTCAGATTTTAAAATTTCCATTTTCAAGTAAATTTGGCTCAAGTTTTATAATTTTAGATATGGTAAAACACTCCAACATATTTATAAAAATAAACACAAGACAAAAATGACTGTTCAGCGATCTGGCCTATGAAATAGAACAGGGAGAAACTCCTCAAAAACATATCAGATTTAAATATGAAATTGAGAAATCTTTGTTTCTATAATTTACAATAATTCTTTGACAAAATGAGTTCCAGTGGACAGTGCATCACTATGAAATGGAAAGATTTGGAAAGGATAATTGGTACACAAACTGGCTAATATGTTTTATTAAAATTGAAGATTCCCCTTAGGCAATTGAGTGGACAATGAAAGAGATTTAACTAAATGATATAGATTGAAAAATCATCAATATACCTGGGGTGTAATTGACCTAAGGAGATTAGATACTGTCACCTTGGGAGAAAGTATACATTTTTAAAAGAAGAGTAGAAGCCTAGGGAGCTCTGATATTAAAGTAACTGATAGAGAAATAAGAGGCCATGTGATAGATGGGTAAGAAGTTTTAGACAGCTAAAAGGGTAATCAGGAAAATATTTCACAAGAAGCCAAAGAAGAGGGAAGTAATGAGTTAATAACAATGCCATCTGTCACTGAGAGACTCAGTTAAAAATACTGAACAAGTGTGTGTCCTCTAGGAAGTTGAGCTCAGAAGAAAGGCTTGAGCTAGGAATGTTGAGCTCAGAAGAAAGGGTTCAATGGAAAGTATGAAGAAAAATAAAGATCTCAGTCCGTTGAAGGATGACTGGGAGATAAATAAGTAGAAACATTAAACAAAGATACATTTTCTGAGGAATTTGGAAAGGGAAGAGGAAAAACTTACTTTTAGAAAAGAATAGTTAATAGGCCAAGATAAATTTAGTTTATCTTTCTATTTGAAGGTGGATGGTGTTGGCTTCAATCTTACATGGACTTTTAGGATAATATTGGAGAGAGATTTATCAGCTTAAGTGAACTCAAGTAAAGACCCTGAGTTAAGTAAAAGATAGGATCAAGTACCCAAGTGAATGGAGTAGCTATTTTGCATGAATTATTACAGTGATTTTTGATCCTAACTATGCATTAGAATTACCTATCGAGCAAGTAAATAAGAATCTTGGGGTTGGGGCTGATTTGTGTGAAAATGTTAGTTGCTCAATTTTGTCCACCTCTTTGCTACCCCATGGACTGTGGCCTCTGTTCATGGAATTCTCTAGGCAAGAAAACTGGAGTGGGTTGCCATTCCCTTCTCTAGGTCATCTTCTGGATCCAGGGATCAAATCAAGGTCTCCCACATTGCAGGCAGATTCTTTACCATCTGAGCCATCAGGGAAGCCCGGGGCTGATTTATAGTTGTTTTAAAAGGCTCTACACAGATTCCTGATACTCAGTCCATGTTGAAACGTAGGTTATAGGATTTTGGAAATTTTGAGGGCAATCATACCCTGAATATTCTTTCTTTTTAAAATGTAGTAGCATTGAAGTTTGCCTTCTGAGAGTAATAATGATAATAATCACATGGATGGGGACTTGAGAACAGCAGTGGAGGTTAAAAATGAAATATGAACAAGGACAAGGGTTATGTAAAATAGAAAAAAATGAGATGGTAGCTGCTATCTTAGTACTGAAACCATAGTTTTAAATTGCAAATTTCTAGGCTTATTTCTGGACTTGTTATGTCAAAAACTCTGGGAGTGACACCCAGCAGTCAACTGTCTTTAGGGACTCCCAAATCACACTAAACTTTGAGAACGATGACTTTGCTGATCCTGAATGTCTGGATCATGCTGTTTCTAATTTCCATCTCAGAGAATTCAGGAAGAGGTGGGCAAGGTCTGAACAGTCTTTTGGAGATTTAGGGCCCATCTCATGACATATTCACTGACTTGAAAGGAGAATATCTACTTTTAAGGTTTTCTTCTCTTTTATTTTATAACATTTTTAATTAAAATATATATAAACAAAGGTTACAACTTAAAAGTGTACAGCTAGATACATTTTCACAAAATAAACATATCTGTGGTGCTAGAACCCAGATGGGGAATAGAATATTACTAGACATTTCTTGAGTATTCCCTCCTGGTCATTATTTGTCCTTCCCTGAGACTAAGCTTCCCTCTGAATTTCTAGCACCATATTATTTTTTGCACATTTTCAATTATATAAAATGGAATATTATGGTATATACTCTTCAGTGTTATTGTGACTCATCATATTGCTTTATATAGTAATAGTTTCTTCATTTTCACTGATAGTTCCTTCATTATAGGACTAAACCGCCATTCACATATATGTTATATTTTTGATGAACATTTAGGTTCTTTCTGGATTTGATTATTATAAATAATTAATCCATGAACATTTTTATAAATATCTTTCAGTGCATCTGAGAAAATACTTAACAGTAGAAACATTGTCATATGGTATTTCGAGTTTTATTAGATAGCAGCCAATAACTTTTCCAAAGTGACTGTACTAATTTAGAGTTATCAGGGGGATACAGAAATTTGGTTTGTTTCATTTTCTTACTAAGCTTTTACATTATCAATTTTTGTCATTTTAAGCTTTCTAGTGTGTGTGTAGTAGAGAGTTACTGTGATTTTAATTTTAATCTCCTTGATGACTATTGAGTACCTTTCTTATATGTCCATTGGCAGTTCCTCTGCTTTCAATTGTGAGATGCCAATTATAGTGTTTTGTCTATTCTTCTATTAAGTTGTTTGCTTGTTACTTAATGATTTGTAGTTTTTTATATATTTTGGGTGAAACCTCATCAATTATGTATATTGGAAGTATCTTCCACTTTGTGCCTGGATTCTCCTAGTGAAATCACTTAAAGAATAGAATTCCTAATTTTTATATAGTGTAATACGCCTATTTAAGAAAACTTGGACAATCCTAAGGATATTTTACATTGTTTCTGAATCTGAGGGCTTCCCAGGTAGTGCTAGTGATAAGGAATCTACCTGCCAACGCAGGAGATGCAGGAGACATCGGTTAGATCCCTGGGTCGAGAGATCCATGGGGATGGAAATGGCTACCCACTCCAGTATTCTTGCCTGGAAAATCCCATGGACAGAGGATTGTGACTGATTACAGCCCACTGTGTTGTACAGAGTCAGGCATGACTGAGCACACATGCAGAATCTGAATTGTTTCACCTTTTTAATTTAAATCTATGGTTCAAATGTGGATATCCAGTTGATCGAGCACCATTTAATGAAAGATGTTCTATTCCCACTGCTCTGCAGTGCCGCTTTTGTCACAAATCAAATGTTTAAGTGTATTTGTGTGTATGCAGGTGTGTATTTTTCTGGTCTTTTTTCTGTTCCATTGGTTGACTGATCTATATTTACTTTTAATCCCTCATTGTTTTGATTAGTGTAGCTTTATAATAATAAGTCTTAATGCTGGTAACTTAAATTTATTTTCCTCTTTAAGATTATTTTAGATATGCTTTTTAGCTTTTTGAATTTCTAGATAAACTGTAAAAATAGTTTGTCAGTTTACATACTTGTATCCACACATGCACACATACACATTCCAAAATTTTGATTGGGATTATACTAAAATTACAGATTAATCTGGGGAGAATTGACATTTTTAGGTTACTGTTTGAAAACATGGAATGTCTATTTATTTACATAGATCTAAATTTTCTTTCAAAAGTAAATTTAAAACTTCACTCAGGCTTTTCTTGTTTTACTACTTTCATTCCTAGATATTTGAAATTTTATCCTATTAGAAATTATGTTTTTAAAAATCTCAGCTTCTAATTGTTTAGTGCTCATATATTTTTGAATATTGCCCTTGTGTTCAGTAGTCTTGCTTAATTCACACATTAAGTCAATATTTTTTGGATGATTCTCTTGACTACTCCACATATGTAATTCTGCCATCTGCAAATGAGTTTGTACCTTATTGAAGTAAAATATGGAGAAAAGTTTAAAAATGAGGTAACTCCCATACTGAACAGCAATAAGCATTTTCTGTTTATGCTTGTCTTTTTATTATAAAGCTTTTGACATACAACATACAGTTTGTTCTTAAAATTTTGAGGTAACTCCCATACTGAACAGCAATAAGCTTTTTCTGTTTATGCTTGCCTTTTTATTATAAAGCTTTTGACATACAACATACAGTTTGCTCTTAAAATTTATTTGGAAAATCTTCTCATCCTTCTACTTTGTTTTGACTTTTTGTTCTAATTATCAATTATCCTCTTTTGGAATAGTGATAATATTGGAATATAATAGTGATAATAGTGGACTCTAACTTGTGTTTTCTTTTTATGCTACTCCACAGATGGCTCAGAAATTAGACTTTAATTTGGTGATTAGCTTAAATAGATGTATATATTAATTTATTTCATATTTAATTCAGTGAATTCATGTAAATCTCTACTATATGTCAGCCTTTCTTTAATAATACAGATGTGATATGAACAAAAATAGATGCATCATCTGTCCATTGATGAAAGTTGAATGTTAATGTCCTCCACTACTATTGTGTTCCTGTTGATTTCTCCCTTCATGGCTAATCATATTTGCCTTCTATATTGAGGTACTCCTATGTTGGGTGCCTATATGTTTACAATTGTTATGTCTTCTTTTTTTGATCACTTGATCATTATATAGTGTCCTTCTTTATCTCTATAACAGTCTTTATTTTACAGTTTATTTTGTATGATATGAGTATTGTTACTTCGGTTTTCTTTTGATTTCCATTTGCATGGAATATCTTTTCCATCCCCTCACTTTCAGTCTGTATGTGTCCCTTGGTTTGAAGTGAATCTCTTGTAGATAGCATATATGTGGTCTTGTTTTAGTATCCATTCAGCCACTCTCTGTCTTTTGGTTGGAGCATTTAATACATCTACGTTTAAAGCAATTACTGATTATATATTATATTATTGTGATTATTATTAATTTATTAATTATTGATATCAACCACAATTATAATTTATTAATATCAAGGTTAGTTATTATGATTATATATTATATATAATTAACATATATATATATATTGGTATAGATATAATAAGGGAAAACAGGGCTTTTAGATGACGCATTAGACCAGATAGACTTAATTGTTATTTATAAGGCATTCCATCCAAAAGCAGCAGAATTCACATTCTTCATTTGTGCACATGGAACATTCTCCAGGATTCACCACACGCTGGCTACAAAGTGAGCTTCGATAAATTTAAGAGAACTGAAGTCATATCAAACATCTTTTCTGACCATGAAGCTATGAGATTAGTAATAAACTACAAAAAAAGCTGTATAAAACAAAAACACATGGAGGCTAAACAATTTGCTACTGAATAGGGTTTCCCTGGTGGCTCAGATGGTAAAGAATCTGGCTGCAATATAAGAGACCTGAGTTTGATCCCTGGGTTGGGGAGATTCCATGGAGAAGGAAATGGCAGCCCACTTCAGTATTCTTACCTAAAGAATTCCATGGACAGAGGAACTGGTGGGCTGCAGTCTGTGGGGTCACAAAGAGTTGGATACAACTGAGCGTATAACACTTTTAATTTCAACCAGTGGATCACTGAAGAAATCAAAGCAGAAATAAAAAACACCTAGAGAACGAAATGAAAATGAAAGCACAATGATTCCAAACCTATAGGATGCCACAGAAGCAGTTCTAATGGGGAAGTTTATAGCAATACGGTCTTACATCAGGAAATAAGAAAAATCACAAACAACCTAACCTTACACCTCAAGCAATAATAGAGAGAAGAACAAGCAAAAGCTAAAATTGTTAGAAGGAAAAAAAATTAAAAAATTACAGCAGAAATAAATTAAGTAGAAATGAAAATATTAGCAAAGATCCATGAAACTAAAAGCTGTATTTTTTGGAGAAAACAAACAAAATTGATAAACTTTTAGCTAGACTCATCAAGAAATAAAGAGAATAAAAAATATGAACAGACCATTTAGAAGTACTGAAATTGCAACTGTGATTAAAAATTTCCCAACAAACTCACAGCTAACATTGAGCAAACTCAATGAACAAGAGTGGCAAGAGTGGACATCCTTGTCTTATTCCTGGTTTTAGAGGAAATGCTTTCAGCATTCCAATATTCTTGCCTGGAGAATCCCCATGGACAGAGGAGTCTGGTGGGACACAGTCCATGGGGTCACAAAGAATTGGACACGACTGAGTGATTAAACACAGCACATTCATCATTGAGTATGATGTTAGCTGTTGGTTCATCAGCTATGGCCTTTATTATGTTGAGGTGTGTTCCCTTCTATGTCTACTTTCTGAAGAGTTTTATCATAAATGGGTGCTGAATTTTGTCAAAAGCTTATTCTGTATCTATTCAGATGATCATATAGTTTTTATTCTTCAATTTGTTGATGTTATATATCACACTGATGGATTTGCAGATATTGAAAAATTCTTGCATCCCTGGGATGAGTCTGTCTTGATCATGATCCTTTTAATGTATCATTGGATTCAGGTTGCTAGTATTTTGTGTCTATGTTCATCAGTGACATTGGCCTGTAATTTTCTTTTTTGTATATGTTTGTCTGGTTGTGGTATCAGGGTGAATGTGGCCTCATAGAATATGACTGGGAGTTTTCCTTCCCCTGCAATTTTTTATAACAGTTTCAGAAGGATGAGTGTTAGCTCTTCTATAAACTAGTGAACCAGTGAAGTTGCTCAGTCGTATTTGCTTTTTTGCGATCCCGTAGACTATAGTCTACCCGACTTCTCCATCCACAGAATTTTCCAGGCAAGAGTACTGGAGTATGTTGCCATTTCCTTCTCCAGGGGATCTTCTCAACCCAGGGATCAAACCCAGGCATCCTGCATTGCAGGCAGATGCTTTACTGTCTGAGTCATCAGGAGGAATTTGCCTGTGAAACCATCTAGTCCTCCATTTTCTCTTAAGATCAGGAACAAGACGAAAGTGCCCAATTAGACCACTTTTATTCAACATAGTCTTGGAAATACTAGCAAAATCAATCAGAGAAGAAAAAGAAATGAATGGGATCCAAATTGGAAAAAAAGTTAAACTGCCATTGTTTGCAGATGACGTGATACTAGACATAGAAAATCCTAAAGACACTACCAGAAGACTAACTAGGCCTCATTGATTAATTTGGCAAAGTTGCAGGATATAAATTAATACACAGAAATCTGTTGTATTTCTGTAACCTAACAATGAAAGATCAGGAAGAGAAATACAAAAAGTGATCCCATTATCATTGTATCAAAAAGAATAAAATACCCTTGGAGTAAATACCCTACTAAGGAGACAAAAGACCTTTATTGAACTCCCAAAACTATAAGATGCTGTTGAAAGAAATTGAATATGAGACCAACAGATGAAAATATAGTCCCTTTTCTTGGATTGAAAGAATCAATTTTGTCAAAATGACTATACTACCCAAGGCAATCTACAGATTCAGTGCAATCTCTATCAAATGACCTATGGCATTTTTCACAGAACTAGAACCAAAAAATCTTAACATCTGTATGGAAACCAGGAGACCTTAAATGGCCAAACCAGTCTTGAGAAAGAAAAATGGAGCTGGTGGAATCAGGCTCCCTGATTTCAGGCTATACTACAAAGGTATAGTCATCAAAACAGTATTGTACTGGCACAAAAATAGAAATATCCTGATCAACAGAGTAGGATAGAAAGCCCAGAAATAAACCCACACACCTGTGGTCAGTTAATTTACAACAAAGGAGGCAACACTTAACAGTGGAGGAAAGAGTCTTTTCAGTGAATGGTGCTGGAAAAGCTGGATGGCTGCATGTAAAAAAAATGAAATTAAAACATTCTTTAACACCATACACAAAAATAAATTCATAATGGATTAAGACCTAAGTAAAAGACTGGATATTTTGTAATTCTTAGAGACAAACATAGACAGAACACTCTATGACATAAATTACAGCAATATCTTTTACAATCTGTCTCCCAGACTCATGGAAATAAAAATGAAAATAAACAAATGGGACCTAATTAAACTCAAAAGCTTTTGCACAGCAAAGGAAACCATAAATAAAATGAAAAGAAGACCCACAGAATGGGATAAAATATTTATAAATGAGGCAGTTGATAAGGGATTAGTCTCGAAAATTTACAAACAGTTCATGTGGCTGAATATCATCAAAAATAAATAAATAAATAAATGGCAATAAAAAAATGGACAAAGACCTAAATAGACATTTCTCCAAAGAAGACATACAGATGACCAAGAGCCACATGAAAAGATGTTCAACATCACTAATTATTAAAGATATGCAAATCAAAACTAGAATGAGTTATCACCTCACACACCTGTAAGAATGGCTATCACCAAAAAGTTGAAAAACAATAAATGCTAGAGAAGGTGTGGAGAAAAGGGAACACTCTTACACTGTTTTTGGAAATTGGTACAGCCACTGTGGAGAACATGAAGGTTCCTTAAGAAACTAAGAGTAGAGCTACCATATCTTTGTTGTTCAGTCACTAAATCATGTCCAACTTTTTGTGAACTCATGGACTGCAGTATGCCAGGCTCCTCTGCCCTCCACTATCTCTTGGAATTTGCTAAAATTCATGTTCATTGATTTGGTTTTGTTATCTAACCCATCTCATCCTCCGTTGCCCTCTTTTCCTTTTGTCTTCAGTCTCTCCCAGCATCAGGCTCTTTTCCAATGAGTAGGCCATTCGCATCAGGTGGCCAAAGTATTGGAGCTTCAGTTTCAGCATTGGCCATTCCAATGAATATTCAGGGTTGATTTCCTTTAGGATTGATTGGTTTGATCTCTTTGCAGTCCAAGGGACTCTCAAGAATCAATGTTCTCAAGCACCACAATCTGAGAACAACAATTCTTTGGTGCTCAGTCCTCTTTATGGTCCAACTCTCATATCCTACATGACTACTGTAAACACCATAGCTTTGACTATACTCACCATTGTCAGCAAAGTGATGTCTCTGCTTTTAATATGTTCTCTAGGTTTGTCATGGCTTTTCTTCCAAGGAGCGAGTCTTTTAATTTCATGGCTGCAATTGCTGTGTGCAGTGATTTTGGAGCCCAAGAAAATAAAATCTGTCACTGTTACCACTTCTCCCCTGTCTATTTGCCATAAAATGATGGGACCAGATAGCATGATCTTAGTTTTTTTATTGTTGAGTTATAAGCCAGCCTTTTCGCTCTCTTCTTTCACCCTCATCAAGAGGCTGTTTAGTTCCTTTTCACTTTTTACCAGTAGGTTGGTATCTGCATATCTGAGGTTGTTGATATTTATTCCAGCAATCTTAATTCTAGCTTGTGAGTCATCCAGCCCAGCATTTCACATGATATACTTTGCATGTAAGTTAAATAACAGGGTGACAATATACAGCCTTGACATGCCCCTTTCCCACTTTTGAACCAGTCTGTTTGTTCCATGTCCAGTTCTAACTGTTACTTCTTGTCCTACATACAGGTTTCTCAGGAGACAGATAAGGTGGTCTGGTATTCCCATCTCTTTAAGAATTTTCCACAGTTTGTTGTGATCCACACAGTCAAAGTTTGTTCTGGCCCATCCATGTACACATTGGTATATTTAAAATAAATAGCCAACAAAGATTTAAAAAAAAAAGGTTCAATCCCTGCCTTTTTAGAGCTTACAAATTAGAGGGAGACAGAGGTTTCAAATACTAACCCAGAAAAATACCTTTCATCAAGAAGTGGCCTTTAAGGTCACCCAAGGCCACAATATCCAGATAGAATAAGAAGAAAAAATGTCAGTGTTTTTGTGGGAAGTTTTTATGAGCAAAGTATTCAATGTTAATACACTTCACTGCCATTCTATTAACGAGAATTCAGTTACATGCCTTAACCTAGATGTGAGGAGCATTAGAAAGTTTGCTGTTCTTGCGAAGCTGTCTCCCAACAATAACCTTACATTTGAAGATGGAACAGGGATTTTAGTGCTTGGCTAGTTGTTTCTCCACATCAAGATGCCAAGATGCATGTGCTTCTACATCTGGATTTTTAGTTTTTATCAAATTTGGAAATCTTTTTCTCTTCAAATATTTTTCTATGGTTCCTCCCTTCCCCACAAACTTTTTGGAATTTTAGTATAATGCATGTTAAGCTGCTTCATATTTTCCTACAGGAGAAAAAATATTTTTAAGTTCTTCTATTTTCTTTGCTTCATTTTGAATAATTTCTATTGATCTGTGTTCAAGTTTTCTATATTTTATTCTGTAGTATCTAATCTGCTCTAAGGCCCATTGAGCAATTATTTTTATTCCTAATAATGTATTTTGATCTGAGTTTCATTTGGTTTTAATTTATATCTTCTCTTCCTTTTCTCAGGATATTCACTGTGTTTACTTTTTCTGTAAATAACTATGTAGTAAATATTTTAGACTTTCCTTAGCATATGTGGTCTCCATCATATATTTATCTTTAATTCTAGTCTATTTTTCATCTGTTTTTATAATCCTTTAAAATTATAAAAATCATTCTTAGCTCTCAGGTGATACCAAAACAGGCACAGGCTAGATATAGTAAAATACAGTTAAAATATCTGTTATATAGTTTTTGTCTGCTAATTCCATCATCTCCACATTTTTTCTCTGTTTCTATTAACTGATATTTCTCTGAATAATTGGTCATAATTTTCTGCTTCTTGAGATGGCTAATCACTTTTTACTGGATGTTGAACTTTGTGAATTTTAAATTACTGAGTGTCTGGATTTAGTTTTCTTCTTTAAAGAAATGTTGGGCATTCATCTGTCATATAGTGAATATATATTTGGTTCAGTTTATGTTTTCTGAGCTTTAATTTGTTAAGGCAGTTCTAGAGTAATCTTCAGGGATGGTTTAACTCCTCTACTGAAAGTGTATCCCTTCTACATTTGCTGCTAAGTATACTGGCTATTTAAAGGGGACTCTTCATTCTTGCCAAAGGAAATTGAAAAATATCCAGCCATGCCTCTCTCTTGGAACCTTTCAGGCCACAGATCTCTGGACTTTCTTTGACTAACTCCTTGGAATTTTCCCCTTTGCATGCATTTGTTAGTATTTAGCACCTATCCAGGGACAACCATGAAGATTTTATAAATTCTTTTTCTGCAGAGCTCCCTTTACTCTGGGATTCTGTCTTTCGGCTTGCAGGCACTTCATACTTCCTGCACAATGTCTACTCATTCTAGGGAAAACGTGATGTTCTATTTATAAGCCACTCCTTGGTTTATGGTTGTGAAATTGCTTCTAGACAAAACCCAGGCAATTATGGGAGCCTCCCTCTTTGTTCCTTTCCTTTTTGGGATCACAGTTCTGTATGGCCCTGGCCTAGTGTTTGAAAAAAGATATATTTTGCTTAGTTTTTAAAATTTTTTAAAAAACATGAAAATCTGCTCCCTGTTTTTCTATCATGGCTCCTTCTTGATTTAAAGATTTTATTTTTTCTCCAGATCTTTAGATAATTTACATTATCATTGAATGAATTATTTTTTTTTTAATTTGGAAACTCTGAGAAGTATTGAGTGAAAAAATCCACATATTTATTAATTACTTTCCTCCGTGCATTAACTTACGTTGTCATTTCTAAACATGTCTCTTCAGTAAAAGTCACTCAGTCGTGTCCAACTCTTTGCAACCCCATGGAGAGGAGCCTGCCAGGCTCCTCTGTCCATGGACTTCTTCAGAGCAGGATACTGGAGGAGTTAGCTATTCCCTTCTCCAGGGGATCTTCCCAACCCAGGAATAGAACCCAGGTCTCCTTCATTGCAGGCAGATTCTTTGCTGTTTGAGCCACAAGCATGTTGCTTAAGGAAAGTAAATAAAACTGAGGCAGGACATTTGCTTGAAAACATATTTGAGTATTCAAAACTAAAACTTCAGTGCTGAGATGTCATATTTAGTTTATTTCCATGAGGTGGTCATCTGGATAAAAATGATGAATATTTGTCTTCAAGTTGTTATAAATCAATTTCTCAGGTGAATTTAATTTCATCTGGTTTAGAAAGAACCAGAAGTAGCTTAAGTGAGAGATAAAAATTGAGAAATCCTTTAGTTTTCCTTCATAATGATCAACAACTTTATTTTCTTTAAAACTTGGAAAATTATTTGTTATACCTTGACAAGTGTTATAACTACCTTGTTCCTCAATTTTCTTACCTTGAAAAGTGAAAATGAAAGAGTTAATCACCCAGTCGTGTCCAACTCTGTAACCCCATGAACTGTAGCCCACCAGGCTCCCCTGTCTATAGAATTCTGCAGCTCCAGCAAGAATACTGGAGTGAGTAGCCATTCACTCCTCCAGGGGAATCTTCCTCATCCAGGGATCTACGCTGGTCTATACACTGGTCTCAAAGAATTGCAGGCAGATTTTTTAACGTTGGAGCCACTATGAGAAAAGAGTTTCTTCTTACAAACAAAGATGTATAAGGCTGAACTACTAAATGTAAAGAAAGTAGCTATATATATGGAGCTGCTGCTCTGTATATGTAATAGATAATTAATTAATTTAATATTAAATAGTTTGTCTAATTAGGAGATAGAGCAGTGATCCCTGTCTTGGGAAGGAAAAGAAAACCTCACATAAATGAGAGTTTTACTTGAGTGCTGATGGAATGTTGAAATTTAGTAAGGGAGATTCACAGAATTCCCCAATGTAACATCTGAGGTTGGATTGAATGCTTAGAAGTATCTGGGATTGACCAAGTGTACTCCTCTTCTACAATGTGCAATTCATTTCTTTTTCTGTAAGAAATACACCTATTTCCTGTCACTACCCTCTCCCTCCATCCCTAAGCTCTTTCAGAAGAAACTAATAGCAGGGCAGAGAACAGTATGAGATCAGTATCTGAAAAAATGTGTTACAGTCAACTTGTAGGTTCATTTTGAAACTTTATTTTTGTTTAAGCTGTCAGGTTGGTGGTGTACTCAATATGCCAGCAAATTTGGAAAACTCAGCAACGGTCACAGGACTGGAAAAGGTCAGTTTTCATTTCAATCCCAAAGAAAGGCAATGCCAAAGAATGCTCAAACTACCACACAATTGCACTCATCTCACACGCTAGTAAAGTGGTACTTAAAATTCTCCAAGCCAGGCTTCAGCAATACGTGATCCGTGAACTTCCAGATGTTCAACCTGGTTTTAGAAAAGGCCGAGGAACCAGAGATCAAATTGCCAACATCCACTGGATCATCGAACAAGCAAGAGAGTTCCAGAAAAAACATCTATTTCTGCTTTATTGACTATGCCAAAGCCTTTGACTATGTGGATCACAATAAACTGTGGAAAATTCTGAAAGAGATGGGAATACCAGACCACCTGACCTGCCCCTTGAGAAACCTGTATGCAGGTCAGGAAGCAACAGTTAGAACTGGACATGGAACAACAGACTGGTTCCAAATAGGGAAAGGAGTACATCAAGGCTGTATATTGTCACCTTGCTTATTTAACTTATATGCAGAGTACATCATGAGAAACGCTGGGCTGGAAGAAGCACAAGCGGGAATCAAGATTGCTGGGAGAAATATCAGTAACCTCAGATATGCAGATGACACCACCCTTATGGCAGAGAGTGAAGAACTAAAGATCCTCTTGATGAAAGTGAAAGAGGGGAGTGAAAAGGTTGGCTTAAAGCTCAACATTCAGAAAATTAAGATCATGGCATATGGTCCTATCACTTCATGCAAATATATGGGGAAACCCTGGAAACAGTGGCTGACTTTATTTTTCTGGGCTCCAAAATCACTGCAGATGGTGACTGCAGCCATGAAATTAAAAGACGCTTACTCCTTGGAAGGACAGTTATGACTAATCTAGACAGCATATTAAAAAGCAGAGACATTACTTTGCCAACAAAGGTCCATCTGGTCAAGGCTATGGTTTTTCCAGTGGTCATGTATGGATGTGAGAATTGCACTATAAAGAAAGCTGAGCGCCGAAAAATTGATGCTTTTGAACTGTGGTGTTGGAGAAGACTCTTGAGAGTCCCTTGGACTGCCATGAGATCCAACCAGTCCATCCTAAAGGAGATCACTCCTGGGTGTTCATTGGAAGGACTGATGTTGAAGCTGAAACTCCAATAGTTTGGCCACCTGATGTGAAGAGCTGACTCATTGGAAAAGACCCTGATGCTGGGAAGGATTGGGGGCAGGAGGAGAAGGGGACGACAGAGGATGAGATGGTTGAATGGCATCTCCGACTCAATGGACATGGGATTGGGTAAACTCCAGGAGTTAGTGGTGGACAGGGAGGCCTGGAATGCTGTGGTTCATGGGGTTGCAAAGAGTTGGACACGACTGAGCAACTGAACTGACTGACATGTTTGTGGAAGTTCCAGCTTATAATACTTCAAATGAGTATGATCTCATACTCAAAATCAGAGCAAGTTCAGTTATTTTCAGTATCTGAATAAGTCACACAAATTAAATGTAAATAAAATTTAATTTTAAGCAAAATAAATTTCTGCAAATTACTAAGCTTTTTTCTTCTTAAATGCCAATAATCTTGATTTTATTTTGACTTTTTCCCCTGCTTTATACACAAGAGATTAAATGATATTGTTTCTATAATTTCAGTTATTTTAAAGTGTAGAAACAGGAGCATTTAATGGTAGCTTTATAATATTATAAACAATTAAAATTAGGTTTAATAGCATTTTAAATTTAATAGCTATATTTTTATCAATATATTTGAGTACATGTAGCATTTAGACAGAATTGTTAGTATTTCACACAGGTAATTGGAATAAGTTTCAAGTCAAATGATTAATTTTTTAAAAATTCATGTTCTTAAATGATGACATTGCCCTCATTGATTCTGTTAGCTGTGTTGGTTGTTTCCTTCATGTTTTACAACAGTGTGAGTGACTCTGCAAATTTAACATGCCACTAACATCATTCAGTCTATGTATTGCATTTAAAAAAAAAAAGAAATCACATTTTAAGTCTTAACAACCTAAGCCATTTTTAGAACAAGAGTAGAGAAACCATCAACCTTTTTTATATTCCCAGTATGTTAAATATCTTCATTTTAAAGCCATCATTACTTCTAGTTAACCTCAAGAGAAGTCTAAGATATATAATCACATTGCTTTACTCTTTATATGAAAAATGTTTTTATTAAAAATGGATCTAAGAGAATTATTCTGATTTATTGTGCAATTATGCTGTTTATCTCAAAGTACCTACAAATACCAAACTAATATTTTGAAGATATTGAGACAAAAATATGCTAAACTACTGAATAAATGAGAGATGGTATATCTTTGGAAATAATAAAGCATGAGAAAAATTGACTGGATTCTTGATTCAGTCCCCTAATCTATATCTTCCATTATTTACTTTCTCTTTCATCTTTACAGAGCAGCAAGAATATTTTTAAGACTCAAAACCACTCATGTCATCTCTTTGCTGAAAACTCATTAATAACTTTCCATTGCTCTGAATGCATCCCATAGTCTTGTCAAAAAGGTCCTGTAAGGTCTTGGCAGTTGCATACAGATTTTTCGTTTTTCCAGCTTGGGGAATTTTGAAGAATGCCCATTTCCTCTGGTGAAAAAAAACAAGTGTATGTACTCAAAACAGTTTTCATTTCCTCATATAGTTAATACTTAACTATTCACCCTTCAGGTTTCTAGTCCATCATCACTTTCTCAAATAATCCTTGTTTTTGAATTCTCTAACTATTTCAAAGCCACAAACATACATTATCAGCACTAAACACTCCTTCTTCAAGGTACCTCACAGAAATTTAATTTTATATGTTTTTTTGTTATTTATTTAGAACCTTAATCTCTGCTATATACAGAATTCTTAGTAGGCAGTATCATGCTGACTTAAATAACCACTGTAGCATGAAAGACTAACACAGTTCCTCCTGGTATTTTAGTATATCTCAAAGAACATTTTTTGAATAGATGACCAAATGAATGATCTTTAAACTTCAAAGAAAGTTTATACAAATAACCAATATCACCCCACGTGTATCTTGAGTATGTTCTATTGAATGTTTTATGTTCTGTGGTTCTATTGAATAACTTATATGAGCCCTGCCCTTTCTGTGACATAAGAGACAAAAATACTACAGACAACACTAATCAAATGGGCAAGGCTGGTGACCAGGATAGACTGATGCTGAAAGAATAAAGCTTCTGTCATTGCCAGGATATGTATCAAGGCACTTTGCCCAGAGACCAGGCAATATTATGTAGCAGAGACAGCACAGCACTATGTATCAAAATCTCATGGTTTGTTTGAATTCTGCCTTTACTTGTTCTAACTCTGATCCAAAATGAACTTTTTATTTAGGCAATGCATTCTACTGTAAGATAAAACTGTATTGGTTTTTATAAATATTATAGTAAATCCAGGTTGAATCATAATACAAATGTTATGTCATTCAAATAGGTCACCTAGCCAAAATGTTGCATATCTAACGTGCTAAAAGCAAACTTATTTTCTTGTCAATTACTGATTCTATGATAGTCTCTTTAGTAATGAAGAGATCAAACAAGCGTACTTAACTAAGAACTTGGTACAGGAATTGGCAAGAGCATTGGTCTGAATGCTGGACGATCTCGGTTCCCATGCTTGTTTTCGTGCATGTCAATCATACTTTTGGGTTTAAGTTCTTTTTCTATAAAATAAGACTTTCCCTGGGGTGAACTGTTCTATGAATTACTCTGCATTTCATGTGGCAAGAATTTGGGGTGATGTCTCTCTTCTATGTGCCTAGATTACTTCTTAAAGGAGACCATGCAGACAAATTGAGTTGTTTGCTGTGGAGTTTGGGGGACACAGTGTATTATTAAGACCTTGGCTGAAATATTTAAATATCTGTTGCAAACCAAGAAGGCTACATTTGGGAAGAAATTGCATTTCTACAGAGGATAAATAAATGGGGAATGTTTCCTTGACCATATGCAAGACTTTTGTGAGGGTATTATGGCCTGGAATTATCTTAGATCCTGCCCAAGAGGTCTACCTGTAAGGATAAAGAAATACTGTTGGAAAGGGAGTAGAAGCATACCATTCTAAACACATGGTGTTCTTGGGTTGGTTATTTCTCTCTCTCGGTTCTCTCATTGCAATAAAAATGTGGAACATCTTCTGGAACATCTTCGGACTAAAGAGTTTAAAACAACAGACAAGTTACAGCTCAGTTACAGCTCAAGCAGATATATCGTTACTAAACAGACGCTCCCAAGACATGGGAACAGACCGATCTCAAAGAAGTCATCCTTGCCACTATTCCCTCTTAGATTCCCCACTTTTATATTTCCTGTCTCCTCCGTTTGGTTGTGTCCTCTGCAATATAGGACTTGTACTTACCACCAGTCAAGAAAGGGAATGAAAATGGATGTATGCTGAAGGCCAATTGACAGTTGCAAGTTACATAACAACAGACTCTTGTTATGTATGTCTTCCCATTATTCAGTCTATTATAATCAGATGTATATATGTATAGAATACTTATGAACCCTTAATTGCCTCCTCGCTGCCTATGGTTAAGTGGTTAACCCCATGGTTAGTAACCCCGTGGTTAGTTTGTTTCCACTGTGTGCCTAGGGTTGATGTGCAGGAGCTGGAAAAATCTCTGAGGTTATATCTATTATATCTGTTAGCTCCTCTGGGTGTGTCTGGGATGAGATTTAGAGATTAGCTTGCATCCTTTTTGGCTAGGCCACCTTTGGTTGCTCATGCCTAATTTCCTACCTAATAGTAGGGTGGAGAAAATAAGTAGCCAGCCGGAGAAACAATTCACCCACAACAGGGGAACTGTTTTGGGTACTTCTGAGGGTCCTGTGAAAAGATTTATAATCAAGATGAATCATCTTTTTTAAATTATCTGCCAAAGCCTTTGGAAACCAGTACCAAATCAGTGTGAGGCAAATAATATTCATGTGCCCTGATGTCTTTTATTTCCAAATCTAGGATGAATCATAGGGAACTCAGTAAGTAGGGATAGATGAAAAGAAATTCTAGAGGGGACAATGGGAAAGGAAAGCTGACTTCACTCCCTCACCTCTGCCCCATCTGCCACAAGCCTTAGCTAAGGGGAGCAAAGAATCTTAACCCGAATGAAATCAATTTTTTGTTTGTGATTAACTAGGACTTTTTTTTTATACAGTTCACGAGGTTCTTATAGTACGTATAATGCAGTGGTTTGCCATTCCCTTCTCCAGTGGATCAGATCACATTTTGTTAGAACTCTCCACTATGACCCGTCCATCTTGGGTGGTTCTACATGGCAGGGCTCATAGCTTCATTGAGTTACACAGGCCCCTTCACCATGACAAGAAAAACATCTATCTTTGTTGCATCAACTACACCAAAGCCTTTGACTGTGTAGATCATTAAACTGCAGAAAGCTCTTAAAAAGATTGGAATACCAGACCATCATATATATCTCTTGAGAAACCTGTACATGCCTTAGGAAGCAACAGTTAGAACCCTGTATGGAATAACTGATTGGTTCAAGATAGAGAAAGGAGTATGACAAGGCTGCCTGCTGTCACCCTGTTTGTTTAACCCATATGCTGAACACATCATGAGAAATGTTGGGCCGGATGAGTTACAAGCTGGAATTAAGATAGGCGGAGGAAGCACCAACAATCTCAGATATGTGGATGATATCACTCTAATGGCAGAAAATGCAGAGGCACTAAAGAACCTTTTGATGAGGGTGAAGGATGAGAGTGAAAGAACCAGCTTAAAACTAAAGATTAAGAAAACTAAGATCATGGCATCCAGCCCCATTACTTCATGGCAAATAAAAGGGGAAAGGGTGGAAGTAGAGACAGGTTTCCTCTTCTTGGGCTCTAAAATCACTGCAGATGGTGAAAATAGCCATGAAATAAGAAGATGATTGCTTCTTGGAAGGAAAACAATGATAAACCTAGACAGTGTCTTGAAAAGCAAAGACATTACTATGCCGACAGAGGTCCATGTAGTCAAGGATATGGTCTTCCCAGTGGTCATGTACGGTCATAAAAAAGGCAGAGCAACAAAGAATTGATGCTTTTGAACTGTGGTGCTGGAGAAGACTCCTGAAGTCCTTTGGACAGCAAGATGATCAAATCAGTCAATCTTTAGGGTAATCAACCCTGAATACTCATAGGAAGGACTGATGCTGAAGCTTCAGTATTTTGGTCATCTGCTACTAACAGCCAACTCATTGGACAAGTCTTCAATGCTATGAAAAATTGAGGGCAGAAGGATAAGAGGGCATCAGAGGATGAGATGGCTGAATGACATCACTGATACAATGAACATGAACTTGGGCAGACTTTGGGAGATGGTGAGGGACAGGGAGGCCTGGGGCATTGCAGCCCATGGGGTCACAAAGAGTTGGCCATGATTGGGTGATTGACTGACAACATCCACGACTAGACACACTGATAGATAAATTTATATTTTTGAATTAAAAACGAGTGTTTTTTTTCTTATTCTGAGTATGAACTGAAATGTTTCTCCCTGAGATTTTATCTAGACACAGAAATAAAGAGCTCACAGAACTTGTTTGAGTATGTTATATACCAGTTACACTACAAATATATGATAGTGTAACATTTCATTTCTGAAGCAATACTCAACCTTGGTGTTACCACTGAGAAGACAAAGAGTGGAAATAATTTGTGGTTCTGGGTTGAAAGCTGTAGGACATTTTCACCAGAGGTTAAAATTGACATATTAAGGGAAGACATTGTGTGTTCTGGCAAGAAAATTATAGTAGTATATCTCATAGTCTATACTGGACCACTAGTTCGTTCTAATTACTCAACAAACTTAAAAAAATAGAGAGGGCATCGTGAAAATAAATATCATACTTACTGTAGTGTATGATGAAAATTAAGTTATCTTTTACGAGCAATATATTTATGCTTTTAACTTTTGAATTATGGCGCTAAGTGGATAAAGAGTGGGGCAGAATGAAGCTAATGCTATTTAATGCATACAATTTAATAAGAAAATTGTTCTTAGTACCAAAGCATATTGGCCATTCTATGCCCATTATGGAATAAAATAGAATGCTGCCTATCTCTATTTATTACACTTACAGAGTGTTAGCTATTTCATCAAACAATAATTGGTCATTATAGAGCTAGATATTTCCCCAGACATTTGATTTGAATTGAAGGAATTCCCAGAGTGGCTCAAGACAACAGCATAAATCTTGAGAAATTTTGTTGTACAAATAGGCTAGTAACCTATTGACTGGCCTAAACCACATTAGGATAAGACAAATTTTATAGCTTCAATTTTTTTATAAAACAATGGGCTTTATCTTATGTTTTATCACTAAGCATTGGTGGTCATATAATCTCTCTGTTAACATACTCCATTGGCTAAAAATAGACTTGTGGAGAATCTATGGCCCTTATTGGGAAATGAGAACCGCAGGTCCAAATGTCCAAACGTAACATTAGTAGAAACTTTCCAAATTGAAGAAAAGTATGATTTATAAAATAGAAGGTTCTGAGCCACCTACAATATGAGAAGTTGATATGTCTATTCAACCAGTCACTGATGTCATTGCATTTATAATATTGTGTATACATGTATCATATGAATATGTAGCAAAATATGTTTACATTGCTTGATAGTCATAGGGAATATGTTACGAAAGATGTGTTGCTGAGTATATTATTGTAGTTGCTCTATTATTTCTTTCTAATTAAAGTTTCCTAGATTTGTGATGTATTTGTATTTAAATTGCATTTCCACAAACATTTTCAATAACTTTTGAATGTCAATGACAGAAATTTATTATATTCTTTCCTATTATTTATTTGGTACAAACTACATTAAGGAAATAAAAACAAAGCTGAGACCTATCATGAATATGCACAAAGTGACTCAACATTTCCCATTATAGACCTTAAGAACAATGTTTCTTTTGTTTTACTCCATCATCTAATCAATGAAAAGAAAATCTTAGTTATTTTACTCTGAGCTCTGATTGGAGTATAGGTTTTTATTTACATCATTGCTGTTTCAACCAATAATTATAAAATAATCATGATAGCGCATCCTTCCATCCTTCCTTGCTCAGTCGTGTCTGACTCTGTGATCCCATGGCCTGTAGCCTGCCAGGCTCCTCTGTCTGTGTTGCCATTTGCCATTTCCTACTCTAGGGGATCTTCCCTGCTCAGAGATCAAACCCACCTCTCTTGCGTGTCCTGCACTCTCAGTGTATTCTTTACCACTAGCGCCACCTGGAAGCCCAGTCATGATAGCATTTATATTTATATATGTGATTAAAAATTTTTATGAACTTAACATTTTTTTTAATCTCTATTAGTGTAATGTGCATTTGGTTTCACAACATTTGTCCTGTTATCTTTATTCAGTAATATTAACAGTTGATTTAATCGCATTTCTCTTAATGATTTATATCTGAACATCTCATTTTTGTTTTCAACAGCTGAAGATGCATGTGGAGGAACAATGAGAGGATCTAGTGGCATCATATCAAGCCCTAGTTTTCCTAATGAGTACCATAACAATGCTGATTGCACTTGGACCATTGTAGCAGAACCTGGGGATACAATTTCACTCATATTTACTGATTTCCAAATGGAAGAAAAGTATGATTACTTAGAAATAGAAGGTTCTGAGCCACCTACAATATGGTAAGTAGACAATCTCTATCAACTTAGCATTGATGTAATTGCCTGAGGCAAAATTGGGGTTGAAAAACAACTATATTTGGGCCTTTAAAGAATTAGAAATCTTAAAAAATTAACAGATGCAGGAAAATTATAGGGAGTGATTATCAGAGCTGAGGAAATTTTGAAGATTGGGTACTGATATATAGAGTGGAATTTTGAAAGATGAAGCATCTCACCAACTATTTTTTTATCACTCAATCAATGAAAAATAATTTGATTTTATCAAAACTTATAAAAGGAAATGAGTCATTCCTACAGTTTTCTGTTCCTTAGTGTGTCAGTTCATATTTGGCATTTCTTTTCAAATTAATTGAATAGTCTTGGAAATAATTTGCCTTTGGTTTTGTAAGTAGATCTTTTATATACCCTATTATTTGAAGGCAAAAATTAAACACTATGATATGGGTGAATATGATCTGATCTGTTTCTTTAGAAACTCAATCCATGGTCTCATGAAGTTGCAGAGTTTTCAAAACATAATTTTAGGTTATAATATTTTTTAAAAGAAAATACATCTTTATGCTGTTTTAAAAATTTTAATGCACTGTTATCATTGAAGTGTAAAGTAAAATCAATAATTGAGTGAAGAATGGTGGAATTAGTGAAATGAAGTCATAGGTAAAATCTAGACTAAAAGGGTCTTTTAAGAAATGTAAAAATTTGATATGAATACTGAGAATTTATTGAAGGATTTTTATCAAAATCAATTAAGAGGTTTGCATTTTCAAATGATGATTCTTACTGAAGTATAGAGATTGATTTGAAGTGAGGCTAGATTAGCTATAAGAAAACCTCTTAAGAGGTGATTGCTGTAATTCAAGAAAAAAATCATGATAGCTTGTATTAGGATGATATTGATGGTGAAGAAGTAGAATGCATTGATAGATATTTAGGAGGTATAGTGATAAAGGCCTCTGTAATGAAAAATGCTAAAGAAGGTGGTGTTCTAATAAAACATCATTTTCTGGCTTGCATAAATTGATGAAGGCCAGAGATATACTCACTGAGTTGGAAAATGTTGAAGGAAGGTCAAGTTTTGAATAGGAATGCTATGATTATTGAGAGTTGTTTTAGATATAAGTAGTTTGAAGTCTCTTTGAGACATATTAAAGCCGTCTGATAGACAGTATCTATTTATATGATTCAATAGCTGTGAGTAAGAAGCACAACTGATATGTATTTGATATTGATGGTAATAAAACAAAAAGACATTGATAGAAGTCTAAAACAGAGAGATAGGAGGAAATACAAGGGATAAAGCAAGAGAAGTATGAAGAAGAAAGAATAAGACAACATTGCAGATTGCCATTTAAAGGGCACTAGGTAAATGTGTGTGTGTTTCTTTTGTGACCCCATGGATTGGAGCCCACCAGGCTCCTCTGTGTATGGGATTTTCCAGGCAAGAATACCGAAGTGGGTAGCTATTTCCTTCTCCAGGGGATTTTCCTGACTCAGGGATCAAACCCAGGTCTCCTGCATTGCAGGTGGATTCTTAACCGCTGAGCCACCACAGAGGCCCATATGTGATATGCAAACATATAAATCAGATATACACACACATGTACACATTAGTGTGTGTATATATATACACACACATATATGGTATATTATCTTTCATATGTTTGGAATATATACATTATATATATGTATATGCTAATGGCTTCCCTGGTGGCTCAGCAGTAAATAATCCGTCTGCCAATGCAGGAGACATGGGTTCATTCCCTGGGTCGGGAAGATCCCCTAGAGAAGGAAATGGCAACCCACTCCAGTATTTCCACCTGGAAAATCCCATGGTCAGAGGAGCTTGGTGGACTCTGGTCCATGGAGTTGCAAAAGAGTTGGACATGACTTAGCGACTAAACAACGACAGACAAATATATGCTAATAATTCCAAATTTAACAGTATTTCTCATTTGGTGTTTTATTTTTTTTTGTAATAGCTACATCAGAATTACCTTCAGTGTTTGTTAAAGTGCAAATTTATAAGCTCCTGCACAAATGTATTGATTTATATGCTATAGACATGAAATCAGTAGTCTGTAAACTAGATTATTCCACTCATTGCTATGGCAAATAAAACAGTAAGTTTGGTTTTATCAATATTGTAACTTGGTCAATATAACTGTCCTATAAGCCATCCTACAAGACCTAAAATATTTCTTACACTCAAAAAACTGAAAGTCAAATTAACATGGTATATGAAACTAATCAGACTAATTATGTAATACATACATTTATGTATATGGTATGGATTTACATAATGGATAGCAATAAGATTGTGTTAGTGAATCAACAATTATCCAAATAAATAAGATAAATTAATTAGAAGTAACTGACTGTAATTTCATTCTACAAAATAAATATTACATATACTAATCCTATCAAACAGGTATTTCTCTTTACCACCTTATTTATGACAATTATGAGACTAAAATGTACAATGAAGAAGCTGTGGTTCTGCATATTATTGCTTATTCACAGCAGTAAAATAATTTGATTAACTATGTATTATGGTTCTATAATTTTGAATTAACATTCATTGCTGTGATAAGAGAATTTAACATAAGATCTACCTTCTTAGCAAAATTTTAAGTGTATAATACAGTGTTCTTAACCATAGGCACAATATTGAACAGCAGATCTGTAGAACAGAACTTACCTGTTTTATATAACTAAAACTTTAATTCTAGTGGATAGCAAATCTCCATTTCCTTTCCCCCCAGCCACTGGCAAATACCATTACACTCTCAGTTTCTGTAACTATGTAAGATATCTCATATAACCAAAATCATGCAGTGTTTTTCCTTCTGTGGCTGGCTTATTTCACTTAATGTAATGTCCTCAAGTTTCATCCATGTTGTTGATTATAGCAGGATTCTTATTTCCTAAGGTTGAATGTTATTTTTTTTTTTATATGTGTATGCTACATTTTTCTTACCCATTCTTCCAACATGGTTGCCTCTCTCTAGACGAATAGAGTACTCATAAAATGGTAAGAGCCAGAGGGATTTTAAGGATCCAGCTGTCCAGGGTTCTTCTGTGAAGGCAATATGTTTTGAGGCTTACTGTGTATCTTGAAAATTCAGGATGAAAACTGAGATCTTCTAATAGTTACTGCAGTGTGCTTTTTGACAAAAGTAATTCTTGTTATGCATACAACCAGGGCTTTCTCAAAAATATATGCCATCTATCAGTAAAACATTTTGAAAGCCTGAAACTCTGACATATGAGTAGCACCATATGGATTAATGCTTTTAAACACCTAAAGTTCCTATTAGATATTTAGTTGATACCTAAATATGAGTTTGCATAAAACAAAACTTCTTATAGATATCTAAGAATCACTGATATGGTTAATTTATCATTTTTAGTACTTCTAAATGTATTTTTTTCTACCTTAAGGAACACCTGTTTGACAGTGCACCTAGAAGAGGTAACACTGTACATGCCTTGCTCATCCACCAAAATAAGAATTACATAATAGATGAAACCAGAATTAACACAAATAACTGAGAACTACTGAGAGAAGCATTTTGAAAGTTTTCTAAAAAGACCACTTCAATTTAAGTACATGATATTTCCTCTCTGACTTCTTTTTCGTAGTACTCTTAAAAAAAATTGGAGTATAATTGCTTTACAGTGTTGTATTGCTTTCTTCTATACAGCAAAGTGAATCATTTATATATATATGTATCCCCTCTTTTTTAGGTTTACTTCACATTTAGGTTACAAAAGAGCACTGAGGAGAGTTCCCTGTGCTATAAAGTAGGTTTCCTTAGTTATCTATTCTGTGCATGATAGTGTATATATGTCGACCTCTGTCTCCCAATTCATTCCACCCACTCTTCCCCGCTTGGTATCCATAAGTTTTATCTCTACATGTTTGTCTTTATTTCTTCTTTGAAAATAAGTTCATCTGTACCATTTTTCTATATTCCACATAAAAGTGATATATAATATGATTTTTTTTTCTCTTTCTGATTTACTTCACTCTGTATGTCAGTCTCAAGGTCTAGTCACCCCTCTGCAAATGGCATTGCTGTGTTCCTCTTTTATGGCTTAGTAATATTCTACTGAACCACCTCAGTTATGGTGAATATATGTGTAAATATATATATATATATATATATAAACATTATAAACATGGGTTATCTTAAGTGACTTGGGTGTAGCCCTGCTAGACACTGAGGGCTGGATGAAATGAGTTGGTCTGAAAGTGAGTGAAAGTCGCTCAGTCGTGTCCGACTCATAGACTATACTAGGAATTCTCCAGGCCAGAATACTGGAGTGGGTAGCCTTTCCCTTCTCCGTGGGATCTTTCCAACCCAGGGATCGAACCCAGGTCTCCCGCATTGCAGGCAGATCTTTTACCAGCTGAGCTACAATGGAAGCATATATACATATACACACACATTGAATAAAGTACGGAAAACCACTAGGTCATTCAGGAGTGACCTAAATCAAGAAAGAAGAGAAACAAAAGGCAAAGAAGAAAAGGAAAGATATATCTATCTGAATGCAGAGTTCCAAAGAATAGCAAGGAGAGATAATAAAGCCTTCCTAAGTGAAGAATGCAAAGAAATAGAGGAAAACAATAGAATGGGAAAGACTAGAGATCTTTTCAAGAAAATTAGAGATACCAAGGGAACATTTCATGCAAAGATGGGCACAATAAAGGACAGAAATGGTATGGACCTAACAGAAGCAGAAGATATTAAGAAGAGGTGGCAAGAATACCCAAGAACTATACAAAAAAGATCATAATGACCTAGATAACCATGATAGTGTGACCACTCACCTAGAGTCAACATCCTGGAGTGCAAAGTCAGGTGGGTCTTAGGAAGCATCACTACGAACAAAGCTGGTGGAAGTGATAGAATTCCAGTTGAGCTATTTCAAATCCTAAAAGATGATGCTGTGAAGCTGCTGCACTCAGTACTGCAGCAAATTTACAAAGCTCAGCAGTGGCCACAACTGGAAAAGTTCATTTTTTTTTTTTTTGAGGTGCACTGTTTTATTTCTTTTTTTTTTTCTTAATTTATTTTTTTTCTATTTATTTATTTATTTTTTTATTAGTTGGAGGCTAATTACTTCACAACATTTCAGTGGGTTTTGTCATACATTGATATGAATCAGCCATAGATTTACACGTATTCCCCATCCCGATCCCCCCTCCCACCTCCCTCTCCACCCGATTCCTCTGGGTCTTCCCAGTGCACCAGGCCCGAGCACTTGTCTCATGCATCCCACCTGGGCTGGTGATCTGTTTCACCATAGATAGTATACATGCTGTTCTTTTGAAACATCCCACCCTCACCTTCTCCCACAGAGTTCAAAAGTCTGTTCTGTATTTCTGTGTCTCTTTTTCTGTTTTGCATATAGGGTTATCATTACCATCTTTCTAAATTCCATATATATGTGTTAGTATGCTGTAATGTTCTTTATCTTTCTGGCTTACTTCACTCTGTATAATGGGCTCCAGTTTCATCCATCTCATTAGGACTGATTCAAATGAATTCTTTTTAATGGCTGAGTAATATTCCATGGTGTATATGTACCACAGCTTCCTTATCCATTCGTCTGCTGATGGGCATCTAGGTTGCTTCCATGTCCTGGCTATTATAAACAGTGCTGCGATGAACATTGGGGTGCACGTGTCTCTTTCAGATCTGGTTTCTTCAGTGTGTATGCCCAGAAGTGGGATTGCTGGGTCATATGGCAGTTCTATTTCCAGTTTTTTAAGAAATCTCCACACTGTTCTCCATAGTGGCTGTACTAGTTTGCATTCCCACCAACAATGTAAGAGGGTTCCCTTTTCTCCACACCCTCTCCAGCATTTATTGCTTGTAGACTTTTGGATAGCAGCCATCCTGACTGGCGTGTAATGGTACCTCATTGTGGTTTTGATTTGCATTTCTCTAATAATGAGTGATGTTGACATCTTTTCATGTGTTTGTTAGCCAGCTGTATGTCTTCTTTGGAGAAATGTCTGTTTAGTTCTTTGGCCCATTTTTTGATTGGGTCATTTATTTTTCTGGAATTGAGCTACAGGAGTTGCTTGTATATTTTTGAGATTAATCCTTTGTCTGTTCAAAATAATAGCAAATGAAGAAAAAGTTCATTTTTCATTCCATTCCCAAAGAAAGGCAATGCCAGTGAATGTTCAAACTACCACACAATTGCACTCATTTCACATGCTAGCAAACTAATGCTCAAAATCCTTCAAGCTCAGCTTCAACAGTACGTGAACTGAGAACTCCCAGATGTACACGCTGGATTTAAAAAGGGCAGAGAAACCAGAGATCAATTTGCCAACGTCCCCTGGGTCTTAGAAAAAGCAAGGAAATTCCAGAAAAGCATCTACTTCTACTTCATTACTATGCCAAAGACTTTGATTGTGTGGATCACAAAAAACTAGAATATTCTTAAAGAGATGGGAATACCAGACCACCTTACCTGCCTCCTAAGTAACCTGTATGCAGGTCAGGAGGCAATAGTTAGAACCAGTCGTGGAACATAGAACTAGTTCAAAAGTGGGAAAGGAGTACATCAAGGCTGTATATGGTCACCCTGCTTATTTAACCTCTATGCAGAGTACATCATCCAAAATACTGGGCTGGATGAAGCTCAAGCTGGAGAAAAGATTGCTGCGAGAAATATCAATAACCTCAGATATGCAGATGGCACCGCCCTTATTGCAGAAAATGAAGAGAAACTAAAGGGCGTCCTAATGAGGGTGAAAGGAGAGTGAAAAAGTTGGCTTAAAACTCAACATTTAAAAAAAGCTGAGATCATGTCGTCCAGTCCCATCACTTCATGGCAAATAGATGGGGAAAAAATGGAAGCACTGACAGATTTTATTTTCTTCGGCTCCAAAATAACTGTGGATGGTGACTGCAGCCAGGAAATTAAAAGATACTTACTTCTTGGAAAAAAAAAAAAAACTTTGACAAACCTAGACAGTGTATTAAAAAGCAGAGACATCATTTTGCATCAATTGTCCGTATAGTCAAAGCTGTGATTTTTCCAGTAATCATGTATGGGTATGAGAGTTGGACCATAAAGAAGGCTGAACTCTGAGGAATTGATGCTTTCAAACTGTGATACTGGAGAAGAGTCTTGATAGTCCTTTGGACAGCAAGGTGATCAAACCAGTCAATCCTAAAGGATATCGCCCTGAATATCCATTGGAAGGACTGATGCTGAAGCTGATACTCCAGTACTTTGGTCGTCTAATTCAAAGATGGCAAGAGCTGACTCCTTGGAAAAGACAGTGATGCTGGGCAAGACTGCAGGCAGGAGGAGAAGGGGGTGACAGAGGATGAGATAGTTGGATGGCACATTCAGTGGAAATGAGATTCAGCAAACTCAAGGAGATAGTGAAGGACAGGGGAGCCTGGTGTTCTGCAGTCCGTATGGTCACAAAGAATTAGACATGACTAAGCAACTGAACGATAACAACAACATATATACATATTTGTACCACATGCATACTTACCACATCTTCTTTATCCATTCTTCTGTTGATGGACATTTATATTGTTTCCATTTCCTGGCTATTGTAAATAGTGCTGCTGTGAACATTGAGGTCTGTGTATCTTTTTGAATTATGGTTTTTTCCAGGTATGTGCCCAGGAATGAAATTTCTGGGTCATATGACAGTTCTGTTTTTATTTTTCTTGAAGACCTCCATAATGTTCTCCATAGTGGCTCTACCAATTTACATTCCAGCGAACAGTGTCAGAGAGTTCCCTTTTCTCTACACCCTATACAGCATTTATTTTTTTCGTTTATTAAAAAATATATTTTGATCGTAGGAAAACTGCTTTACAGTGTTATGTTGGTTTCTGCCGTACAACAGCACTAATCAGCCATAATTAAATATGTATCACTTCCCTGTTGAGCCTCCCTCCTATTCCCCATGCTGTCTCTCTAGGTCATTACAGAGTTCCAAGCTGGACTCCCTGTGTTCTATAGCATCTTCTTACTCGCTATCTATTTTACACATGGTAGTGTATATGTATTGATTCTACTTTCTCCATTCACCCCACTCGTTCCTTCTCCCATTGTGTCCGCAAGTCATTTCTCTATATCTGCATATCTATTCCTTCTCTGCAACTTAAGTTCATCAACACCATTTTTCTCGATTCCATATATATGCATTAATACATGATAATTGTTTTTGTCTTTCTCACTTATTGTACTCTGTATCACAGGCTCTAGGTTTATCCACCTCACTAGAATTGACTCAAATTCATTCTTTTTAATGACTAAGTAATATTCCATTATATATATGTACCACATCTTCTTTATCCATTCATCTGTCCACTGAGTATTCATCCATTGACAGATGAATGTCCAGGTTCCTTTCATGTGCTAGTTATGGAGTAAAGAGTGCTGATATGAACTTTGGAGTACATGTGTCTTTTTCAATTATGGTGTTCACAAGGTATTAGTGGGATTGCTGGTCCATATGGTAGTTTTATTCCTAATTGTTTAAGGAATCTCCATACTGTTCTCTGTAGTGGCTGTCCAATTTATATTCCCATCAACAATGCAAGAGTGTTTCATTTTCTCTGCAACCTCTCCAGCATTTATTGTTTGTTGATTTTTGTGATTATTGCCATTCTGACTGGTGTGAGGTAATATCTCACTGTTCTTTTGATTTGAATTTCTCTAATAATTAGTGATGTTGAGTATCTTTTCATGTGTTTACTGGCTATCTGTATGCCTTGTTTGGAGAAGTGTCTATCTAGGTCTTCTGCCCATTTTTTGATTGGACTGTTTTTTTTTTTTTTTTTTTCTGTTCCTGAGTTGTATGAGTTGCTTATACACTGCAGATTCCAGCATCTATTTTTTGTAGATACTTTGATAATAGCCATTCTGACCAGCCTGAGGTGTTATCTCATTGTAGTTTTAGTTGCATTTCTCTAATATTTAGTGATGTTGAGCATCTTTTCATGTTGTTTCTCACCATCTGTATGGTTTCTTTGGAGAAATGTCTATTTAGATCTTCTCCCCAATTTTTGATTCAGTTTTTTTTTTTTGAGTAGAATGAGCTGTTTGTATATTTTGAATGTTAATCCCTTGTTGGTTGCTTCATTTGCAAATATATTCTCCCGTTCTGAGGGTTGCCTTTATATTTTCTTTATTTATTTTTATTTACTTATTTTTAAAAATGATTTTTATTGGAGTAGAGTTGTTTTACAATATTGTGTTAGTTTCTACTGTATAGAGAAATGAATCAGCCATGCATATACATGTATTCCCTCCCTTTTGAACGTCCTTCTCATTCAGGTCACCACAGTGCATCGCATCATTTCCTGTGCTCTTCGGTATGTTCTCACTAGTTATCTATTTTATACATAGTACTGGTGGTGTATATGCGGTGGTGTATATATCCATCACAGTCTCCCAGTTCTTCCCACTCCCCTCCCCTTTGCTATCCACACATTTATTCTCTAAGACTGTCTCTGCTTGTGCTTCTCAGATAAGATCATCTTTACCATTTATGTAAGTGATATTATACAATATTTGTTTTTCTCTTTCTGACTGACTTCTCTCTGTATGACACTCTCTAGGTCCATCCATGTCTCTAAAAATAACCTAATCTCATTACTTTTTATGGCTGAGTAATATTCCATTGTAAATATTTACTGCATCATCTTTATGCATTCTTCTATTGATGGTCATTTAGGCTGCTTCCATGTCCTGGCTGTCATAAATAGTGCTGCTGTGAGCATTGGGGTGCATCTATCTTTTTGAATTATGATTTGCTTCTGGTATATGCCCAGGAGTGGAATTTCTGGGTCATATGATAGTTCTATTTTTAGTTTCTTGAGGAACCTCCATACTGTTTTCCATGTTAGTTGTTTCGGTTTACACTCTGCTAAAGTGTAGGAGGGTTCCCTTTTCTCGATACTCACTCCAGCATTTGTTTGTAGATTTTTGATAATAGCAAACCTGACCAGTGAGAGGTGGTCCCTCACTGTGGTTTTGCTTTGTATTTCTCTAATAATTATAATAGCAATGTTGAGCATCTTTTCATGTGCTTGTTGGTCATCTGTATGTATGTTGAATTTTATTAAATACTTTTTCTACATCTGTTGAGATGATCATGTGTTTTTTTGTCTTTTCTTTTTCTTGATATGGTGTGTCATGTTGATTGCTTTGTATGTATTGGATCATCCTTCTGACCTTGGAATGAATCCACCCAGGTCAAGGTGTATGATACATTTTAGGTGTTTTTTAATTTGGTCTGCCAATGTTTTGTTCAGAATCTTTGCGTCTATATTCATCAAAGATACTGACCTATGATTTTCCTTTTTGGTAGTGTCTTTGTCTGTTTTTGGTATCAGGGTGATGATGGCTTCATAGAATGACTTTGAGAATAGCCCTTCTTTAATGTTTTGGAAGAAATTTGAGATGGATTGGTATATTTTGATATTTTTTGCATGTTTGGTAACTTTTCCCAGTTAAGCTATCCAGTCCTGAATTTTGTTTACAAGGAGATTTTTTTTTTTAAATTACAGATTCTATTTCACTTGTAGTGATCAGTCTGTTCAAATTATCTTTTTCTTCTTGATTCATTTTTGATTTGTTGGCATTTAGTTGTTCATTGTATTCTCTTTATTTATTTATTTTTGGTATATCTTTTATAGGTTGTTATTTCTCCTCTTTCTATTCTTATTTTATTTGGGTCTCTCTATTCTTCTTCATGAGTCTGGGCAGAAGTTTGTTGATTTTGTTTATCCTTTCAAAGAATTAGCTTTTGTTTTTATTGATTTTTCCCCCCTGTTTTATGAATGTCTAATCTATTTCCTCTTTTATCTTTCCTTTTTTTTTTCTTCTGCAAACCTTAGGTTTTGTTTGTTCCTCTTTTTCTAATTCTTCTAGGTGGTAGGTTAGGTTGTTATCAGAGATTTTTCTTGTTTTTTGAGGAAGGCCTGTATTGCATGAAATTCCTTCTTAAAGCTGCTTTTGTTGCATCTCACAGATTTGTTTGGATTTGTTTTGTCATTTTTGTCAAGTATCTGTTTTTTTTTTCCAGTCTTATTGAGATATAATTGACACACAGCACTATATAAGTGTACAACATAATGATTTGACTGATGTACATCATGAAATGATTATCACAGTAAGTTTAGTGAACTCCATTATCTCATAAAGATACGAAATTAAAGAAAAGACAGAAAAGATTTTCCATTGTGATGAGAACTCTTAGAATTACTCTAATATATAATGTATAACAATCTTAATTATATGTATGTAATACTGTACATTGCATCACTAGTACTTAATTGTCAAAGTATTTTCAAAATTTTTTCTTTGATTTCACCATTGATCCATTGTTTTTTTAGTCTCATGTTGTTCATTCCACATGTAATCTTTTTTTACTGGTTTGTTTGTTTCTCTTTCTGATTAATTTCTAGTTTCACGCCATTTTGGTCAGAAAAGATGCTTGAAATAATTCCTATCCTCTTTTTGTTGAGACTTGTTCTGTGTCCTATGAGGTAGTCTGTCCCAGAGAAGGTTTCATTTGCACTTGAGAAGAAAATGAATTCTGAATTTTTTTAATGTAATTTCCTGAAAATATCAATTAAGTCCAACTGTAAGAATCTTTGCCACCTTATTGATTTTTTATCTGGAAGATCTGTTTCATTGATGTGAGTAGGGTGTTAAGGTCTCCTACTATCATTGTATTTCTGTCAATTTCTCCCTTTATGTCTGTTAGTGTTGTTTTATGTATTTAGGTGCTCCTATATAAGGTGTTTATATGTTAATGAGTGTAAAGTCTTCTTTCCATATTGATCCTTTTTTCATTATTTACTGTTCTTATCTTTCTTTGTTTTAAAGTCCATTTTGTCTGGTATAAATATTGCTACCCCCACTTTCTTGTCATTTCTGACTGCATGAAATATCTTTTTCCATCCCTGCTTTCAATCTGTATGTGTCCTTTGCCCTAAAGCAGCTCTTTTATAAGCAGTATATTCTCATTTGATTCTTGCAAGTATATTTTCCCATTCAGTAGGTTGTCTTTTTGTTTTGTTTCTGGTTTCCTTTGCTGTACAAAATACCTTTTTGCCCTACAGTTTATCTGGACACACACAATGTTGTGGTTTTAAGACATCATTATATTTGTTTCTCTTACGTAATCATGAAAGATTCATCATTCTAAATGAAGCATAATGGAAAGTATGGAATTTAGTTATCTGTAAGTAACTATTACATGTAAGAGTATTCTAAAAGTTTATAGTATCCTTAAAAGAAAAAAATATATGATAATAAGCAGCCTAGTTTTTATATTTTTTATTATATACTTGAAGAAAGGGGTAAAAGCCCCAAATACAAGATGCTGGTTAGAAGTATTTATGAATTCACAAAATGGAGAACCATTCAGATTGTGGTTGAGAGGGAAACTTACAAAGAACTTTAGGTCCTGAATTGGATGTTGAAAGATTTAATAGTCTTTTAGCCAGTTACATGAAATTCCTTTTCATGCTATATCCATTAATCCTGCCACTTTTTGTTCCAACATTTAGGGAGTAGAATTATATTCCCCTTAATAGTATATATTCAGACCCAAGTCCCTTGTATCTGTAAATGTGACCTTATTTGGAAATACAATCTTTGCAGATATGTTCAACTTTAGATAAGGTCAGTTTAGATTTTAATGTGAACACTAATCCATTGATTGTCACCATTATTAGAACAAAATTTGGATATAGACATACAGGAAAGAAGAATATGTGATGCTGAGGCAGAGATTGAAATTACGTATCTAGAGCTAAGGACTGACAAGGATTTCCAAGAACCTTACACAAGCTAGGAAGAAGTAAGGCAGGATTATTCAGTAGGACAGAGCATACATAGTGCTGCTGATCCTTGATTTCAAAATTCTGTGTATAGAACTGTGCGATAATAAAATTCTGTTGTCTTAAGATACCTAATTTATGGTACTTTTTGATTAAATTCATTGGGGATTAATGGGTTAACAGTGATTTTCAATAATTCTTTTGAGTTTCAGAGGACACATAAAGGTATAATTAAGCTCTTTCATACAGTATATAAAATTTGTTCAAGGATTCAATGGAAACTTTCATTTAAGAAGTGCTGAAATCCATCTGTTTGGCAGGCATCACTCAGTATATGCACCAGAGGCCATATTGAGTGTTAACGAAAAAGATCCAATAGGAGCACTTGCCCACAGTGCCAAAGAATGAGGCAGAAGATGCTATATTCAAGCCTAGAGAAAGAGTGTGTTTACTTGAGAGTGGTAGAATGTAAAGAGCGGAAAATATTTAAAAATACCAAGGCAGTTTATTATAAATTTAAAAGACATTAATATCTTATATGTATAGTTTGGAAGATAGTCACTCCAGGTTTCTCTGCAACAATACACTTAAATAAGAGTACCCTGTTATAAGTGATTAAGAAGTCAGACTGTCATAATAGAGAAATAAATCAGTGGTTTAAGTGACTCTTCAAAGAAATCCAAAAAATAATGTTGAATGGGAAAGTACTACTTAATTTTTACTTCAATAAAAATTTGGAGCATGTCCTTCTAGTGTGTAGCTCTTCAGCTGTATCAGCTGAAGTGTATCAGCTATGTGATTTGCCTTCATCTAAGTTTGTAAAAATAACACTGATATCCTATTTCTCATACTTAAAGCGTTTCATTTTTCTTTAGCCAATATGTAAAATCCTTTAAACTTACTGCGTTACTTCAATCTTCAAATGCAGATTTGGCAGCCCCTCTCTCTATATAATATACTCTCTACTTAGGAAGAAAAAGATGAAACTAACTTGAGTTGAAGAAAAATGAATGTTTAATACTAGGGTGAATTGTTCTGGTAATTATTTCACTACTGCTAGGAAGCTCACTGAAAATAAGATTACCTGTGGTGAAAATATAAATGTAGATTTTATGTTAATACAATAATTTAAACTTTGCTAATCTTATAATTATTAAGAATATATTTACCAAAATATTTTCTCCAATATGTACTGAATAATGATATTTGTTTTGAGAAATTCCAAGTTATTTTTACAATCTCAGTCATTTGTTTTATTTTAATACTTGATTTCTAGGGATAGCCTAGGATAATATTAGGTTGGCCAAAAAGTTCCTTTGAAATTTTCTGTAAGATGTCATGGAAAAGCTTGAATGAACCTTTTGGCCAACCCAGTAAATATTTTTTGGAAACATAAAGGGCCAAAAAAAAAAAAATAATAATACCTTCAAATATACTTCCTGCATCAGGAT
This sequence comes from Cervus elaphus, assembly GCF_910594005.1. NCBI lineage: Eukaryota > Metazoa > Chordata > Mammalia > Artiodactyla > Cervidae > Cervus > Cervus elaphus. Next base: position 53,431,769 of record NC_057835.1, read on the forward strand.
TGCTAAAATGTTGTTCTAATCATTGTCTAAAGTAGCATTTCTGTTAATCTAAAATACATGCTGCCTGTGAAACAAAAGATGTTCTCACAGGTTTTACATCCATAATCTTGAATGTTTCAGAAAGTAACAGGTACAAATTAACTAGTGTTCAAATCTTCCTGCCCGCACCCCCCCACCTTTTGCCCTTTGCTTTGAAAGGAGACCTGGCTTGATTTCTTATATGTAGTGATCTGATTCTGAAGGTGTTTGGTGAATACATCTTCTCTATGGCATTTATGTATAGATGTAATTCTTATGAGGATCTTATCCATCCCTTACTCTTCAAATAGAATAAGAAAGTGATGCAGTGGTTTTAGCTAACTCACAATATTTTCAAAATAATTTTCTCAAAGAGAAACAAAATAAAATAAAATATAGACTTTATAACAAAGATTTCCACTTTCATTAAAGCCAATATGGGCATTAAAAATTAATCAAAATGAAGCTTTTCAACCCCTCAAATTCATATAAAAGCAGGATGACTAAAATAAGGAAAATAAAGTCATGATATAATTTGTTTTATGTTCATATATTTTAACGAAAGGTAAGCTGAACTTTCATTTGGTTAGCTTATGATTTTCTTTTTAATTTAAGAATCTTTTGAGGCAAAGAACATATTTCATGTTTACTTTACTAAATCGGAATTTTTTAAACAATGGAAGTCTATGCAACACACAATGGATTTCTTAAGAATCAGTACCATAAAAGAATACTTAATCTATTTTATCTGAAATTTGTCTCAAGGGGATCTGTATGGCATATGGGAAAAGGGAGTATATACTATATTCCCCAACCAACAAGTAGAGCTGGGAAAGTGATACAATGTAGAACTCCAGGAGACTCCAGGTATATTATGGTCTGTGAAGTGGCACCTGTTTCTGTTGTATAGTGTACAGCTAGTATGACTGTAAATGGTCTCCTTTTTGTATTGAGTGTAGTTTCTTGCCAGGATGGTCTTCCTCTATCCAGACTGTGAATGAAAAGCTTTTAACTCAGTTCTTTTTTGATGAGTGAACATCCTTTCCTAACTTCAAACTCCCCTCCTTTGTTTTTGTTTTAGATTTTACTTATTTTTTCACATTAAAAACTCTAATTAGGCATCTCAGAAAGCAAAGACATAATCTTCTGCTGGAAGCATGCATTCTTTTGGATTTCTCCCATGTCAAAAATGCTATGAGTCTCAAATTCAATCTCCAATATTAGAAATTTCTGACTTTTTTTATTGTCCACTCCAACTAGTTCAGTTACTGGTTGATACATTCCTTGCTATCTCTTCTCATCTAAGTGATGTTAAACTAGCTTCTTTTCATCTGTAGTCTTTCTTGTGTATTAGAGATATTTCTTAACTAGTTTTTCTGACTCTACCCTTCCACTCACTTCTTGTCATAATGTCTTCCTAGACTAACACAAAAGGCTGAGTGTTATTATAACCATAGTTTACAGTTCTATCTCAAATTTAAGAAAGTAGGGGAAACCACCAGGCCATTCAGGTACAATATAAATCAAATCCCTTATAACTATACAGTGGAGGTGATGAATACATTTAAGTGATCATATCTGGTAGACAGAATGCCTGAAGAACTTTGGATGGAGGTTTGTAACACTGTACAGGAGGTGGTGACCAATACCACTCCAAGAGAAAGAAAAACAAGAATGAAAAGTGGGCATCCAATGAGGCCTTACAAATAGCTAAGAAAAGAAGAGAAGCAGAAAGCAAAGGAGAAAGGAAAGATATACCAGCTGAATGCAGAGTCCCAAAGAATAACAAGGAGAGATAGGAAAGCCTTCTTAAGTAAACAGTGCAAAGAAATAGATAAAAGCAATAGAATGGGAAAGACTAGAGAAAATTGGAGATACCAAGGCAAAATTTCCTGCAAAGATGAGCATAATAAAAGACAGAAATGGCAAGGACCTAACATAAGCAGAAAAGATTAAGAGAGGTGGCAATAATACACAGAGGAATTATTAAAAAAAAATAAAGTCTTAATGACTCAGGTAACCATGATGGTGTCGTCACTCAGCTAGAGCCAGATATCTTGGAATGTGAAGTCACGTAGGAAGCATTACTATGAACAAAGCTAGTGGATGTGATGAAATTCCAGCTGAGCTATTTCACATCCTAAAAGATGATGCTTTTAAAGTGCTTCCAATCAGTATGCAACAAATTTGGAAAACTCAGCATGGGCCACAGAGCTGGAAAAGGTCAGTTTTCATTCCAGTCGCAAAGAAGGGCAATGCCAAAGAATGTTCAAACTTCCACACAATTGCATGCACTTCACAGGCTAGCAAAGTAATGCTCAAAATTCTCCAAGCTCGGCTTCAGCAGTATGTGAACCGAGAACTTTCAGATGTTGAAGCTGGATTTAGAAAAGAGGAACCAGAAATCAAATTGCCAACATCTGTTGGAACATAGAAAAGGCAAGAGAGTTCCAGAAAAACATCTGCTTTATTGACTAAGCCAAAGCCTTTGACTGTGTGGATCTCAAGCCAACTGTGGAAATTTCTTAGAAATGGGAACACCAGACCACCTGACGTGCCACCTGAGAAATCTGTATGCAGGTCAAGAAGTAACAGTTAGAACCGGACATGGGACAATGAACTGGTTCCAGATTGGGAAAGGAATACGTCAAGGCTGTATATTGTCACCCTGCTAATTTAACTTACATGCAGAGTACATCATGCAAAATGCTGGGGTGCATGAAGTACCAGCTGGAATCAAGATTGCCAGAAGAAATATCAATACCCTCAAGATATGCAGATGACACCACCCTTATGTCAAAAAGCAAAGAAGAACTAAAGAGCCTCTTGATGAAAGTGAAAGAGGAGATTGAAAAAGTTGGCTTAAAACTCAACATTCAGAAAACTAAGATCATTGCATCCGGTCCCATCACTTCATGGCAAATAAATGTGGAAACAATGGAAACATGACAGACTTTATTTTCTTGGGCTCCAAAATCACTGCAGATAGTGACTGCAGCCATGAAATTAAAAGACACTTGCTCCTTTCAAGAAAAGTTATGACCAACCTAGACAGCATATTAAAAAGCAGAAACATTACTTTGCCGACAAAGGTACATATAGTCAAAGCTATGGTTTTTTCCAGTAGTCAGGTATGGATGTGAGAGTTGGACCGTAAAGGAGCCTGAGTGCCAAAGAATTTATGCCTTTTAATTGTGGTGCTGGAGTGAATTGTGTTGCTGGAGAATACTCTTGAGAGTCCCTAGGACAGCAGGGAGATCAAACCAGTCAGTCCTGAAGGACATCAACCCTGAATATCACTGGAAGACCTAAAGCTGTAACTCAAGCTCCAAATTTTTTGCCACATGACGTGAAGAACTGACTCATCAGAAAATACCTTGATGATGGGAAAGATTGAGAGCAGGAAGGGAAGGAGATGACAGAGGATGAGCTGGTTGGAAAGCATCACCAACTCAATGGACATGAGTTTTAGCAAAGTTCAGGAGATACTGCAGTTCATGGGATTGCAAAAAGTTGGACATGACTTAGCAACTGGACAGCATCAACGTAGTTCTATTATAATCCATTCATTTCTAATCCACTGTATATTTATAAGAGTATGCTTTAATGAGGTAAAATTTGCTTCAGATTTTATTTATAAATATTATATTAAGAAAGATCATTTAATATTTTAAAAATAAAAACATTATTGTATATACCACATTGTACCTCTACCACCAAATTTTTGGATTAGCTTATGCAAATACTTACTCTCTCTGGGTTTTACACTTTTCCTATGCTTTTTAAGATCAAAGGAAAGTTTATATTTTGTGGTTGTAAAACCCCCTCAAACTGGTAGATACTTAATGTTGATCTTCTAGGTGTTATAACACTGTCCTCTGGCTTTAATTTATAATTTAAATTATCTTAGACTTTAAATTATGAAGGATTAGACTAATGTTACAATTGGTTCACAAATATGTCCTTGAACATAACAGTAAAAGATTTAATATAGACAATTTTGATAAATAGGTATCAACTTCAAAAGGTTAATTATTACCACAAAAATTCTTAATCAGCATATCTACACAGATTACTTACTGTATATGTAGTGTCCATGAATTTATCTTAGGTCTCATTGAATAAGTTTTTATTTTCATATTCTTACTGCTCTGTTTAAAGACTGAGATGTGTGAGTTTGCATATTACTTTATACGGTAACATCTTTTGCTGTCTTTGTTTTGCTTAAACTCCCTCAAGCTTCAAGGGTGATTTATAGTGATAATGATTAATAGGAATGCAGTAGGTGTAGAGACCAGAAGAAATTCTGATTTCTTGATGCACATTTTTTATGTCTCTTATTTTTACATGTCAAATCATCTTTGATTAAATGGCAGAATTTACCAAATTTTCAGGTTTTATGTTTCTAGTAGAAAATATTGATTTTTACAGGAGATCACTGATACACTGCTTCTAATTTTTTTAGGTACCTTGTCATTTCTAACAGTGACACACTCTGCAAAATATTTTTATCCTGTTTGTTTTCATGCAAGGGTCAGTATCAGCATGATCCTTAACTGTGCTGATATTTAGTACCACCTAAATAGGTTGAAATAGATGAGGTATTTTGAATACTATAGGCATATTTCATGACCATTGTTTTCAATGAGTCTCTTTCAAATATTAAATCTTTTACCTCTCTTTTGATGAGAATGAATTAACCCAAGGCACTATTAGATCTGGTACTATTGTCTATATGTGCATTTTGAAAATATTTCATAGTAATCTTAAGCATAAAATATTTAATACTTTGGATGGTCATATGAAATCATTTCAGATGTTTAAAAAATTGATAATGCAACAGAGATTATACTTAGCCTGTTTAAATAAGTAGAAAAAACTGAAGGTAACAGTTATAAATTATTAAGGGAAGGAATTTGGCTCAAGATAAGTAGATTCTTTCAATGACTAATGATTACCCCCAAAATAGATGACTTTTTATAGGCAGTAAGATGCTTTCTTTGAAAAGCTGTGTACAGAGGTAAACAATTGATTACTGGTAATAAAGGATTCATAAAATGAATAGTGATTATTCAATATGACTATTAAAATAGCCTTTAATGTAGGGCTTCTCTTTGACAACTCAGCAGTTTTTCCCGAGTGTTACTATTATTAAATGATGTGTTCATCAAATACAACTTCATCTAGCCTGAATTTTTCTTAAACTGTGCTTGCTACAATACCAGCCATTTAGCCATTCATTAGTCATCTCAGTCTTAAAAATGTATGCCACTATCAAAAGCAAAATTATAATAAATAAGATGAAGTAAAGATTGAAAACACTATTTAAACTTAGTATTTGAGCCATTTAAAATAATATTAAAACATATTTAATTTTCATTCCCTCTAAAGGACTTGCCAATTATAAAATCTTTCTACTTTTATATCAGTTCAGTTCAGTCACTCAATCGTGTCTGATTATTTGCAACCCCATGAACTGCAGAACGCCAGGCTTCCCTTTCCATTACCAACTCTCGGAGCTTACTCAACTCATGTCCATCGAGTCAGTGATGGCATTCAACCATTTCATCCTCTGTTGTCCCCTTCTCCTCCCACCTTCAATCTTTCCCAGTATCATGATCTTTTCCAGTGAGTCAGTTCTTTGCATCAGGTGGTCCAAGTATTGGAGTTTCAGCTTCAGCATCAGCCATTCCAATGAATGTTCAGGAATGATTTCCTTTAGGATGGACTGGTTGGATCTCCTTGCAGTCCAAGGGACTCTCAGAGTCTTCTCCAACTCCACAGTTCAAAAGCATCAGTTCTTTGGCCCTCAACTTTCTTTATACTCCAACTCTCACACAAATACATGACTATTGGAAAAACAATAGCTTTGACTAAATGGGCCTTTGTTGGCAAACTAATGTCTCTGCTTTTTAATATGCTATCTAGGTTGGTCGTAACTTTTCTTCCAAGGAGCAAGCGTCTTTTAATTTCATGGTTGAGGTCATCATCTGCAGTGATTTTGGAGCCCCAAAAATAAAGTCTGTCACTGTTTCCATTGTTGCCTCATTTCTTTGCCATGAAGTGATGGGACCATATGCCCTGTTCTTAGTTTTCAGAATGTTGAGTTTTAAGACAACTTTTTCACTCTCCTCTTTCACTTTCATCGAGAGACTCTTTAGTTCATCTTTGCTTTCTGCCATAAGGGTGTCATCTGCATATCTAAGGTTATTGATATTTCTTCTGGCAGTCTTGATTCCAGCTTGTACTTCATCCACCCCAGCATTTCTCATGATGTACTCTGCATATAAGTTAATTAGGCAGGGTGACAATATACAGCCTTGACGTACTCCTTTCCCAATGTGGAATCAGTCTATTGTTCCATGTCCAGTTCTAACTGTTGCTTCTTGACCTGCATACAGATTTCTCAGGCAGCAGGTCAGGTGGTCTGATATTCTCATCTCTTTAAGAATTTTCCAGTGTTTGTTGTGATCCACACAGTCAAAGACTTTGGTGTACTCAATAAAGCAGAAATAGATGTTTTTCTGGAACTTTCTTGCTTTTTCAATGATCCAGCAGATGTTGGCAATTTGATCTCTGGTTCCTCTGCCTTTTCTAAATCCAGCTTGAACATCCGGAAGTTAATGATTCACATACTGTTATAGCCTAGATTGGAGAAATTTGATCATTACTTTGCTAGTGTGAGATGAGTACAATTTTGCAGTAGTTTGAACAATCTTTGGCATTGCCTTTCTTTGGGATTGGAATGAAAACTGACCTTTTCCAATACTGTGGCCACTGCTGAGTTTTCCAAATATGCTTGCATATTGAGTGCAGCACTTTCACAGCATCATCTTTCAGGATTTGAAATAGCTCAACTGAAATTCCATCACCTCCACTAGCTTTGTTCGTAGTGATGCTTCCTAAGGCCCACTTGACTTCATATTCCAGGATATCTGGCTCTAGGTGAGTGATCACACCATCATGATTATCTGGATTGTGAAGATCTTTTTTGTACAGTTCTTCTGTGTATTCTTACCACCTCTTCTTAATATCTCTGCTTCTGTTAGGTCCCTACCATTTCTGTTCTTTATTGTGCCCATCTTTGCATGAAATGTTCCCTTGACATCTCTAATTTTCTTGAAGAGACCTCTAGTCTTTCCCATTCTGTTGTTTTCCTCTATTTCTTTGCACTGATCACTGAGGAAGGCTTTCTTATCTCTCCCTGCTATTCAGTGGAACTCTGCATTCAAATGGGTATATCTTTCCTTTTCTCCTTTGTTTTTGGCTTCTCTTCCTTTCACAGCTATTTGTAATGCCTCATCAGACAGCCATTTTGCTTTTTTGCATTGTAGGAAAAGTAGGAAGTTAAGAGATATCTGAAGTAACAGGCAAGTTTGGTTTTGGAGTACAAAATGAAACATGACAAAGGCTAAGAGTTTTGCCAAGAGATCTCTAGTCTTTCCCATTCTGTTGTTTTCCTTTATTTCTTCACACTGATTGCTGAGGAAGGCTTTCTTATCTCTCCTTGCTATTCTTTGGAACTCTGCATTCAAATGGGTATATCTTTTCTTTTGTGCCTTGCCTTTTGAGTCTTTTCTTTTCTCATCTTTGTAAGGCCTCCTTGGACAACCGTTTTGCCTTTTTGCATTTCTTTTTCTTGGGGATGATCTTGATCACTGGCTCCTGTACAATGTCAGGAACCTCTGTCCATAGTTCTTTAGTCACTCTGTCTATCAGAATCCCTTTAATCTATTTCTCACTTCCACCGTATAATCGTAAGGGATTTGATTTAGGTCATACCTGAATGGTGGAGTGTTTTTCCCTTACTTCTTCAATTTAAGTCTGAATTTGGCAATAAGGATTTCATGATCTGAGCCACATTCTCCTCTTGGTCTTGTTCTTCTGACTGTATAGAGTTTCTCCATCTTCTGCTTGTATTATAGATTATATTAAATTAATCTATATTAAATATAGACTATATTAAAGGGTATAATCAGTTTGATTTCGATATTGCCCATCTGGTGATGTCCATGTGTAGAGTCTTCTCTTTTGTTGTTGGAAGAGGGTGTTTGCTATGACCAGTGCCTTCTCTTGGCAAAACCTGTTAGCCTTTGACCTGCTTCATTTTGTACTCCAAGGCCAAATTTGCCTGTTACTTCAGGTATCTCTTGACTTCCTGCTTTTGCATTCCACTCCACTATAATGAAAATAACATCTTTTTTGTGTGTTAGTTTTAGAAGGTCTGGTAGATCTTCATAGAACCGTTCAACTTCAGCTTCAGCATTACTAGTCGGGGCATAGACTGGGATTATGGTGATAGTGAATGGTTTGCCTTGGAAAAGAACAGAGATCATTCTGTCCTTTTTGAGACTGTATCCAAGTACTGCATTTTGGACTCTTTTGTTGACTATGATGGCTATGGACTGTAGCCCACCAGGCTCTCCGTCCATGGAATTTTCCAGGCAAGAGTACTGAAGTGGGTTGCCATTTTCTTCTCCAGAGGATCTTCCAAACCCAGGGATCGGACCCTGGTCTCCCGCATTGCAGGTGGGCGCTTTACCATTTGAGCCATCAGGGAAGCCCAATAGTCAACAAAATAAAATATTTTACTTTTATATAGGAAAGCATAATATACAGAAAAATATTCATGTCCTTGTAATAAATTTTTCTGGAGAGATTAACAACTTATACTGGCTTTCCTTTCAGGTTAAGTTAAGAAACATTTGTCCAGTATTTTTGGTGGTTTATAGAGAAACTCCATGGCCATGAAACAAAGTAAATAAAACTCTAAAGGATGTCACAAAAGTAGTAAGCACAGGTCTTTAAGTCTCAGCTGTATGGTCTACCAAGTGTTATAACTAACTATAGCATGAAATATTATATGATACATAATTCAATTCATTAAGGTTCTGATTGGAGCAGGCAAAATTTTACATTCTAATTTTCTAGTTATCTAGGTTTCTACAAATGGCATACTATTAAAAACCTGCTGGAAAGGTCTGACTTAAGGTTATACATCCCATAGCTCTTGATAATATTCAGTTCCAAATTGAAATAACTTAATTACATTCTCCAAGGATCCATTTTCAGAGTAGGTGCAGCTGTTGCATTTTCTTTTTTAGAAAGACAATTATAATTACAGGCAACTTGCTTAAGAAGATGGAATTAATAATGCATTACAATTTCAGAAAAACAGATTAAAGTTTTGGTTCATGTAGGAAAAAGAGACTGGTGATGATCCACCAATAGAAACCAAAATATTCTATGTGTGTATGATTGTGTGCACACTTGAAGTCACATTTTGCAGAGAGCATATGTAAGATAATTAGCAATAAATTTATGTTTTAAAGGGAGTGTCATCTAGTATTTACTACATATCAGACAGTGTACAGAATATATAGTCAAAAAGAAGCATAATAAGCATAATATTTAAAAAGATCACAGTCTTGTAAGGATAAACCTCTATAATCAAGAATTCCCTGAGAGATCCTTATAGATTTGTATAAAGCACATCTGGGTCAATATAGGAGGAAGAGACTGGCTCACGAAGTTAAGCGAAACATAGGGAGTACAATTCAGCAAAATCTTAAAGCAAGGCTTTTAATTAATTAGGATGACAAGACTGGGGGCCACAGGAACCAAAATTAGACAACGGTCCCTAGGGAAGAACCTGTCAACTGTGAAGGGTCAGAAATTGTATTCTGCTTGTCAGCTAACAGGTTAGAATCCCATGTTTTAAAGTATGCAGGAGAAAACACAAGACCCCTACGTCAGATTCAAAGGCCTTTATTTATTAATTGTGGCACAGCAACAGGGTGAACTTCAGGTTTGTGTCCATTTTTCCTACCCCATTTCACACAGAGTGACAGAAAGAGGACCAAGTAACAGCTGCATGTGTGGTAGGTCCCATTATGAGAGAAAACCTGAGCTGAGGTAACCTGAATCTTTGATACTGGACAGTAAGAATTGCCTACACATCCTCTTAACAAGATGCTATCTTATCTTTCAAGGCTGTGAGGAAACCTACACTTTACTACACTTAACTGTATTAGCAGTCTTTTTATGATTAAAAAATCCTTGAAAAAATAGTCTATGAAGAAGGAAGTCAGTGAATCTACTTATAAGGTATGCAGAAACGAGAGAGACTCGTGAAACAACCAAATGTAAAATCTCTGAGTTTAAATATTATATTTCGTCTCAAAAGCTCAAAGAAGTCTCATGTAGATAAATGATAGTGTGTTATTTGGTCCGTGAAAATTCCCAGGAGTTTACTGATTATGAAGATCTTGGCATATCTTCCTTATATATTTGGCTTTTATTCTGAAGGTTAATTGAGTGGATGAGGACCCACAATTATTTTAAACAGGTGTGTTACGTAGTCAAATTTGAAATTTGAATTATCATTAAGCCTGTTGTGTGAGGATGAAACTAATATTTGTAGACAAGAGTGCCAACTCATAATGTTTGAGGAGGCCCTTGTGAGTGATGAAAAGAATATTAACTAGTCAAGTTATACCCAGGTTGAGGATTAGCAGAATGATTTAAATTTAGCTTAGAAATAATTTGGTATTTGCAAATCCATTGGAAGTAAGATGGGATAAAAGAGAAGCAGGAATTGAGCATGTCTCAAAATATAGAGGAAGAGGAAGTTGATGGGTGAAAAGCATTTAACTGTTTAAATATTGACTGTCCAAAGAATGAGACATTGTAGGTAGAAGAGATTTATAATTTGAGCAGTATTAATTCTGGGGAACCATACTGGGATAAAGCAGTTAGAATATACGAGCTCAAAGGGAATGAGTGGAATAATAAAACAGAGAAGGAGCAACTTTGGGATATGGGCACAAAGAGAAATTATGAACTACCGAGACAGTTGTAAGAGAGAAAGGAGGATAATGCAGAAAGAGAAGTTTTGTGGAAACAAGGAGAGGCCACATTGTCAGGGAGGATCAGTTCAGTTCATTCAGTCACTCAGTCCTGTCCGACTGCGACCCCATGGACTGCAGCATGCCAGGCTTCCCTGTCCATCATTAACTCCTGGAGCTTACTCAAACTCAAGTCCAACCAACCATCTCATCCTTTGTCATCCCCTTCTCCTCCTGCCTTCAGTCTTTCCCAGCATCAGGGTCTTTTCCAATGAGTCTGTTCTTTGCATCAGGTGGCCAAAGTATTGGAGCTTCAGTTTTAGCATCAGTCTTTCCAGTGAATATTCAGTGATTTCCTTTAGGATTGATTGATCTCCTTGCAGACCGAGAGACTTAAAAGAGTCTTCTCCAGTTCCACAATTCAAAACCATGAATTCTTCAGTGCTCAGCTTTCTTTATGGTCCAACTCTCACATCCATACATGACTATTGGACAAACCATAGCTTTGACTAAACCTACCTTTGTTGGCAAAATAATGGCTCTGCTTTTTAATATGCTGTCTAAGCTGGTCATAGCTTTTCTTCCAAGGAGCAAACATCTTTTAATTTCATGGTGGCAGTCACCATCTGCAGTGATTTTGAAGCCTAAGAAAACAAAGTCTCACTGTTTCCATTGTTTCCCCATCTATTTGCCATGAAGTGATTGGACTGGATGCCACAATCTTCATTTTTTGAGTGTTGACAATTAAGCCAGCTTTTTCACTCTCCTCTTTCCAATTCATCAGGAAGCTCTTTAGTTCCTCTTTACTTTCTACCATAAGGGTGGTGTTATCTGCATATCTCAGGTTATTAATAGTTCTCCTGGTAATCTTTGTTCCAGCTTGTGCTTTATCCAGCATTTCTCATGATGTATTCTGCATATAAGTTAAATAAACAGGGTGACAATATATAGCTCTGAGGTGCTCCTTTCCCAATTGGGAACCAGTCTGTTGTTCCATATCCACTTCTAACTGTTGCTTCCTGACCTGCTTACAGATTTCTCAGGAGGTAAGCCAGGTGGTCTGATATTCCCATTTCTTTAGGAATTTTCCACAGTTTGTTGTGATCCACACAGTGAAAGGTTTTAGCATAGTCAGTGAACCAGAAGTAAATATTTTTTCTGGAATTTTTTGCTTTTTTGATGATGCAATGGATGTTGGCAATTTGACCTCTGGTTCCTCTGCCTTTTCTAAATCCACCTTGAACATCTGGAAGTTCTCAGATCAGGTACTGTTGAAGCATGGCTTGGAAAATTTTGAGCATTACTTTGCTAGTGTGTGAGATGAGTGCAATTGTGTGGTAGTCTGAACATTCTTTGGCATTGCCTTTATTTGAGATTGAAAACTGACTTTTTCCAGTCCTGTGGTCACTGCTGAGTTTTCCAATTTTGCTGGCATATTGAATGCAGCACTTTCACAGCATCATCTTTTAGGATTTGAAATAGCTCAACTGGAATCCCATCACCTCCACTAGCTTTGTCCATAATGATGCTTCCTAAGGCTCACTTGACCTCACGCTCCAGGTTGTCTGGCTCATGGTGAATGATCACACCATCATGGTTATCTGGGTCATGAAGATCTTTTTTGTACAGTTCTTCTATGCATTTGTGCCACCTCTTCTTAATATATTCTGCTTCTGTTAGGTTCATACAATTTCTGCCTTTTATTGTGCCCATCTTGTGTGAAATGTTCCCTTGGTATCTCTTATTTTCTTGAAGAGATCTCTAGTCTTTCCCAGTCTGTTGTTTTCCTCTATTTTTTTGCAATGATCACTGAGGAATGCTTTCTTATCTCTTCTTGCTATTCTTTGGAATTCTGCATTCAAATGGGAATATCTTTCCGTTTCTCCTTTGCTTTTTGCTTCTCATCTTCTCTTAGCTATTTGTAAAGCCTCCTCAGACAACCATTTTGCTTTTTTTGCATTTCTTAGGGATGGTCTTGATCACAACCTCCTATACAATGTTAGGAACCTCCATCCATCATTCTTCAGGCACTCTGTCTATCAGATCTAATCCCTTGAATCTATTTCTCACTTCCACTGTATAATTGTAAGGGATTTGATTTTGGTCGTACCTGAATGGTCTAGTGATTTTCCCTACTTTCTTCAATTTAAGTCTGAATTTTGCAATACAGAGTTCATGGTCTGAGCCACAGTCAGCTCCTGGTCTTGTTTTTGCTGACTGTATAGAGCTTCTCCATTTTCAGCTGCAAAGAATATAATCAGTCTGATTTTGGTATTGACCATCTGGCGATCTCCATGTGTAGAGGTTTTCTTGTGTTGTTGCAAGAGGGTGTATGCTATGACCAGTGACTTCTCTTGGCAAAAACCTGTTAGGCTTTGACCTGCTTCATTTTGTATTCCAAGGCCAAACTTGCCTCCAGGTATCTCTTGGCTACCTACTTTTGCATTCCACTCTCCTACAATTAAAAGGACATCTTTTTTGGTGTTAGTTCTAGAGGGCGTTATAGGTCTTCATAGAACTGTTCAACTTCAGCTTCTTTGGCATTAGTGGTTGGGACATAGACTTGAATTACTGTGATATTGAATGGTTTGCCTTGGAAACGAACAGAGATCATTCTGTTGTTTTTGAGACTGCACCCAAGTACTGCATTTTGGTTTCTTTTGTTGACTGTTAGGGCTGCTACATGTCTTCTAAGGGATTCTTGCCCACAGTAGTAGATGTAATGGTCATCTGAAATGAATTCACTTATTCCAGTCCACTTTAATTCACTGATTTAAAAATGTCGATATTCACTCTTGCCATCCCCTGTTTGACCACTTCCAATTTACCTCGGTGCATTGACCTGACATTCCAGGTTCTAGTATACAATATTGTTATTTATAGCATATGACTTTGCTCCTATCACCTGTCACATCCACAACTGGGTGTTGTTTTTGTTTTGGCTCAGCCTCTTTATTCTTTTCTGAGCTATTTCTCTACTCTTCTTCAGTATTATATTGGGCCCTTACTGACCTGAGAGTTTATCTTTCAGTGTCATATCTTTTTCCTTTTTCCATACTGTTCATGGGGTTCTCAAGGCAAGAATACTGAAGTGGTTTGCCATTCCCTTCTCCAGTGGACCACATTTTGTCAGAACTCTCCACCATGACCTGTCTGTCTTGGGTGGCCCTACATGGCATGGTTCATAGTTTCATTCAGGTTTTCGAGGCTGTGATCCTTGTGATCAATTTGGTTAGTTTTCTGTGATTGTGGTTTTCAGTCTGTCTGCCCTCTGTTGGATAGGATAAGAGGATACTAGCCAAGAATATTGGAAGTTTAGAAAGATCAAGAAAGAAGTACTTAGAAGAATTTGAAAATTAGAAAGTCCCAGAAAAAATTAGAAATAGCTTTTTTCTAGAAGATTTCCATTGTTTGTGGCACATACTACTGGATGACTGCTTTATGCTAATTGTTTCTTACTAGTTTGGGAATGTCAGAGTGTTCAGTTAAGTATATTCACCTTCCAACATTCCAAGAATTTTTGCCAGTGGAACTCATTTACAGTTCACTGAGTTTAGGGGAGGAATTTTGAAAAAGCACCCTTGTCCAACATTTCCTTTGGCAAAACTTTCCCTTCACCTTCCTCCACTACTTTGTTGCCTGAAATGCAGCAGTGATGGCTAAAAGAGTGGCAGTTATCTTACTGCAAGCATGAGGTTGCAAACCACCATCATGTATCAGTCAAGATCTAGGATATGGAATAATACAAATCAACCCTGACATCTCAGTGGATTAATAAACAAAGGTTTCTTTGTCTGTTTATTTTATTTTATTTTTTTGAAAGCTGAATATACATTTACTCTTCACTTAGTGGTAGCTAGGTAAATTGCAGGCAGTAACAGGTCCTCTCTAGGGCAGGCAGTCCTTCTGTACAAGTGAAGTATAAGAGAAAGTCGTTCAGTCATGTCCAATTATTTGAAACCCCATGAACTATACAGTCCATGGAATTCTCCAGGCCAGAATACTAGAGTGGGTGGCCTTTCCATTCTCCAGGGGATCTTCCCAACCCAGGAATCGAACCTAGGTCTCCCACACTGCAGGTGGATTCTTTACCAGCTGAGTGACAATAGCTGCCTTTTAAACAGTGGCTAGGGGATCTAGTCAGCTGCTATCCTGTAAGTGCAATTACAGCCCAAGGCTTCTAAGTCAGGGGGAGAGGAGAGATTAAGAGGGTCATGAAGGGACTTTTTACTACCTTAGTTTGAAAGTTACAGAAGACCTCTGCTCTTGGTCTTTTGGCCTGAACTCATCACGTGACCTTGCCTCCCCACAAGAGGGCAAGAAAGTAGTGCGGTCTTCAGTGAGCTCAGGAAGAGCAAGAGTACCAGAGACAAGGGAATTAATGAATGCAATAGTTTAAGGCACCTTAAGCAATTATATTAGCCCTGTACTGCCCACCTCTGGACATCTTACTGAAAGGGAACAAGGTATTTCTGTTCATGACAGCTACCATAAGTCAGATCTGGGGGCTTCCCAGGTGGCTTAGTGGTAACGAATCTGCCTGCTGAGCAGGATACGCAGGTTTGATCCCTGGGCAGGAAAGATCCCCAGGAGAGGGAAATGGCAACTCACTACAGTATTCTTTCCTGGGAAATGCTATGGACAGAGTTGCCTGGTGGTATGCAGAGTTGGATATGACTTTAGCGACTAAACAAGAGTCAGATTTATATCCCCTGAAACCAAACAGAATCCTGACAGACTTAAGAAAAAATATAATATTTAATTTACTTTAAATTAGCTGTTAAAATAAATGCTGTTTTACATTAATGGAAATTAAAATGTTAGTTTATTTATTTATTTAGTTTAACTAAAATGTTAGTTCAAATCCCATATTGCTGTTTTAAAATTAGCAGACAGGGCTAGCACCAGAACTGAGTGGGCACTGAGAACGGAGTGGTATTTCAGGCTTGCAGACAGTGGGGCCCAGAGGTTTCCTATGATCTGCTATTTCCTTCACTGATAGATGAGAGGACCTCCCTGGAATAGATAAGACATACGTTTATTCTCTAAACTGCTAGGTGTCATTGTGAGTGCATGGCAAGTTTAAAATAGCCTGTTCTAATGTACAGAATTAAAGCTCATTGTGAAATAAGCTAAGGAACTTAAATAAAATTTATTTTATTTGGTGTTTTTGTCAGGGAGGAAGGGTATAAATACAACATTGGAAAATTTTTTGTCTTTTATACTCTTCCTTTTATTTGTTTATTTGTTCTTTTGTTTAACTGAGACCTTGGTACTGTTTACTTATCTCTAAAATAACATTAATCAGTTCAGTTCAGTCACTCAGTTATGTTTGACTCTTTGTGACCCCATGGACTCTAGCATGCAAGGCTTCCCTGTCCATCTCCAACTCCTAGAGCTTACTCAAACTCATGTCTATTGAGTTGAGATGCCATCCAACTATCTCATCCTCTGTCATCCCCTTCTCCACACACCTTCAATCTTTCCCAGCATTAGGATCTTTTCCAGTGAGTCAGCTCTTCACATCAGGTCTTCAAAGTATTGGGGTTTCAACTTCAGCATTAGTCCTTCCAATGAATATTCAGGACTGATTTCCTATAGGATGGACTGGTTGGATCTCCTTGCAGTCCAAGGGACTCTCAAGAGTCTTCTACAGCACCACAGTTTAAAAGCATCAATTCTTTGGCACTCGGCTTTCTTTATAGTCCAACTCTCACATCAGTACATGACTACTGAAAAAACCATAGCTTTGACTAGATGGACCTTTGTTGGCAAAGTGATGTATCTGATTTTTAATATGCTGTCTAGGTTGGTCATAACTTTTCTTTCAAGGGACAAGTGTCTTTTAATTTCATGGCTGCAGTCATCATCTGCAATGATTTTGGAGCCCAAAAAATGTAAAGCCTGTCACTGTTTCCATTGTTTCCCCATCTATTTGTCATGAAGTGATATAAACATAGCATTAATATAAAAATAGTGTTATAAAAGTAGAGGTAATAGTGAGACCCAAATCATACCTGTCAAGGATTGGGGGTGGATTTTTCTTGCTAAAATTCTTCCATTCACACTTTTTGAACTCAGAATTTTTCAGCTGGAAATCCATCAGTAGCAAGATCAACAGTTTCAAATAAAAAATAAATTATGCTATTTTTGTTCAACATTTGAGAAAGACCCAGATGTTTTTAAGTGTAACAGGAAACTTTCTTGCACAGGGGGCTTAGTTCTAAAAGTCTAACCTGATTCTTCATTTGTATTTCTACAAAATAAAATTGCTATTGTGGGAATAAAGTCAACTGACTATTCTGATCATGCACACAAAGATGATGGCTAGTCCAGTCCTAAGGGCTAGGTGCCTTTACCACATGGAAAGAAATAGGTAGTGGATTAAGACTGGTTGTGGACCTTTAAGTCTATTATCCTGCCCATTGTTGAGAAATGATGTGATTAACAGTTCTGAGTCATACTACTCATATTATTAGCACTTTTCTTTTTCTGGAGAACTGAAAATAAATGGTAGGGAATACAAGACCTGTGTTATGGGTTGATTTGTATCCCATTGAAAGTTATTTGTTGAAATCCTAACCCCTAGAGCCTGTGAGTATGAATTTATTTGGATGAATATAGTATCTTTGCAGATGATCAAGGTAAAGTTGATTGCTAAGTTGCTTCAGTCGTGTCTGACTCTCTGCGACCCCATGGACAGCAGCAGACCTTAATCCCATATGACTGGGTCCTTATAAAAAGTGGAAATTTGGGAAGAGACGTTCACAGGCAGAATGCCCTGTGAACCTGAAGGCAAAGATTGTGGTGATGCCTTTACATGCCAAGGAACACTAAGAATTTCTAGGAAATCACCAGAATATAGGAGAGAGGCATGGGATAGATTCTTTTTTGACATTGCACAGAAGGAACCAATACTGCTGACATCTTGATCTTAGATTTCTATCCTACAGAACTGTAAGAAAATTAATTTCTGTCATGTAAGTCATTCAGTGTGTAGTATATTCTGAGGGTACCCTAGCAAACTCTAATCCAAAGTATCAGAAGTGATTCCTCTAATATGGGTTAAGTAAAAATGTGGAGAGAGGGCAGTTTATAATGTGGATTAGCTACTGTATAAAACATTTTTCAGAGTATGTCACACATAATAAGCAGAAAATGCTGTTGCCATTGCAATGTTGATACCTTAGTCTTGATTTTGTTTATAGTATGATGGTCAGTTTCACTAGATCCAAACAGCTTGGCTTGAATCCTTCCTCTACTTTCCAGCTGTCTGGCCTCAGACAACATACTTAAATATTCTATATTTTCCTTGTCTCTGAAATAAACATAATGTGAATTCCCACCTGGTGGGAATATGAAATTATGCCCAGAAGAGCTCAACATGGGCCTACTTTAGCTCAGTATTTTTTAGCTGTTACTGTTATTTTTGTATTTCCAAATATTCACATTTGTTGTTTTGACAATGACAATTGAATTCACTAAATAAGCCTGGTCAATAAAGATTAGTTCACTGAAATTCACTTAAAATTTTCCGCTTAATCTACTGTAAAGTTGGAATTTTATTTTAGAAAAAGCAAACTTAGGTAGTATTTTTTTTTTCTCTTTACGTGGGAACAAAATTTCAGTTTGTTTTAAAACTTTGGAACACCTCACTGAACAATAATTAAAGTAATAAAATTGTATTCAAAGTACCTAAGTCAGTCCCTTGTAGTCAATTAGGTGTCCAGCGAGGTGCAATTATGCTGTAAACCACTAGGGTACATTTAAACCACTGAAGCAGAATGTTGCCCTGGTGATAGGAAAATGCTACAGGTGATTTGTTCAGGCCATTTATTCAAGTTACAGAGTCATATTAACCCTTTTAAGTCATAAGTACACATGTATAAATTCACACATACTATTCTTTTCCTAGGTACTGAATTTAGAGGGGAAATAAAAGTCATATAGGAAATACTTTGTAATATATTAGAAAAGCATGAAAATAGATCAGATAATTATTGAATGTTTCTGTGTAAATTTTTTTGTTGTTGTTAATTTAAGTATATTTATCTGTCCATTTTGGGTGGAAGTGTGTTAATAATATATCCAACTAAGGTACATTTTGTCTTTCAAGGCTTTAAAGTAAAATTTTCATCACATTCCTGATTTGAAAGAATGTATATTTTTCTTAAATCTGTATTCTGCAATTTTAGTCAATTCTGTACAATTCTGTTTTCAGTATGAATTGATAATACTGATGGCCATGTGTTTAAGGTTTATTCTTTTGTTTGAAGTAATCATTGTTTTTTGGTGATATGAACACCAGACTCTTGCACTGTATTGTGGACATAGTTCACAGTGAAATTAATCAGGAATATGTACTTGTTCATACCTGAATAATCCACCAACTTGCCAATAATTGAATATTCTGGCAGTTAACTAAAATGATGACTTGTTCAACTAAAAGTTATACATTTCAAGGTTCAGATTTCTCATCTATCTAAATTAACATTCTCTTTAAAATTTTAGCCAGCTTTATACACTTTTGTCCTTAGATATTGTTAATAGTAGTGGTCTCCCTGTTTACTTAAGAGCAATTTGTACATTTGTTTGTAGATCATTTCTTAGTAATGATTTAGCATGCTATGAGTTTAATAAATGTGCCTTGTATTTATAAACACTTTATACTATCTGATTTTATGTATGTCGTTGATCAATTGTGTCTGACTCTTTGCAACCCCATGGACTGCAGCACACCAGGCGTCCCTGTCTCTCACTATCTCCTGGATTTTGCCCAGGTTCATTTCCATTGAATTGGTGATGCTCTCCAAACATTTCTCCTTTTGCCTTCAATCTTTCCCAACATCAGGGTCTTTTCCAATGAGTTGGTGCTTCACATCAGAGTATTGGCCAAAATATTGGAACTTCAGCTTCAACATCAGTCCTCCCAGTGTATATTCAGTATTGATTTCCTTTAGGATTGATTAGTTTTATCTCCTTACTGTCCAAGGGACTCTCAAGACTCTTCTCCAGCACAACAGTTCAAAAGCACCAATTCTTTAACATTCAGTCTTCTTTATGGTCCAACTCTCACATCCATACATAACTACTGGAAAACCATAGCTTTGACTATATGGACCTTTGCCGTCAAAGTGATGTTTATGCTTTTCAATATGCTATCTAGATTTGTCATAGCTTTCCTTCCAAAAACCAAGCATCTTCTAATTTCATGGCTACAGTCACCATACGCAGTGGTTTTGGAGCCTAAGAAAAGAAAATCTGTCATTGCCTTCACTTTTTGTCCACTTCTATTTGCCATGAAGTGATGGGACTGTATGCCATGATAGTTTTTTGAATGTTGAGTTTTAAGCCAGCTTTTTTACTCTCCTCTTTCACTCTCATCAAGAAGCTCTTTATTTCCTCTTTGATTTCTACCATTATGGTGGTATCATCTGCATATCTGAGGTATTGATATTTTTCCCAGCAATCTTGATTCTATCTTGTAATTCACCCAGCCTGGCATTTCACATGTTGATGCTTTTGAACTGTGGTGTTGGAGAAGACTCTTGAGAGTCCCTTGAACTGCCAGGAGATCCAACCAGTCCATCCTAAAGGAGATCAGTCCTGGGTTTTCATTTGAAGGACTGATGTTGAAGCTGAAACTCCAATACTTTGGCCACCTGTTGTGAAGAGCTGACTCAATGGAAAAGACCCTGACCCTGGGAAAGATTGAGGGCAGGAGGAGAAGAGGACGACAGAGGATGAGATGGTTGGATGGCATCACCGACTCAATGGACATGGGTTTGGGTGGACTCCGGGAGTTGGTGATGGACAAGGCAGCCTGGCATGCTGTGGTTCATGGGGTCACAAAGAGTTGGACACGACTGAGTGATTGAACTGGACTCCTCAATAAGTTAAATAAACAGGGTGAGAGTATACATCCTTGCTGTACTCTGTTCCCAGTTTTGAGCCAGTCTGTTGTTCCATAATAAGTTATAATTGTTGCTCCTTGACCTGCATACAGGTTTCTCAGGAAACAGGTAAGATGGTCTGGTATTCCCATCTCTTTAAGAATTTTTCACAGTTTATTGTGATCCACATAGACAAAGGATTTCCTGTAGTCAGTGATGCTGAAGTAGATATTTCTCTGGAGTTCCCTTACTTTCTCTATGGTCCAATGAATGTCAGTAGTTTGATCTGTGAGCAGTGCTAAAGAACATTCAAGACAATTGGGTTTGTTTCCCATGCCATTAAGGTTGTGTTCAAAATCCTACAAGCTACTCTTCAGTAGTGCTTGAATTGAGAACTTCCAGATGTTCAAGCTGGGTTTAGAAAAGGCTGAAGAACCAGAGATTTTATATACATACACATATATATTATATATATATATATATATATATATATATATATATATAACTTTGCCAATTAAGGGGAAATATATTAGTTTACAGAAAATAAATACAGATGAATGGAATAAATGACTAATATCTTTGAATAGTGAAAATAGAAGTTATCTCTTGAAAATTCTGATTATCTCTTAGAAAATGAAATGACATTTTATAGGAAGAACTTCACAGAAATGAGACTGGTTGAGTGATGACTTATAAATGAAGTAGGAACAATACAGGAAGAAACCACCCTAGCAAAAGATAAATTATAAATTGTATAAGATAATAAATAGAAAAGTTATTTCAGACTGATGTCAGCAACATAATGGTGTGAAAAACTGTCTTTTCCTTTAAACCATAACCAATAAAATATCTACAAGTCAAAAAAGGTGCCTGTGCCCAACACACAGTAGTACATTAGAGAATTCCATACATCTCTATATCTAAAGGTTCAGTTCAATTCAGTTCAGTTCAGTTCAGTCACTCAGTCGTGTCTAACTCTTTGCAACCCCATGAATCGCAGCACGCCAGGCCTCCCTGTCCATCAGTAACTCCCGGAGCTTACTCAAACTCATGTCCATCAAGTCGGTGATGCCATCCAGTCATCTCATCCTCTGTCGTCCCCTTCTCCTCCTGCTCCCAATCCTTCCAACAAAACAGTTCAAAAGCATCAGTTCTTCGGCGCTCAACTTTCTTCACAGTCAAACTCTTACATCCATACATGACCACTGGAAAAACCATAGCCTTGACTAGATGGACCTTTGTTGGCAAAGTAATGTCTCTGCTTTTTAATATGCTATCTAGGTTGGTCATAACTTTCCTTCCAAGGAGTAAGCGTCTTTTAATTTCGTGGCTGCAGTCACCATCTGCAGTGGTTTTGGAGACCAAAAAAATAAAGTCAGCGACTGTTTCCACTGTTTCCCCATCTATTTCCCATGAAGTGATAGAACCAGATGCCATGATCTTAGTTTTCTGAATGTTGAGCTTTAAGCCAACCTTTTCATTCTCCTCTTTCACTTTCATCAAGAGGCTTTTGAGTTCCTCTTCACTTTCTGCCATAAGGATGGTGTCATCTGCATATCTGAGGTTATTGATATTTCTCCCGGCAATCTTGATTCCAGCTTGTGCTTCCTCCAGCCCAGCATTTTCATGATGTGCTCTGCATATGTCAAATAAGCAGGGTGACAATATACAGCCTTGGTCTACTCCTTTTCCTATTTGGAACCAGTCTGTTGTTCCATGTCCAGTTCTAACTGTTGCTTCCTGACCTGCATACAGGTTTCTCAAGAGGCAGGTCAGGTGGTCTGGCATTCCCATCTCTTTCAGAATTTTCCATAGTTTATTGTGATCCACACAGTCGAAGGCTTTGGCATAGTCAATAAAGCAGAAATAGATGTTTTCCTGGAACTCTCTTGCTTTTTTGATGATCCAGCACATGTTGGCAATTTGATCTCTGGTTACTCTACTTTTTGGTCGTAAACACATAGAGATGAAACCAAGAGAACAATAGAGGCAGTGGCTATAGCCCCAGCCCTCCAGCTGAAACTTATAACCTTGGACACTGTCACTGTTTGTGGATGTCATGATTTTATATATAGAAAAACCTAAAAACACCACCAAAAAACTATTAGAAATAATAATAAGATCAAGTTTCAGGGTGCAAAATCAATATACAAAATCTCTGGTATTTCTATATGCTAATAAAGAAGTTTAGAAACCAATCCCATTTTCATTTTCAACAGCAACAAAAAATACCTAAGACTATGTTTAACCCAGGTGGTGAAAGACCTGGATGTTGAAAACTATACAGGTTTTGACATTGTTGAAAGAAATTGAAGAAGATATTGCTGAATGAAAATGAAGAGTACACGAAGAAATTGAAAGATAATCTGTTTTCATGGATTGAAATAATTAATGTGTTTAAAATATCTGTATTACCCAAATCAGTCTACAAATTCGGTGCCATCTCTTTCAAATCTACAGAGATATTTTTCACAGAAATAGGACAAAACATGCTAAAATCTTATTGAAACATAAGAGACTGCAATTAGTTAAAGCAGTCCTAAGAAAAAAGAACAAAGCTGGAAGTATCACACTCCTTGACTTCAAATTATATTACAAAACCATAGTAATCCAAACAGCAAGGTACTGGATGCAGTGAATGACTGACCTGGCACTGTAGAATGAGAGGAGAGCCTGGAGGTGCAGCGGAAATTATGAAGCCACTTCTGTTAGTGAACCTCAAAAAATCTGAGACAGAATGGCCAAAATGACAGAATGGAAAGACCCTGAGCTTCTCTCCTCTCCCAAGCAGACCAAAATCACAACAATCTGCAGAACAACTATTGATGGAGAAAGATTGGAATCTACCAGAAAAGATCTTCTATAATTAGATATATAGAAGGAACCATGAAACAAGCAGGAGTGGCAGACTTGTGATATAACCATATTTCATATCCCCTAAGTAGGTAACTCACAAACTGGAGAATAATTATATTGAGGAGGTTCTTCCTCAGGAGTTAGAGTTTTGATTTCCATGTCAGGTTTCCCACCTGGATGTCTGGCACTGGGAAGATGAGTCCCCAGAGCATTTGGCTTTTTTTTTTTTTTTCATTTATTTTTATTAGTTGGAGGCTAATCACTTTACAATACCGCAGTGGATCTTGTCATACATTGACATGAATCAGCCATGGATTTACATGTATTCCCCATCCGGATCCCCCCTCCCACCTTCCCTCTTTACCCAAGAGCTGCAGAGCATAATTGTAGGATCCACACAGGACTAGGGGAAATAGAGTCTTCACTTTTAAAAGGTGCACACAAAATCTCACATGCACCAGGACTCAAGCAAAAGCAGTAATTTAATAGGAGCCTGAGCCAGACTTACTTGCTGGTCTTGGAGAGGTTCCTGGGGAGGCAGAAGGTGGCTGTGGCTCAACCTGTGGATGTAGACAGTGGTAGCAGACATATCTAGGAACATTCAACCGTGTGAACACTCCTGATGACTGTCATCTTGGATCATTAATGCTGAGACCTGGCCCCACACGATAGCCTGTAAACACTGGTGCTCAAATTAAGTGGGCAGGGACACAGCCCTACCCATTAGCAGACTGTCTGCCTAAATACTTCCATGACCCTAGATATAACCCTGCCCACTAGAGGGCCAAGACCCAGCTCCCCTACCACAAGGAAGCCTGCACAAGACTCTAGATCAGTCTCACCCATGGAGGAGACATTGGAAGCAAGAAAGCTATGATGCCACAGCTGATGGAACCAAGTCTACCGATGCAGGCTAGACCCTGCTCTGGGACCAGCTGAGCCCTGGCCACTCTGTGCGTTAGCAAACCAGTACAATCTTGGGACACCCCAGGCCATACACAACTGTGTCAGGAACCAGGATACCCCTCCCCACTCTCAATTACTTCAAAATCTCTCTGAATACATGAGCCCTGCAGCCAGACTCCAGGAACCAGCTCTGCCTGCCAGTACTCCAACACTAACTCCAAGACCTAGCTTCACCTGGCAGTGGGTGGGCAACAGTTCCAGAATCAGGACTAACTACCTACCAGCAAGCCAGAATTAGATCCAGTGCCTCCTGCCTTGGGTTCTGCCTGCCACACATGACTAGGCCCCACTAAAATTCTACCAAACATTTAAAAAAGAGTTGACACTTATTGGAAACGATTCCAAAAATAGTTTTCATAACTATTCCAAAAAAACAGGGAAGACTACTTCTTAATTAATCCTATGAGGCCCCCATCACCCTGATACTAAAAATCAGATAAAGATATCACAAGAAAAGAAAATTACAGCCCAGCATCAGTAGTGAACATAGATGCAAAAATCCTCAAAAAATACCAGCCAGACAACTTCAGTGATGAATTAAAAGCGTCATATACCATGATCAAGTGAAATTTATCTCAGTGATGTAAGGAATTTTTAATATCTGCGAATCAGTCATTGTGATATACCATATTAAAAAGCTGAAAAATAAAAGTCCTATGATTATCTCAATAGATGCAGGAAAACTTTTGATCAAATAAAAGATCATTTATGATAAAAACTCTCCAGAAAGTGGGCATAGGGGGACCAAACATACCTCAACATCATACAGACCATATATGACAAACCCACAGCTAATATCCACAATGATGAAAAGCTGAAAGCTTTCCTCTACAATCAAGCATAAGACAGGGATGCCCACTCTTACCAGTTTTATTCAACAAAGTTTTGGAAGTCTTAGACACAACAATTAGAGAAGAAAAGTAAAGGATCCAAATTAGAAAAGAAGAAGTGAAACTCACTTCTTTGCAGATGATGTGATACTATACATAGAATATCCTAAAGATGTCACCGGGAAACAACTAGATTTCATCAGTGGACTTGGTAAAGTTGCAGGATACAACTTAGTGTATTTCTATACACTTACAACATGATATCAAACAGAGAAATTAAGGAAAGAATCCTATTTACATGTCAAAATCAGTAGAATACTGAGGTATAAACCTACCTAAGGACACAAAAGACCTGCCCTCCCAAATTATAAGATGCTAATGAAAGAAATTAAAGACCACACAAACAGATGGAAAGATATACCATGTTCTAGGGTTGGAAAAATCAGTTTTGTTAAAATGACCATACTACCCAAGGCAATTTGCAGATTCAATGCAATCCTTATTAAGTTATCATGACATTTTTCACAGAACTAGAACAAATAATTTAAAATTTGTATGGAAACACAATAGAGCCTAAATAGCCAAAACAATCTTGAGAAAGAATGGAGCTGGAGAACATCAGACTGAGCTATAATTATCAAAACAGAATGGTATTGGCAGAAAAATACACACATAAATTAATGGAACAGGATAGAAAATCCAGAAATAAACTGACTCCCTTCTGTTCAATTAATCTATGACAAGGAGGCAAGAATATACAGTGGAAAAAAGACAGCCTTTTCAATAAGCAGTGCTTGGAAAGCTTGATTGCTGCATGTAACAGAATGAAACTTAAGAGGGGTAGGAATAAATTAGGAGTTTGGAATTAACAGATACATACTAATATATTATTAAGTAAACAACAAGTACTTGCTGAATAGTACAGGGAACTATATTACAAGATATACTGTATCTTGTAATTACCTACAATGGAAAAGAATCTGGAAAACTAAATAACTGAATCACTTTGCTGTATACCCAGAAGATTGTAAAACAGATAGACTTGAATAAAAAAAGTAAAAAAAAAAGAATGAAACTAAAATGTTTTCTAACAGTATATACAAAAATAAATTTAAAATGGATTAAAAACAAAAATATAAGCCTGGATTCTATAACACTCCTAGATGTTTACATAAATAGCACCAATATATATTTGGATCTGCCATGGATCCATTTCTGTAATGGAAATAAAAGAAAAGCAAAAATAAACTTAAATACTTTTGCACAGCAAAGGAAAGCATAAACAAAACGAAAAGACAACCTATAAAATGTGAGAAATATTTGCAAGTGATGTGACTGAAAAGAGATTAAATTCCAAAATATACAAACAGCTCATACAGCTCAATATTTAATAAAAAATTTTTTAAAAAATCAAAAAATGAACAGAAGACCTGAATAGACATTTCTCCAAAAAATAAAACAAAACAAACAAACAAAAAAAAGCATACAGATGGCCAATAAGCACATGGAAAGATGCTCAACATCACTAATTATTAAAATAATGCAGATGAAAACTATAATATGATGACGTATCACCTGATACAAGTCAGAATAGGCACTATGAAAAAGTCTACATGATAAATGCTGAAGAATGTGTGGAGGAAAGGAAACCTTCTACACTGTTTGTGGAAACATATATTGGTACAACTACCATGGAGAACAGTGGGGAGTTTCCTTAAAAAAAAAATTAAAAACACAGTCTCTACCATTTGATCCAGGAATCCCAGTCTGGGTCATAAATCTGTAAAAGGGAAACTCTAATTAAAAAAGATATTTGCACCCCAATGTTGATAGAGACACTATTAACAATGGCCAAGGTATGGAAGAAACCTGAATATCCATTGACATATGAATCAATAAAGAAGATATGACATCTTTAGTTTTGTTTTCTACAATTCCATAGACATGGAGAATGAAGTAGATTAAGAAAAAATGGTGAGAGAAGACCAAATGAATGAATCTGAAAGTGGTTAAATATACTGATTTAGAAAAATATGAAATAAATATTGACAGTGACGATTCAGTAAAAATATATTTAAGTCAGTTACACTCAGAAGGATAAACATTATCTCAAAAAAACTAAGAGCTAAGAGAGAGAAGAAAAATAATTTGATTAAAATAAGAAAATATTCCATACATTGTAAGTGGTTAAATAGTAAAAAAAAAAAAAAAAAAAAGAACCATTAGCAAAAGTATTTATTTCTAGATATTATTATAAAATAGGTATATTTATGTAAACACACTAAGATAAAACTTAGTTTTCTTACATACTTAATATCTCATTACTGATTTAGATTTTTATTTTAAATCTAAATTCCAAAGTTATTCTTCATTAATTTTGACTTTTATTACTTTCTTGCTATTAATGTTTGACATTGGTTTAATCTGATTATTATTATTCATACAGTTGTGCTACAGTTATCCTATTTCTTCTTTCTTTTACAATTTTCCTTTTTATAATGGTGGTAATATATGGGCAGCCCCCTTGCCCCAGGGATTTTTTTAGTAATTCCTCAAGCTTTTAAAAGATTTTCCAACAATTCTAAAGTTTTATATTTAAAATTACTGGAATTTTAGATAAATTCAAAGAATTTGTTGACTTATTTCACTTGCTACCTGTTAACTTATGAGGACCTGTTGCCACAAAATTCTTGGTTCAACTCTGAATAAGTGTCTGCTCAAATAGAACGCCTTAAAATTGCCTATTCTGACAATATATTTATACTTTAAGTACCACCTTCACACACACACACACACACTCACATACTCTCTCTTTTTCTCTTGGATGATCACTTGTTTATGCATATAGTCAGGGAAAATAATATGTATATATTCATTTATTGATTACCCACCTTTTGTCAAACACTAGTAGTGTTTTGTCAAATACACTAGTAGTGTTTAGTAAGTGAAAGTCACTCAGTCGTGTCCAACTGTGACCCCAAGGACTATATAGTCCATTCCAAACGCAGGAATCGAACCCAGGTCTCCCACGTTGCAAGCGGATTCTTTACCAGATGAGCCCACAAGGGCAACCCAGTGTTCAGTAAAAGAGGACAAAATTTATGACCAAATGGGGAGTGGTTTATATGAATTATTTTTGTATACTAAAGAGTTCAATATTTAAATAAATGTATTTTCAGCAGCAAAAGATTTAAATAAAATCCTTTGACTCAGATGTAAATAACTACTGGTTTGAGGACCATCTGTGCAAATATGTCATATTACAGGAGAAAAATCCTAGTAGACTTTGAAGGAGGGCTAAGGCTATGTTGAAACTTCTGGTCAATATTCCTGAGAGAGGCATGGGGTAGTATAAAGTGCTGATGTTTTGGAAACTGACAAACCTAGATTCAAGCCTTATTTTACTGTTAGTCATGTGTCTATGAATAGTTAGTTAAACTATTTAAGTTTTTTCCTCATCTAAAAAATTGAATACTCATAGGATTTTTTGCTTGATTTAAATGAAAAATGTTTACTGATTGTCTAAACTAGGACATATGTCTCTAAATTCACTATGGGACATATTCCTTGTCTTCATGATAGTAAGAGAATTTCCTCCTGCTTTTTTGGCCATTTTTGATAGTATAAAGTAACCAGGGGTAGTAACAGACTAGAACTTTAGAATTCCATTTTAGAGCAGGGACAGTGACTTCCATTTAGACTGGATCATTACTAAAAGATCTGGATATTAGGAGAATACAATGACTAAAGGAATCTAGAAAATTTTCACTTAGTTATTTTTCTACAGCCTTTGTTTCCCAGGTAAACTCTTGGAGCAAAAGCATATAACCAAAGTCAGAATTCTCTTTTCCTTTACTTACCATTTCAAGAAGAAGCAAATATTAATCTCAAATTATTAGAAAGAAAGTTCCTTTAGCAATCAGGCCTTAACATTGACTAGCCCAAATTCAGGCTGTTCTCTTCTATTAGAAATAAACAAAATGGCATTAATTCCTACCCCACCCATACCCAATTTATTATGGTATAGTATATCAACATTACAAAGCAGCTTTTCCTTTCTCCTGACATGTTTGAGAATTTGAACCACTAGCTCTAATTTCTTCAGAGATAGTCCATGATTTTAAATGACCTTTGACAACACATTCTTTTTTTATACCACAATTTAGTTATGTACATTAAAATCAGGGATGAAGGTAGATTTTGATTTATCCTCCCATGTGGCATATGTGAATAATGTTTGTAAGGCTTGTTTTTTTCTCTGATTTATAACAAGAATGAATAGAAGTCCAAACAAAGCTAGAATCCAAAGCATGATTGGTTTTAAAAGGCTGAAAGAGAGGGAAGGATGAATTAGAAGTTTGGCATCAACAGATACACGCTACTATACATATATGTTGAAGGAGAACTGGTGGCTCAAAGGCAAAGAATCCACCTGTGGTGCAGGAGGCACAGGAGATACCGGTTCGATGCCTGGATCTGGAAGATCCCCTGGAGAAGGAAATGGCAACTCACTCCAGTATTCTTGCCTGGGAAAATCCCATGGACAGAGGAGTCCGGCGGACTATAGTCATAGGGTCTCAAAGAGTCAGACATGACTGAGCAACTAAAGACAGGAACACATGTGTGTGTGTGTGTGTATAGACACATATATGTGTATATATGTTATTGATATATATATATGTATGTATAGACATATATATGTGTATATATGTTATTGATAGATAACAAGGATCTATTGTGTAGCACATGGAACTATATTCAATATCATGTAATAAGCTGTAATGGGAAGAATCTTAAAATGAAAATGTGTGTGTGTGCGTGTAACAGAATCACTTTGCTGTGTACCCGAAACTAACACGACATTGTAAATCAACTATACTTAAATTAATTTTTTTAAAAATTTCTTCCCTAATGCATTGTAAGTCTTAGACTTCCATCCCAATATACTATAAAATAAATAGGTAAAACATAGACTTGCCTATTCTATTGCTGACCATTACTCTGTAACACAAAAGACAGAGCAAGATGATTTGCTTTTGTCTGGGATTTTGGTTTATAGACAAGAGAGAACAAAGCAAAAGTCTCCATGCTTTTTAGATTTGCACACCTATCAGGAAAAAATTGAGCATGCATGGTCAATATATGTTTGCTTAATTGTTTATTCATTTATAAAGTATCTGGCTATGTATACAGATATTTAATATTATATAAAATATGTGACAGCATAGTACATAATATAAAATATTACAATAATATATTATATAATATTTGACCATATAATATATAGCAATCACATGCATTTCGCAAGTGATATGGAGACTAATGATTCTGAATTTTGTGAATTTGACTCATGATTTCAGCTGCGTAATATCTCCTAAACCTTATTGGTATCTTAATGAAGGGTTTGAGGGAATGCATTATAGCATTCAGTTGAAGGAACAGCAAGCTATTTATGTTCCTCATCCCTTGTATGTTATTTGGGTTTTAATGACATTGAACAACATTTTGATGTGCTTGAAACTTAAAATAGCAAGATACCTCTTTTCTAGAATAATTTTGTGGTTTTATTGTTACAAACTAGAGGTGACCTAAGAAATTGCCAATATGTGTTGGATCATCGAAAAAGCGAGAGAATTACAGAAAAACATCTACTACTGTTTATTGACTAGGTCAAAGCCTTTGACTGTGTGTATCACAACAAACTGGAAAATTCTTAAAGAGATGAGAATACCAGATGACCTGACCTGCCTCCTGAGAAATCTGTATGCAGGACAAGAAGCAATAGGACTGGACATGGAACAACAGACTGGTTCCAAATCGGGAAAGGAGTACGTCAAAGCTGTATATTGTCACCGTGCTTCTTTAACATATATACAGAGTATATCATGAGAAATGCTGGGCTGGATGAAGCACAAGCTGGAATCAAGATTGCAGGGAGAAATATCAATAACATCAGATATGCAGATGATACCACCCTTATGGCAGAAAGTGAAGAAGAACTAGAGTCTCTTGATGAAAGTGAAAGAGGAGAGTGAAAAAGTTGGCTTAAAGCTCAACATTCAGAAATCTAAGATCATGGCATCTGGTCCCATCACTTCATGGCAAATAGATGGGGAAACAATGGAAACAGTGACAGACTTTATTTTTGGGGGCTCCAAAATCACTGCAGATAGTGACTGCAGCCATGAAATTAAAGACACTTGCTCCTTGGAAGAAAAGTTATAACCAACCTAGATAGCATATTAAAAAGCAGAGACATTACTTTGCCAACAAAGGTCCATCTAGTCAAGGCTTTGGTTTTTCCAGTAGATGTGCGAGTTGGGCTATAAAGAAAGCTGAGTGCTGAAATATTGATGCTTTTGAACTGTGGTGTGGGAGAAGACTCTTGAGAGTCCCTTGGAGTGCAAGGAGAACCAACCAGTCCATCCTAAAGGGAATCAGTCCTGAATATTCATTGGAAGGACTGATGCTGAAGCTGAAAGTCCAATGCTTTGGTCATCTGATGTGACCATTTGAACTGACTCATTTGGAAAGACCCTGATGCTGGGAAAGATTGAAGGCAGGAGGAAAAGGGGATGACAGAGGATGAGACGGTTGGATGGCATCACTGACTCGATGGACATGAGTTTGAGTAAGCTCCGGGAGTTGGAGATGGACAGGGAAGCCTGGCGTATTGCAATCCAGGGGGTCGCAAAGAGTTGGACATAACTGAGAAACTGAACTGAAGAAACATCAAATCCAACTACTTATTTATTGCCAAAGAAAGTAGCTTGTTAAAATAAAATCTAACCAACCCAAAGCACTGTGTTTGGTATATATTTACTGATACCTAATTAGTTTCTATCTAAAGACTTTAGATTATCAGTTATGTGATTGTATGTTTTTTACTCATTGTGGAAGATACACCAGGAAAACAGTTTATAAATAATTGTATGAATATTTTATTGCACTTACTAAGTTGTACTATGTTAAGCATTCAAGGGAAACTTACAGTTGGTCTTCTCAATGGTACACAATTTTGTCTTGTCAATTAACATTTTGTCTGTATGACAGAATAGATCCAGGGTATTTTCTAGACTTGCAGAGATGGGATGGTTTTAGTGACAGTGCTATAATTCCTCTTTCAAAACAGAGGGGAATAAAGTCCTAATCTGTGGAGTGTTCCAATTCCATAGTCAACCAAACTAGGAACCTGTCACTGAATATGAAGAGATGTGCAAGTTCTCACAAGCTGGACCAGGAGGCTCCAGCTCACCATTGGATAGCTGTATTTTCTTCTTTTGTTAAATACCATTTACTAGTTTCATTAATAACTTAGTTTTATCCTATAGTATTATTAATAAGAGTATCGTATACTTTTGAAGAGTAAGGTAAAGCTTAAATAAATTAAGAAGAAATGTGTCTTTTTAAAGAATCTCAAGTTTTGTGTAATTTGTTTATTATTACCTTAAGGGTTTTCTGCTCTGTAAAAAATGTTAAGGAGCTGATACATTAAAGTGAAGCTGAAAAAAAGCAAAACAATTTATACATACTTTTTAGCAAAATGAAAAAAGTGGGAACTTGTTGATGCATACTAGTTGTATTCATAAATTTATTTTTAATTCAATCGACCTTATCAAAGGCTACTTTCAGTAATGGCCTAAGCTACTTAACAGTGTTTGAAGATGAAGAAAAAAAATGTTGCAATGTAAAGCTATTGAAATGATTCAAAAATACTGATTATAATAAGCCTCTACCATTATAATGAAGTGTCATTTAAGCAGTGTATCTTAGATAACTCCTTTAAATATGACAAAATATAAAAGTATTTGAGTCTATTAATATACAATTAAAAGTAATACTTCTGCAATATTACATTTATTGATTTTTTTTTGCTTTAAAAATATATAAACATAAATTACATCTAAAGAAAGTAGGATGTCCTCACCTAAACAAACGCAGTGGAAGGATTTTGGGTTTGTAAACACGTCTTTCCAGTAAATAAAGAAGTGAAAATGCTGTGACATGGGTCAGTAGTTTCCAGACTGATTTATTGAGAACAGCAGGTGGCTAATGATCAACCTTACAAGATGGTGTCCCTGAGCAGTGTGCTTGTTTTCTAGGTCAGGGTTTTAATTTTCAAAGGAAATCAAGTGTATACATAAGTAGTGAGTCTGACATAGATTGAGTTGCATTTTCATCACCAAATTAAATATAAATCTGATAATGCAATATATATATATGTATACATACACTAAATATTGAACATGCTATTTTCAGTATAAAATGTAACATATATTTTAAGTCAATAGAGTTTTCAAATGAATATCCATGCAGTGAAGATATTCTTTGACTAAATAACTTTAGCTCCACAGCAATTAACAATATCAGTTGGATAAAAAGTAGGATGGAAGGCAGAATTTGTTGTTCCGTCGCTAAGTCATGTCCAACTCTTGGCGACACCATGGACTGCAGCATGCCAGACTTACCTGTCTTTCATTACCTCCCAATGTTTGCTCAAGTTCAGGTTCATTGAGTTGATATGCCATCTAACCATCTCATCCTCTGCCGCCTTTTCTTCTTTTGCCTTCAATCTTTCCCAGCATCAGTGCCTTTTCAAATGAGTTGGGTCTTTGCATCAGGTGGCCAAAGTATTGGAACATCAACTTCGGCATCAGTCCTTCCAAAGAATATTCAAGGTTGATTTCCTTTAGGAAAGGAAGGCAGAATATTCTATCCTTATTGTACAAACTGAAAGGATTTAGGAAAATCTGAATTTTAATCTCAATTAATCATTATAAGGTATATGGCTTTATTTTCTTTTGTCGTTACCTTTTCAGATTTATGTAAACAGTCAAAATTTTATTCAAATTATTTCTTACTTATAAGTTGGCCTGTAACAATATGACAATCAGAATCCACTAAATATGTAACAAAGTATACCTACATTCATATTTATGTATTTAAACCACCTCCAAAAGCAGAAAATACTTTTTTGTAGCTTCAGATGAATTCAGTGAATAGTTTTGCAAAACAAATTCCCAGACTATAGGTTTGGGAATAAGTGTGAATATATATATGTAATTCTTGAAGAAATGTCAATGACTAAATAGTGAATGTTATCTGTATGAAAACAATTTGAATGCTTGAGGTCAGCTTAATAAGGATAAATCACTAAAAATATCTATAAACTGAATATGGACCAGATACCTTTAAAAGTAGGCATATAATAACTGAAAATAGGTAAAAATAGAAAGTAATAGAAAAATAGTAGAACAATAATATTAAAAAGCATTTTAAAACAAATTGTTTAATAGGTGTGTTTAATTACTTTTCAACTTTAAATAAATGGAATGGAAAGGAACTATGTTTCATGGACTACATATATATATATATATATATATATGAATATATAAAAAGTTAATTACAATTGCAGTTATTAGCTATCTGCCTAAAGGGAGAATTCTTGGGTTTATATCAGGAGATTTGTGGGTGAGTGTACATCTACATATCTTAAGATAAAGTATTTAAAATTTTTGTTGATCCTTTTACAGAGTGTTTGATATCCCACTAAGTTTTCATTAACTTATTTGTGTCCCAAGTATACTGAGTAAATGTGCTTATCAAATATCAAGAATACATGAAAACTAAACCAGTTGGGTTGGACTAGAAAGAGGGCTGAGCACTGAAGAATTGATGCTTTTGAACTGTGGTATTGGAGAAGACTTTTGAGAGTCCCTTGGACTGCAAGGAGATCCCACCAGTCCATCCTAAGGGAAATCGGTCCTGGGTGTTCATTGGAAGGACTTATGTTAAAGCTGAAACTCTAGTATTTTGGCCACCTGATCCAAAGAGCTGACTCATTTGAAAAGACCTTGATGATGGGAAAGATTGAAGGCAGGAGGAGAAGAGGACAACAGAGGATGAGATGGTTAGATGGCATCACCAACTCAATGGACATGAGTTTGGGTAAACTCCTGGAGTTGGTGATGGACAGGGAGGCCTGGCATGCTGCAGTTCATGGGGTCGCAAAGAGTCAGACACGACTGAGTGACCAAACTGAACTGAACTGAAACCAGTTGTTTAAAAGTAAAAGAACTTTTTTAGAAAAGTCCATTTGAAATGTATGAACAGTTAATCCATCTGTTTCTTTCCCATCAGTTCCAAACTACAGGAAACTATCAGTTTGTTTTCTGTCTCTGCCTCTTAGTTCCTTTCCTCCTCTAATTCCTAGAACCTCACCCAGGACTTCATTCTCAAACTGACAAATTTGCTCTGCATTGTGATTCAAACAGTTGTGTTGGATGGCTAGTATCCATGTGGATGATTCTCTCCAACACTCTAGTACAGTCTATTTAACACTAAAGTTCACCCTGTACATAAAGCTGATGCAGAAACCACTGAAGTAATAAAGATTTTTCAGGGAGGGAGTACCTTCCAAATTATAAGAATAGTCTGCACAGGATTCCAAACATTAGAGAGCAGGGAAATATGAGACCATAAAAGAACTGAGGAGAAGCAGTCATAGAGATGAAAAGAAGTAACAGTTATGGACTCATGGACGAGGAGAGAAGGAGGTATTGGAGTTCCAGGGGGGCAAATGCACAATTTTTGCATTATTGTTTGGTACAATCTGTTTTTCTTCCTTGTTCATTTTTTAAAAAAACAAATATAATGATTTTTCTTTATAATATATGGTACTTCTTAAGAAGGACATGATTACTGTAGCTTAAAAGCAAAGATTTTAATAGGCATAAATAAATAGGAGAAGTATCACAATTTTTCCTGTGGTTAATTTTATTTTGTAACCAATTAAGTAAGCTCAGATTTATGGTATTCTGTTAAAGATCTGCAGCTCTGAGTCCCACATAAACCTTGGCAAAAAAACAAGGCCCTGTAGTCTTTAGAACCTACTGCTAGGTTAATTACCCTTAATTAACTTGTATATCTTATTAAAGACAAAAACGTGTTACACTTGACTCTGTCTTCTGCTGAGTCCCTAGCTGCTTCCCAGATATGTCTACTGCTTTCCTCTGCAGTTCAAATAGAAAATTCAGGTTTCTGTTTTCAATGCGAATGTTGCCAATAGAAACCTGGACGCAAAGGCGATACCCTGAATCTAAATCCCTTTCTCTCTTTGCTCTCTGTGCGTCAGACCTTTTAAAGGATAACTGGTGTTTCCAAAGCGATTCATGGCTCAAAAATTCAAGTTAGGTAGCAAGTAATATCACATCTTCCATACATCTACTATCTCAGGTTCTTTTTTTTTTCACATTTCAGCCAGTAGCCACTTTTAAGATTTAATAAGAGAAAAAGGTATTTCAAACACAATTTTAAGGTGTAGTTTTCTTTCACTTAATTAGTAGTTAGCAAAAATAGCAACAGGGAAAATTGTATCTAATTTATACATTTATTTTCTTGTAACAAAGGCAGTATCTATGAAGTAGAAGGGGAAATGGGTAGACTGATGATTATGGATGTAGGCTGCAATAATTGAAGGACAGCTATTATCAGGGCATGATGATCAGACAGTTCTATATGATGCCAAATCAGAAACAAATCTTTCCATTTGCCAAGTGCTAGATTTATGTCTCAAAACACAAATCTGATATAT
Source organism: Cervus elaphus (assembly GCF_910594005.1). Taxonomy (NCBI): domain Eukaryota; kingdom Metazoa; phylum Chordata; class Mammalia; order Artiodactyla; family Cervidae; genus Cervus; species Cervus elaphus. The sequence goes on from NC_057835.1 coordinate 53,468,772, forward strand.
TTTGTTTCATGCAGTGATGGGAATGAAAATGTGGGGTTATAACTACAAATTAGATAGAATCAGACACAAAATAAAATCATCTAGTTTGCTTTGAGTTACCTAGAGAGATGGACCTTTGTGCTTTTACTGTTAATTTCTAAACTATTTAAATTTTTAACCATTATGAATGTCTCTGGGGAGTCATAAGTAGACTCTGTGCTATGTATTGTAAAGCTTTAATGGTGCCTTATGTAATATCTTGAACAAATTTGCTAATTTCCAGGTGATTACAACTCTACTTACCTTTTGCTATGGTAGCTATAATGTAATTTGTTAGTTATTATTTGAGAATGCCTCTAAATCATTTATCGAAGTCTGTATTATCGCCAGTGTGCTTTTAAAAATAAAAATACTCTATTTCATTGTGTAGAATTTTTTTGTACATAGCATTAAATTTTTAAATTAAAAACCAACCATAGAGAAAAAGTGTAATTTTTGGTTTATTCAGTATTTTCAAATAAGTGAAGCCATAAGACGACACTGGATTGTAGGTTTCACTAGGGAAGCTGCTTCTTTAGATTTATAAAATCAGTTTAATTAAAGTAGAAATAGTACCTAAGGGAACATTTGACCATAGAATTGTAATATAAATATGTCAATGTTATTTTTTAATCATCAGCATCTTTAAGCATATCATTTTAGTTATGCATGTTTTTAGCATTGATAGTTGAATGGAAACAGCTGAATTTACATATTCCAGATCATGTGTCAATATTAGACAAACTGAACTTAACTAGACAGTTTTATTTCCAATATTTCTCTGTTATTCTGCAGTAGAGGTTAATTTTTTCCCTTGGTGGTTTGAAAGGAAAAGCACTCAAAAACAGACATCTAAAAGATTCACCTAGAACCAGCAAGAGAACTTGCATGACTGAGAATAAACCTTGGCTATTTAAAGCCCTTGAAACAGTAAAGTTATTTGTTACTGTAGCAACATCTGATCTATTCATATAATATGATGGTTGAATTTTATTTAAAGTATAACTGTTTCATTAAATTTTTAACTGGAAATATTTAAAGCTCAGGCGATATACTAATGGAACATAGACTATCTGGTGTTCTAAACTAGCTAATATTTCAGAGGAAATTAATTTACTGATTAAAAATAATAAAAAACAAAGATATTAGATCATTATTTTCAAGTTTTCCTGATAAAACATGATGAAATTTATTTCAGAGAAGTTTGTGTACCCAATTATATGAATTTTCAATGGAATTTTAGTATTTTAACTACAGTATTTCCATATCAACAAAGGTGTTTATTTTTGTGACAGTGGGTTCAGTTTAAAGAAATCCCTATCAAATTATTAAAATATTCTACTTAACAGGTAAAAAATGCTCAGTTTAGTTTAGTGATTCCATAATAGGAAAAACAAAATGAGGAAATTCTGTTAAGTTTTTGCTTATGATATGTTGACAAAATGTGTATTACTATTTAGTTCATTACTTCATCTATCAACCAAAAAGAACACTGTTTAATTTTTTTTAATTTCATATCCTACATACTCAGCCTTGAAGTACTTAATTCTATTCACTCCTCTGCATTTAAAAGTAGTAGTTGTTTTGAAGTAGTTATTAAATATGTATGAGGGGGATACAATTTTAAAAACTTTCATTTTAGTTATGGAATTTTGGATTCTTGGTTGTCTTTATGTGCAGATATTTTCTTTCATCTTTATTAATATTACTTATAACTGAAAATTCTCTCCTGGCTATTTAAATGAAACTATCCATTGATAAATTCATTGTGTCTTTTCTAATTTATGATTTGAGTAATAATACATGATGATTATATGACCCAAATTCAAGTTCTTAATATTATTAAGCTAAATATTTGAGTTGTTATAAATCCATCATCTAGTAACTTTCAGTTTAGAGACAAACTCACTTTGTTGTCACAGATTGCCTGGTAAATATACGTTTTTTTGAGTGAAATAAAAGACCTGAATTTTCTTTTTAAAGTATAAATTGATGTTAAAGTTTCTATTCAGTTCAGTTTTAAGAAAATTGCTTAAATTGTATTCTTACTACTATGCAGTTCTAAGATCGATGATAAAGATAGACAAGCTCTCTGCTTGCTTGGATCTGATGTTCTAAAGGAAGGGCTTCTGAAATTACTATATTAGTAAATAAAGGAAATAGCTTCAAAAGCAGAAAAAATGTAACTATTAAAGTAGCATAATGTGCTAGAGGAGGGAGGGTGTGTTACGGGTCAACCAACTACAGCCTTGTGCCTGCCTGTGTGCTCAGTCCTGTCCCACTCTTTGTGACCCCCTGGACAGTAGCCCGCCAGGCTCCTCTGTCCATGGCATTCTCCAGGCGAGAATACTGGAGTGGGTTGCCATTGCCTACTCCAGGGGATCTTCCAAGTCTCCTGTGTTTCCTGCATTGGCAGACAGATTCTTTACCACTGCACCACCTGGGAAGCCCAGTATAGTTATATACAAGGACTGAATTTTTGATTGAATAATGAAGATGAGGCTAACTAACCAGAGGACCATTTGGGGAAATGGCATTCAAGCTCAGTGAATATTAAGTGTAAAGGCCCTGTGATGGCAAATAATTTCCCATGTTTAAGGAAAAAGAAACAGTGCGACTAAAGTGTGAAGGTAACGTTGCTTTGTATGAGATGAGTCAGAAGGGTGGACCAAGATCAGAAGTTCTAGGCCTTCTGAGGACTGAGTAAGGAGTCAAAATTTAATTGAAGGCTAATGAAAAGTAAAGCATGGTAGTGACATGTCTGTTGGAAAAAGAATGCTTTGGCTACTGGATGAGAAGCAGTTTGTAAGAGTGCTTCCTAGAATCAAAATAAAGGACTGCTGCATGGTCTCTGTGAGACCATGGGCACCTGTCTGTTACCATAAGAGCAGAAATTTTAAAAAATGAACAAATTTAGGGTGGATTTTAGAGGCAGAAGATTTGCAAATTCATTAGGATTCTGGGAGTGAGGAGAATAGAGAATTAAAAGATGACGCTTAAATGTTTGACAGACTCATGAGTAATGGTGTCATTTGATGTGATGCATTGCAGAGTAGGGGTTTCCCCAGTGGTGGCTCATTGGCAGAGAATCTGCCTGTGATTCAGGAGAGGCAGGAGACTCAGAAGATCCCCTGGAGAAGGAAATGGCAAACTACTCCAGTATTCTTGCCTGGGAAATACTATAGACAGAGGAGCCTGGCAGTCTACAGTCCCTAGGGTTGCAAAGAGTCGGACACGACTGAAGTGACTAAGGATGCACACACACACTTAAGAATAGAGGAAAGACATACCTGTGAAGAGGACATTAAAAATTCTGATTTGGAGAGGGACTGGGGTGGGAGCGTTGGGGCGGGTGTGTGGGGGGGTTTCCCAGCGGCTGCAATGGGCAGCGGTCTTGAGGAGGCAATTTCGCAGGTCCTTTGGCAGACCGCCTCCCCTCACCAGCTGCAGGGGCCCTTAAGGCACTGGGACCCGGCCTGTGTAACATTGAGAGATTACTGCCCAAGAAGAACTCCAAGTTCATTTCAAACTTGTATTGGTTGGTGCTGGTGATACTGAAAGAATACATTCGTGCAAGATCATCTGACTGGTGAATTTGAGAAGTATATTGTTGAGGTCCATCTCCTTGTGCTCCATATCAACAGAGGACCAGTTAAGTTCAATGTATGGGATACAGCTGGTCAGGAGAAATTTGGTGAAATGAGAGTTGGCTATTATATCCAAGCTCAGTGTGTCGTTATTATGTTTGATGTAATATCGAGTTACGTACAAGAATATGCCTAACTGGCATAAACATCTGGTAGGAGTGTGTGAGAACATCCCCATTGTGTTGTGTGGCAACAAAGTGGATATTAAGGACCAAAAGGTTAAGGCAAAGTCAAGTTGTCTTCCACAAAAAGAAGAATCTTCAGTACTATGACATTTCTGCCAGAAGTAACTAAAGCTTTGAAAAGCCTTTCCTCTGTCTTGCTAGAAAACTGATCAGAGACCCTAACTTGGAATTTGTCACCATGCCCACTCTCATCCTGCCAGAGGTGGTCATGGGTCCAGCCTTGGAAATGGCAGTACAAGCACAATTTAAAGATTGCTCAGACAAATGCTTTCCTGTGAGAAAGTGAAGCTGGGGCCCAACATCCAAAGTCTAGTGTTATCAGCAACTGTGAACTGAACTGAACTGTCCCATGTTATCAGTGATGCAATGTGTTTGCCGTTTTATTATATAGGGAAGCAGAACATGTGCTTCGTCTTTGGATGCTGAAGGAGATGGATGGGTTTTGGAGTGAATATGGCAGTTAAAAAAAATATCCTTATTGTTTGGACCTGCATATTTAGGTGTTTTGGAACACAGTTTCTTCTTTGAGTTTCAAATATAAGACTGCTATAGTCACATGGCATATTGAGAGGTGGGAGCTTGTTTTTGTCATTCCCATTCCTTTTTGTTTTGAATCAGAGTAAAGTTGTATTTCAAATATCTAAAAAAAAAAAAAAATTCTGATTCACAGTTTGAGTTTAAGACACCTATTTGAAACCCAAATGGGGATGTTGAGTAGAAAATTTGGATATAGTAGGTAGCACTGAAAAACAAGCAGCACTTGGACGTGGACAGTGGGATTGTTGCTTTAGGTTCTGCTTTGATATACTGCTACATGATGTTAACTGCTGCCTTCGTTTCTGCTACCATTGACTTTTTTCCTGAAGATGACGTTCAGCAGGGCTTTGATATTCTGCACTGATGACTGCTGCCACTTGGTTTTTCAGAGCATAAGCATTGTGTCCCCCTAAACACTGTTTCCTCTGCTCTGGATTTAATTTTGGTGGATTATCAGAGGTTTGCTGCATCCTCTCTAATACTCCATAAGAGATATGAACCTTGTGATGTTTGGAAGTATTTTCCTTCTTAATTATCTGTAAAAGCTCAAGCTCTCCTAGGACAATACATACTGCTTCTCAAAGGAGTATCGTATTGATGCTGCTGAGGGGTTGAGAGTATTAGGATGAGAAGGGACTTTGACAATCTTGGAGTTCAGCTTACTGACTTTTTGTTGCAGGAAACTGTAATGAGGATGATAAGAGGTATATGAAACATAATGTTGGTATAATAGATAAAGACATTTAAATAAAATGTAAACTATATTATGGGTTATAAGTTTATGAAGAAAAGTAAAACAGGGAAAGATGACAGACAGTGCAGTGAGGAGATAAAATTTTAGACATAGTGTTCAGCCTTTATACCGAGAAGGTGTGGCAGGAGGAGTGAGGGAGAGAGCCTTGCAGGGACATTGGAGAAGGCATTCCAGGATAAAGGGTTACTAGGAATTACTAAGGGCTAGAATCTTGGCCATCTCCAGAGCCATTTAAGTAAAGCCCTTCCATTCCCTCTGGAATGGGTTCAAGAGGAAAAGTTAGACAAGAAATGAAAAAAGTATGTTCAGGGAGTTCTTTCCAAGAGTCATTTTGACGGGAAGCAGAGAAATGGAGCTGCAGGAAATGAGAGCATGCTCGTTGTGGGATGTCTCAATAAGAGTGTGAATAATTTGATTGAAAGTGAATATTTTATACACAGAGTAAAAATGAATATTATATAATAATATTTTAATATAATATACCTGAAATATTTTTATTGTTAATCTGTTCCAAGTTGATTCGGGTAAATGGCTTTCAAATCTCCTTTTTTAATTGTGACAATTTAGAATATTTATATTGTAGTCATAATACCCAACCCTATTATAAGTAACTGAGGTAAATTGTGCCAAATTACTAGAAATATTTCTAGTGATATCTAATCTCTAAATTCTCATGTGAAAGTGAAGGTAAGTTTAGAGTGAAATCCTTAAAAAATTCCCTCTTTTCACCATTTTTTTTTTTTTACTGACATATCATGTTATCACACTTTTTCTTTTTCTTGATGAGGAAAAATTGGTTGCTTTTTCTTGAAGGTTAGATGTTGATCTTTAATGTAATTCAACATACATTTACTGAACACTTGTTATGTGCTTGTTCTATAAACACTGAATTTCAAATGAAGACCCAGCCTTCAGGAAATTATAGTATAGTTCAATGGCCAAGTTGGTTGGTAGTGTTTTCACAAATCCAGAATTTTCTTTGAAGTTAATGTACAAGATTTTCAAATTATTCTAACATAAATTTGCATTATACACATGGAAATAGAAGGTGGCCAATAAACATCTGCTTATAAATTATTTGTGTGAAGCTTTCATACGTAAAGTCGAGTAACAGAAGATTTGAAGAGACAGTAAAATTTAGGAATTTGCAGATAGAGCTCTTTGGAAAAAATAATTCAATCCAGTTCTTTAAGATAAAAATAATATAAAATCTCTATAGAAAAGTTTTATTTTTGATATAATGGGGGACCTTGAACTGCATATATTCTTTGACAAATACCCAGGGTATTAATTGTGGTAATCTTAGGAAGTTTGTTTACAAAATTACCTCATTTGGAAATTAGAGGTAGAGTGGGAAGTAGTTTGTCTATCTAGACTATGCACTATTCTCACTGAACACAAGTAGAAAGAATGAAATGACTCTGAGCCTTCCAGGCTAATGTAACCAACAATACCAAGAGTGTATTTTTCAATGTCAGAAATATATAGCATTTACTTTGCAAAATATCACCTTCAAAAGGACTACGACATTTTGAGAATATCTTGGGAAAATTATTAGAGTGCTTTTCACTTGTAATGTTGAAGCTTTGCTAAACTTTTCATGAAGATGGCGCTGAAGGCGAAGAAGGAAGCCCCTGCCCCTCCTAAAGCTGAAGCCAAAGCAAAGGCTTTGAAGGCCAAGAAAGCAGTGTTGAAAGGTGTCCACAGCCACAAGAAAAAGAAGATCCGGACGTCACCCACCTTCCGGTGGCCCAAAACACTGCGCCTCAGGAGGCAGCCCAAATATCCTCGGAAGAGCGCCCCCAGGAGAAACAAACTTGACCACTATGCCATCATCAAATTCCCCCTCCCCACTGAGTCAGCCATGAAGAAAATAGAAGACAACAACACACTGGTATTCATTGTGGATGTCAAGGCCAACAAGCACCAAATTAAACAGGCTGTGAAGAAGCTCTATGACATTGACGTGGCTAAGGTCAATACTCTGATCAGGCCTGATGGAGAGAAGAAGGCATATGTTCGACTGGCTCCTGACTATGATGCTTTGGATGTTGCCAACAAAATTGGGATCATCTAAACTGAGTCCAGCTGGCTAATTCCAAATATAAGTTTTCACTATGTAAAAAAAAAAAAGAAAAAAAAAAACGAAGATTTGGAAGTAACCTCAGCTCACAACTCTCCTTTATCATTTTCTTCCATCAAATGTTATATACATCACTAGTGCTAGATGTGGAAGCTTCATTCTTGCAGAATTTTAAATTGCTGAAAAATTAGAATGTTTAATTCTATTCCATATTATAAGTTGAGAGAATAGATGATACAGATCTCTAAATATTTTGACATCTGTGAGATATTTAGATTGATTAATGTGCCTAATACTTTATATTAAATAACTTCATGGATACAATTAAATTGATTTGCCCTTTAGGCAACCAGAAGGGAGCAGTTATTACTGAGCACAAGTCTAGAATCTGAAAATACTCTTTTAAATGGGAAAATCTTAAATGTAATATAGATATTAATATATACGTGCTTTTTAAAAAATTTATTTTAATTGGAAGATAACTGCTTTACAGTGTTGTGATGGCTTTTGCCATGCAACAGTGTGAATCAGCCATAAGTATACATATGTTCCCCCTTCTTGAATATCCCTCTCACTTCCCACCCCGTCCAATCCCTCTAGGTTGTCACAGAGTGCCAGGTTGAGCTGGCTGTGTTATATAGCAACTTCCCATTAGCTATCTGTTTTACTTATGGTAATATATATGTTTCAGTGCTACTATCTCAATTCATCCCAGTGGCATGGGTCAGAAATAGAAAAACAAATATTGTGTATTAATGCATATATATGGAAATCTAGAAAAATGGTATTGATGAACTTATTTGCAGGGCAGGATTAGAGATACAGATATATAAAGAACAGACTTGTGGACACAGTGGGGGAAGGAGAGGATGGAACATATATATTCTTTTATATGCTTTTTTTAATTTTCAGCACTACTCTGTAAGCTTGGTATGAACTTATTCTGGCTTTGACATTTGTGATTTTTACATCACTGAGAGAGTTGGCTAATTCTTTAATGCCATTTTCTTATTTAAGATAAGGCAATCTTTTGTTTCTGATCCATTGCCTCTGAACTCTGCTGGCAAGCTTATAAATCAGATCACTAACCATACATAATTTATTTCCATAGATTACAAAATGTGCAGTGTATAATACAAATATGTTTCAAACAGTCTATCTGCATATCTTAAATATAATAGATTTAAAGGTTTACAGAATAGACTAATATTTCTTTTTGTGAGTTTTACTTTTTGTCTCATCAATTGAATATAATATATATCATGCAAACCAGATTTATTCATTATTACTCACATGTATGACTTCTAAGATGTATAAACCTACTTACTTTATTTTAGCAGTATATACTTTGACTATCTTACTTAATTTTTTTTTAATTTCCTTTAAAATTGAGGGCAATTTCCTTAATAAAGCATCCTTGTTTCGTTTCCTCCAGAGATACCTAGTTATATCTAACATTAAAAAATAAATCATTTCATGAGAACATTCCATTGAGAGCTTTTTGTAAGGTGAGAGATATACTGTGTTGTTGGGCATTATATGAAATGTGCAGTTCAGTTCAGTTCAGTTCAGTCACTCATTCGTGTCCGACTCTTTGTGACCCCATGAATCGCAGCATGCCAGGCCTCCCTGTCCATCACCAACTCCTGGAGTTTACTCAAACTCATGTCCATCGAGTCGGTGATGCCATCCAGCCATCTCATCCTCTGTCATCCCCTTCTCCTCCTGCCCCCAACCCCTCCCACATCAGGGTCTTTTCCAATGAGTCAACTCTTCACATGAGGGGGCCAAAGTATTGGAGTTTCAGCTTCAGCATCAGTCCTTCCAATGAACACCCAGGACTGATCTCCTTTAGGATGGACTGGTTGGATCTCCTTGAAGTCCAAGGGACTCTCAAGAGTCTTCTCCAACACCACAGTTCAAAAGCATCCATTTTTTGGTGCTCAGCTTTCTTCACAGTCCAACTCTCGCATCCACACATGACCACTGGAAAAACCATAGCCTTGACCAGACGGACCTTTGTTGGCAAAGTAATGTCTCTGCTTTTTGATATGCTATCTAGGTTGGTAATAACTTTCCTTCCAAGGAGTAAGCATCTTTTAATTTCATGGCTGCAATCAATGTCTGCAGTGATTTTGGAGCCCCCAAAAATAAAGTCTGATACTGCTTCCACTGTTTCCCCATCTATTTGCCGTAAAGTGATGGGACCAGAATCCATGATCTTAGTATTCTGAATGTTAAGCTTTAAGCCAACTTTTTCACTCTCCTCTTTCACTTTCATCAAGAGGCTTTTTCATTCCTCTTCACTTTCTGCCATAAGGATGGTGTCATCTGCATATCTGAGGTTATTGTTATTTCTCCCTGCAATCTTGATTCCAGCTTGTGCATCTTCCAGCCCAGCATTTCCCATGATGTACTCTGCATATAATTTAAATAAGCAGGGTGACAATATACAGCCTTAAGGTACTCCTTTTCCTATTTGGAACCAGTCTGTTGGTGTGAAATGTTAGGTAATGTGAAATGATGTGACCTTTCTGTGTCATTTACTCTGTTATATCATATGGGTGTCAATATAACATAATCACTGAAAAGTCTCCTCAGTCACAGTTTATGTGGATTATAAACAGGAAAGAAGTATACTTCTACCCTTAAATTTTTACATTCCTTTATAAGCTCATTTTAAAAAATATGCTGACATCAAATCTTGTTTATTTTGAAACCTCTGTACAATTGAAAATGTCAACATAAAAACATGTTATGTAAGTGTTTTATAGAATATAGCCTGCCTTTTTATTTCTGAGAAGTTCATATCTATTGTTCTGCTTTTGTTTTGTGTATGTTGTCTTTATGTGTTTCTTGCTCTTAAAAAGTAATAATTTTTGTTACTTGGTCTGTCAGCATTATGTGAAAACCAGTTCAGTACTGAGCAATGGATGGCTCATTGTTAATAGTAATAAAACTGACTCACATATTAGATCCCCAAGTACTTTCTTCTAGTAAAACAGAGAAAATCAAAGACTACAACCCATAGTCAGGTCTGTCTGATATATAGACTTCCAAATATTTTCCCAGCTGCTCTCAGGTGTTTATAATCATTTTGGGGAATTTGGAAATGTATAAAATTCAAAACTTCTACAGAGAAATTCAAAATTTCTACAGAGACTTCTAAATAATTAAGTGCTAATTCAAAGATTTTGTTAGAGAAAAACTTTAAGTTTGTAGATATTGAGGATTATTATAATATTATAACTATTATATAATTATATATAATTATAGATTATAGTAGTCTATGAGTATTATATAATATAATTATAAAATTATTATAATAGTAACATTATAATTATTATTATATAATGCATAGTAATTGTTATAGATTATTATAATAATAATCTTCAAGATCTACAAATTTAAAGTTTTCACTATCAGAATTTTGAATTAGCACTTAACTATTTAGAAGTCTTTGATAGAAATCATATGAGTTAGTAGGAGAAGTGAATTTGATCCCTGTGTCGGGAAGACCCCTGGAGGCAGGCATGGCAACCCACTCCAGTATTCTTGCCTGGAGAATCCCATGGACAGAGGAGCCTGGCGGGCCACAGTCCATATGGTCACAAAGCATTGGGCATGACTGAAACGAGTTAGCATGCACATAGCTGATTTACAATGTTGTGTTATTTTCTGCTATACTGTAAAGTGAATCAGTTATGTTGTTGTTGTTTAGTCACTAAGTCATGTCCGACTCCTTTCTGATCCCATGGACTGTAGCCCACCAGGCTTCTCTGTCCATGGGATAGCCCAGGCAAGAATACTGGAGTGGGTTGCCATGCCCTCCTCCAGGGGATCTTTCAGACCCAGGGATCAAACCCATGTCTCTTGATTGTCTTTCTTCACCCAGTTAGAGACTGGACTGGAAAAAGTGAGTCCAATTGGCTGCAGGATCTGTGGTGTTTTCCTTCAGTTATCTTATTTTCAGTTCCCTCTACTATTCCATTTACTGAAAAGTTCCCAGATCCACTTGTATCTTTGTATTTCTATTTAAAAATATATATGATATTTAACACTGTTCTAGAAGTTCTGGCTAAAGAAATAAAATGTGAAAGTGAAGCGTGGTTTTTTTTAAATTTTATTTTCAAAGAAGAAATACATTAAATCTAGGAAAGTGAAAGAATTAAGAACACTTAGAATTAACGAGACAGCGAGAAACTAGACATAAGATAAATATACACAATTCACTAGAAGTAACCAGTAGAAGAGTGAGAGCAAAATAGCACACTCTTCAAAATATAAAATAAAGTGAGGTCTTATTCTAAAGAGAAATGTGAAGAATCTGTGGGGAAAGCTGTGTAACTTCATTAAAAGATGTCAAAGATGACAGAGGTAACCACATCAGGCTAATACTTTTCTTAACTATTCTAATTGACTTGTGATTCTGTTGTACCTGTTAACTATTTTTAACCATTGTCTGGACGGTTCATTCTTTCCAAATGAGTGTAATACAATTCTACTCAGAACTTTAGAAAACTATTTTTCATAAAATTGACAATATGTTGGAAATAAACAGGTGGAAATAACTAAAACTTTTCAAAAATATAATAATGAGGCTGGACCTTCAAATTAGTTATGAACTTAGAAATGCAGAGAGATGCAATCATTAAAATAATGTCATAGGTACACACATGAAAATAGATGTAATCGGTAAAATAAAGTGGAGATTCTACTATATATTGGAGCATAAGGTTTGATAAAGCAGATAATCCCTTAAGAAACTGGAGGGCAGTATGGAACTTCCTCAAGAAACTAAAAATAGAACTACTGAATGATCCAGCAATTCTGTTTCTGTGTATTTATCCAAAGAAAACAGAACCACTAATGTGAAAAGTTACATGCCCCTTTATGTTTATTGAAGCATTATTTACAAGATATGGGCAAGATATGGAAGCAACCTAATTGTCCATCCCATAGATGAATAGATAAAAAAATATGTTGTGTGTATGTATGTACTTCTGTACACACACACATATACACCTATACATACAATGTAATATTATTCTGCAATAAAAAAGAATGAAATCTTGTCATTTGCAATACCATAGGTAGACCTGGAGAATATTACACTAAGTGAAATAAGTCTGAGAATAACAAATACCATATGAGTTCCCTTCTATGTGGAATCTTAAAAAACAAAGCAAAGAAACAAAACAAAACTGAAATGGGCTAGTAGAGAACCAACTGGCAGTTGCCAAACAGGAGGGAGTGGGGGAATGGGCAAAACAGGTGAAGAGGATTAAGAGTTACACATCCCAATCTATGCACACAGGCCAACATGCTTTCTTGTTTTTCTTTTCCAAAAGACAAACCCAAATAAAGGTATGGGAAATATAATTAGCATAAACAGTATCTTAGAGGAGATACTTTCATAATTAATGTTTCATTTAAATGAAAATTTGATTCTGTGTGTGTGCACATGTGAGAACTATTTTTTTTGTATGAATATCTCTTACATGAACTCATAAGCTACTTGTATCCTACAATTTAACTTTTTTTTCCTAAAAGTGAAGCCAATAGTCCATTTAATTGAGGATATTTAAGTTGAATGCTGTTTATCTGAAATTTGATTATACAACAAAATTATAAATGCAAATATTTATGATTTTAAACAGATGACTATATTCAAATTTATAAATTCATATGTCATCTTTCAAGCTGATAGAAGGGGAGACATAGATACAATATTCTTAAACTTGTTGTACTATTGTATTTATTTGGTAAACATTTATTATTTAAACATATTCATAGAAATATATCATGAAATGGTAGTTCTGTGATATTAATTCAGTGACTTTTCCTAATTCAAAGGAGATCATAGAACACTATACCATAAGTAATCAATTTTAGAACACATTCTGTTTTTAAAAATAGATTTAAAGAACAACTTTTGGGAAAAAATTCAGTATTTTTATTGTAGCTACGCAATTGTGTATATGTGTCAAAATATTAGTACATAAAATTGGTGCCTGAGAAAGGGTGACTTTTATCATAAATTACACTTCAGTAAACCTGACTTTAAGAAAGCAAAAAATAATTTTGAGAGATTTTGGCTTGTTAATTAGTAACATTAAAATATAGTATGTATATTTCTGTGATTAGAAGGATAAAGTTGAAACAAAGTGAATCTTTTCTCCCAAAGAAAATGACAGAAAGTCATTTAAATTATTTGAGAAGATTATTCTCCTTATAACTAGAGGAATTAAACCTCAAGTTGCCCGCCCCCCCAGATTTTCTTGTGTCCCACTGTAATAACTTCCCCCTTAACTCCAGCCCTCAGCAACCAGTTATAACATCTGTATAGTCTTTCCTTTGTTCAGAGTGTCATATAAAAAATCATACACTATGCAGACCTATAGTATGTGGCATGTATATTCTTTCACTTACAGTGCTTTTGAGATTCATCTGTTTTGTTTTATGTATCAACATTTCATTCCTTTTTATAGGTGATTAATAGATTATTGTATGAATGTACCAAATTTATTGATTTGCCACTTTTCGCTTTTTGTGATTATGAAAGAAGATGCCATGAGCATTTGTGTGCAAGTCTTTTTATGGCCATATATTTCACTTCTCTTAGGTGAATGACTAAGAGTGAAATTACTGAATGAATGTGTACTTAATTTTATAAGAAATTGCTGCACTGTTTTCCAAAGTGTCTCTGCCACACTGCATTCTATCAGCAATGTGTAAAAGTTCCAGTTGCTCCTTAACCTTTCCAAACCTGAAATTTTTGGCCTTTGAAATGACAATTATTTTAATATGGTGTGTCAGTTAAGTGAGATGTTCTAATTAACTGCTTTCCTAAGTGGATGACAGTGAAAGTGACAATTGCTCAGTTGTGTCCCACTCTTTGTGACCCCGTGGACTGTAGTCCATGGAATTCTCCAGACCAGAATACTGGAGTGAGTAGCCATTCCCTTCTCCAAGGGGTCTTCCCAACCCATGGATCAAACCCAGGTCTCCTGCATTGCAGGTGGATTATTTACCAGCTGAGTCACAAGGGAAGCCCTCCTAAATGGATAGTGGTATCTCATTTTAGTTTGCCTCTTCTTAAGGATTAATGATGTTGAGCATCTTTTTATGTTCTTCTTTTATTTCTGTATCTCCACCTCAGTGAAGTAATCTGAAACTTTTCACCTATTTTTTTGAACTTTGAAGAAAGTATTTTTAATATAAATAAAAATTCTCTCTTGGTTGTGGAATTATGGATATTGTTTCAGGTGGAATAAACTAGGTTTTGCTACAGTAGTAAATAACTTCACTGCTTCAAGGGTTTTAAACAGGAAAGTTTTATGCTTTGGCATGCAAGTTCTGTGGCTGGTTCTAGATAAGTCTTCTAGATGACTGTCCTCCATTGTTTACATGGCCATATCAGCATGATATAGTCAGTATGATCATCTTTCAGGGTTCTAGAGAGGTGGAGATTTGAACACTGGCAATTAAAAGCTTTTTATTTATCTGACATATAGTTGCTTTACAGTGCTGTGTTAGTTTCTGTTGTATTAAGTAAATTAGCTATTTGTGTACATATATACTCTCCCTTTTGGTTACACATAGTAGTGAGTTGTGAATTTTTTCAATATTGCAGATACATTTCTTTTTAAATACTTGCATTAGAAATCTTTTCTCTCAGTTAATGGTTTGTCATTAATTTTCACAGTGGTATGTTATCATGATCAGACATTTTAAAATTTGAAATCTACTTAACTTATTTTAGTGATTCATGCTTTTTCTCTCTTATCTGAGAAATCTTTAACTAACCCTAAGTCACACGGATTTTCTCCGTGTGTTCTAGAAGTTTTAACATTTTAGCTTTTGCAATCATAACTATAATCCATTTTGAGTTAATATTTGTGTATGGTATGTATTATGAGTTGAGATAATTTTCTTTTCTTTTTTGTATTTTTTATATTAAGCTGTCCAGTTGTTACAGCATTCATTGAAAAGATATTCTTTCTTTATTGTGTTGCCTCAGTCCCTTTGTTGAAAATCAATTGGTTATATATTTGTGGATTTATTTCTGGACTGTCTGATCCATTTATCTGTGTGTGTATCATATTAACAATAACACACACTTTTATTACTGTAGCTTGATAGTCTGAAGTCAGCTAGCATCCAATTCAATTCTTTTTAAAAATTATGTTGGTTTTTCTATTTACTGTATGTTTCCACATGAATTTTAGAATTACCTTACTAATTTCTGCAAAATATTTCCTGAGATTTCCACGAGTATTATGCTGAATTTATAGGTCAATTTGGGGAAAATTTACATTATAGCTGTGTTGTATCTTGCCATAAATAACATGGCATATCTATTTATTTTAAATTAATATGATTTCTCTTATCTTTGCACTGAAGTTTGAAGTATGTCAAACTGGCATATATTTTGTTAAATTTATCCCTATTTCAGTTATTGTTCATGATATTGTTAGTGGTACTTTATTAAAATTTCAATTGTCAATATCTCATTGCTAAGATACAGAAATACAATTGATTTTTGTTCATTTTCTGCCCTGTGATTTTAATAGGCTCATTTATGGTATCTGCTAATATTTTGTAGATTTATAGATTTTCTATGTAGAATATCATGACCTTTGAAAACAGAGATAACTTTATTTCTTCCTTTACATCAGTATCTCTTTTATTTACTTTTCTTGCTTTATTGAACTGGCAAGAACTTCAAATTCATTATTGAATAGGAAAGATGAGAGTGAACATCCTTAAATTTTTTAAGTAAAGTGTTCAGTCATTCACTTATAAGAGTAATATCAGAATTGTATTACCTGTGTCTTTTCATAAATGTCTTTTATCAAATTGAATAAACTCTTTTGTTAGTTTCCTGAGACTTTTTAAAACAATAAATAAATTTTATTTTATCAAGCGTTTTTTTCTGTTGAGTGGTCAGATATTATATGTTTTTAGTTTGTTAATATAGTGAAATGCATTGATTGTTTTTGAAAGGTGAAATAACCTTGTATTCCACTTGACCATGATGCATTATATTTGTTATATAGTGTTGGATTAAATTTGCTAATACCTTGATAGAGCTTTTACATCTGTTTCATAGAGGATATTTTGGTACCATTATTGTCCTATAATTTAACTGGGAATCCAAGTTCTTGTTTGCAGAGCTGAAGGATGGAATCCAGGAACAGGCACTCATGGTAGCAAGTGAATAAGATTTATTAGAGAGGAGGAAATTACAAAACTATCAGCATAGACACTGAGAGGGCTAAAGAATTCCCCCGAAGGCAAGGATTACAGTAGTTTTATATCTTTACCAGTATTAATCTGTACATTTTTGGTCCACTCTTGACCTTAAAATACATCACTTGTAACCAGTCAGTTTAAAGGTCAAGATGCTTAGGGTAACATTTTTATGGCTTAATCCTCAGATTAAGTCACCAGCTTTTTCATGCCCCCTGGCCATTTTACAATGGACCAGATGTATGGGCTAAAGATTAATGATCACCAGTTGTTTTTCCCTCAGGCATATGAAACAGAAGTTGATTACTGCCCTTCCCTATTTGCGTGCTGATAATTTTTCAAACCTGACCTGCCTCTTGAGAAACCTCTATGCCTGCCAGAAAGCAGCAGTTAGAACTGGATATGGAACAACAGACTGGTTCCAAATAGGAAAAAGAGTACATCAAGACTGTATATTGTCACCCTGCTTATTTAACTTATATGCAGAGAACATCTTGAGAAACGCTGGGCTGGATGAACCATAAGCTGGAATCAAGATTGCTGGGAGAAATATCAATAACCTCAGCTATGCAGATGACACCATCCTTATGGCAGAAAGTGAAGAAGAACTAAAAAGCTTCTTGATGAAAGTGAAAGAGGAGAGTGGAAAAGTTGGCTTAAAGATCAACATTCAGAAAACGAAGATGATGGCATCCGGTCTCATCACTTTATGTCAAATAGATGGGGAAACAGTGGAAACAGTGGATGACTTTATTTTTGGGGGCTCCAAAATTACTGCAGATGGTGATTGAAGCCATGAAATTAAAAGATGCTTACTCCTTGGAAGGAAAGTTATGTCCAATCTAGACAGCATATTAAAAGCAGAGACATTACTTTGTAAACAAAGGTCTGTCTAGTAAAGGCTATGGTTATTCCAGTAGTCATGTATGGATGCGAGAGTTGGACTGTGAAGAAAACTGAGCGCAGAAGAATTGATGCATTTAAACTGTGGTATTGGAGAAGACTCTTGAGAGTTCCTTGGAGTGCAAGGAGATCCACCCAGTCCATCCTAAAGATCAGTCCTGGGTGTTCATTGGAAGGACTGATGTTGAAGCTGAAACTCCAATTCTTTGGTCACCTCATGTGAAGAGTTGTCTCATTGGAAAAGACCCTGATGCTGGGAGGGGTTGGGGGCAGGAGGAGAAGGGCACAACAGAGGATGAGATGGCTGGATGGCATCACCAACTCGATGGACATGAGTTTGAGTAAATGCCGGGTGTTGGTGATGGACAGGGAGGCCTGGTGTGCTGCAGTTCATGGGGTCGCAAAGAGTCAGACATGATTGAGCGACTGAACTGAACTGAATTTATCAGACCAAGGACACATTCCAGGAATTTGGGAGAGGGTATAGCTTTAGGCTAATGGAGTTCTACACCAATTTCTACCTTGTAATGTTATTGGACATCTTTGTTATAGGAGCAATGGTAGCTTTATAAGATTAACTGGTATGCACTTTCTTTTTTTTGTTGTTGTTTTCTGAAAAAGTTTGTGTATAACAGATATTATTTTTTATTTAAATATTTGGTAGAATTCAGTGTAACTGGGCTTCAAAGGTGGCACTAGTGGTAAAGAACCCGCCTCCCAATTCAGAAAACATAAGAGATGCCGGTTTGATCCCTGAGTCAGAAGATCCCCTGGAGTAGGGCATGGCAACCCACTCCAGTATTCTTGCCTGGACAATCCCATGGACAGAGGAGCCTGGCGGGCCACACTCCATAGGGTCTCAAAGAGTTGGACACAACTGAAGCGACTTAGCATGAATATATTTGTGTCTGCAATTCTACTTTTACTGTGAACTTTATTTCTAGAAAAGAATGACTGTACATGTAATCTATTTCTTGTTGTTTTGTGGAAAGTTTTTACTTCTATCTCAGTTTCAAAGGATTTGTTATCAGAGTAACCCTCTTGTTACATACAAACAAAAATTATCAATATACCACCATTAAAAGAGGAATAGAAATAGAGGAGGCTACCTTACAAATTGGGTTCTGATCAACACTAAGACTTAAACAGTGCTGGGTAATCCCATGGCACAGCACATCAGGAGTCCCTGTTGGGAAAAGGTCCCAGACAGCATGTTCCTTCCATTGGTGAGACTTCACAAAATTGCTTTCAGTTCCTGCTTATAATCCCAGGAAGCAGACTGATACACTTGTAAATCTGTGAGCAAACTGAAGCTCTGGTTTCAGTTAATGCTGTTTGTTTTGTCTTGAAAAATGGACTGTTTCTAAGCTTGGGGCATGGTTGGTCAGACCTCCAGGGGCTCAGCATTCTCAAGTTTCATCCTCTATTTTATCTATGATCTGTGGTGCCACAAGACTTGCACTCCACAGCACTCAGGCGGTCAGGACAGTGTCCAGGCAGGTTAGAAGGAAGTCAGGGGACTGCTCTGCTCTGTCTCTGAAGCCTGAACAAGACTACCTATTTAATTTCCCTAACACTTGTAGAATGAGGTTTTGCAGTATATACCTTAAAAGGAGTTTTCCATTTCACCTAATTTTTCAAATTAGCTGGAATAAAGATTTTGTTTATAATATTGCATTAAGATTATTGAAATATCTGTATTGTCTTTGATGGTAAATCCTTATTTAGTTTTGTAATTTGTATTCTCTTTCTTTGATTAGTCTACTAGGATCCTTATTAAATTTATTGATCTTTTCAAAGAACAAGGTTTTAGTTTTATTGATTTTTCTCTATTGTTTTTCTGTTTATAATTTTTTGCTTTCTGCTCTTATTTTCACTATCCCTTACCTTTCCTCTTGAAGTGGGTTTGGCTTGCTTTCCCCTCCTAATTTCTTAAAACTTAGATTATTGACTTGAAACCTCATTATTTTCAGCTCAGTAACATAATACTGTAAAGTTTTCTCTACTTGTTGTAAATATTCAGGTTATTGACTTAGTTCAATTCAAAGATTTTAGATTCAATTTTGCTTTCTCCTTCACATTTGAGTTGTTTGGAAATATGCCATTTAATATTCAAATATTTGATCAGTTTCTCGATAGTTTTTGTTATTTATTTATTTATTTTTATTTTTTTTTTTTTGGTGTTTTTTTTTTTTTTTTAATTTTTTTATTAGTTGGAGGCTAATTACTTCACAACATTTCAGTGGGTTTTGTCATACATTGATATGAATCAGCCATAGATTTACACTTATTCCCCATCCCGATCCCCCCTCCCACCTCCCTCTTCACCCGACTCCTCTGGGTCTTCCCAGTGCACCAGGCCCGAGCACTTGTCTCATGCATCCCACCTGGGCTGGTGATCTGTTTCACCATAGATAGTATACATGCTGTTCTTTTGAAACATCCCACCCTCACATTCTCCCACAGAGTTCAAAAGTCTGTTCTGTATTTCTGTGTCTCTTTTTCTGTTTTGCATATAGGGTTATCATTACCATCTTTCTAAATTCCATATATATGTGTTAGTATGCTGTAATGTTCTTTATCTTTCTGGCTTACTTCACTCTGTATAATGGGCTCCAGTTTCATCCATCTCATTAGGACTGATTCAAATGAATTCTTTTTGACAGCTGAGTAATATTCCATGGTGTATATGTACCACAGCTTCCTTATCCATTCATCTGCTGATGGGCATCTAGGTTGCTTCCATGTCCTGGCTATTATAAACAGTGCTGCAATGAACATTGGGGTGCACGTGTCTCTTTCAGATCTGGTTTCCTCAGTGTGTATGCCCAAAAGTGGGATTGCTGGGTCATATGGCAGTTCTATTTCCAGTTTTTTAAGGAATCTCCACACTGTTTTCCATAGTGGCTGTACTAGTTTGCATTCCCACCAACAGTGTAAGAGGGTTCCCTTTTCTCCACACCCTCTCCAGCATTTATTGCTTGTAGTCTTTTGGATAGCAGCCATCCTGACTGGCGTGTAATGGTACCTCATTGTGGTTTTGATTTGCATTTCTCTAATAATGAGTGATGTTGAGCACCTTTTCATGTGTTTGTTAGCCATCTGTATGTCTTCTTTGGAGAAATGTCTGTTTAGTTCTTTGGCCCATTTTTTGATTGGGTCATTTATTTTTCTGGAATTGAGCTTCAGGAGTTGCTTGTATATTTTTGAGATTAATCCTTTGTCTGTTTCTTCATTTGCTATTATTTTCTCCCAATCTGACGGCTGTCTTTTCACCTTACTTATAGTTTCCTTTGTAGTGCAAAAGCTTTTAAGTTTCATTAGATCCCATTTGTTTAGTTTTGCTTTTATTTCCAATATTCTGGGAGGTGGGTCATAGAGGATCTTGCTGTGATTTATGTCAGAGAGTGTTTTGCCTATGTTCTCCTCTAGGAGTTTTATAGTTTCTGGTCTTACATTTAGATCTTTAATCCATTTTGAGTTTATTTTTGTGTATGGTGTTAGAAAGTGTTCTAGTTTCATTCTTTTACAAGTGGTTGACCAGTTTTCCCAGCACCACTTGTAAAAGAGGTTGTCTTTTTTCCATTGTATATCCTTGCCTCCTTTGTCAAAGATAAGGTGTCCATAGGTTCGTGGATTTATCTCTGGGCTTTCTATTCTGTTCCATTGATCTATATTTCTGTCTTTGTGCCAGTACCATACTGTCTTGATGACTGTGGCTTTGTAGTAGAGTCTGAAGTCAGGCAGGTTGATTCCTCCAGTTCCATTCTTCTTTCTCAAGATTACTTTGGCTATTCGAGGTTTTTTGTATTTCCATACAAATTGTGAAATTCTTTGGTCTAGTTCTGTGAAAAATACCGTTGGTAGCTTGATAGGGATTGCATTGAATCTATAGATTGCTTTGGGTAGAATAGCCATTTTGACAATATTGATTCTTCCAATCCATGAACACGGTATGTTTCTCCATCTGTTTGTGTCCTCTTTGATTTCTTTCATCAGTGTTTTATAGTTTTCTATGTATAGGTCTTTTGTTTCTTTAGGTAGATATACTCCTAAGTATTTTATTCTTTTTGTTGCAATGGTGAATGGTATTGTTTCCTTAATTTCTCTTTCTGTTTTTTCATTGTTAGTATATAGGAATGCAAGGGATTTCTGTGTGTTAATTTTATATCCTGCAACTTTACTATATTCATTGATTAGCTCTAGTAATTTTCTGGTAGAGTCTTTAGGGTTTTCTATGTAGAGGATCATGTCATCTGCAAACAGTGAGAGTTTCACTTCTTCTTTTCCTATCTGGATTCCTTTTACTTCTTTTTCTGCTCTGATTGCTGTGGCCAGAACTTCCAACACTATGTTGAACAGTAGTGGTGACAGTGGGCACCCTTGTCTTGTTCCTGATTTCAGGGGGAATGCTTTCAATTTTTCACCATTGAGGGTGATGCTTGCTGTGGGTTTGTCATATATGGCTTTTATAATGTTGAGGTATGTTCCTTCTATTCCTGCTTTTTGGAGAGTTTTAATCATAAATGAGTGTTGAATTTTGTCAAAGGCTTTCTCTGCATCTATTGAGATAATCATATGGTTTTTATCTTTCAATTTGTTAATGTGGTGTATTACGTTGATTGATTTGCGGATATTGAAGAATCCTTGCATTCCTGGGATAAAGCCCACTTGGTCGTGGTGTATGATTTTTTTAATATGTTGTTGGATTCTGTTTGCTAGAATTTTGTTAAGGATTTTTGCATCTATGTTCATCAGTGATATTGGCCTGTAGTTTTCTTTTTTTGTGGCATCTTTGTCAGGTTTTGGAATTAGGGTGATGGTGGCCTCATAGAATGAGTTTG
The DNA here is from genome assembly GCF_910594005.1 of Cervus elaphus. Lineage (NCBI taxonomy): Eukaryota > Metazoa > Chordata > Mammalia > Artiodactyla > Cervidae > Cervus > Cervus elaphus. The sequence goes on from NC_057835.1 coordinate 53,490,998, forward strand.
GAAGTTTACCTTCTTCTGCAATTTTCTGGAAGAGTTTGAGTAAGGTAGGTGTTAGCTCTTCTCTAAATTTTTGGTAGAATTCAGCTGTGAAGCCATCTGGTCCTGGGCTTTTGTTTGCTGGAAGATTTTTGATTACACTTTCGATTTCCTTGCCTGTGATGGGTCTGTTAAGATCTTCTATTTCTTCCTGGTTCAGTTTTGGAAAGTTATACTTTTCTAAGAATTTGTCCATTTCATCCAAGTTGTCCATTTTATTGGCATAGAGCTGCTGGTAGTAGTCTCTTATGATCCTTTGTATTTCAGTGTTGTCTGTTGTGATCTCTCCATTTTCATTTCTAATTTTGTTAATTTGGTTCTTCTCTCTTTGTTTCTTAATGAGTCTTGCTAATGGTTTGTCAATTTTGTTTATTTTTTCAAAAAACCAGCTTTTAGCTTTGTTGATTTTTGCTATGGTCTCTTTAGTTTCTTTTGCATTTATTTCTGCCCTGATTTTTAAGATTTCTTTCCTTCTGCTAACCCTGGGGTTCTTCATTTCTTCCTTCTCTAATTGCTTTAGGTGTAGAGTTAGGTTATTTATTTGGCTTTTTTCTTGTTTCTTGATGTAAGCCTGTAATGCTATGAACTTTCCCCTTAGCACTGCTTTTACAGTGTCCCATAGGTTTTGGGTTGTTGTGTTTTCATTTTCATTCATTTCTATACATATTTTGATTTCTTTTTTGATTTCTTCTATGATTTGTTGGTTATTCAGAAGTGTGTTATTTAGCCTCCATGTGTTTGAATTTTTAACAATTTTTTTCCTGTAATTGAGATCTAATCTTACTGCACTGTGGTCAGAAAAGATGACTGGAATGATTTCAATTTTTTTGAATTTTCCAAGACCAGATTTATGGCCCAGGATGTGATCTATTCTGGAGAAGGTTCCGTGTGCACTTGAGAAAAAGGTGAAGTTGATTGTTTTGGGGTGAAATGTCCTATAGATATCAATTAGGTCTAGCTGGTCCATTGTGTCATTTAAAGTTTGTGTTTCCTTGTTAATTTTCTGTGTAGTTGATCTATCCATAGTTGTGAGTGGGGTATTAAAGTCTCCCACTATTATTGTGTTACTATTAATTTCCTCTTTCATACTCGTTAGTGTTTGCCGTACATACTGCGGTGCTCCTATGTTGGGTGCATATATATTTATAATTGTTATATCTTCTTCTTGGATTGATCCTTTGATCATTATGTAGTGTCCTTCTTTGTCTCTTTTCACAGCTTTTATTTGAAAGTCTATTTTATCTGATATGAGTATTGCGACTCCTGCTTTCTTTTGGTCTCCGTTTGCATGAAATATTTTTTTCCAGCCCTTCACTTTCAGTCTGTATGTGTCTCTTGTTTTGAGGTGGGTCTCTTGTAGACAGCATATATAGGGGTCTTGTTTTTGTATCCATTCAGCCAATCTTTGTCTTTTGGTTGGGGCATTCAACCCATTTACATTTAAGGTAATTATTGATAGGTGTGGTCCCGTTGCCATTTACTTTGTTGTTTTGGGTTCACGTTTATACAACCTTTCTGCATTTCCTGTCTAGAGAAGATCCTTTAGCATTTGTTGAAGAGCTGGTTTGGTAGTGCTGAATTCTCTCAGCTTTTGCTTATCTGTAAAGCTTTTGAGTTCTCCTTCATATCTGAATGAGATCCTTGCTGGATACAGTAATCTAGGTTGTAGGTTATTCTCTTTCATTACTTTCAGGACGTCCTGCCATTCCCTTCTGGCCTGGAGGGTTTCTATTGATAGGTCAGCTGTTATCCTTATGGGAATCCCTTTGTGTGTTATTTGTTGTTTTTCCCTTGCTGCTTTTAATATTTGTTCTTTGTGTTTGATCTTTGTTAGTTTGATTAATATGTGTCTTGGGGTGTTTCGCCTTGGGTTTATCCTGTTTGGAACTCTCTGGGTTTCTTGGACTTGGGTGGCTATTTCCTTCCCCATTTTAGGGAAGTTTTCAGTTATTATCTCCTCGAGTATTTTCTCATGGCCTTTCTTTTTGTCTTCTTCTTCTGGAACTCCTATGATTCGAATGTTGGGGCGTTTGTTATTTATTTTTAATAATTTTCTAAATATATTGACTGTGCTGAATCTTCGTTGCTGCACCGGCTTTTCTCTAGTTGTGGTGAATGGGAGATGCTCTTCAGTTGTGGTGCATGGGCTTCTCATGATGGTGGCTTCTTGTTGTAGAGCACAGGCTCTAGGGTTCACTGGCTTCAGCAGTTGAAATGCAAGGTCTCAGTAGTTGTGCTTTCTGGGCTCTAGAGCACAGGCTTAATAGTTGCTGCACATGGCAGGTAGGATCTTCCCTGACCAGGGATTGAACCCATGCCTCCTGCATTGGCAGGCAGATTCTTCACCACTGAGCCACCAGGAAAGACCTTGTTGTTTATTTTTAGTTTAATTCATTTTGGTCAGAGAACATACTTCATAAGATTCCAATTATTTTTAAACTGTTGAGATTGGTTTTATGTCCCAGAATAGGATCTTTTTGTTTGTGTCCACTAAAAAAAATAAATGTTGCTGAGTAATATATTTTATAAATGTCATATAGGAAAATTTTTTTGAGAGTTGCCTAGGTCTTGAATATCTTTATTGATTCTCTGTATACTTTATTTTATCACTAACTAAGTGAAGATTGTTGAAGACTAACTATATTTATGGCCTATGTATTATTTTGTTTGTTTCAAATTTTGCTTCATGTAAAATACATGAATAATACTAGATAATATTTAGTCTTATTTATTAGATTATTCATTTATCACTAGCTAATATTCTGCATTTTCTCTAGTAATATTCCTTTCTTTGAGATCTATTTATATTAGTGTGACCATCCCCTAATTTTTATGACTAATGTTTTCATAGTATATTTTCTGTTCTTTTACTTTTAATTCATTAGATATTTTTAATAGACTTGTTGAGTGTGGTTCACATATGTTAGAATTAACTCATTTTAATTATAAATTCAGAATTCTGTAATTATTACAATAATCTAATTTTAGAACTTTTTCATTACTCCAATAAGAGAACTCATACACAGCGGCCATCACTACTCATCTCAACCATCATTAATAGCAGTCCTAGACAACCACCAATCTAATTTCAGGTTCTTAAGTTTTGCATATCCTGGATATTTCCTATAAACAGAATCATTCAATATGTGGTCTTTTGTGACTGGTATCTTTCATTGAGCATAATTTTTCCAGCTTCATATGTGTCATAGCATTTATCAGTACTCCATTTTTTATTGCCAAATAACATTCAGTTGTATGGAAGTACCACATTTTGTTTGTCCATTCATCAGTTGATAAACAATTGAATTTTGGGAGCCTTTTGCAGGAAGAATGCTATTTTAAGTTTGTGAATAATTGTGATCAATATTTAAGATTTCTATTTTTTTTATTTTGAGGCGTTGTAGATTTACATTCAGCTGTAAGAATTAATACAGAAACATTTACATACTCTTCATTCAGTTTCCTGAAATTGTAACAGCTTGCATAACTGGAATCCAATGTAACAACAGGAAATAATCATTGAGACATTCCATTGAACTTATTCAGATTTCACAGATTTTGCATGCATTCATTATAAGTGTCTGTGCATGTATTTAGTTGCATGCAGTTTACCACAAGTATAGATTCTTGTGACCATCACCACAGTCAAGATACAAAAAAATTCCATCAAAAAAATCCCTCGAACCACACTTTTATAGCCATAGTCATGTGCTGTCACACCCCCCACACAATATCACCAAACCTGGCAACTACTACCATGTTTTTAATCTGTATAATATTGCCATTTCAAAAATGTTCTATAGGTGAAAATGTACAACATTAACCTCTTTGAGATTTCTTTTTTTCCTCACTTACAATTTTTGCTTTCACACATAATTGAGAGTCATACAAGTTGTTTTGTGCATCAATAATTTGTATTTGTATTGCTGAGTAGTTTGAACATTCTTGGCATTGCCTTTCTTTGGGATTGGAATGAAAACTGACCTTTTCCAATACTGTGGCCACTGCTGAGTTTTCCAAATATGCTGACATATTGAGTGCAGCACTTTCACAGCATCATCTTTTAGGATTTGAAATAGCTTAACTGGAATTCCATCACCTCCACTAGCTAAAGAGATGGGAATACCAGACCACCTGACCTGCCTCCTGAGAAATCTGTATGTAGGTCAAGAAGCAACAGTTAGAACTGTATATAAAACATTAGAACTGTACATAGACTGGTTCCAAATCGGGAAAGGAATATGTAAAGGCTGTATATTATCAACCTGCTTATTTAACTTATATGCAGAGCACATCATGCAAAATGCCAGCCTGGATGGAGAAAAAGCTGGAATCAAGATTATCAGGAGAAATATCAATAACTTCAGATATGCAGATGACATCACCATTATGGCAGAAAGCGAAGAACTAAAGAGCATCTTGATGAAAGTGAAAGAGGAGAGTGAAAAAGTTGTCTTAAAACTCAACATTCAGAAAACGAAGATCATGGCATCTGGTCCCATCACTTCATGGCAGATAAATGGGGAAACAATGGAAACAGTGAGAGACTTTGTTTTCCTGGGCTCCAAAATCACTGCAGATGGTGACTGCAGTCATGAAATTAAAAGACGCTTCTTGAAAGACAAACTATGACCATCCTAGCTGCGTATTAAAAAGCAGAGACATTATTTTGCCAATAAAGGTCTATCTAGTCAAAGCTATGGTTTTTCCACTAGTCATGTACAGATAGAGAGAGAGAAAGTGTGTGTGTGTGTGTGCATGTGTGTTTGTGTGTGTGTTAGTTGCTCAGTTGTGTCCGACTCTTTGCGACCCCATGGATTGTAGTCCTCCAGGCTCCTCTGTCCATGGGATTGTCCAGGCAAGAGTATTGGAGTGGGTTGCCATTTCCTTCTCCATACAACTGCCTCTGTGTGTGTGTGTGTGTGTGTGTTATGTCTGACTGTGACCCCATGGATTATAGCCTGCCAGCCTCCTTTGTCTATGGAATTGTCCTGGCAAGAGTATTGGAGTGGGTTGCCATTTCCTACCAATGTGAGTGTTGGACCATAAAGAAAGCTGAGCACCGAAGAATTGATGCTTTTGAACTTTGGTGTTGGAGTCGACTCCTGAGAGTCTCTTGGACTACATGGAGATCCAACCAGTCCATCCTAAAGGAGATCAGTCCTGAATATTCATTGCAAGGACTGATGCTGAAGCTGAAACTCCTATACTTTGGCCACCTGATGCGAAGAGCTGACTCATTGGAAAAGATCCTGATGCTGAGAAAGATTGAAGGCGGGAGGAGAAGGGGACAACAGAGGATGAGATGGTTGGATGGCATCACCATCTCAATGGACATGAGTTTGAGTAAGCTCCGGAAGTTGGTGATGGACAGGGAAGCCTGGTATGCTTCAGTCCAGTGGGTCGCAAAGAGTCGGACATGACTGAGCGACTGGACTGAACTGAACTGTACTAATTGCTGAGTAGGTTTCCATGATATGGATGTGCTACAATTTATTGAATCTTTCATCTGTTGTGAAGAATTTGAGTTTTCTCAAACTGTTTTTGAAGATTATTTTATAGGTTTTTGTATGACTAAAGCCTCTCATATCTCTGGCATAATGCTCAAGAGTACAATTACAGGTTGTATGGTAAGTACAATTTTAGTTTTCTAAGAGGCTATAGTACTCTTTTCCAGAGTGGCTATACATTTTACATTCCCAGCAGCAGTATATGGGTGGTCCAGTTTCTCTATAACCTTGTATTTGGTGGAATCACTCTTTTTAAAGTATTGTAACAGGTATCTCATGGTATCTTACTGTGAATTTCATTTGCATATTCTCATGGTTAATAATGTGGAATAAAGATTTGTATACTTATTTTCCAATTTATACCCTCTTCAGTATAATGTCTATTTGTATCTTTTGCTCATTTGCTATTTTTTTCATTTTTTGCCTTTTTTTTTACTGGTTGAGGTTAGGAAGTCTTTATGTTTTCTCTATACAAATACTTTGTCAGATATGAGTTTGGTTCAGTTTAGTCACTCAGTCATGTCTGACACTTTCCAACCCCATGAACCACAGCATGCCAGGCCTCCCTGTCCATCACCACTCTCAGAGTTCACCCAAACTCATGCCCATTGAGTCAGTGATGCCATCCAACCATCTCATCCTCTATTGTCCCCTTCTCCTCCTGCCCTCAATCTTTTCCAGCATCAGGGTCTTTTCCAAAGAGTCAGCTCTTTGCATCAGGTGGCCAGAGTACTGGAGTTTCAGCTTCACCATCAGTCCTTCCAGTGACCACCCAGGACTGACCTCCTTTAGAATGGACTTGTTGGATCTCCTTGCAGTCCAAGGGACTCTCAAGAGTCTTCTCCAACACCACAGTTCAAAAGCATCAATTCTTTGGTGCTCAGCTTTCTTTATAGTCCAACTCTCACATCCATACATGACTACTGGAAAAACCATAGCCTTGTCTAGACAGACCTTTGTTGACAAAGTAATGTCTCTGCCTTTTAATATGCTGTCTGGGTTGGACATAACTTTCCTTCCCAGGAGTAAGCGTCTTTTAATTTCATGGCTGCAGTCATCATCTGCAGTGATTTCGGAGCCCCCCAAAATAAAGTCTGACACTGTTTCCACTGTTTCCCCATCTATTTGCCATGAAGTGGTGGGATCAGATGCCATGATCTTAGTTTTCTGAATGTTGGGCTTTAAGCCAACCTTTTCACTCTCCTCTTTTGTCAAGAGGCTCTTTAGCTCTTCACTTTCTGCCCTAAGGGTGGTGTGGTATGCATATATTATTTTCCATATTATACCTTGTCTTTTTATCTTTTTATTCAGTGTCTTCTTCATCACAAAAGTATTTAATTTTGATGAATCCTACTTTATCAATTTTTTTTTTCTTCTGAATCATGGTTTTGAATTAAAGTCAAAAACTTTTCATTTAGCCTACATACCCAAAATTTACTTTTTTATGTTTTTCAAAGTGTTTTATAATACTTTCATGTTTCACATGTAAGTCTATCATGAAGCTTGGGCTAATGTTTTTGCATAAAGTATGAAATTTTTTATCAAGGTTCATTTTTTGCTTATCATTTTCCATTTGCTTCAGCATCACTTGTTGAAAAGGCTATGGCTTATTTGCACTTCATTCTTGTTTTTCAAATTTGTTTTAAATTTTCTGGATCTATACCTTTTCGTATACATTTATAGTTGCCTTGTCAATATTTATGAAAACAATTTGTTGAGATTTCAACAGGAATTGTATTAAATACACGTTTAATAGTTTTGGGGATCATTTTGTGGAGAATTGACTTCTTTATTATGCTAAGTCTCCAGTGAAGGAATGTGGTATGTCGATCCATTTATTTATGTCTTTGATTTCTTTCATTGCATTTTGTAATTTTTTTGAGACAGACCCTGTAAGCTATGTACTGGAATTATACCTCAGAATTTAATTCTATTTCAAACAATTTTAAATTGCATTGTGCTTTTTAAACTATTTCAATTTCCACATGTTCATTGTTACTGTTTAGAAATATGATTTATGTTCATCTTGTATCCAGTGACTTGGCTGAATGTGTTTATTTATTCTAGAAATCATTTTATATATTGGTTGAGATTTCCTACATAGATAATCTTGTCATCTTCAAATAGGACAGTTACTTTCTTTCCAATGTGTTTCTTTTATTTATTTTCTAAGCTTTATTGCATTCTCTAGAACATGAGTGAGAGTGATGTGTCATGTTGCTAATATTAATGAAAGTCATCCAATGGTTCAACATTAAATGTGATGTTAATTGTATTTTAGGTTTTTGGTATATGATCTCTATCAAGTTGAGGATATTCCCTCTGTTCCTAATTTGCTAAGAGCTTTTATCATAAATGTGTGCTGGATTTTGTCAAATGCTTTTTCTGTGTCCACTGATTTGATTATTTAAATGTTCTATAGCCTGTTGAGATGGTGGATTACACTGATTTTTCAAATGTTGAACTAACCTTATATAACTCTTAATAAATCTCACTGGATCATGATATATGATTATCTTCTAGTTTTCTGGATTTGATATGCTAATATTTTATTGAGAATTTTGCATCTAAGTTCATGAGATAAATTGGTTTGTAGATTTTGTTTTTGATTTTGTATTTTTGTTTTTGTACTGACTTAATCTGGCTTTATTATCAGGGCAATACTAGCCTTACAAGATGAGTTGAGAAGTGTTCCCTCCTCTTATGTTTTCTGGAAAAGAATGAGCAAAATTATTGCAGTTCTTTATATATTTAGTAAAATTCTCTATTAAAGAATCTGGAATTTTTTTGCCAGGTTGCTGCAGTCCATGGAGTTGCAAAGAGTCGGACATGACTGAGCAACTGAACTGACTGACTGAAATTACAAGTTTAATTTTTAATTGGTGGTAGTACTATTCAGCTATTCTGTTTATCTTTGTTAAAACTTGGTAGTTGAATACACACACACACACACATTATATCTAAAGTATAAACCTGGATTTCTCTGAAGCATGTGTTTAGATAAAAATGACACTATTCAGCAGCAACTAATTTTTATAAGATAACATATCTGAAAGATAGATCGTAGAATGGGGGATAAGTGGTAAAACAGAGTGTGGGTGCAGATAAGGATATATAAGTAGGGTATATGGCTAAAGGGGGAAAGAGAACACTTTGTGTGGCTACTTCTCTTATATGTCTTGCAAATTCTTTATTGCATCTGGCTTCTGAGAAATTGGACTATATAACATAATACTTAGCTTCTTAATGCTCTTGCTAAAACCATATAGGATTGTATGTCTCTGTAGGCCAGTGACTTTCAAACATCTAACCAAGAGCAGAGTCAGAAATCTGTGACAAAAAAGTACAGTCTGATCAGTGTCACTCTCTGTACATCACACACACAGAGTATTCATGACTTGAATAGAGTGAAATATTAGTGCTTTTGATGCCATCCATAAATGAATGAATTTTGTTGTTAAGATAGTATTTCTACTTATACTGCAGAACATAATAGAAAGCTTATTAGTTTTTCATTTTGACTGTGTTTAAAGATGCTGGTTTTTCTTGGGACTGTGGAATACATTCCTAAGCAGACATAAATAACATCAGTGGTTTCTGAAAGGGTTCATTAAACTAATTCCACTGCATATTATTTGACTTTAAGGCAAAATGTGGAAAAAGGAGAGTCTTTGTTGCAATACGTTTAAAGAATTATCTGTTAAAACATATTTTTTAAAAACTATGAGAGAAGGATACAGTTATAAAAGAATAACTCAAAATCCTTTTGACTAGTGTACCTTCCCTCATCCCCAAAAGCATTTTTGGTGGCTAGTTTCTGTAGCACACACGTTGAGAAATTTTGTAAAAAGGGATTACTTTATTTAATTAGCATCATTTATTATCTATAGTTTGAAATGTGCTTGTGGATTCAACGATAAATCCAGTGTGGCTCATTTTCCAAATTCTTATAATTTGTGGAATATATAGAAGATATAGAATATAAGAAGATGAAATCAGTATTAAGTGCCAAAGGAAGAGTTTAGCAGAGGAATAACCTTCAGCTAAGAAAATTGAAGAACTCTGAAGGAAATATAACTTTAGATGGACCTTAAAAAAAGAAAAGAATGAAAGCATTTGATAATGGTATCAGATGGAATTATTGACAATTTATATTAAAAATATGAATGAATGCTTAGATACAGAAAGATAGGGCATGTACCAAGTTTATATTCATTTATTTTCTTGATAAACAATTTCAGTGTATACATGCTTTTCATCAGTCATTGTGCTCAGCACTATGGACTTAATGACCTACTTTCAATGAAAATGTAAAATAATACTGAAGGTAGAAAACTTGCTATTACACAAAATAATAAATGATGTGATAAGAATATTCACAGGTACTCTGTGAGGGCAGAGAAGGAGAATGGGCATTTATATTAACCTTGAAACTTTAAGGCTGCTTCACAAAGTAAGAAAATGTTAAAAACATGGCACTTATTTCAGTCTTAAAGAGTAGTATGTGAAAAGACCCTGAGTTAAGATGAAATAATGAATTTTCAAAATTAATTAGAGCTCAATATAAAACAATTAACCTGATAACACAATCTTGGAGAACTAGGAAGTATGAAGAGTGAATTTTATCTCAGTCCCAGAGAAAGAAGAGGGTCAAAAGAGGTAAAAGAAGGAGAGCAGGGACGAGGTGAGAGAGAGAGCAAGAAAGAGCAAGCAGTAAAATTAGGAGGAAGTGGGAGAATTCTGGTGTCAGGCAGGTGATGATTTGAAAAATCATGGGTTTAGATTTGACTTTGTTTATAGGTACTGTGTCTATAAACTTCCCTGGTGGCTCAGACGGTAAAGCGTCTGCCTACAATGCTTCCCTGGTGGCTCAGAGATTAAAGCGCCTGTCTGCAATGCGGGAGACCTGGGTTCGATCCCTGGGTCGGGAAGATTCCCTGGAGAACAAAATGGCAACCCACTCCATGGAGAATCACATGGACAGAGGAGCCTGGTGGGGTACAGTCTATGGGGTCACAAAGAGTTGGACACGACTGAGCATCTTCACTCACTCACTCACAATGTGGGGAGAACCAGGTTCGATACCTGGGTGGCAAAGATCATCTGGAGAAGGAAATGGCAACCCACTCCAGTACCCTTGCCTGGAAAATCCCATGGGAGGAGCCTGGTAGGCTACCGTCCATGAGGTCGCAAAGGGTCGACACGACTGAGCGACTTTACTTACTTACGATAGGTACTAAAGATGAGAGAAAACAGATCAGACCACCAAAGATGACATCTGTTGTTGGAAATGCTAATTTTGAGAAAGTTGAGAACCAGAGATCCACCGAGGACAGCAATGAGGATCTGAGAAGAGAGTTATAAACCAAAGGAATAAGCTCAGAATAGTTCTAGGGTCTTTTTAAAAAAATGGTAAAGACTTCTGGTTCTTTTAGTATTCTTACACTTAATTGAGTTTTAAAGCAATCCTATAATCATATTTTTTAAGGTAATATCTATAAAAATAAAATGTTGCATTTAATTTAATGCCAATTTATGATTTAGTTATTTCTCTAGAAAATTGTGTAAATAAAAGCAATTTTAGTAAAGATTAATTATGGCAGATCACACCGTATTATTGTCAGTATCCTATATTGAATATGCAATGAAATTTGATGCTATTATTAATTTACTATGCTCATTCAAATTTATTAATAACTCAAATGGCATGTCTTAAATTCTTTTTGGGAATAAATAACTATCATAGGTAACAAGTTTATGACATTTAGTATTATTGTTATTGATATAATACTCCTAAAATCCAAGTTAATAATTACACTTTCACAACATAAAATCATGAGTATGGCTGTTTCAAGTGTAAAATGCAGAAGATAACAGACAAATTGAAATGTTATTGCTAGAAATTCATCATGTTGCTCTTTTTTTTTTTTTCCGGTATATCTTTTGCCACCCTCTGAAATTATCTTATGCATTTGTTTATGTTATCTTCTTTGTTTGTAAGACCACAGATCTTGTTGGTGGTGTTTACAGTTATATTTCCAACCCTTAACATCAGTGTTTGTCACATAATAAATGCTCAGTAAATAATGAGTATACTTATTCTCTTTCAGTACCAAGAGGTGATTCTAACTGACTTTATACTAAAATGAATCCATATGGGCCTACCTTCAAGTGACCATAGTAGCTTCATATAGGGATAACAATGAGTTATATTTAAGAAATATCTCTGTTAGTATTTAATAAATTATTTATCATGATTAGCTAATTTAATGTAATCTTTCTAGTTGGCACATAATCTCAGACCTCCATTTCTCAGACCTCCTGATAACATGTGAAATATATTGCACATATATGGAAATTCATTTACTTGATTGCTTCATAAGTCATGAAGTCATATTGTATAAATCATGTTTAAATAGTGAGCAATACTAAGAGCAATTTGGAAACTCCATGTGACTCCCTTATGAAGCTAAATAGTTTTCTTCTCTGGTGGCAAGTGGGTCTTTGGTGCACTTGATTTCTAGTTCTAGTTCGGTGTCATGGTTTGTCTACTGTTATGCTTCATGAGAATAAGCACTGATCTGTTAGGAATATCTGTTTGGTTCCACCTCTGTTAAATTGTCATTCTTTGCTCTACCTCATGCACATTTTGCTTCTAGATAATTCTGCTCTAACATCTTCAGTTCTGTCTTTCTCAATTCCTGAACCTGAATTCTGTTTATAAACTATAGTTCCATAGTAGCTATTACTTGCCTTTTTACTCCATTCTGTTGCTGGAATTATCTTTGATGTTGCTGAGAAAGGTGGAAAGTTTATCATTTTTATTGTCTGTATCACCTTCTTTCCTCTCACGCTTTTCTTGATGTCCTTGTTGAGTTGCTTCTCATCTGTTGGATTTTCTAAAGGTCATTGTGCATACTGTATACTTTAGTCTTTTACAGCCATCCATGTATTATATTCTCTTTATATTTAGAAATGTGTGCAGCCTATCAAAAATAATTTAAACTTTCCCTAATGGATGTTTATGCTCATTGAATTAGGGAATTGAAGAGCATAAAATTATAAATCAAATCCTGGCATGCTATGTACTGAAAATATAATTTTATGAAATCCAAATATTTTCATTGAAATTTGTTTAAACCAAGCAACCCAAAAAGCAAACAAAATTAAATATAACCTGGATACTGCACTTTCTGAAAGAAATGAAGTAATTTTTAAAAGGTGAATTTTAAAATTAAGCATGTATTTTACATATATTTATTTACTCAATTCAGATGCAGTTAAAAAAAGAAAAAAACAGCCAGCTCTACTTATGGACAGTCATGCTAAGAAAAGAAGAAATAAGACACTGATTCAGTTCAGTTCAGTTGCTCAGCCGTATCCGACTCTTTGTGACCCCATGGTCTGCAGCACGCCAGAATCCTTGCCCTTCACCAACTCCCAAAGCTTGCTCAAACTCATGTCTATCAAATCGGTGATGCCATCCAACCATCTCATCCTCTGTCATCCCCTTCTCCTGCCTTCAATCTTTCACAACATCATGATCTTTTCCAATGAGTCCGTTCTTCACATAAGGTGGCCAAAATATTGGAGCTCCAACTTTAGCATCAGTCCTTCCAATGAATATTTAGTACTGATTTCCTTTAGGACTGACTGGTTGGATCTCCATGCAGTCCAAAGGACTCTTAAGAGTCTTCTCCAACACCACAGTTCAAAAGCATCAATTCTTTGGAGCTCAGCTTTCTTTATGGTCCAACTCTCACATCCATACATGACTCCTGGAAAAACCATAGCTTTGACCAGACAGACCTTTGTTGGCAAAGTAATTTCTCTGCTTTTTAATATACTGTCTGAGTTGGTTATAGATTTTCTTCTAAGGAGCAAGTGTCTTTTAATTTCCTGGCTGTAGTTACCATCTGCAGTGATTTTGGAACCCAAGAAAATAAAATTTCTCACTGTTTCCATTGTTTTCCCATGTGTTTGCTATGAAGTGATGGGACCAGATGCCATGATCTTATTTTTTTGAACGTTGAGTTTTAAGCCAGCCTTTTCACTCTCCTCTTTTACTTTCCTCAAGCAGCTCTTTAGTTCCTTTTCGCTTTCTGCCGTAAGGTTGGCGTCATCTGCATATCTGAGGTTAGTGCTATTTCTCCTGGCAGTCTTGATTCCAGCCTGTGCTTCATCCAGCTCAGCATTTCACATGATGTACTCTACATATGAGTTAAATAAGCCAGGTGACAATATACAGCCTTGATGTACTCCTTTCCCTGTTTGGAACCAGTGTGTTGTTCAATGTCCAGTTCTAATTGGCTTCTTGACCTACTACATACAGATTTCTCAGGAGGCAGGTAAGGTGGTCTGGTATTTCCATCTCTTTAAGAATTTTCCACATTTGTTACGACCCACACTGTCAAAGGCTTTAGCATAGTTAATGAAGCAGATGTTTTTCTGGAAGTCTCTTGCTTTTTCTATGTTCCAACGGATGTTGGCAATTTGATTTCTGGCTCGTCTGCCTTTTCCAAATCTAACTTGAACATCTGGAAGTTCTCAGTTCACATACTGTTGAAGCGTGGCTTGGAGAATTTTGAGCATACTTTGCTAGTGTGTTTGAAGAGTGCAACTGTGCAGTAGTTTGAACAATCTTTGGCATTGCCTTTCTTTGGGATTGAAATGAAAAATGACCTTTTTCAATCCTATGGCCACTGCTGAATTTTCCAAATATGCTAGCATATTGAGTGCAGCACTTTCACAGCATCATGTTTTGCTCATATGGAATTCCATCACCTCCACTAGCTTTGTTCATAGTGATACTTCCTAAGGCCACTTAACCTCACACTCCAGGATGTCTGGCTCTAGGTGAGTAATCACACCATTTTGATTATCTGGGATCATTAAGATATTTTTTGTATAGTTTTTTTTGTGTATTCTTGCCACCTCTTCTTAATGTGTTCTGCTTCTGGTAGGTCTGTACCATTTCTGTACGGTTTGGTCCATACCGTTTCTGTATCAGTTTAATACACTGATAGGGGTAAATTAAAGAAAATTTGTTCCAAAGCTGGTGGAGAAATCAGAAACATATGTGATAGAACCCACCTTGTTCATCTTAGAATCCATGAAAATTGGATTTCACAGTAATATTGCCAAGCCCATTGTATACATTCTTGGGCATAGTGATACAATAAATGTGAATTCATAATTTTTGTTCTTTGGCAGGTGGTTATCCACTAAAAGTGATGGCTAGCTCCCAAGCGTCTTAGGAAATGTGATTTTAGGGGAATAAAAGGGAAGGATGTAGGATAAAATGTTTTTGCTTCACTGTCTACACTTCACGACTGATAACATGTGCAAGGATGGATATTCTGATCTCCCCATACCTGTCTCCGAGAATGAATACTGCCAAGCATTGAGAGAAGAGTTGTAATCTCCTGCCCCAACACACACACACACACATGCACGCACACACACACACGCCCCCGAGTGGTCTAGTTTGTCTTCCTATGAAGTAAGGAAGAAAAGTATAGGCTTTGAGGATTGGGAAAGATATGTCATATATTGGTATTAGGAAACCTTTTCTAGAATTCTGCTTCACAATATAATAGTCTTTTGAGAGCATTTTACCTTGGCTTTATAACACACATCTACTATTTAAATAGTTAGGTTTATACAGTGGTATGTTTTGTTGAATTAAATCAGGAAAAACTGCTTTGCTGGAAATCTTCAAAAGATTATAGAGCAAGAAAGTTATTTCATCTGTTAATCATGACCAATATCTGGGGCATAGTTTTAAATATTTGCTTTAAGGAGATTATGCAATAATCTTTGTGACTAGATACATGGTGACTAAGTATATATACAAAATACAATCTGTTTTCTATCAATTGGAGCAGAACTCTAGTGCTTTATAGTATTATAATGAGCTAATCATGCAAATATACAATGCTATGAAATTACATTAAAATAGTGCTTGTTCTTCGAAATGAAATAGTGAAATCTTCCATTGAATGTGAAATGTTAAAAATATATAAAATGGAAAAAACTATATCAATTGCTTTAAAGTCTGTTTTGTAACTATACTATATCAATACATATGTAGGTTATGCAGTGACCAACACTATTAGCTAAGCAGCCATTATGTTTATTATTGTCTATTTAATAAATTTGGGAGAATCAAAAATTACACTGAGTTTCCAGCTGATTTTACTCCTATATGCAACCTGATTGGAACAGCTAATTTTGAAATTATACTTTTCTATGCGTAAAACAACTATTTCACTTGTGCTTAAAAAGGTAGCAGTGAAAAGTTATGAATATTGTACACAGGTAAACCTTTTGGGGTCCCAATTCAGTGAAAATGTTTACTACTCAAAAGCTTTTTAAATTTTTTTGTTGTTGTCTTCCATAATTCAGGTTATCTGGAATGAATATACCACCACCAATTATCAGCAACAAAAACTGGCTCAGACTGCACTTTGTTACAGACAGCAATCACCGGTACCGTGGATTTAGTGCTCCATACCAAGGTATATCTATTTAATACCTCTGCCTCTTTTGATGTGTAAAATGATTTTGGTATACACAACTGCATTTTATGATAGAGGCAAAATATCTTTAGCTGTTAAACATGGTAATTTGAGTAAGCAAACATGATCATTTTCTTGGTGAGGCAGTATTGTGATCATAACTAAATTGCAGTATAAAAGTTAGTTGGATTTTATAGCACACTGTCCAGAATAAAGAATATTATAACCTCTAAAAGGTAATGTGTAACATGTAATATTTATCTTTAAGAAAGTGCTTCAGCAGTGGAACATGCTACCTAAACGTACCACAAAACACTGCAGAAAATTCAGAAAATTCTAAACAGGCTCTTCATCAATTGAAATCCATTTCTGTATACAGTGTTTTTGTGGATACTATTTTAGTTACCTTGTTAAGATTGCTGTCTATCATTTTTATTAACAGGTATAATTTTGAATAAGTGAGATATAGTATTTGCTATATTAACTTTAAAAACTCTGTTTAGAACTTGATTATTATGAAGATGGAGTATTAATAAAAATGTGTCTTCTGTATTGTTTAGTAATATTATGTGGATTTAGTGCACTTTATCCTCAGACTACTTAAGTAAATAATTCATTTCATTCTCAGCAGTGTATTAGCTACTATTCAGTGAACATTGCCACAGTTACATATTTCCATTTATCTGGTTTTTTTTTTACAATACCTTCCTTTTTAGTAATCTTCAGTATTAAACACTTTGGGAATTTAATATGATGGCTTTCAGCAGCTTATAGTTAATAACTAAAATAGTATTAGACTACATATTGTTTTCTGGAATATAGATTTCAACAATTTATATTTTGTATACAAGCAACCTTTCTACAGCTACCCTGTCAATACATTTCTCACAATAATAGCAAAAGGTTAATATGATTGGAATTTGTAATAGTGTATTGGGTATCACTGTAATAAAAATTCCTAAAATTTTAACTCAAGATTTTAGACAAAGTCCACTGTAGAAAAATATATAATTTCTATTGTAAAGTTATTAATTCAAATGGAAACATGAATGCAGATTTTCTCTTAAAGCTATGCATTGTATTAACATCTCTTACAATAGCATATATTGTCTAGTATATCCATTAGCTCATAAAACTTTATATTTTTAAAATGAAAATTAAATATCTATAGAAAAATTTGTTTTCCTTTATTTTATTAAAAATAACTGGCATATTACTTAAATGTTATGATTTTAGCCAGTGTCATCTTTAAGTTTACAATCACATTTTGCTGAGTTTTTACTTAAATTTTTAAAATTTTTATGTACTTCAGAAATAAGAGGACTTTCAATTGAAAATAAATAGTTTTTATAGAGCCTCTTTACTTCTGGGTTCACCCCTTTCCTTATGGAGTTTTCCACTCACATGATTTTATGGCTCTGATTTCCCTCTGCAATAAGTTAAGGCAGATGGCATGGCAGATATTCAAATGACTATCATCTTTGACTCATGTGGTGATCCTTTCTGCTTAATTCATGGAATCCTTTAGTAAGATGTACTCTTTATCTGAATAGAAATAAAGTAGCACTTATTTTATATTGGAAATGTACAGCTTGGAGAGAGGAAAAAAAATAGATGTCCTGTCTTAAAAAATAAAGTGGTATTTCATTTGCTTTATGCTGTATGGTTTCATGAAAATGGTATCTTTAGATAGGTTGTTTTACATTATAAGACAGTAGTACAAAATTGTTAGTAGATTTGTGTGCTTAATTATCAGTATTCTACTGACTGATCTTAAATTGACGTTTATAGTATTTTCAAGATTCAATTTGATTTTCCTTCATTGCCTATCCAGTTTCAGCACTGAAGAGTAACATATAAAAAAATTTACTGAAGCAAAAATAGGGAGTGTTTTATGGGATATGAATTATTTCTATATTCAGCAGGAAAAGGAGCTCAAATGAGGATGACTTTAGGTATAATCTGTATCTTCACACTTATAGAGGGAATAAGGTGGCCTGAGAAAATGTAAGCTATGATTTTATAATAAAATCAAGGAAAAGTTTTAATATATAAAAGCACACCTTTGCACTGTATCCTTTTAAAACTTTCCTGATTCAGCCTTGATTTTTCCAATTGCAGTATCTTCAAAAAGCATTTTACCTAAACCACAGTAGTTCAGTTGAAGAAGTAATTATTGAAACTATAATCAAAGAAATTTGGATTAACAAAAACTCTGCGAGGCTAACTTAAATAGCCATAAAATTCATAATTCCATAATCTGATGTGCTGAATACATGCCCAGAAATGAAATGACAATCGTGATTTTTAGATTATTTCATGCTACCATATAATTTCAGAAGTATCTAAATTGTAACCAGTTCAAAATAGAAAATTTTGTGGAATATTCTACTCAAAAATCACCACCAGGTCTCCATGTGGCATGGTTTCCTAATTACTCAAATACTTACTGAGTACTTGTAATTATTATTGATTTATATTCTGTTTCCAAAGATTGATGTTTTTCCCCATGTTTTTGTTTAATCTGTATTATTTATAAAATATTATGAAAATAAACTAAAAACTCCAAAGATTCCCTAGTACCATTAGCTATTTTTAATAGCTTGCCCCATAATTGATCCTATAATTGATAGTGTAGGCACATAGATACAGCAACATGCTTTCCCCCATAGAGCTTCCTTTCAGTTATGTTATAGACTGGCTTATTTATTATTTTATATACAGCAATTTAAATAGGGTTAAGTAGAGGTTGAGGATACACACTGACAAATATTATGTTCTGACCCAAAAGTATTGAGAATAATCATGATTTAAATGAAATGTCTTTGGTACAGAAAATACTTTTCCTCCCCTTGGTCCCACATTGAATATATTCACTCCTATCTAAAACAAATAAAGCATACCCCCCAAATTTATCTATATTGGGAATTTCTTTTAAAGTTCTATTATTATCTGTTCTATGCTTTAAAACTTTTCCTTTTTAAATTTTCAATTCTCCCTCAAAGGAAGATTTCAATATCATTTTTCCATATTAGTCTTTGATTTTAAATAAGATTCTTATATTTAATTTCCATTAATCTCTTCTAATGAGAACTTGAATAGTGCTACTTCACACATAATAGTGAAACTTTTTTTTAATCTATGGTGTTTTTAAGTTCTCTTATTTATTTATAGAAATCCCCATATTATTGTCACTTTATCTTTATTATAAACCTAAAATCTATTATTTCCTATTTGCATGGATAATTGATCATTTTTTCTTAATTTGTAAATTGGAAGGAGATTTTCAGATGACAACCATAGAGAAAATTTTACCTCTACATGATGTTTATTAAAAACTATAATTTTTTATCCATAAGCATCAGTTATTCAAGTGTGAAATATTATCATTGCAGTTTCATTTTAAGTTATTTGGTGTATCACACTTTTTTAATATACAAAGATACAATTGCTGTATTAATAAAATTATCTTTGGCATGCATATTTAGGAATTATAGCATTTAAATAATTCCAAATATCTAAATATATGAGTAATCTTATAGTCTTCTAAATCTTTATAGGTTTTATCACAGTTTGATTTTTCTTTTGTCTTCCATAGTATTGTTGATATGATTCTTTTTATGCATATCAACATTTTGTAGACTCTTAGTTTTAATTCAACAAAGGTATGCCAATAGTAATAGAGTGTGTTTTCAATTTATGTATAAAAATGTTTTATAGTATTCTAAAAGGGATTAGCATTTTCAGATCAGCAGTGCATCTTTTTGGTAAGAAAATCATACTTAATGGACAGACCTTTCAAATTCTATTGAAAATTCACATAAACTCCAGTTACACTGAGGCCCTTGGCATTTTAGATGCACATAATTTCATTTGGAAATAACTTCAAAGTAGTTACTCTATATTTTACATTTGGAAAGGTTTTGACATAAGTGTGTGTGCACCGTCACTGAACAAAATAAATGAAATTATCAGGGATGCAGCATAATATAGTGGGAAAGAATAGAATTTGATGGTCAGAAGGTCAGTGTTGAATTGTGAAGTCAACTAATTGCTATCTGAGTTGTCTTAAGCCTTGGTTTCCCAAAGAGTGAAAATATTCACAATAGCTAGACATGTTATCTTGGTGCAAATCAAAAGATACTAGGATTTCTTTTAGTAAAACTCAGACATGCAGTGAATAAAGATACTATTTAATGAAAGAGATAATCAACCATATGCGAAGAATGAGAAGCACATTGTCTAACCATGAGGTACAGATAGTTAAAAAAAAATTGTGATCAAGCATAAAATTTAAATCCAGCAATCACAATTAAAAGGAAAAATGTTAAGTTTTTTATTTCTCACTATCACAAATGGTGTCCATATTTCTCCAGGGGAAAAAAGCACTTTTCCTTAGAACTCAAATTTAAAATACAGTTTTTGTGAAAGTATAACTGAAAAACAGGTTCCTCTGTATTACAGAATTTAAAAATCATAAAGTTTGAAAATAGAGCACAACATCAAAGCAATTCTGTTTAAATGCATTGTTTTCTAATTTTGCTTAGACAATCAGCTTTTCATATTTTCCTTTATACATTGTTTAAACAAAGGCAGGGAATCATATTTCAGCATCTAATCTTGAAATATCTCCTCTAACTTAATAACTATTAATGTGAGTCATGTTTATGATTTCAGGATTGAAGGTGGGAGCATGATATAGTAACAGAATATCAAACCCTTTTCGTTTGGATAATTTAAGTGTAGTTTACTTTCATGGGAATATAGCACATGGACACATAGGCTATTTTTCTGATAAAGACAGTGGGCATAGCCCTGTCAGCACAATTTAAGAAATAGTCAGTGATATACGTCTGTGAGTGTGTGTGTGTGTGTGTGCGCGCGCGCGCGTGCAAGTGCTCAGTCACTCAGTCACGTCCAACGCTTTCCGACCCAATGGACTGTAGCCTGCCAAGCTTCTCTTCCATGGAGTTTTCCAAGCAAAGTACTGGAGTGGGTTGCCATTTCCTCCTCCAGGGTATCCTCCCTACCCAGGGATCGAAGCCATATCTCTTGCATCTCCTACACTGGCAGACAAATTCTTTACCACTGAGCCACCTGGAAAGTTTATATATATGTTAGTAGGTATTGTTTCTATTTTAATTGACCACATTTTGAGATAACATTCACAAGCTGAATTTGAATCCTTATCTTAATCCCCTTTTCATACATGGGCGAACTGCATTATTTTAAGCTTATATAAACTGTGCATGCATGCTAAGTCACTTCAGTCATGTCCTGCTCTGTGTGACTCTATGAACTGTAGCTTGCCAGGCTCGTCTGTCCATGGGATTCTCTAGGCAAGAATACTGGAGTGGACTGCCATGCACTCTTCCAGGGGATCTTCCCAATCCAGGGATCTAACCTGTGTCTCTTATGTCTCCTTCATTGACTGGCAAGTTCTTTACCACTAGCACCACCCGGGAAGCCTCATAAATTAAACTAGATATTTCATTTACTGAGTTTAAGAGAATAGGAAGTTGAGTTCTGTTGGTCTGTAGAGTTTGAAAATAGTTCCTAATCTTGTCATTTGTTTTATTTCCTTTTGATTTGAATAACAATGTAACCATTATATCATCATGTATCTTTTAGTGCTAAATAGTTACTTTACCTTGAAATACTTAAAAAAAGAAACTTCTTTTACTTCTCTGTCTTTATGAACCTATCTGGTCTATGAGATTCATCAACCTAATATAATGTCCACAGAACCTATGGAAATAATTAAAATATATTTAGTTGTCAGAATGGTCTAAGTAACCCTTGGTCTAAAACAACCATTAAAAACTCCCTGATAACATTTTCTTGCATGATATAATTGTATATTTTGTAGTTATGGCAATGTAACATTTAAGGCCTTTGACCATATTAGTTGATAATGATGTTAGAATTAAATTCTTCCATAGCTGACTATGGGGTTTCCCTGGTGGCTTAATGGCAAAAGAATCCACCTGCAATGCAAGAGACATGGGTTCAATTCCTGGGTCAAGAAGATCCCCTGGAAAAATAAATGGCAACCTACTCCTGTATTTTTGCCTGGGATATATCATAGACAGAGGAGCCTGGCAGGCTACAGTCCAACAGGTTGCAAGAGTCGGACAAGACTTAGCAACTAAACCACCACCATAACTTAGCTGTAGCTGACTATATTTATGTTTTCATTTCAATCCTTAAAATTTATTTGCCAGTCATATATCTCCCAACCTAAAATTCTGTTCATAAATTACGGGTGTATTTAACAGTAAACTGAGTAATTGCCATTTAATTTCAAATGGAATTTGAAATTTGTAGAGAAGTAGTCACGTAAATCAGCATATTAAATACTGGATTGAGATTCTGTTAAAAAATTTAATTGTTTTCTAAAGAATCCGTCTTCATAACATTGATACTAGAAGAACCCTAACTTATAGATAAAAAGGGAAATATTGCAGATTGTTACTTTAAAAAAAGCACTATGATGCTTACATTTTCTGTGTTCTTAATGTGTTTAATATATGAAAGTGAAAGTTGCTTAGTCATGTCCAACTCTTTGTGACCCAGTGGACTATACAGTCCATGGAATTCTCCAGGTCAGAATAGTGGAGTGGGTAGCCATTCCCTTCTCCAGGGGATCTTGCCAACCCAGGGATCAAAACCAGGTCTCCCATATTGCAGGCAGATTCTTTACCAGCTGAGCCACCAGGGAAGCTCACACACACACAAATACAGATATACACAAACATATGTATACACAAACCCATTATTGATATATCTTAAAGAGTGAAAGTCAAATTATATTAACCTTATTTTAATATCTCATTGAATTTGTGAAAACCAAGATATATCTTAGTAGAATAAATGGAATTTAGATTACTATCTTCAAGTATCAATAGAACTGTTATTCATAGGAGATAATCTATCAAATATCCAGTTTTAATGTAAATCATGTACTAAAACATCTAGCAGGTTTAAAATATAGTACTTGATGACCATAAAACTGAAAAAATTTTTGATTTACATTTTAATTTGGATCATACATGCCTACTATTGACAGAATAAAGTTAAAACTTCACAACCTCTGCTATGATAAAAGTCTCTTTTGTGTTAACTCAGCTTTCTTGGGGTAACGTTCAAACTTTCATGGTTTAGGCCACCTCCTCCTTTTTAAAGAAAACTTCTAGTTATAAGTGATATCTTTTGAACCCTCATAGTGATGAGTTGAAACCTACTGGTCATGTATAAACCCCAGTTCTTAGTCAGACATATTAGCTGCTTTCAGTGGAGACTTCATTTCTTGGTACCTGAGAATTCTGCAGATACCACTACTGGTGTCCACAGGCAATTCGTAATTTGTGATTTTAGCATGGTCAGTTGTCTACCTTTCTGATTGTACTCCATACCTTTTGCTAGGTCTTCCATTCAGTCTGGCTAGAACTCTTTTAACCACATATTCTATAATAAATTTTCTTTTTCCCTTCCCATGATGGACCAGTGGCAGGGTCCTGGCTCTCTGTTAACTCACTCATATGTTTCTGCCACCCAAAACATATGTTATGCTGTGCTACTGAATGTGAGTATGTATTTAAGAGGCTTATATTTTTCCATAAATCAGT
Organism: Cervus elaphus; assembly: GCF_910594005.1. Classification (NCBI taxonomy): domain Eukaryota; kingdom Metazoa; phylum Chordata; class Mammalia; order Artiodactyla; family Cervidae; genus Cervus; species Cervus elaphus. The sequence goes on from NC_057835.1 coordinate 53,514,692, forward strand.
GCTGTAAGACTTCAGAATTAATTCCTTTAGCAGATGGACTTTAACAAATCTGTATAAAATTTTGAGCTATCCTCACTAACCTCTATCCTCCATGAAAGATTTTATATGAAGTGCAGCTTATACTTCTTATTCCTAGCAGATGGTGGGAGAACTTCTCTCTTAGAATGTCCTGAGTTTTCACTAGTAATGGCTTTTGGTAAAGCTCTGTTAACTGAGTCTTCCAGGCTTGCCTCTTGATCTGAAAACATGACTCTCAAGACTGACATGTGGGTTGGACTTTGAAAGTGAAAGTGTTAGTTGCTTAGTCTGTCTGACTTTTTGGGACTGTGTGGACTGTAGCCCACCAGGCTCCTCTGTCCATGGAATTCTCTAGGCAAGAATGCTGGAATGGCTAGCCATTCGCTTCTCCAGAGTATCTTCTGGACCCAGGGATCAAACCCAGGTCTCCTGCATTCCAGGTGACTTCTTTACCACTGAGCCACTAGGGAAGCCAGGATTGAGCTTTAAATAATATAATTTTCAGTCAAGGCTGTACAAGAACTCTCCCAAATAAGAGGAATCCAAGGTAATCAAAGAATGAGAAAGTTCACAGAAAAATGATTAATGGTAACAAGAAGTACAAATATTTAGATGTTCAAAATAGCCTACTTTTATTAAGTGAAAAACTATTCTCCTCAAGGAAATACACATATTATCTTTCCTATGTAAACCTAAAAGATATTCTGTATTGATTTAATAATATTCAAGCTACACTTACAGCTTCAATTATTTTTTTAAAATACATTGTCTACATTATTTACTGTCTTTATTATCCCAACTAACTTTGATTTAACACTTCCCTTTCAGTTAATGTGATTTCTATCCAATACTTTAAATTATTATAAATTTAATTAATTAATAATACTTTTTTAGTCTTAATTATGTGAATTTCTTGTATTTCCAAGTATACAAAAATTTAAGACAAAGTATTACAAAATTTGCCATTGTTTTAAGGTAGTACCACATGGTGTTTCTTTATTGTTCTATTTAACATTCATTTATATATGAATATATTTGGCAGCATATTGGTCACAATAAGGAGTCTTAAATCTTCACATTTACCATCTCTAGTGAGGGCACATCACCTGAAGAATAGCAGTAATAAAAAATAATTGATGAAGCTGGTGTTTAATAAACAAAATTCACTGTTTTATATTTCTGCTGAGATGATTAAGATATTGAACAAGTAAATTTAGTTTCTAGTAATGACTCAATAATTGCACAAAATGACTTACAAAGGGCTTCAGTCAATCACAGCAGGTAGAAGTAGTCAAACACAATGTAAGTGATTGATTCCTCTATATCAGTATGGAAAATGGAGTTTGAGGCAATAAGCCTATAGGCTTTAATTATTATTTTTATATTTTAGGTAGTTTTACCATGCCACTTGAAAATGACATCATGGGATTAAAATCCCAAGACTTTTAAATTCAAATTCACAGATACCTAGAAATAGCTAAAGGTAATTTAGGAAAAGTTTGTTTAAATTGACAAAGATATTATTAACTTAGGATTTTCCTGAAGTTTAGAGTTGTACGGTGTTTGATAGTCATGTGGAGGTCAATTTTCTGGCCCAAAACACTTTGGAATCACTGGGTTAAACAAATTTAAACTGAATTATTTTATTTAAGTAGATAAGCCCTTTTAAGCATTTTTTTGAACTACTATTCCTTAGGACACATTTTGGGAAATGATCCTATAAGTTATGATAGAAAGGATTGACTTTTACCTGCCAATAAATTTACCATCACTTAGTCTGTTCTTTTATTCAGTTTTTTATTTCACTTAAACTATTAAATGAAGCATGCCAACTGCTAATATTTAATTAAACTAGTCAAATTTTTAGATTAAAGCTCACATTAGAGATGTATTATAGAAAATTTATCTTCTTACTTACCCATCCATCTGATTTTGTTCAACAAAAATATTTATGAGCACTTGCTCTGCACCAGACCTTGTAGTATACTAGACTCTGGTATACAATCCCTGAATTAAGAGAGCTTTTTGCCTAGTATGTAAAATATGAGTGAATATTCTATTAGGAGAAAAGTAATTTATAAAGTGTTATAATATAGAATATGTGAGCTCATGTGGGCAGTGAAGGAGAATGTATGGTCCTGGAAAGCTTCCAGACTTGAGTCTGAAGGATGCAGAATAGTTTTCCATTACAATGAACACGTGATAACTATGAGATATAAAACTATATTAGCCCACTATTTGTTCTACAGATAATTAAAATATTGAAATAGTATTGATTGGTAAATATCTACTTCCAGTAGACCCAGAGTACCTGTATTGCCTTCCTGACTCCTGAACTGCCCCATCTCTTTCAGGACGCCCAGGATTATCCAGTAATACAACAAGTGGCTAATTGCTGGCATAGCTGGTTGCCTTCTGCATACCGCTGTGTCCACCATTCACAATTCAGTTTCTAATTCCTGCTAGCTATTACTCAGTATTCTCAGTATCATTCCCAGACCTCCTGGTTTCTGACAAATTCAAAATGATCGGCAAGCAGCAAAAATTACTACTCTCTATTACTATTGGATACTTTTTAAAATATGTTGTTCTATTAAAAGAATAGGACATGGAAGCAACCTAGATGCCCATCAGCAGATGAATGGATAAGGAAGCTGTGGTACATATACACCATGGAATATTACTCAGCCATTAAAAAGAATTCATTTGAATCAGTTCTAATGAGATGGATGAAACTGGAGCTCATTATACAGAGTGAAGTAAGCCAGAAAGATAAAGAACATTACAACATACTAACACATATATATGGAATTTAGAAAGATGGTAACGATAACCCTATATGTAAAACAGAAAAAGAGACACAGATGTACAGAACAGACTTTTGAACTCTGTGGGAGAAGGTGAGGGTGGGATGTTTTGAAAGAACAGCATGTATACTATCTATGGTGAAACAGATCACCAGCCCAGGTGGGATGCATGAGACAAGTGCTCGGGCCTGGTGCACTGGGAAGACCCAGAGGAATCAGGTGGAGAGGGAGGTGGGAGGGGGGATCAGGATGGGGAATACGTGTAACTCTATGGCTGATTCATATCAATGTATGACAAAACCCACTGAAATGTTGTGAAGTAATTAGCCTCCAACTAATAAAAATAAATAAATAAATAACTGATTATAAAAAAAAGAATAGTATAATCTGTGTAAGTTAAAGTGTATGAATAGTATAAACATTCTACCTATATACAAAAACTGGAAAACAGACTCTGAATTGTTATGATTTTATAAGTTCCACCTCCCTAAAAAGAGTGACTGTGTCTTTTTATCTCTGCGTCCCAGAGTTTACCGTATTATAGGTACCCAGTATATGCTGAAAGAATGATTGAATGTTATACATTCAGATATATTTGTCACACAAAATATTTGTGTGTGCATTATTTCATGTGATCCTCACAATATCCCATCTATTGCTTTATCTTTATTTTATCAGACAAGAAACAAAGACTCTGGGACAAGTTTGCTGACGTGCTTTGCACAGACACCCAAGCTAGGTGGCAGTGGGAGCTGTGCATCTCTAGCTAAGCCCTTTGCCTAATGCTGCATCACCCACGGAAAGGGGCTTATTTGTCTAATTCATTCCGACGTCCTATTGAGCTGACCGCAGCCCTGTCAAAATAGTGTTAGACCCAACATCATACTAGGAATTAGAAGAACCAGATCTTAAACACTTAGAGCTTTCTACTTCTAAGGCCTGCACTTGTTTCAATATGAACCCCAGCCTTTCTTATCCTCAAATTTGCAAATTCACAGAATTTTTTTTTTCTTACTTTTATCAAAAGCTAAAATGTTTCCCCCAGGAGGCACAAGTGGTTAAGAACCCACCTTCAGTGCAGGAGACATAAGAGAAGTGGGTTTGATCCTTGGGTTGGGAAGATCCCCTGGAGAAGGGCATGGCAACCATTCCAGTATTCTTGCCGGGAGAATCCCATTACAGAGGAGCCTGGTGGACGATAGTCCATAGGATCACAAAGAGTCGGACATGACTAAAGCTACTTAGCATGCACAAAATTCATTGAGAATCAAATTTTGTGAATAAAATAAGTAAATATGTGGAATAGACTGTTCTTGACTATAAGTGGGAGGTTCATTAAACATTATCAGTTTATCAATTAGTTAATATATGTAAAGTGCTTTGAACAGTATCTGACAGAGAATAAGCATTACATAAAATATTAGCTATTATCAAGAATCTCAGCAACATCAACAGGAGAAGCATCATTATCTTTATTATTTGACTAAAAATGAATTGGGAGGCAATTTCAGGTGTCATGAGTAATAGGGATGTTTTGTGAAATAAAAATATCCTAACCTTTTGTGGTAATTAGTTGGAGGCTCATTTATTTGATTACATAATATGAGTGGCTGGATGTTGATTTAAAAAAAAAATGATCCATTAAAACAGATTTAAATGCAATATATATTATAATGAAAATTATTCACAGTGAAATATCTCAAATATTTAATAAACATCTTACAAATTAAATGTTAGATATCAGCAGAATATATTCTTTACTACTATATGTGTATGGGGTGAAAAAGAACAATAAAATAATATACTGTTCCAGACATTTATCCTTTTATTAGGTCAGGTACTATTGACTCATTATAAAATCCAAGAGAAATCTGTAGTTACAAAACAGTTTAAGGTGAAAGAAGTATAATAGCCCCTTTTAGGAAAGGCAGTGATTTCATAATACCCAATGTACTTTTGTTGGAAAAGGTAAAATTAAAACCTATTGATCTAACAAGGAAACAACCATGTTGCATTGGGTTACATGTTCTCTTCCCACAAAAAAAATACAACAGGTTCTATTGAGAGTTTCTGTTAAATAACTAACATTAACCTTCAGATTTTGTGGTCATGTGCTTGCATCAAACCTCCAAGCAAGTACTTGGACATGCTTCCATTGAACCTACAAGCAAGTACGTGTGTGTGTGTGTATGTATAGTTAATATATATAATATATTTAAATGTGAAATTTGATTTTTGTATTTTAAATATAAAATGTAATATAATATATTTAAATGTAAAATTATATATATATATATTTTCACATTTCTGTAGCCACATAACAAAATAAAACAGGCAAAGTTAATTGTAATTATTTTTAAGCAGATATGTCCAAACTGTTAACATTTCATATAATCAACATAAAATTATAATGATGTATTTTGCATTCTATTTTTCAGTCAAGTCTCCTAAATCTAGGTGCATATTTTATACTCACAGCACAATTCATTACTGAACATTAAGTTTTCATTGGGAAGAGTTGATTTTTTTATTAGAAGAATAATTTACTTATACTTAAAATAATAAATAATTTATTAGCAATTATGCTTTACTTAAGCTTCAACATAGTTCTTATTATCTGAATAAAATATTCAGATAAACATATTTTAATGTTGCATTAGTGTATATGTCCAATACTTTCCCTATAATACTATATCTTACGCAATGCAGCATATGTAATCTACCGTACAATAAAGTTGCATTTAGTGGATAAAACATTTTGTGTTGCCTGTTTCTAGATTCAAATTAAAATTGATTATATTGAAATACAGTTGAAAATTCAGTTATCCAGTCTCACTAGCTATATTTCAAATGCTCAAAAGCCTCAGGTGGCTAGTGGCTGCCATATTGAACTCTTTGGCCTCAGCAGTCTTCATGTGGCAGCTGTTAGTGTTCTACAGTTATAAAGAAGCAGAAAATCTCTTAAAAAATCACAGTAAATACAATGAAGACTATGATATAGTGTGAATTTTATCATTGTTCCTCAGGTTTTGTTGTTATTACCCACCAAGGTCTGCCTTATTTCAGAACTTTAGAATTCATAATTAATTTTTTAAATTATGCTTTCCCTCTCCACCATACACACTTTAAAATGAATCTATAATATAAAAGACATTCAACAAAATTCTTCTTTCCCTATTTAATACCTTTAAAAGCATTAATTTATTTATTTGGAAACAAATTTCTTTTCTTTTTCTCCTTTTCTCTTTCTTTCTTTGGTGCCTTTTAACGTATGTTTACTCAGACATGTAGCACAGATTTATCTTTTCCTACCACAAAGATAATGAGATTAGCCTCCTATTTAACAAATGGAATGAGTGTTTCTGATTCAGCATATTCTGATTCTCTATTGTGGGCCTGATTTCATACATTCTGTTTCATTTTCCCTGTAAAGATACTTATTGACAATTTTAGCAAGTCTGGTGATTGTATGCAAAAAGCAGTGTCACAAATGCATGTTAAGTTTTAATAAAAGCCTCAGATTTCTTCTAGTTTTTGCAGTTAGATATACAGATAATAATTTTAGTTTCATAGAAAGAATCCCTCAACATACATCTCTTCCAGGATGAAAAGCTAGTTAGGTCTTTTGTCACATTAAATGTGTAAAATATATTGCTAGGTGTGCTGTAACAAGATGCCACAGATTATTTGGCCCATAAAACTAGACACAGTTTCAATTTTATAATTAGAAGACTGGGCTCCAGATATTAATAAAAGCAATAAATTTGAAAACAAATTTCTTTTATCTCTCTCCTTTTGAACACCAAATTATTTTCCCTCTTTCCCATCCCAGGCCTAGCTAGCCAGGTACCTGTGTAAAGACAGGAAAAGGTTGAAATTGGTTGTTCTGGTCTCTCCACTTTGCATTTTCCTTCTTCCAAACTCTTTACTTGCTGCTGTTTCTGGTTTCTCTGAGATTCAACAGAGGTAGAGCAGAGAAGAGGAAAAGGAATTGGCCTGGTCCTAAGTCCTAAGCAGGCTGCAACCTCTCTTATCCTGATAGTCAGGCTAACTGTATCATGGGCAGTTCTGGGTCCTTTTCAGTGATTTCAAGGGGATACATCAGTATCATCAAGTGATACCTGTCCAACTTGGTCCCTGGCCATTGGATACTCTCAGTCTTCTCCTGAGGTATTTTTTAGCCCTCATGTGGCCTAATTGGACAGGTTCCCAGATGATGCCATATTGAGTCTCTGTAATCCTTGGTGAAAGGGCTTTCCAGGCAGCTCAATGGTTAAGAATCCACTTGCCAGGCAGGTGAGGAGGGTTCAGTCCCTGAATCGGGAAGATCCCCTGGAGAAGTAATGGCCACCCACTCCAGTATTCTTGCTTGGTGGATCCCATGGATGGAGGAGCCTGGTGGGCTACAGTCCATGAGGTTGCAAAGAGTCAGACATGACTTAGCGACTGGACAACAACAATCCTTGATGAAATAGGAAACAAATTCTTCCTCTGAGAAACACAAAAAGATCAGGCTTATCTCAACATGGACACTCTCTTGTCTGTCTTGAAACTGAAAGTCGCTCAGTCGTGTCTGACTCTCTGTGACCCATGAACTAGTCTATGAAATTCTCCAGGCCAGAATACTGTAATAGGTAGCCTTTCCCTTCTCCAGGGGATCTTCCCAACCCAGGGATCCAGCCCAGGTCTCCTGCATTATAGACAGATTCTTTACCAGCTGAGTTGCAAGGGAAGCTCTCCCGTCTCTCTTAACCTCTAAGATTTCTTCAGATGCCAGTTTTGGCTTATTCCTGTGTGAGTTCGACTTTAGCTTTCTCAGACATGAATAGACACCAATTGTGTGTGTGTGTGTGTGTGTGTGCCAACTGCATGAAACAAATTTCATAACTGAGTGATCCCACTGAAGCCCAACTCACTAGACCAGCGTGAGAGGGTACTTCATTAGAAAGATTCTGATCTAAATGGGCTCTGTTAAAAAATTCTCTTCTCTTTAGCTCCCTTTCACATCCTTCCTGAGCCTGAAGAGTGCATGAGTCACAAACAAGATTCTCCTACCATTCCTTTGAAAATATTCATATAAGAATCTGAACATATCACACATTCACTTAAATATCTTAATGTTTACTAAATCAGTGAATCAGAAAAAAACCCTTTCTATCCATATAGTACACACTCCACACACATATATACATACATACATTTATGGAAATGTTTAAACACTTGATGAAATCAATAATTTACCTTGTCAAACTATTTAATAGCCAATGAAAACTGTATTTATCATTTTGAATACTTGGTAGTACTGATCTAAAGCAAATAGATTGCCAGATTTTTTTTTCAGCAGAGATGAGTTTGTTTGAGATCACCAGAGAATTGCAATTGCAGTCTCGGTGAGACATATGGAACTCCCCACATGACAATGGAAAAAGAATTCTTTTATGGGTGTGGAAAGAACACTGGAGGAGATAATAGTAAAGAGAGTCCTTCCCTGGCTTTTCACTGACTGAGTCCTTGCCAGGAAAGAAAAGGAATATTTCTTCTTCCTTCTAGGCTCTGCTGTTTGCAAGGTATGAGAGCACCCTCCAGTCCCCCAACTCTTTTGTTTCCTTTTATTAATTAAAAAAAAAATATATATATATATTTGGCTGTACCAAATAGTTGGTGGAATTTTAGTTCCCCAACTAGGGATTGAAATTGGGCCCTCAGCAGTGAAGGTGCAGAGTCCTAATCACTGGACCACCAAGGTCATTTAATTGAAGATTTTGTTTTTTAATTTTTTACAATATACTATTTTATGTATGATTTGCATCTTCTTTTAATTGTAAAAAATGTTCTTTCCCAGTAACCTATTTATCACACTTTGATTAAACGCCTATGATTTGTATAGCTTATAAATCAAATATGCAAAGCCAGCAAGGAATAGATAGTGCAAAATCAGCCAATATTTGGAAACTTTTGGAATCTAGGAATCTAGGATGAATCTTAGGTAAATAGCTGCACACATAAAATTTCTTTATTTGTTTGTTTTCAATAAGATACAATAGGAGAGGCATTAATATCAAGCTAAATATTTAAAGTTATATATTGGAATCTCAGTTATATCACTGTATAATGACATATTATACAGCATATAGTATAGTGGTTTAGTCACTCTTTAGTCCTGTCCACTCTTTGTGACCTCATGGACTATAGCCTGCCAGGCTCCTCTCTCCATGGAATTTTCCAGGCAAGAATACCAGAGTGGGTTGACATTTCCTTCTCCAGGGGAACTTCCCAACCCAGGGATTGAACCCAAGTCTCCTGAATAGCAGGCAGATTCTTTACTGACTGAGCTACCCTAATCATTATTCTCTTTTTTTGGCTAAGTTTTTAAAAAATCTTGAATGCTTTCATTTCTCTTTTAAATAGCATATCAGTAATTTAGTTAATTATTTGCAAGTGACAAAACATCTGAGGGCTTGTTTATATTTTAGAATTTTCCCAAAATGCGTGTACATAGCTATGAGAATAGATGTTAAGGGGAGCTGCTCTTCAGCTCTGACTCTAAAAAATAATTAATCAAATGAACTTGATTTCTGTATGGTCTTAATTTAAATTAAATAGTCAATGTTTTATAATATGTCAACATACAGGATATGTCTATCCTAAGATTATTTTATTCATTCGTATGTTTATTCTATAAGTTTCTAGGCATCTAAACTATGGTTACCTGGTGGCTCAGATGGTAAAGTGTCTGCCTACAATGCCGAAGACCCAGGTCCAATCCCTGGATCAGGAGGATCTCCTGGAGAAGGAAATAGCAACCCACTCCAGTATTCCTTCCTGGAAAATCCCATGGACAGAGGAGCCTGGTAGGCTACAGTCCATGGGGTCGCAGAGTTGGATATGACTTCATATCCAGAGCGACTTCACTTTGACTTTCAAACTGTGGTTATATAGCCATAATTATTTGTTAATTGTGTGACATGGTGGTTGACTGAGGAAACTGATGATTTGTCCTTTTTTTTTCCTGGATCACAGTGACTCAATAGTACTTGGTGAGGGGTTTATTTTGCCACCTGTTTTCTCAGTCTCTCTTGATAGGCAGATAGATAATCATTGGATGAAAGTTAAATTACTCAAAAGTGTTAGTCACTCAGTTTTGACAAGACTCTTTGCAACCCCATGGACAAGTAGCCCATTAGGCTTCTCTGTCCATGGGTTTCTTCAGGCAAGAATACTGGAGAGGGTAGCCATTTCCTTCTCCAGGGGATCTTCCTGACCCAGGGATCGAACCTGGTCTCCCGCATTGCAGGCAGGTTGTTTACCATCTGAGGCATGAAGTGAAAGTGAAAGTCACTCAGTTGTGTCCGACTCTTTGGGACCCCATGGACTATTCAGTCCTTGGAATTCATCAGGCAAGAATACTGGAGCGGGTAGCCTTTCCCTTCTCCAGAGTTATGTTCCCAACCGAGGGATCGAACCAAGGTCTCCCACATTACAGGCAGATTCTTTACCAGCTGAGCCACAAGGGAAGCCCACGGAAGCCCGTAAATTACTCATCCAAAAAAATTTAAGCAGGACATCAAATTGGGCTAATGTTACCAAAACATATTTGACAATATTGTTATTAAATTACTTAAATCTTTGGAAATTATTAACTAAATGTTAGTGATAATGAAGAAATACTTTAGTAAACAAATTAAAAATGTGGCCTCAGAATTGTTTTCTTTCTTTTCTAAGGTTCTACATAAATATTGCTAAAAAATTAAATTTCTTTCTTGATACAGAGATTTTAATTTTTAACTTTTTCCATTGAGTTATAGTATTGACTCCGCAGCTATTAAATTACCTTTAATAATAAAAGGTCCTTTTCATGCCATTGTTATTTTGAAAATAAAAGACTCAATATTTGAAGTCTTCCTGTGCATTACATTGTTTAGTAATTCTCGTGTTTTCTCTCATGCTTTCTCAGTGGCTGTGGAACGTTTTTTAGTATACCTTTGTATATAGATGCTCCTGCAATAAATACTCTTATCTTCTTGTGAGAATTCTTTCTATATAATTGGTGATGTATTTTCATGCTAGATTTCGTTGCTTCTTTTGCTACAGGACTGATTTAATAGCTCTGCATAATGCTTTCCCATTTAATTAAATGATAAGTAGGACTGTAGGCCAAAATCAATCTGAATCTGAATGGGACCAATTTGTTTCATACTCTACAAGAGAACTTCATTCCTTAGGGTTTTGTTAGTACTTAGAGAATAACACATTTTAGTCATACAAGTTCTATTCTTTTAATAGAAACTTCACAAAAATGTCTGTACTCGAGGGCCTCTTTAACCCAGATGATGTCAAACAATCAAAAAGAAAAAAAAGTGATATCCCTTTCAAAATAAGTTATATTGTGACAGTGTATTTCTGTCATTAGTTTTTACTGCTTTTGCAGGGGAATAGAGTGGTGATAGCTTATATGTATCAGTGGAAAATAAATGCTTTGTATCTTTGGAGCCAGTGTCTTCAATAAAGTGGTAGAGATATGTTGTCAAGGCTATACATGTATATTGGGTTGGCCAAAAGGCTCATTCCACATAAAAGCTGAATGGACAAATCTTTTGGCCAACCCAGTATTATATATACACACACACTCACACATACACATATATGTATATATGGATTTGATTGATAAATTTTTGAAATATATAGTTGCTTATATGATGTAATTTGAAGATAACAAGAATATTGGTTACTTTTGCATAGTAGTAAATTGTGGTTCTGGATTCAGACTGTCTGGAGTTATATCTTGGTTTTTCCATTAGTTCCAGAAACATGCTTTTTCTTCATTTTCTCTCACTGCATGATTCAGATTCCCGAATTTGTTCTTTCTTCCCCTTACCTTAAAAATTCTGTTATATTTTCTATTTTTTCAGAGCCTATTTTGGTTTTTATTAAGCCGTAAACTATTACTAGGCAAGTATTATGATTATTATAGTAGCTTATTTCAATTTCTATATCACAATATTATCTGTGTTTTAGGCTGGATAACTGGCAAAAACATTTATTAAAAATAGTGCAGAAAAAAATACTAACAAAGAAGGTGTTTGCTAAAATACCATATGCTACTATGATTTTTAATAGGTGTGAGATATATTTAAAAAATCAATAACTTCAACACAAGTTAATGTCTATATTATTGAATATAAGTAAATTCTAAATTCTCACTGTCTGTCACATCATGACTTATAATGTCATGTAATTATTTAGACATTTTTACAAACTGGAAATCTGTATAAACACCGAAGCCGATTGTGGTAGATGTCAGAGGAATAATGACATATTCTCTAGTAAAACAAGTTGACAGGAAAATCCGTATCTCTTTATAAAAAGTGTCAGAAAACATGAGAAGGATGTATGGCATGTAATAAAGGTATAACCTAGTCAAATTACATATTTTTTCAGACCTTTAGCCCCACCTAATTAATGAACTGAGTCTTTCTTTGTCTCCGTAAGTTTTGACCTCCAGCTTTCTCATCAGCACAGTCAAGTTAAATTCATTACTATAGTTGAGTAAACACACACATTTAGATCCAAGTGATTATATCAGTTTTTCTTGTAATTAAAGCTGATTGCCTCATTAAAGAAAGCTCATAACTCTGATTCCACATTTTTTCTTCATGAGTGAAAGTGGGTAAATTTTTTGTTTTTACAGAGACAGTTAAGAAAGCTATAGTTTAACACAAGTGTAAAACAAAAATACATGTATAATAAAAAATATAAACCAATTTAAATGTAATTTATGAGTCATGATTTTTTTTTATGATTAATGGTTCTAAATGCAAATTCTAGAAGAAGCCTAGGTTTATTTATTTATTTATTTATTTTTTACCTTTTTAGCTTCTTTAGGGCCCTCATGAACTTAGTCTCCTCAATTGTTAAACAGAGATGTTAATACAATGTATCTCAGAGTGTTGGCCTATTGAATGACATTTTTTACAAGGAAATTAACACATTGCCACACATACTAAGAATTCTAAAAGTCAGCTCTTATTGTAAAGTTTTTCCCAGTAGAATATACTTACGTGGGCCACTTAAATTATTTTGCCTCATGTTAGTTGTAGGTCCTCTTTTTTATTTTTAATGAAGTTCCTTAAGAGACATATAAAATTCACTCCCACAGAGACTCAGTTGTGACCTGCCCATGGCAGTTATTTATCCATCCATTCATTCACTTATTCAACAAATATTTATTGAATATGTTCTATTTACTTTGTTATGGGATAGTATGATAAAAGAGAGGTGCAAAATCCTTGCTTTCATAGCTATTATCCTTGGAGAAACAGTCAAATAAAATTACATATATATTAAACTAACTGACCAAAACAAAAAAGAAAAAGAAAAGGAAGAAAGGAACTATAAGTGTGAATGTCTGTTATAAATGGAAAAAAAAAATGGAGGTGGCTGGAATAGAGAATAAGATAGTGGATGTAGGACCTAGGTCAATTAGGTACCCAGGGAACATAACTCTCTGATGAAGTAAAAATGCCAAGAAGAAACTTGGTATGGAAACAGTGGAATGGAAGCAATGCCAGCACAGTGAGACTTAGGAGAACAGGCTGGTCAGAATAAACAAAGGCCCCATAGAAGAAAAAGCTTAACCAATTTGAAGACTCTAAAAAATACTCATGTGCTGAAACATGGCATAATTAAGTGTCTCTTTTTCTGTTTTGCATATAGGGTTATCGTTACCATCTTTCTAAATTCCATATATATGCGTTAGTATACTGTATTGGCCTTTATCTTTCTGGCTTACTTCACTCTGTATAATGGGCTCCAGTTTCATCCATCTCATTAGAGCTGATTCAAATGAATTCTCTTTAATGGCTGAGTAAGAGAGACACAGATGTACAGGACAGACTTTGGGACTCTGTGGGAGAAGGCAAGGGTGGGATATTTTGAGAGAATAGCATCAAAACATGTATATTATCAAGGGTGAAACAGATCACCAGCCCAGGTTGGATGCATGAGACAAGCGCTCGGGACTGGTGCACTGGGAAGACACAGAGGGATGGGGTGGGGAGGGAGGCAGGACGGGGGATCGGGATGGGAAATACATGTAAATCCATGGCTGATTCATGTCAATGTATGGCAAAAACCACTACAATATTGTAAAGTAATTAGCCTTCAACTAATAAAAATAAATGGGGAAAAAATAAAATAAAAACTGAAAGAATTAAGTGACCTGAAGTAATGTAGTAGGATCATGTCTTCAAGCAATGATAAAAAAACAGAATAATTTTAAGCAAGAGACTGTTGGCAATATGATTTAATCTTTGAGTTTTTTATTTTTTTTTCTACATATCTGTGGGAAATGTACTATACAGGAGCAAGAATGAAAGTGGGGAAAAGGGTTGGTGAAAGAAAACAACTGCTTGAATTAGGATAAAGAGGTTAAAATGAAGGCAGATTTGATATAAATTTGAGTTAACATGGACAGGACTTCGTATTTGGATGTTACATATGAGGGATAACAAAAAAATGGTGAATGACTTCTAAAATTTAAGGAGACTCTATGGAAAAAATGCTGTATAGTAAAAAGAAAGAAAAATAACTCCTTGTTGTCTTTTATATTTGAGTTCATATATTTTTTGTGTATTTGTGTCATCACAAACATATAGGTATGTTAAGAAGGAAAATGAGTTCTAAGTTTCATTTAGGATTCATCCCATAAAGAGAGCATTTAAAACCATGGGATTTAATGCATTCCTCATGAAGACACAGAAGTGCAAAGATAGAGAAATGACAACCCAGGATTGAGCCCTGAGAAACTCACTATTTAAATTTTATGTTGAGGAGCAGGAACCAACAAGAGATTGAAAAGAATCTACCAGTTATCTGTACAGCAGATTGAAAACTAGAAGGGAGTGCCTTTATAGGAATCCAGACAACAGAGGAGAGTGAAAAAGCTGACTTAAAACTCAACATTCAAAAATGAAGATCACAGCATCTAGGTCCCATCACTTCATGGCAGATAAATGGGGGAAAATGGGAACAGTGACAGACTTCATTTTTTGGGCTCTAAAATCACTGCAGTCATGAAATTAAAAGATGCTTGCTCCTTGGAAGAAAAACTATGACAAACTTAGTGTATTAAAAAGCAGAGACATCACTTTGCCGACAAAAGTCTGTATAGTCAAAGCTGTGGTTTTTCCAGGAGTCATGTACGGGTGTGAGAGTTGGACCATAAAGAAGGCTCAGGGCCCAAGAATTGATGCTTTCAAACTGTGGTGCTTGAGAAGACCCTTGAGAGTCCCTTGGACATCTAGGAGATCAAACCAGTCAATCCTAGAGGAAATCCACCCTGAGTATTCATTGAAAGGACTGATCCTGAACCTGGAGCACTGATACTTTGACCACCCGATGTGAAGAGCTGACCCATTGGAAAATACCCTGTTGCTGGGAAAGGTTGAAGGCAAGAGGAAAAGGGGACGTCAGGATGAGATGGTTGGATGGCATAACTAACTCAGTGGACGTGAGTTTGAGCAAACTCTGGGAGATAGTGAAGGACAGGGAAGCCTGGCGTGCTGCAGTTCATAGGGTTGCAAAGTGTTGGACAAGTCTTAGCAACTGAACAACAGACAACAGAATGTTCCTTGAAAAATGGAGTGGTTAAGTATCAGGTTTCATTTACTGATTTCCCCTCAGACTTCTGATCTGTATTCAGACCTTGCCATAAGTACTTTGGTTATCTCATGCAATCGTGTAGCCATAAATATTTTATGCTGATGACTACCAGAGGGCTTCCCAGGTGGTGCTAGTGATAAAGCTCCACCTGCCAGTGCCGTGGATGTAAGAGACAAGGGTTCGATTCCTGGGTCAGGAAGATCCCTTGGAGCAGGGCGTGGCAACCAACTGCTGACTAAAGTGACTTAGAATTCATGTACAAAGACTGTATCAGAGTTGTATCTCCAGCTCATATATTCTTCCCTGAACTCCAGCTTAGCATATTCAAGTACCTGTGTATCACCACTTGGACTTCTAATATGCTTCTAAACTTAACATCTCCATAGCTGAATGGATATTATTTTGAAAAGTCTGCTTCTTCCAGTGTTTCTCATATAAGCAAACGACAGTTCCTCTTTTCATCAGGATAAATCTTTGAAATCATCATTGACTCATTATTTTCTCACATTTCATGTCAGCAAGTCTTGATCAGCTCTAACTTTAAAATATCCATTATGTATTTAATTACTTCCTTCCACCTCCATTGCAACCACCCAATTTCTATTCACCATCTCCTCTTGCTTTAGTCATTGCAACTTCTTCTTAAAAGGTCTCCTTTCTTCCATCCTTGGCCTTCTATAGTTTATTTGAAATAAAGCAGCCAAAATACTATTTTTAAAATTTGTCAAATAGTATCATTGCTCAGCTATGAACTCTGTAATGATTCCATCTCAACTATAGTAGAATTGTATCTGATTTACTTATATGATTTAACTTTTTACCAGGTGTCATAAGTGCTCTGGTCTTAGGGCCTTTACGTTTGTCATTCTTTTATCTGTGTGGCTCAATATCAAAGATTGAGCTCATTATTAAATATTAAAGCTCATTTTCTCTGTGGGGTCTTCTGTACCACCCTATTTAAAATTGCATCTCTTTTCTTGGCACTCAAATCCCTGCCCCCACTTGTATTATTTTTTATAGTACTATTCATCATCTGAATATGAGCTTCCTAAATATCGGGATGTCATGTACGAATGTGAGAGTTGGACCATAAAGAAAGCTGAGCTCTGCAGAATTGATGTTTTTGAACTGTGGTGTTGGAAAAGACTCTTGAGAGTTTCTTGGACTGCAAGGAGACCTAACCAGTCAGTCCTAAAGGATATCAGTCTTGAATATTCACTGGAAGGACTGATGCTGAAGCTGAAACTCCAATAATTTGGCTACCTGATGCAAAGAGCTGACTCATTGGAAAAGACCCTGATGCTGGGAAAGATTGAAGGCAGGAGAAGGGGACGACAGAGGATGAGATGGTTGGATGGCATCACCATCTCAATGGACATGAGTTTGAGTAAGCTCCCAGAGTTGGTGATGGACTGGGAAGGCTGGCGTGCTGTAATCCGCGGGGTTGGAAAGAGTCGGACACGACTGAGCAACTGAACTGAACTGAACTGAAAGATAGGGATATTTGGCTATTTTCTGCACTACTATATGCCAAATAACTAGACAGATTCTTGACATGAGTATGTGCACAGTAAATAGGATTGGTAACCTAGAGGTTATTTCTTTGGTAAAATTTGAGTAGAATCTTAAATGTACTTGAGTTATAAATATAAAGTGAAGATGTAAAAACAGATTTTGTAAACAGTGGTTTCAAGAAATCCAGCTAAGAAGAAACAGAGAAAGGTAAAGGTGCTTGGAAGTGATATGTAGAGTCGGGATAAGGTTTTACTTTATTTTATTTTATTTTTTTTTAAACATTGGTGACTGAGAGTATATTTCTGTAATTATGTAAATTACCATAAAGAATAAGATAGGAATTTCCTTGGTGGTCCAGTGGTTAAGACTCCATTCTTTCAATCCAGGGGGTGTGGGTTCTATCTCTACTTGGGGAATTAAGAGCCACATGTCTTTCAGCACGGTCAATAAATAAATAAATAAATAAATAAATAAATAAATAAATAAATAAAATATGGTGCAAGAAAGCAAAGAATGTAACTGAAAATTAAGTTTTAGACATGTCACAGGATGTGATTCAGAGATCAAATGGATAGTTTTTTTTTTTAGTTTACTCCTTTTTTTTTTTGTCTTTGTTATCAAAGAAGGATAATTCTTCCATGATAGGAGAAAGAGGGTAAATATTTACTGAATAAATATCATTAAAAATGTTTTTTTATTTAAATTATTCTCAAGGAATGAGAGTAAACTCAGGCTGTCTTTCATTTTGGAGAGAGTCACACATTTCAATATTCTAAAAAAATTAAAATTTTAATTACTTTAATTTATAAGAATAGAAGAAAAGGTAAATGTGCATAATCTCATGTTTACCAATGTGACTACTGTGCGAAATAAAAGCAGTAGGTGAGAAAATTAGGAAAGAAATCCTAGATAAAATGGAACAAATAAAGAACAAATTTGAACATGAGTCTCTTTATTCTAAATCCCATGCTCTTTCTAATATACTTCACTATGTACTTTACTTAAACTTTTTGTGTGTGAATATTATAATATTTAGTTAAGTATTTCTGTACAAATTTTCAAGAAATGACATAATATAAGAAGTTTTAAAAAGAAGGAATACAGGATTTGGGAAATACATTTTACTCCTATATGGTTAGTTTTGCCATTTTCTGACAAACAAAATGACAGGAGCAATTCAGTATAGGCATCAAAGTATTAAACTTGTAAAGCATATTCAATTGATTAACATTTTATCTTCTGATAATGTCAACAACTATAAAATTTAAAAAAAGTTCAGATATGATATCCCTTTGAGCATCAAATTGCCATTTTTACATTTTGATATTCTGATATAATTATTCTGAAGTCTGTAAGTTTCCTAGCCAATAAATATCTGCCACATGATTGTTAGCTATTATTCAGAATTCATACAACAGAATTTTATACAACTATATTTCATAGAGACAGTTACATGATGAAAACAGTCATCAAATAATCATAAATCATTATTGCACATTATAACTTTGAGTTAAATGACTAAATTGTGGATGAAATAGATGTTCAAGAGTAAATAATTTAGAAATTGAGTTTTTAATTAATAAAAATGTTTAAAATATGTAATATGTTTGTTGAAGAGATGGAATTTGTCTTAGAAAAGTGTGAAATAATTTTGTTCTTTTCCATTACTACCTTTAAATGCATTCTATCAAGTTTTTCTTTTCATCATTAGCACTGAACATTGCTTTTCTGCTGGGCACTGTGTCAAACATTTTATTTCCTATATTTCATTACATCCTTGCAACATAAGATGTAATGGTTTTCTTTTCTCCATTTTACAAATTAGGAATTATAAGATTCATAGTTTCTAATCAATTTCATGAAGTTTGTCCAGCTAACAACCTTTGGTGCAGGGATTTATAGCCAGATCTGTCTGACATCACAGGGTATGTATGGTCTTACCTGTTATAGTACAACTATAAGAGAGGAACAAAGTGCTTCCATCAGAGACCACTGCTGTTATATATTACACTATCATCACTGTCTTGATTGACTTATTTCAGTATACAGAATTATGGTTACATTGACTCTAAAATTTAGCAGAGTAAGTTTTTTTTTTTGACTTGAGTTCATTGTTATCCCAAAGTTCATCTCATTTTTTTTCAAAGGTTGCTAAGGTATAGAGTATGTGTACACACTTATACAGATTCCTTCATAACTGTCATCTTCTATCTAAAGCTATTTGATATTTTTTACCCTTTATGTGAAATAGCTTTTCTTCTCAAAACCCTGTTTGAAATATCTAAATGGCAAGTCATTACAAAAAGCTACTTACTTATTTTCGGTAAGTGTGTCCCTAATTAATTAAACTGCTATTGATTTGTTTCCTATGAAATCTGAGGTAAAGTTTGGTATTTCCTTGTCTGTGCCTATGTATATCTCTCTCAGAACAACTAAATCATTACACACCTTCAAACTTTTCTTTTCTTTTCTCCTCATTCTTCATTAAATTAGATCCTGAACCTCATAAAGTAGAAGAACACATAAACTGTCCTGTCTCTCAAAGGAGACAACATATTCTTAATTATATCTTTCTGAGATTAGTAAGAATAGCTGAAAATATACTCTTCTAAATAAGATATAAAAAATTAATGAAACAATTAAAATTACATTTTAAAATTCAAATCATATGAATAGAATTTCAGTATTAGAAATGTTAAGAATGTGAAAATAACAAACAAGTCTTCTTTTCATTTAACTTTCTACTTCCATTCTCATGATTTCATAAAATGTTATATGAATTAGACTGAGTCATGATTACATAAGTTGCTTTGGTTATTTATTTAGGACACCTTAGAATTTTTTAGAGTTTAAATACTTAAGTTCCTAAGTCACTTGAAATTTCTTAATATAAAATTTCACTAAATATTCCTCATACCTCCAAATGATACTTAAAATTAGAGATAAGAGATAAAAGCTAAAAGACGTGACATGTTAAAATCCTTAAAACAAATTTCTTTTTCTAGAACTATGGTTTCTGAGTGTCCAAAGAATAACAAATGACTGCTTCAAACTGCTTAATATCTTCATGTTACCCTTTATAGATTTCTCCTTTGCCAACTCCTCTCATATTATTTGCACCAAAACTTAACTAGCTGTCAGTTTCTTTATTTTTTCATCATTTTTCGTCTTTTAGTATGCTTTTCTCTTAACCTCAGCTGCTCCCTCTCATCGGCTGCCTACATCTCTTAAATGCAGGTTTTCCATATTTTTTTCTTATATAGCAATTCAGATATGATCTTTCTCTTTCCCCATCTTCCCTTGATTCTAATTAATTGGTAGAAATCTTGTGTTTCCTTTCCCAACCCAGATTTGGAACCCAGGTCTCTCTTGCTGCAGTGATTCTTTACTATCTGAGCCACCAAGAAAGCAGATGAATACTGGAATGGGTAGCCTCTCCCTTCTTCAGAGGATCTTCCTGACCCAGGAATTGAACTGGGGTTCCCTGCATTGCAGGCAGATTCTTTACCAGCTGAGCTACTAGGAAAGCCCCTGTGGAAAATGTTTGTCTTATTAACCATCAGACTGGGAATAGTGCCCTGGAAATTATAAACATAGATCTATCTTTTATATGCTTGCATGTAAAAATTTTATTTATTAATTTTTGTAGGATATTTTATACCAATTATATTTTATGTATTTCCAGACTTCTACAAATATATTTTTCCAAATATAAAAATAAAAGACATTGTTATACTGGTGATATGTAATTATTATTATTTTTAATTGTCAAGGCCACTATTACTCTCTATTTTGGAATATTGTGAGTTGCTTTATTAAGTATTCTAATTCTAAGTAAATGTTATTTATATGCATAGGTGTATTGGTCTATACTTATCAGTAGTATAATGTGAAGAAGGGGTGGGTGTGAAGATGTAGGGTGTCAGTGTAGTATATAGAAGAAAGAGCATTTATTGAAATTATAGTCAAAATTCATGAACTTCTTAGCCCTTAGAATCTCACTATTTATCATTTATAAAACAAAAACAATTTCTAACATATATGGTATTTTTTAAAGCATCTATCACAGTACTTGGCCATTTTAGACAAGAGGATTTACATCCTAATTTAACTAATTTCCTGTATCATTATTTTTCATGAAAAAGATGGTCAAAATAGCATTGTATTTTTTCTTTATTGTATTTATTTTCTTCATTGGAGTAATAATAATGAGGTATATACCTATGATCTTTTCCAGTTTTCAGTTGCCTTTTGCATCCAGTTATTCTTTACAGTTCCCTTTCTGCTTGTAACTGGAAGAATACATACTCATTGAGTTGTAAATATCAGATGAATATCTAGGACATTATTTCACATATGCAGATTGTGCTTTTATAATTCCGTGGCAGGTTTAACCAGCACACTCACACATTTGTAGTTTATATTTAGAATAAATTAGATAAGTATTATCTAGACTCCCTAGACTCCTCTTTGTTCTGTCCTCTGATTCTGTTGCCTCTCTATAATCTATTGTCTGTATGAAATTTCAGTGATTTAAAAAAAAAAAAACACGTCAAACTCAAAACCTCACCATGGCTTTCCAGCACATTTATTTAAAACCTTCATTGATACAGCTCACTGTACATGTTCAGCCCTTGCCTGTATCACCAAACCCATCCCTATGCTTCTCCTCCCTGCTTGTGACTCAGTGACATTGATTTTCTGGAAATTTTATCCTCCAGCCTTCATGTGGTTGACGCCTTTTCTTTTCAGTTCAGTTCAGTTCAGTAGCTCAGGCATGTCCGACTCTTTGTGACCCCATGAACAGCAGCACGCCAGGCCTCCCTGTCCATCACCAACTCCCAGAGTCCACCCAAACCCATGTCCATTGAGTTGGTGATGCCATCCAACCATCTCATCCTCTGTCATCTCCTTCACCTCCTGCCCTCAATCTTTCCCAGCATCAGGGTCTTTTCAAATGAGTCAGTTCTTCACATCAGATGGCCAACGTATTGGAGTTTCAGCTTCAACATCAGTCCTACCAATGAACACCCAGGACTGATCTCCTTTAGGATGGACTGGTTGGATCTCCTTGCAGTCCAAGGGGCTCTCAAGGGTCTTCTCCAACACCATAGTTCAAAAGCATCAATTCTTCTGCACTCAGCTTTCTTTATAGTCCAACTCTTACATCCATACATGGCCACTGGAAAAACCATAGCTTTGACTAGATGGACCTTTGTTGGCAAAGTATTGTCTCTGCTTTTTCATATGCTGTCTAGGTTGGTCATTACTTTCCTTCCAAGGAGTAAGCGTCTTTTAATTTCATGGATGCAATCACCATCTGCAGTGATTTGGGAGCCCAGAAAAATAAAATCAGCCACTGTTTCCACTGTTTCCCCATCTATTTGCCATGAAGTGATGGGGCAGGATGCCATGATCTTAGTTTTCTGAATGTCTTTTAGGTCATAATATAAATATTCTCTTCTCAAAGAGGCTTTCATTGGACAGGTACCAGGTACTCTCTTTTATTCCGCTTTAAAATTTTCTTCAGTCCACTATTGGACATTTCTTTTATTTATAGATTTATAGGTTTATTGTGTCTCTTCTCCTTTAAAAAAAATCTAAGTTCCATGAAAGAAAGATGCGGTATGCTTTTTCCTTTTATATTCTCAGCATGACAATACCTAGCACATGGTAACAGTAATTAAATATCTGTTGAATGAATCAATGAAGGAATGTAGTCTCCTTGTTAGATATATTAGATCATTTTCTTAATTCAAGAGATACCACATCTCATGTCATTCTGTAGAATACCTTAATCTCATTTTCTTTGTATGTCCCATGTAGCCTTGGCATCCTTCTCATTCCTTAAATCTTGAAAGATGAATTTTTACTAAATACCTTGCATATACTTTCCAGCACCTACGACAGGCTTTAAGGGTCATGGAAAAAAAGCATTATTCACTGCCACATTTGTGCCAGTTACGCTCGTGTCTCCCTGCTGCTCACAGCATCTGTTTCTTTCAGGGACTGTGCTGCTCAACTTTAACATTCTCATCACTTGATCTGTTATTTATTTGGAACATTGGTTTCAATTAGCCATTTGGATATTTTTTAAGCCTCAATGCTCATTATACTTTCCATATCTTCCCAGGCAGTTCCTCATTCTGCATGGATCTGCTCTTGGCTCTTAATATGGGCTCTCTATTCTGACATATTTACTCTTCAGCTTTTGCAAATGTGAACTCTGGTGTAAAAACTCTGTAGTAGATATTTTTAAACTTTCTCATCTCTGGAATGTTTTAGTAGGAAAAGAAGCCAGAAAACCCACCCCATTTTCTTCCACATGCCACTTTGTCATATATTTCTTGTCAGAGCAGCAAACTACTACCATAATCAACCTCTGTACACATGCACATGCATGTACATACATGAGTATGCACACACATGCATGTCTATAGCAAAGTGATTTGTTTAAATTTAAATCAACTCTCCCTTTTATACTACTTACGTAGAATAAATTAGAAAATAATATTTAGACTTCATAAAATGGCACACAAATCCCTCATTTCGTACTATTTATTAACATTTTCTCATGCCTTAGACATTACCATCTTTTTTATGTCTTAGGTTCTTTGCCATTTTCTCTGAGTAGAAAAGTGTTCCCTCAAGTCTTCCTGTGACAGGATTTTTTTTTTCTTTTTCCTCCATCAATCAGGAGTTAGGACAAAAATCTCCTTTTTAGAGAGGATAAGTCAATCGATTTAGGCTACTTTTAACAACCTGGGTATTCTGTCCTGTATTTGTGCCTGCATAGTACTAACATTGTTGAAATCACTATGTGTACTTTCTTGATATCTCTTCCCTTCCTTTGATCATTTTAGCAATCAGAGAGATGCCTGGAATGTATTAAGTGTCTAGCACAGTTTGTAGGAGGAAAGAAAGAATATAGAAAGCATGTTAAGAGAGAAAGGGAAGGAGCGAGGAAGGGAGGAAAAGGAATTGGGGCAGAGAGAGAAACAGAAAGAGAGAGAGAGTGTCAAGTGGGTAACATTAAACTATGTGCATTATTTAAATTAAAATTTCTATTCTCATTGATTTGTAGAGCTGGAAGGACATTAAAAACCTTATATAGCCCAGTGATTCCTTTTGGAGATTCTCTGGAAGAGTAATAATGATCAATTATTTCCACTATTTCAACAAGATTATTTAAAATTTACCCATTGCAGCATTTCACATACTAACTAAAATATCACTTTGCTTAGTACTATAATTAAATTAACATAGTGATGTATTGGTTACCTCTTGGTGATTAGCAGTGCTGATTAACAGGTCACATGATTTTTTTTTTTTTTTAATGAGCATCCATTTCTTTTTGTTTGAGTGATTTATTTTAAATAAGACAGAAATTTTCCAAAAAATAATTTCTTAGGAAAATGTAATGAAAGTAGAATTTCACAGTGACAAATCCAGGAACTACTAATTCAGTCTAAACTTTTTTTTTATGATACATGAGAAAATTAAGGCAAATCATCCACAATTTTATTTCTGGTTTTGGCATAATCAGTATGAAAGGTTGTTGCTGAGCCGTGAAAGATGCCTGGATTCTTGGCCCCTGGGGGAGAGGAATTCAATCCTGGTCTGGTGATGAGGCTTGATTGCTCAGAGCTCTTGTGTAATAAACTTTTATGTTTAGTCAGTCAGTCATGTCCTACACATTGTGACCCCATGGACTGTGACCTGTCAGCTCCGCTGTCCATGGGGATTCTCCAGCAAGAAAACTGGAGTGAGGTTGCCATTTCCTTCTCCAGGGGAGCTTCCCAACCCAGGAATGAAACCCAGGTCTTCCATATTGCAGGAGGATTCTTTACCATTTGAGCTACCAGGGAAGCACTAATAAGCCCTAATAAATGAAGTTTTATTGAAGTATAAAAGACCTAGAGAAAGCTTCTGACATAGACATCAGAAGGGGGCAGATAGAGTGCCCCCCTTGCTAGCGTTTAGCAATATGTTATGATGGCATCACCGACTCGATGGACATGAGTTTTTGAGTAAGCTCTGGGAGTTGGTGATGGCCAGGGAAGCCTGGTGTGCTGCAGTCCATGGGGTAGCAAAGAGTTGAACCCAAGAGAGCAACTTAAATGAACTAAACTGATACATCTGTCAGGGGAGTTTGTAATTTCCTCGGCTCTGTCTCTCTGCAAGAAAAATTTGAAGCCATGGACGGACCAGTGTTATTCCTCAGTTTTATTTAGAAAGCAAAGAACAAATCATCCTCCAGGCCTGAGGGGGGGCTGACCCAAAAGACACGAAGAGAAGAAATGCCCCCAGCCCGATTTTGGCTCCTTTTTTTAATGTGTTTTTCTCCTCCACCTGAGTCTGCCCTATGTAAATTGAGCTAGCTGGGAGGGCTGTTTGTTTTACCTGAGGTTCTCACTCCGGTCCTGGGAACTTCCTTTGTTCTATTTTTGCAGGCTTTTCCCTTGTTTGTCTTTTAGCCACCACCATTCTGGACTCCTTTTTCCTATTCTAACTTCCTAACATTCCCCCCTCAAGAGATGGGAGGCCCAGTTCTTTGGGAATAGGGGTGTTGAGGTCTCTCTGGCTACTTCCTGCTGAACTGGGATGGTGAGGGGCATTTGACCTTCCCCTCTTACTAGTCTCAAGCCTCAGAATGCTTATAGCAGTGTCCATCTAAGGGTGAGTGATATTTTCTGTGGCCAGGTGTAGTTTTATATATCCTTGTTGAACTAGCACTGCATGTTGTAGCTTGTGACCTGGGCAGAGACAAAATGGGTTAGACAATTGATAATACATGGAGCAATCATAAGCAGCATCAAGGATTAGTAGGGTCATTAAAGTGAAGTTGCTCAGTTGTGTCTGACTCTTTGCGACCCCATGGACTGTAGCCTACCAGGCTTCTCTGTCCATGGGATTTTCCAAGCAAGAATACTGGAGTGGGTTGCCATTTCCTTCTCCAGAGGAGCTTCCCACCCCAGGGATTGAATCCAGGTGTCCCGCATTGTTAAGCAGACACTTTACCGTCTGAGCTACTAGGGAAGTCACTAGTAGGGGCATTAGCTAACTCCAACTTTCCCCTTGCCAGGAGAAGGGTCCCCCAAAGAGAGATTGTAGCCACCCTGAGAACTCTCCAGTTCATTCTTTGAGATCCTGTAGGATCTGAATGTTTTTCTTGAGGGCTGTGAGACTTTCTTTAACTTAGCTGGAGGTATTTACCCAGAAACAACGTGTCTCATTCAAGATGGCTGATGTCCCTCCTTGTTTAGGGGTCAGAAGATCTATCACCCATCTGTATTGGAGTACAATGTCTGCCAAACTGTATTGGCATCTTAGAGCTGTCCTGAGAAATATTATCCCCAGAAACTTAATTTTGAGGGTGTTCATTAGAATGGCAGTTCTGAATAGGTATCTGAGATCTCTTAGGGGTTCACAGGTGTATTGAATGTCCTCTTTCCTTTTCTTCCATGGCTTGACTTGTGAGTAGTAAATCCAGGAATCCTGTCCTGGTACCTTGACTGCTGTGGGGGTAGAAAGTATTACAGGGTAGGGACCCTTTCATGTGGGCTGGCATTGAGCCTTTGGGGACCCATCTTTCCAAACTTTAATTAAGACTTGAGTCCCTGGAGCATATAGTTGTGACTCTTTAGAATCTTTTGGGTCCTGGTTGACACCCCACAAGTGTACATCCTGTTGGAATTGGCCAATGGCCATGGTATAAGAATGGAGGGTCTGAGCCTCTGGATCTAGGAAGAGGTCATTGACATAAACAGTCTCCAATATAGCATCTCATAAGGATTAAGACCAACCTGTTCCTTAGGGGCAATATGGGTGTGGAGGGGAGCTTTTGGTCAAGAATCCTTCTATCCCAGGAAGGTCTCCCAGGTTATCTTTTTATCACTGATTTTAAAAATTGGTTGGCTCCTTCTACTTTTCCTGAAGACTGAGGCCTCCAGGCACAATGGAGATAATAAGCCATGCCTAATGCTTTAGGTCATCAAAGGGCAGGCACACTGAAACCATAGTCACAGAAAACTAGCAAATTTGACCACATGGACCACAGCCTTGTCTAACTCAATGAAACTAAGCCATGCCTTGTGGGGCCACCCAAAACGGACGGGTCGTGGTGGTGAGGTCTGACAGAATGTGGTCCACTGGAGAAGGGACTGGCAAACCACTACAGTATTCTTGCCTTGAGAACCCCATGAGCAGTATGAAAAGGCAAAATGATAGGATACTGAAAGAGGAACTCCCCAGGTCGGTAGGTGCCCAATATGCTACTGGAGATCAGTAGAGAAATAACTCCATTTCTGGAATGAAGGGATGGAGCCAAAGCAAAAACAATACCCAGCTGTGGATGTGACTGGTGATAGAAGCAAGGTCCGATGCTGTAAAGAGCAATATTGCACAGGAACCTGGAATGTTAGGTCCATGAATCAAGGCAAATTGGAAGTGGTCAAACAGGAGATAGCAACAGTGAATGCTGACATTCTAGGAATCAGCAAACTAAAATGGACTGGCATGGGTGAATTTAACTCAGACGACCATTATATCTACTACTGTGGGCAGGAATCCCTGAGAAGAAATGGAGTAGCCATCATGGTCAACAAAAGAGTCCGAAATGCAGTACTTGGATGCAATTTCAAAAATGACAGAATGATCTCTGTTCGTTTCCAAGGCAAACCATTCAATATGATGGTAATCCAAGCCTATGCCCCAAGCAGTAATGCTGAAGAAGCTGAAGTTGAACGGTTCTATGAAGATCTACAAGACCTTTTAAACTAACACCCAAAAAAGACATCCTTTTCATTATAGGGGACTGGAATGCAAAAGAAGGAAGTCAAAAAACACCTGGAGTAACAGACATATTTGACCTTGGATTATGGAATGAAACAGGGCAAAGGCTAATAGAGTTTTGCCAAGGGAATACACTGGTCATAGCAAACACGCTCTTCTAAGAACACAAGAGAAGACTATACACATGGACATAACCAGATGGTCAACACCAAAATCAGATTGATTATATTCTTTGCAGCCAAAGATGGAGAAGCTCTATATAGTCAGCAAAAACAAGACCAGGAGCTGACTGTGGCTCAGATAATAAACTCCTTATTGACAAATTCAGACTTAAGTTGAAGAAAGTAGGGAAAACAACTGTTCCATTCAGGTATGACCTAAATCAAATCCCTTGTGACTATACAGTGGAAGTGAGAAATAGATTTAAGGGACTAGATCTGATAGACAGAGTGCCTGATGAACTATGGACGGAGGTTCATGACATTGTACAGGAGACAGGGATCAAGACCATCCCCATGGAAAAGAAATGCAAAAAGGCAAAATGGTTGTCTAAGGAGGCCTTACAAATAGCTGTGAAAAGAAGAGAAGCCAAAAACAAAGGAGAAAAGGAAAGATATACCCATTTGAATGCAGAGTTCCCAAGAATAGCAAGGAGAGATGAGAAAGCCTTCCTCAGGGATCAGTGCAAAGAAATAGAGGAAAACAACAGAATGAGAAAGACTAGAGATCTCTTCAAGAAAATTAGAGATACCAAGGGAACATTTCATGCAGAGATGGGTTCAATAAAGGACAGAAATGGTGTGGACCTAACAGAAGCAGAAGATATTAAGAAGAGGTGGCAAGAATACACAGAAGAACTGTACAAAAAAGATCTTCACGACCCAGATAATCACAATGGTGTGATCACTCACCTAGAGCCAGACATCCTGGAATGTGAAGTCAAGAGGGCCTTAGCAAGCATCATTATGAACAAAGCTAGTGGAGGTGATGGAATTCCAGTTGAGCTATTTCAAATCCTAAAAGACAATGCTGTGAAAGTGCTGCACTCAACATGCCAGCAAATTTGGAAAACTCAGCAGTGGCCACAGGACTGGAAAAGGTCAGTTTTCATTCCAATCCCTAAGAATGCTCAAACTACTGCACAATTGCACTCATTTCACACACTAGTAAAGTAATGGTCAAATTCTCGAAGCCAGGCTTCAGCAATACATGATCGTGAACGTCCAGATGTTCAAGGTGGTTTTAGAAAAGGCAGAAGAACCAGAGATCAAATTGCCAACATGTGCTGGATCATCAAAAAAGCAAGAGAGTTCCAGGAAAACATCTATTTCTGCTTTATTGACTATGCCAAAGCCTTTGACTGTGTGGATCACAATAAACTATGGAAAATTCTGAAAGAGATGGGAATGCCAGACCACCTGACCTGCCTCTTGAGAAACCTGTATGCAGGTCAGGAAGCAACAGTTAGAACTGAACATGGAACAACAGACTGGTTCCAAATAGGAAAAGGAGTACGTCAAGGCTGTATATTGTCACCCTGCTTATTTAACTTATATGCAGAGTACATCATGAGAAACGCTGGGCTGGAAGGAGCACAAGCTGGAATCAAGATTGCTGGGAGAAATATCAATAACCTCAGATATGCAGATGACACCACCCTTATGGCAGAAAGTGAAGAGGAACTCAAAAGCCTCTTGATGAAAGTGAACGAGGAGAGTGAAAAAGTTGGCGTAAAGCTCAACATTTAGAAAACTAAGATCATGGCATCTGGTCCCATCACTTCATGGAAATAGTTGGGGAAATAGTGGAAGCAGTATCAGACTTTATTTTTCTGGTCTCTAAAATCACTGTAGATGGTGATTGCAGCCATGAAAGTAAAAGACGCTAACTCTTTGGAAGGAAATTATGACCAACCTAGATAGCATATTAAAAAGCAGAGACATTACTTTACCAACATAGGTCCGTCTAGTCAAGGCTATCAGTTTCCAGTGGTCATGTATGGATGTGAGAGTTGGACTGTGAAGAAAGCTGAGCGCCGAAAAATGGATGCTTTTGAACTGTGGTGTTGCAGAAGACTCTTGAGAGTCCCTTGGACTGCAAGGAGATCCAACCAGTCCATCGTAAAGGAGATCAGTCCTGGGTTTTCACTGGAAGGACTGATGCTTAAGCTGAAACTCCAATACTTTGGCCACCTCATGCAAAGAGCTGACTCATTGGAAAAGGCCCTGATGTTCGGAGGGATTGGGGGCAGGAGGAGAAGGGGGCGACAGAGGATGAGATGGTTGGATGGCATCACCGACTCGATGGACATGAGTTTGAGTAAACTCCAGGAGTTGGTGATGGACAGAGAGGCCTGGTGTGCTGTGATTCATGGGGTCGCAAAGAGTCGGACATGACTGAGCAACTGAACTGATCTGAACTGAATGCTTTAGAGACCCCTTGTGTGACCTTAAA
Source organism: Cervus elaphus (assembly GCF_910594005.1). Lineage (NCBI taxonomy): Eukaryota > Metazoa > Chordata > Mammalia > Artiodactyla > Cervidae > Cervus > Cervus elaphus. The sequence continues at coordinate 53,544,940 of NC_057835.1, forward strand.
AGTATATGATGTCCCACTGTCACTTTGTAATGATCTGGGCAGACCAAATCTTGGAATGATTTCATGGAGAAGTTTTCTCACCACCTCCTCAGCCTTCTCAATCCTGGTGAGAAAGACTTCAATCCATCCTGTGAATGTTTCTATCATGACTAACAGGTATTTATACCCTTGAGAAACTGGTACCTGCCAGTCCTCTCCCAGGTAGGTCCCTTGTTGGAAAGATCCTTCCACTCATTAGCATATGAAATCACCCAGCTTAGGAAAACTAGCCAACCACATTCCATGGCCTCCACACTTGCACTCTACAATGGCCTACATCCTGTGAAGTGTGCTTCTCTCTAAATCTGAACAAATCCACCTCTTACCTATTGCTGCCTCTCTCACTAAATTTTTTGCAATGAGACATCAAGAGCCTGAGATTCATTAAATCCTAAAACCAGGCACCCTTGGTTTTGACCAGGCTTAAGTCCCAGTCGGATATGACTGAGTGACTAAGCATAGCACAGAGTCCCTGCCATATGGGTTTGAGTCCCAATCTTAGGTAAATGGTTTCAAATACAACTTTCAGAAATGGAAAGTTGATGACCTGCCTGATATTTTGTAAGCAGTTGCATAGATGGAGAGAGGAGTTGAAGGATGGGAGGAAAAAGCGGTGGGAAAAATGTATGGAGGAATCCCCTTCATAACCTGCTGGAAAATCTGCTAAATACCTGACCTGTGCTCACGGTTTTCATTGGCTTGATTTTTGACACAAAGAAGATTAATGACAGAAGAATCCCCACCCACTTGGGCAATAGCTACTAAGTAATCCCTGCCAAAGTCCCTCAGTTAGACCCACTGCTGCTTCCTGTTCATGGTGGGGTTTGAGGAAACAATAAACGAGAGATTGTAAAGATTTGTTAGCAAATTTGTTAGCAAAAAGATTTTGGTAGCCATATGTCCTTCCAGCCATAGGAGAAAGGACTACCTACCCCAACCAGAGGTCTTCTGGAATCTGAGACTGAGCTGTGTGTGCTTTCTGAGTTTGTTTTTGCTGTCCCAGTTTCCAGCACACTGGACTTCTTGTCACTTACACTGCACTGGGTTTTCTTCACATTCAGCTTCTACTGTGGGAGCTTTCTCTGAGTTGGGCTTCTGCTGTGCTTGGCCTCTGCCTTGCGGGGGCTGAGCCGAGGTTGTTTCAGCCAGGTTGAATCCTAGAAACGACACCATAGATGTTTGGGGAGTGTGTAATTCCCTCGGTTCTGTCTTGCCACAGTGAAAATTTGATGTGACGGATGGACCAGTATTATAGTTCAGTTTTATTTAGAAAGCAAAGGAAAATAGATCCTCAAGTTATGATGGTGGGCCTACGCAAAAGACGTAAAAAGAGAAGCTCCCAGCCCAATTTTGGCTCCTCTTTTTATATGTTTTTTCTCCTCCCCCTAGGCCTGCCCTATGTAAATTGTGCTAGCCAGGAGGGCTGTTTGTTTTACCCGAGGTTCTCACTCCGGTCCTGGGCCCATCCTTTGTTCTATTTTCTCAGGCTTTTCCCTTGTTTGTCTTTTAGCCACCGCCATTCTGGACTCCTTTCCCTATTCTAACTACCTAACATACCTATCAGCAAGCTGTTAATTAGAGAAAGGAAATGTCTCAAAACTCAGAGTGGCACCAGGCCCCTCACCCACAATGTACATTTTGAGATAACATTGGCGCAAGGTGAGTCATCCCAGGCCATAAAACGATTGACATGAATCCTGAAGAAAAACAGATTTCCAAGTATAGTTTTGTTAACATAGATTAGGAGAACATAGTATGACATAGTATGACTAAAACATACTGTTTTGTTGAGTTCTTTTTGTTCTGAGTCTCAAGCAGAACTGACTTGAGGAAAGACAGAGTCTAGGGTAAATACATAGTTCATTAACATAGCTTAAGAAAAATATTTCCATAAGAAGAATGCATTGGTTAGCTCAAGGTTTGAGAAAAGTTAAGTTCAGGTGGAACCAGGTGTCATCATGGCAACACAGAATTTTAAAAGAAACCTCCTTTTAAATTTGTATAAGAGGGGAAAAATAATCTGACACGTGTAGTTTGTTTCCTCTTGCCACTTAAGAGAAAGAAAAAAAAGTCTTGACACTTGCAGCCTATTTCCTGCATTTGGAGACCCCCAGCCTTCCTGACTGTTACCTTCTCAAGTATTGAATGGAGAACTAATTTCAAAACAATGTTTTCTTCTCATCTATGTAGTGGTGTTCCTAACTGGCTCAGTAGTAAAGTATCTGCCTGCCAATTCAGGAGATGCAAGATTGATCCTTCAGTTGGTAAGAACCTCTGGAGGAAGAAATAGCAACCCACTCCAGTATTATTGCCAGAAAAAATTCCCATAGGCAGAGTATCCTAGAGGGCTACAGTCAATGGGGTCACAAAAAGTGGACACAACTGAGTGAGCACACACAGCAGCCGAAAATGATTGTAGGAGGAGGCTCAAGAGGGAGGGGATATATATATATATATGACTGATTTGCAGTGTTATAGGGCAGAAACCAACACAACATTGTAAAGCAGTTATCCTCCAGTTAAAAATTAAAAAAAGAGAATCAATCTTAAAGTTCAAGAGGAAGGGGACATATGTATACCTATGGATGATTCATGTTGATGTAAGGCAGAAACCAACACAATAATATAAAGCAATTATCCTTCAATTAAAAATAAATAAATTAAAAAAAATTCTGTAGAGCTTGTGAAAAAATGATTGTAAATAATAATATTTTGCAAAAATCAAAGATATAGATGTAGTCATGTTAGGTAGTTAGAATAGGAAACAGGAGTCCAGAATGGCAGCGGCTAAAAGATAAGGAAGGGAAAAACCAGAAAAAAGAGAACAAAGGAAGGTCCCAGGACCAGAGTAAGGTCCTCAGGTAGAACAAACAACACTCCTGTCTAGTCCAGTTTGCATAGGGCAGACCCAGGGGGAGGAAAAGACATATAAAAAGAGGAGCCAAAGGGAAAGTGGTCTCTCTCTCTGGGCGCTCTTCTCTTCGTGTCTTTGGGTCGACATGCCCTCATGCCTCGAGGATGGATTTTCCTGCTATTTTCTAAATAAAATAGAGCTGTAACACGGAGCTATAATACTGATTTGTCTAAGAGCTATAACACAGTCTGTTCGAGACCTGAGAGCTATAACACAGTCTGTCCAAGACCCGAGAGCTATGACACACCGAGGGCTTTAATGTCCGTCACTCCAAATCTTTGTTGTGACGAGACAGAACCGAGGAGCATACACTCGCCTGACAGTCACATTATACTGTTTAATTGCTATAGATAACTTCACGAGGCCAACTCAAGTAAATGTACTATATGTAATTTGCATGTACTATTTTAAGATAACAAAATAATATTTTAAGTATCTAATTCTCTCTTCTGTCTATTGCAAACCTCAGTTTAGGTTATTGACTGACTGGCATATAATTTTTTAATTTCAATTTGTTTCAAGGCATACTGGTGAAGTTTCATCTTAAATGAATTTTAGCAGATATTCACCTGAATATGAAAGTATTCTACTCTCACAGATTCAGTGACATTTTATAGAAGAAATTATCTTTCTGAAAGGAAAATATTATTTCTGAGAACATATTTTGAATGTAGTTACACATAAAGATACATTTCATTTGACTATTTCTACAGATAGACTGTGTGACTGTATGACATGACTTGTCAAACAGTTTGAGGCTCTGAGAACCCCAAGCATCTGCCCTGTTCTGTGATACCTTCTCGCTAGTGACTGAAATTCTGTAACACAGATTTCACCTTCTAGTGAAAGACTTTGACCTTGTGAAATATGTTCTTACTCTAATGAAAAATTCTACCTACTATTTTGAAAAATTAGATGAAGTATGTCCTCATAGGCATGACATTGAAAAATAGAAAAACTACAACAAAGGAAAATGAATAAAGATGTATGGATTTGGTTAAAAATCCAAATATTTTGTAATTTTCAAGTATGTTTTAGAGATGATTCCTGATAACTGCATTTTGGTATTGCTAAAATTTTACTGTTTCAATGTTAAGAATGCTTTTTATATTTTCTATCAGTGGAAAGAGAATCCATCCTATCACAATACTGCTTTCAAGAAACACATTTGGTTTTGAGAAGGGATGAGAGAAATGTTGTGCTTATTAGAGAGAGTGGAATTAAGGGACTTTTCTGTTGGGTTCGTACAGAGTTCGAATGTCTTCTCATGCATTGTATCATATCTACTATCTCATATTCTCAGTGTATGCCCTCTACCTATATCTTCTTCTTAAATTCTTGTGATTTCCTTCTGCAGTCTATGTTTTACCTATATTCATGGTCATTAATTCCTAGAAGCTAACAGAATCTTTTTTGTCTCATGACCTTTGTACATAGAACACACTCTGTCTTAAATCATCTTTCTTTGTCTTCAGCTTGGAAATTCTTGTTCATCTTTCTGCTTTCAACATCAGATATTTCCTTCAGAAAGCTTCTCTTTAGTAAGTCACCCCCAAGACCAAATTGGTACTTCTATTATATATTCTAATCAAATTCTACATTTTACATATTTTGTCAATTATATTTACACAGCCTGTAAAAGCCACTTCAGGTCTTAGAGGTTTAAATCAGCAGCACTTTACTTTTGCTCACAATTCTCTTGGTTCGCAAGATGTTTCTGGGCTCACATATATGGTTGCAATAAGCAGCAGGGTTTCCTGTACTGGAAGGGCCTCACTCATGGAAGTGACTCAGCATTGTCATTTGAGGCACTTTGGTTCTCCTCCTTATTCCTTTCATTTTCTAGTAGACAAATCAAGAGTACTTTCTATGGTAGTCTCATGAAAACATTCCAAGAGAGTAAAGGTGGAGGCTACAAAGATTCTTGGAACTAAGATATGATAATTCACACGATAATCATCTGCTATGCTCTGCTGGTCATGGTAAGTCAGGAAGACCACTTAGATTCAATGGCATAGGGAAATAGACTGTATCTGTAGATGCAAACAGTTGCAAAGAATGGCCACCTTAAATCTAGCACACCAACAAAATGCAGTCACATTTTATTGATTTTTCTTGTTTGTTTGCTTTTATGGTTATATTTTCTCTCTCACTCATCATTGCATGCTAGCATTAACTAGTGGCTAGCAGTTCAGTATATATGTGTTCATTTAATTAATGAAAGTTCGTGACCCTACTGGTATTATTTTAATTTTTATTCCCTAAATTGAATTCAAATATATAAATTTCACTTTCAAAATGTAGATTATCTGGAATGTAAATACATACATATTACTTCATAGATATATAGAGCACAAGAGACCATGCCACATATTTATAGAGAGAAAAGTGAAATTCTTGCGTTCTAAGTGAATAGGAAGCAGTATATCATGAAGACTAAGAATACAAGCTAGTGAATCTGACAGTCTGAATAAAAGTGCCGGCTGTATAAAGTCTTTTATTTTTATTTCCCATTCTTTCATTTTTATTGAGGTTTTAGCTCAAATGTCACTTTGCATTTCAGTGCTAGCTGTTATATTAATCTGTTCATTCTTCATCTCTTCCCCTTGAATGTATTCTTTCTTAGGAAACATACTGTATGTACTACTCACCTCTGAATCACTCAATGCCTGATGTAGAGTGGGCACTTAGTATATTCTTATTAAATACCTGAAAGAATGAATGACTTAAGAGAAACACCTTGAGATAATACAGGAATGAATGTCCTTAATTATTTATCTCAGACTGTATTGATTTTAATTGTATCTGTTGCATATGATTTTACAAAGGTTAAATGAAAAATGTTTATCATGGAACTTGCATGAAGATAGTGATTTGTAATTGTTAAGAACTTGGAATCAGTGAGGAATAGTGGCTATGGACTGGTTGATTCCTAGATCTTAGCGGCAAAAGTTCTCATAGTGAATTATCTACTCTCCATGAGCACTAAAATTTGTGTGAAACAGAGAGAAAAGATTTCTGCTGTGGAATTTTCTGAAGGTTAGAGAAGTCCTTACAGGTAAAAGTTCAGATTGAGAAATTATAGACACTTTGCTTAATCCAGAGAGGGGGAAAAAAAAAAAAAGATCAAAACCTTGATCCAATTTAGCAACATATTAAGAAGGCTTAGGGATAATAATACAAGTCTTGTAACTATTAAGCAACAGATAATTTTCAAAGATAAGTGAAATTAGATTACTAAGAATTGTTATGAGGGGAAAAATTATAATAGTTAAAGAAGGAAGTAGTAATACAGAGGCGGTTTATGTCAAACTGAAACTGGTTTATTAATAAACAGCAAGACAGGCTATTGGATTATATATATATATATTTGCTGTATTTGAAAGTGAAACAAGTGTATGAAGTTGGATTTATCCACAGGCTTGCATGAGCAAGAAATGTTGCTTTGTTCTCTTAAGTTGAAATGAAATTGAGAGCTCCTGTTGTCCCTGATAGGAGGAGAGTTCTCTCCAGGTCATTGTATGTGAAGGCAGAAAAAACATTGGCACCTTCTTCACTTGAGTTTCAGAAGAATCCACGGGGCATTTGTAGTGCTTGGGCAATGGCACTTTGTCATTATTATTCAAGCCTGAATTTCCCATGAAATCAGATAGTCCTGTGCTTACAAACCTGAGTAGGAAATCTTAGCCAAAGGTGAACATTCAGGTTCCTAGACTCTTCCACTTTCCTGAGATACCCCTAGGGGGCTGTGTATGCCATCTTCAGTGCCTCTACTTGGCCCCCAACCTCTACCCAAGTCACTGCCTCTCTCCTATCACTTGATGTAATCGCCTCAAAAATCCAAGACTGTTAGTAAACAAAAGCAATGAAAAGATCTTACATCACATTTCTCTTTAAGTCCTGCCAAACCATCCTTCCTTCTAGCAAAGGTTTTGCAAGAGGGACCTGAAAAAAGTCAGACTTTTGTTGAGAAGGAGGGTGGAGAAATACATAGATGACAGAAAATAAATAAATAACTTATGTGTTGATCAGACACAAGTGTTTACATGTGCTGTTTTGTGTTGGGGAGGTTAAGTAGAGGTGTAATGATTTTCACAAGTCAGTATTGTGGTTTTGGGATTACACAATTGGGGTTCAAATCCTAGCTTTTTAATTTACTAGCAAAGCGATCTAGTGTATGTTGTAAAAGTACTTGAACTTTAATATCCTCAGCTCACAGGTATTTTTGAGGATGAAATGAATTGATTAGAACTGTGTCTAGAACACAGTAAGTGCTCAGGATGTGCTGATTGCTCTATAATATCTTCATTTAAATAGTCTGTTATCTAGTCATCTAAATTAACCATTAGAATGATGAGTATGTTTATAGTGTCTTAATCACCTGTATTCGGAAATTTGGGGAGATTAGATACCATCACATAGGTGAAAAGCCAAATCAACATCATCCTGATAAAAGATCTACTTCAAGACAATTGTTTGTATTCATATTATTACCTGTGATTGGAATATACCAAAATCATCTGAATAGATATAAAGCTTTTGGGTATTTAAAATCACTTTAATGTTTAAGAAAACTTCCTTTGCTTTCATTAATCTCTTTCATTTGAAAGTCAGTCAGTTAAGCTGTATATGATCTTAATCAAATAAATACTCTCAATAATTGATATAGGTGTCATACCTTTGTTTTATTGACATTATTTAAAAACAGTCTTTTTGCTTATAGTCTTGAAATAAAATACAGTCTTTGTAGAAAAGGAATTTCACAGAATAATTACATGAAGAAATAGAAAGGCTTATCTTTCAATGTGGTAGTATATATTTTAAATACCCTACAAGGTGATGCTGTGAAAGTGCTGCATTCAATATGCCAGCAAATTTGGAAAACTCAGCAGTGGCCACAGGACTGGAAAAGGTCAGTTTTCATTCCAATCCCTAAGAAAGGCAATCCCAAAGAATGCTCAAACTACTGCACAATTGCACTCATCTCACATGCTAGTAAAGTAATGCTCAAAATTCTCCAAGCCAGGCTTCAGCAATACATGATCGTGAACTTCCAGATGTTCAAGCTGGTTTTAGAAAAGGCAGAGGAACCAGAGATCAAATTGCCAACATCCACTGGATCATCAAAAAAGCAAGAGAGTTCCAGGAAAACATCTATTTCTTCTTTATTGACTATGCCAAAGCCTTTGACTGTGTGGATCACAATAAACTATGGAAAATTCTGAAAGAGATGGGAATGCCAGACCACCTGACCTGCCTCTTGAGAAACCTGTATGCAGGTCAGGAAGCAACAGTTAGAACTGAACATGGAACAACAGACTGGTTCCAAATAGGAAAAGGAGTACGTCAAGGCTGTATATTGTCACCCTGCTTATTTAACTTATATGCAGAGTACATCATGAGAAACGCTGGGCTGGAAGGAGCACAAGCTGGAATCAAGATTGCTGGGAGAAATATCAATAACCTCAGATATGCAGATAACACCACCCTTATGGCAGAAAGTGAAGAGGAACTCAAAAGCCTCTTGATGAAAGTGAATGAGGAGAGTGAAAAAGTTGGTGTAAAGCTCAACATTTAGAAAACTAAGATCATGGCATCTGGTCCCATCACTTCATGGGAAATAGGTGGGGAGACAGTGGAAGCAGTATCAGACTTTATTTTTCTGGTCTCTAAAATCACTGTAGATGGTGACTGCAGCCATGGAATTTAAAGATGCTTACTCCTTGGAAGGAAAGTTATGACCAACCTAGTTAGCATATTAAAAAGGAGAGACATTACTTTGCCAACAAAGGTCCGTCTGGTTAAGGCTATGGTTTTTCCAGTGGTCATGTATGGATGTGAGAGTTGGACTGTGAAGAAAGCTGAGTGCCAAAAAATGGATGCTTTTGAACTGTGGTGTTGGAGAAGACTCTTGAGAGTCCCTTGGACTGCAAGGAGATCCAACCAGTCCATCGTAAAGGAGATCTGTCCTGGGCGTTCATTGGAAGGACAGATGCTGAAGCTGAAACTCCAGTACTTTGGCCACCTCATGCGAAGAGTTGACTCGTTTGAAAAGACCCTGATGCTGGGAGGGATGGGGGCAGGAGGAGAAGGGAACGACAGAGGATGAGATGGTTGGCTGGCATCACTGACTCGATGCACATGGGTTTCAGTAAACTCCAGGAGTTGCTGATGGACAGGGAGGCCTGGCATGCTGCGATTCATGGGGTCGCAAAGAGTCGGACACGATTGAGCGACTGAGCTGAACTGAACTGAACATATAGGTAATACACCAATAATAATGCATATTTGCCTTTCTAGTTAATGGTAGCTTCCAATGGTAAATGCAAGGTTCTTACCATTTCCAAAGGTTTTTAAAAATTTCCCTCAGCATGCTATGTTTTAAAGCCAAGATTGGTAATTTTTCCCCCAAAAAATCACTCGTGCTGCTAATTAATTAGCTGTTTCAGAATGAAAAGTGTTTTACAGAATGTTGTGCAGGAAAATAAGACTTTTTATGGCTTGAGTTTCCTATTAAACTGTTCTACTTCAGCATATTTATGCAGATATTCACCTGTTGCTCAGCAACCTTTCCACAATAAATACCTTAATAGTCTTTCCTCCAAAATGTCAGCCCTTTCTTACCTGCCCACACCTCCCTTACATTGACCTGTTAGTAATGAACCTAGTTCTTGCAAATCATATAACAACCACAAGGGATCAGGTATCAATTATAAATGCGTCAGCAAGGAGTGTTCAGTGATCTTGCTGCAAGCTTCATCCTTGCCAAAACATACTTCTCAGCCTGCCCCTGTTATTTCTTTTGAGGAGAAGAAAACTTTACAATAAACTAATTCAAACTAGTTAAGCAATCACTCTCAAATGTAAATTCTTTCAACCAAAAAGTTGTTTGTCTGATTATAAGAGAACAATTTTGAGAAGGCAATCTATAATCCTAAAGAGCATTTTCTTTTTCAAAGTAGCATCTGTATACACAGAAAAATGTGGTAGTAGGGATAGCTCCTTGATTCCATTTAAATCACATCACATATGTAAAACACGCATTATGTATGCTTTATATTTAGATATTAAAAAAAGACAAACACCTAGAGCTAATAAAAAATGACAACCCCTCCTGCCCACCCCAAACTGGAAGGCTGTTTCAGAGGGAAATGGAGGATAAACATGGATACACTGAGATAGTCCAGGTAAGCAGGCCACAGGGACATGATGGACTAGGTCAGGATAAAGCCTTCTCTTATTTTTTTCTTTCAAACATGGTACGTATAAAGGGTAACTCCACCAGTCGCTTTCCCTTGTTTCTTTCCCTCTGTTACACGATATCAAATATCATCATTACAAAATATTTTTGGGAGAGAAAAAGGTGCTGGAGAATGGAAGAAGAGGGAAATGCTATCCTCATTTGAAAAAGAACAAACGGAGGAGAGATTTATTTGTTTTTAGATGCTCCTTCCTTTTTTCATACTTATGTAATATAAACTACAGTTATATTATAATTATATTTTTAGAGTGTTTATATCTGGACAGGTCAAATTTCTTTCTTATATTTATATCCTTGAAATGCATTTACTGCCATAAAGTAAAACATTTATATTTTTGAGAAATACAGAGTAGTGCATTTATTCACATTCATTCTTCCTTCATATATTTATGAAACATTCAAGGGGAAGTGAGAGATACACATGTATTAGGCATGATTTCCACTTTCAAAATATCATTAATATATATCATTTATTAAAGACAGCAAGGCTCTGGAAGTGAAGAGGTTTCTTATATTACACTTTGGAATACAAGATATGTATAATAGGATCCCTTTTTCCTAACAAGGCCTTTAAATCTTCAATGAGAATTGACAGCTATTTCACAAGATTTAATATGCAAGGAAATTAGACACAGAAAGAAGGTGCATGTTAAGTGTGTGTTAAGTTACATTTGTTTGTTTGAGGGAAACCCAGAATGATATATCCTTCTTTTGCTAAGAGATAAGACCTGCTATAGGAAAGAGGTTTCAAATTGCAGGATTCTAGGAAATTGTTTTAGAAAGGTGTAAAGGGGCATTCTACCCCTTTCTCTAACTCTTATAAAATGTGACAAGGAGGCTGTGACTCTTATTTCAAAAGCTAGATCTGTTTTACTGCCAGTATTGTCACTATGGAGGAACATTATGCTTAGATACACAAAAAAGGCTTCAGTTGTATTTTGTGAATATTTATTCTTGTGAGTGGTGTATGTGTTTGTAACTGGGCACGTAAAAAAAAAAAAAAAAAAAAGACACGTTGGACCCACCACTGTACATTGTCAAGACTTCCAAAAATGTATGAAAAAGAGTGACAAGATACTGAAATTCCATTTCACAACTTCATTTTAATCAACTAGGTGAAGCTAGAAATGGCTCTTTAAGAGAGAAAAACTTCAAGATCATTGCAACCCTGTACTTAAATAATTTTTCCCTGACCTGAGCTTACTATATTTTTAGTACTAAGAAATTAGATGTCTGTTCTCTGACATTCTGTTACAAAATATGATAACATATTTTATAGACATATACATGCATTTAATATACACATATAGTCTACATATGTGTACTACATATATATTTGTTGGGGGGGTCGACCAACAGAGTACTCTCTATATGGTTTTTAAAACTTGGTATTTTCTATATTTCATTTAGGTAAAGGTATTTATGCTTGTTTGGCATGTGGGTTTATCAAACTTTAATTAATCCAGAATACAGAGTTTTAATCTTGTATGTAAACAACTTGGCATTAGTATGTATTTTGTTGAATATTTGTTTTATAATCACTTATTTGCTGTAGTAAATGTGGATTTGGTAAATGTATCACTAAATCTTGATATCAGTTTCAGCTTAGATTGAAAATATTTATTCACTTTGAATTTTAAAGCAGAGAGATCACTTGCATCTGATAAACAGTAACACATCCACTTGCAAAAAGTAATATTGATGTCTCGATTTAGTGCTTACAAATTTAAATAGAGATACATAATATAAATATATATATATCAATATATCAGTGAATTCAGAAAAAATAATGTATATTAAAGTATCAGTCCTATTTTAAAATTAATATGTACCTGATTTATTTAATTTCTGATCATAGAAAATATTTTATTCAAATTAGTGATAATTTTTTTTTTTACTATACTATAATCAACTTCTTTCACATTTCAGTGTGTCAGAAATCTGAATTTAGGTGGCAGCGTATTTGTGTTGTCATGCCATAGTTTAATGGTTCAACAGTTTCTATCTTAGAGTTGCATCTTATAATTAAGAATATATTATATTTAGTTAATTAGATATTTTAATATCATTATCTTATGTATGTTCAAAGTACATGCAACATTTTAATTTTAAATCAAACTTTATAAGACCAATATAGATCTGCTCTTCAAAATTAAGTCATAATCTAAATTTTCAGGATTTGTCTATTTATTTTTGTAGTCAGAGACACGATTTCATACTAGGTAATGACTAGCCAAGGACTTCCCTGGTGGCTCAGATGGTAAAGAATTTGCCTGTAACGTGGGAAACCTGGGTTTGCTCCTGAGTTGGGAAGGCCCCCTGGGAGGAGGGCGTGGCAACCCACTCCAGTATTTTTGCCTGGAGAATCCGCATGGACAGAGGAGTTTGGCGGGTTGCAAAGAGTCGGACACAACTGAAAAACTAAGCTCACAATGACTAATCAAACGTAGATTATTTATATTTTTCCTACAAATTAAGGACTACTTTCTATTTCAGTTTACTCATCCCTTCTGTAAGTTGAATATTCATAGTACACACATATTCACCAGATTATACTGTTAAATACTGAGCTATACAGATTTTAGGATATTGGCATTTGTAATGTTTAAAATGCAGAATATTTATTTTCCCAACTGCAGTATGCTTCCTGAAAATAGATATGCTAAAATGTATAGAATATCTAAATGATGGCTCACATACAATTGCTGCATTAGTCGTATTTATATTTTATTTTGATGTTGTTTTGTATATTTTTCTTTTGCATGTTTTCATGTTAGTTGTTTATTGCATTTTTTTTCATTATATATCATGATACCACAAAATTATTCAGTTAGGATTATTTTGTTATTAAAGTTTTTATTCAAATGTTTAATTTGAAATGCTAAACTTAGTGGAACAGAATATATGTTTTTTATAAAATAGCATGCCAAATATATCTAAAAGCCACTTCTATGAATATGCACCTATGTTTAACATGTACTTGTATAGCTATATGCATTTTGGGATTCCCACTTATATCTCTGGCAACATGTTCTTTATGTTTGTGATAAGTTAGCAAGTAGTTACAAAGCAATATAGCATAATTTTAAAAAATATGTAAGGCTAAAATTTTAATCAAAATGAAATTCAAATTCAATTTTTATTTAATACATTTTCTAAATGACACATTTATAAATTGCTTTATGTGAATTATGTTTAGTCCTTTGCATATAGATGTGGAAATAGGAAAGCATTCAAAAACAAATTTTATTATGATACTTAATAAGTCCAAATTTAATTATATAATTTAATTTTGTTGTTATATACATTTGCCAATTTACATGTGTAACATATGTCATTTTCCATTATCATAATTCCAAGATGACATATAGTTATGATTTTAGAAGCATGTTTATATATGTATATCATTTCATTTTATTTTTATTATATTTGGAAATGTTTTATTTCAAATATTAATAAAATTATATTTTAGATGTGTTTATATTGTAAACATCTAATTTATAAATATATCTCAAGCAGTTTAGTTGACAGGAGAATCTAATTGTGATAAATTACATTGGGTATACATGATTTGATTTCCAGTGAAGAATGGGTATTTTGGATGTACATTTTGTTCATAAATTTGGGTTGTATGTCTTGTAAAATCATTTAACATTGTGCTATTAAAGGCAACACTTATATAACTGTATAGTAAACTTAAATTTTTTTAAAAGAATCCAAACTATTATATTTTAATATTCAATTAGATATATAATATATTCAATATGATATTGTTGCTATATATAATCCTAAGCCTTTCTCCAGCATCAACAATTTCCTTAAAAAACATCAGGTATGCAAGATTATTGAGTGTTTTGAAACTTTTAAATAGTGCATTTTGACAATTTAAAAATCTGTGTTTCACACACTGCCACTTTAAAGTGGTACCAGAAATAGTGTTCTAAATTGGTCTACATTTTAGATAAATGGTTATAATATATGACATAGTTGTATGGTGATGGATGATTTTATTGTCTTATAAGGAAATCATTGTTTTTATGTATATATATATATATACACACACACATATATATATATAATATATGATTAAATTTAGATGTACTTCTACTTCCTGCCATTATGAGATATACTAGTTTTTACTCTACAGAAATTTGAATATTCTAAACAAATCCATTTCACACTAACATTGTAAGCTATCATGGTTTGAGAATGTTGACATGAATCTTCAAGTAACTGTTACTTATCCAAATAAATCTTCAGTTTCCACACTTTTTCAAAGTGATGTTTTTGAAAGTTCAAAACAAAGCCATCAGATTTTCCTTTCTTTGGAATAATTCTTCATTTCATTACATTGTTTGAAATATGACATTGCCATGTTAAAATTGTAATCATATTTCATTTGTGAAATTTATCCTCTGTATGATTGTTAGTATTACATTAGAATTATTTTTGAATCCATCTATTCTTTTATTTTTCTTTTGATAAATATTCCTTAAGGATCTACTATGTACCAGGCACTATCCTAGATACCTGGGTTTCAGCAGTGCATGGAATTTGCCTAAATCTCAGCCTTCAAGGAGCTTGCATTATAGTATGGGGAGGAAAAATTATGAAAACAGAATATTAGTAAAATATAAGAACTAATTGGTAAAATATATTTTTGAAATATGTAGTTAGCTAGATGATGGTTATTAAATTGGTTTTTTCATTACTTTATTCAAATATTACACCCTGTTTGAATTCAGGTTAAGAGAATAATATTGCTATTAGCCTGTGGTAGAACTCTATTACTGAAGATTTTAAGATTGGGATCACTAGCAAATCCTGGGTCTAAATCCTACTAAAGATCAGTTCTAACTCACAAATTTGGTTAGGAAATGTATTTATTGCCTGGAGTCTCCAAGAATATGGGCATTTTGAAATTGGTCTGTTGATCTTAAAAGATCAGTTTTAGCAGCAGCCTGGACACATTCCTAAGAATTACCCCAGATTCATTTACCCAAATACTAGGGATTACTTGGGCTTCCCTGGTGGCTCAGATGGTAAAGAATCCACCTGCAATGCAGGAGACCCAGGTTCAGTCCCTGGTTTGGGAAGATCCCCTGGAGAGCGAAGTGGCTACCCATTCTAGTATTCTTACCTGGAGAATCCTATGGACAGAGAAACCGACAAGCTACCGTCCATGGTGCTGAATAGAGTTGGACACAACTGAGCAACTAAGCTCAGAGGTTATTTATGATTAATGTAATGACCTTCAATGACGGAGCATAATAAATAGCTATTTAATTTGCTTCTATGTTAAAGGTTTAATAGACACACTGAGATTTGAGACAGTACAAATTCCACAATTTTTCATACTTTTAGATTGCATTTAGCAACAGATGTTTATATTTAAATAATTTCCTTTTTTAAACTAAACCTGAAAGCCCAGACATTATGATAAAGTTAGGAAGAGTTCTAAAGCATTAGTTTCTTTTATAAAGAAAGGTGCAGTTAAATTCCCCAGAAGAATAATATGGACCAGGTAATTGTTTTTATAGTAATGAGTATATGGACATCAAAATGTCTGATTTACCATGATCAGTTACTAAATATTAGTAATGCAAGTGTAGGTATTACTTAATCATGTGACTAAAGAAAGCCTTCACCATATATTAGCTTAGTAAATATTACTGGCTAATTTGCATAACCAATATGCATTTAGTAGATTTTAATCTTCACAAAATAACTTGAATATTCAATGGCATCTTTTTCTGATTAATGTTTTAAACTATATTAAAAATCTTTAAGATTACTTGATAATTGTCATATTTCAGTTACCACTGGCCACCACAAAGTATAATCATTTAATTCTTTTGAATTTCTAAATCAAATTTTTAAAAACAGTGGTAAAGAATCCACCTGCCAATGCAGGGCACCCAAGAGACCCAAGTTTGACCCGTGGGTCTGGAAGATCAGATGGAGTAGGAAATGGCAACTCACTCCAGTATTCCTGCTTTGCAAATTCTATGGACAGAGGAGCCTGGTGGGCTCCAGTCTATGAGGTAGCAAAGAATTGGACACAACTGAGCGACTGAGCACACACACATATAACAACACAAGCTGGAAGAATTAGTAATGGACAGGTACTCTTTTGCTTGCTTGTGAACGAGGAACAGCTCTTGTTTGACTTCCTTTTTTACTTTAAAACAGAAACCTGAATTACTTGTCCTACTAATCACCTGCCTACAGCTAAAGAGGGGTGGGGGAAGAAGGCAGAACATGTTCAAATCACATAATGTGATATAGCTGTTTTGTCTCTTGCAAAATGATTAAAATATTCCTTTGCATTTTGTCTAATATATATATGGACAGAAGTTTGAAATGCATTTTGTTGAGAAGGAAAATTATGTGAAGACTTATACCCTTCAATGGCTAACACATGTACACCCATGGTGGATTCATGTCAATATATGGCAAAACCAATACAATACTGTAAAGTTTAAAAAAAAAAAAAAAAAGAAGTTTTCTAACCAGGACCTGACTATTGGTTCTAATTTGTAGTTGTTCCTCCACAATTCAGTTATTTTTTTTCTTATTAGGCATTTTAGCTGCCAAGATCCATCTAAGTATATCTTCAGTCAGTTTCATGCTTCTGTTATAAAAAAATGCATCTTTTTGTCATTATGTGAGAATTATTCTCTACCAAGTACAATTTTTGAAAAAAGAGTTTAAGTGAAAGGAAAAAGAAAATCCTAATTTGGAGTCTTTAAAACAATTATAAAAGCATGTGAACTTTAATAAGATTAAGAGATTTACTGTGACATACTTAAGAGATATTTGGAAATTTTCAACCACTTTTTAAAACTATTTTGTATGAATGAAATTTTCATGCTAATAGTTAATTTCTGGTCATTTCTAAGTAAAATGATTTGTGTATTTTAACTAATTGAAAATTGGTTAATCTCAAGTGTTACTTTAAAAGTCTGAAAAATATTACCCAAGTTCCAAAACATCCCACTAAATTCTAAAGTGTATATATAGCTCATGACATTGAATATTTTATCATGTTGGCATTTTTCTGGCAAATGAGGTAAAGATAGATATTTACAAGGAGTAGTTATTTCAGAGTTTTTTTAAAATCATTTTGTCTTCAATTTTGTTTTGATTTTTAAATTCTCCTTTCTTCACTTGTTTGTCTTAAAATTTAAAAAAAAAAAAAAGATATTTTCCCCAGAAATCATGATGAGAGATGGCATGGACTATTCAAAGCATACTTTTGAGAAAAGTGTGGTTACATAGTTACCCATTCTGTCAAAACTTGTCACTTACTAGGCATTTGTTGCTAAAAATCATCTATAGATAAATAATGAATAAGATTTATTCAAGGTCAGATAAAGGGTTTACTGTTTCTCCTTTTTCTCCCTAATTTGTTAAAATTACAATGTGATATGTTTATGTGTAATAACTCTTCATACATTGATTAATATAAACAAAACATCAGATCTGGTTACTTCACATTTTAGTGGCGTGTTTGTGTTTTGCCTTTTTATGTTAATTATACTTAAGGTGATAGAAGAGAATATAATTTATGAAACTTATCAGAAAAAAAAAAACAACATTTAAAAGAAAAAGTTAGCATCTAGTGCTACTGTGTCCCACAGGTTCTTCTACATTGACCCACACTACCTCCACTGGTGAGTTAGAGGAGCATAACAGGACTGCCACTGGTGCTATTGCTGTTGCTAGCTCATCTGCAGATGTTACTGTATCCAGTGTTACAGCTGTCACCAGCCATAGACTTTCCGAGGAACAGCGAGTGCAAGCAAAGAATCTCAGAAATTCAGGTCTGGACCCCAACACATCCAAGGACGGGCTCTCACCTCATCAAGCAGATACACAAAGTACAAGGAGAAGACCAAGAAATGCTGAACAGATAGAAAGAACTAAAGAGCTTGCAGTTGTTACTCATAGAGGTATTGGATGTTATTTTACTTGTGCCCATTTAGTTACAGCCAAAGATATATTTTGATAATGATTCCAATTAGAGAATGAGCTGAAACAGAGCCAAGATGTAGAAAATGCAAGAAGGAATTCAAAATAGCTGAAAAATATAGACAGTAAAAGCCAGAACCTGAATAATTTGAAAATATAAAAGTTAGAATTTAAAAAAAAATCAAAATGAAATTCAAATGTTGGAGGGAGGAGGGAGTAAATATAGAAAGAAAATAATACATAAATGATAGAAAAAACAAAATACCTATTGTGTATTATATACCAATTATGGTGTCTAGATAAAATCAAAATTAAAATAACCATTTTTCTATTAATAAGGGTACATATTTACTAATTGATGATTTAGCCAATGTAGTAATTTTCATATTTGCATGAATTTTTTGTTATACAAATGCCAATTAATTATTGAGAAAATAGATAACTAGATTGGGGACAATGGAAACATTATGTCTGGTGATTATTTTATATAGCTTATTCTACTATTTCTGAATTACCTATTGACCCATATGATTGTACTGAGAACAGATTTCTCATTTTGAAAAGGTAACAGTTATTCTGGACTTCCCTTGTGGCTCAGCTGGTAAAGAATCTGACTGCAATGTGGGAGACCTGGGTTCGATCCCTGGGTTGGGAAGATCCCCTTGAGAAGGGAAAGGTTACACACTCCAGTATTCTGGCCTGGAGAATTCCATGGACTGTATAGTGCAAGGGGTCGCAAAGAGTCAGACACGACTGAGCGACTTTCACTTTCCCTTTCAACAGTTACTCCTTGGTATTATGACTCCAAATTTAAGTGTTCCTTAAATTCCTACTTTAATTTTTAGAGGTAAAAATAACAGAGTCAAATTATATATTGATAATTTTCTAGTCAATTAATATAAGCCTATAGTTTACAAAATTTAGGAAGTATAGCAAGAATTTTTTTCCTATTTTTTGGTAACAGCTTCACTGAATAGTTTAGGAAAACATAGTGCAGTATGAAACACTAATGAGAATTTATATTGATGTATTCGTCATTGGAAATATTAGCAAAATGAACATGTTTCAAGTACAAATATTTACTCCAGCTCTGTTTCCAACTCAAAGTTATATATTCTCCAAAATGGCAATGATTTTTGTAGTATGGTTATGCATAGTTTGCATGATATAGGTAATAGAAAACCATTCGGATGCTTAGTACAGACTAAGGAAAGAAAATCAACACATCTTTGCATAAGTTGATTGAAAATCATACATCTCAGAAATTCATTTTCCATCAAAATTCATACTGAAAGTAGTTACTTTGATTCTCTTTAATAAGAAGCATTCTAAAATGAATTCTTAGCATGCAGTAATCTCCTTTAAAGGATTAAATTGATATCACCTTGGTT
This sequence comes from Cervus elaphus, assembly GCF_910594005.1. NCBI lineage: Eukaryota > Metazoa > Chordata > Mammalia > Artiodactyla > Cervidae > Cervus > Cervus elaphus. Next base: position 53,564,519 of record NC_057835.1, read on the forward strand.
CTCTATTCACTCTCCTACCATGAATATTTCTGCTCATGTGAATATAGGGATCATTATCAGATTTATAATTGTTTAATCAAGTAGGTAGATTTTCTTATTACAGGGAAGTAAAAATGTGTAAATACTGAAATATAGATTAAGAAGAAAGCACCCCCCCCCAAAAAAAAGAAAAAAGCCCTTCAGTTTAGTGTTTTCACTCTCTTTGGAAATTTGCATGCACTAACATAGACAAACTTCCCTGTTTTCATTCTGTTGTCCATTGAAGAAAAGGCAGGTAATTTGGGGACATGAGTTTATTGTTTATTAGCTAATAATACATATGTTCCAGGTAAAGTTTGCCATCAAGTGATTTGAGAAACCCTGGTGCTATATATATATATATATATATAATATTTTGTAGAACTTGAACAAATAATTCAGATTAAAAAGAGAATAGTTATCAATTACTATATTGAAGTGATTTGAAAGTTAATCAAAAATTTTGAAGAGCATTCAGCCAAATTTCAATTAAGCATCAAGATTACACCCTTGATAAATTTCAGTGCTCAAATTTTCTCAATTGTTATAATAATCTTCCAATGCTATGTTCACATTCATAGTATTTAGACCTGTTTCACTCATATTCTTTCTAGAATAGTGTTTATGAATATGATATTCATTCAGTAATGCCATCTACCTTGGATATAAATATTTTTATTTATTGATTATACAGAATATATATACAGAAAACATTTTGAATGTTATGTTCATTTTTAGTGACTTAAATTATTATACTTGCATCAAATCTTTATACAAACCTCAATATATAGTTGTATTTTCAGACATAAAGCAGTCTTCAAAGACTTGACTCTTAAGCTGGACAAAATCTCTAAATAGGAATTTGCTGACATGAAAACAATATTTTTTTAAACAATACATTTCAGTTTACCCAACATGCCTGACATGCCAACTGACGTCTGTTCTGTGCAAAATAATGATAAATAATACATGCCCTTCTTTTGAAAGACAGAGAGAGTAGAGGACATGGAGAAATCCATCCTGGTGGGACAAGGAAGATTTTGTAAAGCTCATGGCTGAATGGAGTACTAAAGGAGATATAGGATGTATGTAGGCAGTGAGTCCTTTAACTGATGTTTTAGATGAGTCAATAAAGATAAAACAAAACTAGCTTGCTTAATTTTTCTAGCTATTTTAGAGAAAAAAAATGTCTTGTTCTTCTATTCAATTCTCCACAATGTAGTCAAAATTACCTTTTAAAAATGAAAACCTGATCACATTCCTTCATTGCTTTAAAGCTTCCACTGGTTTCCCAGGGACTTTGGGAATAAAACCAAACTTGATGATAACCCATGGGATCCTCTTATGTTTTTTTGTCTACATCTCCAAATTCATCTCATGCAACTCTGATAAACACTCTGTGATTTTTGCCAAACAGAATTTCTTTTAGCTTGTCGAACATACCGTATTCTTTTCTGCCTCAGGCTAGTCCCATAAACTATTCCTTCTTCCTTTCAACCAAATCATTTTAATTCCTTTTCCAAGATTTAGCTGAAATTGTTAATTCCTGGAAATTTAGAATTTCCTGTTGTAACTACCATTTTAAATTCTGTAAGGTAGGGAGAGGATGAGTCTTGTTCATGGTTCATTCCCATTGCTTAGAACGGCTTCTGACTCATAGATATATTTAGATAATATTTAGTAAACTGATGAATAAATATTTGCAATTTCACTAGCTGGAGTATTCAACTTACTTAAAAGCTAAAAATTATATTTTTCAATATAATCAAATATGCATGTAGTTTAACTTAAAAATAGCTATTTTTATAGTTATAATAACCAATGTTTTTAACCCCTTTGAAAACCAAAGTATTCTTACAAATTCAATATAAAATATTGCTTTTTTATTATATTACTGCTTAAAATTCACAAGGTAAAACTAGATATAAATGCCTTGCTTATGGCCTTTTTACATTTATAAAATCAAAGAAAATTTATTGATAAACACAAAATAATAAAGTCAGTAAACTGCATATGAATAAATGTTAATGTAATATTATGAATATTATTTTGCTGAGATTATTTACCATCTAAAGCATATATACAATAGAGATTGTGATAGCATAGGTTTTTTGATGTCTACAAGTGCATACAAAGTTTTGCACTGTGATCGTGTACATTTTTCATTTTTTTTTTCTATTCACACTGCAATTAAACTTTCATGTCTATGATGTCTTTTGATCATTGCTGCTACTGCTAAGTCACTTCAGTCATGTCCGACTCTGTGCGACCCCAGAAACAGTAGTCCATCAGGCTCCCCCGTCCCTGGGATTCTCCAGGCAAGAACAGTGGAGTGGGTTGCCATTTCCTTCTCCAGGGCATGAAAGTAAAAAGTGAAAGTGAAGTCGCTCAGTCATGTCAGATTCTTAGTGACCCCATGGACTGCAGGCTCCTCCGTCCATGGGATTTTCCAGGCAAGAGTACTGGAGTCGGGTGCTGTTGCCTTCTCCACTTTTGATCTTTTCTACTTCCTAATTTGTCTATTCTTAATAACTTGAGGCAATTAAAGTACTTAGTATTATCACGATGAAAACAAAGAAAACATAAACACTGAAATTGCAGTTAGTATTTGGCACTTGGTATTTGTAAGTGTATAGACTCAAAAGTCTACATATTAATTTATGATAAATTAAGTCACTATAATGAATTTATTATAAAAGCTTCACAATTAATGAATAATTTGAAAAAAAAAACTTAGAATATTTATCAAAGGATTTTAAATCACTATAGGGTTCTGCTCCAATTAATTTTTACCATAGTACTATAGTTAAGCATCAGTAATTCAATTTAAGGTATGTTCTTAGAAAATATTTTTTTTCAGTTTCTACTTGTTCTCAGTGAAAGAAAACCCTTCTGCTTTTTTCCATTTAAAAAGAGTCTTAGACATGAAATACAATATAAAGAAGTAAAAGAGAAAAATATTGATGAAGAATGTTGATTTAAATCTTCTTTAAGTAGTGTGTTAACACCACAGTTTATTAGTGCCCAATAGTTTTCACAATGAACATTCGATTTTATTGATTGGTTTTACCCTACTTTTCTCACCTACTGTGCATGACAGTCTTTTTGGGTCACATGAAGTAATAGGGTTGAATTTCCCTATCAGTAAAATAGTATCGTAGTATTATATTAGGGTTATAGTGAGGATTAAACACAGTATTAGGTGGAAATGCCAAAAAACCTCAAGTATTTTTTCCCAGTGTAAAGGCAAAACCAAATTGCCCACCATTATTGGTTAGTTTTGAGGTCAGAGAACTCGGCTGAGTCTGTACTCTATCCCTTATTAGGTGTATGATTTTGAACAATAACTTCAACTTTAGAACCTGCAATTTCTTGGTAACTGAGAGTAGCTACCTGTAGGTAATTATGTGAAAGAATATAGCACAGTTGTTGGCTTATGTTCAATGGATAGTAATTGTGTTTATTTTTACCATTATTCATCAAATTATTTAATTCTTGCTATCTATGTGGCATTTCTCTGGACAGTAGAGGTATAAAAATGTGCAATGCAGGCTGTGCTATGGAGTAGTCTATATAACTTATTTTATAAAGGGAAGCTTATTATGAGAAACATTGCCAGAGCAGTGTTTGTTTTTTTTTAATGTTACTGAAGTAAAGGAGAGGGATCAACTGCCTCTAAATGTAAGTCAAGAAAGGCTGCACAGACATAAGATATTTATACAAATTCTTGAGAGATGAACAGAAGTTTTCAACTAGTAAATTGTGTTTATATTGCTAAGATGTATAAAAATTGCTTTAAGTGGATAATGTGCTGAATAGAAATATGATGACTCTATATCAAAATAATAAAGGAAATGTTCATTATTTGCAGTTATATAAATAAACCTAAAAACAATTGATCTTTTTAGTTTATAGAATATCCAGATGTTTAAAATTAGATACCATAGTATCTAGTGATATTTTAAATTCCATCAGAATAGTTTGTTGCTTTAACTATAAGATCTTTTTTTGAAGTTATTTATTAATATTTATATAACATACCTTTTCTAACAATCTCTAAATACCATAATTTATTATTATATCTCTAAGAGATTTTAATTCAGTGTTGAGTTTAAACAGTAGGAAATATGTAGTATGATTAAAACATTAAGGGTCCTGAATTTCTAGGATTTTATTTTTTAAAATAGATGGAATCTTTTATTCATCTACTACAACACCATTACTTCTTATAGGAAATTGTCATCTGAAAAAGGTCTTGTGAAAACCCAATCTTCATACTGATAAACTAGTATTCATTCATCCTTCTATTTACTCATGGTTCATAAAGGCTTAATGCATGAAGGCCCTTTTATTAGGTGATATTAAGGTTAAAGTAATATAGATGAGAACCATATTTGGATTTTCTTCCTCAAGAGTTTGATATTTATATTATTAAAAATAGTCATTTAATGTGTTTTACTCTAGATAAGTTTTTAAGCCATTGTTTTTCTTACATAATGCAGTAGAATGAGATTTCTTTTTTTCCCCAGTATGTAGACAATTCCTGTCTGCTGTTAATAAGCAACCTTGGTAGTTGCTACTTTCATGTAAAAGTGCTAATATATTCTGAAAAGTTCCCATATACATATACATCAACAATAATTATAAACACTCTTGTATTGTTTTTCTTAGAAATTTAGATGACCATATCATCTTGTGGAGTCAAATATGTGTCATTAGCATCTACTGCCATTGATGGTACTTGTTTTGATGTAGTGTAGCAAATGCTTCCATAGTATATTTAATAGCTAGTGATCTTATTAATAGGATTGAGCAGGATTTTAACTTAGTTTATAAGGTAAGGAGGGCTTCCTTGGTGGCTCAGATGATAAAGAATCCACTTGCAATGTGGGAGATAAGGGTTTGATCCCTGGGTTGGGAAGATGCCCTGAAGGAGGGCATGACAATGCACTCCAGTATTCTTGCCTGGAGAATCCCCATAGACAGAAGAGCCTGGCAGGCTATAATCCATGGGGTCGCAAAGAATCCGACATGACTGAGTGACTAAACACAGCACATAATGTAACATGAAATTATATTTAACTGAAATTTAATATGATGTAGAACTGCTCCCATAAGGGCAGCATAAAAGAAAATCTATTTTAATTACCAGTTTGTAAGTAGAATTTTTAATTGTTTTCAACTTTAAGGTAAGAATAGTTAATTCAGCATACATTATTAACTTTAGGTCAACAATTTTAATCCAAACAAAAATAGGAATTAAAAAAAATTATCATAAACAATATTTTTTTCAAGTAACATCATGTGAGTTTTACATTGCTCAATAAAAAGAGGAAAACAACATACTATCAGATACACAATCTACATTGAATTTCCAGTTTTCAAAAGTCACATACTATGATATGTAACCATTTTGTTTAAATCAGTGGACTATAATATGACAAAAACTCTATTGTGTAGAAATAACAGTTCTTGGGTGCCTAGTAGGTGCCTTTTACTAATAGGTTATTTGGCCACATGTAAAATACAGTTTAAGTCTTGTCAATAGTTCACAAGCACCTGTTTTCAAACTATATATTAATATCTTTATAGAGTATAGATTTATAAATCAAAAACATTATTTTTTTTGTTAATCTTCATAAGCTGTATCATCATGAGAAAATTCGTTTATGGATGGTTACTTAGATCTTTGTGGATACTGATTATATTCATCAAGTATCAGGGCTTATTACACATATTATCTCAATGCTTAAGCATATAAGCTTAAGTTCATAAAATTTAAAATATGGTCTCTATTTTCAAAGGAAAAATAGATAAGATAATAGTAAAAAATTATTGGTCAATTCTAAGAGAATTTATACAGAATGAGCATGTTAGGATGAGTTATAGGTGTCTTTTAAAATTATAATATGTTATATGTAGGAGAGATCAAACCTGTTCTGCCATAGGTTGTAGAACAGTGTAGGAAACCACAGGAAGATACAAAATATAGAGAAAACTATTCTAACACTGAGTTTTGTTCAAATATAGATTGTATGCTTCGGAAAGCAGCAAATTCCTAAGTCACTGATAAGATATTCAAGCATAGCTTGGTGGACAAATTGGGTATTTAGAAAGTATTTAAGCATCAAAGTATTGAAATGACATGACCACTGCTATCCCTTCTAATCCAAGTGTCTATCCAGCGATCTCGTACATTAATTGATAGATTTATCATCATCTTTTATTTTCTCTTGAGGCTTGAATTGGCCTGGGCTTATCTTTATGGTTATCTCATTGTAGACAGAGATAAATTAAAGCAAGCATAGAAGTGGCCAACACTACCATCAAGGTAGTTGGATTGGCACTCTCCTTATCCCAGTTAATGGAACTCAGCCATATAAACATTTTTCGCCAGGACCACTGCCACATATATGCCTTAAGTTCCAGAACCTCTTCATTTGAGAACCTAACTTTTAGGTAGTTAATGTCCAACATTAACATTAATGTCCAACAGGTCCTTTATTCAAGACTTTCTTTCATTTGTCCGTTCCTTTGTTCCTTCCATACCTTCCCTTCCTTTTCCCTCTCCCCTCCCATCCCCTCCCCTTCATTTCTCTCCCTTCCACTCTCCTCCTCCTTCCTTCCTTTCCTTTCTTTTCTTAATTTCTTTTTGTCTTTCCTTTTCCTTTTCTTTCTTTTAGTGCTATTTCTTTTCTTCTTCCCTTCCTTCTTCCTTCCTTCTATACATTCATCCTTACTTCTCTTCCTTATTGCTTTCTTTGTTTCTTTCTTCAACAAAAATCCACTATTTGCATGTCATATTTTCTTCTAGTCCTTTGTTTATACAACATTGAACAAAACCTGGTTCGTTGAGTTTATATTTAAATGAGGAGAAAAAGACAAGGAAATAAGCAAATAACTACCTAATGGCAGAGAAAACAACTAGATAGAAAGAGCTTGGGTTTTGCTTGCAAAAAAGAAAGCCTGATATGCCTGGAGTTCAGTGGAAAAAAAAAAAAGGGAAGTGGAGATCAGTTGAGAAACTGGCAGGAATTAGACTATATAGGCTTTGAGGCTTAGGAAAAGAGATTTATTTTAATCTAAATGAGACAGGAAGCAATTGGTAGACTTTATATTATCTAATATAACTTTTTATAAGACATCATTTTAGCAGGAAGATCCCTGGGTGTGGGCATAGCAATTCACTCCAGTATTCTTACCTAGAGAATCCCTATGGATAGAGGAGCCTGGTGGGCTACAGTCCATGGGGTCACAAAGATTTGGACATAACTGAGTGACTAAGCATGCACACACATAAGAAATTTTAAGTAAGCAGGAGCAGGCAGACAAATTAGTATGGTGTACAGATGTGCAATTAAAAATTGATACAAATTTTGGAGTCTAAGTCTTAGACTATGGTTCTCAAACTTCAGTGTGAGCACAAATCACCTTGCAGTCTTACTTAAATGCAAATTGTGCCTTCATGGGATCTTGATGGGATCAGAGATTATGCATTTCTAACAAGATTGCAGATTCTGCTGATATACTGATTAGCAAAATTTTACATAAGGATTATAATTATGGAGAGAGATCAGTACATACCCAGCAGTACATGATAACTGGCCACTCTCCATGAAATCTTGTTCTCTACTGGAATATTTACAACGTTAGTAAACCGTCTCAGATAATACGGTAAAAGTTATTTTTATAAAAATGATTATACTGGTGGGAGATTAACTAGTGGAAGGGATATTTTAAGGCAGATGGATTTTCCAGATCAACCTTAATGACAATAATTAATTCTATGCACCCTTAGGAATGACTGAGCAGATTACATTACTTACGATTTTACTGGAAAAAAATTGATGAATAATTGATGAAAGCATTCCCAAGTCTAATTTTAACTCATTTATTGCTTTTTTTACCCCAAATCTATATCTTAAAATTATTTTTGAATGTATTATCAAATAACAGAAAAAAACAAGGTTTTACTTTTACTTAACATATTTCAAATCTTTGAAAGTATGATAGATGGAAGCAAAAGATAGTGAAAATCAGGATACAGAAATTGATTGCCAAATCAAAAATTTTATGATTAAATAAATATGCATCATCTTCTATTTTATATAAATGATGAAACTGCACTTGCCTGCTCGAATTCCCATGTCCTTCTTTATGAGATTAATTGATGTATTAATGTTCATGCATGTTTATCATAAATAATAACAAGATACAACATTTATGACATTTAAAAAATTGGTTATGTATGATTTTTAAGGTACTTTCATTTATTAAATTAGCTATTACTCTTTTATGTAAGAACTTTGACACTGTTAAAGTAAATATATATTTAACAGATAGGGAACTGATAACATTTAGGTGGGTGTACTATATATAAATGTTGACTGTTGCATTCTTTATCAATATCTTACCCTTTTTTGTTGTTTTTTGCATTGTTCTCTTGACTTTTTTCCTAGTCATATTATTTTGTTGAAAATTGTGTTAATGTTGATACTTGTAGCAATTAAAATCCATGTCCCAAAATGTACCAATTTATGCTTTAAAAACATAATTATTTATTGAATATCATCTTCATATTTTATTTCCATATTTCATCACATTTGTGAAATTATGAAAACTGTCATTCATAACAGTAAATGTATTTTTATATTTTGCTGAATAAGTTGTTTTTAGGGAGAAAGAAGAGAAAAAATAAAATGTTAGAAATTGCTTAGTAACAGATTTTACATTCTTAGAAGGTACTAGATAGAAATACTTCAAAATTACTGAGGACCTTTATGACAATATTAAGCACTGAAAATTTGTTTTTTTCACACATGAAGTATCTGCAAGTAATCATTTTAACAGTTTTATTCAATGCTACCCCTCAAGCCATGCTTTTGAGTTATTCCTATGCAGAGATTTTAAGTACTTCTGATAACCCCAATGTTTTCTTTTAAGTAAGTCTTAGGAAGCATATATCATTTTACATTAACTGCAACTGTCATCTTGTAACAAGGATCTTGCCTCATAAGTGGTATTTTTTTTTTTTTTAGATTGTCAACTACATTTGTATGCTCATCAGTAATTATTAATCAGAGATTTTGATACCTTATTGTTTAATTAACATATTATCTCATTTTTTTATAGAATGAGCAAACAAGGGAAATAATACTATTATGTAGAGCATAAAAGAAAGAGAGTCTTAACTTTAAAGAACAAAGATGGCATTGATTTTATGTATAACTGGCTTCTGGGGAACCAGTTATGGTTATGGTTATCAGAGCTAATTATTTTGCCTGTGAATGAGATGGTCACAATGAGTGTGGGGTTGTGGTTTTTAAATCTTTTTCCTTGTTAAAGTATTTTGAAGGGGATAGACATTCTATTTGTGCTCAAAGCTGGTGCCAAAGTAGACTCTGCCTTTTGGAGTATGAAAGTATGGTCCTGTGTTAGACACTTTTATCTTGTTCAGAGTTATTTTGGGGCATTTTCACCCACTTTTGCAGCAAGCTGCTTCCCTCCATATAATTTTCTACAGCATATGGCTACCCTGCTGTTCACAGAGTGAAATCACACAATTAAGCTTCACAATTTTAGGAAGAGAAGAACCTTTATATATGGCAGAACAGCATGGTGTTAGGTTTGGGGCACATTGCATAGTATATTTTTTTCCTCCTATCTAATCATTTGTATTCTAAACCATGGACTGTTGCTTTTTAGTGTTGATGCTTGATTTTTCTTTTTTTTGTCTTCAAATGGCATTTCTTCATAATACCAAATGGGATTAAAGTGTGAGCGATTTCTAGATTGATTTTGTCCAGAGAAATTAGAGAATTTTCATTTAGTTGGCTTACATTCAGGAAGTGAGGAGGGTAGAAAGCAGTTAACAGTGGCAGTCATCAACTCTCCTGAACTTTTCCATTTGAAAAGAATGAGCCAAAGTTGATTTTACTAAAAAAGCAGAACAAAACAAAACTGTATGGTAATTTGAGTTTCATCTAGCAGTTGGCTTTTGCTACACCTTTTTTATTCATCTGTTTATACTTTTAAAATAAGACATCAAAAGGCTTCACACCATGGGGTTATGCTTGGCACTATCAGTTAATAGTTAATATTATTCAGTATTAAATTCAGTTAATGAAACTGGCTCTGCTCCATACTAAAGTAAACCATCCTTAAAATCAGATATTGCTGACTACTTAAATTTTTCTAATATTAGCTTTGCATTAAAAAAAAATAATAATGTGGATAGAGTATACTAATCCGGTCCATTTGTGATTTCCCAGGATATATTTCAGTTGTTATTTCTGATTGGATATATGAAATGCTGTTATTCATAGTCAGGTGGTGGTGTTGATGCTAGGACTGAAGTTTTAAAGTCAAATGAATGAATGTATTCTACTAGTATATGTATTGGGCAATCTACTTAGCCTTTCTCCATTTTTACGTCTAGAAAGGAGGGAAATAATCCCATTTTGAATGGCTATTTTGTGGTTTAAATGAGACAGTGGACTGAGTACCTATGCTTTAGACACACAACCATTGACTGATACTGCCCACTTCTGGAGCCTTTACAAGAAGAAAATACACTTTAGTTACATTAAAAGTTTTATCAGATAAAGGTATGTGAACAAAGTAAGAAAACAATTAGCACAGAATTTTAAATTTCTTACATAGCTGATTTCCTTAGAAATAAAATATGTAGTCTAATGGCTTCCTTAGTGGCTCAGCGGTAGAGAATCTACCTGCAGTGTAGGAGATGCGGGTTTGATCTCTGAGTGGGGAAGATCCCCTGGAAGGAAATGGCAACCCACTCCAGTGTTCTTGCCTGGAGAATTCCATGGACAGAGAAGCCTGGCAGGCTACAGTCCTTGGGATCACAGAGCTGGACATGACTGAAGCAACAGAGTGAGCATGAGCAATGTTGATAGAGAATTATGGAAACTGCTGATATATATATAGCTGTATTTAGCTCTGTTCATATGGATCTCATGTATAAGTTATTACTAAAATAATGTGTAGTATCCAGTTCACCTCAGGTTTCTGTTAGTCCCACATTTATTTTTCTTGCCAGAAACGGCATAAGATGTGTGCTCTAAATTTCGAAACAAGTAAGGAAATAAGTAAGCAACCAGTGGTAGAATGATGAGCAATAACCATTCCTATTTCTACTTAGATATTATCTATTTAAGAGTCATTATAAACAAATTGAGATGATGTTTAATATAGTATCTGAAAAAAATCAAATCTCTAATGATTCCTTGTGTCAGTGGCATATCTATAGAGTCTGTAGGGAAACTATTGAATATGGGCTAATTCAAGGAAGGTTTATTTACAAAGGGATTACTTATAAATAAGCATATGTAAAGAACCACAAGGGATCGTGCAGCTAGGATAGTAGCAACTAGGCTGTCACTATTCCCTCCTCATTGGGATGAAAGAAGGGAGAGATGTTGGACAAATATCATATATATATATATACCTCAGTATGGCATAAAAAAGCCTAGTAACTTTCAGTTAAGGGCCCATCTCCAGTTAGCATAGTCAGAGAGACCTTTCAGAACAATCCTGATTCTACTTTCCTTCTTCCCTCCATCTTCCTGCTCTTCTCTGGAGGATCAGGGAGTCTGTTGATAGAGCCTGGAGCATCTCAAATTTAAATGTTCATAAGAATTACATAGTGGTCTTGTTAAAGGCCAGTTTTAGTTCATTAAGTCAGGAGGGCTTGATCACCTGTTTTTCTAACAAGTTCCTGGTTGATGTTGGTGCTGCTAGTGTAATGCCACAGTTTGTGTAGCAGGATGTAGCCTATTCAGGTCAACCTATGTAAAGAATGAGGAGAATAGATCTGGAAAAGCACGTGGCAAGGCATAAAATAGATGTGGAAAGGCATGGATGGACTGTGAGGAGAACACAGATAAGTTATGATGAGAGTGCTTTGTCGTCTTCAACAGCCATGATTATAGCAGCATAACCCAGTGTCAAATACACTGTCAGAGTCCACCTATGCTTGTCTAAAACAATCGGTAGAGATACCAAGCCTCTGTGAAGAAATTTAGATAGACTATAATAATCTTATATCAGAAGGAAGAGGGAATATTGTTGCTTATTAAAGTAATAACATCTTCTGGATATTTTATTTAAAATTACTCAGTGTACTTAAAAAATTTGTAGTGGAAGAATATATTCCACTGCCATCAAGCTAATGATATGCATTACACGTGGTCACTCTTATTCAAACAGTTGGCTTCTTTCTCAATTAGTCTCATATTAGAAGGCATTATACTATAGATAAATTATCTCTGACGTTATGTATAAAACAAATATGTGATATAAAATTACCTCATTCATTTTAAATTAAAAAACATTATAAACTCACAGGTATATTTTTGTTCTAGAGATCATTTGAGAAGTTTTGCCTAATCTTCATATTTTCTAAGGCTTTCATGTGAAAACCAGAGGCATTCTAAGCAGCCCAAAAAAAAGAAAATTTGAATTTTGTCATTCTTTATATTACACTTTATAATAAAATTATATTTTAGTAAAATTAATTAGTGAAAAGAGAAAAAATTATAAATAAAAGAAATGTAAAATAATTGCCATTCAAAAATCATGGGATATCAAAACAAAAAAGAGCATAAGCAAATGATTGAATTGAGTGGATCTTAATATTTAACTGTAGGACTAAAGATAATTTTTAAAAGTTCACTTAAAGCTGTTAGAGAATGAAGATTAAAACTTAATTAAGTTAAGGCTGAGACAATTGTAACAGTGTTAAAAGTATTTGTGAACCATACCAATGGTAACTCTTTCCATATGGTGACTTTTATTATGCAATTATAAGAATCCCTAAAGAGAATATAAAAATCCCACATTTTTCTTATAATCCTGACATTTTACTGCACACCATAACTGTAAGACCTGTTACGCCAAGCATTGTGTGTGCATCTGCTGGTGTCTACATAAGTGCAATGGATTTCTGAAGTTGTTCCATTTCTGGAAGAGAAGAAAGCCAACATACAAATTTTAGAATCTTTATCCAATAATTAGCATCCACTATTTTTTAAATAAAAAGTAGCAAAATTAATTCAATCTGGAAGACCTATGAGAATTAGCAAATTGATTTTATATAATATAATGTCTTCTTTCACACTTACACTTGGTTCAGTTTTGTAAATAAAAATTTTAGACTTATTTCTTAGTCTGAAATGGTTGAAAAATAAGATTTCAAAGACTTATGGTTTAAGCTGATTTTTTTACAACTTTGAGACCTTATAGCCTTAGAATCTTTTGTAAAAATGAAAATGGCATAAATTATGCTGAATACCTACACATATGTTTGTAAGAACTGTTATGATTATATATTAACATTTAAGAATGTTTCTATACATTTATACCAAATTTGCTAGTTTGGCCAAAGGATTTGGAGAGGTTTATAACTTGATATAAAAAAATAAAATTAAACTTGGAAATCCAGGGAAAATTTATGAATTTGTATAACATCCCTAAACAGTGAAAATGACATAACATAAAATAGTTGAAAAATTTTATGATAGGGCATCCCCAATTGAAATGTCTTCTGAAAATGACCAGATCTTAAAATTATAAGTAATTAAATAGCTAACATTTACTGAACTTTTCCATGTCCTGATTCTTGGTATTTATTGTAGAATTTAAGTATATAACACAATATATGATTGTAAATTTTTTTCAACTAAAAAGAGGGGATCATAAATGCTAGTTACAAGCTAGCAGGGTAGCGTAAATATTTTGGAATTAAAAAATATTAAAGTATCTAAATTATATTCCTTAACTCTAGTGATTTTTAAAAGGTAAAATGCATTAGATTTAAGTAGATATAAAATTTAATATACATCATTTCTTATAAAATTAATTGATCTAATTCTGTCATTTTAAATTGAAAATATTTAGATCTTGCATATCCCTAAAATATGAATGAATTTTCAGTGTTTTTGAACATGTTTCATTGCACCACTAATTTTCTTATCAAATGGAAGCCAGTATTATTTCTTTCCTTCTAACATAGTCTAAAATAAAATATTTTTCGGAAACACTCATGAACCACTTACTAATATGCTGCTGAATTTTCTATGATACATTTTTACTATATAGGCCAGAAACATGATTTACTTGCAACATACCTTTAGTCACTTTCTAAAATTACACTACAGAAATATTTATAAAGCTAATATTCTTTTTCTAAGAAATTCATATCCAATGGTAAATTTTACATGAAAGATAGTAAAGAGTATCAGAGTAGTACTACCTAATTTTTACTGGCATCAGTATAGTTTCTTGATCTTTGTTCTTCTAACGATAATATGGGATGGAATGATCAATTATCAGCCTTCATGTTACATATATTATGAAGAAGTGTTCTACCAGTGTAGAATGTAGGAAAAAAAAAAAAAAAACAGTGCTAAATTTTTTAGGCCTGTAACATGGAGCCACCATTTAACTTTCAAACCAATGAAACTTACTTTCTGAACATAGTGAACTACTTCTATAGTCTCTAAACGCATTTTAATCATTGAGGTAGAATTGATATTTCTGATTAGTCTTTCCTTCTTCCTATGCTCTAAATTCTATACCTAAATACTTATGGGTAAATTAATGAATTTCTTAGGAATATATAGAGAAGTTGAACAACTTGTTCCATGTCTTATGGAACTAGAACACAAGTTTCCCAACTTCTGGTCCAGTGAGAGAAATACTACAAATAACAGGCTGTGTTTTAACATGACTTAGATCTGTAATAAAATCCCTACCAAGTGATTGAATTTCCTCATTACACATTAAATGGATCTACTGTCAATGTTGAGATGAGCCATATTCTCAAAATGGAACACATATGCACGTGCACACACACATGAACACACATTAGTTAATTTTGATAACCAAACAAAAACTGGAAAAATTTTGTTAGTGTATTTTATTTATTGAACATAAAGATAAAGGCATAATGATACTTAATTCAAAATAAAAAGTAGGAATTATATATCTAATTTTAAAAGGAGAGAAAGTCATTGTCTATTTGAGAAGTTGAATCAAAAATAACCCCCCAATCAATAGGATTCAAACTCTCAAAAAAAATTATTTTCCTTTTTAGAAGGGCTGTCATACTCTCATTTAATCACAGATTTACAATGAACCTACTGCTGCTTGCAAGATAAATTATAGCCAAGATGCCTACTTCAAATTTGGAAGATTAAGATAAACAGAATTTTGCATTTGTTTTATTTTTATTGTTGTATTTAAATATAATTTAAGTAGAAAATGAAAGGATTTTTACATGTTCAGGTAACATTTACTAAATAGTGGCCAGTGTTTCTCTACAGGAATTCCATACAAATCTAAAACAGTATTTTCCAATGAAAAAATGTTCTGCTCACTAAAACTAAACATGTCTGCTTCTTCTTTTTCAAAGATAAATGTTCTCAAAAGTTACAAATTTTCACTGTATATACATAGCAGTGAAATAGAATAAAAAATATTGGTGTGTGACTTTGAGGTTATATAGTTAAGAGTGTATCAATTTTAAAATAAGAAATTTGAAGCCATGAAATGTTTTATGACTAAGTTTTAGAAGCTCAGTGATAGAAGGAACACTTGAAGATCATCTTTTCTAAACCTCCAATTGATGGTTGAATTCCTTTTAGTACATTTGTGTAATATGGTTAGTTTCCTAATGTTTAAAAGTAGCACCGGCACTTCGTTTTTACAAATGAAGATTCTCTAACATAAAAATAAGCTCATATGCCACCTGATTCACACACACAAAAGAAGGTGTTGATATTTGAAACAAAATCTAGTGCATTATCCATATGTGGACATATATGATTATTTTTATAATAAGACATTGTAGCTTTAATAATTTTAAATAAGTGACTTTAGGTGATGTGGAAGTTAGATGAGGTTTGTGTAACACCAACCAACATCAGTATTTTGGTAAGTTTTTAAAATCCATTTTATAATTAAAATTCATTGTGAAAATAACAGAAAAATAACTGATCTGGAAAATACTGCAATGATAATTCTCTACAGTGGTTTAAAACTGCATAAATGAGGATTATAAGAAGAAAACTTTTTTTCAGTGTCTTGGGCTTACAACTAAAAAGATGAATTTGATTATGAGCCTAATATATTCCTTTCTGACATTTTCCATATTATAAAATATTATGAAATAACATGAAAAGTTATGAAATATATAAATTTATAAAATTTTATAAATTTATTTTTATGAAGAAATATTTCATTATGTTAAATATGGTATGATCAAACCAAAAAAGTAATAAGTGAAAATGAACAAAATTGTTTAGCATGTGAAAAGTGAAAAGCAGAAGAAAATGAAGGGGTTGGATCTCTGCATATATGTCTACATGTCTTGCATTTAATGAAATATATTAAAAATGTATCAGAACATGCATAGTTTTTTTATTGAAAAGCTTTTCACATAAAAATATTTCATCTTGAACATTGATTTCTTTCCTTCCTAATTCATGACTAATCAAGGAAACTATCTGAACAAAATGCCTTCAGTTAAATAGAATTTACAATATTGCATATATACATTCAATCATGCACTTGTGCAACAAAAACCTCAAGTACAATAATGTTGCTTTTTTTGAGAAACTCACAGTACAGTGAAAGGGATCAACACAAACAACACATTGTCTTTTATGATTTTAAAAATGATATACAACATATTTTAATACTCTATGATAAAATAAATTTGACATGTTTATAGCTGAAATACACCTGTAGAAAAAGTTAGATTAATTTTATTAGATAAATGTGATGATTAGCAGCACTTATTCTTGATATCATGGCAGTATTTAATACATATACCTTGCGATATGTAATAAATATATCTTTTGTGGCATATATTTGAGAATCAACATCTCACTGATTTATGATTTAGAGCATATCTTACAGTTGGTACTTGCAGTATTTTTCCTTTCAGTTTATTAATATTCAAGAAAAGATATGTGATATGTTCTTTTTATTGAAATTAGAAAATTATCTAAATTATGGGCTTACTGTTTAAAATATTTTAAAATTTTGGTTAATTTAAATTTTATGTTATTTTTCTATTCACTCCTTTTTACTTCCTAAAATTGTTATTCTCCTGGCATTCCATCTTCTGCATCTGTTTTACAACTATTTTTCACTTTTTACTTTTCTTCAATAAAAATTGACAAATAGATGCTTTTAAAAAATAAGGCCCAAAAAAAAAAAATAAAAAAAAAAATAAAAAAAAAATAAGGCCAAAAAAAAAAAAAATAAGGCTAAGTCCCTTCAGAACCAGGAAGCTATTTAAAACTTCTTGATTTGAGATGGCATTTTCTTAGCTAAATATTGTCCCTGACTGCCAAATAAGTTTAAATATAAGAACATTACATAAACCTCATTTCTACATACATATACACACACATACACTCACACAGAGTAGTTTTCATAATTCACTATTTCTAGTAACTGAGCTCTTTGAGCCTCTGGACTTTTGTTTTTCAACTTTCTTATTTGAGTTTATAATCTTTTCATGTTTTCTTTATTCCTTAAGAATTTCAGATATGTGTTAAAAATACTGTAAAATTTTGCAACCCCTCTGTAATATTAATTTCATCATGTAGAGAAAAGTAGAGGTAGAATTTCTACTTATAATTCATGTTTAGATCAGGAGAATCTAGAATTATGCCTCAAAATACAAAATGCAAATTTTGTTAAAAATAATTCTCAGACAGCAGGAAAATTTACAAGTAGCAGAACTAAATTTAAAGCAACCAGCCAAATACAACAGTAGGACTAAACTTCAGCTTACCCTAGGGGGTTGGGATGTGTAAGAGGATTACAACAAAAAACATAACCTGAGAAAGATAGAGCCATTCTTTTACTGTAAATAAAGGGCCTCAGATAAAGAATCTCAAAATTGTAAAGCAGTCATCTAGTTATCTAGTCCTAACTACTTATTTTAAGAGAATAGACTGAGATAAAAAGGCAGATTCTTTTCCAAAATCAACAGCTACTGAGTGTTAAGAATCAGATCTCTTAAATCCTACTTCAAGGGTCGTTTTCATCTTTTTTTATTTTTTAATATTATATTTTGGTAGTTCATAACTATATATTTCAGTAAGCCATCAGACTCTGTCTCTACCTTTGTACTTTTAAAGTTAGTGACCAGAAAAAAAAAAAAATCACTACAAAATCTTCAAAATCAATAAAATACCCTTCATTTGAACTAACTGGGTAAAGTGGCAAGTAAGAATTAGTGTAATGATCACTTTAAACCTTCTAACAGCAATCAGTTTTACTGTTTTCAAATTCATGGAATGAACAAAGCCTAATTGCCAAAATGTTTCAGGCTATCATTTCTATCTGTAATCCCCATGAAAAGCGATATGTAAAGCAATTCAAATTATAACTGAGGAAGGTAAATATATCCCTTGCATTCTTGTTCCTCTGTTTTTTATTTTTTTAATTAAAAAAAAATTTTATTTTTATTAGTTGGAGGCTGATTGAGACAGATTGGGATGGGGAACACATGTAAATCCTGTGTTTTTTAAATAAAATAATTGTTATTTAAATGTATCATTTGATCAATTTCCATAACGCTTTTTTAATTAGTGGGATTTTAGTTAAAATTTTCTTTGACTTTATTTCACTTGGTGTCATTAAAACTTAAATAAAGTAGAAAGTAGTCTTCTGAACTAGTCTATAACTTTTATAGGAGTTGTAGTTAACAAAATAATTTACACTTAAAAGATAATATTTTCATCTAAAATACTTGAAAAAATGTTTTTAAAATGTTGCAAGTACCTTCATTGAGTTTATGTGTTTCTCTAGGCAAATCCAGTCATATCTGCTTTAGTAACAATGAAATATGCTAGCCTCTTATGATGTTGATTTAATATCATAATATCAAAAATAGTAGCAACACATTTTAGATGAAATCCAAAAAGTTGTGATACTTTCATAAATTTCACACAATATAGTCTGAACATCGATCATTGTTCAAAAGCAGAGTTATGAAATTTGGAAATGGTTATTGGAAGAAATAATAAAATAATTTTAAGTTTTTTCAATGATGTCATTTTCTTAAATGTGTCCTAATATTTAATTAAGCTAAATTGCCTTTAAAATACATTAGTTTATATATAAAAAAAGATTCATTAAATTCTTCCCACTTTTATATCAGTATTTTTATTTTTCTAGTTTAATTTTTCCATAAAGTTAGATGAATTCAAATGATTTATGATAGTTAATTTTTTTTTTTTGCTCTTCTATAAAAGTTCCATAGTGTTTAAAAGTACCTGTATATGTATGCAGGATTCTCCCTATAGAACCTTTAAAATTTTTATACTGCTTGGTATTTTCAATACTTAGTAATCAAATTGCTATTTTTTTCCTTTATTTTCTTCCGGGTACCCTATATCAGGCTTAAGAAAGCAGTTTCTTTAACATGCATAATACCATGCTAACAAAATTTGTTAACTTGAATTTCATTTTGAAATTGTGTATCCTGATACATGTTTTTGTTTGTTTCCTTAACTAGTGAAAAAGGCCATAGATTTTAAATCTAGAGGATTTAAATTGTTTCCAGGGAAAGACAACAGCAACAAGTTTTCTATCTGTGAGTGTACTCCTTTTTGTTTCTTTCTCTAGTGCAAGAGTGAAGTTTGTGGTTGTCTGTGTTGTTTGTGTGTTTTATAGAAACATTTGTGTATTTACCAAATTAACTGCATTAATATCTATATAACATGCATGGTTACTATATAATATTTTCTTATACTTAAATGCATATTGAGTTTTAGGTTAATGTGGTAAACTTTGGAGCTCAGATTGTTTCAAAATGTAAAAAACAAAAACTCTTTTGATCTAGCATGTTGATTACATTCTAGTTTTCTAATTCTAGTATGTGAGATTAAAAAATGAGTAAAAAACATTAAATTGATGATTTCTTGTAGGAATTTTTGTTTGAACATATCTACATTTCAACATAATTATTTTTGTAAGGGAAATTTTTTAATAGCAGTTTTTCATTTAAGGGAAAAATATATTTTAGTTTGAGTTAATTTATACAAATCCTTTAAGTCAAGGACTTTGTAAATGAATTAACTAATTGTTTTTTTTTTAGAAAAAATCTCATGAAATGAACTGAATTACATGTATTTATTTGTGCCCCAATACACAGTTTTGCTTACTATTCAGGGATTTATAGATCATCTGAAGTTCATCCATGACCCTCAGATTAAGAATCACTGAACGAAAATATTCATTGTTATATGAATATAAATGAACATACAATAAAACATTTAAGAGAGCTGTGCATTTTTCAATATTAATCAATAGCAGTTTGTAGATACATATAAATTTTGAAAGAAGTCATTTATGACACCATATCTGATGCCTTATTGATAATAAATAAGATTAATTCTTATAAATACATGTTATTCTTTTTCAGTGAATATATGTATTTTAGCATTATTTATTTTTATTCAATTCCACATGATGTGATAAAACGAGTTTGAAACTATTTCTTTAAAACAATCACTATATCAGAAAAAGGTTCTACCCCCATATTTGAGTTTTATTTAAAACAGTAAATGACACAATTGAGCAATTATAGCATTTATCAAAAGCAAACTTGGAGCTTGTTGGTATCAAATATTTTAAAGCGTTCTAATTTTAAAATAGGATTTTCACATTTTGTTAGATTTGCATATATGAAACCAAACATAGGAGATATAAGTAGGAAATCTTCAAATTGTGTTACCTGTTTGGAAAGCATTAGACAGTTCATTTCAAAGTATTTAGTCACATAATAATGGTTTATTGTTTATTTTATTTTGTTTATTTAGTTAGTTAATTGGAGGAAAATTGCCTTACAGTATTTACAATTTTGTGTTGGTTTCTGCCATACAACAGCAAAAATCTGTTATAATTATGCTGTTATATTTTTAGGATTAAAGGATATTTTCAAAACAGATATATTCATTTTTAAGAACAATAAATAATCTATAATATTTTCACTATAATTGATACATTTCAGAGAGAAAGAAATCTTTCTTATAGTAGAAAATATGAATAGAAAAATTTTGTTAGATGAAATTATTCTGACATATCAAGTTTTATCATGTCAACATGAAATAAATGTTTGCAAACTTAAATAATTCTGTTTACTACTTTTCCCCTAATATTTTGTGTGGCTAATGTATTTATTTTGGAAACTAAGGAGAATTATAAGTTATTGCTTTTTCCCTTTTCCTCATTTTAGCTAGACAAATGTTATTTTATATGCTTCATACTTCAAAATTTTCAATGTCCTGGGGAAATCAGGCTATTACTGAAGCATCAAAGATTTATCAAGGACTTAAGATGTATGTAGCTCTACATCACCAGCAATTATATTACAGTATATGTAAATGTATCATAATAACATGCTGTATACCTTAACATTAAATGAGGTTACATGTCAAATTTATTTAGTGGAAAAAAAAAAGATATATGTAGCTCTTTATACTTGGTACATTGCCCTAGTGGACATTCATATTATTTTCATTATCTTGTACAGTGGTTATGAGGGTGAATAAGAAAGGGGATTAAGACATGAGTGTGTCTAGGGAAACAAACAAACCCTAATTAAATATATATATATTTTTTCTTTTTTAACTAAAAAAAATTACTTTTAAATTGTCAGGAATACAATTATTGAGACAAAAATAAGAAAATTACTCATAAAGCAAAAGATGTTATTTGCTTCATAATTTTAAAATAAATTTTGCATCCATCCATTACAGCTTATGTAGGAGGTAAAATATACTCTTGAGTTTTCTTATTTTTCTTTTTGAATATAAATAATCCCATTTTCAACAGGACAAAATTATTTATGTCAATTCTTTGATAGTCACAAAGTAATAAACCAATATCATTTTAAATTTTATTTTTCTACAAATTTTTCCTCAAATGTTTAGTAACTATTAATAGTTTAAAATATATATTATCTATGATTGATCACAGAGAAGTTTATAATGCTTTAACTTTTATCATTATTATATCCTTGTTATCAAGTAAGCATTTGGGTCTTCATCTCTTTGAATCATTTATTTAAAACAGGGCCAAATTTTCAAGGAAGACAACTTTTATCTGACATTAAATGTTCACATGAAAAAAAAAAACAATAAAGCTTATATTGTTTGAAAAAAACAATTCTATCATAAGAATTTCCCCAAGTGAGCATAATTATAGAGGACATGAACTACACGCATTTTCAAAGTGTGTCTTCCCACAACAGCACCTTTAAATTTTAACTAAGAAATAAATTAATAAGAGATTCAGGAAACTGCAGCAATGTTCATGGGAAGCATTTCATTGTTTAAATGGCTAATTCAAATTATTTTTCCAACTTTGGTACCTGAAGTCTATATAGCCTATCTATATCTTATCATTTATCAAATATAATAGATTTTCAAATAAAGGAAAAATATTTTAATTTATAAAATAAAATATTTTTTTATATTTTTAAAATGTTGAATTGATTGAACTTAGTCTAGCCAACTTTTCTTCTCTAGCCAACTTTTCTTCTAAGTGTTGTACCTTTTTAAGGTGAAATTATAAAAAAACCATGAGCTTTCCAGAATGAATTTTTTTAATTACGTCATATTCTACAAGTCCATACTTTTCATACATTCTTTTTATACCTTCCTTTCACAATCTGTTTGAACTACTTCCCAATGGCAACACCATGCTAGACTAAGAACATAAAAGAGTGAATAAAAGGACAATCTCAGCTGGCAAGAATCCAACATTTCCTTGGGAAGTTAAATAAGAGGTAACTCTTTGCAGAATATAAAGTTATTATTAAATGACATTCTGACAACATCCATAATGTTGGAATTAAGAAAAAGATCCAAAGCATTCTGTTTTATAAGGTAGAATAAAAAATTTAAATCTAATATAAAAATCTGTATGCTGCCACCAGCTGGATGAGGTAATGTAGATATGACTTTTAGTCAGATGACTTTCAGAATCTACTTATTTTTTACTTTAGGTTATATACTATATAAAATTAGAAGGTTCAGAAAACTTGCTTATAATAATAGTATTTTATTCTGATATTGACTAATTTTATAGTTTTTTCAAGCTAAAACATACTATAATATAGTGCATAAAGATTCCTATAGTGTATTTTATAAATACATATATAATAAACATACTTCAATGTTTCATGAAATGACAATTCATCCAGTTTTTTAAATTCTGTAAATTCTGCTCTCCTCTCTCTTTTTTTCCCGCTTATATGTGGGGAAAGGGATTCATATTGTATTAGTAGTAGCAGTAGTAATGATAATAATAACAGTATTATTATCATTAAGATCAGAGCAAAAGGAATATTCCCATAGTCACGCTCTTTTCAAGAGACAAGGCCCTGTCCATGTAGTTAATTTTTAAAGAACGTGTATGTTCTTTTTACAAGTTATTATTCAAAGTGATAGAAGTAAAAGTGATACATATTTGTCCAGTTGTTTGAGTGGCATTATGTAATGAAAACAGGTGATTGAATGGATACTAACTTCACTTGAATGTCTTGGCATCACTAGCTATAGAAAATTATCTAGTATCTAAATATCAGAATGGCTTCTCAGGTGGTGCTAGTGGTAAAGAACTCACCTGTTAATGCAGGAGAGGTAATAAAGAGAGAGGTAGTATAAGAGAGAGGTAATATAAGAAATATGATATAAGAAATAAACCAGCATTTTTATGTTACTTGATTATTAAAAGGGGTTTCCCAGGTAGTGCTAGTGTAAAGGATCCACCTGTCAAGGCATGAGACATAAGAGACGTGGGTTCCATCCCTGGGTCAGGAGATCCCCTGGAGGAGGGCACGGCAACCCACTTCAGTATTCTTTTCTGTAGAATCCCATGGACAGAGGAGCCTGGCGGGAAGCGACTTAGCATGCATGCAAATATAAGAAGAAATAGATGATATACTTTTTTGTTTTTTTTTTAGTTTTAAATACTTTAACTAAAAAAACCTCAAATACATATATCATGCAGAAGCTCTCCTATTTTCTTCACATTTTAAATTGGGAACTTTTTCACCTATTGTAGATATCCAGAAACAGTAGTTTGAAAGATACTTTTCAAATAGATGAAAGTAATTTGACAATTAAATCTTAAGAACTGGGATTAATTAAGTGAACATGGTGAAAATTATAAATATGCTTTGCATTCTTCACTATCTGAGCCACTATGGAAGAAAAATAAAATATTTGGAAAAGTGTTTTGAATTTTAATTATTGATGCCATTTTGCTCTTCTGAACTTTCTGTATAGGATGGAGTACTCAAGAGTTAAGAGTAGAACTTCTTGAATCAGTCTGCCAAGGTTGAAACCTAAACCATGGCAGAAAGTAGAAGTAGTACTTTAGAAATATGTTTTAACCTCTCTATGTCTCAGTTTCCTCACCTGTCGGAAATGTATAATAATAGTAGCTACCCTTCAGATTCTTGCAAAAATTAAATGAGTTGATAGATGTAAAAGGTGTAGATTAGTTACTGACATATAGTAAGTACTATGTGAGTGTTAGCTGCTGTTAAAATTTATATTAAACTAGGCAATAATGATGATAAAATGGAAAATAAGATGTTTCTTTTTTATTTTCAAATATATTCATAGATCATTTCTATATTTACATATAATTTTTGTTGTAAATTTAATATACTAATATAAGAAGCCTATATCATGCCACTACTTTTTCTTATCTCTATTACATGCTAAAAAATCACATTTTAATAACATATACTATGATATTTTCAAAAGTCAGAGATAGGAAAGACAGTACTTTCCATAGAAAAAATATTCTACTCATTGTAAACAGTGTATAACACATTGTTTTTAATTAAACTACTAGGAAATATTCACAGAGAAATCATGAACCCCCATCTGAGTACTGTAGGATTATTAAAGTAATTATAGTTTTTTCTTTATCTTTATCAAGTGTATATTTGTAAATAAAACAAAAGCATATGAAACTATTAAAGAGCATGATAAGATAACTTAAAAATTAAATATAGAATTGTTCATGTTATATAAAAAGGATGGATTAGAAAATCTGGAAAGAAATGAGAGATTGTATTTTGCAAAAGGTGGGACTTGAGCTGAGTCCTGAACATTATATATAGAATTTTGATAGCTAAAGAGGAAGATAAGGAAAGCATGAAGACTTGGAGAAGGCACAACGCAAAGAAGGAGCATGACTAACCATTAAAATTGCAGAAGAATGAAGAATTTGTTGGTCTTGGGTTACGGATGTATCTTAATTTCAGAAGAATGAAGAATCTGTTGGACTTGGGTTATGGATGTATCTTGGTGGCTAGTGGGAAATATAATAGATATGCTTAGAAATCTAGAATTGTAGGATATTTGGACAGTAATGAAAGCTGTGTTTGAGAAAGTGTAATTCTCTTCTAGTACTCAAGATGAATTGGAAGAGAATGATAATAGAAAAAAAAAATCAAGGATTACATTAGATTTGAGCATGCACATTAAATGATTAGGAGATTTTTGGTAGGGACCTAGTAGGTCATTGAAGGATCAGGAAGGAGCTTGGCGAAAAAAAAAAAAAATGATACAACCTTAGGTTGGAAGTCCTTAGCAAAGAGAGAATTTTTCAAGTCATGAAGAAAATTCAGCATATTGAGAATCATGGATCAGTGCCTTTAAATTTGCCCTCTGTATATGATATAAGCTAAAGTAAGAGAGTGGCCAAAGAAAACGTAATAGCAAAAACCAGAGAGGTAAAAATAAATTAGCAAGTCAGCAGACCCAGAAAAGGGAGAAAAAAAAAATCACATGTATTGTATGAATTGGTGAATTTATAATTAAGCTGGGAGCAATAAGAATATATTTGAGGGTATTTGAGAAAGTGATTTTTGTAGAATAAAAGTGCAAACACAAGATTTCATATCTAGTTGAGAATATGACAGCTTTATCAGAGTTATGACTTTTGGCCCATCATCTGATATTTATCTTGCTATCTGATAAATCAATTTGAATAAGTTGACAATCCAAGCTAAATGATGCAGGGATCCAGTGTTTTTAAACATTGACTCTTCATTAGATCCCCTGGAAGATTGTTTAAAAAAACAAGGAAGAAAACAACAACAAAACAAACTGGTTCACAGTATCTACCCAGAGTAATTGCATTAGAATATCTAGACAGAAAAGTAAGCATCTGTTCTTTGCAAAAAGAAAAAAAAAAATCTATAGGTGATTCCATTGACAGTGTAGGACAAGAACCATGGCAAAGTTTAGATTTTTTTCATCTCCAGAGTCTCTACTCAGGTCCTTTCTTTTCTTTAAAAAGCAGATAAATTGATGAAGAGCAGAATAGTTATTCTCCAATTTGTTTTAAGATTGAATTCGTGAAACAGTGTCACTCAGATATTTCAGACTTCATCTGGTTTAATAATCTTTCCATAAAAAAAGATTTCCTAGGGAATTATTTATTTACTGTCATCACATTCACTGAAAACATGAACACATAATTTATCAATAGGGTGTTCTGAAGAAACTGCTGAAAGTGTACAGTGACTAACTAAAACATAGCCATGGGACTTGTTAAAGGGTAAAGCCCTTAATTTGATTTTCAGCGTTATAGCATAATTCAATGACATGCTTGATAATTTGCACCACAGTTTTATTTTCACATTGGTAGAATAAATTCCTTGTTATATACCAGTTAAAAAGTGCCATTATCCTTAAACTTTTTCCATAAAGTCTTATTTTTATGTTGAAGTATCTGATGACACTGCTGTAACTGGTAGTGACTTCTCTGCTGCCAATAATTAATGGAAGCTCTGGCAATGATACCTAGGGAGTGCATTACCATAGATTTCACAATTTGATAGTCATTAAAAATAAAGTGTTAACAATTAATGTGTTAATATTCAAACTGGTATGTGAATGAATAGAAACATGAAAGTTATGTTTTATATATTCAGAAATTAAAGTGTTTTTGCTCTCATTATTGGTTTATAGTCATATTTAACTTTCTATGTATAAATTATAGTGATTAGAATAATAAAATACAAGAATATATTTTATGTACAATTTGAAATGAATATCACTCTTGATTTCCTAATCATACATGTTTTGCTTCTTTTTTTTCTTGTTTTCCTATTGTTTCAGTAAATGAGGGAGGTATTAAGACAGCTTCCAATTTATGCCCAGATCCAGGAGAACCAGAAAATGGGAAGAGAGTTGGATCAGATTTTAGGTACGATTTTAAATTGTCTATTTCATTATTAACTTTGTTAAAGATTATTTTCACTTAAATTTCAAATATAATAATATGAAGATGAAGACATGGTGACTTAAAAGTGTGGCAGCTAGATTTCACTGATGTGTTGTGATTAATAATATTTTATTATTTTAAAATGACTAATTAAATAACATCAAATTTACTAGGGAACTTTTTGGAGTTTAAATGATTAATTTATTGTCATGTGCTATGTGGGAGAACTGGGTTGGATCCCTGGGTTGGGAAGATTCCCTGGAGGAGGGCATGGCAACCCACTCCAGTGTTCTTGCCTGGAGAGTCATCATGGACAGAGGAGCCTGGCGGGCTGCACTCCATGGGGTCATAAGCAGTTGGACATGACTGAGCAACGAAGCACAGCACAGGACAGTAAGTGGAAAATCATGAGAGTCAATTTGAAATACATGAGTTGGAATTCATATTCTAATGTTTATTAATTGTCTGATCTTGGGTAAGTTTTTCAATCCTGTCTGCCAGAATTTCCTCTTCTGTAACATGTAAATCAAATGTATTACATAGAATGCTGTTTCAAATGAGATACTGCGTGTGAAACCTTCCTGCAAATGCTCTATAAACATTTTATTTAGAAGAAAATTTAACTTGAATAAGTTTTATCTCCATCTTAAATTTAGTATTTATTTTAAAAATTGAAATTAAGTTTACTTACAGCATAGAAAATATAAGACTAGGCTTCCCAGGTGGTGGTGCTGGTGGTAAAGAATCTGCCCGCCAATGCAGAAAAAATAAAGATGTGTGTTCCATCCCTGGTTCGGAAAGATCTCCTGGAGGAGGGCACAGTAAGCCACGCCAGTATTCTTCCGTGGAGAGTCCCATGGACAGAAGAGACTGGTGGGCTACAGGTCATGGGGTTGCAGAGGGTCAGACACGACTGAAGCGATTTAGCACACACAGCACTCATGGTTGAATGTGTCAAAGGAATAGTGCACTCAATATTATGGTAACTATTAATTTACACCATGACACAATATTGTTTAAAAATATTTAATTTTCAGTAGTCCTCTGAATGTAACATTTTACAAATAAAAGATACAAAATCCTATAAAATGCTAAGTGATAATTTAGTTCACACATACTATTTTCACAAAATATTCATGATATATTAAATTTTAAAATGATAATGGTTATAGTTTCACATACCATACATTTACATTCTTTACTTCTTTATGCTGTTTGTATAAAGGACAAATGATATGCTGAAGAAATTCCCCGCGACTAAAAAGGTAGTTCTTATGATAAAAACCTATGAATATTTTGTCTCCATGGATCATTTGACTTAGAGTTATATTTCGATATTCTTGGAGGGGGAAAACAATATTAGTTCAATATGAGTAGAATTGTAATTTTCTAAAAAATTTGCAGAACTTTCTTTAACTAGCCTGATAATTAATATGGATAATATTGTTTGAAAAATCACATTAAAAAGAAATTCAAAAGACCTGGAATCTGGTCAGAGTTAGAGCTTAATAAACTAAGTGAGTATATTAAAAATCAACTAAATCTCAACCTCAGTAGTTAAAAGTGATATTTTATAGACTGCAACGTGTCATCAATTTACCTTGTATTTGTACATGTATTCTTTATTTAATAAGAACCCTATAATAATAAAACCTATAATAAAAAACCTGTTTGTTATTTTATTCCCACTTTGGCTCAGATGGTAAAATATCTGCCTGCAATGCAGGAGACCCAGGTTCAATCCCTGGGTCGGAAAGATCCCTTGAAAAAGGGAATGGCTACCCACTCCAGTATTCTTGCCTGGAGAATTCCATGGAAAGAAGAGCCTAGAGTGTTATAGTCCATGGGGTCAAAAAGAGTCAGACACAACTGAGCAACTAACACTTTTATTTTCACTTACAAATAATAAAACTAAAAGTCTGCTTATCCAGCTAATAATTTTATGGAACTGGAATTTGAACTCATTACTTCCTGATTGTATATCCTGACCCTTTAATCACTGTGTTATATTATGCTTTGAAACCAAACAAACTTCATTCAGATCCCGTTCTTACAATCAACCATCAATATATTGTCTTCTCTGAGGATGTTTTCCTCAGATCTAAAAACAATAATACCTGTTTCATAGGATTGAGGGGACGATTGCATGAGATAATGTAAATATGGTAAAACTTAAGATTAATAAGCATTCAATTCTAGCTGCTATTATAGTATGAAAAGATAAATTGAAATAATTATTATTGATGTTAGTATCTATTTGGTCTCACTTTTTACAAAAATATGGGGTTTATTAGAAATAGGCTTATTACTATTAGTAATAGTAATATAGTGTGTTAAATTACCTTTTAGTAAATTTCAAATCATCAGATTATCTTACAGTCATGTTTTAGGCACCCTGATAGATGTTAAGAATCAAGGAGCTTACAATCAGGCTAAGATATACTCTTATAATTAAATAATATTTAAAAATGCTATGGAGGCAGAACAGTTATGGTACTTTTGGCAACTAGATGAGGTTCACAGAGGCAAATGTTGAGCTACGTGATAAAGTGTGATTAGAATCTGTTATGTAGAGAAATGAAGTCCAGAGACCATTTATATATTTATACATTCATTATTTACTTGTTTTGCTTGCCTGTTATGTGCCTGGCTTTGAACTAGGAACAAATAACACACATAACACAGACACAGTACATGCCCCACATAGTACTTCAAATTTAATGGTGAAAAAAGACTATAATTAAATGAATCTCATTTTTTTCAAAAAAAGAAAAGTACTGTGAAGTCAAAACTTGAGGATAAAATTGTCAGGATAGGAACCTACCTGATGTAAGAAGGTCCCATTTTCATTGATACCAGAAGAATTTTATGCCTCTATTCTTCAGAAAAGGAAGAGCCTCACACTGATAAAGAGCTTGATGAGCTATTTCAGGAAGATGAAGAAGATCAGAGAGTCTAAATTATAGAATGTAAATTGGAGAAAAACACAGAATGCAATAGAAAAGTGGTAGAATGAAGTTAAGGAGATGTGGGGGGCTTCCCTGGTAGCTCAGACGGTAAAGTGTCTGCCTGCAATGTGGGAGATCTGGGTTCAATCCCTGGGTTGGGAAGATCCCCTGGAGAAGGAAATGGCAGCCCATTCCAGTACTCTTGCCTGGAAAATTCCATGGATGGAGGAGCCTGGTAGGCTACAGTCCATGAAATTGCAAAGAGTTGGACACGACTGAGCAACTTCACTGGTTCACTGGAGAAACCAGTCTCTTCTGCAGAGAAAGCAAATTGACAGCCATTCTACCTAATCTCGTGTGAAGATATGTTTCATATTAAACACACAGTGTTTTTTGAAATAATGAGAGTCAACATTTGAAAATCAGGAGATTTTACACACACACACACACACACACACACACTGATACAATCACTCACACATTTTTGTATTCCGTTTATAGATTTGGCAGCTAAAATCAATGTGCCTTTGCTGCAACATCTACTGGAAACTATTAATATGTGTTCCCCTTAGGCAGAACAAGCTCTCTGGTTCACAATGGTCACACCTAGGCTTCTTCACTCATTCAGCTTTCTTCTTCTTGTCGTTCTGTCGCTAAGTTGTGTCTGATTTGTTGCAACCTTATGGATTGTAGCATATCAGACTCCTGGTTACGTTACCTATCTATTAGGGAAGGCTATAAAGAGTTGTGAGAGAAGGAACAGATTCAATTTGTGATTTCAGTACATTATGCTTTATACTTTAGATAAATAGATTGAAGGAAACAGAGGTTTTTGTTAGAAGGGCCCTGAAGTAGTCTAGATTTAAGATGGAAGAGACTTGGACCGTGGTGATGGCAGTGAACTAGAATCTGTGACCTAGTCCAAAAATCTATGCTGTTTCATGGTGTGATGAAATTTAAGAAGCTATTTTATCATTCTCATGAGTGGCAAGAGAAATAAGTGTAAATTAAGCAAGAGAAAGAAGTCCTTAAAAGGGGGTCGAGAATGTTGAACAAAATTGAAAAATTGAAAATGATGAGGACAGAAGACTCTTAAGTTCGACAACATGAAGGTTGTTGAGAAGAGTGATTTCATTGGAGTGACAGAGGTTCAGACAAATTGAAATAATCTAAAGAGTAAATAGACAGTTCAGACAGGTAATAGCTTTGGAACATCAAATTCTGTAAAGCAGAAGAATAATGGGTCAGTTCTGTAGTCATTAGGAAGTCAAAAGAAATTTCCTTTTTAGAGACACAAGAAACCAGAGCATATTTATTGGTTGATATAAATAATCCTGTAGAGAGGAAAATACTGATGATAGGAAAAAGATAAGTAAAAGAACATAACTCTTTTGGAGAAAATAAACACAGTTCCAAGGATGGGTCAAGGTTTTGTGATGGGAAAATGAGAGAGCTCCTGTTTAGTAATTTTACTTTGGTAATGATGCATCAAGCAAGACCCTATATATATATCACACACACACACACACACACACACACACACACACACACACACACACACACACACACACACACACACACACATTCCCATCTCACAGGAGATGGGAATGTATAGCAGAGGAACTTTGAGAGAAAAACTGGAAATAGTAATCACCAATAGTGGGAGATCAAGTTTTATATAGAAACATTTCCTTGCTAAGTAATTTTGAGTGTCCTATTGAGATTGATAATAACGAATATGCCTTGTTATATGATTTCTATTTAGAATTCCTAAGTTTCCCAGGTATAAGCATGAAAAGGATGGTGCAAAGGCATGATAAAGATCAGTACATTCAGGAAATTGCTAGTGATTCTTCTAGGCATAACTAATAAAAACATGGATCTGGAAAAAAGAAAATATCAAGCAGAGATATGAGTTGGGGGCTCTTTACAAGAGGAGTGGATTAGATTGTCTTTCAACTTCATCTACAAACAGGACCAATTCAGAAATAGTGGATACAAGATTTTTAGATTAACCTTTTTCAGAAGGAAAAGAATAAGTTTTCTGTGTTTAAAAAGTATGAAACAATGGTCATTCGTATATAAAAGGTATGAGAAGCACCCCAAAGAATAAGAAAAGGGAAAGTCCATAGGGGAATAAAAATCACTGTCAAAAGATACACTGTATCAGCCCATTATGAAGTGATACACTTTGGCCAGCTCTTAAATTAACTCTCTTTTACCAGGCCCCTGTGATCTCAAAGGAAAATTAGCCTCTGTGAGGCAGATACACAATGAATCACAAACTCCACATATAGAAGCAAGACTGGTTTATTTAATTGAAGGACCAGCCTCTGCCCCATGTAAATATAAAACAGCTTTTGTTATTGGCTTCATATCTGTTAAGAATGTGTTTTTGCTCTATTATTTATACATTAAAAACACTACCAAGAAAATTTCTGAAGATTTGCCAATCACCATTGCTAAACTAATGGCAGCCCCTGAATGTATTGGCATGGGATCTAGGGAGAACAATTCCTATATTATTTTCAAGTGGAATATTATTTTCTTTGTAATGCACAAAACATATTTAGGAGGTAGAGTGGCTTCTAATTTTTTTTTTTAATTGGAAACACTATTTCCTAGCAAATCAGATGTAAAGCTTGGTAGTAATTACAAGCTGCCAGGTACATGGTAGGAGTGAGGGGAAGACAGGAAAGTAGGAACAGTTAATTACAGCACCAATCACCATGGGTTTTTTTCAAGGGGATGTTTAAATTTTTAGTTCAGTTCAGTCACTTAGTTGTGTTCGACTCTTTGTGACCCCATGAACTGCAGCACACCAGGCCTCCCTGTTCATCACCAACTCCCGGAACCGACCCAAACTCATGTACATTGAGTCAGTGATGCCATCCAACCATCTCATTCCTGTTCCCTTCTCCTACTGCCCTCAATCTTTCCCAGCATCAGGGTCGTTTCAATTAGTCAACTCTTCACATCAGGTGGCCAATGTATTGGGGTTTCATCTTCAACATCAGTCCTTTCAGTGAACACCCAGGACTGATCTCCTTTAGGATGGACTGGTTGGATCTCCTTGCAGTCCAAGGGACTCTCAAGAGTCTTCTCCAACACCACAGTTCAAAAGAATCAATTTGTCCGCACTCACCTTTATAGTACAACTCTCGCATCCATACATGACTACTGGAAAAAACATAGCCTTGACTAGTCAGATCGTTGTTGCCAAAGTAATGTCTCTGCTTTTTAATATGCTGTCTGGGTTGGTCATAACTTTCCTTCCAAAGAGTAAGCATCTTTTAATTTCATGGCTACAATCACCATCTGCGGTGATTATGGAGCCGCCCCCCAAAAAAGTCAGTCACTGTTTCCACTGTTTCTCCATATATTTGCCATGAAGTGATGGGACTGGAGGCCATGATCTTGATTTTCTGAATGTTGAGTTTTAAACTAACCTTTTCACTCTCCTCTTTCACTTTCATCGAGAGGCTCTTAAGTTGTTCTTCACTTTCTGCCATAAGGGTGGTGTCATCTGCATATCTGAGGTTACTGATATTTCTCCCGGCAATCTTGATTTCAGCTTGTGCTTCATCCAGACCAGCATTTCTCATAATGTACTCTGCATGTAAGTTAAATAAGCAGCTGACAATACACAGCCTAGACGTACTCCTTTCCCTATTTGTAACCAGTCAGTTGTTCCGTGTCCAGTTCTAACTGTTGCTTCCTGACCTGCATACAGGTTTCTCCAGAGGCAGGTCAGGTGGTCTGGTATTCCCATCTCTTTCAGAATTTTCCACAGTTTGTGATGATGTATACAGTGAAAGACTGGCATAGTCAATAAAGCAGAAATAGATGTTTTTTGAAGCTCTCTTGCTTTTTTGATATCCAACGGATGTTGGCAATATGATTTCTGGTTCCTGTGCCTTTTCTCAAATCAGCTTGAACATCTGGAAGTTCATGCTTCATGTTCTGTTGAAGCCTGGCTTGGAGAATTTTGAGCATTACTTTGCTAGGGTGAGAGATGAGTGCAATTGTGCTCATTGTTCAAAGAATATTTGAACATCCATTGGCACTGCCTTTCTTTGAGATTGAAGCCTCTTATCCTTAAATATATAGATTTAAAGGACTAGATCTGATAGACAGAGTGCCCAATGAACTATGGATGGAGATTCATGATACTGTACAGGAGACAGGGGTCAAGACCATCCCAAGAAAAATAAATGCAAAAAAACAAAATGGCTGTCTGAAGAGGCCTTACAAATAGCTTTGAAAAGAAGAGAAGGGAAAAGCAAAGGAGAAAAGGAAGAATATACCCATTTGAATACAGAGTTCCAAAGAATAGCAAGGAGAATAAGAAAGCCTTCCTCAGTGATCAGTGCAAAGAAATAGAGGAAAAAAAAAAAACAAAAACAGAATGGGAAAGACTAAAATCTCTTCAAGAAAATTAGAGATAGCACGGGGATATTTCAGGCAAAGATGAGCACATAAAGGACAGAAATGGTAGGGACCTAACAGAGGCAGAAGATATTGAGAAGAGGTGGTAAGAATACGCAGAAGAACTATACAAAAAAGATCTTCATGACCCAGAT
Organism: Cervus elaphus; assembly: GCF_910594005.1. NCBI lineage: Eukaryota > Metazoa > Chordata > Mammalia > Artiodactyla > Cervidae > Cervus > Cervus elaphus. The sequence continues at coordinate 53,599,368 of NC_057835.1, forward strand.
AATCACAATGGTGTGATTACTCACCTAGAACCAGACATCCTGGAATGTGAAGTCAAGTGGGCCTTAGTAATCATCACTATAAACAAGGCTAGTGGAGGTGACAGAATGCCAATTGAGCTATTTCAAATCCTAAATGATAATGCTGTGAAAGTTCTGCACTCAATATGCCAGAAAATTTGGAAAACTCAGCAGTGGCCATAGGACTGGAAAAAGGACAGTTTTCATTCCAATCCCAAAGAAAGGCAATCCCAAAGAATGTTCAAAGTTCCACACAAATGCACTCATCTCACATGTTAGTAAAGTAGTGCTCAAAATTCTCAAAGCCAGGCTTCAACCATATGTGAACTGTGAACTTCCAGATGTGCAAGCTGGGTTTAGAAAAGGCAGAGGAACCAGAAATCAAATTGCCAACATCCATTGAATCATCAAAAGAGCAAGAGAGCTCCAGAAAAAAACGTCTATTTCTGCTTTATTGACTATGCCAAAACCTTTGACTGTGTGGATCATTATAAACTGTGGAAAATTCTGAAAGAGATGGGAATACCAGACCACTTGACTTGTCTCCTGAGAAACCTTTCTGCAGGTCAGGAAGCAACAGTTAGAACTGGACATGGAACAACAGACTGGCTCCAAATCCGAAAGCAGTACATCAAGGATGTATATTGTTAGCTGCTTATTTAACTTATATGCAGAGTACATCATGAGAAACGCTGGTCTAGATGAAGCACAAGCTGGACTCAAGATTGCCAGGATAAATATCAATAACCTCAGATATGCAGACACCACCTTTATGGCAGAAAGTGAAGAACAACTTAAGAGCCTCTTGATGAAAGTGAAAGAGGAGAGTGAAAAAGTTAGCTTAAAGCTCAACATTCAGAAAACAAAGATCATGGCCTCCAGTCCCATCACTTCATGGCAAATAAATGGGGAAACAGTGGGAACAGTGGCTGACTTTATTTTTTGGGGGTCCAAAATCACTGCAGATGTTGATAGCAGCCATGAAATTAAATGACGCTTACTCCTTGGAAGGAAAGTTATGAGCAGCCTAGAGAGCATATTAAAAAGCAGAGACATTACTTTGCCAACAAAGGTCCGTCTAGTCAAGGCTATGGTTTTTCCAGTAGTCATGTATGCATGTGAGAGTTGGACTATAAAGAAAGCTGAGCACTGAAGAATTGATGCTTTTGAACTGTGTCATTGGAGAAGACTCTTGAGAGTCCCTTGGACTGCAAGGAGATCCAACCAGTCCCTTCTAAAGGAAATCAGTCCTGAATATTCAATGGAAGGACTGATGTTGAAGCTGAAACTCCAATACTTTGGCCACATGATGTGAAGAACTGACTCATTTGAAACGACTGATGCTGGGAAAAATTGACGGTGGGAGGATACGGGGACCACAGAGGATGAGATGTTTGGATGGCATCATAGACTCAGTAGACCTGAGTAAACCCCAGGAGTTGGTGATAGACAAGGAAGCCTAGCGTGCTACAGTTCATGGGGTCATAAAGAGTCAGATAAAACTGAGCAACTGAAATGAACTGAACTGAACTGAATATTAAAACAGTAACATAATGAGGAAAAGCTGACTCTCATGATGCAATCTGTCCAACTTTTGAATTTGGACCCATCTTCACCCCCTGTTCTAGCATGAGATTTCTAAATATGTTCATTTATATATCTAATTGCAAAGAGATCACTAATAGAAATTTACAAAGGTGTTATGTTGCTGCTGCTGCTGCTGCTAAGTCACTTCAGTTGTGTCGGACTCTGTGCGACCCCTTAGGCAGCAGCCCACCAGGCTCCACCATCCCTGGGATTCTCCAGGCAAGAACACTGGAGTGGGTTGCCATTTCCCTTTCCAATGCCTAAAAGTGAAAAGTGAAAGTGAAGTCGCTCGTCGTGTCTGACTCTTCACGATCCTGTGGACTGCAGCCTACTAGGCTCCTCTGTCCATGGGATTTTCCAGGCAAGAGTACTGGAGTGGGTTGCCATTACCTTCTCCGACAAAGTTGTTAAATGTCCTCCCATAAAAATCTTTTAAAGAATAGCTACCTATGTGACACTACCTTATCATACAACTATTTCCTAAGGTTTTTTAGTCTGGCTTTTTGCATCATCTCTTTAATTACTAATGACTTATCCATCCCAAATTAAATTAATTTTTGCAGTCCTCATTTTCCTTGACCCTACTGTCATCATTGTAATATCTTTATTACATGTTTCTTGGTTATTTACATGACCAAGGAATACCTTAGTTTCCCCAAATCTACTCTCTGGCTATCCATTTTTCATTCTTTTCTTGTGGAATTCGTTTTCTCCTCGCATTCCCTAAAAATAAACCTTCCTCCATGTTCCAGTTTCAAAACTCCCATCTTCTACTGTATATTAAGCTTTAAGAATAGCATTACTTCTGATCTGGTTTCCTCGGTGTGTATGCCCAGAAGTGGTATTGCTGGGTCATATGGCAGTTCTATTTCCAGTTTTTTAAGAAATCTGAAAGATTCAATATTCATGACTTTCTGTGTTTCTCCTAGGTCTTTGTTATTTTCACTCACCTGACATATGGATATTTACTTTTTTAACTTAAAAAAAAATTGAGCTAATCTTTCTCCACAACACATATACATCATTCCAAATGAGAGAACATGGAATTTGGAATTAGATGAATCTTAATTTTAGATACTGTCACTCTTATTTGATTTAGAGAAGCTCATTATTGTCCCCAAAGTTCTGTTTCTTCAATAAAAATAGAAAGAGTAACACCAAATTGTTCTGTTTTAGTGTAGGACTAGATTATCTGTCATAAAATTGCATATTTAAGTACCCAAAATTAAGTAAGGCTCAATAAATGTTTGGTTATTCATCATTTCTTTCTCTTTTTGATTTTCCTATGATTTTCCCAGTAAATACAGATTTAAAAATCTTTACTCTCTAAATACAACAATTTATTAATTCTGCTTCTTCAATCTTATTAATTGATTATTTTCAACTCATATTGCCTCCTTCTTACTTTATACACTTAAAAATTCTAACCATTGCAATACCAATGGTTACCTCCTCTGTTGGAGGTATATTACACTTGTCTTTCAGGTAAAGATTCTTATTTTATAACTCCTCATACATTACTCCTGCATCAAAAATGTGTTATCTCCCAAAGTTCACTGAACTAAGAAATTATATCAGTTATTACACACAGACATATAACATATGCACATGCATGCTCAATCACTTCAGTTCAGTTCAGTTCAGTCACTCATTCATGTCCTACTCTTTGTGACCCCATGAACCACAGCATGCCAGGCCTCCCTGTCCATCACCAGCTTTTGGAGTCTACCCAAATTCATGTCCATTGAATCGTTGATGCCTTGCAACCATTTCATTCTCTGTCGTCTCATTCTCCTGCCCTCAATCTTTCCCAGCATCAGGGTCTTTTCAAATGAGTCAGCTCTTCGCATCAGGTGACCAAATTATTGGAGTTTCAGCCTCACCATCAGTCCTTCCAATGAACACCCAGGACTGGTCTCCTTTAGGATGGACTGATTGGATCTCCTTGTAGTCCAAGGGACTCTCAAGAGTCTTTTCCAACACCACAGTTCAAAAGCATCAGTTCTTCAGCACTCAGCTTTCTTTATAGACCAACTCTTACATCCATACATAACTATTGGAAAAACCATAGCCTGACTAGACGGACCTTTGTTGACAAAGTAATGTCTCTGCTTTTTAATATGCTGTCTAGTTTGGTCATTACTTTCCTTCTAAGGAGTAAGCATCTTTTAATTTCATGGCTGCTATCAATATCTTCAGTGATTTTGGAGCCCAAAAGAATAAAGTCAGCCACTGTTTCCACTGTTTCCACATCTATTTGCCATAAAGTGATGGGACTGGATGCCATGATCTTAATTTTCTGAATGTTGAGCTTTAAGCTGACTTTTTCACTCTCCTCTTTCACTTTCATCAAGAGACTCTTTAGTGGTGTCCAACTTTTTGTGACCCTATGGACTGTAGCCTGTCAGGCTCCTCTGTCCATGGGATTCTCCAAGCAAGAATATTGGAGTGGGTTGTTATGCCCTCCTCCAGAGGATCTTCCTGACTCAAGTATCAAACCCCTGTCTCCCATGACTCCTGCATTGCAGGCGGATTCCTTATCCACTGAGCCACTGGGGAACCCTGACGTATAGCATACATTAACTTAAAAGTACTTTCACAACCATTGTGTTGTTACCTATTATAACATTGTACGTGCCAATATTTGTTTTGCTCATGAGTATACCTGTATGCCAGAAGTTTGCACGCTTAGCAGTAATAAAGGCATGCCTTGAACCCAGAGCTTATGGCTTGCAATTTGGTGTTCTTCCTGCATCACTTATATATCTGCATTCTTGCATTTAAATTTCTCCTTCACACAGTCCAAATCTAACTTTCTGACATTATATTTCCATTTCTACTGTATTGTGTTACAGCATGCTAAACGTGCCTCTTCAGAAAATATATCAGTTTAGTTGTGTGATGTGTACTTTAAAAAGAAACATTAAAAAATACAGACTACTGTTCCCTGAAATTAACTGTTTGCTTAAGGCAACCGATTCTTCCAAATGTCTCTATACTTTATCAGGTCAGTAATATAGCACATGCTCTTCTCTCTTCCTAGAATATGTTTGCCTATGAGAATTCTATCCACTCTTCAAATGGACTTTCATCTTCCTGGGTTTCCCATAACTTGTGTCTATATTCTCTTGTTCATATGGTTTAAATGATATTCACTTGTGTGCTTCTCTTACCACAATACTGGACTTTATTTTGCTTATTGAAAACATATATCATCTTCTTGTATTTTTCATCACCAATCCAACAGCAGTTTAGATACTTAAGAAAAGCTTGATGAGTTGAATTTGGGTAAATCTGTATTGTAGCCTTCTCTGATGTTATGTTTTAAGACCAGTGCAGTTAAGAATTATAATACTATTGTCCCTATTGAAAGTTGTTTCTCATCTCTTTGAGAAAGTTCCTTAAAAAGACATCTTACCTAGGCATGAAAATAAAGAGCAATACAAGCATATATACTCTATTGTGTGGGGCTCAGACTGCACAGGGCAATATCATGATGTCAAAACCCTCTAATTTTTTTTTTTTAAAACACTCTAATTTTAAAAAATCTTTTAAGTGGTATAAATATATAGAAGAAATAGTAAGAATAGATTTTTGAAAGTTACTTCAAGTATGTTATCTAAGCTGATAGGACATTTAGGAAATAACAAAATTTTTGACATGGGAAGGCAATCTTAAAACAGATAACAAACCTTAGTCTATATACTGTGCAAACTTTCTGAGTGTATAATTTTATATATTTTGTTAGCTTTATCCTCATAGTTTCGTCATTACTTGAGGGGAAAAATGGAAAAACAAGCTGTTATTGCAATGTTATACTAAAAATGTTGAAAAGAGAAGGTGATATAAGACATGGTTTAAGACTACACCTCATTTAAATCATGGTAATCTTTTGTTGAAAAAAAGTTTAATATATACATAGTTAGAAATATATTAAAACATTACATTTATAGTATAATTTTCTATATCATTCTTAGTATGTTAGTTTTGAGTATTATGCTGATTGTCTTGTGATGGGAAGACGACCGCTATTACTCTTGTTCTAGGTATCAATCCTTCTTTTAAAGAAGGAAGAAGGAAAACTGGCAAAGATTTTTCTCTTTTTGAGTTCTTGTATTTTTGTTGAGCATGAGACGTCTTGACCAGCCATTTCACTGGCCAAAAATGGTTGTCCTACACACCTTTGATGGAGAAGGAAATGGTAACCCACTCCAATATTCTTGCCTGGAGAATCCCATGGACAGAGGAGCCTGGCTGACTATAGACCACAGGCTCACAAGAGTTGGACAAAACTTAGTGACTAAACCACCAACCACCACACACCTTTGAAACAGCCAGTAGCTTAGCAAAATGAAATCAGCATAATAGGTTTAAATTAAGTATGAGACTTCCTGGGGGTGTCATGGAAATCTAGAAAATATACCTATATCCTAAATAAGGTATGGTTCTGTTTGAGGGGTAAGGAATAATTGTTGAAAGGGAACAGATAAAATCTGCCAGATATACAGGGTATAGAAATGCTTTCTATAACTAAATCTCAGTTTTTTTCTTTAATTTCATATATCATCAATCCTTTATCCCTCATCTCACTCCCACTTCAACTTTCCACTTATACACACACACACACACATATACACAGACTGTAGTCATAGTTGTTACTTGTTCTCAAACTTTTGTGGTTCCCAAAATCTATCATGACTGTAACCCCTCGGAGTTTTCTATCGTGCATTCCTTACCTAGAAATGGCTTTCCTATTTATTGTTTGGCTATAACTGCTCAGTTTTCAGTACTAAGCTAAGGTTTCAACCCCCAAACAAGCCTTGATTATGTGCCTCTCTTTCTTCTTTCATAGCAGTCTCCACCCTTATGATATGGTAGCACATTTTATTTTATTTTTCCTATTTGTCTCCCCTATATGTCAATGAACTCTGAGAGGAGAGTCTTATATCTTCTTTTGGTATTGTGTTCTCTTTGTCAGTACCTAACATATCCCAAAGGGTACAATAATCATAGTCAGCAAGTTTTCTATTTTGTTGGTTCTGTATAGTATTTGAAGAAAAAGGAAATCCTTTTAAATATAAATGGTTTAAGCAAGCAGATACTCACCTATTCATGATCAAGCTTTTGGCCTTGATTATCTATAAGACATTTGAGGTTGTCTCTCCTACATAAGCAGTGAATGTATATTGAATAATTTAATTAATGAAAATTCTTTGCAAGTGTAGATGCTTCTGTCTTGGATTACTAAATAGATAGTAGTAGAATGTACTAAGATTGGAATTTTAGGAAGACAAATGGATCTCAGGAAAGGCAAGTTCAATTTGGAACACTTTGAATTTGTGATCTTGCTGTGAGACACTCACTTAGGTCATTACAGAAAGTGATCAAGATTTGTTAACACTCTCTAGTTACCAGGAGAGATCTTTGACTTAGTCATTGAAAGCCTCAATAAAGTTAAAAGACTGAAAAAAAGACAGAGGGTGATTACAAAGAAGAGGGCAATTTAAATGAGAAATTAGTATCAATTTGAGAAATTAATATCAAAGCTACTTTAAAAACCCAATGCATTTGGAAATTAAATGTCCACTTTTAAATGATGGGTGTATCTAAGAAGCCATAAAAGGAATTTTAGAAAATATATATGACAGAATAAAAATGGAAACATAGTTTTTTAGAAATTGTTACATGAAACTAAAGCTGTTCAATGCAGTTAAATAAATATGGAAACTTGAATAATCTACGAAAACAAATAATGGGCACAAGCATAAAATTTTGTGAAATTTGAACAAAATCTGTACTTTAGTTAATACTGCATCACATGTTAATTTCTTGTTTTTTAAGCCTTTGTCTAGTGTAGTAAAAACTGTATTTGCATATATATAAATAATATGTATTATATATATATAGAAACTGTGAATTTTTGCCCAGCTAAAAAACTATGACATTTTGATTCCACTTGTTTGAATAAGTATGAATAGAATGCTAGATTTCTAACTTATATTCACTCAAAACTTTGACATAGTTCCATTTATTCTGGCATGTAGTATCCCTGCCAAAAGTCTAAAAAGCATATTATCTTAGTGATTTTTGAGGTCATTTTAGTGATAGTTATTTTCTACATGTTTAGTATTTTTTTTTCTTTATAGAAATGGTTTGAAGATGTTTTAATTTTTAGGTCATCTTTCATGTTTGGATAGTTTCTAGTAATATAGTGATAATTTCGAAAAAAAAAATATGCACCTTCGTTAGTGATAAAGTTTTGCATCTGTCAGGAAGTTGTCTGGATCTTTAAATAAACCAAAATTCAATAACTGAAAAAAAATTAGTTACAAATTTACTATTTATGTCATTCTCTCAAGATCCCCTGCTTCTTATTTCTTAAATCTTCTTTGACTCAGATACCATCACTTGTTCTTCCTTATCTCATATTTTTTTATTTGTATGAAATTATATTAGCTATTTGATTAAAAGAGGAAACATTTATATATTTTGAAAACTCATATCTTCTTTTTGTGACAGCTTTGAGGTTATAATGTGTTTTTGCAATAATAAGTATAATTTTTTAAAAATATGGTAGTATTTACACATAGGCTAGGTCAACGATTGTTTTTCAAACTACGCTCTTGTATATCACATGCTTTATAATGTAATATTTTCATATTGAAAATGTATTCAATCATTTATTTCAAAATGTTCTATCAGATTATGTAACTTAACTAAACTGGAACGTTTTATTCAACCTGGTAAAACAGATGTCTCTTCATTAGTGACAAAGAAATTGCAGTGAAAATTACAGAACTTGTATTCTTTTACTGCTTCCCTTGACATAAATATTTTTAATGAAACACTTTCTTTAATTTCAACTCATGTTAAAGCAGTTCATAAAATAAAAATGTGTTTGTTAAAGGTACTCATTTTCTGGATATTGTTTCCCTTGGATTCTGCTAAAGAGGCTGCTTATTTTATTAACTTCTGCTTTCTCTATGTTGTTTTTTACGTTTATATTTTTGTTTTAGAATATGTTAAAATATAGCTATGATCCTGGATGAAGGTACTTGCAGATCCCCAAAGAAGAGTCTTTTTTCAAAAGTGGGGAAGAAATTAATGGCTTTCACAACTATTTCTGTGATTTAGAAATATAATTGAGTGTCCCAAATGTGTTTGCCATTGTATAGTTTATAAATGATATTTCATATCGTTATCATGACAGATAAGGATGCTGAGGCTTAGAGAGATTGTTATTTTCTCAAAGCCATAAAGCTGGCAAAGGGAAGAGTTAGGATTTGAAAGATCTGCAGTTTAAACTATTAATGTCAACTCTAAACTACCTCCCCCAGTGTATTAATTGATGCAAAAAAAAAAATGGAATGGTTAATCTTTGGTGAGGGGTAAGGAAGAAACTTGAGACCATCACTGCCAGTCTTTGGTATAGGTGTAGCAGCAAAGCACTAAGTGTTTATTATAACAAATTGTCTGTCTTTATAGTTTTCAATAATCAAAAGAAACAAGCTAAAACACTTGTTACTTAAACAAGATGCAATATATTGTTTTTAGTAAGAACAGCCTGGTTAAATTAGAGTATTATAGTCATCTGTGACAAATACAGTGCCCTTGATGGAATCTTTCATTTAGTTTATTAATTTAGTTCATTAAGTTCTGGGGGCCAGACTTCTGTGAGCCAGATCTTGTACTAAGGTCTCTTTTTTAATGTTTTACCATCATTAATTTCTAACAGCTACACTGCAGATGGTGACTGCAGCCATGAAATTAAAAGAAATTAAAAGAAGCTTGCTCCTTGGAATAAAAGTTATGACCAACTTAGACAACATATTAAAAAGCAGGGACATTATTTTGCCAACAGAGCTCCATCTAGTCAAAGCTATGGTTTTTCCAGTAGTCATGTATGGATGTGAAAGTTGAACTATAAAGAAAGCTGAGCGCCAAAAAATTGATGCTTTTGAACTGTGGGGTTGGAGAAGACTCTTGAGAGTCCCTTGGACTGCAGGGAGATCCAACCGGTCTATCCTAAAGGAAATCAGTCCTGAATATTCACTGGAAGGAGTGATGCTGAAACTGACACTCCAGTACTTTGGCCACGTGATGCAAAGAACTGACTCATTTGAGAATACCCTGATGCTGGGAAAGATTGAAGGTGGGAGGAGAAGGGGTCGACAGTTGGATGGCATCACCAACTCAATGGACATGAGTTTGAGTAAACTCTAGGAGTTGGTGATGGACAGGGAGGCCTGGCATGTTTCAGTTCATGGGGTCACAAAGAGTCAAACATGACTGAGTGACTGAACTGAACCTTCCTAGTGTAGATCCCATCTCCCTGAGAACCATGATTACTCCAAGAGGCGGTATCAAATTCCTACTTCTGCCTTTTTCTTCTTAACCTTTATTCTTCAACCAGCAGATGATATGGTCACTTTAAAACATTAAATGTCATAATGCCATTCCTTTAGTTCATAATCCTATAACTATTCCTCCATTCTCCCAGAGTAAAAGTTACAACTCTTACTATGGTGTACTGATTTATAAATGATCTGCCCTCAGTCTCTTTTCTTCCTTAACTTCATTTCATACCCCTGTCCTCTTAATTTGTGTACTGTAATCACATTACATCCTTTTTTGATCACATTACATTCTTTTTTGTCCCTGGAATACAATAAATGTGTCTTGTATAAGAGTTGAGTACATGACTGCCATTTCCTTCTCCAGAATTACAAGCAATTTAAGTAGCCATGACAGAGAATATTAACCAAGAATGCATGCAAGTTAGGTTGCTTCAGTTGTGTCTGACTCTTTGCGACCCTATGGTCTGTAGCCTGCCAGGCTCCTCTGCCCATGGGGTTCTCCAGGCAAGAATACTGGAGTGGGTTGCATGCCCTCCTCCAGGGGATCCTCCCAACCCAGGGATCTAACCCATGTCTCTTATGTCTCCTTCATTGGCAGGTAAGTTCTTTACCACTAGCACCATCTGGGAAGCCCTACTCAAGGATAGCTTTGTCCACTTATAGGGATACAGTATTTCTGGACTTGGGCATTTTGGACAAATCTGCATTAAAATGTGTATTAAAGATAAATGTTTCACTTTATATGAAATATATATATATGTATGCCCACACATATGTATATATATGCATAAACCATATACATATATATACATACATACATATATATACCATAACTCAAGTAGTTTAGGTCAAGGGTTGGCAACTGTGTCCATCCTGCAGACTAAACCTGGTCTACTGGCTTTATACATTTATGTGTGTGAACATATAATATATATGTGTATGTATACATATATGTATGTATATATGTGTATATGTATATGCATGTATATATGTATACATATATGTGTGTATATACACATACATACATACATATACACACATATATGTATACATACATACATATATATATATATATACACACACAGCCAGTAGACCAGATTTAGCCTGCAGGATGGACATAGTTGCCAATCCTTGACCTAAACTACTTGAGTTATGGTTCGACTGGCCTACCTTTCTCTGAGTAATCTTCCTTTTAAACTGCCCTCCACACTGTTCCAGAGATCTCTTGTAGCAACTCAAATGTGATCATGAAATCTGCCTGCATGACAAGCTCAGGAAGTTGACCAGGATCTGTTCAGGCACTGCCTGGGTGAGAGGGTACAGATAATGTTCTCCAGGCACAGAGGGCAGGGAGAATAGTGCAGACAGAAAACAGCATGGCCTGTGCAAAACTGTCAGCTTCTACAGGTGCTGATGACATGTTGCATTGTGTTAGAGATGAGGTGGAGAAGCTGCCAGGGACTTATTACTGGAAGGAATTTAAACCATGTTAAGAAAATAGACTTTGTTATTTTTTTCCCACTGATAAGTTGCTATTTAAGGATTTTAGGGGGAAAATGCATGGTCAGTTTATTTCAGAAAAAAACATATACACACATCCATGGATGGACATTGGAGAAGGAAATGGCAACCCACTCCAGTATTATTGCCTGGAGAATCCCACAGACAAAGGAGCCTGGTGAAGTACAGTCCATGGGGTCGCAGAGTCAGATACGACTGAGCGACTAATACACACATATGGATGGGCAAATACGTGTCCAAGTAAATACCTATGTAAATATCTGCTAAAGAAGTACTGCCATGTGGTATGAACACATGCATTGGAATTTAAGTTTAGAAGTCTACTCTGCTTCACATTTACCACCTACTTAGGATGGGAAATTAAGTCAGTTTAGCTTTGGCTTCTACAACTTACAAGGTAATTAAACTTGATGAGAGCTTTCTACATTTCCTACCAACATCAGCATGTTATTGATTTGCAGTAGATTGGTATTTATGATTTTTATTATATATTTGTACAAGTCATATTTTCATATTTTGGTTCCCCAAAAGAAAATTTTTTGTCACTGTGCGACATTTTTCACCTACTCGATACTGCCAGTAGAACTGGAACCTAATCGTTATTTATATGCTTCTAATACTGTTTTTTTAATCCTTTGGTCTATTTTAGCCTTGGATCAACTGTGCAGTTCTCTTGTGATGAAGATTATGTCCTACAGGGTGCTAAGAGCATCACCTGCCAACGGATAGCTGAAGTTTTTGCTGCTTGGAGTGATCACAGGCCTGTATGTAAAGGTAAGGAAGAGTCTTTAAAATAAAAATGCTTTCTTAACACATTTTAATAGTGTGAATTCATTCCATTGAGTATAAATTTCAATTGAAACTTTGAATTGGAATGCAGGAAACATTTAGCTCATGTATTTGACAATATTATTGAAAATATGAAATAGGCAAACCACTGTGTCAGATTCCCAAGCAGTTTGCAGTCTAATAATCATATGGTAACAAATTGGAACATTAAAATATGTAATACAGGCAATGATAACTCTTTTTTGCCTTTTTAAAAATTATAACTCACCCTGTATAGGAGTTAATGTAGATATGGAGTTTTAAACAATAATTGCACCTCCATTTGTATGCTTTGCCATTTTAACTGTGTAAATGTACAGTAGTCATGATGTCAGTGGCAGTGGAGGTGGAACACTTGTTCTAGAATTAGTTAATTTAAACTAAGACAAATCAGTGAGTTCTCTGCCTTTTCATACCAGTAACTGCAGATGAGATTTACTTACACTGCCTTTCTAAGAATTATTTTCATATAAATTAAATGAAGCCCTTTTATTCCAAATTTTATTTAGCGATATTTGAAAAGGAACACCTGACTCTGTCTTACTGGTGCTCTTGTTGCTTGTTTGTTGCTCTTGTAATTTTTAATAATGGCATCTCTGCGTAATTCAGTGTCTTAGTACTCAAAGTTCCATTAGCGCTTCCTCTCCCTGAGGGAACATTTTCATTCAGTTGCCCCACCCTCTAGAGTCCTCTCAGACAGATTCTGGTGAATAGAGAAAAGATAGATTTGAGAGCTATTGAAAGAGGACAAAGACAAAGTATTTGACAACTAGCTGGATATGGAAGGAGAAAGCGATAAGAAGGAATTAAAGATGATGAGACTATGAGACTAAAGTCTATGAGACTAAAAAAAGATGTTATGCTGTTAGTAAGTATAAAAAACCTGAAAAGTGAAATTATATAGGCAATTTCATCATAGACTTTATTTTTTAGGCACTTAGTATGCATCAGACAATGTGCTAATACCACTGCATATACTCTGATTCATTTAAATCCTCTAAACAAACCAATGGACTAAGCATTATTATCTCCATTTTAGAAATGAGTGTTGTGAGACACAGAGATATCCAGTCACTCTCCCAAGCTCAAATGTTTGGAAAATGACAAAGTCTTTAAGAATGATGTCATAGTTTGTGGAGAGCAGTCCAATTTCAGATCACTAAAGAGGGAATAGAAAATAATAAAATGGAAGCAAATAGTTATATTCTACTCCCTTGGCAATAATAACCCAAAGTATGAAGAAAAGAGAGCCTAGATTTTTCTTGGGTTCAAGTATTTTTATTTATTTGTTTATTCCTTACCTTTCTCATTATCAAAGGCTTACAAAATTCCATATAGTGAAATAACATTAAAAATATTATTTCAGAGATAAAGAAATATATTTATTATTATTGAATAATAATGTGAAACTGAGATAATGAGAAAATAAGATAAAATATGATCCTAAGGGAAGTTACATGATCCTAAAAAAAGCTTATTTGTACAAGATGGTTAAAAACATTAAAAAATTATGGAAATATAGTTGATTTACAATGCTGTGTTAAAGTTGTACAGTAAAGTGATTCAGATATACATACAAATATTTATTTTTTTTTACATTGTCTGTCATTATACAATGTTACAAGATAATTGATTATAATCCCTGTTCCATACAGTAGTCATTGTTGGTTATCTATTTTATATACAGTAGTATATATATTTTAATCCCAATTCCTAATTTATCTTTCTCCCCAGACCCATTTTGGTAACTATATTTGTTTGCTTTCTGTCTGTGAGTCTGTTGCTGTTTTCTAAATAAATTAATCTGTATCCATTTTTTAGATTACACATTTAAATGTAGAATACAGTGTTTGTCTTTGTCTGATTTACTTAGTATTATGATTTCTAGGTTCATCTGTGTTTCGCAAATGACATTATTTCATTCTTTTTTTATGGCTGAGCAATATTCCATTGTATGTATGTACCACATGTCTTTATCCTTTCATCTGTCAATAGACACTTAGGTCACTTCCATGTCTTGACTATTGTAAATAGTCCTGTTATGAACTTTGGGATGCATGTTCAAATTCTGTTTTTCTCCAGATAGATGCCCAGAACTAGGATTTTAGGATCATATGGCAACTCTGTTTTTACACCTTTGAAGGAAGTGCCCTGCTGTTCTCCATAGTGGCTGTAGCAATTTACATTCTCACCAACAGTGTAGTGGGGTTTATTTTCTCCCCACTCTCTCTCCAGCATTTATTATTATTGAAGTTTTGACTTGAATTTCTCTAATAATTAGTGATGTTGGGCATTTTTCATGTGCCTGCTGGTCATCTGTATGTCTTCTTTGATGAAATGTCTTTTTAGATCTTCTGCCCATGTTTTGGTTGGGTTGTTTGTCTTTTTGATACTGAGCTATATGAACTGTTTGCATATTTTGGGAATTACTCTGTTGCTGGTTCCATTGTTTGCAGATATTTTCTCCCATGTGTAGGTTGTCTTTTTGTTTTGTTTATGTTCTCCTTTGTTGTGCAAAAGCTTTTAAGTTTTAAGAAAAAAAAATAATGGTTTACATGTTAAATGTGACAGCTGCTAAAGAAATATAAAAAAAATGTACAGTTTACATGAAAACCATTGTCTATGAAATATGAAAATGACACCACAAAATCAAACTTATTCCTGGCTTTGAGATATGAAATATCTTGCTTTGTTTTTTATAAAGTGGACACTGAGTAAATAAATATTGTGGTAATTACTCTCACCAATGTCCCAACAATGAAAGAACAGTATGCTGTTTAAAGTTGATTTCTTATGATATTCTCCACTCAAGATATAGTTATAAGGGACAAAAGTGAAAATTAAGGTTCAAGATAGTGGTGTCCACATATCTAGTTTTACATAAATTAAATGTGTGCATTTCTTTTATGGAAAAAAAGAATGGGAAAGTAGAGGACAGATTAAAGAAAAAGAGATTAATGCAGGAACAAAGTCTCACATAGAACAAGAAATTATAGCCAGATCATGAATTTAAGGTTTACCTAGAGTGAGATTGATACTAT
The DNA here is from genome assembly GCF_910594005.1 of Cervus elaphus. Taxonomy (NCBI): domain Eukaryota; kingdom Metazoa; phylum Chordata; class Mammalia; order Artiodactyla; family Cervidae; genus Cervus; species Cervus elaphus. Next base: position 53,614,720 of record NC_057835.1, read on the forward strand.
AAACCATTTTTTTCATTTAAGACTCTCATTTCAATAAAATTAATGATTCATATTTACTATGATGGTAAATTGCTCAAAGGCAAAACTAGTATTATATTATTTTGTATTTTTTATAAACCCAGTAGTAGAAAGAACAGTTCTGTACTGACTTAAATCTCAAAAAATGTTTGTTGAATATTAATGTATATATATTTTCTTTGGTTCTAAGATACATGATTGATATATTTATATGTATGTAAATATACATGCACAAACATCTGTGTGTGTGTGTGTGTGTGTGTATGTATATATATATATAGAGAGAGAGAGAGAGAGATACATATATATTTTCATTCAATAGTCATCAGTCATTATTTGGAAGGTATAAAATTTGTATGTTCAAAATTCATATATTATTATTATTTATCTTAATATTACATTTCCTACAGATATTAATCATTTATATACAACTTTTATTTACTTATTGCATGCAGGGCACATGTGTGTATGGTTTATAGAAAAAAAAAATTGCTGGTAGAAGTTACTGGCTGTAGTGTTGAAACAGTAATGGAGGAAACATGCTGAAATAGTAATTGAAGTTTTAAAATGACTATTCACTGTGAGTCTGAATAAAGAATAGTTTTCAAGTCTCCTGGGTGCTTGGACAGAATAAATATGCTTTTCTCCAGATAGCAGCATAAATAGCAGTATCAGTGCGCTGCACCTTTGAGAAGTCATTAGTATAGCTGCTGTCTATGTATTGCATGGTTGAGCAATCAAGAAATTTTGATTTTTAAAGGGACTGAAATTCACACAAACAGCAAATTATGAATCAAAAGCAAAAGGACAATTCAGAAATTAATATTAATAGATATTACATAACCTCAGACAATAATTTTTATTCCCTAAATGGAATATGTATATGAGATATTTGACAATTTACTGTTATGGAAATAATTTTCCTTTGTTGGAAATGCAATAGATACCCAAAAGCTAGAGCTTATGCAAATAAGATTTATGTGGTGAATGGAACATATATAGAAAATGTATTTTAGACTTTCATGTTGTTCAAAGAAAGCGTTTGAGAATTGGCAATTTGTTATGTAGGAAACATTTAAGAGAGTTAATCTTGATAGATTGGGCAAAACTTTTTTGACTAATTTTCAGCCAATATTTATTTGGCTTGCCCCAAATAACAATTTTTTTTTTTCTTTTAAGGCACAATGGTGTGGGTATTCTTGAGAGTAATGGAAGAGTTGATTAAGACAAGATTAGAAAAGAAAGCCAAAGGTGGGGGAGGGGGAAAGATTTTGAAAAGTGGAGTAAAAACCAAGGAGTCACCTTTTAATTTCTTTATTCAATCAATCATCCAGTTATTTGTTTATTTACTTATTAACATACTGATTAATTTATTTTGGATTCACAAGCATTAATGAATGTAGGTATGTAGGTATATAGAATGTAGGTATGGCATATTAAACAGTACATGAGATACAAGGTATGTACATTTTTAAAAATTATTTTGTATTGATTTGCAAGATATAAAGAAAAAACTAATACATAATAGACTGTTTTGTGTACAAGAGAGATAAAGTCCTCTGCAAAATTCAGATGAGAGGAAGATTATTTCCATGTTTGGAGATAGTCAGACATTGAAAACAAGGAAATACCATAAGGGCAGAACGTGGTGATTATTTTCTATTTCATCATATAGTCTCACCCCCTGACCTCTAAGAAGAAGAGAGGGGCTGAAGATTAAGTCAGTCATGTATAGCCAGTGATTTAATTAATCATGTATATGTAATGAAGTCTCCATAAAACCACAAAAGGACAGGGTTCACAGAGCTTCTAAGTTGGTGAACACTTGGAGATTTGAGGAAAATAATATACCTGGAGATGATATGAATGTTTCAAACGCCATTTCCATGCCTTGCCTTGTGCATTTATTTTGTCTAGCCATTCCTGAGTTACTTCTTCTCATAATAAATTAGTAATCTAGTAAGTAAAATATTTCTCTGAGTTCTGTGAGCTGCTCTAGCAAATTAATCAAACCCCAAAATAGGATGATTTTGGGAATCTCTGACTTATAGGCAGTCAATTAGAAGTATAGGTAACAAACATGGTCTGGTGATTGGTATCTGAAGTCCAAGAAGGTTGTGGGAATCTCCAGTTTGTAGCTGATTGGTAGTAGTGTAGGTAACAACGTGGCTTGAGAATGGCATCTGAAGTGGAGGGGTGGTGGGGATTTGGGAACAGTCTTGTAGACTGAATATTAACCTGTGGAATCTGATACTATCTCCAAGATAGTATCAAAATTGTGTTGACTTTGTAATGCACCTGGCTGGTGTCTTCATGCCTGGTGTTGTGAGGGAAGCTCCACCCCCAAGACACATTGGAGTTGGGTCCATGAATCTAATTTATTTAGTCACTCCTTATCTGAAGTATCTCTGAAAGTACCATTAAACCTCCACTACCACTGTCACCGTTCCATAATTCCATTGCTACATCTGTCTCATGGCTTTTAATTTCAACTACAATTTATCATACATATTGCTGGTGTTCTAATCCCCTCCAAAACTTACTTTTGTTACACATGAAGAATGTTCAAAGGCCACATGTTATTTCTTAACTTCATACTGTAAACCAGTGAAATGAAATAATCAAGAATATGAATTCAGGTATCACACTGCTACTACTACTGCTAAGTCACTTCAGTCATGTCCGACTCTGTGCGACCGCGTCCCTGGGATTCTCCAAGCAAGAATACTGGAGTGGGTTGCCATTTCCTTCTCCAATGTATAAAAGTGAAAAGTGAAAGTGAAGTCGCTCAGTCATGTCCGACTCTTCGCGACCCCATGGACTGCAGCCTACCAGTCTCCTCTGTCCATGGGATTTGTTTGGCAGTTTAAATCCTTGACCTTCTACTTAAGTAATCTGCCTTCTTTATAATTACCAGATTTATTATCTGTAAAAGGAGCATTATAGTATATCAGTGTCTACTTCATAGGGAGTTGAGAATTTGTATGAGCATAAAATGAGGTAAACTATATGAAAGCGTTTAGTGCATGGGCTGAATGAAACACAAGCCTCTAATGATAGAGTGATAGAGGTACTGATAGTTGTCCCCTTCATGGATCACAGCCTTGTCGTGGCAAAAGAGCCTGCATACCTCAGTGAAGCCATGAGTGCAGCCTTGCAGGGCCACCCACGATGGACAGGTGATAGTGAAGAGTTCTGACAAAATCTGGTCCAGTGGAGGATGAAATGGCAACACATTTCTTTACCCTTGTCTGGGAAACCCCGTGAACAATATGAAAAGGCAAAAGATGTAACACTGGAAGATGAGTCCACTGTCCCAGGTCGGAAGATGTCCACTATGCTACTGATGAAGGATGGAGGGCAGTTACTAATAGCTCTAGAAAGAATGAAGTGGCTGGGCCAAAGCAGAAATGGCACTCAGTTTTGGATATGTCTGATGCCATACAGAACAATATTGTATAGAAACCTAGAATGTTAGATCCATGAGTCAAGGTAAATTGGACATGGCCAAGCAGATGACAAGATTAAATACTGACATCTTAGGAATCAGTAAACTAAAATGGACAGGAATGGGTGAATTTAATTCAAATGACCATTTATCTACTACTGTGGGCAAGAATCGTTTAGAAGAAATGGAGTAGCCCTCATAGTCAACTAAAGAATCTGAAAAGTAATACTTGGGTGTAACCTTGAAAACAACAGATTGATCTCCATTTCTTTCCAAGGAAAATCATTCAACATCACAGTAATCCAAGTCTATGCCCCAACCACGGATGCCAATGAAGCTGGAGTCGAATGGTTCTGTGAAGACCTACACACCCTCAAGAATACAAAAAAAAAAAAAAAAAGTCCTTTTCATCAAAGAGGGTTAGAATGCAAAAGTTCCCGACCCAGAGTTTGAACCCGTGTCTCTTGCATCTTCTTCACTGACAGGCAGATTCTTTACCAATAGCACCACCAGAAAAGCCCCTGCAAAGTCAAGAGATACCTAGAATAATAGGCAGGTTTGGCCATGGAGTACAAAGCAGGGCAAAGGCTAACAGAGTTTTGTCAAGAGAATATGCTTGTCATAGCAAATACAATTTTCCAACAACATAAGAGACGACTCTACACATGGACGTCACCAGGTAGTAAATACTGAAATCATATTGCTTATGTTCTATGCAGCTGAAGATGGGGTTCTATAGAGTCAGCAAAAACAAGACCTGAAGCTGACTGTGGCTCAGATTATGAGCTCCTTACTGTAAAATTCAGTCTTAAATTGAAGAAAGTAGGGAAAACCACTAGACCATTCAGGTATAACTTAATTCAATTCCCTTATGATTATGCAGTGAACATTCTGAACAGATTCAAGGGATTAAATCTTGTGGAGAGAGGCCTGAAGAACTATGCACAGGTTTTTAACAATGTATCAGAGGCAGTGACCAAAACCATCCCAGAGGAAAAGATAAGAAGAAAAAGTGGTTGTCTGAGGAGGCTTTACAAATAGCTGAGGAAAGAAGACAAACAAAAGGCAAAGGAGAAAAGAAAAGGTTACCCAACTGAATGCAGAGTTCTAGAGAATAGCAAGAAGAAATGAGAAGGGCTTCTTAAATGAATAATACAAAGAAATAGAGGAAAGCAATAGAATGGGAAAGACTAGAGATCTCTTCAAGAAAACTGGAGATACCAAGAGAACATTTCATGCAAATTTGGGCATTATAAAAGATGGGAACATTAATGACCAGGCAGAAGCAGAAGAGATTAAGAAGAGGTGAAAAGTATACACAAGAGAATGATCTGGATAACCACAATGGTTTGGTCGCTTCCCTAGAGCCAGACATCCTGGAGTACGAAGGGAAGTGGGCCTTGGGAAACATTACTACCAACAAAGCTAATGTAGGTGATAGAATTCCAGCTGAGCTATTTAAAATCCTAAAAAATGATGTTATCAAAGAGCTGCATGCAATATGTCAGCAAATTTGGGAAACTCAACAGTGGCCACAGGACTGGAAAAGATCAATTTTCATCCCAGTCCCAAGAAGGACGATGCCAAAGAATGTTCTAACTACCATACAGTTACACTCATTTTGTGTGGTAGGAAGATTATGCTTAAAATCCTTCAAGATAGACTTTCACAGTACGTGAACTAAGAACATCCAGATGTACAAGCTGGGTTTCAGTGAGGCAGAGGAACCAGCGATTAAACTGCCAACATTTGTTCTATAACAGAGATAGCAAGAAGATTCCAGAAAACAAGCATCTACTATCTGCTTTATTGACTACCTTAAATCCTTTAACTGTGTGGATAACAACAAACTGAGGAATATTCTCAAAGTGATGGGAGTACCAGACACCTTACCTGCCTCGTGAGAAATCTGTACAGGTCAAGAAGCAACAGTTAGAACCAGACATGAATGATGGACTGGTTCACAATTAGGAAAGGAACATCACAAGGCTGTTACATTCTCATTCTTTATTAAATTCTGTGCAGAGTACATCACCCAAGATGCCAGTCTGGAGGAATGACAAGCTGGAATCAAGTTTGCCAAGAGAAATATCAGCAACCTCAAATATGCAGATGATACCACTCTCATGGCAGAAAGTGAAGAGGATCTGAAGAGCTGCTTAATGAGGGTGAAAGAGGAGAGTGAAAATCTGGCTTGAAACTCAACATTCAAAAAACAAAGATTATGGCATCTGGTCCCATCACTTCATGGCAAGTAGATGGGGAAAAGTGGGACTGGTGACAAACTTTATTTTCTTGAGCTCCCAGATCACTGTGGATGGTGACTGCAGCCATGAAATTAAAAGACATTTGCTCCTTGGAAAAAAAGCTATGACAAACCTAGACAGTATATTTATAATAAGCAGAGACCTCACTTTGCCAACAAAGGTCTGTATAAGTCAAAGCTATGGTTTTTCCAATAGTCATGTACGGATGTGAGTTTGGACCATAAAGCAGGCTAAGTGCCAAAGAATTGATGCTTTTGAACTGTGGCGTTGAAGACTCTTCGAGAGTCCCTTGGACAGAAAGGAGATCAAGGCAGTCCATCTTAAAGGAAATGAACCATAAATATTGGTTGGAAGGTCTGATGCTGAAACTCTAATAGTTTGGCAACCCGATGGGAAGAGCTGACTCATTGGAAAAGACCCTAATGCTGAGAAAGATTGAAGGCAAAAAGAGAAGGGGATGGTGCAGGATCAGATGATTAGATAGCATCACTGACTCAATGGACATAAATTTGAACAGACTCTGAGATAGTGGAGGACAGAGAAGCCTGGCATGCTACAGTCCAAGGGGTTGCAGAGTTGGCTATAAAGAATCTGCCTGCAATGCAGGAGACCCGGGTTTGATTCCTGGGTCGGGAACATCCCCTGGGAGTGGCAACCCACTCCAGTATTCTTGCCTGGGGAATCCCATGGACAGAGAGGAGCCTGGCAGGCTACAGTCCATGGGGTCGCATGAGTTGTACCTGACTTAGCGACTAAAACCACCAAACCAACTGTTTCTTTAATGCTTACCAAATGTATACACCCGCCTCTCAATAATGAACAGATTCACATCTCTAATTTTTTTATATGTCTGACTTCCTAGATGAAAGCCTACCTATTAACCTTATCTGCCCAGTTTTCAGTCTTATTCATCTTTCATCTCCAAAAAAATTCTTTTCTATTTCATTTATCCATTATCCCCACCTCTTTAACAGTATTTCACATTTACTGTCTTTACCACACAATTTAACATTTTAAAATATTCCTTTTCTTAGTGGTTTCTGATCATTTCATTGACAGTAGACTTATTCCTTCAAGACCACTTCAGAAAGAATAAAATGACCAGCACTTCTAAAGTGCTAGAATTTTCAATAGATCTATTTTGTCTGTTGTCATGAAAAGTTTCTGATGTTGTCTATTCATATGCTGCCTTTAGTAAATAGAAGAATCATAATAAAGAATCATAATCAATTGTTTTCTTCATACACAAAATGAAAATTAGTATACAGTTTATATGATACATAATTGCTGGCCAAACCTCAGAGCTATGTCCCTCATTAATCAATGTTTATTAAGGTGTGATTCTTATAGTTTTCAGAATTCTTTTACAGATATTACAAGTTCCTACTCATATATTATTTTTCTTCACAATGCTTAGTATAGTGACCATTATGCCCATATTTTGTACATGTGATAGTTGCTAAATAAACATTTTGAATAAATATTGTGGTAAGATTTAATTACTTATAATAAACAATTTTAAAAAGATAGTAGTGTGCTGATTGTGACAAGAGAAGTTTGCCCTGGTAGAATACTTCCTGTTATGCAAAGGCAATTAAAAAATTTTGCCCAAGAGCAAACCAGAAAGAGCCTGCTGAAATTTATCAACCAGAAACATATAGAGCAGGTGTTTTTCTTTGGTTGTTTTCGATGCCTTCTTAGTTTCATGGAATGATGTTACAGATGAGATGATGCATAACAAGGATGATATTAGCAATTAATAGAGTGACATATGGTGAAGACGATAGACAGAAGGTCTAAATATGGATATTTATAATGCATTCATTTGTCTTGATGGTCATCTTTTCTATAAACAGTGCTTTGAAATTTATTATATAATTTTGATAAGCAAATAAATTTTACTGAGCTCTAACAGAGAGCATATTTGAATGGTAAAATGGTATTTCTTGTTACTTGATGGAGATGGATAGTGAGACATTTATGTGTTATCATTTAAAATTTAAAACTACTTAATTAGAAAGTTTGCATTTCTGTGGTGCCATACTAACAATCGTCAGAAATTCATTTCATATATCTTGCTTTTCTCAAACATTATTAGAAAAAAATTTGCAAATAGTTAGCAAATAAATGATTTCACTTAGGTGTGGGGGCTTCCATGGTGGTTTAAGTGGGTAAAGAATCTACCTGCGAAGCAGGAGACTCAGGTTCAATCCCTGGGTCAAGAAGAATCCCTGGAGGAGGAAATGGCAACCCAGTCCAGTATTCTTGCCGGGAAAATCCCATGGGCAGAGGAACCTGGCAGGCTACAGTCCATGGGGTTGTAAAGAATCAGACATAGCTGAGCATGAGCATAGACAGGCATATAGGGGGAATATCTTCACAGGTATATGTGACAACCTTCTGTTTCCAACTCACCTTTTCCTGGCAGTATGATCTTACTTATTCTGTTTAACCTTTCTTGAAATTAAGTTTGCTGTCTTATAAATTGATGAAGGAGTATGTACAAGGTGATTACTATGCATTTTTCCCTGTTGTAAATGCTAAATAATTTTAAGTACAATTACAGGTTTTCTAGAAGTTAGAGCATGTAAAAGTTATTTTTAGTTCAGTGTTTTCCTTAGTTTACACCAATATCTATGAGAAATCTATAAACTTACTAGCTTATTTAAAATAATTTTTATTTTTCACAAGTTCTGGAGGCAGAGAAGTCTAAGATCATATCTAGTCAGGACCAGCTTCTTTACTGCAACCTTCAAACTATAACCTCATGTAGTAGAAGGGGTGAGGGATTCCTTTTGGGTCTTTTTTATAAAGGCACTAATCTCATTCATGAAGGTGCACCCCCATCACCTAATTAACTCCTCCATCAAAGATATTACCTCCTAATACCATCACATTAGGAGTTAAGATTCAACTATAAATTTTTGTGGGAGTGGGGGAAAATAATTCAGTGTATATTTTTGTTGTTTTTCAGTTGTTATGTCCAACTCTTTCTGACCCATGGACTGCAGCACACCAGACTTCCCTATCCTTCACTATCTGTCAGAGTTTGCTCAGACCCATGTCCATTGATACAGTGATGCCATCCAACCGTCTCCTCCTCTGTTGCCCCCTATCATTCCCAGCATCAGAGTCTTTTCCCGTGAGTGTACTCTTCTCATCAGTTAGCCAAAGTACTGAAGCTTCTATTTCAGCATCAGTCCTTCCAATGAGTATTCAGGGCTGATTTACTGTAGGATTGTCTGGTTTGGTCTCTTTGCTGTCCAACGGACTCTTGAGTCTTCTCCAGCACCACAATCAGAAGCATCAATTCTTTGGTGCTCAGCCTTCTTTACGGTCCAACACTCACATTCATACATGGCTACTGTAAAAACCATAGCTTTGACTATACAGACATTTGTCAGCAAAGTGATGTCTCTGCTTTTTAATGTGCTATGTAGGTTTGTCATAGCTTTTCTTTCAGGAGCAAGTGCCTTTTAATTTCACGGCTGCATAGTTACTCTCTGCAGTGATTTTGAAGCCCAAGAAAATAAAATTTGTCACTGTTTCTAGTTTTTCTCCATCTATTTGCCATGAAGCGATAGGACTGGATGCCACGATCTTCGTTTTTTTCAATGTTGAGTTTTAAGCCAGCTATTTCACTCTCTTCTTTCACCTTTATCAAGAGACTCTTTAATTCATCTTCCCTTTCTACCATTAGAGTGGTATTATCTGCATATCTGAGGTTGTTTATATTTCTCATGGCACTCTTGACTCCAGCTTGTGATTCATCCATCCCAGCATTTTGCATGATGTACTCTGCATGTAGGGTTTTCCTGGTATCTCAACTTGTAAAGAATCCACCTGCAATGCAGGGGACCCCCGTTCAATTCCTGTGTCCGGAAGATCCCCTGGAGAAGGGATAGGCTTACCCACTCCACTCTTCTTGGGATTCCCTGGTGGCTCAGATGGTAAAGAATTCACCTGCAAACTGGGTTTGATACCTGGGTTGGGAAGATTCCCCTGGAGGAGGGCATGGCAACCCACTACAGTATTCTTGCCTGGTGAATCCCTGTGGATAGAGGAGCTTAGCAGGCTACAGTCCATGTGGTCACAAAGAGTCAGACATGACTGAGCGACTAACCACAGCACAACAGCACTCTGCATATAAGTTAAATAAGCAGTGACAGTATACAGCCTTGTCATACTCCTTTCCCAATTTTGAACCAGTCCGTTTGTTACCTTTGGAGGCCCAGTGTTTGTCTCAGTTCATGGCACACAGCAGGCAGTAAGGATGATGTTGATGATATTGATAATAATAATAATAGTATATGGTAAACCGTTGCTAACAAAATAGTATAGTCTTCAATTGCACTATATTTCAGATAGCAGTTCAAAAATCGACAAATGCTGCTTTTATTTAGTGTCTAAACTGTGGTTATTAATCGTCAAACTGTTTCAAAGTAATTTACATTCTATGGATATTTTATACCCCACTCACTATTAAAAATGTAAATTTGAAAATAAAATTGCATTAAGGTTAGAGACTATTTGTGTTCATAGACTTCCTTACTGTTAAATAAATATAACCTAGTGATGGGTTTCCCTGGTAGCTTAGTGGTAAAGAATCCACTTGTCTATTCAGGAGACATGAGTTCAGTCCCTGAGTCAGGAAGATACACTGGAATAGGAAATGACAACCCACTCCAATATCCTTGCCTGGAAAATCTCATGGACACAGGAGCCTGGCAGGCTACAGTCCATGGAGTTGCAAAGAGTTGGACAAGACTTAGCAACTAAAAAACAATACCCTGATGATACTTTGATTTTAAACAATGTACCTTTAGAAAATAAAGTTGAATAAATGTGATTCTTGATTCTGCTATATGCTAGAAATTAAAATTTTGTGTTTTTAAATGGGAAATAAAAATTTAATCCTTAAAATTAACCACTGTTCTAGGAGTGAAAATAAATAGGAAACAACCCCCCAGGCTTCTCTGTCCATGGGTTCTTTACCACTATCTCCACCTGGGAAGCTCCCTTAATTTTTAGCAGATATATTAAAGACCTAGGAACTTGATAAAGTAGAGTGTGTTGTGACTGAAGCACACAGAATTCAGGAAATAAAAATAATAACCAAATAAATACTGGATGTTTCAGCTGAAACAAACAACCAAGGAAAAACACTTGAAATGTGTTAGCTTTATGCAATGATGAACAAATGGAAACTAACTAAATCAGAATAAAGAATTCAAAATCTGTAGGAGAAACTATCCATTTGAAAGGCAATTTCAAAGAAGTCCTAAATTGATGTGGCTTGTTTTGTTTGTAGTAAAATCTGTAAGATCCCTCAAAATTCTTATATAATGTGCAATGCCTAATTTTCTGTGTTTGCTGAGAGGATGTGCTGTTAGCACAAAGCACTTGGAATATATTTGATGATTTAATAGTCTTCCTACTAATTCTGATCACATAAAATGATTGGAAAAGTAAAGATGGTGGAGTGAGGACTCTCAACTTCTCCATAGTGTAAACTCACTTTTGTTTTAAAATATTAATAGAGGAATTCCTAGGCAGAGGAGTTTATAGATAAATAATCACATGATCTTTAGAATGTTTGATACTTTGTATATGCACTCAAAATGAAGAATTTTAACATGAAAAGTGAACAATACAATGTAAAATGAAAAAAAAAAATGCAAACCTGGAAAAGACATATACACCAAAAGAAATGAAAGGCATAGACAAAATACACAGACATGATTGGTGAAAAAGGAAAAAAAATTCTTTAAATTTATTTAAAATTTTTAAAAAATCATGTTTTTTACTCTAATTATGAACATACAGAATTTATCATATTGTGACAGACTTTTCCTTTTATTAAAGTATGAACTCTGTTCTGTTGCCTAACTGGGCTTATGATACTTTTTGTGGATATAGGTGCATTAGCATCAGCGTCCCCGACAACTAGCAATGCCTGGCACATGGCAGCTCTGCTCACAAATACTTGAATGAATGAATGCTTTGTTTCCAGCTATGCTAGACACAATGTAAGAAGCACAGAATAGATCTGAACAAATCATGCCCTTGAAGAATTTATAGTCTCACTGAAAATGCAGTACATTCAAAACCAAACAACCAAAGAACATCCCTAAAGCAACAGAGACAAGGATGCTCAGACATATTTAACTTGTAAAGAAAATTTAAAACAAAGGAAGGACAGGAGATAGAAATGATAAAATTAACTTTGGGGAAATAAATTCTATTGACCATGAAAATATCACTTTTCACTTTAAGTATTACTAAATATTCCTTTATTTTTATTCATTTATTTAATAGCACTGATATTTGAATGCTATTAGGTAAAGTGAGAAAGATGAAGTCATCTTTCCCTCAAGAATATCAATGGTCTACTTTAGTTGGAAAAACATAGCAGAAATGTATGTATCACAGTACACCTCAGTAAGAGACACTGCAGTTAAATGATTACAGTGTGTTTCATTCAAGAAGATTGAGAAGATCCCCTGAAGGAGGAAATGACAACCCACTCCAATATTCTTGCCTGAAAAATCCCACAGACAGAGGAGCCTGCAGACTACCGTCCGTGGGGTTGCAAAAGAGTCAGACATGATTTAGTGACTAAAACAGTAACAAAGAAAACTGAAGAAGGCATCATGTTGAAATGGTTCACTTCTCCCTCCTCCCCTCATTTCGTTTCACCTGTGAAGTGAGCTTATCTGAGGAGAGCAAGAAATCTAGCAATTCTCTGATGAACTAGGAGGGAACTAAAGGTGAAATTGATAGGAATACAGGGTAAGAGAATTCACCAAGCTGTCCGCCTCTGAGACACAGGATTATATCCTGAGGGTTTCATTTAGCCCAGTGGTCTTCATGAACCCAGGCTACACATTATAATCACCTGGAGAGCTTTTAAAGCAAAAACACATGCCTGAGTCCAAAACCACATCAATTAAATTGAAGTCTCTGAAGGATAATTCAGTTAATACATCCCCTCGGAGATAAATTGGTAAATTTAACTGTATTGAGATTTCAAAAAAGAATTTGAAATTATATTCTCTTTTTTTAAGGAGTCTCTCCCTCATTCCCAAGGAGGGAATGTACTCACTGGCAGGCTGGTTGGAACATTTAGTTACACATATCATATTGCTGTTCTACAGAACAACAAAGTAGAAATTTGTTGCATTCGGATCACTGAGTTCAAACAGCAGCTCACCACTTCCTTTTCTTCCTGGACATATCCAGATATGGAAAGCAACATACATTTGCATATTAAGTGTCAAAGATGGACTCATTTTCATATTTATCATGTAATTCCAGCTGGAAATGGCACTGATTTACTTTTGAGATAAGTGTTTCTTGGGAAGAAATGAAATGGGGTCACAAATGAATGAGGTATACTTCATTTGCACTCCCAGTCTCCCTTTCCGCTACCTTCAGTTTCTATATTTAAAGAAATAAGACAAGACAAATGTAGGTTTGCAGCATGGAAATAATTTTGAGAAGAAAATTAAATAACTAAATATGATTTTATGAAACATTAATTCTTAAAGTCTGTCAAAAGTCACAACATTTCAACATATGCATTACTTTTGCATCTTCTTTCCTTGCTGTCTATTACAATCCAGTTTATGCACCATTTACTTTTCTGGCTTATCATTTTAATTATTATATTTATAAAAACAGATACTTATTTCAAATTTCACATTTATGTTATACAACTAAGGTCAATATGTATGACTAACTTCTTGCTGAGTGCAATTTCACTGGAAAATTGCTTTCTTAGTTCTGGGGTATAAAGGAGACATCTTAGATGATTTCATATGTTCCTTATTTTTTAAAATGAGGTTCTGAACATATTTAACGTTAATAATTAAATTCATGGTCACTTTCTTGAACCTGGTTAAATTTCTGTTTTAGTTTTTAAAGAATAAATATTCATGCTTAGCAGGATCTATAATTACATATTTATTCTTAAAAAACTACTTTGGGTGTTATGACATTGCTACTTCTAATAAACATAAACACATCACATCTCCCAGGATATTTTCACCAAAGTCTAAGGGAAAAATAGCTAAGAAAATCTTGAGGTGTAAAAAGCATAAACAAAGAAAATAAGGAATTGCTTTTCTGAATCTGTTTCCCCAAGGACCAAATGTGGCTTTCTGTGAGACTGTAAGAATTCCTTCTGAAAAGCTTCTAATTTACCATTGTTTGCCTTTATTTTGTTCTTTTCTGCATAGAATTTCTTTCTAAATTATGCGAGGATGGCATATGGCGTTTTTTCCCTACCTATTTAGAGTATTTTTAAAAGAAAATTGAGATATCATAAAGAACATGTTGTAGGAAAATGTTTTGTGGAATCTTCATAAAAGGACACTAGTTTTATTTATTTTCATAAACCATAAAATATTTATTAATTATACACAGCAGCATTTATTCTCAGCTATGAACAACAAAGGCTACATTTGTTTTGTTTTGTTACCTACCTTTTTAATTATTTCATCTCCCAGTAATGACAAGACTGGCTAATGTGAGCATATTTATTTTCCCTAGTAAGCCTGATAAAATTAAAAATTGGAAGGGATATGATTAGTTTATTTTGGAAATTATACTAACTAACGAAGAAAATAGTGGGCACTGTCAGTATATTCAGAAAATTAAAACAGCAACTTCAACCAGATTACAAGATATTGAAAGACACCTATAAACTTATAAATATATTACAGCTCAGTAGTACTTTCAGGTGCTGAAGACAAGAGTAAAACAAATGAACAAACTACACAGGGGAATACATCTAGAGAAACTGGAGTGGTACTATAGAGGCTTGGCTAAGGAACTCTAAAAAGACAAGTGCTGCTAGGTAAGAATAATTGCCTAGAGCTAGGAAGGGTTAAAATGTTTAATATGCTAAAAATGGTAATTTAAAATACTTTTATTTATATGAAGTAAGAAAATTATGTATATATAAATATATACATATATAAGAGCTTCCCAGGTGGTGTTAATGGTGAAGAACCCACCTGCCAATGCAGGAGACATAAGAGACACGGGTTCGATCCATGGTTTGGGAATTATCCCCTGGAGTAGGGCATGGCAAACCATTTCAGTGGGTTCAGCCTGGAGAATTCCATGGACAGATGAGTCTGGCAGGATACAATCCATAGGGTCTCAAAGAGTCGGACACGACTGAAACAACTTAGCATGCACACATATATGTATAAAATTATATTTAGGCCAGTATTTCTTAAAGTTATATTTGAATATTAATAATTAATAAAGCACATAGAAAAAGTGTTCAATGGTATTTGGACAAATAGGTTATTTGTTGTTACTTTAACTGCAGAACTGGTCAGAATTTCTACTGTTCCCATCTTTGTTTATAATCAAATGCAGAAATATAGTATGCAACACAAGCTCACAAAAAATGCTGGTCTGGGCTGAAAATTTTGGAAGATGCTGGTTTGTGCTGTGTTTTCACAGTCATTTTCTAACCTCACCTCTAACCTTCCTCTCATCTTACGTTTGCTTCACATATCACTAGTAGAGTACTCACGTTAAAAAACAAACAAACAAACAAAAAAACAACTTTCAAAATGCCATTCCATCCTGCTGATTATTCACTGGTTTTTATTATTCAAATCATAATTCCTTAGCCTCATATTTTGGCCCCTCCAAAACCTGACCCTGAACTTCTTTTATTTCTTCTTAATCCCAAACATAAACACTGCTTCAGAAAGGTTAATATAATCATGCCCTATATTACCTTCCCAGTATGTCCCTTTATTGAAAAGAAACCCATATTAGACTCAGAAAAACTGGGCTCAAGAACTATCTTCTCTATTGTTTTTTTTCTTTTTTTGGTTATTAGTTTTATTTTATTTTTAAAATTAATTTTTATTAGAGTATAGTTTCTTTACAATGTTGTGACTATTGTATGTGTATGGTGATAACATATATCGATATTTTACTTTAATTTTCCCTGTGTAACAGGAATTGTGCTATTTTACATATATTATCTATATTGGGCTTCCCTGGTGGCTCAGATGGTAAAGAATCTGCCCACAATGCCAGAGACCCAGGTTTGATCCCTGGGTTAGGAAAATCCCCTGGAGAAGGGAATGGTAACCCACCCCAGTACTCTTGCCTGGAAAATCCCATGGATAGAGGGGCTACAGTCCATGGGGTCGCAAAGAGTTGGACATGGTTGAACCACTTAACACACACATCTATATTATGAAAAATGTAGCCATTTATAGATGAGAAAATGAGTCAAAGAAATTGCCCAAGAAAATAGTTCTTACATGTTGGAACCAGTGTTCAGATTTGGGTGTCAGACATTAAATTTTATACCATTTTCATTTTACCACACTGAAAGAACCCAAAACACTGCAAAGTGAAGAATATACAAACCATACATATAATGAGTATTAGCCAAACTTTGCAAAGGCTTATATAAGTTTTGGCTCTTGTGACATTTTTACAAATTTAAGAGTAATTGTCAGTTCCAGACTATCAGACAGTCCTTATAATATATATGGGCCTCCTTATATAGGAACTGCTTTTCTGTGTGCTACCTAAACCCTGATTCAGCAGTATTTATGGATTTTGTACAAATAATTTTCTTGAATTACCTTCTCCCTTTTTTGGTTCATTTCCTCTGAGTTGCCCTTTGGAAAATCCACCCCCCGCCTTTTTTTGTAAAACTACATTTCTCCCCAAATTCCAAAATATCATCAATCTAGTTGGCAGATAGATACTCATAGTTCACCTTTTATTTTCTTCAAGGACAGACATAATAAACACCGGCATACCTAATTATGCTTTAATAATGTACCCCAGAATGGTTGAGGTTGCAGTTAATTCATACTTTGGCTAGTTTGGAAAGAAACAGGCAGTTTAACATATGGCTATTCAGACCCTGTGGCAATGATTTGGAAGAGTAAAGTGAAAGTGAAGTAAAAGTGTGAAAGTGAAAGTCACTCAATAGTGTCTGACTCTTTGCGACCTCATGGACTGTAGCCCACCAGGTTCCTTTGTCCCTGGAATTCTCCAGGCCAGAATACTTAGAGAAGGTAGCCCTTCCCTTCTCCAGGGGATCTTCCCAACCCAGGGATCGAACACAGGTCTCCCGCATTGCATTACCATCTGAGCCACCAGGGAGACACCTGGAAGAGTAAAGTGAAATAAAAACATTGCTTAGCAAAGAATTTGAATGTCAAGGTAAGAAATGGAGGAAAGATCTGAAGAGTAGGTGGAATACTGAACAATATGGAAAGAGGTTGAAATTTCAGGAAAAGATGACTGGTGAGAAATCCTTGGGTCAGATGAAGAGAAGATTTATTAAAAAATTGAAGAATCTAATATAGAATGTGAAATTGTTTATGTTGCCTCCAAGTGACTGTAGTAATAGTTGATCTTAGTAGTTCATAGTGCCTAGGGAAAACTAGGAAATAAATACAAATGATAACTGTTTCCCTTTCCAATAAATAGAGCTTTGATTGTGTTCGTTTGTTTGTTTTTAATGATGTTGAGAATTCTCAGCTGTTGTACAGTCTCGATTTCTTTAAAACATGAGAAGTTATGTGGGTAGTTCCTTTGGTAAAGCTTTTGATGCATTAAGTTCAGTTCAGTTCAGTTGCTCAGTCGTGTCCAACTCTTTGCGACCCCATCGACTACAGCACGCCAAGCCTCCCTGTCCATCACCAACTCCCAGCGCTTACTCAAACTCATGTCCATTGAGTCGGTGATGCCATCCAGCCATCTCATCCTCTGTCTTCCCCTTTCCCCTGCCTTCAACCTTTCTTAGCATCAGGGTCTTTTCAAATGAGTCAGTTCTTTGCATCAGTTGGCAAAAGTACTGTAGTTTAAGCTTCAACATCAGTCCTTCCAATGAATACTCAGTACTGATCTCCTTTAGGATGGACTGCTTGGATCTCCTTGCAGTCCAAGGGACTCTCAGGAGTCTTCTCCAACACTACAGTTCAAAAGCATCGATTCTTCTGTGCTCAGCTTTCTTTATAGTCCAACTCTAACATCCATACATGACTACTGGAAAAACCATAGCTTTGAGTAGATGGACCTTTGTTGGCAAAGTAATGTCTCTGCTTTTTAATGTGCTGTCTAGGTAGCTCATAACTTTTCTCCAAAGGAGCAAGTGTCTTTTAATTTCATGACTGCAGTCATCATCTGCAGTGATTTTGGAGCCCCCAAAAATAAATGCTCTTACTGTTTTCACTGTTTGGCCATCTATTTGTCATGAAGAGATGAGATCGGATGCCATGATCTTAGTTTTCTGAATGTTGAGGTTTAATCCAACTTTTTCACTCTCCTCTTTTATTTTCATCAAGAGGTTCTTTAGTTCTTCTTCACTTTCAGCCATAAGTGTGGTGTCATCTGCATATCTAAGGTTATTGATATTTCTCCTGGCAATCTTGATTTCAGCTTGTGTTTCATTCAGTCCAGCATGTCTCATGACATACTCTACATATAAGTTAAATTAGCTGGGTAACAATATACAGCCTTGATGTACTTCTTTCCCAAATTAAACCAGTCTGTTGTTCCATGTAGAGTTCAAACTGTAGCTTCTTGACCTGCGTATAGATTTCTCAGGAGGCAGGTCTGGTGGTGTGATATTCCCATGTCTTTAAGAATTTTCCACCATTTGTTGTGATCCACACAGTCAAAGGCCTTAGCGTAGTCAGTAAAGCAGAAGTAGATGTTTTTTCTGCAACTCTCTTGCTTTTCCAATGACCCAATGGATGTTGCAATTTGATCTCTGGTTCCTTTACCTTTTGTAAAACCAGCTTGAACATCTGGAAATTCATGCTTCCCATACTGTTGAAGCCTTGCTTTGAGAATTTTGAGCATTACTTTGCTAACATGTGAGATGAGTGTAGTTGTACAAGAGTATTGAGCATTCTTTGGCATTGCCTTTCTTTGGGATTGGAATGAAAACTGACCTTTTCCAGTCCTGTGACCGCTGCAGAGTTCCAAATTTGCTGTCACATTGAGTGCAGCACTATCACAGCATCATCTTTTAGGATCTGAAATACCTCAACTGGAATCCCATCACCTCCACCAGCTTTGTTCATAATGATACTTCCTAAGGTCAACCTGACTTTGCATCACAAGATATCTGGCTCTAGGTGACTGATCACACCATCGTGATTATCTGGGTCATGAAGATCTTTTTTGTATAGTTCTTCTGTGTATTGTTGCCACCTCTTCTTAATATCTTCTGCTTCTGTTAGATCCCAGCCATTTCTGTCTTTCATTATGCACATCTTTGAATGAAATATTCCCTTGGTATCTATAATTTTCTTGAAGAGATCTCTAGTCTTTCCCATTCTATTGTTTTCCTCTATTTCTTTGCATTGATCGCTGAGGAATGCTTTCTTATCTCTCCTTGCTGTTCTTTGGAACTCTGCATTCAAATGGGAATATCTTTCCTTTACTCCTCTGCCTTTTGCTTCTCTTCTTTTCACAGCTATTTGTAAGGCCTCCTTAAACAATCATTTTGCCTTTTTGCGTTTCTTTTTTTGGAAATGGTCTTGATCCCTGCCTCCTGTACAATGTCACAAACCTTCCATAGTTGTTCAGGCACTCTGTCCATCAGCTCTAGTCCCTTTAATCTATTTCTCACTTCCACTGTATAGTCATAAGGGATTCGATTTAGGTCATACCTGAATGGTCTAGTGGTTTTCCCTACTTTCTTCAGTTTATGTCTGAATTTGGCAATAAGCAGTTCATGATCTGAGCCACAGTCAGCTCCCAGTCTTGTTTTTGCTAACTGTATAGAGCTTCTCCATCTTTGGCTGCAAGAATATAATGAATCAGTCTGATTTCAGTGTTGACCATCTGGTGATGTCCATGCTCTGACCTTTGCGTTCTCTTGGCAGAACTCTATTAGCCTTTGCCCTGCTTCATTCTGTACTCCAAGGCCAAATTTGCCTGTTACTCCAGTTTCTTGACTTCCTACTTTTGCATATTAAAAAGCAGAGACATTGCCTTGTCAACAAAGGTCCATCTAGTCAAGGCTATGGTTTTTCCGGTAGTCATGTATGCATGTGAGAGTTGGACCATAAAGAAAGCTGAGCACAGAAGAATTGACACTTTTGAACTGTCATGTTGGAGAAGACTTTGAGAATCCCTTGGACTGCAAGGAGATCCAACCAGTCCATCCTAAAGAAGATCAGTCCTGGGTGTTCATTGGAAGGACTGCTGTTGAAGCTGAAACTCTAATACTTGGCCACTGATGGAAAGAACTGACTCATTTGAAAAGACCCTATTGCTGGGAAAGATGGAAGGCGGGAGGAAAAAGGGACTACAGAGGATGAGATGGTTGGATGGCATCACTGACTCAATGGACATGAGTTTGAGTAGGTTCTGGGAGTTGGTGATGGACAGAGAGGTCTGACGTGCTGTGGTTTATGTGGTCACAGAGTCAGACATGACTGAGAGACTGAACTGAACTAAACTGAACTGTATTTCAGACCCTTTTGTTGACTATGATGACTATTCCATTTCTTCTAAGGGATTCTTGCTCACAGTAATAGATATAATGGTCATCTGAGTTAAATTCACTCATTCCAGTCCATTTTAGTCCGCAGCTTCCTAAAAAGTTGATGTTCTCTCTTGCCAGCTCCTGTTTGACTACTTCCAATTTTCCTTGATTCATGGACCTAACATTCCTGGTTCCTATGAAATATTGCACTTTACAGCATCGAACTTTGCTTCCATCACCAGTCACATTCACAACTGGGAGTTGGCTCTGACTCTTCATTCTTTTTGGAGTTATTTCACCTCTGATCTCCAGTAGCATATTGGGCACCACCGACCTGGGGAGTTCCTCTTTCAGTGTCCTGTCTTTTAGCCTTTTGATACTTTTCATGGGGTTCTCAAGTCAAGAATACTGAAGTGGTTTGTCATTCCCTTCTCCAGTGGACCACATTTTGTCAGAACTCTCCACCATGACCCACCCATCTTGGGTGGCCCTGCACGACATTGCTCATAGTTTCATTGAGTTAGACAAGGCTGTGGTTCATGTCATCAGACTGGTTACTTTTCTGTGATCGTGGTTTTCAGTCTGTCTGCCCTCTGATGGAGAAGGATAAGAGGCTTATGGAAGCATCCTGATGGGAGATACTGACTAAGGGGTAAACTGGGTCTTGTTCTGATGGGCATGGCCATGCTTAGTAAATCTTTAATCCCATTTTCTGTTGATGGGTGGGGCTGTGTTCCCTCCCTGTTACTTGATCTGAGGCCAAACTATGATGGAGATAATGAAGATAATGTCATTACCTTATGCATTACTTCTGATGTAGGCTGTTGTCATTCTTTTTAAGCCTGTGGACTCAGTGTATGCCATAAAAGGATTGCCAGACAAATGTGCGAAGAACTAGGAAAGGTCTGACATTTAACCATACTTTCAAGCTAACAAGTTAGGTTCCCATATTTACCAGAGGTCAAAGGACCCCAGGTCAGAGATAAAGGATACTTTACTGCTCACAAGAGTATTAGCCAGAGCATTGGCATTGCTGCCACTTCTCTGAGCTCTAGTCCCCACAGGAGCACATTAAGAGCGCTAGATAACAGCTGCTTATGCGGTGAGTTGCGTTATAGGAAATGCACCCTAAACATAGGGAATCCAAATATTTTATAATCGGCATGCCTGTTGCTTTGTTCTAGAGAGAAACACTATCTTCCAGCTGAAAATAAACTTAACTTCTGCTCTGCCCTTGACTTCTCTTTTAGTGCTACTCAGTATAAAAATTGCCTTAAAAAGATGTTTGAGAACAAAAGCAGTTAGTTCTTTGCTTGCAAACACTATCATAGACCCATGGAGAATTGCCTCCTGACAGTATCTACCCCTCATTTCTATGTCTCGGCTTCTAGTATATTTCCCCTTGAGAATTTCCATTAGTCAGGGACTCTGATTAATTTGAATGCCAGAGGCTGGAAATAAATCTTTTCATTTTTCATCATACAACATTTAATTAAGATTATTATCAACAGGACTCCAAACTATAAAACGAGGCCAGCCTCCAGAGACCCAGACTCAACTAACAGAACAAATTGTATCAACCATCAGTGTCTACTTTAGAAATCCAGGTGGATTTCTCCTTCCATCTCTGTAGTGATCTTTGCAGTTATGTCAATGCATTAATCCAAATACTATGAAATGTGTTAACGATTGCCTTGGCCCATAAGGTAGACATAACAAGGACTTCTACCATCTCTCACAACCCTGGCCAGTAAGTTGAGGCTTACCTGAGTGCCTTCCAGAATATAGGTGATGTCACTGATCACTTCAGCTAAATTCAGTAGCTCCCCCAAGTAAGCGAGGTAACCCCAATTGGTGAGATCTCTATAGGTATGTTATGACTACATTCAGTCTAGTTCAGTTCAATTGCTCAGTCGTGTCCAACTCTTTGTGACCCCATGGACTGCAGCATGCCAGGCTTCCCTGTCCATCACCAACTCCCGGAGCTTATTCATACTCCTGTCCATCAAGTCAGTGATGCCATCCAACCATCTCATCCTCTGTCATCCCCTTCTCCTCCCACCTTCAATCTTTCCCAACATCAGGGTCTTTTTCAGTGAGTCAGTTCTTTGCATCAGATGGCCAAAGTATTGGCGTTTCAGCTTCAGCATCGTCCTTCCAATGAATATTCAGGACTGATTTCCTTTAGGATTGACTAGTTTGATCTTGCAGTCCAAGGGACTCTGAAGAGTCTTCTCCAGCACCACAATTCAAAAGCATCCATTCTTTGGTACTCATCTTTCATTATAGGCTAACTCTCACATCCATACATGACTACTGGAAAAAAACGTAGATTTGACTAGACAGACTTTTGTTGGCAAAGTAATATCTCTGCTTTTTTAATATGCTGTCTAGGTTAGTCATAGGTTTTCTTCCAAGAAGCAAGTGTCTTTTAATTTAATGGCTGAAATCACCATCTGCAGTGATTTTGGAGCCCCCCAAAATTAAGACGACTCTCACTATTTCAATTGTTTCCCCATCTATTTGCCATGAAGTGATGGGACTGGATGCCATTGTCTTCGTCTTTTGAATGTTGAGTTTTAAGCCAACTTTTTCACTCTCCTCTTTCACTTTCATCAAGAGTCTTTTTAGTTCTTCTTTGCTTTCTGCCATAAGGGTAGTATCATCTATGTATCTGAGGTTACTGATATTTCTCCTGGCAATCTTGATTCCAGCTTGTCCTTCATCCAACCTGGCATTTTGCATGATGTACTCTATATATAAGTTAAATAAACAGGGTGATGATATACAGCCTTGACACACTCCTTTCCCAATCTGTTGTTGTCCCCATGTTGTTCCATGTCCAGTTCTAACTGTGGCTTCTTGACCTGCATATAGACTTCTCAGGAGGTGGGTAAGGTGTTCCCATTTCTTTAAGAAGCAGTTTGTTTTGATCCACACAGTTAAAGAATTTGGTGTAGTCAATAAAGCAGATGTAGGTGTTTTTCTGGAACTCTGTTGCTTTTTCTACGATGCAGGATGCAGCGGATGTTGTAAACTTGATCTCTGGTTTCTCTACCTTTTGTAACTCCAGCTTGAACATCTGGAGGTCCTCAGTTCATGTACTGTTGAAGCCTGGCTTGGGGAATTTTGAGCATTACTTTGTTGTCGTGTGAGATGAGTACAAATTCCGGTAGTTTGAACATTGTTTGGCAGTGCCTTTCTTTACAAATCGCTACATTAAATTTATCTTATTAATACCCCTAAGGCAGCTGTCACCTTATTTTGAGAAAAAAGACTGGGCAGTACACATTTTTGACACAAGAACAGTCCCTAGGCATACATCTTCCCCCTGGAAAGAAAGTGCTGTTTGAAATTGTTGCCCACACCCTAGAAGGAAGACATATATCATTCATGGGACACAGATTGAGAATATCTTCAAAGTGCCACCAGATGGTTGGTAAAATTTAGGTTTCTCAGTTAAGTTCAGATAATTGGGTCTTACCCTTGCTTATGGAAGGACTCTCTGTCCTGTTTTTCTATGCTACCAGAAGTTTGGTATTTGTCTGCCCCATGGAAAACTGTAAGAGTAGATGTGGAGTGCATATATGGAGGTATAAACAGATGTTTTATCTGGGAGGGGTAGAAGTTAGGATCATCTCCTATTGTTCCCATAGGCCTCTTAGTAAAGTTAACAACAACCATGATCAAACCATTGTCAAAGCCACTCGGCAGGAGATGGTGGATCTGTCATAATTGAAATTTATGGACTCAACAGTTTACGAAGGCCACACCAAGATATTTCTCTTGACAAGTCTCCAGGAGTGACTCTGAAAAGCAAAATCATTAATGTTCCTCCTTCCCTCATACCCCTATTTCACTATGCCAGAATCTTACTCCCTCTTCACTACCACAAAAGCAGTGTGTCCTATTCCAGGAGTGATAACTCCACATTTTCTCCAATTATCGTGTATTCTTGTAAAAACATTTAATTCAAATGTGTCAGATAAAAGTATAACAAGCATTTTTATACAACTTACAGGTACCTTATATGTCCCCACATTTTGTCAGTGTGGGCTTCTGTAGAGGGGCTTGGTGATCATTTTTGTACAGATCTGAATGACAGTTATCCTTAAATCTAGGATTATGTCAGTCCAACAAAAGAATATAGGCAACTAAAGTAGAGACACGTTGTCATCTCCTAAGCCATTTTTCAAGAAAATTAGAGATACCAAGGGAACATTTCAGGCAAAGATGGGTTTGATAAAGGACCAAAATGGTATGGACCTAACAGAAGCAGAAGATATTAAGAGGAGGTGGCAAAAATACACAGAAGGACTGTATAAAAATGATCTTCATGACCCAGATAATCACAATGGTGTGATCACTGACCTAGAGCCAGACATCCTGGAATGTGAAGTCAAGTGGGCCTTAGAAAGCATCACTATGAGCAAAGCTAGTGGATGTGATGAAATTCCAGTTGAGCTATTTCAAATCCTGAAAGATGATGCTGTGAAAGTGCTGCACTCAATATGCCAGCAAATTTGGAAAACTCAGCAGTGGGCACAGGACTGGAAAAGGTCAGTTTTCATTCCAATCCCTAAGAAAGGCAATCCCAAAGAATGCTCAAACTACCACACAATTGTACTCATTTCACACGCTAGTAAAGTAATGCTCAAAATTCTGCAAGCCAGGCTTCAGCAATACATGAACTGAGAACTTCCAGATGTTCAAGCTGGTTTTAGAAAAGCCCGAGGAACCAGAAATCAAATTACCAATATCCGCTGGATCATTGAAAAAGCAAGAGAGTTAGAAAAACATCTATTTCTGCTTCACTGACTACGCCAAAGCCTTCGACAGTGTGGAACACAATAAACTGTGAAAAATTCTGAAGGAGATGGGAATAACAGACCACCTGACCTGCCTCTTGAGAAACCTGTATGCAGGTCAGGAAACAACAGTTAGAACTGGACATGGAACAACAGACGGGTTCCAAATAGGGAAAGGAGTACGTCAAGGCTGTATATTGTCACCCTGCTTATTTAACTTATATGCAGAGTACATCATGAGAAACGCTGGGCTGGAAGAAGCACAAGCTGGAATCAAGATTGCAGGGAGAAATATCAGTAACCTTAGATATGCAGATGACACCACCCTTATGGCAAAGAGTGAAGAGGAACTAAAAAGCCTCTTGATGAAAGTGAAAGAGGAGAGTGAAAAAGTTGGCTTAAAGCTTAACATTCAGAAAACTAAGATCATGGCATCTGGTCCCATCACCTCATGGGAAATAGGTGGGGAGACAGTGGAAACAGTGTCAGACTTTATTTTTGGGGGCTCCAAAATCACTGCAGATGGTGACTACAGCCATGAAATTAAAAGACACTTGCTCCTTGGAAGGAAAGTTATGACCAACCTAGATAGCATGTTAAAAAGCAGAGACATTACTTTGCCAACAAAGGTCCGTCTGGTCAAGGTTATGGTTTTTCCAGTGGTCATGTATGGATGTGAGAGTTGGACTGTGAAGAAAGTTGAGTGCCAAAAAATGGATGCTTTTGAACTGTGGTGTTGGAGAAGACTCTTGAGAGTCCCTTGGACTGCAAGGAGATCCAACCAGTCCATCCTAAAAGAGATCAGTCCTGGGTGTTCATTGGAAGGACTGATGCTTAAGCTGAAACTCCAGAACTTTGGCCACCTCATGTGAAGAGTTGACTCATTGGAAAAGACCCTGATGCTGGGAGGGGTTGGGGGCAGGAGGAGAAGGGGACGACAGAGGATGAGATGGCTGGATTGCATCACCGACTCAATGAGCATGAATTTGAGTAAACTCCGGGAGTTGTTGATGGACAGGGAGGCCTGGCGTGCTGCAATTCATGGGGTTGCAAAGAGTCAGACATGACTGAGCGACTGAACTGAACCGACTGAAGCCATTTTTCACCCAAACTGCCAAAACTATGTTGAGTGTACAAAGCAAGCAGTGATGTATCTGCTGTTAAGGGAAGAAAGACAAAGTGTTCCACATTTGGAATGGTCAAGATAGAATCTCAGATTTGCAAAATAGATCTGTATGTGCCCCAGTTCTTTCTTAGAAACAATGAGCCCTTTCTGAGATGGCTTCATTCAATGATCAAACTGTCTTTGAAATGTTTGTGTACCAGAAAAAAGGGAGGAAAGAATAAATAGAGTTAGATTTTTTTTTTTTTGGCTTATTTCTATAGAGTCTATTTCAACACTCAATAATTCTAGATGCTTGTAGGTGGTAGAAAACATGAAAATTTTGTTTAAAATTTTGTCATTTGTGGCTTCACTGGGTCTTCTTTGCTGCACTCAGGCTTTCTTTAGTGTGGTGAGCAAGGAGTCCTCTCTTGTTGCAGAGCTTTCGCTCAGTAGTTGTGCTGCACTGACTTTGTTGCTCCATGGCATGTGGGATCTTCCTGGACCAGGGATTGAACCCATGTCCCCTACATTGGCAGGCAGATTCTTAAACACTGGATGACCAGGGAAGTCCCCCACCAAACACTTTTGCCATCAGCCCATATTTGAGTGGCTTCTGTGATGATAATTTAAATATATTCAGACTGAAATGGTACTGGAAGCCAAACACATGACAAGGTGTTGTTTTAAGAGCTTCAGGGTATGTCTGGATTTGGCTTATCACACTGGATCAGCAAGTGGAAAATTGCCAAACACTTATAAAGCACTAAACATTACTGATAACTCAGAGTTGAGGCCAAAGTTTCAATGGAGTCAATCTGCAAGGAGCAGGGAGGAATATGACTCATGCAAAGTGATTTCCCTTACCAAAAGACAAATGGGACATCTTCTGACAGGAATAACAAATGTGATATTCGATAGTCTTATCTCTGCAAAATATACAGAATCCTTTGCTTTGTGCCCAGTTTATAATAGTATGCATTGCCATGTCTACTAGGATGATGAATCTAAGCAGCAATGATGGCAGTTTGGATAGTTCAGCCTTGATCAGCATTCTGGTTCCAGTAGGTCTCATTAGAAAATGGACCCTTGACATGGACATCTGCATTGACTCACATGGCTTATCTATCAGCTCCATTTTTTTTTTTTCATATTTCATAGCCCCAAAGGTATTGTCTTTTATTGACTAATCTGTAGTTTTCCAAGTGGCAAATTACACGGCTGGGCTATTGACAACAATTCAAGTATCAGTAAATATATAAGGTTCATCAAGGACATCTTAATCTGAGCTTTGTCAATGGCCTTGAGTTATGCTTATTGAATACAGAGAAAATGTCTGTTTTAGATTTTACACGATGATGCTTAGTGAGGACTTCCCTGGTGGCTCAGAAATAAACAATCCACCTGCTAATGCAGGAGACTCGGGTTCGATCCCTGAGTCAGGAAGATCCCCTGGAGAAGGAAATTGTAACCTATTCCAGTATTCTTGCCTGGGAAATCCAATTGAACAGAGGAGCCTGGTGGGCTACAGTCCATGGGGTCACAGGGTCAGACACAACTGAGCAACTGAAGGACAACAACAACAAACTGAGTTTGAACAGCCACAGCCCACTGGCAAGTACTGTAGTGAAATCAGGCCAGTGTATTTAGAGCAAACTCTGAATTGATGGTACAAGAAACAAGAGGCTTTGCTTGAAAGAGTGGAGTAGGAAATAAAGTTTCCACCAAAAGAACAAGCTGTCACTTTTACCTATAAAACTTACATGTCTTTGAGGCCAGGCTGGATGCGTTTTTGAAAATGCCATTTCCATTTGGCAAGTAAGGCTTATTACTTACCTTGTTAAAAAGTAAAACCAAGATGACCCACCAAAAATGGAATAGCAAGTTGATGAGTCACAATAATTCCATGGATCAAACATTCATATTTGACAAGAACCCAGTAAAAAAGTTAACAGCTGGTTTTCAAAAGTAGTATACCTGGAAGCCTCGCCACTGACAGGGCCTTCTTTGCCTGAGGCTATTAGTTACAGACACAGCTCAAAAGACTCATTAATTATGGTGTTTTAAAATTTATTTATTTATTTTTAAATGTGAAAGTATGATAACACATTTAAAGGAGACTTGGAAAATACAAAGTTATATATCAGTCAGTTCAGTTCAGTCACTTAGTCATGTCCGACTCTTTACGCCCCATTGACTATAGCACGCCAGGCCTTCCTGTTCATCACCAACTCCTAGAGTTTACTTAAACTTATGTCCATTGAGTCAGTGATACCATCCAACTATTTCATTCTCATTCGTCCCCTTCTCCTCCTGCCTTTAATCTTTCCCAACATCAGCGTCTTTTCCAATCGGTCAGTTCTTTGCATCAGGTGGCCAAAGTATTGGAGTTTTAGTTTCAACAGCTGTCCTTCCAATCAATATTCAGGACTGATTTCCTTTAGGATGAGCTGGTTGGATCTCTCTGCAGTCCAAGGGACTCTCAAGAGTATTCTCCAACACCACAGTTCAAAAGCATCAATTCTTCAGCACTTAGATTTTTTTTATACTCCAAGTCTCATGTCCATACATGACTACTGGAAAAACCATAGCCTTGACTAGATAGACCATTGTTGGCAAAGTCATGTCTCTGCTTTTTAATATGCTGTCTAGGTTGGTCATAACTTTTCTTCCAAGGAGCAAATGTCTTTTAATTTCATGGCTGCAGTCAACATCTGCAGTGATTTTGGAGCCCAGAAAAATAAAGTCTTTCACCGTTTCCACTGTTTGACCATCTATTTGCCATGAAGCAATGGGACCAGATGCCACGATCTTAGTTTTCTGAATGTTAAGCTTTAAGCCAACTTTTTCATTCTCCTCTTTCACTTTCATCAAGACGCTCTTTAGTTCTTCACTTTCTGACATAAGGGTGGTGTCATCTGCATATCTGAGGTTATTGATATTTCTCCCAGCAATTGATATTTCTTCCAGATTGTGCTTCATCCAGCCCAGTGTTTCTCATGATTTACTCTGCATATAAGTTAAATAAGCAGGGTGACAATATACAGCCTTGATGTACTCCTTTCCAGATTTGAAACCAGTCTGTTGTTTCATGTCCAGTTCTAACCATTGCTTCCTGACCTGCAGACATATTTCTCAAGAGGCAGGGAAGGTGGTCTGATATATCCATTTCTTTAAGAATTTTCTGTAGTTTGTGGTGATTCACACAGTCAAAGGCTTTGGCATAGTCAATAAAGCAGAAATAGATGTCTTTCTGGAACTCTCTTGCTTTTTCGATAATCCAGTGGATGTTGGCAATATGATCTGTGGTTCCTCTACCTTTTCTAAAACCAGCTTGAACATCTGGAAGCTCACAGTTCATGTACTGTTGAAGTATGGCTTGGAGAATTTTGAGCATTACTTTACTAGCGTGTGAGTTGTGTGCAATTGTGCAGTAATTGTATTCTTTAGTTAAATTAAGATTTTTCATTGAAGTTGCAATGTCATACTATCAAAAATCAATATAATGAATAGAGAGAAAGTAGAGGGATATAGCAGACCTGAAAAACACTATAAACCAATACAACATAATTAAAATTTATATAATTTTCACACAGCAGGATAGAGATTCTATTCTATTTCATTTAGTTTGTTTCCCAATTTCATCTGTTTTTTGTTGTTCTTTGCAGATCTTTATCAAGTGCAGTAGAAAAACTTCTGTGTATGTATGTGTATGTATATATATATATATATTGGAGAAGGCAATGGCAACCCACTCCAGTACTCTTGCCTGAAACATCCCATGGATGGAGGAGCCTGGTAGGCTGCAGTCCATGGGATTGCTAGGAGTCGGACATGACTGAGCAACTTCACTTTCACTTTTCACTTTCATTCATTGGAGAAGGAGCTGGCAACCCACTCCAGTGTTCTTGCCTGGAGAATCTCAGGGACAGGGGAGCCTGGTGGGCTGCCATCTATGGGGTCACACAGAGCTGGACACGACTGAAGCGACTTAGCAGCAGTAGCAGTGTACACAAACACACATATAATAGATATTCTAGAAAACATAAGTTTTTGCTTAGCTAAATAAATTGTAATATTTATGTTCTACTTGTTTGAGTAAGTATGAATAGAATGCTAGATTTATAAATTTATATTCACTGAAATCTGAAAGGTTGTTGCTGAACCATGAAAGATGCTGGGATTCTTGGCATCGCAGGAGAAGAATTAAATCTGGGGTCAGAGACGAGCCTTGATAACTCAGAGCTTTTGTGTAATTAAATTTTATTAAAGTATAAAAGAGATAGAGAAAGCTTCTGACATAGACATCAGAAGGGGGCAGAAAGAGTACCTCTTGCTAGTGTTAGCAAGGGAGTTATATACTTTTTAATTAGTTATTACAATGAATCAAAAGAATGTCTGGAAGTTGTAAAGATCTTACTAGACCCACTGTCATAATTTACATTTTAAGATAACAGGATCTGAGTCTCTTTTTCTGTTTTGCATATAGGGTTATCGTTACCATCTTTCTAAATTCCATATATATGCGTTAGTATACTGTATTGGTCTTTATCTTTCTGGCTTACTTCACTCTGTATAATGGGCTCCAGTTTCACCACTACAATATTGTAAAGTAATTAGCCTCCAACTAATAAAAATAAATGAGAAAAAAAAAGATAACAGGATTAGCCAGAAGGATTTTAGGGAGGATAAACTGTCCTTAAGCTGGATACATTGTTGTTATATAATCCTTAGCACAGAGTTTCAACTGAGTTGTTTGTTGTGTAAATCATCAGTTGGAGGCTTAAAGATAAAAACGTTTTATGTGACTAAGACTAAGAAATGTAGAGGGGAAAAAAAAAAAAAAGTTTGTTCTTTCCTCCTCCTTGAGACTTCCAGGCTCCTATCTCCACAGAACTCCCCAGACTCTTCTCTCCTTGGGGACCCCCGGACTTTTTATCAACCTGCTTAGGAATTAGCTCTCTCAAATCTTTGATATAGTTCAGTTTATTCTGGCATCTAATATAAAAGTCTAGGAAGCTTATTACTTTAATGATTTCAAAAAAATGAATGAAGCTTGAAACTTCTAATTGGATGTTGAGGATATAAAGAAATACTATGTTGTAAAAAAAAAACAGGAAAATAACATGTGATATAATAATATTAACTAAAGCTCAGATCTTGTTAAAATTGCATAAAATTTTATGCCCATTATTTGTTTTCGTACCTTATTCAAGATTCCACATTGTATTTAGTTGCATTGAACAGCTTCAGATGCGTGCAACCACTGATGAATTCTCTTCATTTTTATTCTGTTACAATTATTTCCTAATTTTCCTTATTATGGCTTATTAGTAACACCCATCATTTCAAAGTAGACATTTAATTTCCAAATACATGGGCTCTTTTAAGTATCTTTGATATTAATTTCTCATTTTGATATTGTACATTCTTCTCTGCAATCAGCCTCTGTGTTTATTCAGTCTTTTAATTTCACTAAGGCTTTCAATGGCTAAGTCAAAGATTTTCTTGGTAAATGTCACACTGTACTTGAAAATATGTGGTTTATTTTCAAATATATTTTTATATTGATTTCTGACATAATTCCACAGTAATAAAAGAATACACTCTGTATGATTTCAATACCTTTAGACCATGACAATGCTTCATTTTTTTTTTTATGTCCCTAGATATGTTCCAGTGTCTCTTAGTTTATAGTCTATGGGAACTTTAAAAGAGTCATTAAGTTTTTCAAATGAAAGATTATAGTACTTCTCTAAGTGATGATCTTCCTAATTGGGAGAATTCCCTCCGGCGTTTATGAGCATTAATAGTACAAGCATTTAACAAATCAGTACTAGTTATATATTGATCAGTAGAATCTTCAACAACAATATGATGAATTGGCCCAAAGGGGGCGTCTCACAAGGTCACATTAGCTTTCATTGTCCATTGTGAACTCTACTCAAACCATATCAATTTGATTTGGGCATTTAATATTCCACAAGACTGACTAGAATGGTGACTTTTGTGCTTTGTCTGAGTCATAAAAGTTGAAATCTCTCCTGTCTTCTAAATTATCCAACATATTTGGAGAGCTGAGTGTGGCTTTTGGTCCCATTGCGGGCCATGGATACATTAGTCCCACCCTTAATCTTTCTTTTCTTTAAAGTAGCTGAGATCAGGTTGTCAGAAGAAGAGAAGGAAGCAGAGGAGAGTGACTTCATGCTGGCAAACAAAGATGAATTTACCTTCAGTTTTGTGTAGCTCAGTAGCTGCCTTCAACAATTTTTTTTTAGATATCTTTGAGTTAGTTTCTCACCCTCCAATAGGTCAACTTTATCAGGAATCAATCTGGGATAATACAAGCCTGGATATTAGCCAGTACTTCATTTATGTTTCCCATGTGAATTTGTCTCAATAAAATGTCCCAAAGACAACCAATATTCTGTTAGAGCAGCCAGAATATTTTGCCAAAAATTTGCCAAAAATGAGACCTTTTAAAGTTATCTCCAATCTGTGGTTGGCATTATATATTGCAGAAGGGTCTAAGTCATTAGATGGTTCTGCCATTGTCAGTCTTCCTTATCAAACAGTATTCCCCCTGCCCACTCACCTCTGAAGTGAACCAAAGTTCTAACTATCAGCCTGATTCATTTCTGTGTGTGTGTGTGTGTGTGTGTGTGTGTGCATGTGCGTGCATGTGCTCAGTCATTCAGTGGTGTCCAACTCAGCAACCCTGCGGACTGTAGTCCACAAGGTTCCTCTGTCCATGGAATTTCCCAGGCAAGAATACTGAAGTGGACTGCCATTTCTTTCTCCAGCTTTCTTCCTTTAGTCATCATAAAGTCACCTATTTAACTCGGTGTAATCATCTCTACAACTTCTCTGAAAATGGGTAGCGACTTCTGCCCCCTCCCCAAGTACAAATGTTAATAATAGTTGTTAGTATGATGTGCACCTGAGAATAACTGCCAGACTGTTGAGAAATTTCCCTATCTGGAAGAGAGTTCACATACCAGCATTCTATTAGCACAGCTGTCTTTGATCTTATTTTACAGTATGCAAACTGCAGATCCCCTCCCTGATGCCTCCTCATTGACAGATGATAAAGTAGAGAACAGTTTATTGCCCAATTGACCATTCAGTTTGATCAATTTGTTTGCCATTGATTCCTAGAGACTTCTTGCCTGTCATGCTTCCTCTTCCAGAAAGCCTTTTCTTTGTCAGCATCTCATCTTCATAGCCCAAACTGTCAAAAACTATCAAAGAAAGATCTGAGACTTTTACCATACTTGCAAATTAAAAAAAAAAAGTTAGACTTCTACAGATCCATGGTTGGTGGCAGAAGTCAAATGATGCCTATGCCACTTTATTGCTCATAACAATGAGGATACCTAAAATATCAGCTTTCATGCCACTTCCTTGAGCCTCAAATTTCCATATGCCCCAATGAAGAGGACAATACATCAGCTGCACATGGTGTGCATTACAGAGGAGGAACAATGAGTTTAGGGAATTCTAATCTTTTAAAAGTGAAAAAGTTGCCTTAAAGCTTAACATTCAGAAAATTAAGATCATGGCATCTGGTCCCATCACTTCATAGGAAATAGATGGGGAGACAGTGGAAACAGTGTCAGACTTTATTTTTTTGAGCTCAAAAATCACTGCAGATGGTGACTACAGCCATGAAATTAAAAGACGCTTACTCCTTGGAAGGAAAGTTATGACCAACCTGGATAGCATGTTAAAAAGCAGAGACATTACTTTGCCAACAAAGGTCTGTCTGGTCAAGGCTATGGTTTTTCCAGTGGTCATGTATGGATGTGAGAGTTGGACTGTGAAGAAAGCTGAGCACCGAAAAATTGATGCTTTTGAACTGTGGTGTTGGAGAAGACTCTTGAGAGTCCCTTGCACTGCAAGGAGATCCAACCAGTCCATCCTAAAGGAGATCAGTCGTGGGTGTTCATTGGAAGGACTGATGCTGAAGCTGAAACTCCAGTACTTGGGCCACCTCATGCTAAGAGTTGATTCATTGGAAATGACCCTGATGCAGGAGGAGAAGGGGACGACAGAGGATGAGATGGCTGGATGGCGTCACTGACTCGATGGGCATGAGTTTGAGTAAACTCCGGGAGTTTGTGATGGACAGGGAGGCCTGGCGTGCTGCGATTCATGGGGTTGCAAAGAGTCAGACACGACTGAGTGACTGAACTGAACTGACTGAACTGAATCTTTTAAAAGAGGGCAATTGTTAAGCCCCATTACTTTGGAAAGAGATATATACCTGTCTTCAAAAATTGTAAGGAACTCTTATCATTTGAGAGACATGGTCTCCTTCCTAAGACTATCTTGCTATATAAGCATTCTAAAAAAAATAGTCCAGAACAAATGGCTCCACATGCAGGAAATGCAGATCCATAAGAGACCCATGAAGAATTGTTGAGAAAAAAACTTTCTTGATCCTGAGGGCACTAAATTTCTCCTCAGCCACCTGCTGCGAGTCCTGGACCATGACTACATAATAGCTCTAAAGTGGATTGATCATTTTCTAATCCATAGACACAGAGAAAGTGTTACTAATGCAATAATCTGAAAGCTGTAGCCACTGGTATCATTTGAGACAAAATAGAAAATAGTTACAAATATGGAGTTACTATAGCTTATTTCAGTAAACATTACAACTTTCCATATCTAATGCAAGGTATGCTGATCAATGAAGTGAATATCAGCCAATAATTGTTTTAAATGCTGAAGTTGATCAGAATATCTATCCATAAATGTAAATATAGATATAGATCCAATAGACAATAGGGCAAAATTTTGGGTTAGGTGAGTATGGATAAAGAAAAATATATAGTAAGAGATCTTTAGTAATTTTTTAAAAGAATTTTAAAGACTAAAAGGCTTAGAAGAATCATTGCTTTAATTATCAGTGTAAAATATAAATTTCTGTGTATATGCTTTTTATCAGTCAGATTCAATATTTTCTCAAATGACATAAAACAATCTGATAAATTGACAGTTTACTCAGGTATCTGAGAATAGGGCTAGGAATGGTATGTTTCTGTATCAGTGTTTAGTAGGTGAAGAGATAAAATTCTTAGGTTCCTCATAGTCCAAAATGAATTTAAGATTTGTGTTCTGATTGTTGTAAAGTAGATGAGAGTGCTGAAGTAGGAGTACAATTGGACCATATAATGCACTGGAATTAAGATTCAAAAGTTTTGCATTCTTATATTTGAAAGAATATTACATGTTCATCTAAACTGTGAACTCTGTGTATGTTAAATTGAAATTAAGTTCATTTATCTCACTAATGTTGTTGCTCACTTTAAAGAAGAAGTTCGGTTTATGTAGAGTTAGTAATTGAAACTTTGCATGTTACACAGTAACAATAATATAAAACATTAAAAACAATGTTTCAAGTTTTGTCTCCTGAGATTTCCCACAATGTTGTCCAATAGCCAAGGAATTAATGTACTATTAAAAAAAATATGATCTGTCTTCTGTGACCACATTATCTCATGTGTGATGAAATAGTAGTAAGGCATAATATGATTTTACCAAAATGTTTCCTTTTTTTTTCTGTAATTTTGCATGCAGTTACCAACTTAATAATATTTGTAGATGTGTATGCATGAACATACACACACATATGTTTATGTACATGTTTATACATATATTATCTGTTTTATGTGTATGTTTATATATATGCTATAAATTTTACTCACTTTTATTTTATCTTAATGTTGCACTAAATGTTGTGTGTATACTGTGTTACTTTATGATATTTAAGCACTATTCAAATTACGTAGAATAAGAAGTAAAGAAAGTCTAAATATAACATTTCCCTTTGTTAAGAAGCAAAATAATCACTAGAGCACTGATCTCTAACAAAAGACTTTTATTCATAGGTAGCATAAAACTGGGTTTAAGAACCACAGTGACAAGTGAAATAGTAATGCATCCCATGTGCTAAATTTGATTAATGCAAAAGCAAGAGATATCCATTGCTACCAGCAACTAAGCATAATTATATTATTGGCAGGAAAATTGAATTCTTCAAGCATAAGAAGGACATTTTCTTTGAAATCATTTCTCCAATATCACCATCCTTAGGCACTAAAGAGGATGTGACTAGTGTTCTTGATAGCTTTTTCCTTTTTTTTTTTTTTTTATTTTGTGTACATGTTTTAGGAATGTACACTTATGAAGTTATTTAATATTGGAAGATTGCTTAAAATTATATTGCAATGTGATGTATGCACAATAGTGATGAAAATAATTCATATTTATTCAAATATTTGTGTTTGGATAGATTTGGTTGGGAAATATAAGGATAGGAGGCGATACCTATTTTTACTTGAGATCCTCCATCTTGTCATAAATAAATAACTCACTGAAAGTGGGGGCCACTCAATGCCCATCCTATTAGCATTTTTGCTTTTTAACCTGTAGATTCAATAATAATAGAAATAAAAATTTTCCTCTTGCATCTACATATTATTCTTTTAATGTTTTAGTTAGAGTGTGTTTGTCTCTCTTACCCTCTACTATGCCTTTCTCACTCACCTTTCTGTCTATTCTTACTTCCCCGCTTCCTATTCACACACACAGAAGTATTGTATCTTCAGTAATTCTCTATCAAAATACCTGTTTTCCTAGAGAGTAACATATCAATCCACTAATATGTAAGTTAAGATTAATCTGGGAGATTATTTACCAAAATGACAGATTTTCCCAGTTCTTAATCAGATGAGACACAAGATGAATTAGTCAGATGATGGGATCAGTAGAGCCAAAACAGAGCCTGACAGATGATCATCTAATCCACTTCTCTCCTCCCTTTAGTTCATTAAATCTTGGCATTGTGATTTCCTTCTGTACTGCTACTGAAATACATTGTATTCATCTTAATGTCGACAAATATTTATACATTATTGGTTGATTAAGTCTGGCATATCCTGTATGTCAGACATATAAGACTAGTTTCTGTAGATAATACATTAAGCAATAATGGATGTGATCTCTACACTTATTTTTTCTTTGACTTGTAATTGATGTTTAAGCATCTGTTCTGTATCCTCTGCTTTTTCAGGACTTTATTACTTGTAAGTTTTTTACTTCTAAAACCTATCTAACCTTGACTTTTCATCTAAGCACTAGTATCTCCAGCTGATTCTTGCCCCTATGATGTCTCACCATCTTCACTTTGAGTTGTCTGAAATTAAGTACCTTGTTTTTCCACAAACAGTCTCGTTTTCTCAAATCTTTTGGTGGCTCAGGCAGAGTCTGCCTGCAATGCAAGAGACCTGGGTTCAGTCCCTGGTCAGGAAGATCCTCTGGAGAAGAAAATGGCAATGCACTCCAGTATTCTTGCCTGGAAAATCCCATAGATGGAGGAGCTTGGCAGGCCACAGTTCATGGTGTCACAAAGAGTCAGACATGACTGAGCAACTAAGACACACAATGGAGAAATAATTCTGGTTCGAACTCTTGGCATTAACTCTTTAACTCCTTAACTCTTCTCCTTCAGCACCAGTCCCAGGCAGCCAGAAATGGTCAGGTCCACTTTTGACAGTTATCTTATGTCTGCCCATTCCTTACTTTCTTTCCTTTCCTCTTTCTCTACATTTCTTTTCTGCTTTATTCACAATATTCTGAAAAGTGATCTTTTTTGATTATAGAATAAATCAACTAATTTTCTCCTCAGGATTATATTCTTGGAGTTTGCCCTTTCTAGAATAATTTTCCTGGAAGCATTTGTAATTTGGTTAATTTTATTCATTAATTTCTCTCTTTAGGCTCCCCTAGCCATCATTGCTGAAGTTCCTACTTCAGCAATAGTTCCTACTATTAATTATCCTCTTTCATCTTTAAAAACTTTTTTCAATATGATAAGTTCTAATGTAAAGCATGGTGACTATAGTTAATATAGTAGTTTAGTAATTATTAGTCACATGTGATGCTATTAACTCTAGTTATATACTTATATAACTTTTATATAATAGCTCTTTAATAACTATTATTACACTGTACAGTTGCTAAGAGAGTAGATCTTAAATGTTCTTACCACATACAAACATATAACATATGGTACCTTTGTGAGAGGATGAATGTGTTCATTAGCTTCATTGCAATATTATTTAAAAATGTATATTAAATCATCATGTTTTACACCTTGAAAATCATGTTGTACAACCTAAATATATGCAAGTTTTATTTGTCAGTCATGTCTCAGTAAAGCTGGGGAAATAAAATAATAATGAAATTTTAAAAGTATCTCCCTGCAATACGTCATTAACTAAAATGATCATGTATTTATAATATTGCATAAATAGACCATTTGTTTGCTGACATCTCTTATTAGAATGTAAAATCCATGTGATCAGATGTTGTATGAGTCTTGTTTACCTTTATATCATCAGAGCACTTCAAAGACAGAATGGCAAGTAGTAAGCACTAAATAAAAATATATTGAATAAGTGCAGATGCAAATAAATGGAAAGTGTAGACTTTCTTATTACTTCAGTAGCCTTCTAAGTGATTCCTTATCAAAGAAACGTTTATTTTTCATTCCAACCAAAATAATTATTTCTTCTTCCAAACGCTGCTAATATTTATTCCATTCCAGTGTTGATGAGCATTAGTTTATCATAAACACTTTTAATGTGCTAGTTTGTACTGTGTTTCTCATTCATGTCCTTTACTTTTCCAACTAAGTTATGCAGTACTTAATTCCCTGGATATCTCCCATAGCAATTAATACATTAGAAAAAGCTACTAAGATGAACAGACTTTTACCTCTGTGGAATTATTCTACTTGAATTCATCCAATGCATCCAAATCCTTTTTAATTCTAGAAAGCAGCATGTGATGACTCTAAAATAGAAACCAAATTTGAATATTTAATATGAATCAGGTGCTATACTAATATTTCTCTCTACCTTATCTCCTTTATCCTCGTACTCTTCTTTGTGGTGGTGTTAAATGTACCCTTCTTCTTCACTTCAGAGCCTGCGTCACTTAGCACTGTGTGATGCAGTGCTGTGGTGCTATCTTGATCTATAAATCTGGCTGAAAGTCTTGCTCACACAAGCAAACCTCTCGCTCTTGAGCCTATCATCTTTAAAGCATTGTCACACTTGGAGATGTTATGATCTCTTAGAACTTAACAACACAGGGGGAAAAAAAAACTTTTAAAATCATGTTTAAAAAAACCTACAAATTTTATACTCTGGAGACTCTATCTTTTTTTGTTTTCAGACTTGTCTTGAAATGCAGTGTACCAGCACTAGAAGTCTCCCTTATTTGGTTTTATCAAGTTATAGCACAGTGCTTTTGTAAGACATTTCTGCTTTTTGAAACATTATTATGGTCTTTGAAGGAACAGTTTTAAGGACCTGTTCTTTCACTTATATTGTCAGAACATAGAGATTCTCTCTCTGTATTGTACTCCATAAAGCCTCCTATACAGTGCAGAGCAACAGGGGACAGTAAATGCTCTCTGTTTTTTGTTTGTTAATTTTTTCACTTAAGACAACTAAACTGGTTGTAAGAACATCACAATCCTTAAAATCATGCAATTATAGATATATGATATATATCTGTATTGTCACAAAGTCACAACAGTACTGCAGTGTGTGAGTGTGTGCTCAGTCAGTTAATCATGTCAGTCTTTGCAACTCTATGGACTGTAGCCTACCAGGCTTGTCTGTCCATGGGCTTCTCCAGGCAAGAATACTGGAGTGGGTTGTCATGCCCTCCTCCAGGGGATCATCCCAACCCAGGGATCAAGCCCACATCTCTGCTGTCTCCTACATTGCCAGGCAGACTCTTTACCACCAGCACCACCTGGGAAGCCCCGTATTGCAGGTAACAAGGTGCTAAAATACCATACATTTTAGCTAAAATACCATACATTTAGTGTGCTTGCATGCATGATAAGTCAATTCAGTCATGTCCGACTCTTTGCGACCCTATGGACTGTAGCCTTCCAGGTCCTCTATCCACAGGATTCTCCAGGCAAGACTACTGAAGTGGCTTGCCATGTCGTTCTTCAGGGGATCTTCCCAATCTAGGGACTGAACCCACATCTCATATGCCCTCCATTAGCAGGTGAGTTCTTTATCACTAGTGCTACCTGGGAAGCCCACATTCTACCTTAGTAGTTGTGTAAAATACAGAGGAAGCATTGGGTAGAAGTCAGAGAAACTGGGTTTGAATTTCCATTCCACCACATCCTAACCATGTGACCATGGAGAATTTAGTAAATTTGCTGAAGCCAGTGACAGATTCTCAATGATAACTATACTTTAGGTTCACATGGGAACTTTAAAACAAATGCTGATTTCCTGTCCCTAGTCCTAGAGATTTCAGTTTCGTTGCTTTTAATGTAGAGATTTCTGTTTCTGGGAAAGATTGAGGGCAGGAGGATAAGGGGGCAACAAGATGAGATGGTTGGATGGCATCATCGACCCAATGGACATGAGTTTGAGCAAACTCTGGAAGATAGTGAAGGACAGGGAAGCCTGGTGTGCCTTTGTGTCCATGGCGTCACAAAGAATTAAACACGACTGAGCAACTGAACAACAAGTGTAGAGATTGCACTTAAATCAGAACTCTGAAGCTGAAAGCCGAGTACCAATGTTTAGAGTTACCCAATAATTCTAATGTGTAACCAAGGTTGAGAATCAATAACTTAATCTAAATTCTAAGTTCAGTTGCTTAGTCGTGTCTGATTCTTTGCGACCCCATGGACTGCAGCACGCCAGGCTTCCCTGCCCATCACCAACTCCTGGAGCTTACTTAAACTCAATAACTTAATCTAGTCTAGTCTAAACTTTAATTTCCTCATCTGGAAAACAGAGATAATGATATTACTCCCACAGTTTGTTGTGAGAGTGTGCTTATATAAGCGTGTAATCCCTGGTATATAATTAAGAACATTAGCTGATACAAGTAGTAGTAGTAGTGCCATTTTATTAATTCCTTGCCTGTGGCTGTATGTGGACTTCCCTGGTAGCTCAGCTAGTAAACAATGTGCCTGCAATCCAGGAGACCCCGGTTCGATTCCTGGCTCTGGAAGATTCCCCTGGAGACAGGATAGGCTACCCATTCCAGTACTTTTGGACTTCTTTGGTGGCTCAGATAGTAAAAAATCCACCTGCAAAAAAAAATACTGACTCCAGTATTTTGGCCTAGAGAATTTCATGGATAGAGGAGCCTGGCAGGCTACAGTCCATGGGGTCGCAAATAGATGGGCACGACTGAATGATTTTCACTTTCCTATGTCTGTACATAAACTTAGTTCATTCATTCATTCCACAAACATTTGCTATGAATCTGCTATTTGAAAGCCACTGTTATAGGCTCTGAAGATATTATGGAATGGTTAATAAAGTATCCACATTCCTATTCTTATAGAACTTATGTTCTAGGGTAGGCAACTCATGATAATAAATCAGATATAGGAATAGAAAATAATTGCAGGACAAATACTTTGAAGAAAAGTCAAGAGAATTATAGCCTGTTGTTCTGCAGAAAAGTCCTCTCTCAGTTGTCATTTAAGCAGTGTCCTGAATTGAGAGAGAAAAAAATATATGTCATTTGTGGAAACAGTCACCCAAGCAGTGAAAAAAATTTCAGTGTCTACCTGGTAAAAGAAAAAAAAAAAAACATTCTATTGAATGATAGTAACATTTCATATATATTGCTTGTCTTGATATCTCAATAAAATCATTATCAGCAAGCCATAATCACCCCTATTTTGCAGAATGAGTAAATGAAATTAACATTTGTTGTCTTGGTAGGGTCTCACCATCTTCACTAGAGATATCAAAATATGCAGTATTGAAGTAATGGAATAGTCTTTTCTTTTATATGTCCATAGCAGTATTTATATTTTTACCTATCAGAAAATGTTTGAAAACATTCCTAGCCTGTTTACTATACTCACTCAACTACACCAAGGTTAAATAATATATCCAGACAAATCATGTTAAGTGAGGGGGATACTTAATAATATAAGTACTATAATATTAATAGGGAAAATAAATACAGAGAAATGGATTTCAAATATTAGTAATTAACAGAGAAAATAGACATTAATTCATATAATATCAGTTCATATTTAATAAACATGTACGATACTAGATGAGTAAAGATCATAAGACTTTTGGAGTGTTTATAATGTCATCTCCCCACATTTCCTGCTCCTGAAACAACACACACACACACCCACACACCCACACACACATCCCACACAGTGAACAATGTCTCACCTTAATTTAGGAACTTGGGTAGCCTTTTGGTTAAGAGGACAGACTTTGGAATCAGATGCAAATACATTTGATTTCGTATACCAGTTCAGTTCAGTTCAGTCGCTCAGTCGTGTCCGACTCTTTGCAACCCCATGAGCCACAGCACGCCAGGCCTCCCTGTCCATCACCAACTCCCAGAGTCCACCCAAACCCATGTCCATCGAGTCAGTGATGCCATCCAACAATCTCATCCTCTGTCATCCTCTTCTCCTGCCCTCAATCTGTCCCAGTATCAGGGTCTTTTCCAATGAGTTAGCTCTTCGCATCAGGTGGCCAAAGTATTGGAGTTTCAGCTTCAACATCAGTGCTTCCAATGAACACCCACGACTGATCTCCTTTAGGATGGACTGGTTGATCTCCTTGCAGTCCAAGGGA
The DNA here is from genome assembly GCF_910594005.1 of Cervus elaphus. NCBI lineage: Eukaryota > Metazoa > Chordata > Mammalia > Artiodactyla > Cervidae > Cervus > Cervus elaphus. Next base: position 53,657,545 of record NC_057835.1, read on the forward strand.
CTCTCAAGAGTCTTCTCCAACACCACAGTTCAAAAGCATCAATTCTTCTGTGCTCAGCTTTCTTTATAGTCCAACTCTCAGATCCATACATAACTACTGGAAAAACCATAACCTTGACTAGATGGACATTTGTTGACAAAGTAATATCTCTGCTTTTTAATATACTGTCTAGGTTGGTCATAACTTTCCTTCCAAGGAGTAAGCGTCTTATATGGCTGCAATCACCATCTGCAGTGATTTTGGACCCCTATTTATATGACCATAGACAAATTATAAGCTTACTGATGTGTAAAACAGAAATAATTAAACCCATTTCATAAAGTTGTACATACAACAGTTTGGGTGCATGATATCATAATTATACTGGTCTTGAAACCCTATATACTTTGATTGGTTGCACTTCATCCTTGTTAGTTTTAGATTCAGTTGGAAGGAGAGCAGAACCATGCTAAGCAGAGTTCACTTGGCCTAGATTGAACCTGATACCTGAGAAAGCAGGATCTTCTCTGTATAAGCTTCATGGCATTTGAATAATTGCCCACTGCTAGAGATATCACCAAGAAACATCACCCTGTTAAAATGTTCCTTTTCTCAGATGATAAGGCTAGAGATACTAGATATAAAATGTGAGTAAGGAATGTGTCCCATCAGTAATCTTAATTATTTGATGGGGGACTTCATGTGAAGGAGGCTCAGTGGCAGAAGGAAGTGCTCCTCAAGCTCGGATATTCAGAGTAATCACTTGAGGAACTTAATAAAGGTAGACTCTGACTCAGCAGGTCTGGTTTAGAGCCCACAATCTGCATTCCAAACAGTCTTCCAGGTGATATTGATGCTACTGCCCTGCAGATCACACCTTAAGTAGCAAGAGTGAAGGAAGGATTATTGGGTCAGAAGTTAGAAGTCTGAAGATGTTTGTTGTGTGTCTTTGAAACCAAGTACCTTGTTGTAAAAATGGGAAAATCATACTTTTTCTGCTGTCCTCTCTAGAATATTGTGGATATTAAAGCAACAATATGTGTACGTGTAAATGCATACACACACACACACACATACATACATGAGTGTACCTTTAAACAACAATTTAACTGTAAATGAATTGTCTTATAAATTATATAAATAGTAAAAATATAAGAAATAATAATAAAAATATAATAAAAATAATAAAATAATGTAGCATCCTTAGTTCTTGGAAATCCTGAGGAGAAATGCATTAACTGAGTGCTTCTTTTATACTGTAACTTTTCTAACCTCCTTCTTTCCACAGCGTTCCTCCAAAAATAAACGCATCTATTAAGAGATGAGAAAATAAGATATGTAACTCAGACATTACCTTTCAGCAAACAATTATTGAGCATCTGTGCAGATCACATAAGCTGAATTTTTAATGTTTCAGTATATGTTTTTTTAAAAACAGAAAAATGATGAAAGTTTAAAGAGGACATAGATCTCAAAAAGTTACCATGTAGAAATTTCAGGAAATTGAATACCATCTTGAATTCAGGAGCCTCCTGCAGTATTGTGTGTTTAATCCTGAGTATCCTTTTTTTTTTTTTTTAAACTCTCTGTGCCAGAGACTTGTAATAAAGACATTATCATTGCCTCTAAAACCATTGAAAGAACTCTAGTCTATCTTAGATAATAGCAATGGTAAAATTGTTATTGTCAGTTGATGCATTTTGATGGGAAGAACGTCACTGATGTTTTATTTCTCCCATGAATTTTAATGGGAAATAAACCATTAGTGACAAAACTGACCACAGTATACTTCTATGACACTGTAAAAATAGTGCATTTAAAAATCGACAAGTACTTTTTTGTGTATTTTTTAAAACTTTGCTCATTTCACATGTATTACGCACTTATAAATACATCTGGAAGGCAACTCCATTTTGTCAGCAGTGATGATTTGGTGATGTGTTATGGTGTATCAGAAAATAGCAATCTTACATGGGAAACACTTGAGGCTGATTATAAGGATTTCTGTTCTGAGGACCTATCTTTAAATATATCCCATTACAGCACTGTCTAGAGGGAGAAAGTGGTGGTGGGGAATAGAGTCTGTAAGATCTCAGCTCATTTGGATATTCTACTATAAATTACTTTTTTTAAAGGATTTGATAGAGACTTTATAATTAGTACTTTAGAAATACATTTTTTTTTCTTTTGAGGAATTTCAAATTTTTTTCCACTGGACCAACATAATCATGTTCGGTTCACCTGCATATAAGTCTGTTTGAAGCTTTCCTGGGCAAACATTGAATCATTGAATGTTCTAGTTAAATGAGAGAAGACAAGAGGCATTCACTCTCATAGGTGCTGCCTGAAAATGCTTGGGCAGATTGAGATCTAGAAATAGACTGATACTAGGCAGGTCTGTGTGAGTCACCTCATTTGAGAAGGCCCGAATTTCCTCTTTTCAATTCCCTTGGTGTTTCTCATGCATACCAGCCAGAACTTGCTGTCTTTAATGATCTGGAAGTATGCCAGCTCATCTTTCCTCTGGACTTGGCTGCTAAAGGCAGCAGAGGCTCGGTGCCATGTGAGTCCAGAGGAAATGAATGGTACAGCTGAAGATCATCAGGGTAATGATGGTATCTTGTTGCTCTCTAAATCTATTATTTGGGACAGAAATAGAGTGGGGGATTTTCCTAGCATTTCAATTATAAGAACTAGAAAGAAAAATTGAAAAATGTAGGGGCTCTGAGGGGAAAGTTTTGGAGGAAAACCCAGAGTGCATTTAACCTTCGTTTTCCCATTAGATAATACAATAATGCAAACTAGAGATTTGCTTTCAGTTTCCAAAAAAAATGCCACTTCTTAAATGATTTAACTATCTAAAAATATTCAGTGGAATTAATTTTTGTTAATTGGTTGTCTTAATATTATGACTTTAATGAGGGGGGAAATATGTCCAAAACCTCCATCCACCGTATAAATCCTCTTCATCTCTTATTCCAGTCACTTCTGTGGTGACCATTTAAATTTTGTGCACGTGAACAGGCCTCTCTTTCTGAATATTACTTCCTCACCTGTGGCCTCTCTGACATGTGGGTCAGGAAGTCTGTGAACTACCTTGACCCTCACACAGGTGCTTCCAGAAATTGTAGAGAAGCTAATATTTTATGAGTCAATCTTGACCTAGAAGGAAGGTGTAATGATGTGTGCTCAGCCACTTCAGTCATGTCTGACTCTTTGCAACCCTATGGACTGAAGCCTGCCAGGCTCCTCTGTCTATGGGTTCTTCAGGCAAGAATACTGGAGTGGGTTGCCATGCCCTCCTCCACAGGATCTTCCCAACCCAGGGATCGAACTGATACCTCCTGCATCGCAGGTGGATTCTTTACTGCTGATCCATTGGAGAAGCCCAAAAGGAAGGTAGAAACAAATAAATGCACCCCTCTTTCTTCTGCAGTTGCCTCTGCTGTTCTAAGTGGCATTTTACAAGTTTTATCAGAAGTTTCTATAGGGTCAAATACAATTTATTCATGTTGGTAGCCCTATTGGCTAATTAATATGTCCTTGTCTTGGCTTCTGATTTTTGTCCTGTTTCTCATTTCTGCTCACTGGGACCATATGACCAATTAAACTTCCCACACATAAACCCTCGTGTGAGGAATAGTCCTAATCAATCCCTGCTTAAACTTTGGCTTCAGGTCATACAGTTAAATTATACATACTTAAGGAATATTCAGAAATTTGGGTCTCTAGGGAAGGATCCTAACATAAAACTCAAGGATAGCAAACCCCTCTGTTTCATTCCTACCTGGCTTTGTGTATAGCCCCAATCCCAAAGGAAATACAGATTATTTCCCTAACCCTTTGGGTATTGTTTGTGCTAATCTCTAGGGAGTGATAAAACCACTGTGTTTCTGGTGGATAGACATTGAGTTCAATTTCTTCATAAGATTCATTATTGTGTTTTAATTTGGTTTGGTTTGCCTTCAGTTTTATGTTCTTCTTGTTTGTTTTTTTCTGTCCTGTGGTTATACATGCACAGAGGGATGAATGGTCAGCTCAGTCATGTCCGACTCTTCGTAACCCCATGGACTGCAGCAAGCCAGGCTTCCCTGTCCATCACCAACTCCCAGAGCTTGCTCAAACTCATGTCCATCAAGTCGGTGATGCCATCCAGCCATCTTGTCTTCTGGCATCCCCTTCTCCTCCTTCCTTCAATCTTTCCCTGCATTAGTGTCTTTTCTATGGAGTCAGTTCTTCGTGACTGTATTTGCTGTGAATAGCAGTTGCTGAGATAATTTTTTTGTAACTTATAAGAGGGGTAAAAATGTCACACAGCTTCCCACCCAGGAGTGTATTATAAACACATTTTTCACTGAATAACAGGATTGTACTGCCAGGTTTATAACAGTAACGGTTTGAATTCATTTATGAAGTAAATAAATATGATTTTATTACTGTCTTCTTTTTGGTGACGGTCTACACGCTGTGGGAAATTCATGACAATCCAGAGTTCTTGGATCATGCAGGTAATTTTTCTACATAAAGAGTTTTATTTTAGTTTATTAGGTAGTCAACTGTTCATGATTTGCAGGCCTCATGATTTTTAAAATTTTATTAAATGCACTATCCATGCCATAAAAATAATATGCTGAAAATGTGGAAAGAATTATGCGTTATATATTTCTAAGCTTTAGTATTCCAGGATCAAACAATTAAAAGGTGTATCTAAATATTGGTATCAGTGGCACATATATGCATAAAAATGTTTTTGTATATTCAAATATGAAAAAATAACATACTATAAATGTGTATAAATAATGGTATAGAGTTTATATTAAAATATGTTCATGTATGCAAATAAAAAGAGCTACAGTGGCTGATCTGAATATTTTCTCAGTAATATTCTAATTTTACCTCAAAAATAAACCAAAATTGGCAAAAATACAACTCATGTTTATGGGATACTAGAAAAGAACTTAGATATTGGTATCTAGTTTCTGTGATTCATATAAACTTGTGTAAGTAATTTAAATAATCTCATTTACATTCTTTGTAAAATTCAAATATTAATAATTAATAGAGTGGCACTTAAATGGAGCTTCCTATATGTTACACATGCTTTAAATAAGTCAATTTTTTTAATCCTCTCAACAAACCTATGAGATACTATGATTGCTTCCTTCTTAAAAATGAGGAAACTGAGGCACAGTGAGATTCAGCAATTCACTTACCAAATTGTTATTAAACAGTAGAGGCAGAATTTGAACCCAGGGTTTCCCTGGTGGCTCAGACGATAAAGAATTTGCTTGAAGTGCAGGAGATCTGGTTTCAATCCTTTGTCAGGAAGATCCCCTGAGTAGGAAATGGTTATCCACTGCAGTATTCTTGCCTGGAGAATCCATGGACCCAGAAGCCTAGTGGGCTGTAGTCCATGGGTTCACAAAGAGTCGGACACAACTGAGGAACTAATAAGCAGGTTCTGAGTACACTGAGCTATAATTCTTAAAAGTAATATGTGTCTCATGATTAATGGGTTTGTTGTCTTGTTCTAAATGTTTAAATGTCATAAAAGAGATAAACTTCTTCATATAGTATATGATATGTAAAACATTCTCATGACAATGTTATTTTTACTGATGTTTACCATCATCCGTGAGGATTCAGTTCAGTTCAGTTCAGTCGTTCAGTTATGCCCAACTCTTTGTTACCCCATGAACCACAGGATGCCAGCCTTCCTGTCCATCACCAACTCCCAGAGTCCACCCAAACCCATGTCCATCGAGTCAGTGATGCCATCCAACAATCTCATCCTCTGTCGTCCCCTTCTCTTGCCCTCAATCTTTCCCAGTCTCAGGGTCTTTTCCAGTGAGTCAGCTTTTCGCATCAGGTGGCCAAAGTATTGGAGTTTCAGCTTCAGCATCAGTCCTTCCAATGAACACCCATGACTGATCTCCTTTAGGATGGACTGGTTGGATCTCCTTGCAGTCCAAGGGACTCTCAAGAGTCTTCTCCAACACCACAGTTCAAAAGCATCAATTCTTCTGTGCTCAGCTTTCTTTATAGTCCAACTCTCATATCCATACATGACCACTGGAAAAACCATAGCCTTGACTAGAGGGATCTTTGTTGACAAAGTAATGTCTCTGCTTTTTAATATGCTGTCTAGGTTGGTCATAACTATCCTTCCAAGGAGTAAACGTCTTTTAATTTCATGGCTGCAGTCACCATCTGCAGTGATTTTGGAGCCCAGAAAAATAAAGTCTGACACTGTTTTCACTGTTTCCCCATCTATTTGCCATGAAGTGATGGGACCGGATGCCATGATATGAGTTTTCTGAATGTTAAGCTTTAAGTCAACTTTTTCACTTACTCTTTCATTTTCATAAAGAGGCTCTTTAGATGTTCTTCACTTTCTTCCATAAAGGTGCTGTCATCTGCATATCTGAGGTTATTGATATTTCTCCCAGCAATCTTGATTCCAGCTTGTGCTTCCTCCAACCCAACATTTCTCATGATGTACTATGCAAATAGGTAAGGTAACAATAGCCTTGTGACAGTAGCCTTTACGTACTCCTTTTCCTATTTGGAACCAGTCTGTTGTTCCATGGCCAGTTCTAACTGTTGCTTCCTGAGCTGCATATAGGTTTCTCAAGAGGCAGGTCAGGTGGCCTGGTATTCCCATTACTTTCTAATTTTCCACAGTTTATTGTGATCCATACAGTCGAAGACTTTGGCATAGTCAATAAAGCAGAAATAGATGCTTTTCTGGGACTCTCTTGCTTTTTTGATGATCCAGCGGATGTTGGCAATTTGATCTCTGGTTCTTCTGCCTTTTCTAAAACCACCTTGAACATCTGGAAGTTCACGATCATGTATTGCTGAAGCCTGGCTTCGAGAATTTGACCATTACTTTACTAGTGTGTGAAATGAGCGCAATTGTGCGGTAGTTTGAGCATTCTTTGGGATTGGAATGAAAACTGACCTTTTCCAGTCCTGTGGCCACTACTGAGTTTTCCAAATTTGCTGGCATATTGAGTGCAGCAGTTTCACAGCATCATCTTTCAGGATTTGAAATAGCTCAACTGGAATTCCATCACCTCCACTATCTTTGTTCATAGTGATGCTTCCTAAGGCCCACTCAACTTCACATTCCAGGATGTTTGGCTCTAGGTGAGTGATAACACCATCGTGATTATCTGGGTTGTAAAGATCTTTTTTTGTACAGTTCTTCTATGTATTCTTGCCACCTCTTCTTAATATCTTCTGATTCTGTTAGGTACATACCATTTCGGTCCTTTATCGAACCCATCTTTGCCTGAAATGTTCCCTTGATATCTCTAATTTTCTTGAAGAGATCTCTAGTCTTTCCCATTCTGTTGTTTTCCTCTATCTTTGCATTGATCCCTGAGGAAGGCTTTCTTATCTCTCCCTACTATTCTTTGGAACTCTGCATTCAAATCAGTATATCTTTCCTTTTCTTCTTTGCTTTTCACTTCCCTTCTTTTCACAGCTATTTGTAAGGGCTCCTCAGATAGTCATTTTGCTTTTTTGCATTTCTTTTTCTTGGTGATGGTCTTGATCCCTGTCTCCTGTACAATGTCATGAACCTCCATCCATTTTTCATCAGGCACTCTGTCTATCAGAGCTAGTCCCTTAAATCTATTTCTCACTTCCACTGTATAGTCACTAGGGATTTGATTTAGGTCATACCTGAATGGTCTAGTGGTTTTCTCTACTTTCTCCAGTTTAAGTCTGAATTTGGCAATAAGGAGTTCATGATCTGAGCCACAGTCAGCTCCTGGTCTTGTTTTTGCTGACTGTATAGATCTTCTCCATCTTTGGCTGCAAGAATATAATCAATCTGATTTTGGTGTCGACCATCTGGTGATGTCCATGTGTAGAGTCTTCTCTTGTGTTGTTTGAAGAGGGTGTTTGCTATGACCAGTGTGTTCTCTTGGCAAAACTCTGTTAGCCTTTTCCCTACTTCATTCTGTACTCCAAGGCCAAATTTGCCTTTTACTCTAGGTGTTTCTTGACTTCCTGCTTTTGCATTCCAGTCCCCTGTAATGAAAAGGACATCTTTTTGGGGGTTTAGTTCTAGAAGGTCTTGTAGATCTTCATAGAACCATTCAACTTCAGCTTCTTCAGCATTACTGCTTGGGGCATAGGCTTGGATTACCGTGATATTGAATGGTTTTCCTTGGAAACAAGCAGAGATCATTCTGTTGTTTTTGAGACTGCATCCAAGTACTGGATTTTGGACTCTTTTGTTGACTATGATGGCTACTGCATTTCTTCTAAGGGATTCCTGCCCACAGTAGTAGATATAATGGTCATCTGAGTTAAATTCACCCATTCCAGTCCATCATAGTTTGCTGATTCCTAGAATGTTGATGTTCACTCTTGTCATCTCTTGTTTTACCAGTTCCAATTTTCTTTGATTCATGGACATAACATTCCAAGTTCCTGTGCAATATTGCTCTTTACAGCATCGATCCCTGCTTCTATCACCAGTCTCATTCACAACTGTGGGGATTAAAGGCATGGATTTATACTATGAGATTGAACAGTTGAGCCCATTTCCCAGAATTTCTTGAAAGTCAAGGGTTCTGCACCACAGAGGTCAGGGGTATATAGTGAGTTAAGGACTGATCCAGTTTTCTTTAGACTTCAAAAATCTACTCTTTCTCCTTTTGGACGATAAAGAAAAGAATCAGGAAAAGAATTCCAGTGTGGTTACAGCCAGGACTAAAGCAACTATGCAGTTTAAGGCACGAAATGTTGGATATGTATTTTGGATAGGGAATTAAAAGGGTAAATCAGATTTTCACATGCACAAAGGAATTGTCAAACTCAATATTTATTACTAAGCAATTGGTTGCAGAATTGAATTTCTATAGCTTTGTATCATATATTTATAATTACTCATTTTTTGACTGATATACTTATTGGGAAATAATTGACAAATATAATTGCATATATCGATATTTAAAGTAGATTGTGGCATGATTTTATATACATATACATGTGGAATTGATAGCTTATGGTGAACAGTGTTGTATTTGTGATCTCCAAGGAAGAAAATTTATTTTTTGGTCAGGGACCAGGCTTGATCACTCAAGAGCTTTTGTGTAGGAGAGTTTTATTAAAGTAAGAAAAGGGGCATAGAAAGCTTCTGACATAGGCATCAGAAGGGGAACAGAGAATGCACCCCTTGCTAGTGTTAGCAAGGGAGTTATATACTTTTTAAAATTAATTATTACAATAAATCAAAAGAATGTCTCAAGTTTGTGAAAATTTTACCAGACCCACTCTCACAATTTGCATTTTAGGATAACAGAAGTAGAAGTTAACAATAGAAAGATCCTACCAGGCCCACTCCCATATATACATTCTAAGATATCAGGATTAGTCAGAAGGTTTGCAGGAAGGAGAAACTGTCTTCAATCAGGATACATTGTTGTTATATAATCCCTAGTACAGAGTTTAAACTGAGTTGTGTAATCATCAATTCGAAGCTTAAAGAAAAAAACGTTTTGTGTGACTAAGACTAAGGAATGTAGATGAAAAAAAAAGTTTGTCCTTTCACCCTCCTTGAGAATTCCAGACCCCTTTCTCCTCCTCAGGGATCCCCAACTTCTTATCAACCTGCCTCGGAATTCACTCTCTCAGAATGATTATAAATATCCAAATAATTAAGACGTCCGATAACTCAAGTAATTAACTCTTGTTTGTGTTGTGTGTGTGTGTGTGTGTCTGTGTGTGGTTAGAATAAGATTTACTCTAAGCAACTTTGTATTTTTAATTAATTATTTTGTTTTAATTTTTAATTTAAATGTAGTTATTGTACATATTATGTTAGTTTCAGGTATACTACAAAAAGATGTAACATTGCATTTATTATGAAATGATCATAGTTTTAATTCTAGTAGCCATTTTTTCCAATACAAAGTTATTACAGTATTGTTGACTATATTTCTTTTGCTCTATATTATACCTTTGTGACTTATTTATTATATAACTGGAGGTTTGTAACACTTAATCCCTCTACACCTATTTCACTCACTTCCCTAACCTCTTTCCTCTGGCAACTGTTTGACTCTCCTCTACATCTATGTCTGTTTTCATTTTGTTTGGTTAATTTGTTTTATTTTTAGATTTTACATGACAGTGAGATCCTGTGGTATTTGCCTTTCTATGACTTATTTCACAAAGCATAAGAGCCTCCAGATCCAGACATGTCTCAAATGACAATATTCCATTTTTCATGGTTGAATAATATATTCCATTATATGTCTACATACCACATTCTCTTTATCCATTCTTTTATCAATGAGCACTTATGTTGCTTTTATATTCTGTTATTGTAAATAATGTCACAATGAATGTTGGAGTCCATATAGCTCTTGGTTTATTTTCTGGTGTTTTTGTTTTCTTCAGCAAAATTCTCAGAGGTGAAATTGCTGGATTTCATGGCATTTAACTGGTTTTAATGTTTTGAGAAACATTCATACTGAATTCCATAGTGGCTGCAACAATTTACAATCCAACAAACAGTGTACCTAGGTTCCCTTTTCTCAACATCCTTTTCAATGTGTGTCTTTTGTTGTTCCTTGCTAAGTTGTGCCCAACTCTTTGTGACCTAATGGACTGCAGCACACCAGGTTCCTCTGTCCTTCACTTTTTCCTTGAGTTTGCTCAGAGTCATCTCCATTGATTTGGTGATGATGATGCCTTTTAGTTGATAACTATTCTGAGACATGAGACAGTAACACTTTCATTGTTTTGATATGCATTTCTCTGATGATTACTAATGTTTGAACATCTTCATGTGTCTGTTGGCCACCTGTTTGTCGTCTTTGAAAAATATCTATTCAGATCCTCTGGCCATTTTGTTTCATTAACATATTTACAATATTTACAATATTACAATATTTACAATATTTACAATATTATTTACAATATTATGTTAGTTTCAAAAGTACAGCATAGTGACACATTATTTTTGTAGATTACACTCCATTAGAGGAGTATAATTATTTGCCATTAGTGGATTATACTCCATTATTATACAGCATAGTGGTCATATTAATAATTTCCTATGCTATACAGTGTATCCTTGTTGCTTGTCTATTTTATATGTAGAAGTTTGTATCTGTTTATCCCATACTCCTAGTTAGTTCTTTCTCCCTTCCCTCTCCTGGTAACCACGTTTCTTTTCTATGTCTGTTTGGAAAGGTATTAATTTGTACTATTTTTAGATTTCACATATAATTTATGTCTTTCAGTGTTTATCTTTCTCTGTCTGACTTATTTCACTAAGCATAATATCTTCTAGATCAATCCTTGTTGCAAATGGAGGTATTTCATTCATTTATTGATTAAATAGCATTCCATTTTTTGTGTATATATGTGTATGTATGTATGCCTATATTATATGTATATATTACATATATATTATTTTAATATATTTTATCTATATTATCTATATTTATCTATATTAAAATAGATATATTTCAAAGAAGACAAATAAGTGGCCAACAGACACATGATGATTTTCAAACATTAGTAATCATTAGAGAAATGCATATCAAAACAACAAAAGTGTTACTGTCTCATATATATATATATATATAATTTCTTTTTTAATGCAGTCATCTGTTCATCTGTTGCTGGGCACTTGGGTTAGTTTCATGTCTTGACTATTATAGATTATGCTGGGATCCATTTATTGTTTTGAATTAGTGTTTTTTCTAAATATATACTCAGAAATGGAATTTCTGGATCCACTTACGATAATTCTATTTGAACGACTTCCATACTTTTTTTTTCTGTAGTGGCTGCACATATTTACATTCTCTCTAGCAGTGTAAAGGGCTTCCTTTTCTCCACATCCTCACCAACATTTTCCATTTGACTGTTAGCCATCTGTGTATTTTCTTTGGAGAAATGTCTATTCAGGTGTTCTGCCGACTTTCTGATTGAGTTGTTTGATTTTGCTTTGATACCGAGTTGTATGAGCTATTTATGTATTTTGAATATTACCCCTTATCAGTTGTATCATTTGCAGATATTTTCTTCCATTCTGGAGTTTGTCTCTTCATTGGTCAGTGGTTTCCTTTGTTGTGCAAAAGCTTTTAAGTTTAATTAGGTTCCCTTTGTTTATTTTTTATTTTGTTTCTTCTGCCTTAGGAGATATATCCAACAAATAAAGCCATGATCTGCATCAAAGAGTGTTCACCTTGTTCTCTTCTAGGATTTACATTCAAATCTTTAAACCATTTTGCATTTATTTTTATGTATAGTATGAGGCAATGTTCTGATCTTACTGTTTAACATGTGGTCGTTGAGTTTTCCCAGCATCACTTGTTTAAGAGGCTCTTTTCTCCATTATATATTTTTGCCTCCTTTGTCATAGTTTAATTTACTATAGGTCCATGGGTTTGTTTCCGGCCTTGTTCGTTTTCTAATCAAACTGTGTGATTTTTTAATGTTGAGTTGTATGAGTTCTTTATATATTTTGAGTATTAACCTCTTGTCAGATATACATTTGCAGATGCCTTCTCTCATTCAGTAGGTTGTGTTCCTCCCTTTTGTTGGTAGTTTCTTTTGCTGTGCAAAAACTTTTTAAATGATGTAGTACCATTTGCTTATTTATTTATTTATTTTCCTTTTGTATCCTTTGCTTAAGGGGACATATTCAAAAAGATATCAATAAAGACAGTTGTTAAAGAGCTTATTGCCTATGTTTTTTTGGTCAGATTTCCTTTGGTCTTTCATTTAAGTCTTCAATTCATTTTGAATGTATTTTTGTATATATTGTGAAAAAATAGTCTGGTTTGATTCTTTTTCATGAAGCTATCCACTATTCCCCAAATCACTTGTTGAATAGACTGTCTTTTCTCCATTGTATATTCTTTCCTCCTTTGTTGTAGATTGCTTGACCTTAGGTAGGCATGGAGGTTCATTTCTGAGTTATTGATTCTCTTCCATTGATCTATGTGTCTGTTTTTGTGCTAGTACCATGCTGTTTTGATTACTGTAACTTTGTAGTATAGTCTGGGAGCATGATATCTCCAAATAGTTCTTTTTTATAAAAATTGCTTTGGCAATTTGGGATCTTTTACTGTCCCATATTAATTTTAGGATTATTTCCTCTTCAACTATGAAAAGTGTTATGGGTATTTTGCTAGAGATTGTGTTATTTCTATAGATTGCTTTGGTAAAAGGCCTTCTCTAATGCTCTGATCTTTATTATTTATTTCTTTCTACTAACTTTGGGTTTAATTTCATCCTCACTAGACACCAGGAAGAGTCTTAGCAAGTAAAAACACACTTTAAGTGTTGTCAATTTTGTGAAGGGAAAAACTTACATCATTATCTTAAGTATTTCATCATATCCTATTCAGTTATTGATGTTAGTTGCTCAAAGTAAATATATAAAACATACGCATACAGACAGCTCCAGATATATTATGCCTCACTTTTTTTTTTTTTTAATGAGGCTGCTTTTGTTCATTTCCAGTAACCCTCATTCTGCTCCTTATCATGCCAAATCCCTTAGTTTGGTGTCTGAATCAAGACCCCATTGCCTGAATGTATCATTTATTTAGTAAATACCTATTGACTGCCTACAGGACCAATCAGAAATACTATGTGATAATCATTCTCAGGGGCTTATTGTATACTGAGGGGAAAAAGACAGTAGAAGAGAGTAAATTATTTATAAAAAATGGGAAGATGAGAAGAGCACTCTATTCGGGATGAACTGGGATTGGAGCTATCAGGAACGGCTTCTTAGAGGATTACCAACTTAAATCCTAATGTAAGAGTGGGGACTAGATAAATGATATGGGAAAGACCTGGGGAGAATAATTTGATTTAAATTAACGAGATTTTTATTTCTTTCTTGAGTGTCCAAACACTCTGTTAAACAACTTACTATGATAGCTTCCCACTGTAATGAAAGCTGAATTTTATGCCTTACTTCCATATTTCTCTTTCACCAAAATTCATTGATAAAATATAGGATAAAAAGAAACAAATGAGTGAGAAAAAATCAAAGAGAGATTAGGTAAAACCAAAGATATCCCACTAAGTCGGTGGCTTTTAATAAGAGAGGGGAAATTTTTGCCTCCTGTGGGACTTTTGGCAATGTCACAGGGGTGTTTGACTGTCACATCTTGGGGGTGAATGCTAGTGGTATCTAGTTGGTAGGAGACAGAGATGCTGCTAAACATATTACATTGCACAGGGCAGCGCCCACAACAAAATAAATGACTATTTAATCCAAAATGTCAGTAATGTAGAGGATGCTCTAGAGCACTGAATTTTCTTGTTTCTGGGTTAAAACACCCTGTAGCATATATTTATTTATTTATCTGAGTTTCCAATTATGGCTTTGTAAAGGGATCTCTTTTGGCTAGAAACATACTAATACTGCAATACAGACAGATTTAAGCAAGGACTTCTATGACATGTTATTAGCTTATTAACTTCACCTTTTTCCCCAAGTCACTAAGATTTGTCAGCTCAGAAATTGATCCTCATATTTAGTCTAAGGTTGGAACTCAATATTCAAAAAAACAAAGGTCATGGCATCTAGTCCCATCATTTCATGGCAAACAGATAGGGAAGCAATGAAAACAGTGAAAGCCTTTATTTTCTTGGGCTCCAAAATCACTGCAGATGGTGACTGCAGCCATGAAATGAAAAGATGCTTCCTCCTTGGAAGAAAAGCTAGGACCAACCTAGAGAGCATATTAAAAAGCAGAGACATTACTTTGCTAACAAAGGTCCATCTAGTCAAAGCTATGTTTTTTCCAGTAGTCATTTATAGATGTGAGAATTGGACCATAAAAAGGCTGAACATAAGAACTGATGCTTTTGAATTGTGGTGTTGGAGAAGATTCTTGAGAGTCCCTTGGATTGCAAGGAGATCAAACCAGTCAGTCCTAAGGGAAATCAAACCTGAATATTCATTGGAAGGACTGATGCTGAAGCTGAAACTCCCATACTTTGGCCACCTGTTGCAAAGAGCTGACTCATTAGAAAAAGACCCTGATGCTGGGAAAAACTGAAAGCAGGAGGGGAAGGGGATGACAGAGGATGAGATGGTTGGATGACATCACTGACTCAATGGACATGAGTTTGAACAAGCTCCAAGAGATGGTGAAGGACTGGGATGCCTGGCGTGCTACAGTTCATGATCTCAGAAAGAGCTGGACATGACTGAGTGACTGAACAAACAACAGCATATGTTTGGATACGGGCCTTCTGTGCTAAAAGCATGTGTGCTCGCTCTTTCCCTCTCACCCTGTCTCTCTCTTTCCTTCTGTCTTTTTCTCTCTCTCTCTGTCTCATACCCCCACACACACCCATTGGCGGAAAGTTGGCAAAATATAAGTATTAATTTAAAATGACATTGAAGGAAGATAATTTTTATTGTTTAGTCACTAAGTTGTGTCCAACTCTTAGTGATCCCATGGATGGTAGCCTTCCAGATTCCTATGTCCATGGGATTTCCCAGGCAAGAATACCGGAGTGGATTGCCATTTTCTTCTCCAGGGGATCTTCCTGACCCAGGAGTTGAACCCAGGACTCCTGAATTGGCAGGTGGATTATTTACCGCTGAGTCTCCAGGGAAACCCCAGGAAGGGACTAAAGAAATGTAAACTAATGTAATGTGATTTCTTGGGTTAGGTCCTGGACTAGAAAAAAGTAATATTAGTTTAAAAAGTTTATGAAATACAAATAAAGTCTGGAGTTTTATTAATAGTAATATACCAATGATACTTTCTTGCTTTTGATAAATGATTTATGGTTATACAAAACATTAGCATTAAAAGAAACTGAGTAAGATGTACATGGAGACTTTCTGTATGATTTCTACATCTCTTCTGTGAATATAAAATTATTCTAAATAAAAATTGTAATTTAATAAATGACATTGAAGAGAATAAAATAAATGGTTAAGGGATTTTCATTTTAAAAGCAGTTTTTAAAATTATGTTTTTCAATTAGCAGTATTAAAACAGTTTGTTGCAATCTAGTAATTGAAATAGTTTGCAATTATGTTTTCCACTTTTGTTTAATTGAAATCATAAGCTGTTTGTTTTAATTTTATGCAAAAATGAATATGTGACTGAGACATTATAAGTAAGGAGTCCAGAATTAGCTTATGGATTTTTTGGCTATTATGGGTCAATATATTTTAAAAAAATTTGTCAACATTGGATAAATGAAAATTTCACATAAACTTCCCTTGAAAAATTGGGAGGACTTGCAATCTTGGGTCTAGTTCAGATGTGTCTAAACATTTTTCAGTAGAAGTCTCCTCCTCTAATCTGGGCATGTTTGCCAGATGGCCACATACTCGTTTCTTTTTATATCCTACTCCCAACCTAATTACTAGGTGATCAATTATATACCTTTCAGCATTTGATATCTAATTTTCATATTTCACATTCATATTTCACTCCTCAAAATTGAATAAATATGGGCCTTTTGTATTTTTACTAATTTAAATTTTTGAAAGATTTGATTAAGCTAATTTACCTGTCAACATATCAGTCTGTGGAAACTCTTTGCTAGAGTTTCGTTTATGAAATGTTAACCTGTTTCTGGGCTTCAGATTTTTTAAGTTTCATCCAACTTCTTTCAGTAGAACAAGCAAAGGAGAGATTAATTTTCCATTTCTATCCAATTTCTACATAATTTAGGACCAATTTATTATTCCTCCTTTCTCTTATGGTAGGTTTGTGCCAAGACTTTTGTATTATATATGTTGTATAATAATTTTTATATCTAATTTTTAGAACTTTCACTTGGATTAATGCCATTGTATCTACTAGTTCCCTTGGAATAGGAAGGAGTTGTGTAAACACAGTGAGTTATCTTGGCAGTGGACATTCTATAGAATCATATTTTGTTTCTTGAAATAATTATTAATATTTTTTAATAATTTTTTGGGGGGAGGGGGGATCGGGATGGGGAACACATGTAAATCCATGGCTGATTCATGTCAATGTATGGCAAAAACCACTACAATATTGTAAAGTAATTAGCCTCCAACTAATAAAAATAAATGAAAAAAAGATAATTTTTTTTTTTTGGTATAGAGAAATACAGTCTCTTGTATATCATTATTTTTCATGTCCTGGGATTCACTGACTCAATTCCAAGAAGTACTCTCCCAGTCTTTTTTTTTCCCCCCTTTTCTCTCTCTCTTTTTCTTTTATAAAAATCTTGGATACTGCTTTAGAGGAATAATGTACTTGTTGAGCAGTAAAAGGCTTCTATTGAAGCCCCATTATTTTGGGAATTGGTTGATGTTACGGGGTTTTCATAAAGCCAAGGATTTATCAAGCCTATTCGTATAAATAAAAAGATTGAGGAACAGAAGATAGTAAAGCTAAAAAAGATTGCTTTGAACTACTTTAAAAATTTCCTAGCAGTAACATTAAGGACTAAAATATAGCCACAGTAACACCTAACAATTCATGAAAACATATTTATAGGATTCAAAGAAAATATTAACACTTGGTTTGGTTTTAGGATATATTTGAAAGAAAAAAATATTTAATTAAAAATATTTTATATAACCTAGATTTTGCTTCACATGCCAAAAAGTACTGTCTTATATTAATATGTCTTTTGAGGAAAGGTGCTTCATGATCTGACTCCTCTTGCTATAGTAAGTCTCTGAAATATATACTCTCAGGAAACCTGTACTTTTCCTTTGTAGCATTTTAAAAGATTATTTAATTGATCTTAAAATGAGATGCTTCATGTTGTCTCTATAAAATGTGAGGTATGTGGGGAGGCAAGGCCTGGTTTACAACTGTATGATCACTAATTCTCATACTGTTGAATGGACTCAATAATAAATAACATTGATTGAATGACTAACTGAGTAAATAATTACGTAAATAAATATATTTGACCCCTATGTTAAAACTAAATAGAACTATATACCAATACAATAGCATAAGTATATAAGGGATAATTAAAAAACAGAGACATTATTTTGCCAACAAAGGTCCTTCTAGTCAAAGCTATGTTTTTTCCAGTAGCTATGTATGGATATGAGAGTTAGACTATAAAAAAAGCTGAGCACAGAAGAATTGATGCTTTTGAACTGTGGTGTTGGAGAAGACTCTTGAGAGCCCCTTGGATAGAGAGGAGATCCAACCAGTCCATCCTAAAGGAAATCAGTCTTGGATATTCATTGGAAAGGCTGATGCTGAAGCTGAAACTCCAATACTTTGGCCACCTCACGCGAAGAACTGATTCATTTGAAAAGGCCCTGATGCTGGGAAAGATTGAAGGCGAGAGGAGAAAGGAACAACAGAGGATGAGATGGTTGGATGACATCACTGACTCAATGGACATGAGTTTGAGTAAGCTCCAGGAGTTGGTGATGTACAGGGAGGCCTGGCGTGCTACAGACTATGGGGTCGCAAAGAGTCGGACACGACTGAACGACTGAGCTAAATTGATCTGATGGGGGAAAAGTACATGACTTGACTTTTCATTCTGTGTCTGGGCATCTAGTTTTACTTTCTTAAGTCCATTCTGCATTTGGCATTTGAACTGATCAACTTAAAAATATAGGCACAGTTAAGTAAAACGTTCTTTTACATCACCAAATATCCCCTTAATTTTGACCAAAAATGAATGATCCAACAACTGCAATAGGCTGTCATCTATGGCCCTCCTTGAATAGGCATGTACTTCTTTGTCTCTATCTAAAGAATCCAGCTACAAACAATCTTAGATGTTCTGTTATCTGCATAGTTTTCTTTTAAACAATATGTTATTTAGTGTTCCCTTTTCCCTCTGCCTGGAAGCCCATCCTGAATTTCTGATCTGAGTTCATGTGTCTTAACCTTTCAAGATTGAGCTCTGACATTATCTCAGGGATACCTTCTCTAAATTCCCAGGTTGCAAAAATGTCTACTTTATGCTCCCAAAATACTTGCTTACCTTTATTTATCACTCATAATACATAGTTAAAATAACCAGTTTGTATCTAACTCCTTCTTAGGACTTCAAATCCAATAAAGAAAGGATCTTATTCACTTTTGCATGGAAACATTCTAAGTCAATGTTTGGTATTGAATAAATATCCTTTTTAAATAAATTATAATAAATTATCATCGAGTATTCATTTGACCTTTCACTAGGTTGAAGAATTGTCCAGGATGAACTGACTCTTTTTCTTGCATTTTAATTGAAACGTTTAAGTTATAAACATTGGCCTTTTTATTTCTTGTACCTAGGTATATTTTACTTTTATTTACTTATATTTTACTTTTATTTAGTATATTTTGCTTTTATTTATTTTATTCATCAATTAAGTTTCTTAAATGTTTTCTGAGAATTTATTTGTGTTATATACTAAGCCAACTTCATGTCACTCAGAGATAAAAGAAATAGTTGCTGACATAGAGGAACATAATTATTTGTAGGTAAACTAAAAAACAAACAAACAAACAAAAAGAGTATAAATCCTCTAGTACAAATAAGGATATGTAAGAATGAATTTTAGTAGGATGAGCTAAAAAATAATAGTTCAGATAAAAATAGGATATGAAAAGCTATGGAAGTAACTTAGAGGATGGTGCATTTTAAAATTACAAATCATCAACTGAAGTTTCTTGCCTTTTTTAGTGTATAGCAGATAGTCTAATCTCTTTTTTTAAAGGAGGTCTAAACAGTTCTCTTGACCAGACATACAAATGGCCAAGAGGCACATGAAAAGATGCTCAATGTTGCCAATGATGAGAGAAATGCAAATAAAAACTATGAGATGTGACCTCACACCAGTCAGAATGGCCATCATCAAAATGTCTTCAAACAGTAAATGCTGGAGAAGATGTAAAGAAAAGGGAACTCTCCTACATTGTTGGTGGGAATGTAAATTATTGCAGTCACTATGGAGAATAGAATGGATGTTCCTTAAAAAACTGAAAATAGAGTTTCCATATGGCATAGCAATCCCAATCCTGGGCATATATCTGGAGAAAAGTATGGTTTAAAAGGATACATGTACCCCAGTGTTTATCACAGCATTGCTTACAATTGCCAAGACGTGGAAGCAATCTACATGTCCATCAACAGATGAAAGGATAAAGAAAATGTAGTCCATACGCACAATAGAATATTACTCAGCCATTAAAAATAATGAAATAATGCCATTTGCAGCAACATGGTTGGACCTGGAGATTATCATGCTGAGTAAAACAGGGAAAGGCAAATATCATTTACTGCTTATATGCTGATTCTAAAAAAAAGTACAAATGAACTCATTTATGAAACAGAAACAGACTAAAAAACTTAGGGAATGGATTTATTGTTACCAGGGGAAGGATGGGAGAGGGATATATTGGAAATTTTGGGTTGACACACACAAAGTACTATATTTACAATAGATAGCCAACAAGGACCTACTGTATAACACAGGGAACTCTGCTTAATATTTTATAATAACTTTAGTGGGAAAAGAATTTGAAAAATAGTAGATACTTGTAATATATAACTGAATCACTTTGCTGTATACTTGAAACTGATAAAGCATTGTTAATCTATGATACTCTGATGTAAAATAAAAATTAAAAAAAATAAAGGAGGTCTAAAGTCTTCTCTGAGATTTCAGTGAATTTCTTGACAGTAACTGGATACTTACTGTCAAATGGTTAATTCTGTCTTAAAGTTTCTGATTTTCTGAATTACTTACATTCTATATAAATTCAGATAGACATTGCCCCTAATTTTATCTAAACAAGCAAATAAGAACAGGTTTTGCATATATAGGTGATAGACAACTTGGTGATAACTTGCTCAATTAATCTTCTGGATAATTTGAAATGGAGGGCTGTCTACATGAAAAGTAGGCAAACAGCTTGAAATTGAGTATTACATACTCACCTGTTAAATTCTCTGCCCTACCAGTTGCTTAAGTGCTTTTTTAACTCTGACTTCTTCACCGCACACTGTCTTCCTACTCACATCATACTCTTTCTTTTTTTTTTTTATTTATTTTATTTTTTTTTCCAGTGGGTTTTGTCATACATTGATATGAATCAGCCATGGATTTACATGTATTCCCAATCCCGATCCCCCCTCCCACCTCCCTCTCCACCCGATTCCTCTGGGTCTTCCCAGTGCACCAGGCCGGAGCACTTGTCTCATGCATCCCACCTGGGCTGGTGATCTGTTTCACCATAGATAGTATACATGCTGTTCTTTTGAAATATCCCACCCTCACATTCTCCCACAAAGTTCAAAAGTCTGTTCTGTATTTCTGTGTCTCTTTTTCTGTTTTGCATATAGGGTTATCGTTATCACCTTTCTAAATTCCATATATATGTGTTAGTATGCTGTAATGTTCTTTATCTCATACTCTTTCTTATTCCTTTCTTTTCTTCTGACTTCCCATTTCTCTTCCACCCCCTTCCTCCACTGGCTAGCCTTAAGAATACTATGGTCTCTATGTATATTGTACATGATAATTTATCTCATCCTATCCTACCACCTAATCTGTCCTTCTTATTGATAAACCTAGTTTACATTGGATTTTCTTTTATTTTAATCATAAAGCATAATGAAACATTAATTCACATAGATCACATATCAAAATCACTGACTTGATCCCATGCGTGCTCTCATCCTAGTACCAGTGGGATGTTGCAGGGAAACAAAGCACAAAGGGGAGCCGTATCATATGTAAATATGACCTTCATGACTAGATTAAATTACTAACGTCCAAGAACTAGGAAAGAAAAAAAAAAACACCTTACTTTTATGTCTTGAAAATTTGTGTGTTTGTTTATCCTTTTTAATAGAAATTGCATTTGCTGAGTTTTAATGAAATTTGTCTGATCCTATGCAGTCTGCCTCTTGCTAATTTTAATTCTGTCCCTTTCATAGCATCTCCTCTGTTTTTCAGTTCCCTGCTCTGAGTTCATTTCAGTATTATTCCATATTTATATGCTTCCTTTCAGTGAAGACATGTATTAGACTTTCATTCTTATGCAGATGACACTCAGATCTGTTTGAAGATTAGTCCTAATTGTTACTCTACTTCTGATATTTTATCAGCATCTCATGAAGACATAGAGACTAGGATGTCCAATTAAATGTTACTGAACTACTTACTCAGGGATAAGTACTACTTATTCAGTTCCAGGCACTGGTTTAAAATAGGTTTTATCATTCGCTTTCAGATGCATGTGTGTATGTATGAGTTGTGTGTTTCATGACTAACAGTAAACTATATGAGAATTCTAATTGATTCAGAGAACTGTTTCTATACTCATTTATTTTGAAGTTCACTACAGATATTAGTTTAATAGTTCTATATTTTTCAGGTAATGAAATTGTATACTATATTAAATAGTTACTAAACAAATAAAATAAGAACAAAATGAGATTCTGAAATATTCAAAGTATTATAACCATATTTCAAGGCATTGCTTAAATCTACATTTTTGGGTTTAGATTGTTATAAAGGAAATGCTAATGTAGGATTTCAGTTCATAATAAAAATAACTTCATGTGAAGCTTTCCAGAGTTCCCTTCCCAGGAAGAAAGAATGCAAGAGAAAGATAAAGTGTAGTTGAACATTGTCCTTCAAGAACTATGCCAAATATGATGCAGAGAGACTAAAATTCTGATACTTAACTCAAATATCTGTACCTTATTTAATGCTGTTTATTATCTGTGTGAAAACTTCACAATTCCTATTTATGTCTGTTGGGACCTCCCTGGTAGCTCAGAAGATAAAGCGTCTGCCTACAATGCGGGAGACCCAGGTTTGATCCCTGGGTCGGGGAAGATCCCCTGGAGAAGGAAATGGCAACCCACTCCAGTTACTCTTGCCTGAAAAATCCCATGGACAGAGGACCTTGGTAGGCTACAGTCCGTGGGGTCACAAAGAGTCGGACACGACAGAGCGACTTCACTTCACTTCACTTCAATTCAAGAGAACAGACACTAGTTCTAGTGGTATTCTCATTTGTCCTATTTTCCTTTGTCAACTTTGATAATAAATTTCTACCAAGCTTTGTTCATTTTTTATAGCAAATCTTTTCTTATCTCAGTTACAAATTAATTCTTCAAATTTTTTCATTTTCAGAACATTTTATTTCCTAGTCTATGAAGTCCTTCATTTTAATTTTTAATTTATAAAATAATTTTCATACCTTTCAAAGTATTTATTTTGTTTGAACTCATGTATCTTTTGTACTTCCTATAACTTCCAACTTAGAAATTTCTGAATTTCTTGACCCATTTGCTTCTTCTCAAAGTCATTTGTTATCAGTTAATTTCAGTTCAGTGGCTCAGTCTTGTCTGACTCTTTGCAACCCCATAAACCACAGCACACCAGGGCTCCCTGTCCATCACCAACCCCAGGAGTGGAACCCACACAAACCCATGTCCATTGAGTCAGTGATGCCATCCAGCCATCTCATCCTCTGTCGTCCCCTTCTCCTCCTGCCTTCAATCTTTCTCAGCATCAGGATCTTTTCAAATGAGTCAGCTCTTCGCATCAGGTGGCCAAAGTGTTTGAGTTTCAGCTTCAACATCAGTCCTTCTAATGAAGACCCAGGACTGATCTCCTTTGGGATGGACTAGTTGGATCTCCTTGCAGTCCAAGGGACTCTCAGTTCAAAAGCATCAATTCTTCTGTGCTCAGCTTTCTTTATAGTCCAACTCTGTCATTCATACATGACCACTAGAAAAACCATAGCCTTGACTAGACGGACCTTTGTTGACAAAGTAATGTCTCTGCTTTTTAATATGCTGTCTAGGTTGGTCATAACTTTCCTTCCAAGGAGTAAGCATCTTTTAATTTCATGGCTGCAGTCACCATCTGCAGTGATTTTGGAGCCCAGAAAAATAAGGTCAGCCACTGTTTCCACTGTTTGCCCATCTATTTGCCATGAAGTGATGGGACCGGAGGCCATGATCTTAGTTTTCTGAATGTTGAGCTTTAAGCCAACTTTTTCACTCTCCTCTTTCACTGTCATCAAGAGACTCTTTATTTCTTCACTTTCTTCCATAAAGGTGGTGTCATCTGCATATCTGAGGTTATTGATATTTCTCCCGGCAATCTTGATTCCAGCTTGTGCTTCATCCAGCCCAGCGTTTCTCATGATGTACTCCGCATATAAGTTAAATAAGCAGGGTGACAATATACAGCCTTGACATACTCCTTTCCCGATTTGGAACCAGTCTGTTGTTCCATGTCCAGTTCTAACTGTTGCTTCCTGACCTGCATACAAGTTTCTTAAGAGGCAAGTCAGGTGGTCTGGTATTCCTATCTCTTTCAGAATTTTCCACAGTTTATAGTGATCCACACAGTCAAAGGCTTTGGCGTAGTCAATAAAGCAGAAATAGATGTTTTTCTGGAATTCTCTTGCTTTTTCGATGATCCAGCAGATGTTGGCAATTTTATCAGTAGGTTGCTTTATATTTAAAACATATATATCTGCCAACATGGGTTGATTGTTTTTTTCCTTAAATTATCCGTGAAGCATTTCCATTCAACCATCTCTTATAGATAATGTATCAAAAAGTGTTACATAGAAACAAGTACCTTTTTGAATACCTTATGTTTGTTCTTTATAAGTTTTTTAAAAGCCATTGGAGAAATAATGCCAAATTACTAGATGGGAGGGGGCACAAAACATATAAATAAAACAGTTATTGTTCTTTGTTACTTCCTAGTAATCTTTCCTGATCTGTTATCTACTTCTATAACCCTTCCTGGTCTATTATGCCCATAGTATCTTATAAATCCAATTTTATCCCCTAGTTTAATATTTCTCTTCTCTTCTAGACTATAAACTCTATGAGGGCAGAGACCTTGGCTCTCATTTTTATCTTGCCACTTTCAGTCTCTGGCACTGTATCAAGCAGAATATGCACTCATTTAATGTTTTTGGAATATGTGAATTTTCTGAATAAATAGCATACAGCATTCAGCTGTCACAAATTAGTTAAAAATATAGCATCTAAAATTAGTATGTAGAATTTATCAGAAGAAATACATTAAATTTGAAAATTCTCTTTTATTTTCAGTGAATAATCTGATGATTACATTCTCTGGACAAAAGTTCTCAACTGTTCCATCATATGTGTTTCTAGATCTGGAATGTATTTGATTAGTAAATAATAAAAATATTAATTTTGCATTGTGACATTAATATATTGCATTATATATTATATTATCATTTATTGCAATATATTATGCTATTTTATATTGTGTCAGTTGCTATCAGCTTATAATATAAGCTAAATATCAGTTTATATCATGGACATATAAAAATTTAAGTGCTAGATTCTTACTAAAGTTTCTAAAGCTATAATAAGTCTGATTCTCTCAAGCACCCAACATCAAATACTTCTTATTTATAGTATATCATTTGCCTACTTCACTACCGTGAAATCCAAAATAAATTTAAATTTATAAAATTATTGTTCAGTGAGGTACTATCCCCACTTTCTTTTTCCTCTCCTGGGTCTTACTCAGTCCCAGGAGATAGTTTTTTTGGAGAGAAAATAAATAATTCAAATCAATATAATAAAAACCCTACTTTATGCTTTAATTAAATCTCATGATAAAAATAGAAGCTATCAATGCTTCTATTGCAATGCTTTGTTGCAAAGCATAGATAGTAAAAAGAGAGTTAAGTTGCTACTGGTGGTATTTTGACAGATTAGAAGGAAATTATGAATAACATTTACCATAGTTTACCTCTGTGAGATCAGGGAGTGTTCCCTTTCATGTGGAGAAGTAACCACAAGTCTCTCCATGTTCAGTTCTCACTGAATACCACAAGTTGTCCATCATTGAATACCAAACACTTTAAGTTTTAGTCATTTTAGGTTTTTCTCCTAGCAATATTTATCATCATACCTCACAGGGCCCCATCAGAAACCCTAAAAAAGTAAGTTTTTTGTTGGTACATCTCACATAGTCTAAGCCATTCTATCTTGATGAAACTCACAAAGTTTGGGCTATTTGTGCTTATTCATTGTTATATGCATTCAGCATCATACCTTATTAAAACATCCAGTTTTCCAAATTACAAGTTAGAATTTCTAGAAGTGATAGAAACTCTACAAAGTTAGAATTAATATCACCTGCTTTGTCTACCACCTCTTGTGTAGCATAAAAAATATAGTTTATTTCATGGCCAATGTCAGATTATTCTCAAAAATAATCTAATGCTATGTGTCACATCCCTGGATAATGAGCAAAGAGATCACTGTAAATATTGAAAGATATAAGTGGAAATACTTTTGCTAGGGTAAGATCACAATATTAACCTGCAGGTGAAATAAAAGAGAAATATTACAAATACACCTGAATTCACATTGAGTTTTTACTAAAAAAAACATAATTTTCCATGTTTTATAGGCCATCAAATCATTTTAATGACATAAGGCTATATCACTGAGATTGGACAACAATATGACTTCCAGGCTCTACTAACCTCTTTGCACCTCTTGGGAGAAGCCATTAAGAGCACAGAGATAACTGCATAATATGACTGTAAAGTCATTGTATGCCTGTCAGAGAGTGTGGGCGATACAGTTTAACTGTCTAAGTTTACTGTCTAAGTGAAATAATGGGATTCAGATGGTTTGGATTTGCTTAAGTATGAACACGAAGTAGAAGAGGCAGGGATAGTGAAGGTACACAGATTACAAAGCTACTTGGACTTCATCCTAATGATTCTGTTAAAGACACAGGCTATCATACCCTTCATAATAAAGAATTACTACTTGCTAGTAGTCTTCCACGGAGAAGGCAATGGCACCCCACTCCAGTACTCTTGCCTGGAAAATCCCAGGATGGGATGGAGGAGCCTGGTAGGCTGCAGTCCACGGGGTCCCTAAGAGTCAGACATGACTGAACGACTTCACTTTTCATTTTTCACTTTCATGCATTGGAGAAGGAAATGGAAACCCACTCCAGTGTTCTTGCCTGGAGAATCCCAGGGACAGGGGAGCCTGGTGGGCCGCCGTCTACGGGGTCGCACAGAGTTGGACACAACTGAAGCGACTTAGCAGCAGCAGCAATCTTCCAACATACCTAAGGGACAGCCTTAGAGCAGGAGACTATGCTTAGTTGCTCAGTTGTGTCCAACTCTTTGCAACCCCATGGACTATTGCCTGCCAGGCTTCTCTGTCCATGGAGATTCTCCAGGCAGGTATACTGGAGTGGGTTGCCATGCCCTCCTCCAGGGACTCTTTCCAACCCAGGGATTGAACCCAGGTCTCCTGCATTGCAGGCAGACTCTTTACCATCTGAGCTACCAGGGAAGCCCAGAGCAGGAGACAGTAGAACTTACTTGTTCACAGAGCTGTTAGTGAATCATTTGTGGAAGAGAAAATCTACAAAAGGGTGATAGCTTAAATTGCCACTATATCCAAAGGCCAGATGGGGTGGGGAGTAGTGGGGAGATACCAGTCAGAAACAAAATCAAATATTTGTTGTTACTGTCATTATTTTAGTCATGGGTTCATTCATTCATTCTTATATTTAATGAATATCTACTATGTACCACATGCTGTTCTAGGCTCTGGAGACACCATGGTGAACAAAATGAGTCCTTGCTCTCATGAAATTATCATTCTAATAAGGAAAAAAGACAGTAAACAATGGTATATATGTGTGTGTCTGAACACATTTGTATGTGTATATACTTTTCATAAATATGGATATCTGTATACAATTGTATATGAAGGTTAAAAATCTAAGTTTATTTAGATTATTCAGATAGAACAGACTATTAAGAACTGTTTGAGGAGAAACCTATACAAAGTGAGAAATACAAGTACTAAAGTCTTAAAGTGCAAACATCCTCAGTGTGCTGTAGGAATTGCAAGGAAGTGAGTGGAAGGAACTTTATGAGATATTCAAATCCTGAGAATATATTGGAACAAGATCAACAAAGTCCCTCAATATTACAAAAAGAAAAATAAAAAAAGATTCTGGAAGAGAGACTGAAAGAGATACTTCAGGGTTTGGTAGACTCAGGGGCAGTTATAGACAGGACCCAGTTGGTATATTGCGTGCAAAAACAATATTTAACCTGTGGATTGAATCTTTCTTACTCAACCAGAAAATAAAAATTTTGCTTGTCTTGCTCAAGTAGTTGAAACATTATATCTAGCACAAATTTAAATGCCTGAAGGTTACAGTTGAACCAAATCATATTTCATTGTATTTAACCTTTTTCAGAGGTGTTTTTCCAAGCATAGTTAACTGTATGTGCTTGACCTGAGGGAAGAATAGAACTACAGTATACTGATAGAGAAGCTAGGGCTGAATTTTTTTGGTTTCTCCTACTATACTTATATAATTTTTTTGAAACAGCATAATCCTCTTTACAGTAGCTCACAATGTCTCCATATGTATAAGCTCGTTTCACTTCCAAAACAAAATTATAAAATGATAAATTAACCACTCTTGTCTACCTTTTTAAAAACATAGGTGACATGAATAAAACATAGAGAATATTGTAAAATAACTGTCAAAAACACTGAATTAAGATAATCATAGATATATAGAATATATAAAAATTAGCTAATTTGTATCAATTCATTTTTAACTCCCTAAAATCAGGATGTTAACATTTTTGTGACAAAAAGCCTTTCCATCCAGAATGCAATCTATCTTTCCACTTATATGGGTTCTTACATAGAACAAAACCTGTCTTGGTACTTATACAGATTTTATTTCATTTCCTTCTGCAATTTTTTATGATTCTTCTTATGGAAGACTTGTACCTTTCTTGCCAAAGATGTTTTTAAAAATTGCATGTTCACTTTGTTGCTTGTGTGAATTTGATCTTTCAATTTGAATTGCCAACTGTTACTGTTATAAAAGAGAACTTTACATTTTCACATGCATTTCTTCTTCAAAGGCAGCTTATGTGACTACAATATAAAATAGTATAAATTGTAGATACATTATTAACTTTCTTGAGCTTAAGGAGGCAGATAGCATATTTGATTAAAAAACATTACTTTTTGTTTCTTTAAATTTTGTAATGCTTTCCAAAATTTTTCCAACTCTATTGCATTACCTAGAGCTTCTGAGATAATGTTGAGTGCTGCCATAGATTGTGAGCATCCATATTTTGTTTTAACTTTAGAGGGTTATGAATTGGTCTGAATTGGGTATGGGATTTGAATTGGGAGATTGGGATTGACATTTGTACCCTACTATGTATAAAGCAGATAACTAATGAGAACCTATTGTGTAGCACAGGGAACTCTACTCAATGCTCTGTGGTGGTCTAAACTGGAAGGAAGTCTAAAAAGTGGGGTATATATATGGACAACTGATTCACTTCGCTGTACAGCAGATGCCAGCATGACATTGTAAAGCAACTATGCTCCAATAGTTTAAAGAAAAAGGGGGGGGGGTGGTGTGAAGGAAAACATAGGCTAGTGAACATGGAAGACTTAAAGGAAGTTGCAGTATAATGATCTCAATGTAGAATCTAAAAATGATAAGCTCACAGAACCAGAGGGTAGAATGTTGTTGTTCAGTCACCCAGTCACGTCTGACTCTTTGTGACCCCGTGGAATGCAGCATGCCAGGCCTCCCTGTCCCTCACCATCTCCTGAAGTTTGCCCCAAGTTCATGTCCATTGCATCGGTGATGCTTTCCAGCCATGTCATCCTCTGACACCTTCCTCTCCTTCTGCCATCAATCTTTCCCAGCATCAGGGACTTTTCCAATGAGTCGTCTGTTTGTATCAGATGACCAGAATATTGGAGCTTCAGCTTCAGCATCAGTCCTTCCAGTGAGTAGTCAGGGTTGATTTCCCTTAAGATTGATTGGTTTGATCTCCTTGCTGTTCAGGGGACTTTCAGAAGTCTTCTCCAGCACCACATTTCAAAGGCATCAATCCTTTGGCATTCTGCCTTCTTTATGATCCAGCTCTAATAATTGTACTTGACCGCTGGAAAAACCATAGACTTGACTATATGGACCCTGGTCAGCAGAGTAATGTCCCTGCTTTGCAAAATGCTGTCTAGGTTTGTCATAGCTTTCCTGCCAAGAAGCAATAGTCTTCTGATTTTATGACTGCAGTCACCATCCGCAGTGATTTTAGATCCCAGGAAGAGGAAATCTGTCACTACTTTCACCTTTTCCCCTTCTGTTTGCCATGAAGTAATGGGGCTGGGTGCCATGATCTTAGTTTTTTGAGATTTAGTTTTAAGCCAGCTCTTTCACTCTCCTCCTTCAAACCTCATTAAGAAGCTCTTTAGTTCCTCTTTGCTTTCTGCCATTAGACTGGTATCATCGACATATCTGAGGTTGTTTTGCTGTTTCCCCCTGCAGTCAATTCCAACTTGTAATGCATTCAGCCCGGTATTTCTCATGATGTGACTAGCATATAGGTTAAACAGGGGGACAGAAGAAAGTCCTGTCATACTGATTTCTCAATCTTGAACCAACCATTTGTTCTGTAACTGTTCTAACTGTTGCTTATTGACCCACATTAAGGTTTCTCAGAGACAGGTAGGATGGTCTGATATTCCCATCTCGTTAAGAGCTTTCCACAGTTTGTTATGACCCACACAGTCAAAGTCTTCAGCATAGTCAATGACAGAGGTAGATGTTTTTCTGGAATTCTCTCGCTTTTTCTGTGATCCAGCGAATGTTGGCAATTTGATCTCTGGTTCCTCATTTTCTAAACCCAGCTTGGATATCTGGAAGTTCTTGGTTGGTCTAATGCTGAAGCCTAGCATGCAAGATTTTAAGCATTACCTACTAGCATGGGAGATGAATGCAATTGTTCAATGGTAGAATAGCTGTTCTTTAAAAGTGAATCTGGAGGTGCTAGGTTAAAGGGAAAAAAATTTCCAGTTTATCAGATGAATAACTTCTGAAAGTATAATGTACAATACGGTGATTTGTAGTTACTGATGCTGTATCACATGCTCAAAAGTTACTAAGAGAATAGATCTTAAACATTCTCACTAAACATTCACACACACATACAAATGCTGATTATGTGAGGTGATGCAGATGTTAATTAAATCTTCATGTTTTTCACCTTAAACTTAATGTTATATGTCAACTATGTCTCAATAAATCTGGGAAAAAATTTTGTGAGGCATCCAAAATTTTGTAAGGCCTTGATAGAACTTTGCTAGCCTGAAATAAGCCAAAGTATTAATAATGCACAAATTGGAAAATGAAAATTGAACAGGAGAGAAGAAAATGGAGTAGTGAGCATGGGAGACTTAAAGGAGGGAGGTAGTAAATGAAAAAAGGAAAGATTGGTAATTAATGTTGAGGGAAAAAATATAATTTTTTTTATAAAATAGCATTTATATTGTTTAAAATATAGAAATCATACACAAAGAAAAGAAGACTGAAAATAATCATTGAATCACCAGAAAGTTGTCAAAAATAGATTTATGCTAAAATATGAGCTAAAGGGGAAAAAAAAAACCTAGTAAAAAATTACATTTTTAACACAGTAGGAAGACACACATTTCATGATAAAAAGATAAGGCTGAGCTGAAATCTTAACTATACTAGTTACTAGGTGAAGATCATGAACACATCAAAAAAATTTTTGGGACCTCCATTAAATGAACTTTAAAATGATTATATGTAAAGTCATATGTGCATATGAAAAATCTGTGTTAAACTGTACATGATTTAAAAATACAGTGGATTACATTTGATGTATTTGGGGAAAAAAAAAAGATGACTTAGGCAGGATTTTAATGGAATGAGGCAAAAAAATGCATATCAAAAGTAATACCACCTAGAAACTTTTTTGGCACTCAAGAAGGAAGTCAAGCCCCAGATACAGTGTGGTCAGTAACTCTTTGGTTAACTAGAAGAGAGAAGAGTTAGAAAACAGAAGAAATATTATAAAACAGGTTTTGTGGGTATTTATTAAAATTACTTTAGTGTAACTTTTTTTGCAGTCTGAATGGCCCAATTCACAGTCCTAAGAACAGAAAAAGTAGTTTTAATATTGATGTCTCAATTACAAGTTTTATGCTATTATGTTATTATGAGTCCTAGTGCACTTAATAAATAGAAAGGAAAACACTATTTAGATTGCTTAATCAATCCAAAGCTTTGCTTCTTCCTCTTTACAGAATTTTGTTAACACAATACTGAATAAATATGACCTCTCTCTAATTAAATTAACCTATTTACAGTCAGAGAACAATTTATCATGCTTCACACTTTTATTCATAACTATTTTTCAATTAATGTTTAAAATATGACTTGTGAACTTCAGGATGTAAAAACCACTCTCATTTTGATAAGTCACATTAGAATGCCATTATACATATTTCAATGTGGTTATTATTGTGCAATTTTGAATTTAAAGTCTATTTGCAAGATATTTTAATTCTGTGATTTTGCATGTGGCACATGCTCACCTTTTAAAATGTGATTTCTCTTTTAGTGAAGACATGTGGCTCTAATCTTCAAGGACCAAGTGGAACCTTTACGTCTCCCAACTTTCCATTCCAGTATGATAGCAATGCACAATGTGTCTGGATCATCACAGCAGTGAATGCAAATAAGGTAAGTGAAAACCATCTCTGGTGCAAAAGTATAGTCATAAAGACAAAAGCAAGGAAATCATGAGGGAAAGGGCAGTAAAGAAAATTCATAGCTGAAGTATGATTTCTGAACTATTTCCTACCTATGCATTATATAAAACCTACACTTATATGAGAAATAAGAAAAACAATTAAATACTCTAATTTTATCTCAACTAACATATAAATCAGAACACATTAAAATTATAAATAAATGTTTTCAGAGATATGTTTTTTGAAGTTTATAAGTATATTTATTTTTCAAAGATGCCATAAAAAATGACTTATCACTTCATATCTTTCTACTTGTTTTACCATTCAGGTATATCCTGTTTTTATACATACCTGATTTTCCTTTCAATGTTTCTGGATTGCCACAGATCACACAGCTATTTTTTATTATAAAGTTTACTAATGTGCTCTACTAATAGAAGATTCATTATTTGGGCATTTCTAAAGTTGGGCTCCAAAATCACAGCAGATGGTGATTGCAGCCATGAAATTAAGACGCTTACTCCTTGGAAGGAAAGTTATAACCAACCTAGATAGCATATTAAAAAGCGAGACTTTACTTTGCCAACAAAGGTCTGTCTAGTCAAGGCTATGGTTTTTCCAGTGGTCTTGTATGGTTAGTATGTGAGAGTTGGACTGTGAAGAAAGCTGAGCACCGAAAAATTGATGCTTTTGAACTGTGGTGTTGGAGAAGACTCTTGAGAGTCCCTTGGGCTGCAAGGAGATCCAACCAGTCCATCCTAAAGGAGATCAGTCCTGGGTGTTCATTGGAAGGACTGATGTTGAAGCTGAAACTCCAACACTTTGGCCACGTCATGAGAAGAGTTGACTCGTTGGAAAAGACCCTGATGCTGGGAGGGATTGGGAGCAGGAGGAGATGGGGATGACAGAGGATGAGATGACTGGATGGCATCACCGACTCGATGGACATGAGTTTGAGTAAACTCCAGGAGTTAGTGATGGACAGGGAGGCCTGGCGTGCTGCGATTCATGGGGTTGCAAAGAGTCGGACACGACTGAGCGACTGAACTGAACTGAACTGAAAGGTTGTATTGTCTATTTGACTAAAATGAGTAATCTATCCAAATACGTATATAACACAGAAATCAAACAAAATTATAATGCTGAATGAACAAAAAAGCAGGGAACAATTAGCAAGGTTTCTGTTCCTTTTCTCACCATCCTGCTTCTCCTCCTAAGGATATGTAGCAAGGACTTACATAGGAAGAATCAAAATTTGTCTCAGATTTTATAATATCTTTTCTGGGTTATATTAAGAAAAGGTTGGTGATAGAACCCATAAAACTGGGTCGAATTTGTATTTCAAATACTGATTTAGAACTTGGCAACTAACGACTTTGATCAAGCTATTTAACTTCTCTGAAATTGTTTCTTTCTCTATGAAATGTGGATAATAAGAACATATTTTTCGGTGTTATGAGAAGTAAATGAGGTAATGCATACAGAGTACTTAGAGTTAGTAGATATTTAAAAAATGTTAACTAGTTATTAGATACAGAATATGGTATTTTCCAGAAAGCTTTGGGTTTTGTGTTCATAAAATATAATCATAAGAGTAGCAAAGTTGTTTTAAAAATTAACTCAGTGGTAAATTAGACTTGCCTCATGGAAGAGCCCTGATTTATGAGTCATAAGAACTAGGTCAGAAGCCTAGCCTTCCCTAAACTATGTGTGTAAACTTGGACAAAAAAATCACTAAATCTAATCCTTCATCTGCACAAAGGAAGTCATTTTACTCATCCAACCCTTATCATCAGTTCAGTTCAAATCAACACGTTTTATTTATTGAATACCTTCTCTGAGAAAATTATGGGTTTCTGAGGAAAAAAAAATCAAAAACTACTTAAAAAATAAAATCACATTTACTGAACATTTAGCAACATACCAGGTGTCATTCACAGTACATTTCATGATTTATTTAATTTAAAAAATTCCCTTAATAGGAAAATATATTTTATGTCTGCATTTAATAAAGGGTCTAAATAATTTGTCTGATGACATAGATAGCAAAGGTCAGTGTTATGTACCATATAACATGTGGGTTACTTACTATGACATATCTCACCCTAAGACATAAGTATCTTATACTAAGATAACATGAACCAAATTCATTATGAAGTATGGAACAGATGTTCTGTATTAATCTTGTATTGAGATAGAACTTTTTGTGTGATAGTAACTACCTATAATTTTCAGAACAAAGTGGTGATTATCTCCTGTTCAATAAGATATCTAATTTGCTAAGTTTAATTAGTTTTCATTATTGACTTACTTGAATTTTCATAGAGGTCATGACATTTCTCCTTGTTTTTCTTAACCAATCTACCAAACATTTATCTATTCTTTTCCTCTCTTAAAATATTGATTTTCTAAGGAAGATATATTAATAATTACTTTCTTTATTCTTTTTATTGAAAGCTGATTGAGTACATTCTTTTTGATCTGTTGGTTTACATTCATTGTAAGATATCCTATGAAAATTCAAGCATTTTCAAGCATAACCCACAATTTTTTTAAACATTTACTCACTCACACACACACACACACACACACACAGTGCAAGAAAATATTTCCCCTAACTGTATGAAATCACTTCTTATTTCATAACATGTTGTAATCTATTTTTAAATATTGTTCACACCTCACAAAGTTAATTTTATGATACAGTAACAGGTTATAACTGTGTATTTTGACAAATACAATTGGGAGGTTTTCTTCCATAGATTGCCATGTCTGAACTCTTGGTAAGACGATTACTGGCATAAAGCACAAGCACAGAGCTCTCTTCCTTCGTTTAAACCCAAATTAACCAACATATTAATGCTTCAATATCTATGATTTTCTTCAAAAATAGTTGCTCATATTTTTCTTTATGTTTGATAATTTAAAAGCAACCATTGGGGAAATTCAAGATGGTGGAAAGCACCTTTTCCCTCAGATATAATATATAGCTAAGTATGGAATAATTTCCTCTGAAGAGAGCCTGAAAACAGGGTGAAAACAATCTCCACTACAAAGGGTGAAAGGATAACAACAAAGGGCAGGTAGGAGAAATAGAGATGCAGTCATACCAAGTACAGTTCAGTTCATTTATTCAGTCGTGTCTGACTCTTTGTGTATCATGGACTGCAGCATGCCAGGCTTCCCTGTCCATCACCAACACCTGAAGCTTGCTCAAACTCATTTCCGTTGAGTCAGTAATGCGATCCAATCATCTCATACTCTGTTATCCCCTTCTTTTCCTGCCTTCAATCTTTGCCAGCATCAGGGTCTTTTCCAGTGAGTCAACTCTTTGCATCAGATGGCCAAAGTATTGAAGCTTCAGTTTCAGCATCAGTCCTTCCAATTAAAGACTGCTTTCCTGTAGGATCAACTGGTTGGATCTCCTTGTTGTCCAAGGGACTCTCAAGAGTCTTCTCCAACACCACAGTTCAAAAGCATAAATTCTTTGGCACTCAGCTTTCTTTATAGTCCAACTCTCACATCCATACATGACTACTGGAAAAACTGTAGCCTTGACTAGATGGACCTTTGTTGACAAAGTAATGTCTGCTTTTTAATATGCTGTCTAGGTTGGTCATGATTTTTCTTCCAAGCAGTAAGCATCTTTTAATTTCATGGCTGCATTCACCATCGGCAGTGATTCTGGAGCCCCCAAAAATAAAGTCTCTCACTGTTTCCACTGTTTTCCGATCTATTTGCCATGAAGTGATGGGACCAGATGCCATGATCTTAGTGTTCTGAATGTTGAGCTTTAAGCCAACTTTTTCACTCTCCTCTTTCACTTTCATCAAGAGGCGCTTAAGTTGTTCTTCACTTTTGCAATAAGGGTGGTGTCATCTGCATATCTGAGGTTTTTGATATTTTTCCTGGCCAATCTTGATTCCAGCTTATGATTCATCCAGCCCAGCATTTCTCATGATGTACTCTGCATATAAGTTAAATGAGCAGAGTGGCAATATACAGCCTTGATGTACTCCTTTTCCTATTTGGAACCAGTCTCTTGTTCCATGTCCAGTTCTGACTGTTGCTTCCTGACCTGCATACACATTTCTCAAGAGGTATATCAGGTGGGCTGGTATTCCCACCTTTTTCAGAATTTTCCACATTTTATTTTGATCCACACAGTCAAAAGCTTTGGCATGGTCAATAAAGAAGAAATAGATTTTTTCTGGAAACTTTTTTGCTTTTTTGATGATCCAGTGGACATTGGCCATTTGATCCCTGGTTCCTCTGCCTTTTTAAAAACTAGCTTTTTTTAAAAACTAACTTTTTAAAAACTAGCTGTGGGAGAATGTGAGGGTGGGATATTTCAAAAGAACAGCATGTATACTATCTATGGTGAAACAGATCACCAGCCCAGGTGGGATGCATGAGACAAGTGCTCCGGCCTGGTGCACTGGGAAGACCCAGAGGAATCGGGTGGAGAGGGAGGTGGGAGGGGGGATCGGGATTGGGAATACATGTAAATCCATGGCTGATTCATATCAATGTATGACAAAACCCACTGGAAAAAAAAAATAATAATAAAAAAAAAAAAAGCAGAGAAAAAAAAAATGTATATTTACCACATACATTTAATTTGCAAAAGTAGTTTATAAAACACTGTACATGGCATGATCCCATTTGAAAGAAAATACATATGTTCATATTTACGTTTATATAGAAAAATGTCTGGAAAGTTATACATTCAAAGCATAACAGTAAAATAAAATTTTTATTTTAAATTTAAAAAAAAAAAATAAAAACTAGCTTGAGCATCTGGAAGTTCACGGTTCACGTGTTGCTGAAGCCTGTCTTGGAAAATTTTAAGCATTACTTTACTAGCGTGTGAGATGAGTGCAATTGTATGAACATTTTTTTGGGATTGCCTTTCTTTGGGATATGAATGAAAACTGACCTTTTCCAGTCCTGTGGCCACAGCTGAGTTTTCCAACTTTGCTGGCATATTGAGTGCAGCACTTTCACAGCATCATCTTTCAGGATTTGAAATAGCTCAACTGGAATTCCATCACATCCACTAGCTTTGTTCATAGTGATGCTTTCTAAGGCCCACTTGACTTCACATTCCAGGATGTCTGGCTCTAGGTGAGTGATCACACCATCATGATTATCTGGGTCGTGAAGATCTTTGTACAGTTCTTCTGTGTATTCTTGCCACCTCTTCTTAATATCTTCTGCTTCTGTTAGGTTCACACCATTTCTGAAGGGCCGGGCTTGTTCCGCTGGGCAGGGCTATTCTCAGTAAATCTTTAATGCGATTTTCTGTTGATGGGCAGGGCTGTGTTCCCTCCCTGTTTTACCTGAGAGCAAACTATGGTGGAGGTAATGAAGATAATGTGACCTCTTTCATAAGGTCCTATGAACCAAGAAACTGACCTAAACTTCCCTGTGTGTCCAGGATTCTCTGGCAGAGGCAAGAGTCAGGGGCACTGAGTGCAGCAGTGCACCATACCAAGGGGAAGAAAAGCCGAAACAACAGAGCATATCCTAGCCATAGCAATTCACAGTCTTGTAGGTCACAAGGTATGGATAATTTCCCTGAGAAGCAAGAGATTTCAGCCTCACCTCATGCACCCAGACCTTAAGATCCTTCATAAGAAAGATAAGTCCCCAAAACATCACAAAACCATCTGGGATGTGATTCTGTCCACCAGTGTCCAGCAACTGTTTTGACCAGGGCCTTCAGCCATTAGCGGCCAGCTTTGCCCACCTGCACACTTTGGGAGCAGC
This sequence comes from Cervus elaphus, assembly GCF_910594005.1. Taxonomy (NCBI): domain Eukaryota; kingdom Metazoa; phylum Chordata; class Mammalia; order Artiodactyla; family Cervidae; genus Cervus; species Cervus elaphus. Next base: position 53,695,888 of record NC_057835.1, read on the forward strand.
TACAGCCCCTCTGAAGCAGGATCGTACATGCAGTCCACATAGGAGACACCTTTCTGGAAATTGTGTATTCTGTATCTAATAATAATGGGTTAATATTTTTAAGTACTTATTAACTCTACTAAGTACTCTATATGCATTTACCTCAGTTACTTCCCGTAACACTGAAGTACATGTTCTTTTATCCACATTTCACAAAAGAAATTGAATTTCAGAGGGCATGAAACTGATATGATACTTATTTCAGAAAAAAAAATAGATTTTAAAACAAAGACTATAATAAAAGACAATGGAGTCATTTTACCAATAAGACATAGCATTTATAAATGTATATGTACCTAACATAACACTGAAATAATAAAGCAAATATTAGCATACTTAAAAAGAGAAATTGAAAGCAATACAATAATAATAAGGGAGTTTTAACAACCCAGTTACATCACTATACAGGTCATCCTGGCAGACAATCAATAAAGAAACTGTGTGTGTGTCTTAGTTGTTCAGTTTTGTCCAACTTGTTGTGACCCTGTGGACTCTAGCCTACCAGGCTGCTCTGTCCATGGAGTTCTCCAGGCAAGAATACTGGAGTGGGTTGCCATTCCCTTCTCCAAGGTATCTTCCCAACCACAGGATTGAACTTGGGCTTCCTGCTTTGAAGGCAAATTCTTTACTGTCTGAGTAGACCTAAACAATACCCTACATCAAATGAATTTGATAGATATATTGAACAGTCCATCCAAAATCAGCAAAATAGAAATTCTTGTCAAGTGCACATGGAACATTCTCCAAGATAGTTCACATGTTAGGTCACAAAACAAATCTCAGGACATTCAAGAAGATTGAAATCATACCTGATCACACTGGTAAGAAAATATAAATCAACCATGAGAGAAAACTGGGGGAAAAGAGGCCAAAAATATGAAGATTAAGCAATATACTACCAAATAACCAATGGGTCATTTAAAAAAAAAAAAAAAACGAGGTGAATAAGAACATAAATACATCATTTAAAAAAATCTATATGATATGGCAAAGGGGTTCTGAGAAGGAACCTACACAAACAAATCTATGCATCAGCAGACACAACAATCTAAAGAAAAGGTAAATTCGTAGTAAAACACATTCTTCTATGAATGAATCATGAAGAAAATAAAAATCTGAATAGACCAACTACTAATAAGGAGATTGAAATAGTAGGGTGAAATCTCCCAAAAAATAAAAAGCCCAGGACCAGGTGGCTTCTTTACAGAATTCTACCAATACAAAACTTTCAAAAATGACTTAATAACCAAGTTTTGTTAAATTTTCACACACACACACATACACACACACATAATAAATAAATAAAGAGAAGAGGCAGGAAGCCTTGCAAACATATCTAAATGCATTTCACAAAGCTACCATTACCCTGATATGAAAACCAGGGCAAGGACCATCCCCCCCCCCCACACACACACAAATTACGGGCCAATATCACTGATAAACAGATTCAAAGATCCTCAGCAAAATATTAGCAAATCAAATCAACAGTACTTTGAATGGATCATACACTACAATCAAGTTTTATTTTTGAAAAGATGCAAGGATGGTTCAACATCTTTGAGTCATGTAAGACGAGGTATCACATTAACAGATTGGAGGATTAAAATCATATGATTATCACAATGATGCAGAAGAAACTCTAGACAATTTGACATTCACTTATTATAGAAACTCTCAACAAAGTGAATATAGAGGGAACTTACCTCAACATAATTAAGGCATATATGAAAAATCCACAGCTTATCACATTCAACAGTGAAAAATTGAAAGCTTTTCCCATAAATCAGGAAAAGGCAAAGATGCCCAACCTTACCACTTTTATTCAACACAGTACTGGAAATCCTAGCCACAGCAACTAGACAAGAGTAAAATAATAATAAAAGTCATCTAATTGGAAAGGAAGAAGTAAAACTGTCACTATTTGCAGATGACTTGATGTTGCAAATAGAAAACCCTAAAGACTCCCCCCCCAAAAAAAAAGATTTTAAAAAAAGGAACTAATAATTGGCAAATCAAAGGATACAAAAATCAATCAATAAAAGTATGCTGTGTATTTATACACTAATAACATGATATCAGAAAGAGAAATTAAGAAAATAATTGCATTTATAATGACATCAAATAAAATACAGAGATGTAAATTTAGCTGAAGAGGTAAAAACATTTATGGGAGATGGGGGTGATGCTCAGTTGCTAAGTCATGTCCAACTCCTTGTGACCCCATGAACTGTAGCCCACCAAGTTCTTCTATCTATGAGATTTTCCGGGCAAGAATACTATAGTGGGTTGCCATTTCCTTCTCCAGGGGTTTTTTTCAATTCAGGGATCAAACCTGTGTCCCCTGCATCTCCTGCATAGGCAGGTATATTCTTTACCACTGAGCCACCTGGGAAGTCCAGAAAGACTTATATACTGAAAATTATATGACACTGATGAAATAAATTGAAAAAGATACAACAGAAAAATATTTCATGCCCATGGATTGAAGGAATTAATATTGTTAAATTGTCCATACTACCCAAATAAATCTACTGATTCAATGCAATGCTTATAAATATCAATGACATATTTCACAGAGCTACAACACATGCATTTACCCATGAGCATTATGGGGACTAGTGGTGCTGACTGCTGCACAGTTGAAAATCTACAAATAACTTTACAGTCAGACCTCTCTGTACCATGGTTCCTTATCTGCAGATGAATCAACTGTAGTACTATGTTGTTCAACTGCCCTTTAAAGTCCAACTCTTTGTGACCCAATGGACTGCAGCATGGCCAGCTTCCTTGTCTTTCACTATCTTCTGGTGTTTGCTCAAACTCATGTCCATTGAGTTGATGATGCCATCCAACCATTTCATCCTATGTAGCCCCTTCCCCTCCTGCCCTTGATCTTTCCCAGCATGAGAGTCTTTTCCAGAGAGTTGGCTCTTCATATCAGGTAACCAAATTATTGGAGCTTCAGCTTCATCTTCAGTCCTTTCAGTGAATATTCAGGGTTGATTTCTTTTAGGATTTACTGACTTGATCTCTTTGCTGTCTAAGGGACTCTCAAGAATCTTGTCTAGCATCACATTGCAAAAGTATCAATTCTTCAGTGCTCAGCCTTTGCTATGGTCCAACTCTCACATCCATACGTGACTACTGGAAAAATCATAGCTTTGACTAGGTGGACCTTTGTCAGCAAAGTGATGTCTCTGCTTTTTAATACACTGTCTAGGTTTACCATAGCTTTTCTTCCAAGGAGCAAGTGTCTTTTAATTTTATGGCTGCAATCACTACCTACAGTGATTTTGGAGTCCAAGAAAATAAAGGCTGTCACTGTTTCTATTGTTTCTGTATCTGTTTGTCATGAAGTAATGGGACCAGGTACCTTGATCTTAGCTTTTATAATGTTGAGTTTTAAGGCAGCTTTTCCACTCTGTTCTTTCATGTTCATCAAGAGACTCTTTAGTTCCTCTTCATTTTCTGCTGTAAGGGTGGAGTCATCTGCATATCTGATCACATGCCACACTTTTTGGCATAAGTACCCTTGGAGGAGGTCACTATTAGTCCCACCATAGAGCTGCCAGGTGGGCAACCTGCAAACTGGAGAACAACTATTCCAAAGAAGTTCTTTCACTGTTCAAAGTTCTAGGTCCCACAACAGAGTTCCCTGCCTGTGGATCCAGCAAAAGCTCAGGGAACCCCCTGGGAATCTGAGTTTGAAGGTCAGCGTGATTTGATTTACACAACTTCTACAGGACTAGGGAAAGAGAGACTGTTGGTGGGGGGTGGGGGCATAAATGAAACCGTATGCACACCAGGACCCAGGAGAAAGAAGCAGTGACCCCAAAGAGACTAAACAAGACTTGCCTATGAGTGTTTGAAAGTCTCGAGTGGAGACGTGGGTCAACAGTGACCTGCTGTGGAGTCAGGGACATTGGCAGCAGCAGTCCTGGAAGGTACAGCATGATGGCATAAGTCCTCTTGGAGAATATTTCCATTATTCCTACCATGGAGCCTATAGCCTACCATCAAGACTACAGACTCTAGGACTGGACCACCTCAGGCCAAATTACAGGGAGGGAGCATGGCCCCACCCATCAGCAGAAAATTGGATTAAAGATTTACTGAGCATGGCCTTGCCACTAGAGCAAGACCCAGTTTTCTCCATAGATAGTCCCTCCCATCAGGAAGCTTGTACAAGCCTCTTATCCTCATCAATCAGGGAGAAGACAGAATGTAGTACTATAGTACATATTTATTGAAAAAAACTCCACTTACAAAAGAAACTATACAGTTCAAACATATGAAGGATCAGCTTTAATTCTAAACTTTGTATAGAACTGCAGAAGACCCCAGAATAACCAAAACAGTCTTGAGAAAGAAGTATGGCAGTATCACATTCCCTGATTTCAAAATATAATGCAAATGTATAATAATCAAAACAGCGTGACACTGGCATAAAAAACACACACAGAGGTCAATGGATTGGATTTGAGAGTCCATAAAGAAATCACACTTATATCGACAACTAATCTAGGACATGGGAGAAGAAAATGGCAACCCAGTCCAGTATTCTTGCCTGGAAAATACCATGGACAGAGAAACCTAGTGGGCTACAGTCCATGGGGTCACAAAGAGTCAAACACGACTGAGCGGCTTCACTCACTCACTCAATCTAAGACAAAGGATCAAAGGATAAAGGGCAGTCCCTTCAATAAATAGTGTTGGGAAATTTGGACAGAGACATACAGAGAGTGAAAGCAGACCACCATAACTTACACAATGTACACACTCACACATACACACATACACACATACACACACACAAACTCAAAATTAATTAAAGACTTGAATGTATAAGCTGAACTCTTAAAATTCCTAGAATAAAATGTATACAGTAATCTCATTGATGATGGTCTTCATCATGTTTTTGTGGTGTGAAAGTCACTCAATTGTTTCTGACTCTTTGCGACCCCATGGACTGTAGCCTGCCAGGCGTCTCTGTCCATGGAAATCTCCAGGCAAATATAGTGAAGTGGGTAGCTGTTCCCTTCTCCAGGAGATCCTTCCAACCCAGGGATCAGACCCAGCTCTCCCACATTGCAGGCAGGGATCTGACTCCAAATGCAAGGGAAACAAAAGCAAAAGTCAAAAAATGTGACACAATAAAACTAACAACTTTTACACAGCTGAATGAAAACATTATCAAAATGAAAAGACAACTTACTGAATATTTGCAAATGAGGAGTTAATATCCAAAATATATAAAGAGCTCATACCACTCAATAATAAAAAATAATATTAGAAAAATGAACAGAGAATCTGAATGTATATTTTTCCAAAGGACACATATAAATGATCAATAGGAACACGGAAAGATATTTAACATCACTAACTATTAGGGAAATGCAAGTAAAAAAAGCACAATGATATATTAGTATTATTGCATACTTGTTAGAATGGTTGTTATCAAAAAGACAAGGCATAATAAATGTCGAAGAAAATGTGGAAACAAGGGAACCCTCATACACTATTGATAGGACTGTAAAATGATGTAGGTACTATGGGAAGCATTGTAGAGGTTCCTGAAAAAACTAAGAGAACTACCATATGACCCAGATATTTCACTTTTGGATATTTTTTCGAAAGAACATAAAACACTAGTTTGAAAACATATGTGCACCCTTATGTTCGTTATAACATTATTTATGAAAACCAAGATATGAAATCAACCTAAGTGACCTTCAGTTTCTTCATCCATAAGGCAGGAATAATCTTTCCTGCCCTACCATGTCAAAGGAATGTTGGAGCTTCTCACAAGTTAATATTAATAAGCCCAAACAGCACTTTGTATGTTGGGAATTGTAAATTTAAGTCATATATTAGCATAAGGATATTTAAACATAAAAAAAGTACTGAGTTCATAGTGGGTTCCTGTTAACATTTGTTGTGTAAATAAAATCACTAATTAGGGTAACAATACATATAAAATATGTGAAAATTTATTAGATATTTCAATCCAGCATAGTCTAAAATTAGTACACAATGGAAAGCAAATATTTTGTTGATATTTATATTGCTTTATAAATAAATGTTATCTATGGAAGTGTTGGTTGCTCAGTCATGTCTGACTTTTTATGGCCCCCATGGACTTTTAGCCTGCCAAGCTCCTCTTGAAATTCTCCAGGCAAGAATACTGGAATGGGTAGCCATTTCCTTCACCAGGGGATCTTTCTGACCCAGAGATAGAACCTAGGTCTCCTGCATTGCAGGGGGATTCTTCACCATCTGAGCCACCAGGGAAACCCAAATACTATTCATACTTGCAATATATTAAATAATATTTATTCCTGTATATTTTTTTTCTATAGCTATTATAAGGTATGATTTTTTCATATAGTTCTGATAAATTTTCACTATAGCATTTTATACTATCCTCACACAGACTTTGTTTCTTTTAAGTGACATTACAGATGAGAGTTTCTTCCCTTACCTTTTCATGGGCATCTGTCCCAAACTTAAATGCAGGTAAAGGGCAGCTTTTTCTAGGAGGGGATGATATCCCTTTACATGCAAGTCATTCCTTCTTTCCTTTATTTTTCAAATAAGAGCTGAAGGATCATTTTATAATATGATAAAGTAATTAAGATTATTAAATATTTCATTCATATATTCATTACAACATTTAAGCCCATGATTTTTGTTTAGATCTGTAAAACACACACTCAGTGCTCTTCCCCAGGAACTCTTTAGGCATCAGAAAACATCCTCGATTTCCACCCATAACAACGTTTTTCCATGTTGTCACTGTTCCATCGTGACAGCTAGCCTTTTGCCACTTCATTTAGCCTGCCCACTTGCAAGCACTAGTTCTTTGTGCCAAATAGTTGTAGTTTGCGGACCTGCGCCAAGCTTCAGTGCCAGGTCTGAGACCTCAACTAGGCATGGGAAGTGTCACTTTACTGAAGGCTGCAGCTGTCTTTTCTGCAAAGTACAGACCCAAGACAAGGATTTATATGCAAGTGATATTAAAACTGTGTGTCCACCTTATCTTTGACGAAAGAGGCAAGAATATACAATGGAAAAAAGACAATCTCTGTAACAAGTGGTGCTGGGAAAACTGGTCAACCACTTGTAAAAGAATGAAACTAGAACACTTTCTAACACCATACACAAAAACAAACTCAAAATGGATTAAAGATCTAAATGTAAGACCAGAAACTATAAAACTCCTAGAGGAGAACATAGGCAAAACACTCTCCGACATAAATCACAGCAGGATTCTCTATGACCCACCTCCCAGAGTAATGGAAATAAAAGCAAAAATAAACAAATGGGACCTAATTAAGCTTAAAAGCTTTGCACAATGAAGGAAACTATAAGCAAGGTGAAAAGACAGCCTTCAGAATGGGAGAAAATAATAGCAAATGAAGCAACTGACAAAGATTAATCTCAAAAATATACAAGCAACTCCTGCAGCTCAATTCCAAAAAAATAAGTGACCCAATCAAAACAGACATTTCTCCAAAGAAAACATACAAATGGCTAACAAACACATGAAAAGATGCTCAACATCACTCATTATCAGAGAAATGCAAATCAAAACCACAATGAGGTGCCATCTCACGCCAGTCAGAATGGCTGCTATCCAAAAGTCTACAAACAATAAATTCTGGAGAGGGTGTGGAGAAAAGGGAACCCTCTTACACTGTTGGTGGGAATGCAAACTAGTACAGCCACTATGGAGAACAGTGTGGAGATTCCTTGAAAAACTGGACATAGATCTGCCATATGACCCAGCAATCCCACTGCTGGGCATACACACAGAGGAAACCAGAATTGAAAGAGACATGTGTACCCCAGTGTTCATCATATCACTGTTTACAATAGCCAGGACATGGAAGCAACCTAGATGTCCATCAGCAGACAAATGGATAAGAAAGCTGTGGTACATATACACAATAGAATATTACTCAGCTATTAAAAAGAATGCATTTGAATCAGTTCTAATAAGGTGGATGAAACCGGAGCCTATTATACAGAGAAAATTAACTCAGAAAGAAAAACACCAATACAGTATACTAATGCATAAATATGGAATTTGGGAAGATGGTAATGATAACCCTATATGCAGGACAGCAAAATAGACACAGATGTAAAGAATAGACTTGGACTCTGGGAGAAGGTGAGGGTGGGATGATTTTGAGAGAGTAGTATTGAAACATGTATATTATCATATGTGAAATAGATTGTTAGTCCAGGTTCAATACATGAGGCAGGGTGCTCAGGGCTGGTGCACTGGGATGACCCTGAGGGATGGGATGGGGAGGGAGGGTCAGGATGGGGAACACATGTACACCCATGGCTGATTCATGTGACTGTATGGCAAAATCCACCACAATATTATAGAGTAATTAACCTCCAATTAAAAAAAAAAAAAAAGACTGTGTGTCCAGAAAACTATTAAGGGGGTGGAAGAAGCAGGACTGGAAAGAAGTTAAGCAACAATGCAATTTCAGGCAAAATCCAAGTTACGCATGATCCCACTCAGTGTAAACTGTACTTAAGAGTTCATCCCAACTCAAAACAAGGGTCCTGGACTGTCTTACTTCTACATCCCACAATCATAGGCTATGAATTACCCAGGTCCTTCAGGCTCATGTGGACAAAGCTGTTTTTGTCACCCAAAGGCATTCTTCAGAAAACTTATAGTTATTGTATTTAAAGGCACATGAGTAGAGAAAATAGCATACAGATAACAAAAGACAAGAAGCATCCAAAGGGATCTGGACAGAGAGCTCAGAGTGTTTACTAAGTTAAGTATAAACTGAGGCCGTAGTTCAGGGATAAATTGAAATCAGTCAGTCTTACCAAGTCATGAATCAGAAAAAGCATAGTTCAGTTCAGTTCAGTCGCTCAGTCATGTCCGACTCTTTGCGGCCCCATGAACCGCAGCACACCAGGCCTCCCTGTCCATTGCCAACCCCCAGAGTCCATCCAAACCCATGTCCATTGAGTCGGTAATGCCATCCAACCATCTCATCCTCTGTCGTCCCCTTCTCCTCCTGCCCTCAATCTTTCCCAGCATCAGGGTCTTTTCCAATGAGTCAGCTCTTCACATCAGGTGGCAAAGTATTGGAGTTTCAACTTCAACATCAGTTCTTCTAATGAACACCCAGGACTGATATCCTTTAGGATGGACTGGTTGGATCTCCTTGCAGTCCAAGGGACTCTCAAGAGTCTTCTCCAACACCACAGTTCAAAAACATCAAATTGAGTAAAGCAAAGATCTTAGTATAAACATTAGTATGGCAGTCAGGGAGACACAACTCTAGAAGATACCCCAAGCTAGAATAAATGGCTTGCAATCACCATTTATAGGACATCCCATCCTTGAATTTTCTTCCTCTTGACTGAATCATACTTGTGCACTTCTTGACTATTCTTAACCCCTACCATTAGGACCTGACTTCTTATCTAAATGGTTTATTTGAAATATTTTTAAATGAACTACTCTGTGTAAATACAATGAATAGCCATATAAAAATAAGCAAATATCAATAAAATCAAAACAAGATAAATATTTCAAAGTGTTAAAAATACTGTTTCTGGATAGAAGACTGCAGTTATTTTTCCCCTTTACTTTTATGCTAACAAAAATTCTATGTTAAATTTCAATAATACATTTTGTATTTTATAGTAAAAACATATTTTAAATAATAATACAGTAGTAAAAGGAAAAAGGAAGATATAGGTACAGAGTGATTGACATTATTGACTACTGCCTACTTCTTGAAACTGTCTCTTTCCCTAGAAACTTTCCCTTTTCCCTAGATTCCCAAATACTTGCTGATTTCCTGAATTTTCTCCTACTTTTGAAGTTTTTTCTGGGTATTGCATTTTCTCTCCCATCTTCTTAAAATTTAGTGTTCCTCAGTGTTCTGAACATTTTTCATTCTATAGTCTTCACCTCTCACTACATACATTTAAATATAGGTTTCAGTCAATTCACTATAGGTAATTAATGAACTTCAAAGTTGCTTAAATCTGTCACCCACATTTCCTTTATTTCTCCTTTGAGTTATCAGCCAGCTTCCCAACTAGTGAATCTTCATTTCATTTTGCTGCCTACTCTGTTTCTCTGGTGGCTCAGACAGAAAATAATCTGCCTGCAATGTGGGAAACCTGGGTTCGATCCCTGGGTTGGGAAGATACCCTGGAGGAGGGCATGGCAACCCACTTCAGTATTCTTGCCTGGAGAGTCCCCCACAGCACCACAGATGTCAAGGGAGTGTAATCTCCTCGGTTCTGTCTAGTCACAACAAAAATTTGAAGTGACAGATATTAAAGCCTTTGGCGCATCACATCTCTCGGACAGTGTTACAGCTCCATGTTTACTGTTTTGTTTAGAAAATAAAGGAAAATGCATCCTCAATGCGTGAGGGCATGCCAACCCAAAGGACGTGAAGAGAAAAGAGAGAGAGACAGAGACAGAGAGATAGCTTGCCCGCGGGAGAGAGCGAGAAAGAGAGGCAGAGAAAGAGGCCCCCGGCCCATTGGCTCCTCTTTTTATATGTTTTTTTCCTCCCCCTGGGCCTGCCCTGTGTAAATTGGGCTAGCCAGGAGAGCTGTTTGTTCTACCTGAGGTCCTTACTCTGGTCCTCGGACCTTCCTTTGTTCTATTTTAGCGGACTTTTCTCTTCCTTTTCTTTTAGCCACTGCCATTCTGGACTCCTTTTTCCTATTCTAACTACCTAACAGAAGAGGAACCTGGTGGGCAAAGTCCATGGGGTTGCAAAGAGTTGGGCATGACTGAGCGAGCGACTAAGCACAGCACTGAGCCTATTGACAAATTCAGTGTGGTATTTTATTCTAAAACAAAATGATAGCTCCTTCCTTGGTAAGATATTTAAATACATCTATATATCTTCATGGACAAATCCACTGACATTCTTATTTAACTACTCTTACCCTTCTAGGCCCGTGCCCCTACATACGTTTTTATGCCACTGCGTTACCAGGGCTGTCTACATGCTGCTCCCTCTTTGAAGAATACATATTCCCACTCTGTTTGCATCTCACTAAATTTTGTGACCCTGTTTTTTCCTGTCCATTCTTTAAGATCCAGGTCATGTTGCAATTTTTCGTGAGAGCATTTCCTCTTCTTCCTCCTATCTTGGCTTAGGATCCTACCCTGCATACTAGTTCACTGTTGATATTGTAATTATCTGTATACTATTGATATTGTAATTATCTGTTTACTTATATGTTTTCTTTAGTTTGGCCCTAAGGGACAAAAAGAAAAAAAAAAGTTTGAATCTTTGCATTCTTATCATCTAGTATAGTAGTTTTCATGTGAAAGTTTTCAAGTGACTATTTATTGAAGGAACTGATTAAATATTCTCAATTTAAAAAATCTCACTGGGTTATTTACATGTGTATTAGCTTTTCCTGGGCTTCCTATGTGGTCTTAGTGGTAAAAAATCTGCCTGCCCATGTAGGAGGTGTAAGAGACCTGAGTTCTATCCCTGGGTCAGGAAGAACCCCTGGAGGAGGAAAAGGCAACCCACTCCAGGATTCTTGCTTGGAAAAATCCCATGGACAGAGGAGCCTGGTGGACTACAATCCATGGATGGGAATTTCTCTGATTCTTACCCCAGAAAAGACACAAAATATTCAAAATGCAAACTACATTTATTTTTAGTTTTTTGTTTATTTTTACTACTTCTTCCACTGCTAACTGTTCGGTGTCCTCTAGATCCTGAACCTCATTGTTGTAATTATTTCTAAATGATATGCATAATCAAAGTTGTGCTACCTAACAATTACACATAAATATTAAGTGATGTATTAGTATATAAATGATAGCAATTAATATACTTTATGCACTCAAAATCTTTTGGGGATTGCATAGGAAAATGAAACTGGACAAAAACTTTTGGTTAGGAGTTCCAGGATACATGTGGCTTCCCCAGTGGCTCCGTGGGTTAAGATCTACCTGCAGTGCAGGAGATGCGCGTGCAGTTCCTGATCTGGGAAGATCCTCTGGAGAAGGAAAAAGGCAAGCCACTTCAGTATTATTGCCAGAAAAATCCCATGGATAGAGGAGCCTAGTAGGCTACTTTCCCTGGGGTCACAAAAGAGATAGGCACAACTGAGCACGAAGCACAAATCACCAGGACACATAAAACTACAGGTTAGGATTGGGTTCAGCTGACAGTTAAAGAAAACTCGAAACAAGAGGGGCTGAAGCAAGGTAGGTATGTGGCCTAAGATATGTAGTTGCTTCGCGCTAGGAATTTCTCAGGAACATCAGCTAACTCACTATTGTATCATTTCCCAAGGAATGACCCTTGTCCCCAGTTCTAGTATAATGTCTCAGGTTCCAGTATAATGTGTCACATATTCTAGCCTGGGGTTGGGGGGAGGTGATAAAGAAGAAAGAGGATAAAAGACACATTGTAATATAATATTAAATATACATGTATATATATATATATGGAGAGAGAGAGAGAGAGATGGAAAATGTAGTCTTTATTTAGAGTAACTTGGTATCAGCTGGAAATTCCACTATTAAAGAAGTAGTAGTAGTGGGGTATTTGAAAAGGTAAGATTTAGTCCAATATTGATGTGTACTTAGTTGCTCAGTTGTTTCCGACTCTTTGCAACCCCGTGGACTGCAGCCTGCCAGGCTCTTATGTTCTGGGAGATTCTCCAGGCAAGAATACTGGAGGGGGGTGCCATTTCCTTCTCCAGGGGATCTTCCCAATGCAGGGATCAAACCCAGGTCTCCCGCATTGCAGCAGATTCTTTACCAACTAAGCCACCAAGGAAGCCCAGTATTGATGAGTAAGTAAGAAATATTCTTGTTTAAGTACTACCTAGTAAAAGGACAAATGTTAGGAAACAACAGTATCAATAGTATTAATACTTTATTATCAAAATTTTTAATAATCCTGTAACATTAAAATGAACGTGAGTTGTGTGCATGTGTCTATTCTAACTTCTTTTTATGTATGTTTTCATTTAATATTTCCTTTAACTCTATGAGGTGGCTGATATATTATTGTATACATTTTGCATGTTCAAAAACAACTTTAGAGAACTAAAATGACTTGTCTGTTGTATAAATTTGAAGGGTATGTAGCCACACTAAGAATATAAGAGTTTTGAGATTGGATAGTACTATGATGGTAATGATTCTGTTGCTGTTATCACAAAGATTAGCATAAGTTTTGTGACTTAAAACACACACATGCATTATCTTACAGTTCTGTGGGATAGAAGTCCAGTATAAGTCTTAAGAAATAAAAATTAAGTCATTAGCAGGCTGCGTTCCTTTCTGGAGGCTCTAGGGAAGAATGTTTTCTATTTATTTGTGTTGTTGAAAGAACACAGTTCCTTGTGGTTATAAGACCAGGATCCTCAGATTTTTATTGCTGACTCTAAATTATGGACTGTTCCCAGTCTCCTTCCTCCATCTCTAAGTCCAGCAAAGACTAGTCTAGGCCTTCTAATGTCACAGCTCCCTGGCATACACTTCTGCCTTCCTCTTCTTCTTTTAAGGGCTTGTGTGATTAGAATGGGCCCACCTGGGTAATTTAGGATACATTTTCCACCTCAGAGCCCTTAAGTTTAATCACATCTGCAAGCTCTATTTAATATGTAAGGTAACATATTCACAGGTTCCCTGAATGAAGGCATGGATATCTTGGGATGCCATTATTTTACCACAGGTGGGAAGGGACAAAGGAATTAAAGAGCAGAGGACTTTTCAAGTGATGATATCTTTATATTTGAAGCTCTGTCCAGCAAAAGAGACAAAGAATTCTAATTAGTATCCAAGATATAGAAAAGTGATAAAGGCTGACTTTGGTGTCTTGACTTACATCCTGTAATATCTCTTTTTCTTCCTAGAGGGGTTCATTTATCAGTAGACAGTTTTGGATATCATTTAATTATTCTGTAATTCCATACCACTCCCATTGCACTCCTTTCATTCTCTATCCCTAGCACTGAAAGTGCTACTTTCTACTGAGGGAGATCTGAAAGATTTATGGGAAGCATTCATGCCAGAGTAGCTCCTGAACATTGCCTACTAACCACTTGAATTGGTCAGCAAATACCTTTCAGTGGTTTAGGCGGTGAGATTCTAAAAACAATAAGTAAATTTGCATTAATAAAAACAAAGGGGATAGAAATATTGACATGCATCTTCATTTGTTAATGTAGAAGAGTGCAGTGTGTATCCTGTTAAAGTGATTTTGAGACACAGTATTTTATTCAGACTGTGAATATTACTTGTTTCCTACCTCCTAAACTCCTTATCTAACCATCACTATGTTTTTAATGGTGAAAAACACAGGCAGAAAGGCAGAGTGGACCAAAATTGAAAATAGGTAAAGAAGAATCCCTTTTTGTAAAAAAAAAAAAGCAAACTAAATGATGTACTTGTTACATTAATTCAAGGATCAGTCCTGTTAAGCATCATAAATCTCAGGTAAGAGTTATGAAATGAGAGTTCTTCCATAACATGAGAAAGGAAGAGATAGGATGAGTCAGAATGTAGAAAAATGTCTGGTACACAATAAATATTAAACAAATATTTGACACTGAATCATGTTTATAAATATCTAGCATATAAACAAATATTGCATGTTATTTCACATTATAGAAATCCCCTAAATAATATATAATTTAAGCAATAGTAAAATTAATTATAAAAAGCTTGTTTCCTTATTTTAGTGGAACAGTTTTCAAATATTTATAACTTTGTGTAAGACACTCTAAGTGAAAGTGAAGTCGCTCAGTCATGTCCGACTCTTTGCGACCCCATGGACACCAGGCTCCTCCATCCATGGGATTTTCTAGGCAAGAGTACTGGAGTGGGTTGCCATTTCCTTCTCCAGGGAATCTTCCTGACCCAGGGATCAAACCCAGGTCTCCTGCGTTGTAGACAGACGCTTTACTGTCTGAGCCACCAGGGAAGTCCATAAGACACTCTACTGGCTTTAAATGTACTTAAGCTGAGTTTATTCATGACTTACAAATAGTGTTAATAACTTCTTAAGTAGCTGATAGTATGTGATTCTTAAGTTTATATCCTTTTAGTTCTGTAAGTTTTTTAGCTTTTTAAAATTTGTTTCTCTATGATAATTTTTATAATGTATATTTTTGTAAATGAAGGTTTGAAAAAGTATTAAAAAAAACAACATAAAATCTCTCTTCTTTGGGTAGAATATCTACTTATTGTAGGAAGCATTATATTTCTCTTATTCTTCAAATAAAATTTTAAGAATTTGTTTCTTCATCACATATATTTGTCATTTACATAATTACATGAACAGTATTCTAGATAGCAATTATACTTAAGTTAGCTGTAGTTTCATTTCAACATCCTGAAAACCAAAGCAATGTAGTTTTTTACAACATGAGCATTTAATACTCCCAGTAATAATCATTGACTTTCAGTATTTTACTATTTCTTGAAGATGTGGTTTAGCTCATTGCATAATTTAGAATAAAAAGTAAATATTCTATTTCCTTTTCACATTTTCTATTCTTAATGCTGACATTTCCTCCTATTCTAATATTCAAATATAAAAATTGCCTATGCAAATAAACATATGGCACAATAGTATAATTAATCACAGATCACCACCAAAAAATTAATTTATCTGGGCTTATGTTTCTTCAACAGTAAAAGAAATATAACAATGCCTTCCTCATAAGGCTTTTGGAAGGATTATATGAAGCAAAGCATTCCATATGGTTAGAATATAGTACATGCTCAAAAACGTTAATAATAATGGCATTACTACTGCTGCAACTAATGCTGCCACCATCACGACCACCACCACCACATGCCCAGAGTGTGCTGAGGCATACTGCTTCTATCACTCTTTGATCTGAGCTTCCTACTGTGCAGATAACACATGTTCTCACAAATTTCAGAATCTGGAATATCCTTGTGGAGATTCCCTGCTGATATTAGTTGTCAGAAGCCATCAGCAGATGTTTCTAAGAAGTCAGAATAAGCTTCTGCCAAGAGAGATTGAAACAGGAGCTGAGAGAGCCCCGAGCTTCTGGCTCATGACCCTGGGCTGTTTTACTGCAAGGTAGAAGGTTATCTAGTGAAAGTCTTGGAGTTAGTGAAAGTCACTATCATCATTCTGGGGCATTTTATTTTTCTTTCAGCTTCTCAGTCCCTCAGCAACAGCTGCTGCTAGGTAGTGAAGAGAGAGGAGGAATACAATATTGTATTTGCCATTCTTAGTATTAAAGCTCTTTAAACTTCTGAAATCTCTAACCAGTGTGGAGGAAAGTCACTTGGATGATTTGATTATTCTCATATAACCAGTCACATAGGATGCATATTGTCAAAGTATACACTTCTGTCTAATCCTTTTGTTGAGCACTGAATATCCTGCTTGAATTTCAGCCCCTCCTACCTAACAGTTTAACCACTCACATAATACCAGGAAAAAAAAAAAAAGATAGAAGGGAGGAGCATACTAAATCTGAAAATATAGGATGTGGTTGCTATACCTTTCTTCTGTGATAATCTCTAGCATCTGAAAGCAACCATGTAAGACTTCATATATATTGGGAGTGGCCAGATGAAAATCAGTGTTATAAATCCTAAACTTTCCCTGGGAAATTCTGCAATTTCATTGACTAGAAATCTGGGACTACAATAGATTTTAAAAATTAAAACAACAAATTATTTGCCCTTAGGAAGTTCCCAGCTAGTGGATTTATACTGAAAATAATTAGATTATTGTAATTAGATCTAGATTTATATAGAAAATATAAAAAAATTAATGCATAAATTAGCAGTCACAACTTGAAGGAAACACTCTGGGTGAAATAAAAGGAAGGCTGCTTAGAACTGTCAGTGAGTATCTTTCTAAGCAAATGAGATTTAATCCAATATTTAAGGATGGCAAGGGACTAGTGATGCAAAAGACAAAGGTAGAAGAAGTGTTTATAAAGACTTGTGAGATATCAGTCTTCTGGAAACTAAAATGATGACAGAGGTCCTGTGGCATACAGGTAAGGAGTAAAATGTAAGAAACGGAGGCTGTGTGTGTGTGTGTGTGTGTGTGTGTGTGTGTGTGTGTGTGTGTGTGTGTGTGTGCGCGCGCGTGTGTGTGTGCGCGCGCGTGTGTGTGTGCGCGGGTCACTCAGTTGTGTCTGACTCTTTGTGATCCTCTGGACTGTTGCCCGCCAGGCTCCTCTGTCCATGGAATTCTCCAGACAAGAATACTGGAATGGGTTGCCATTTCCTTAGAGCTGAATAAAGCCCAGATCATACAAGGCCCTCTGAGATCCATCCAAAAATGTGATGAGAGCATGATGCCTAAATAGCAAAATAGCACTTCTTACCAAATTGACTTTTATGAGCCATACTCATATTTGTTTAATTTTTTTTTATGTGTACCATCTAACATACACAAATTTGTAATGGATATCATCCTAAAACAAATAACAGTTTCTGTCAGTGCTTTCTTCAAAATCTGTAACTTCAAGTTGATCATTTATATGTATTGTGGAATTTAAATTTAAATTTAAATTAAATCCTCCAGTAGCTAAGCATGAATAAATAATAGAAAAGAACCAATGGTTTTGTACTGTTGTGTTATATATTTAATATTTGATACATTTTTCATTTTATGTAGTTTCTTGCCTTCAGTGAAACATTTGTAGTGCCATATTTAATCTGTCATTGTTACACACCAGCAGTCCCCTAAAGGAGACCAGTGCACAGATGCAAAAGGCATAGAAAAATAAAACAAAGCTGAAAGCTTTTTATCAACTCATCAATATCTTACTGTGTCTCCAAACTCTTCTCTTCCCTTATCTCTAAAATATGAGCCTTTTTAAGAATTGAAACTATTAACCTAATGCTGGCAACAAAGTGGATGAATCCAGAAAATTCTCTAGGCTGGCACTTCTCATTTTTGAAAAGTCTAGTCCAGAATCTTGGAACATATCTTCTGCGTTAAGATATATATTATAATGTATAATCTTTCTTGAATATGAGAGATCAATTTTTCCTCTAAAATAAGATTAGTTTCAAATAAATTCTGGATTTATATGTGTCATATTTAAACCTTTTATGTTAGTCTCTCAGTCATGTCCGATTGTTTGTGAACCTGTAGACTGTAGCCTGCCAGGCTCCTCCATCCATGGGATTTTCCAGGCAAGAATACTGAAATAGGTTGCCATTTCCTTCTCCAGGGGATCTTCCTGACCCAGGCATCGAACCTGGGTCTCCTGCATTACAGGCAGACTCCTTACCATCTGAGCTACTAAGGAAGCTCTTTATCTTACAATATTTACTTGTTTCACAAATTTCATTTCAATTTACCTTTTTCTATTTCCTTTTTTAGAAAAATTATGGTGGTTATTAATTATACAGTTATTGAACACTGATTTTACATGTAGACATGCGATACATATTACATACAGTACATATCACAAAGCAGTCAAATCTGAGAATTATTCTGAAATACATGATTTTTTTTAAGATTTGTCTACAATATACTGGTCTTTATATGTTTTATTTTATCTTTTCTACAATTACGGTTTTGGTACAAAGGCTTAGTTGCCCCATGGCATGTGGAATCTTTCCGGACCAGGGATTGAACCTATGTCCCATGCATCGGCATGTGGATTTTTAACCAATGGACCAGCAGGGAAATCCTGAAATACCTGATTTTTTAATAAATGTGTCACATATTCTGTTTCATCTGAATTAGACAGTGCCCTATAAAATCGGATAAATAATCCTATAATGCATAGATTTTTAGTGAGCTTTTCATAAGTGCTATATTTGTGAAAAGATTAAAAGGGGGAAATGACTTCAATCATTTTTATTTGGGGTAAAAACTCTAGATTGACTCCACTCTCCACCCCTACTTTTATAGCTCAAGTTTATACCCTCAATTTCTCTAACTCGGCCCTGTGCTGTGCAGTGTTTAGTCATTCATTTGTGTCCAACTCTTTGCGACCCCATGAACTGTAGCCTGCCAGGCTCCTCTGTTCATAGGGATTCTCCAGGCAAGAATACTGGAGTGGGTTGCCAGCCCAACTCCACTCAAATCCAAATTGTTCATACTGCCAAAGTGAACATATGAACAACAAATAAAACCCTGTCAACACTTTACTTAAAACTTGTTATTTGCTGCTCCTCATTTCTAAGATAAACTTTGAGGTCCTTAACATGATATAGTTCCTACCTCCATTTTTAGCCTTGCTTTTCATCACTTCCTATTTCACAGTTCATATTATAGAAACAAAAGGAATATTTCTTTCTATTGTGACATTTTTCTTGCTATCTTCTACAAAATTCTTCCCCACTTCTCGCCTTTACCTTCCTTTGCACTACCTGGGGGTTCTCTCCTGGAGGAATTCTTTCCACTTTATTCTTTAAACAGATGGGTGGCTCTCATCTCTGCTCCATGTAACCCCGTGTGTCCATATCCCAAAGCACTTAGCATAGGGTATTGCATTTATCTTATTTATGTTTTGTCTCCAAATTGGACTGTGATTAAGGTCTGAAACATTTATGAAAAAGGAAGTGCTTTTAATTAGATGTCAAATTGATTATGTGATATGGCATTGCATACCTTAAGCTTTAAAATCATAGTTTACACATTGTATATTTTATATTTATGCATATGTTGTGCATTCTGGATTTCATCACCTGGTAGGAAATATGCTTGTTAATAATAGAATGAATTATAGTCTTTCTGAAATGGACATAATAGAGAAAAGCTGCTTCCAGAAAAGATAAATTTCTAGCAGTGTAGATCTGGGGGGAAAACTCTACTCTTTGAATCATAGTAATGTGCCAAAAATAGAACTTCATTCTCAAGATACATTTTGAACAGATGTGAACATTTATTTTATGATTAGCTAATAATAACTGCCATTTATTAAAGACATACTGCATATGAACCAGAGTATGTTCTGTTTTCAAAACTTGTTGTTTGTAATACCTACTTCAACCTTAGAAATTATGAGTTATATATTATCTTTTATAGTTATGAGACTTCCCTCAAACCATATAACATTCCATGACAGAGAGAGATTTAATCCACAGCTTTGCCTGTGCCCTTAACTATGTTATGTTTTCTCACTAATATGACTAACTTGTTGTTAATATTAAAGCATCATTCATTTGTTTTGGTAAATATCATCAAAGGTTAATTTGATTGCACCACCTGATGTGAAGAACTGATTCATTTGAAAAGACCCTGATACTGGGAAAGATTGAGGACTGGAGGAGAAGGGGATGACAGAGGATGAGATGGTTGGATGGCATCACTAACTCAATGGACATGGGTTTGGGTGGACTCCAGGAGTTGGTGATGGACAGAGAGGCCTGGTGTGCTGCGGTTCATAGGGTTGCAGAGAGTTGGACATGGCTGAGTGACTGAACTGAACTGAACTAATCATATTGGTACAAATTAGCCAATGCAGTGGCTGATAACTAGAGAAACATTGAGAAATTTCAACAGCTTCCAGATTTATTTTGATGCCTAAAAATACAGGCTTTATAATGGAAGATAAAATAACTTGTACCATGCTTTCTCTATTTTACCCCAAGGAATTGATATAATATTTGTTACTTGTCAGATTTCAGACATCGTCTTTCCTTGCCATCACTTTTTAAGACATGAGGCATATGTGCAACATCAAAGTACTTACTTAGAGGTTATGTTATTATATATCAGATATTTGGCTGACAGAAGGTATTTCTTAAGTTACAGAGCTTTATTATGCAAATGTGGAACAGTGTGAAGTTTGAGCACTTGAATTGTGACATCAGGCAAGTCTGAGATTGAATTTTGTCCTATCACTGTTGGCCAAATAAACACAGAGAAGTTATTGGGCAAGGCATTTTTTAAAACTTAGAAGTGAATATTCCGGTGTATCCACTAGAATGTTTTAAGTATGGGGAATATGGTTTAAATAGTAAAGAAATGCATTATTTAGTACAACTTTCTGTCTAGATGTATGTAAGCCTCAGGCATGCAGTAATAACATCCATCTCCTGGCTCTGGGCATCTCTCTGTGTTAGCTTTGTCTTCAAACTATGCATTTCAAGATGGCTGCAGTAGCTCTAGTGAATATATCCAGATCCAATCACCTCCAAAGCAGACTGATTCTTTGTATTTCATTTGATATTCTAGGAATATTTTCCCCACACCCCCCACCCCTGGCCAACACTCCAAGAAGATTGCTTCTCACCTTCCACTAACCAGAATTAGGTCACTTAGTAATATCTAATCTTACCCCTGACAGATGAAATGGAACTGATAAGATTGGCATAGACTCATTAGCAGCCATTCCATGGAACTTAATATAGGGTCAGAAGTCACTGAAGCATGAGGATATAAATAGGAAGATGTAGCTGCACAAAATCAAAGTTCTGTTTGGAAGAGAAAGGTCTGGAATGAACAAGTAAGATGGCTGTTGAATAAACAGTCAATAGTTTCTGCCACAATTCACCCATTTTATTATCAAGTATTCATCCCTATCTGTACTTCTTTCTTTACATTCACTTTGAAAATCTTTTTACATGAAAAAATGCTGCCTTCATTAATAGAAAAAAACAAAAATGTTAACCACTTACATATGTCTAGTATCTCCAAGTATTGTGCTGGCTTTTCCATTATATCCAGTTATAGTTCCTCATTATCTGGAGACCTATAGCCAAAAGAGAGTTATGAAATCCCCAACAAATATGATATCCATGATAGTTTTAGCTTCAGAGGTCATTGGTTCATAGAACAATATAGTATCCTGATGGTTAAGGAGATTGGTGAAGGCTATCCTCTATGGAAGGGAGATGAGCTCCTTGATCAACTTGGAATGTAGCAGTACTCATTTTACCTCGCTAGAACTTTGTCATCATCTGATATGGCTTCTGGTTCTGATTTGTGGAAACACTTTTTTTTCCCCTCTTGTATAATGCTGCCCTAGGACATCAGTGCCATTACATACTACAACTACCATTCTTCTAAAACTGGATGCTTTCTGCTTTTGCCACCCTCTGCCAGAATCCATGGTTTGGGAAGTTTAGGTCTCATGCCTACACTCTGAATGCAGTCAATGAAGGGGAATATAACATCTGACCATATTGGGAGTATACTGTGCTTCCTACCAAGTCTTCTAAGTCTGCAAAAGATAGGAGGTTCAGGTTCTGAGTGGCCAAACTAATATATAACATTATATATAGTTTTAGGTTTAAAATAAAGCAGTGCATATGTGGTGCTGAGCCCAGGACTCATAGTGTTAATATTTAAATAAATTTGTGGGTAAATGATATAAAGAATATAACTAAGTAGAATTTCCATGTGACTTTATAAAACATAATTATGGAGAAGTCATGGTTTTAAACCCTCTGTAAATGATGGAGAAAGCAACAGTTATGAAAAATAGATTCTATACCAGTTCTATCAAAATATCTTGTGAAAATCCATGTCTTATGCACTATGGGAAATGAATATACTAAGCATTTAATATTTAATATTATTTACATTTTTCTTACGTCTGGAAAGTCAGTGTTAAAAATGTGTGAGATTATTGTTGACTCCACTAGTAGTTTAAATATCTTAACATAACCCTCAGTTAGCATCATATAATCATTTGGAGTTGGCACTCCACAAATGGAAGCCAAGAGTGTGGCTTATTTGGTTAAAAAAAAAATCAAGACAGTTATAAATTATCCTATATTTAGGGGCATATTTAGCTTTTTACCCAACAGTCCTGTGACCCAAATGCAGTTTTAATTTTTTCCCATTCACAAATGATTAGGAAGAAATAAGAGAGGCAAAATGTATGACATTTCTTTCTCTACTAATATGCATTATATTCTTCCCATATTTCCTACTAAATATTTCACCCCTACTACCAGCTATATATGTAGAGAAAGTATTTATATTATGCTGATAAATACTGATTTTCATTTGCTTTTCATTTTCATATCATACCATGGATAGATCATATTATACAAAGATAAAAGGATGAAAAACTGATGTTACAGGAAAATACAGAAAATGAAAATTTTCACATCAAACTCTTATGTTACTTATTACATTTTTGTGTAAACAAAAATGGTTTGTTGCTTTGCTTTTGTTTTTACAAATTACTTTTATATATTTTACCATTTCTTCCCCTTTTAGGAAATATCTCAGTGTGTCATTCTTGAGTTTTACTGTGATGCTTTATTTATATTAATGTCTCCAATTGAGGCCAGTGTAGTTTTTATTCTTTTATGCATATATTTTACTTCTAAATAACCAGTTCAATAATGATGTTTAAACTAAACTTTCAAGAATCAAACTAAAATGAAAGTGTTCTACAAATTCAGTCAGAATTTTAGCTTCCTAGTGATTCAGTGTCATTGAAACAGTTCAAGAATTATAAGTGTCTGAAATTTCAGTGACAGCTCAGTGGTTAAGTGCTTATCCGAAAGTATATGGATGTTAGTAATTAATTCATCACTTAATTTAAAATGAAGCTGAGTTCTCATTGTTACATATATACATGCATGAATCTCAGTTAAAATTCAGGGAAAATAAAATCTACCATTAAATGGGTGTCCAGAATTTGTAGGACATGATTAAGCGATAATGACTATCAAGGGTTTGGCATAGAAATAGCAATCAACCAACCAGTCACTTATTAAATTCCTAATTTGTATCTGCTAGCCTATTAGACTTTTAAAATCATATGATACTAGACATTCCCTGATTTTAAATGCAATGCACTCATGGCTCTATTGTGAAATGACTTGACATAAAGTGGATCATATGATTTCTCTTTTGAAAGGATGACAGATGAGGTACTCTGAAAGGCCCTCCCACTGAAAAATACAAGAAAAACCTTTTTCAATGCATTGGGGTTCACAATAAAGGAAATTTATAAGACTGTCCTGGATACCATATAAACACAAGTATAATCATGCATATATAATTTAAAAAAAAACAGTGAACTGAAATGAAAGTAAGAGATGAAATGGAAAGAAAGCTTGGAGATGGAACAAAAGCTTGGTTTTCCTTGTGACAAATGGCAATAAATCTCTGGAATTAGGATACTAAGACTAAAGCCCAGTCTCTTTGGATCAAGAAGCTAAACTTGAAACCTCAGCATTTAGTTAAAAACTTCAAAGGATGTTAAACTGACACCAGCTTAATAGTGACTCTTTATCCAGTTAGCAGAAACTGAATGGAATTATACCCAGTTTAAGACCTTCAGGATTCTCACACCTTAAGTCCCAGTAAAAATCGGTTTACTGCTAAATATAACTAAACACATAGTGAAGCAAGCCACCCTGAATGTGTTACTAGAAATAACAAACAGAGCTTCTTTGGGAACTCTGGACATTCAAGAGCCCTCCAAAATATGATGGAATTTAGATGGTAACATGCATGCCCACTATAAGACACATGCTCAGAAAGACTTGAGAAGAGCCTAAGCTTTCACCACTAGTTTATCTATATGCTTAATGCCAGCTGCAGGTGAAAGCCAAGACAGAATTGTAAATGATCTGGCTAGGTGTTAACAGAGTATCCCAGTACTGAGCCAATTTTCAAAGACTGAGAGAGTTCTTGCTGTGATCTGAATGCTTCTGTCCCTTCAATGTGGATGATATTAGAAGGTGGGGTCTCTAGGAGGTCCCGAGGGTGGAGCCCTCATGAGTAGGATTAGTAGAGACCCCAAAAGGCTCCCTAGACCAGGGTGCTCAACCTCCAGGCCGCAGTAGAGGTCCGAGGCCTGTTAGGAACAGAACCACACAGTAGGAGGTGAGTGAGGGGCAAGCGAGTGAAGCTTTCTTTTTCGCTCCTCATTGAACCATCACTTGAATACCACCTGAACCATTCCCCTTGCTCCCTCTCCCTGGTCCATTGAAACGTAATCTTCCATGAAACTAGCCCTTGCTTCCAAAAAGGTTGAGGACCACTGTACTGCCCTGGTCCCTTCTGCCATGTTAGGTAACAGCAAAAAAGATGGTTTTCTGTGAACCAGGAAACTTGCTTTCACCATACACTAAAAAAAAAACAGTGCTTGGACCTTGGAATTCCCAGCACTGAGAACTGTGATAAATAAATTTCTATTGTATAAATGCCACCTAGTTCATATTTTGTTATAGCAGCCCCAACCTACTGAAATGGGTATTTTTTTTAGCTCCTTGAATTTAAAGAAATTCCAGTTAAAATGATGGATGGAAATGAATCTTCAAAAATCAAGAACAGAGAACTCTGGGGAAGAGAGAGACTCTGATTTCCAGAATGATCACATAATGATATTCAAATGGCTAGTTTTCAGCCACAACAAAGAAAATCACAATGTATGCAAAGAAACAAGACAATATGGTTGTTCAAGGGAACAAAATAAACTGACAGAAAATATCCCTGAAGACATTCAGTCATTGAAATTATTATACAAAAATTTAAAACAATTGCATTAATTATGCTCAAACAACATGATTTTTGATAATGAATGAGCATATCAATAAAATATTAATTATAAAAATGAAACCAAGTAGAAATTCTAGAGCTTTAAACTATAATAACTGAAATTTAAAAAGAAAATACTATAAGGTTTTGATAATTGGTATGATCAGCAGAAGAAAGAATTAGTAAGCTAAGATAGAACAGTTGAAATTATTAAGTCTGAAGAACAGAAAATAAACTAATAAGTGAAAGAAGCCAAAGGGACTGTGGAATATGAGCAAATGGAACAGCAAATATACTATAGGACTCTCAGGCAAAGAAGATAGAAATAATGGTATAGAAAGAATATTTGGAGGAAATAATGACCAAAGAGTTCACAAATTTGAGAGAAATGTTAATCTATCCATCCATAAAGCTCAGCAAACTCTATGTAGGATAAGCTTAAAGTTCAGATCAATTCAGTTCAGTCACTCAGTCGTGTCCGACTCTTTGCAACCCCATGACTCGCAGCACGCCAGGCCTCCCTGTCCATCACAAACTCCCGGAGCTTACTCAAACTCATGCCCATCGAGTCGGTGATGCCATCCAGCCATCTCATCCTCTGTTGTCCCCTTCTCCTCCTGCCCACAATCCCTCCCAGCATCAGGGTCTTTTCCAATGAGTCAACTCTTCGCATGAGGTGGCCAAAGTTCTGGAGTTTCAGCTTCAGCATCAGTCCTTCCAATGAACATCCAACACTGATCTCCTTTAGGATGGACTGGTTGGATCTCCTTGTAGTCCAAGGGGCTCTCAAGAGTCTTCTCCAACACCACAGTTCAAAAGCATCAATTTTTCAGTGCTCAGCTTTCTTCACAGTCCAACTCTTGCATCCATACTTGACCACTGGAAAAACCATAGCCTTGACCAGACGGACCTTCGTTGGCAAAGGAATGTCTCTGCTTTTTAATATGCTATCTAGGTTGGTCATAACTTTCCTTCCAAGGAGTAAGCATCTTTTAATTTCATGGCTGCAATCACCATCTGCAGTGATTTTGGAGCCCCAAAAAATAAAGTCTGACACTGTTTCCACTGTCTCCCCATCTCTTTCCCATAAGGTGATGGGACCAGATGCCATGATCTTAGCTTAAAGTTATCTGTACCTAAACATATTATAGTCCTATTGTTGAAGGGTAAAAACAAAGAGAATCTTGAAAGTGGTGGGGGGAAAGTAACTCTTTAAGAAATCCTAAAAATATTAACAGTTGATTTCTAAAAGAAGAACAAAAGATGCTGAAACACAAGGAAAACCAAATCTTTAAACAATGAAAATAAAATTGTTGACCAAGAATCCTGTATCTGCCTGTGAAAACTCCTTCAAGGATGAAGGAGAAATCAAGATGTTCTCAAATAAACAAAGCTAAGAGAGCACAGAACTAAACCCTCCCATCCATGGTCAATTAATTTTTGACAGGGGTGCCAAAACCATTCAATGGGGAGACAATTCAGGGATACCTTGGAGATAATGTGTGTTCAACTTTAACTAAATAAGATAAATATCATGGTAAATTGAGTGCCACAACTTTTTATTTTGTTTCATTTTGCAGTGTATTATAATAGTTATATTTACAGTATCAGTTCAGTTTAGTTGCTCAGTTGTGTCTGACTCTTTGCGACTGCCTGAACCGTAGCACACCAGGCCTCCCTGTCTATCACCAACTCCCGGAGTCCACCCAAACCCATGTCCATTGAGCTGGTGATGCCATCCCACCATCTCATCCTCTGTCGTCCCCTTCTCCTCCTGCCTTCAATCTTTTCCAGCATCAGGGTCTTTTCAAATGAGTCAGCTCTTCACGTCTGGTGGCCAACATATTGGAGTTCCAGCTCCAGCATCAGTCCTTCCAATGAATATTCAGGACTGATTTCCTTTAGGATGGCCTGGTTGGATCTCCTTGAGTCCAAGGGACTCTCAAGAGTCTTCTCCAACACCACAGTTCAAAAGCATCAATTCTTCTGTGCTCAGCTTTCTTTATAGTCCAACTCTCACATCCATACATGACCACTAGAAAAACCATAGCCTTGACTAGACAGACCCTTGTTGACAAAGTAATGTCTCTGCTTTTTTATGTGCTATCTAGGTTGGTCATAGCTTTCCTTCCAAGGAGTAGGTGTCTTTTAATTTTATGGCTACAATCACCATCTGCAGTGATTTTGGAGCCCAGAAAAATAAAGTCAGCCACTGTTTCCACTGTTTCCCCATCTATTTCCCATGAAGTGATGGGACCTGATGCCATGATCTTAGTTTTCTGAATGTTGAACTTTAAGCCAGCTTTTTTACTCTCCTCTTTCACTTTCATCAAGAGGCTCTTTAATTTTTCTTCACTTTCTTCCATAAAGGTGGTGTCATCTGCATATCTGAGGTTATTGATATTTCTCCCGGCAATCTTGATTCCAGCTTGTGCTTCCTCCAGCCCAGCATTTCTCATGATGTACTCTGCATATAAGTTAAATAAGCAGGGTGATAACATACAGCCTTGCGTTGCTGCTGCTAAGTAACTTCAGTTGTGTCCGACTCTGTGCAACCCCATAGATGACAGCCCACCAGGCTACACTGTCCCTGGGATTCTTCAGGCAAGAACACTGGAGTGGGTTGCCATTTCCTTCTTCAATGCATGAAAGTGAGAAGTGAAAGTGAAGTCGCTCAGTCGTGTCTGACTCTTCGCTACCCCATGGACTGCAGCCCATCAGGCTCCTCTGTCCATGGGATTTTCCAGGCAAGAGTACTGGAGTGGGTTGCCATTGCCTTCTCTGATACAGCCTTGATGTACTCCTTTTCCTATTTGGAACCAGTATGTTTACAATATACTATAGTCTATTAAGTGTACAATAACATTACGCCTAAAAAATCAGTAATGTTTAATTATAAAATACTTTATGGGTGTAGGGGAGGTAAGAGTGGCAGTTGGCATTTAGCAGATGCAAAATAGTATATATAGGATGGATAAATAAGGTTCTACTGTGCTGTACAGATATTGAACTACATTCAATATCCTGTGATAAACCATAATGGAACAGAGTAAGAAAAATAATGTGTATAGCTGAGTCACTTTTGTGCTACAATGGAAATTAACACAACATTATAAATCAACTGTACCTCAAAGGAATTTAAAAAAATAAAATACTTAGGAATAAATTTAACCAAGTGAGAGATCTGTACACTAAAAAACATTTTAAAAATAATTTGTTTGTAAAAAATGCTAACCATCATCTGTGCCTTCAGTGAATCATAATCATTTAGCTGCTGGATAATCTTGCCTTGATGTTCATGGCTGTAGCAAATTCCTTAAAATACAACACTATTAAAGTTTGCCACATTGATTGGCTCTTCCTTTCACCAGTGATTTCTCTGTAGCAGGCAATGTGTTTGATAGCATTTATCCACAGTACATTTTAAAATTGACTTACGTCTTTAAAATACTACTACTGCTTTATCAAATAAGTTTTTCTACTCTTAAGTTCTTCGTTTTCATTTCAACAATTTTCACAGAATCTTCACCGAGAAGGGATTCCATCATGTTCTTTGCTCATCCATAAGAAGCAATTTCTCATCATAAAGTTTTACCATGAAATTGTAGCATTTCGGTTCTGTCTTCAGGTTCAATTTCTAGTTATAGTCCCCTGGTGTTTTCATCACATCCACAGTGACTTCCTTCACTGAAGTTTTGAACACTTCACAGTCCTCCATGAGGGTTGGAATCAACTTCTTCCAGACTCGTATTAATGTTGGTATTTTGCTCTTCCTATCAATCACAAATGTTCTTAACGACATCTAGAATGATGAATCCTTTACAGGAAGGTTTTAATTTACTTTACCCAGATCTATCAGAGGATTTACTTTACCCAGATCTATTCAGAGGAATCACCATCTATGTCAGATATAGCCTTATAAAATGTTTTTCTTAAATAATAAGACAAAAATAAAAATTACTCCTTGATACATGGACTGCAGAATGGCTGTTGTTTTAGCAGACAGGACAACATTAATCTTGTTTTACAGTTTCATCAGAGCTCTTGAGTGACCAGCTGCATTGTCATAAACAATAATATTTTAAAATATATCTTTTTCTTTCCTGAGTAGTAAGTCTTAACAGTGGACTGACAGTATTCAGTAAACTGTATTGTAAATGGGTGTGCTATTTCCAGGCTTTACTGTTCCATTCATAGAGCACAGACAAAGTAGATTTAGCATAATTCTTAAGAATTGTAGGATTTTCAGAACAGTAAATCAGTATTGGCTTCAAATCAGCTACCTATACCCTTAACATCAAGAAGGAAATGACAATCCACTCCAGTATTCTTGCCTGGAGAATCCTCTGGACAGAGGAGCCTGGCAGGCTATAGTCCATGGGGCCACAAAGAGTCGGACATGACCATGCAACTAAACAGCATACGCTTAACGAGTGAGTCAGTTTGCGCGTTGAAGCGAGGCATTGACTTCTCCTCTCTAGCTATGAAAATCCTAGATAGTGTCTTCTTCCAACACAGGCTTCCCTTGTGGCTCAGCTGGTAAAGAATCCACCTGCAATGGCAGGAGACCTGGGTTCAATCCCTGGGTTGGGAAGATCCCCTAGAAAAGGGAAAGGCTACCCACTCCAGTATTCTGGCCTAGAGAATTCCACGGACTGTATATAATCCATGGGGTCACAAACAGTCAGACACGATGGAGTGACTTTAACTTCACTCCTCTTCCAACACAGGCAACTGTTTTGTCTACACTGAAAATCTATTGTTTACTGTAGCCACCTTCATTAATTGTCTTAGCAAGATCTTTTAGATAACTTGCTGCAGCTTCTGCTGTTTACCTTGTACTTTTATGTTATGGAGATGGCTCTTTTTCCTTAAATGTTATGAACCAACCTCTGCTAGCTTCAAGCTTTTCTTTGCAGCTTACTCACTTCTGTGAACCTTCATGAGACTTGATGAGAGTTTAGGGCCTTATTCTAAATTAGACTTTGGTTTTGAGAATGTTGTGACTGGTTTGAATTTCTATTCAGGCCACTAAAAGTTGCTCCATATCAGTAGTAAGGCTATTTCACTTTCTTATCATTCCTGTGTACGTTAGAGTAGCATTTTTAATTTCCTTCAAGAACAGCTTCTTTACATTTACACCTTGCAACTGATGCAAGAGGCCTAACTTTCAACCTGTCTTGACTCTAGACATTCATTTCTCACTCAGCTTAATAATTTCTAGCTTTTTATTTAAAATGAGGTACGTGGGGCTCCTCTTTATATTGGGACATTTATAAGCCATGGTAGTGTCACTGCTAAGTCACTTCAGTCATGTCCGACTCTGTGCGACCCCATCCCTGGGATTTCCAGGCAAGAACACTAGAGTGGGTTGCCATTTCCTTCTCCAATGCATAAAAGTGAAAAGTGAAAGTGAAGTCGCTCAGTCATGTCTGACTCTTCGCGACCCCAAGGACTGCAGCCTACCAGGCTCCTCTGTCCATGGGATTTTCCAGGCAAGAGTACTGGAGTGGGGTCACTAGTTGGCCTAATTTCAATGTTATTGTCTCTCAGGGAATAGGGAGGCTGAAAGAGAAAGACAAAGATGGGGGAGAGCCTGTCAGTGGAGCAATCAGAATGCATTTGACATTTATCATTTAAGTTTACAGTTTTAAGTGGGTATGGTTTGTAGCTACCCAAAACCATTACAAAGTAGCATCAAAAGTCACTGAGCACAGATAATCATAACAAATGTAATAGTAATAAAAACATTTGAAATATTGTGATAAATATTAAAACATGACACAAAGACATAAAGTATACACAGGCTATTTTAAAGGAAATGGTAATGATAGGCTTGCTTAACACAGATTTGCCACAGGACTTCAGTTGGTAGAAATACATTATCTGCCAATCACAATAAAGCAAAGTGCAATAAGGCGAGGTTTTCTTGTAGTTGGGCTTCCCTGGTGGCTCAGATGGTAAAGAGTCCACCTGCAATGCAGGAGATTCAATTAATGGTGCTTGTAAAGTTGAATAGCCACATGCAGAAAGAATGAAATTTGATTCTTACTTGTACAGTATACAACAGTTAAATCAGAATGGATCAAAAACCTAAATTTAAGTGCTTATAGTATAAAATTCATAAAAGAAAAAAATAACATGATATGGGATTTTGCAATGGCTTCTTAAATATGATACAAAAACACAAGCAACAGCAATAAAAAATAAAGTAGACTTCATTACATTAAAATTTTTGAGGCATCAAAGCACACTATCATAGGAATGGAAAGATAATTCACACAATGGGAGAAAATATGTGCAAACAATATAGCTGATAGGCGATTAATATCTGGAATATGTAAAGAGCTCTTACAGTTCAGCAACAATATAACGAATGACTTAATTTAAAAGAGGTAAAAGAGAAACAATAAGTTATAGAGGATAAAGGACTTAAATAGACAGTTACCAAAAACATATACAAATGGCTAATAAGTATATTAAAAGGTGTTCAACATCATTAATTAGAGAGATGAAATTAAATCCACAGTAAGCTAAAACTTTATACCTACTAGAATGGATATAATAAAAACAAAACAAAACAAAAAGCAGTGAGGTATATAGAGAAGTTGGAACCCTCATGAATTCCTGGTAGAAATTTTGAATGTTCAAAATTTCTGGAAAACAGCTTGGTAGTTCTTTAAAATGTTAAATTTATGATCCAGTAATTTCACCCCTAGGCATATATACGATAATTGAAAACAGAGATTCAACTAGGTGCTTTTACACCAATCTATATAATAACAATACTCATCACAGGTTAAGGATGGAAGCACACCAAGTGTCCATCAATTGAATAATGGTTAAACCAAATTAGGTATAAAGGTACAATGGACTTTATTTCCTCTGACAGTGACAGGCTTTATTTTCTTGGGTTTCAAAATCATTGCTGATGGTGACTGCAACCATGAAATTAAAAGACACTTCTCCTTGGAAGAAAAGTTATGACAAACCTAGACAGCATATTGAAAAGAAGAGATGTTACTTTGCTGGCAAAGGTCTGTATAGTCAAAGCAATGGTTTTTCCAGTAGTCTTATACAGATGGGAGAATTGGATCATAAAGAAGGTTGAGCACTGAAGAACTGATATTTTTGAACTGTAGTATTGGGCTTCCCTTGTGGCTCAGCTGATAAAGAATCTGCCTGGAATGCGGGAGACCTGAGTTCGATCCATGGGTTGGGAAGATCCCCTGGAGAAGGGAAAGGCTATCCACTCCAGTTTTCTGGCTTGGAGAATTCCAGGACTGTATAGTCCATGGGGTTGCAAAGAGTTGGACATGACTGAGCGATTTTCACTTTCACATGCGAGTCCCTTGGACTGCAGGGAGAATGAACCAGTCAATCCTAAAGGAAATCAATCTGAAATATTCACTGGAAGGACTGATGATGAAGCTGAAGCTCCAACACTTTGGCCACCTGATGTGAAGATCTGACTCAGAAAAGACCCTGATGCTGGGAAAGATAGAAGGCAGGGGAAGAAGGGGATGAAAGGGACAAGATTGTTGGATGGCATCACTGACTCAATGGACATGAGTTTGAGCAAGTTCCAGGAGGTGGTGAAAGACAGGGAAGCCTGGCATGCTGCAGTACATGGGATCACAAAGAGTCAGACACAACTGAGTGACTGAACAACAAACAAATGGACTGTTATTCAACCATAAAAGGAATGAAGTTCTGATACACACTACAGTGCAGATGAACCTTGAAGACTTTGCTTAGTGAAGTAAATCAGACACAAAAGGGCAAATACTGTGTTATTCCACTTACATAAAATATCTGGAATATGCAAATTTGTAGGGTTAGAAAACATATTGAAAGTTACCAGGATAAGGGGGAAAAGGGAAAATAAGGAGTTATTGCTTAATGGTAACAGGTTTTGGTTTTGTATAATGGAAAACTTTCGGAAAAAGTACTGATGGTTCAGAAAACCTGAAAAGGAACATAAATGGCAAACATAAAAAGATAATTTGATTACTAATGAAGAAAATGCAAAAAAGCCTTCACTTTTTATACCCTCTAGATTTGTAGAACTAATGGAATATAATGTACACAGGTTGTGGACATTTAAAGTGATAAGAGTTTTCAAGCCATATGGCATGATATTTTGAAATTTAATTTTGACTGTTATTACTCAGAAATTATACTCATAAGTACACACTTAATGTAGAGATACATTTGTACATTTGAGCCAGAAAATAACCATGTTGCTCATTATAGCAAAAGCAATGGGAACAACTTAATCTCTATTAATAGGAAATTATTAATTGAGAGTACTTATATTTAACTCAATGTAGAATAGGCAAACCTTTTCTTTTAAATCATAGCCATTTAAAATTGTGTTTTTATATATTCTGTATTTGTCTGACCAAAACAAGTGCTTTAATCAATGCTAATAAAAATAATTTTTAAAAAAAATCAAGAAATATAATAAAAAATTGGGCTTTTTGTTAAAAAAGTAAAAATAAGATATGAAATCTCTCATATTTTAAATAATTAAAAAAAAATTAAGGCCTTTTTCATTTTTCTCTGGTACTATTGGTAGCCTCAGCTCTTCTGAAACTTTATTGTAAATTACTTTTTGCTCTAAGCATATTTATAGGACAATTTTTATGTAATTTCTTCTGTACAGATTCTTAATTAAATTATTCTCTAAAATGTTACATTGGTTTCTGAATTTAAGAACTGCAATTTAATTAATATGAACTTTTGCATAAATATATAAACAATAAACAAATACATGATTATATTTTGATAAGAACTAATATTAAATTGCTTATCATGATATAATATGTCTCCCAAAGAATTGTGCTCCCAATTTTGCTGTCAAAATGTAATATAAATGAGGGATTCTATGCCAGCAAATTTGGAAAACTCAGCAGTGGCCACAGGACTGGAAAAGTTCAGTTTTCATTCCAGTCCCAAGAAAGGCAATGCCAAAGCATGCTCAAACTACCACACAATTGCACTCATCTCACACGCTAGTAAAGTAATGCTCAAAATTCTCCAAGCCAGGCTTCAGCAATACGTGAACCATGAAGTTCCAGATGTTCAGCTGGTTTTAGAAAAGGCAGAGGAACCACAGATCAAATTGCCAACATCTACTAGATCATCGAAAAAGCAAGAGAGTTCCAGAAAAACATTTATTTCTGCTTTATTGACTATGCCAAAGCCTTTGACTGTGTGGATCACAATAAACTGTGAAAAATTCTGAAGGAGATGGGAATACCAGACCATCTGACCTGCCTCTTGAGAAACCTGTATGCAGGGCAGAAAGCAATAGTTAGAAATGGACATGGAACAAGACTTTTTCTAAATAGGAAAAGGAGTACGTCAAGGCTGTATATTGTCACCCTGCTTATTTAACTTATATGCAGAGTACATCATGAGAAACGCTGGGCTGGAAGAAGCACAAGCTGGAATCAAGATTGCAGGGAGAAATATCAGTAACCTTAGATATGCAGATGGCACCACCCTTATGGCAAAGAGTGAAGAGGAACTCAAAAGCCTCTTGATGAAAGTGAAAGAGGAGAGTGAAAAAGTTGGCTTAAAGCTCAACATTCAGAAAACTAAGATCATGGCATCTGGTCCCATCACCTCATGGGAAATAGATGGGGAGACAGTGGAAACAGTGTCAGACTTTATTTTTGGGGGCTCCAAAATCACTGCAGATGGTGACTACAGCCATGAAATTAAAAGACACTTGCTCCTTGGAAGGAAAGTTATGACCAACCTAGATAGCATGTTAAAAAGCAGAGACATTACTTTGCCAACAAAGGTCCGTCTGGTCAAGGTTATGGTTTTTCCAGTGGTCATGTATGGATGTGAGAGTTGAAGTGTGAAGAAAGCTGCATGCCAAAAAGTGGATGCTTTTGAACTGTAATGTTGGAGAAGACTCTTGAGAGTCCCTTGGACTGCAAGGAGATCCAACTAGTCCATCCTAAAGGAGATCAGTGTTGGATGTTCATTGGAAGGACTGATGCTGAAGCTGAAAATCCAGTACTTTGGCCACCTGATGCAAAGAGTTGACTCATTGGAAAAGACCCTGATGCTGGGAGGGATTGGGGGCAGGAGGAGAAAGGGACAACAGAGGATGAGACGGCTGGATGGCATCACCGACTCGATGGGCTTGAGTTTGAGTAAACTCCGGGAGTTGGTGATGGACAGGGAGGCTTGTCGTGCTGTGCATGGGGTCACAAAGAGTTGGACACGACTGATCGACTGAACTGAACTGAACTGATTACCAAAGAATACACCAAAATAATCCTGATGCCTTTAAATCCTGATGCCTTTAAATGTACTGATCTAGGTTCAAATTTAGTTCTAATATTTTATAAGCTTTACTATCTAGTGGCAATTTTATACTCTGTGCTTTTCCATGCTAGCTTATTTTTATTTACAGTAAACCACTCTCCACCTACATGTGCTTTTTATAAAACCTTCTTAAGTTAGATTTACATTCAAATTCCTCAGATAAGAATCTTCTATAAACAGAACCATGTTATATCATTGAAAAATTATTAACAGATGATATGATACTGTAAATAAAATTATAATTATAATGATTGAACATTAGAAATATTCTCATATGATTTCCTGTCATAGTATGAAATTCTTATATAGATAGCTATGGACATATAGATATATAATATGTCTGTAGACATGTTAATGTTTTTCAGCCTTTGTTCTCTTGTTTGCTTTTAATATATAATGAGATATATTTGAGATATTTGTTTCTGTTCATTGGTAGGTCATCCAGATAAATTTTGAAGAATTTGACCTGGAAATTGGCTATGATACCTTGACAATTGGTGATGGGGGTGAAGTTGGAGACCCAAGGACAGTGCTCCAAGTGTAAGTTCTCAATGTTTCTTTCTTGACTTAGCCTATCAGGTTCTTGTGTAATTTTACCTTTTTTTTTTTTTTTCCATTGATTCTTCTCACTACCTCCAACAGAAGGAGCATAGTATATTATTTATTGTCATCCATCTGCATATGGTATATTTATTAGTCCTTTTAAATAAGGCTTAATATAGTTGATCCACACATAGGTATTTAGAATCCATTGCCAGAAAGGGGCTTAGGATGAAATTACAGACAGGCTGATTGGCCTTATTTTGGAAAATACTTTTACCCTCACAGAGTTTTAGAATAGAGTGGGGGATAAAAAAAAGTTATGAAATTGATCCTAGAGACAGTACTACTAGTACTAAAAACTGGTGGGTGTTGCAATTTATTGGAGGCTTAATCATACCTGGTCATCATCAGTATCTGTTACTGAGAGTTAATCAGTGGTTTGACATGAAGTAGTAGTAGTACTAGAGCAGTGAATAGCTCTCAGAGTTGAACTAATATACTAAAAAGGTTCTTAACGTGAAGAAGAAAGAAAAAAAGGATGAACTTACATTAAATAAAGGGAAATGTTAGGAACTTACGGTTCAGTCGCTAAGTTGTGTCTTGACTCTTTGTGACCCCATGGGCTGCAGCACGCCACGCCTGCCTGTCCCTCAACCATCTCCTGGAATTTGCGCAAGTTCATGCCCATTGAATCAGTGATGCTATCCAAGCATATCATTCTCTGCTCACCTCTTCCTCTTTTGCCTTCAGTTTTTCCCTGCATTAGGGTCTTTTCTGATGAGTCAGCTGTTCACATGGCCAAAGTATTGGAGCTTCAGCTTTAGCATCAGTCCTTCCAATGAATATTCAGGGTTGATTTCCTTTAGGATTTACTGAATTGATCTCCCTGCAGTCAAAGGCACTCCCAAAAGTCTTCTCCAGCACCACAATTAGAAAGCATCAATTCTTCTGCACTCAGCCTTTTTATGGTCCAGCTCTCACAACTGTAAAGATCATAGCTTTGACTATGGATCTTTGTCAGCAAAGTGAAATCTCTGATTTTTAAAATGCTGTCTAGGTTTGTCATAGCTTTCCTTTCATGAAGCACAGCATCTTCTGATTTCATGGCCTGCAGTCATGGAAATGGTATATACTGTGTTTTTTCACTCTGTGTTTTAGGAGTTTGTCTGTTGCCTAATCCTTGGCTATTCATTCCAATAATCTATCTCGGATAGGGGCAAGAAAAAATATTCAGGGCTAGTGTACTGTTTTCATGTGATAAACCTCAAAAGGTTATGATATGCTTTCTCTCAGTATTCCTTTCATAACTGTTGATTTATAGTTCAGGCTTTATCAATGTGGTGTTTCTCAAAAATGGGGTCTTTTGCAAATCACAATTACTTGATGCACTCTTTAAAACATAAATTACTGAACCCCTCCCACTGTGTCCGTTAACATCTGCTTTATATGGTGCCCACTGGGTCTAGGAGTGCACATACAGTCACGTGTTCTGACCCTGAGAACGTGGACCTGGAAAGAGGCTCATGAGGGTCCGGGTAGCAGGAAATTCCAGGGGTACTAGTTTTCAGTGAGTTGTAGAACAGTACTTTTTAAACAAACTGTAAAATAAAAGATTTGTTTTTATTTTTAATTTGTCTTGGACTGATACTTTTACAAAATGAAACAAAAAATTTAGAAAAATAAAACACATATAAATAAATTTCCAGCTTTTTATTATGAAATTCACCAGAGAAAATTATTCTTCCAAATTACTCTAAAGTTTAAAAGATATAGTCCTAATTCCTATTATTTTCTGTTCTTACCATGCTGGAAATTAGTCTATGATCTCCTAGGGGGTGTGGGCAGGCACAAACCTGGGCAAGAGGTGGGCTATAGAATGGTCAGTGGAAAGGGTCAGGGAAGGGGTCTATCTTGCCCAAGTTTCAAAATAGTGTTGCATTTTTATTCAGTCATTCAGTCATGTCTGACTCTTTGCAACCCCACAGACTGCAGCACACCAGGCTTCCCTATCTTTCACTATCTCCCGGAGTTTGTTCAGACTCAAAGTATTGTATACAGCATGATAAATTGTCAATAAATTATTTTAAAAAGTTAACTGGAAATAACTTATTTGAAATAATGTTCTTCTAATGGGTAAACTAGTCTCCATTTAAACATTTTATTTAGCAATGTATTAACTCGTCTATGTATTCCGTTTTGCATTTTTGTTAAATGTGATTCACATGCTAGAGATTTAACTTTTGACATTAAAACTAATACATTTACTTAAAAATTTAGATAGCTGAAAGTCAGGAACATAGTAAAACATGGACAATATGTTCATTTAACAGAGACCCATATAATATCATATTTGAAAGTATTTTTTAAGAGGATGAATTCAGTCTATATATTTAAGTTTATAAGTTCTGATTAGGTTAATAAACATATAATACCTCAGTTTTTAAAATATTTAACAGATAAGGAAAAATCCATCCTGTTTTATTTACGTCATAGTATTAAATTAAGCATTGGGATTACATGATGCTTCTGTTTCCAGTTTTTTTTTTTAATATTTAGGTTCTAAAAGTTAAAATCGATTGTGATATTCTACTCCATAAAAAATATAGTCCATATAGTCATAACATGTTCGACAGCTAAAATAGTCTTTTAAAATGAATTATGAAAAGTTTTAAAAAATAATTTTTATGATTTCTTTCCCTGAAGTACAAGGCATGTCATTTTTTCAATTCAACAACTTAAAAATAATTTGAGTGTGCTGTATCTGTTTACAATGTAAAATTTAATTCTCAGATATATTGGTAGTATGTTCTAACAGCACTCTTCCCTGGGATATCATTTTATTTTAAATATGCTTTAAATATACATGCATGTCCACACACATGTATACCCTATTTTGTGCTGATATATTTTAAATTAATATTTTCTTTATTTTAACAATATTAAATGTGTAATATTCACACTGGCTTTAAGAAAATGTAGCTTTCTTTTTTCTCATAGGTTATTATTATTGCTCTCAGATTATTGGCCCATATGTTTTGACAAGCTACTTAGCTGAAGATACATGTTTTTTAACTACTCAACAATTTATTCTTTAAAAATGCTACCCTGCTGTCAGACTACTGTATAAGATATTTGCCTTAAGCCAACTTTTCTACAACCAGGAACTTATACCTTCCCAAATTTGTTCTTGTACCTTCCCCTCTTAATAATGAAAATATAAATACTAACTGACACCATAGGATAATGAAAGAAGGGAATATACTGAATATAACAGCAAGGTGATATTTTTAGAAATGGATGGTAACAGTATAAAAAGGACTTAGAAAATTGACCATTCAGAAAAATCCTTCACATTTTATATTATAGTTTTTAAAAAGCAAGAAAAAAATATATTTTCACTGCTTTTATTTCTGCCTTGCGCACCTTCTTGTCCTTCTCCATTACACACACACACACACACACACACACACGCACTCCGTACATGCTCACAGTCATTTAAGTTCCTTGAATGCAGCAACTATTACTCATCTTGGATTTCCCAAAATACCTAACACAGAGGCTTGTGTTAACATTGTTAGGTGTTGCATGAATTATAATGGGAGAGGAAAAATTAAATCTGCATGAAGACACGTCAACTGAAACATGCCAACAGGAGGAAGTCTTTGCAGACATTAGCAAGGCATACCTGAGGTGTGAGCACTGTGTAGAGGACTGCCTGGAGGAGCAGTGCATCCAGGCTGCTACGGTTCTATATATATAAATAGAGCATAGACTGAATAGTTTATAACAGCAAATATATTTCTCACAGTTCTGGAGGCTATAAGTCAGAGGTCATGGTGGCAGCAGATTTTGTGTCTACTGACAACCCGCTTTCTGGTTCATAGATGGCCATCTTTTTACTGTGTCCACATATAGCAGATGGGGGCAGAGTCCTCTCAGGAGCCTCCTTTATAAGGACACAGTCACATACATGAGAGCTTACCTTCGTGACCTAATCACCTATCAAAGCCCCCACCTTCATATAACCTCACATTGGATATTAGGTTTCAACATATACATTTTGGCAGCAGGGGGACGTTTAGTCTCTGGCTTCAGAGTTTCAACAGTGTTCACTGATACCACATGCAAGAAAACAATGAAACTGACAGTAGCAATTGTCTCATGTGGACAGAATTCGATGTGCAGTCATTCAAATGACTTGCTGTTGGGCAAAAATGCATGCTCTTGGAGATTCAGAATTACTTTAGGCTGCAGTATGAAATAATCTCTGTGACATTTGATTACTAGCAAAAAATGTTAAATAGAAGAGATAATTTATTTTTATGATTCTTCATTATTTCTTCAGTGTGATTATAGTCACATTTTCCATTATGAGAACACTGACGATTTTACTGAAAAAAAAAGAAAGCAGTTTACTATTATACTTTAGTTTGTTTTGTGAAAATCCTGATGATTTTATTGCAGTTTAAGCAACGACTATGGCTTTATTTGGAGTTTTTGTGTATTTATTTTGTGTTGGTTCAATTGGAACAAATTGTCTAAAGATGCTTTTAGTAGGTATTTTTTTCTTCTTCAACAAGAATATTTGTACTATGGTAGGCATTTCAAAAGTGACTATAGAAAACAAATTAAGACAAAATATAGAAAAAGTATGTAAATATATTAGAGTTCTTCCCACAAATGCCAACTATTTTAAGCATAGCACCTTGTTAGAGTGCCAAATATGTAAATGAAGTATCCATAGAAAAGTACAAAGATGTATGTGCTAAGGTCTTGACCTTCAAATCTTTCCTAAAAACAAGTGTTAATATAGAAATCTCTTTGTATCTGTAATAAGAACTGTTCCAAACACTCTCACATATATTATGCTTTAGAATTGGCTAATAAATTAAAATTTCTGAAACCCAAGACCTTAAATGAAGTAAAACTCAAAATTATTCACTACTCAGTTACCTAATTGAATTAACATACATGTAGTCCCATCATTCTGTAGTACTTTATGTATTTCTTAGGCCCCACCTTACAGTTTATGGGATATTAGCTTCCCAACCAGGGATCAAATCCACACCTGTTGCATTGGAAGCACAAAGTCTTAACCACTGGACTGCCAGAGAAGTCCCTGTATTTTAATTCTTAAACCTGTATGTTGTTCTAGTATCTTGATCTGCTTTCCTTTCTTTTTTATTTGTTTTTAATCTTTTTTTCAGACTTACTGAGGCATAATTGATGAAAAAATAAGACATTTTAAGTTATACAATGTGATAATTTAATATATGTATACTTTGTGAAAAGATTCTCCCATCAGATTAATTGACATATGTACTACCACCCCACATATTTACCTTATTTTTTTTTTCAGTGAGAACTTTTAAGTTCTGCTTGTAGCAAATTTCAGTTATGCAGTTGAGTGTTACCAACTGTAGTTACCATGTTACACATTAGACTTTCAGATCTTATTCATCATATAACTAAATATACATAAACTTTTACCAACATCTACCTACTTCCACCACTCTCCAATACCTGGTAGCTCTCTTGTTTCTATGAATTAAGACTTTCCATGTGCTCTCTTTTTTTGGTGGGGGAGGGGATTCCTTCTATGTGAGTCCAGGCAGTATTTGTCTTTCTATATTGACTTATTCCACTTATCATAATGCCCTACAGGTTCACCCATGTTGCTGCAAATGACAGGATTTCCTTCTTTTTTAAGATTGAACCGTATTTTAGTGTGTGTGTATGTATAAATTTTCTTGAACTATTCATCTGCTGACAGATTGACAGACACTTAGGGTGTTTCCATACCCCTGTATTTGTGATTAATGCTGCAGTAAAAATGGGATTATAGATAACTCTTAGATAATGGTTTCATTTCTTTTTGATATCTGTAGCCAGAAGTGAGATTGCTGGATCTTATGGTAGTTCTGTTTGTAATTTCTTAAGGAATGTCTGTGCTATTTCATAGGGTTTATATTGGTTTATATCCCCACCAACAGTGTACAAAGTTTCCTTTTCCTCCACTCCCAAACCAGCATCTGTTACTTCTTGCCTTCTCAGTATATAAGAGTTCCTTTTTCTCCACTCTCCACCAGCATGTGTTACTTTCTTCCTTTTTATTAAATGCCATCCCCTAACAGATGTGTGTTCATTGGGAGGACTGATACTGAAGCTGAAACTCCAATACTTTGGCCACCTCATGCGAAGAGTTGACTCATTGGAAAAGACCCTGATGCCGGGAGGGACTGTGGGCAGGAGAAGAAGGGGATGACAGAGGATGAGATGGCTGGATGGCATCACTGACTCGATGGACATGAGTTTGAGTAAACTCCAGGAGTTGGTGATGGACAGGGAGGCCTGGTGTGCTGCAATTCATGGGGTCGCAAAGAGTCGGACATGACTGAGCAACTGAACTGTACTGAGCAGATGGGAGTGAGGTTATGACACTTTTTGCTGTAACCCTAATGGTGATATTCCAGGATGTTTGTTAATCTAACTTTTGTAGCCATGATCATTATCCTCAGTGAACTGTATATATCCAAAAATGAAGGTATAATTCATTCTTTATAGCCCTATATTAAAACAAAATAAATATTAAATCTATTTCTATAAAAGGCAAAAGTTACATATTTGTATAATACAAAAATATGTTGGAATGTAGGACTATAGTTGTTATTTCTAATGGATGTACCCATAATGCCTAGTGGTTATAAATAAAATCAGGCATTGAGTCTAATTGAAATTTAATAGAGCTTGTCTTTTGTTTTATATTGTACTGGAATGCTTGAAGAATATTTCTCAGTGCACTTACTTAGGGCTTTAACGGTTTCATTCTAGCATGAAGGGACTAACTAGGGAGATTAGAATGCACTATAAACCCTGAGGTCACTCAGCTTATAAATAAATACATACTAAAGAAGTTTTTAATAATTAAGTTTTAGAGATAATTTGTTCAAAAAGATGTATTAAAAACACATTAAAACTACTTGAAGACTTTTCAGAGTTTTTGAGAATGATTTAACTCCTTCCCCTGTGGCCCATAAGGACCCCATACTGTCAGGGATGGGGGTGGGATACAAAGTTGCCTAAAGCAGATATATACAGTTTGTGTCAAAACCAAAGTCTTTGAAAGCATATCAAGATTAATTAGCCTTTGACACAGGATGCAAAGAGCAGGATTTTAAGTGAGACACTGATTATTCAGAAAATATACTTAAAGTAACCTACCAACGCAGTAACTCCTTTCCCCCAAATGAAGAAAAGAATGAATAAGTTTTGCTATCAGTTCAGTTCAGTCGCTCAGTCATGTCCAACTCTTTGCAACCCCATGAACCGAGCACACCAGGCCTCCCTGTCCATCACCAACTCCCAGAGTCTACCAAAACTCATGTCCATCAAGTCGGTGATGCCATCCAACCATCTCCTCTTCTGTCGTCCCCTTCTCCTCCTGCCCCCAATCCCTCCCAGTGTCAGGGTCTTTTCAAATGAGTAGGCTCTTTGCATCCTGTGGCCAACGTATTGGAGTTTCAGCTTCAGCATCAGTCATTCCAATGAATATTCAGGACAGATTTCCTTTAAGATGGACTGGTTGGATCTCCTTCAGTCCAAGGGACTCTCACGAGTCTTCTCCAACACCAAAGTTCAAAAGCACCAATTCTTCGGTGCTCAGCTTTCTTTATAATCCAGCTCTCACATCCATACATGACTACTGGAAAAAGCAGCCTTGGCAAGACGGACCTTTGTTGACAAACTAATGTC
This sequence comes from Cervus elaphus, assembly GCF_910594005.1. Taxonomy (NCBI): domain Eukaryota; kingdom Metazoa; phylum Chordata; class Mammalia; order Artiodactyla; family Cervidae; genus Cervus; species Cervus elaphus. The sequence goes on from NC_057835.1 coordinate 53,740,035, forward strand.
TCTGCTTTTAATATGCTGTCTAGGTTGGTCATAATTTTCCTTCCAAGGAGTAAGCGTCTTTTAATTTCATGGCTGCAATCACCATCCACAGTGATTTTGGAGCCAAAAAAAAAAATAAAGTCAGCCACTGTTTCCACTGTTTCCCCATCTATTTGGGATAAAGTGATGGGAACTGACGCCATGAACTTAGTTTTCTGAATGTTGTTCTTTAAGCCAACTTTTTTACTCTCCTCTTTTACTTTCATCAAGAGACTCTTTAGTTCTTCTTCACTTTCTGCCATAAGGGTAATGTCATCTGCATATCTGAGGTAATTGATATTTCTCCCAGAAATCTTGATTCCAGCTTGTGCTTCATCCAGCCCAGCATTTCTCATGATGTACTCTGCATATACGTTAAATAAGCAGGGTGACAATATATATCCTTGACATACTCCTTTTCCTATTTGGAATCAGTCTGTTGTTCCATGTCCAGTTCTAACTGTTGCTTCCTGAGCTGCATACAGGTTTCTCAAGAGGCAGGTCAGGTGGTCTGGTATTCCAATCTCTTTCAGAATTTTCCACATTTTATTGTGATCCACATAGTCAAAGACTTTGGCATAGTCAATATGGCAGAAATAGATGTTTTTCTGGAACTCTCTTGCTTTTTTGATGATCCAGCAGATGTTGGCAATTTGGTCTCTGGTTCCTCTGCCTTTCCTAAACCAGCTTGAACATCTGGAAGTTCACGGTTCACATATTGCTAAAGCCTGGCTTGGAGAATTTTGAGCATTGCTTTGCTAGTGTATGAGATGAGTGCAATTGTTTGATAGTTTGAGATTTCTTGGGCATTGCAATGGAAAAAAGACAACCTCTTTAACAAGTGGTGCTGGGAAAACTGGTCAACCACTTGTAAAAGAATGAAACTAGAACACTTTCTAACACCATACACAAAAATAAACTCAAAATGGATTAAAGATCTAAATGTAAGACCAGAAACTATAAAACTCCTAGAGGAGAACATAGGCAAAACACTCTCTGACATAAATCACAGCAGGATCCTCTATGACCCACCTCCCAGAATATTGGAAATTAAAGCAAAAATAAACAAATGGGACCTAATGAAACTTAAAAGCTTTTGCACAACAAAGGAAACTATAAGCAAGGTGAAAAGACAGCCCTCAGATTGGGAGAAAATAATAGCAAACGAAGCAACAGACAAAGGATTAATCTCACAAATATACAAGCAACTCCTGCAGCTCAATTCCAGAAAAATAAATGACCCAGTCAAAAAATGGGCCAAAGAACTAAACAGACATTTCTCCAAAGAAGAAATACAGATGGCTAACAAACACATGAAAAGATGCTCAACATCACTCATTATCAGAGAAATGCAAATCAAAACTACAATGAGATACCATTACATGCCAGTCAGGATGGCTGCTATCCAAAAGTCTAGAAGCAATAAATGCTGGAGAGGGTGTGGAGAAAAGGGAACCCTCTTACACTGTTGGTGGGAATGCAAACTAGTACAGCCGCTATGGAGAACAGTGTGGAGATTTCTTAAAAAACTGGAAATAGAACTGCCATATGACCCAGCAATCCCACTTCTGGGCATACACACTGAGGAAACCAGATCTGAAAGAGACACGTGCACCCCAGTGTTCATCACAGCACTGTTTATAAATGCTGAATTTTAAGTCAACTTTTTCACTCTCTTCTTTGACTTTCATCAAGAGGCTCTTTAGTTCTGCACTTTCTGCCATAAGGATAGTGTCATCTGGGTAGCTGAGCTTATTGATACTTCTCCTGGCAATCTTGATTTCAGCTTGTGCTTCATCCAGCCTGGCATTTTGCATGATGTACTCTGCATATAAGTTATATAAACAGGGTGACAGTATACAGCCTTGATGTACTCCTTTCCCAATTTGGAACCAGTCTGTTGTTCCATGTCCAGTTCTAACTGTTGCTTCTTGACCAGAATTTATTATTTGTATACCATTTGATGATGACCATTCTGACCAGTGTGAGGTGATACCTCATTGTAATTTTGATATGGATTTTCTTAATAATTAGCAATGTTGAGCATCTTTTAATGTGCCTGTTGGCCATCCGTATCTGTATGTCTTATTTGGAAAAATGTCTGTTTAGGTTTTCTGCCTACTTTTGGATTGCATTGTTTATTTGTTTGCTATTATGTTGTATGAGCTGTTTGTATATTTTGGAGATTAATCATTTGTCAATGGCGTTGTTTGCAAATATTTTCTCCCATTCTGTAGGTTGTCTTGTTGCTTTGTTTGTAGTTTTCCTTGCTATGCAAAAGCTTTTAAGTTTAATTAGATTCCATTTGTTTATTTTAATTTCCATTCCTCTAAGAGATGGATACCAAAAAAAATATTGCTGCAGTTTATGTCAAACACTGTTCTGACTATTTTCATCTAGGAGTTTTATAGTATCCAGTCTTACACATGGGTCTTTAATCCATTTTGAGTTTATTTTTGTAGGTGATATTAGCAGATGCTCTAATTTAATTCTTTTGCATGTAACTGTCCAATTTTCCCAATACCATTTGTTGAAAAGATTTACTCTTGTCCATTGTGTATTCTTTTCTCCTTTTTTGTAGACTACTAGACCACAGTGTATGGGTTTATTTTCAGCCTTTCTACCTGTTCCATTGATTGATATGTCTATTTTTTGTGCAAGTACCATACTGTTTTGATGATTGTAACTTGTAGTATAGTCTGAAGTCAGGGAACCTGATTTCCCCAGGTCTGTTTATCTTTCTCAATATTGCTTTGGCTCTTTGGAGTCTATTGAGGAGAACACATGTTAATTCTTTGAATGTTTGGTAGAATTTCTTGTGAAGCCATCTGGCCCTTGAATTTTATTTGTTGGGGGTTTTTAAATTACTGATTCAATTTCAGTACTGGTGATTGATCTGTTTATATTTTCTGTTTTTTACTGGTTCAGTCTTGGGAGATTGTGTATTTCAGAGAATTTAGCTGTTTCTTCTGGATTGTCCCTTTTATTGGTGTGTACCTGCTCATAGCAGTCTCTTATGAACATTCACATTTCCGTGGTGTTGGTTATAACCTCTTTTTCATTTCTGATTTTAGTGATTTAGACCCTCTCTCTCTCTCTCTCTCTCCTTTCTTAGTGAGTCTGGCTGAAAGTTTTTTTTTAATTTTATTTATCTTTTCAAAGACCCATTTTTTTTAGATTTTTTTTTTTTAAGTTCCATTGGTCTTTTCTATTGTGTTGTTACTTATTTCTGCTTTGATATTTATAATTTCTCCCTTCTACTAATGTTGTATTTTATTCGTTCATCTTTCTCTGATTGCTTTAGGTGTAAGTTTAGGTTGTTTATTTGTGATTTTTCTTATATCCTGAGGTAAACTTTTATCACTATAAGCTTCCCTGTTAGAACTGTTTTTGCTGGGTACCCGAAATTTTGAATTGTCATGTTTTCATTTTCATTTATCTCTAGGTATTTTTTAAATTTCTTCTTTGATTTCCTCAGTAATCCATTAATTGTTTAGTATAGCATAACATTTAGCCTCCACATGTTTGAATAAACATCCACTTTTGTTTATCTATACTTGGACTGGAAGGAACTTGTATATCAAAGTTAATCAAGGGACTTTAGACCTGTCTCCTGCACTCTTAAACTATAAATGCCAGATTTTCATTTGTCTCTTATGTTATACATTACATGCTGAATCTTCTTTGCAATCAAACTAGTTAACACAGTTGTTGTTGTTGTTGTTGTTTTCCTGTTTGTGTGTGTATGTGTATGAAATTTAGAGATTGAGTATCTGAATGTATATCAGTTACTTTTATTATGGTATTATAGAAAAATCAGTAAGATATTCTCAGTTTTACTCTGTCAGTAATTGGATTGCTGGATTTGTAAGACCAGATCATGTCTGTACTGGTACAAGAGACAAATTATGTCAGGCCAAGTAAACAGTCAGGGAGAACTTTATACAAGACTGTTGCTACAGAAGTCAGGAATATTGCAATAGGGCTAAAGACTGTTGAAATGAGAGTTAAGATTATTGCTATAGGGAAGACAATTTGAACTCTGCTGGAAAAGGTAGGGTGGTTCCTAAGTGCTGGGGTGAGCTAGTAGAAAAGTACTAAAAAACGTTGAGCTTCCCGAGTGGCTCAGATGGTAAAGAATCCACCTGCAATGCAGGAGACCCATGTTTGATCCCTGGGTCGGGAAGACCCCCTGAATAAGGGAATGGTTACCCACTCCAGTATTCTTGCTGGGTGAATTCCATGGATGGAGGAGCCTGGTGGACTACAGTTCATGGAGTCACAAAGAGTCAGATATGGCTGAGCGACTAACACTCTAGGTTTAGAAAACTTTAGGTGGGATATTGTTGCTGTTTAGTTGCTGAGTTGTGTCCAACTCTTTTGAGACCCCATGAACCATACATAGCCTGCCAGGCTCCTCTGTCCATGGGATTTCCCAGGCAAGAATACTGAAGTGGGCTGCCATTTCCTTCTCCATGGGATCTTCCTGACTCAGGGACTGAACCTGCATCTCCTGCTTGGCAAGAGGATCCTTTACCACTGAGCCACCAGAGAAGTCAGGTGGGAGATGAGTCAATGTTAATAGCCCATTTGTGTTTTCTAATAGTTGCTTAACAAAGTTGGGCTCTATACTCAGGAAAATAGGAGTGCTATCTCCTATGATGATTTTATTTCAAGAAGATGGCTTCCAAGTCCTTGAGAGAGATATTCCTGGTTGTAGAAGATTTATATATCAAAGATGGAGAGAGGATCTGCAACCGCAAGTTTTCTAAAGTAAATTCTCTTAAGAAATTTTTGGGCCAGAGCCTATAGTCAGGATGATAACCCCTCTAAAGCTTAATGAAGCTAGGAATGTTAAGGCTGTCTCAGTTATTGGGAGTACTGTTTAGAGCAGTTTGTAAGTAATGATTGTGGGAAATATTAATGGGGGTACAGAACAAAAAATAGTGTAAAAAATAGTATGTGTTTTTTAATGAAATTCTATTCTTAAAATATTTGAAATAATAGTGTTGTGAATAGGACGGCAAAGTGGTTCATGAGAATCGTAGTTTGCTGGAATACCTTCTTTCAGTTAAGTTTGGTGCCATTATCAGTGGTTCTAAAAAATTTATATCCAGTTCTTTGTAGGAAATACTGTTCAGTCCTTCTGAGATGCTGGCTTCACTTGGCAAACATAGATTTTTTTTTTTTTTTTAACCTGGATTTTCCTTTCACTTTGATAGCCATATTGGTGGTTAGTAGCCCTTCAAAGTGTTCCTCCACAGAAGCAGTCTGTCTTTCTTCTGGAATACTTTTATATAAGCAGAATATTCTAGGCAATAGAGGTGGCATACTTCTTCTAGTGGGTCCTTCAAGGTCCTTGTAACTGTGCGTCTTAGGGTTTCTAGGGAAGAAAGAGACCCTTTGAAGTGTTGAATATGATTATGAGAGGATTCACTTAAATCGGGCACGGGACATGATCTCGCCCCAGATTCATAGGTCTGCCAAATATAAGTTCAAAGGGAAAAAATATGATGCTTGCCTGCAAGGTTTGCTCTAATTTTCAACAAGGCTAGAAGTAAAATTCCAGGACATTTTAATCTGGTATACTGCTAAATTTTAGCAAATAGTTTTCATTCATTCTCTGGGAATCTGCAAATATTTACATAATTACTGGATGACAGGGGGAATAAGATGACGTCCTCTCTCTGGTTCATGGTGCTCTAGTATCAAAAATATAGAAAATATGTGTATTGAGGGAGACTTTACCACTACTTGAGTATTAGCATCTGAAGTGGAAAAAATTTCAAATCGTTCAGACATCATATACACTATAACTAGACAAAATCTGTTCCTTCCTACAGGCATTGATTCTATGAAATTCAAAAGAACCAAGTTTCTGGTAAATTTGATTGGGGAAACTGCCTATACCACACTTCAGAAGTGACCTATAAATAATTCTGCTGACAGATTGTTCATCTCTTAAATATGTCATGAATAACTTCATCTTTTAGGTAAATAAGTTAAGAGTCTAGTGCCATTAAAATTCCTCTTTTACTTAGAAAATTATGTTGGTAACACAGCATTACTAACCAAGAAAATAAGGACTATTCTTAGAAATTATTTTGTTGGATAATTCCAAAAGTTCAGTTGAATTTCTTTTAGCCCCATTTTCAATTCATTTGTACATTTCCTTTTTTGAAGTATATATTTGGAAGTTAACAAAAATTTCTTGTTGTGTTAAATGTGAGGCTTCAAAGTTTGAAATCTGCCACATTTTAACAGTGACTTTTATATCTCTGTCAACAAAATCATCGCCTTCAGAAGTTTTTATTCTGCCCTGCATGAGCTCTACAATGGATTACTAATCTGAGCAGACAGTTTTACAACCTCTGAAAAATCAACTATCAATTTTTCATGAGATATTTTACTTCCCCTAAAGGTAGAGAATCCTCTAGCTTTCAAAACTTGCTCTTTTGCATGACAGACACAGGCATGTGTGTGTGTGTGTGTGTGTGTGTGTGTGTGTGTGTGTGTATGCATATGGATGTATATATATATCAAAAATTACAATTCTTGTTACTGTTATTGACTAGGCTGCTAGTTTCAACTTAATTCAAGGCAAAATATAAGCTTCCAAAATTTCATAACAAGTCACCATAGCATCTGAAGCCTTAAGTTTGTCACTTTTATCCTGAGCACATGTGTGCTTGTGAGCTCAGTCACTCAGTCATATCTGACTCTTTGCAGCCCTGTGGACTATAGCCAGCCAGGCACCTCCTCCATAGAATTTTCCAGGCAAGGATACTGGAGTGGGTTGCCATTTCCTTCTCCAGTGGATCTTCCTGAGCAAGGGATCAAACTCACATCTCCTGCATACATGACCTGTTTTTAAAAGAGCATAATGAACAAGAATCAGTTAAAACATGCTGGGGCCTAGTGCTGTCTTCTTTTACCATGATCATCTATTTCATCAGGATCTGGTAAAAAAAAAAAAATGAATAAGATTTAAGAGATTGCATCTCCCAAATACAATATTAGGATTGAATAATAGTACTTATTCATAATCAGTCTGATGCCACACCCACAAATTATGGATCTTATGCACTTGGAAGGTAGATGTCACAACAGTAAGGCATATAAATAAGTCAAGTGACCAAATTAAGTTCTTAAGCCTTTTTAAAGATGTGTCTGCTGCTCTTACAACTGCCCAGTATACACAGTGTCATGGCCTCCAGAAGAACTGAGAAACATGTTATTAATGTATGGTCTCATCTCAACTTTTGACTTAAAATTCCAAAAGTAGCACTTTTATTTTAATGACAAAACAAGAAGGGCTTTTCAAAATTAAGAATCACTGAAACTGACTTGGTAGCCAATTTTAATTCAAAAGCCTTTTTAGATCTATAGAGTAAACCAGAGAAACTGAACAATTTTCTTGCAGTTGCTCCACTAAATGTTTCCCTTCCCTGCAAAAGCTAGAATTAACTATCTATAATATCCTACCAGTCTCCAAAATGATCTAAGTTATTTTTGCAAAATGACATTTTATTTGCAAATGGGTAGTGTTGCCCTATATTGTATGGCTTCCCTGGTAGCTAAGCTGTTAAAGAATCCGCCTACAATGCAGGAGACCTTGGTTCGATCCCTGGGTTGGGAAGATCCTCTGGAGAAGGGATGGAAGAACCCACTCCAGTATTCTTGGGCTTCGTTAGTGGCTCAGAAAGTAGAGAATCCACCTGCAATGCGGAAGACCTGGGTTCGATCCCTGGGTTGTAAAGATCCCCTGAGGAAGGGAACAGCTACCCACTCTAATATTCTTGCCGAGAGAATATGATGGGCGGAGGAGACTTGGCAGGCCACATTCCATGAACAGAGGAGCCTGCCTGGCCACAGTCCATGGGGTCCCAAAGAGTTGGACATGACTGAGCAACTTTCAATTTCATACTTTCATCCTATATTGTAATTCTTGGGGACCCTCAGCATCAATATATGCTGTAAATAGCCCTCAGTTTGACAGCATTGCAGCTTATCCAGTGAGGTCTTATGTCCTTGTGAAGGGGAAAATTGTAATAAAGTCAAAGCCTCAGTTTTGCATTACTGTTTAGTTTTCAATGCTACTAGCAAACCATCTATATATTGAATGCCTATAGATCCTTCTAGTGGAAACAAGTTTCCCCTAAGTTTTCTATAAATGACTAAAGAAATAATAGAAGAGTATGGAAACTTTTGAGGAACTCTTTGCCATAAATACTGAACTTCTTTTCATAAGCAAAAACAAACAAGAATATAAATCCGTTTAGATGAGAGAAACAGGAAAAAAAAATAAAGCAGAGCATAGATAAATTGTAGAAAAACTTTGTACAGGGTGGTGCAGGCACGCTAAATCACTTCAGTCATGTCTGACTCTTTGTGACACTATGGTCTGTAGCCCACTAGGCTCTTCTGTCTGTGGGATTCTCCAGGCAAGAATACTGGAGTGGGCTGCCGTGCCCTCCTCCATGAGGATCTTCCTGATTCAGGGATCAAACCGCTGTCTCTTACATCTCCTGAAATGGCAGGCAAGTTCTTTACCACTAGTGCCACCTGGGAAGCCCTTAGAGGGTGGCACCAAAGTTATAATGGTTATAGTATTAAAAACTGCAGGTATTAACAGAGCAATGGCCTTATTTACTTCTTTAAAATTTTGTATTAAGGTTAACCATCTTTATCAAATTTACCTTACCTGTTTTCTGGAAGTTTGGTAGAATTCACATTAGTATTAGTGTGCTTTTATTGTTATGCTCTGTTTTTCTTATTCTTTTTATAGCTGGATTTGTTTTTTCTAACTAAGCTATTGACAGAGGCTATCGTTTGACACATGGTCAAGGCTTATGTTTTTAATAAGCTATTCCTATTGGTTCTACACCTCAAATTAAACCAGTATTATTGTTGCAAGGCCAAAAGTGATACATTACTTTATTTCTGCTCAGATTACTTTTCCAACATAGCACAGTATAACACTGCCACTCACTGCTACATTTCTTCTCTTTTAGAAGGCACACCATAACCAAGTAAGACAGTTTTTTTTCCCAGGACATTAAATAGATGCTCCATATGGAGTATACAATATGGTAGTTTTAATTTGCACAGGAGCTCTCTCCCCGATAGCTTTACAGGAGAATAAAGAGAGAGTAAGAAGACATGTTTCTCAGTCATGAGATCTGTTCATGTGGGAACCACAGAAGAAAAGAACACATATAAACCTGATTTAAAATACCAACAACCTGAATTGGTCTATCACCAGATGGAAAGTGAAGGATTTCTGGGACACTTTCAGAATAAGTAGCACCTGTATCTATCAGAAAAAGCAAGGCTATGTTAGCCTGAGGAAAAGTTATTCAAACATAAATTTTATCAGTTCCTACTGCTGAGACTCCCTCAGTCTGTCAATTGTAAACCATTTGACAATTATTCCCTAGCTTTCTGGGCTTTCCTCATTCTCTTATTTCTGCAGTTTCTGCATCTTCTGGAGTCTCTTTTCCCCAATCCGAATTTCTTGGAATAATGACATATGGTTTTCTCTTCTGTGTTGTCTTCACAGGTTGGCCAAAGTAAAGGTTATTTCCTTTAGTGAATAGTATTAACTGAACAGTTAACATAGCAGTTGTAAACTTTTTTTGTCTTCATCTTTTTCAGTATTGTTTCCTGAGTAGCTGCTTCTAGGATTTGAGTAGTAGTCTGTCCTTGCCAATCTTCTACCTGCCTCCTAGTTTGAATTTAGATAATCGGTAAGAGAGGGTATCCTAGTGGCTCAACAGTAAATGATCCGCCTGCCACTTCAGGAGACACAGGTCCAATCCCTGCGTTGGGAAGATCTCCTGGAGAAGGAAATGGTAACCCACTCCAGTATTCTTGCCTGGGAAACTCTATGCCCAGAGGAGTCTGGTGGGCTTCAGCCCATGGGGTCACAAACATGTTGAACACAATTTAGCGACTCAACAACAACAACCAATCAGCAAGAGAGCCAAGTATAAAGAGAGGACCAGGGGACAATTTTTATCTTCCCTTGGACCCAGGCATGTAAATTTTGAGAAAACTTCAACAGATCACCTATAGAAATTAATGGGGGACTCACTTGTTATCTAAATACAACACCGCAGTCTCACCCAGCTCATCTTTAGAAGAAAGACCGTGAGCAGTCTCTTCTGATGGGTCACCCAAGCCCTTGTTTCTTCCACAGTTGCAGAAGGTGGTGAATAGCCACTACTCCTCAATGGGGTGAGTTATCTTCTGGTCCCCAGTGTGCTTGCTCCATCAAATGAGCAAAGTCTGCTGGTATCAGAATCCCCACAGTAGCTTATGCACATCCCCAAGTGTAGGTATGTAAATTGAAAATACATTGTGTAAAACTTCTGAAAACTTCTGGAAAACAGGAAAAGAAACTTTCATATGAATATCAGCTGTCAAGGAGGCTGGGTAACTTCTCAATAGCATGAGCTTCACTGATGATTCTGTCAGAAGAGCTGATTTTCCACACATTTGACAAAGAGAAAAGAGTAGAATTACATGGCTATTTGGCTTTTTTCTTATGCTGGTATATTTATCAAACTAATACTTATTTTTTTTTCTTTTTCCCCCCAAGTAACTGGTGAAACTACTCTACATCTTGCCACTTTCACATAGGAGCAGAATCTTTTATTCAAGTTTCAACACTTCCCTAAGTAATCTTCTTATAACTTCTGCTTTCCTAGATACATGGTATATGAATGATAACAGACTCCTGGAGGCAGACTATATGCTAAGATATGGAGTGGGTTCAGAGCTAAAATATGAGACTTATAAGCCTGTGTTCTCAAACAAGGCAGGTAATTCAGTAGGAACTAAAGAAGTCATGCCATTGGCCTTCTCCTTAGGGAAATTTACTGATGAAGGGAACCATGTATCTAAAAGATCATCACATCCTTCTTCTTCCCAGGTGTCTATTTGAAGCAAGAAGAATAGAGAGATGCAGGGGGAGAGAGGGAGCAAAAACAGCCAAGAAAGGAAGAAGAGGGTTCTATGAAAGAGAGCTCTTCAGATCTCACATTTCTTTCTTCATTCTCCTCAGTCTTTCCTTCTGGCTATTCAAATCATTTTAAATTTTATTCTTAGAATAATATCCATCCAATCAGTTCAGTTCAGTTGCTCAGTCATGTCTGACTCTTTGTGACCCCATGAACCGCAGCACGCCAGGCCTCCCTGTCCATCACCAACTCCCGGAGTCCACCCAAACCCATGTCCATTGAGTCGGTGATGCCATCCAACTATTTCATCTTCTGTTGTCCCCTTCTCCTCCTGCCCTCAGCCTTTGCCAGCATCAGGGCCTTTTCCAATGAGTCATCTCTTTGCATCAGGTGGCCACACTATTGGAGTTTCAGCTTCACATCAGTCCTTCCAATGAACACCCAGGACTGACATCCTTTATGATGTACTGGTTGGATCTGCTTGCAGTCCAAGGGACTCTCAAGAGTCTTCTCCAACACAACAGTTCAAAAGCATCATTCTTCGGTGCTCAGCTTTCTTTATAGTCCAACTCTCACATCCATACATGACTACTGGACAAACCATAGCCTTGACTGGATGGACTTTTGTTGACAAAGTGATGTCTCTGCTTTTTAAAATGTTGTCTAGGTTGGTCATAACTTTCCTTCCAAGGAGTAAGCGTCTTTTAATTTCATGGCTGCAATCACCATCTGCAGTGATTTTGGAGCCCTGAAAAATAAAGTCAGCCACTGTTTGCACTGTTTCCCCATCTATTTGCCATGAAGTGATGGGACCAGATGCCATGGTCTTAGTTTTCTGCATGTTGAGCTTTAAGCCAACTTTTTCACTCTCCTCTTTCACTTTCATCAAGAGGCCCTTTAGTTTTTCTTCAAATTTTCTTCAAATTAATGGTATTTAATTAAAGTAATTAAATCCCTCCTACATCTTGAAGAATTGTATTCTCATAAGTGTTCCAAAAATGACAGAAATACTAGCTGCTTAAAAACTGCAGGTGAGCCTGGATGGGAGGGGATTTGAGGGAGAATTGATACATGTATATGTATGGCTGAGGCCCTTTAATGTTCACCTGAAACTACCACAACATTCTAATTGGCTATACCCCAATACAAAATAAAAAAGTTTAAATTAAAAAAAATAAAGAAAAAAAAAACTTTAGGCAGCATTCCTGGCTTCCCATATTTTTCCATCATCAAAGCTAATCATGGTCCTGAAGGGATTTTAGAGCCCAATTTAACCAGGGTTAGTGAAGTGAAGTCAGTCAGTCATGTCTGACTGTTTGTGACCCCATGGACTGCAGTCCACCAGGCTCTCCATCCATGGGATTTTCCAGGCAAGAGTACCGGAGTGGGTTGCCATTTCCTTCTCCAGGGAATCTTCCCAACCCAGGGATCGAACCCACGTCTCCCGCATTATAGGCAGATGCTTTTACCGTCTGAGCCACCAGGACTCAGTAGTAAATCTTAAATTTGCAGAGGGTAGTTCATCTCTAACTAGTATTCCAAAAGAGCAGAGCACTGTAAGGGAGACTTTATAGTTCAGTCTCTTGTATTTCTGCTGTGTGGTTATAAGAACGTCAGCTGGTTCATTTAATTCTGGAACTGTCATTTATATCCCATCCTCATCACCGAACTGTTGAGGAAATATAATTAAAAATAATATCTCATGCAAACCCAGTTAAGACTCTCCAAAAATGTAGAAAGAATGAAACACTTTTAATATTCAGTTCAGTTCAGTTCAGTTGCTCAGTTGTGTCTGACTCTTTGTGACCCCATGGGGTGTAGCATGCCAGGCTTCCCTGTCCATCACCAACTCCCAGAGCTTCCTCAAACTCATGTCCTTTGAGTCGGTGATGCCATCCAACCATCTCAATCTCTGTCATCCCCTTCTCATCCTGCCTTCAATCTTTCCCAGCATCAGGGTCTTTTCCAGTGAGTCAATTCTTCGCATTTTCAGGTGGCCAAAGTATTGGAGCATCAGCTTTAGCATCATTTCTTCCAATCAATATTCAGGACTGATTTCCTGTAGGATCAACTGGTTTAATCTCCTTGCAGTCAAAGGAACTCACAAGAGTCTTCTGCAACACCATAGTTCAAAAGCATCAATTCTTCGGCACTCAGCTTTCTTTATAGTTCAACTCTCACTTCCATACATGACTACTGGTAAAACCATGGCTTTGACTAGATGGGCCTTTGTCAGCAAAGTAATGTCTCTGCTTTTTAATATGATGTCTAGGTTGGTCATAGCTTTTCTTCCAAGGAGCAAGTGTCTTTTAATTCCATGGCTGCAGCCACCATCTGTAGTGATTTTGGAACCCAATAAAATAAAGTCTGTCACTGTTTCCATTTTTCTCCTTCTATTTGCCATGAATTGATGTGACCAGCTGCCATGATCTTAATTTGCTGAATGTTGAGTTTTAAGCCAACATTTTTACTCTCCTCTTTCACTTTCATCAAGAGGCTCTTTAGTTCTGCACTTTCTGCTATTAGGGTGGTGTCATCTATGAGTATCCGAGGTTTTTGATACTTCTCCTGGCAATCTTGATTCCAGCTTGTGCTTCATCCAGCCTGGCATTTCACATGATAGACTCTGCATATAATTTAAATAAGCACGGTGACAATATATACATATACTACTTTCCCAATTTGGAACCAGTCTGTTGTTCCATGTCCAGTTCTAATAGATGATTCTTGACCTGCATACAGATTTCTCAGGAGGCAGGTCAAGTGGTCTGGTATTCCCATCTCTTTAAGAATTTTCCTGTTTGTTGTGATCCACACAGTCAAAGACTTTGGCGTAGTCAATAAAGCAGATGTTTTTGTGGACCACTGTTGCCTTTTCTATGGTGCAACCCATGTTGACAATTAGATCTCCGGTTTCTCTGCCATTTCTAAATCCAGTTTGAACATCTGGAAGTTCACAGTTCATATACTGTTGAAATCTGGCTTGTAGAATTTTGAGCATTACTTTGCTAGCATGTGAGATGAGTGCAATTGTGCGGTAATTTGAACATTCTTTGGCATTTCCTTTCTTTGGGATTGGGATGAAAATTGACCTTTTCCAGGTTTTAATATTGAAAAAGCATTAAACCAGACAAATAATAGACATCACTAATCTGCTAAAGAAATTGTGAAGAAAACTAAATCTCACTCCTTATGTATCAAGACAGATGCAATATGCTTGTATACATGTTGTTTGTCCTTATCAAAAGGGAAAATAGAACTTCTATCTTTACAGCAAACAGGGAGATAACATCACAGGGCTATATGTTAGGCTTAAGCTCCCACAGAAACAGGGAGACAGAGTGACATTTCCTTGATGCTTACATTTAAAAGAGATAACCCTAAAGCCTCAAATAAATACATTTATGCAATGTGAAAAAATGACAAGAGACATATTTAACTTAAAAAATTGACATGCATCTGTAAGAAATTTTGTCATTTATAATTTGAAGTTTTCTAAAAGAAATGCTACAGAGAAGGGGAATTGCCTTTACCTTTTGATACTGGGGAAATTTTTAACTTAACCCTTATTTTTAAATTTATTTTTACCATTACATCACGAATTCATTGGGAACTAGAAGAATCATGGCCAATAGGAGTGCAAGTTGTCAGTGGAACAATCAGCCTATATCTGTCAGCAGTTCTTTATGAACTGACAAAATTAAATGTAGTAAAGTTTTTTGGTTGGTAAAAATGTATGTGATTGAGGTGGATATAATAAAGAGGAATAATTTAATCTTATAAAAAACACCTTTTAATATTCAGTAGGAGATAGATTGTTGGCATATTTGACATGGCGTAGCTGATGTATATCCTATAGTTTTGAACTCTCATGATCATTTCACAATGGGTTTACTTTACTCTGAGCTTGAGTCCTCACTCTTGCGCATAAACCTGTCTACTGTAGCTCAGAAAATGAGTGCTTCTGAACTCATCAATTTGAAGATTGAAAGTTCATGTGCCATGAAATTTTCAAATGATAATGCATATATGTATGCATATGAGTACATACAGATATGCACATATATTACAAAGGATGTGTGTTCTTTACATTATAAAAATTTTAATTTCCTTTGGCAGGAATGAAGTGAATATAGTCTAAAATTCTATAATATCTTATGTATCTTTATATCTCACACTATTCCTCAATATTATGCACAATCTCATAATTACACCACCATATTTAACTGAGTTCCTTTGTGATGAATTTCAGTAAATTCTGTAACACTCGGCACTGGTGGCATTGCTGAATTTCTAATGCAATCTGTTGATCATTCTTTATAGTTTTGGTGGCTGACTAAGAACTGGACATTCTGCGGCCATGGTGGCCTGAAGAATACAATGGTCCTCTATGTTACCCTCTGCTAGTTTAATTATAGTACAGCCTTCATCCAGAACATTGCTTTATTAGGGTGCCCTTTTTATCAATATTAGGAAGGTAAACTTTATTCCTTCTCTCCTGTAATTTTTCAGAAATTGTCATGTTTTTAGCAATAAAGTATGTAAACACTTGAGAATTTCTTTTAAAAATCTATTTTTTTAGTATGTAATTTAGAACTCCCTATCATGATGGATATTTTACTCAGCAGTGGATCCATTTTTCTTTCCTCTTTGTATTCTTTGTTTTTAAATTTTAATCGGAGGCTAATTACTTTACAATATTGTGGTGGTTTTTGCCATACATTCACATGAATCAGCCATGGGTGTACGTGTGTTCCCCATTCTGACCCTCCCCCCCACCTCCCTCCTCACCCCATCCCTCAGGTTCATCCCAGTGCACCAGCCCTGAGCACCCTGTCTCATGCATGGATCCTGGACTGGTGATCTATTTCACATATGATAATATACATATTTCAATGCTATTCTCTCAAATCATCCCACCCTAGCCTTCTCCCACAGAGTCCAAGTCTGTTCTTTGCATCTATGTCTCTTTTGCTGTCTCGCATATAGGGTCATCATTATCATCTTTTTAAATTACACATATATGCATTAATATACCATATTGGTGTTTTTCTTTCCAACTTAATTCACTCTGTATAACAGGCTCCAGTTTCATCCACCTCATTAGAACTGATTCAAAAAGCATTCTTTTTAATAGCTGAGTATTATTGCATCGTGTATATGTACCACAGCTTTCTTATCCATTTGTCTGCCGATGGACATCTAGGTTGCTTCCATGTCCTGGCTATTGTAAACAGTGCTGTGATGAACATTGGGGTACATGTGTTTCTTTCAATTCTGGTTTCCTTGGTGTGTATGCCCAGCAGTGGGATTGCTGGGTCCTATGGCAGATAAAGGAGGGCAGCAAATGAGTAAATATGACCTTGAGGGGAAACATCTGTCAAGAATACAAAGCATTAAAACAACAAATACAAATAACTCTTTGTATTCTTGACAGACGTTTCCCCTCAAGGTCATATTTGCTCATTTGCTCTCCTCCTTTGTATGACTTTTGCTTCAGTTCAAACATGTAACTGAAGCATTATTAATGACAGTGGAATCATTAAGTAATTTCTCTTCTTAGGGTTATAAAAGTGAACATTACTGAATGATCTTATTAATGCATAGATTCAGTGATGCCATATCAAATTAGCAGCATTATTTAAAATAAATTTTTTTTCCAGTAAAACATACTTGACATGGATAGCCTGGCATCAGTATTGCAAAGGGTTGTATTATACTCCTTGTTGTTTTATTGTTTTGCACAGTACTTAAATATTTTTCACAGTGATTCTTTAGAACGAAGTTCTGTGAAACTTGAAAGGTTAAAATGAAGTACATTACTGGTGTGAAAACAGCAACAATAAGTTAAAGATTTCTATAGATTCTTTATTTCTTTCAATTTAAAAGAAGTATAAGATTTTCAGTATCTAAAATTTAGTACCTTGCCTCAGGGATTTGAAAGATATAACCTAGTTTAGTACATAAAATAGTACTTGTTTATAGTAAATATTGATCACTGAATTATGTTATTTGTCTGTTCTATCAGTCTTGTAAATTAATCTTAGAATTGTTTGTTTCTAGCTGAGAAAGTTGTGAGAAACTCATCTGTCTCATAATTTGCTTACAGAGGGTATTCAGATGAGCTGTTGAATATAGAAAGAACAACTAGAAACTTCTCTGGCAGTGCAGTGGTACTTTAATAATCTGTTCTCCTCTCTCTGTCCACCTCTTTTTAGGCTGACCGGAAGCTTTGTGCCAGACCTCATAGTAAGCATGAGTAGCCAAATGTGGCTGCACCTTCAAACAGATGAAAGTGTCGGATCTGTTGGCTTCAAGGTTAACTACAAAGGTAATGATAAACTGTTACTATGGGAAATATGTTACCTTAATAACACCAGAGAATACTTTTAAATTCAAGTTTAATTGCGTCTATAAAAGTTTCCCAGCATACAAGCAAGAGTATATTTCAAGGTAACACTTTCCTTTTTAAATTAATTACAAATGTTGATTTCACTTTTCTTTAAGAAAAATTGTCTTTCCTTTCAAATGAGTATATTTTACATACTTCATCTCTCCTTTAAGTCCGCTTTACCACTATACAGTGCCTAGGCTTTAGTCACTCTGGACTCCTAGCCTTTCCAAGAATATACAATGTGATTTTATAAACTTTATACAAATTGCCTGGCAGAAATCTACTAATTATTAAGTATTTAAACACAAAGCAAAGAACTTAATTCTTTATTTTTATTTTGTAATGCATCTGTGAATCTCTCAGATTATATGCATGGTATTAGCATTCAGATTATCAACTGCTATGTAAATTATGGACCACAGATGTGTTAAATTGCAACTACTCATCCCAATATTGATAGTTTTGCAGGTTAATGTTAAATTACATGTGTATAACACAATCTTTTGTTTCAGTTCCATTTATAAGAGATAGATACAGACACTGAAATCACAAATATCTCTGACACGTGATTAACCTTTTTAAAGTCAAATAGAGACAATGGATGTGTAGGTATACACTCAATGTACATATCAAAAATGCAGTTTTGAAATCCTGGTGGAAAATATATGTATGTTATTAAGCTTAATTAAAATCTATGCTTTAAGAGATGAAAATGTGAAATAGAACATCAGAATATCTTGCTACCTGAATTTATTTTTTTCTATTATAAAAAGTATTATTCTCTATCTTATCAATTCAACAGTGGATTATAAAGTAGACAGAATTATTTTACCTTCATAATAATAATTTTTAACCAGAGTTTATTTTTTTCAAAGATTGGCTTGTCATGCCTTTCTATCTGGACACAGGGAAATAAATGCATGGTGTTGTCAGGAAGAACAGGACACATGCATTCTGTGTTTTTAACCTGAGACTAAATTTGGTGCTACATTAATTTGAATAGTTCAGGAAATCCGTATAAATGTCAGTTTTAAAAAATAAAAAGGTTAGCCTGATTATAATTTTAAATATATCCTTCCTCCATTTAAAATCCACGTCTATCCCCCCAAAATAAAACAAAGTTACAAAGGTTAAAGTATGGTCAGCTTCTGTTGCAAGTATCTATGTCTCAATTGCTTCATTTTTCTTGATTTTTCCCCTGTAAATTATATTCCTCTTTGTTTTATTATTTTCTTCACCCTATGAAAGTTAACTGTTAGAAAGTCTAGACTTATTCAAGCTGTTGTTAATCATTAATGACACTGTTTCAGCAAAGAATACAGTTTTTAAAGTTCATGAACAGTTTAGAGGAGCAGGAGAGTGCTATCGATATTTCAGCAGTCTCCACTGCAGTTCAGGAGCTGGAAGTACATTGTAAAGTAGCACAATTAAGCATTATTTTGTTTTGTTTTCTGCTCAGTTTTTAACAAAATTTTAACATATATGTACTGCTTAAGGACTGCTATGTGCCACCTACTGAATGAGCTGTTGAATATAAAAAGAACAACTAAAACTTCCCTGGCAGTACAGTGGTTAAGACCCTATGTTCCCGCTGCAGGTGGCAAGGGTTGAATCCCTGGTTGGGGAACTAAGATAAGATCCCTCCCACATGCCATGAGGTCATGCCAAAAAAATAAAGAAAGAAAGAATAAAGAATAGCCAGATAGTTTCTCTCTTAGCAAGATCATAATATAGTGACAGAAAAAAAATATATCCAACTATCCCTATGTTAATATCCATCAAGATGAGATATTTGAAACAAACCCAGAAAATACTTCATGAATAACGTCCTTACTCTTCTCCCTCCCTTCAACTGGTCTCTTCCAGTCTAAAGTCCACACTGCTAATGGTGATCTCCCAGCAACAGAGAGGTGATCATATTACCCTCCAGCTTAAAATGTTTCCAAACTTTTTGTTGTCTAAAGATGAAGTCCAGAACCTCCATAGTGCTTATCTTCCAGATTTTTTTTTCTCTCCACATTTAAGTTTTGTAAAATGATCTTTGAGCCCAGCAAGTTGTTTCGTACTTCTCCTTACACTCAGTAAATTCTGTCTGGATCCATATTCAGTTCTAAACTCAACATCAAAAAATAAATAAATAAACTCAACATCACATCACTCATCAAGACAGAGTTCAAATATTTTTCTGTGAAGCCTTCCTTAACTGCACACATTACAAAAGAACACCCCCTCTGCTTAGTCTCTCAGTTCTGTCCAACTCCTTTCAACCCCATGGACTTAGCCCTCCAGGCTCCTCTGCCCATGGGAATTCTCCAGGCGAGAATACTGGAGTGGGTTGCCGTGCCTTCCTCAAAAATGCATCATGTTCATCTTTAAATTTCCATTAGCAAATCCCTGCTATATCCTCATAAGTAATTAATGATTATTTGTTCAATAAAGCTGAATAAATGAGTTGACCTATATAATATGATGGGCAAGGTACATCCTCAAAAGTTTAGTTTTCTTACTGTGAAAATCATGTTTTTACATCTCCCATAGTTTGAAACCTGAGCTCAAAGTTGAAGCAGGATTCATCTTGAGAAGTTTCAAATTCTGATGTGCATATAAGTTTAGCAACTTTGCCTACTAAAAATAATTTTCATAATTACCATGTTCTCAGTTAAGTAGTATGTTACTTCTAAATGGAACACCTGCTTAAAATAAAAAAAAAAAAAACTTTCTGCATTTGATCTAAAGACATCTTTTTTTTTAATCACCTATAGATTTTTAATGAGATAACATTAAGGTAGATCTCGTATAAACTAAGCATGTATTTTCTTGTGTATTTTATCTTTGTAAGAGAGAACATAGCTATAAAACTACTTGGTCATTTTTTACTCAGTTAAATATTTAGGAAATTTAATTTTTTTTCTGTGACTGTAAGCCTCTTCATATCTTTTCCTGGCTTAATGTTGGTCATTTATATCTTGTTAGAAATTTTTCTAGGATATAGATAATAGTTTTCAAAAATATTAATAGTTCATACATAGTTTATTAAAACAAAGGCTTTTTCTAAAATAAAATAATAAAGAATAGTGAAGATATATTTTCCAAAAGTATGTATTAGTTCAGTTGAGTCGCTCAGTCACATCTGACTCCTTGCGACCCCATGTGGTGTAAACTAATTACAAAGAGTAAATTTTTCTCTCTTTGGCAGCATCTGCTTTTTTTGCTTGCCCAGCAATCCTCCCACTTTCTTCTATCAGCTCAACTATTTTAGGATTTGATGAATCTT
Organism: Cervus elaphus; assembly: GCF_910594005.1. Taxonomy (NCBI): domain Eukaryota; kingdom Metazoa; phylum Chordata; class Mammalia; order Artiodactyla; family Cervidae; genus Cervus; species Cervus elaphus. Next base: position 53,760,685 of record NC_057835.1, read on the forward strand.
ATCTCTTCCAGTTCTGTATGGGCCTATAGGCTTGGGCTGAACTAATCAGAAATCCTTTTGATACAGTTATCAGTCTAGGATCTGGGGCAGTTGATATAGATTCCAGGTGGAAGAAAATCTCTTTTCTGAGGTTATATACTCTTAAGGGTCATTTAACTTGGTGCCTACTGGTGTCCAACTTTTGTTACTAGAAGAACCAGTAGATGAAAAGAATGAGAAACAGTACTGTAGAAAAAATAGAAACTTCTAATGGCCTGAAGGGAATACTGGACTTTGGTTATCTAATTGTATAAGGCTATAAACTTTTCCTTGTTTAAGCCATGGTGAGTTCAGTTTATGTCACTAATTAAGTCCTAATTAACACATTTGCGATCTCTTTGTTTAATTCTTTCTAGAAAAAAAGAAGAGAATATTTACATTACAGTTCAATGCTTATAGAATCAGATATATTTCTTTCTTTTTCTTTTCTGTATTTTCAGAAAAAATTTAAGGTGGAAAAACACCTTACTTGGATCCCAGGGAGAATGCATACTCATAGAAATGAACAGTTACAGTTGAGAAAGTAATATTCAATACATTCTTTGCTTTTATTAGGAAAGGAAACATAAAAATATTAGCGTTCTTTATTCACCTTCTACTGACAGTATACATTCTTAGTGGATAAAATTCTTTACTAGTCTTAGGACATATGCCTTAATGCTATTATTTATGGATTAGGTTTTGGTTCCAGTTTTTTTTTTTTTTTTTTTAATTCTCAAATCATATCATGAGATTGATTGAGATGTTTAGAAAGTAGCATTAATTCCTTGGTTCTTATATGACTGTTTATGGCACTGAGACATAATTAGTTATCATTGAAATCATGCTGTAGAATAATGGAAAAAATATGTAAAATGTTTTTGATTACTTTATCTGCCTTAATATTTCTGTTATAGTTCAGAAATTGGCCCATATATATATAAACTCTATCTCAAGTAAATTCAATTAAATTAGATCAAAGTCATCTAAAGAACATACTTAGATGATGATTGATAGTCTCTTAAAAATGCACTCTGGAAATAATGAAAATAATTATAATTATATAAAAATATTTTTTAATTTTCTAGGAATTAAGTTATTTTCATATACAAACAGAATGTTAGCATGTTATGGAGATATATTTCAATGTTTGTGGGATTAGATGGGAATCTAAGTTTGTTTGTGTAAATAACTGTTTTCCTCTAAAGTGTACCATGTATATAGCTGATTCAGTATATGCTGAAAGGAAAGTTTCTCTGTATTTAAAACAAGCAGCTTGGACTAAGTAGTCTATATCTCCTTTGAATTCTGACACTTATTATATTTGATAAATTAAATATTGATATGTTCATTGTACTGTCCAAGAATATTATAATTCAATATTTATTCATTATAGTAAACTGATATACCTTCAGTGGGGCATTCTTTGTTTGAGTTCTCAGGAAAATGTCTGTCTTAGAAATTTTTTCTATCTGGTGGTTGCCTATTAACACAGAACTAGTGAGCCCCCTTGGGTTTTTTCGTTATTGTGTATTTTGAGATATTTCTTCTCTTCATATAATTTTCATTTTCTTTACCGAAATATTGCCTGTAAAAATGTTTCTCTTTCTTGGAAAAATTGCTAAATAGCATGTAGTATTTTGTGGGGTATTTTTATGATAACATTTCAGTCTGGGCTCAGAATAAAGAGGGCTTTTAAGCATAATTCATGAAAACTTATATTAGAATAAAATTTGTTATTTTTATTGTTACCTTTTTTCCCATTTATTTTTATTAGTTGGAGGCTAATTACTTTACAATATTGTAGTGGTTTTTGCCATACATTGACATGAATCAGCCATGGATTTACATGTATTCCCCATCCCGATCCCCCCTCCCACCTCCTTCCCCACCCCATCCCTCTGGGTCTTCCCAGTGCCCCAGCCCTGAGCACCTGTCTCATGCACCCAACCTGGGCTGGTGATCTGTTTCACCCTTGATAATATACATGTTTCGATGCTGTTCTCTCAAAACATCCCACCCTCGCCTTCTCCCACAGAGTCCAAAAGTCTGTTCTGTACATCTGTGTCTCTTTTTCTGTTTTGCATATAGAGTTATTGTCACCTTTTATTAGCTTAAAGGACTTATTTTATTTTGCATTCAGTACATCAAGTTTCTTCAGAAAACTACTGTTCCTAAAATATTCAGTTTGACTTTGTTTGTCACAGTCTGCAGTGAGAGTTAACCTTTTTGGATCTACACCCCCAGAATGAGAATGAGTAGCAGTAGAGTATTAAAAATCACATCTTTTAAAACAAATGTTGAGTGTCCACTATGTACCAGGCATGGTGAAGGACAGGGTACATAGCAAAAAATAAGGGACTTAGTCACTGCTTTCAGACTAATGGAAAAAAAGACTGACACTTTAAAAATAGTGGTAAATATAGAGTGATGAAAATGAAAAAGGGAATGTGCTTTTGGGAGACTATCCCAAGGCATCTAATGCAAACCTCAAAGAAAGCTTTCTTGAGGAGGTAAACATGGACTGAGATATGAAGCTGAGTAAGAGTTACTGAGGCTAGAAGCTGGACAAGACCAGTGTGTTTAGATGACAAGTTCATTTGAGTACTTGATAGAATTACTGGATGTATGGCCAAAATGGAGAGAGAGAAAGCTGTGGTGTAGTCCTGGATGTGGCTGGAGAGGTGGGAAAGAGTGAGTCATACTTTGGTGCAAAACATACTATGAGACTGAATCTGTGAGACTGAAAGACGTTCATTTTTTCCCATGGAAGAAAAAAATCATTCCACCCACTCCTAGGTAGATAGCTTTTGCAATTTTCCCCTGAGGAGAGGGACTAGTATTTAGTTAAATAATGGAATCATATAACTTTGGAGCTGGAAGAGACTTTTGAGGTAGTTGAATCAATTATAATTGTTGCATCTAATATGAGAAAATTGAGTCCCATAAAGATCAGTTTTTTTTCTCACAGTCACTATCGATACTGCCTGAGCCCAAAGTGGAATGATAAGTTATTGCTTCTGTGAGTGAACTGAAAGTTGCTCAGTTGTGTCTGACTCTTTGTGACCCCATGGGCTATACAGTCCATGAAATTCTGCAGGCCAGAATACAGGAGTGGACAGCTTGTCCCTTCTCCAGGGGATCTTCCTAACCCAGGGGTTGAACCCATATTGCAGGCAGATTTCTTACCAGATGAGCCACAGGGAAAGCCCAAGAATACTGGAGTGGATAGCCTATCCCTTCTCCAGCAGATCTTCCCAATCAAACCGAGATCTCCTTGATTGCAGGCGGATTCTTTACCAACTGAGCAGATTCTTGACCAGCTGAATTCCATTGCTTCACACTTTGTATTTCTCCATATATCCAATGTGTGTGTGTGTGTGTGTGTCTATAGTTCTTCAGTCACTCAGTCATGCCTGACTTTTGTGACCCCATGGACTGCAACAAGCCAGGCATCCTTATCCTTCACCATCTCCCAGAGCTTGCTCAAACTCATGTCCATTGAGTCAGTGATGCCACCCAAACATCCCCTCCTCTGTTGTCCCCTTCTTCTCCCGCCTTCAGTCTTTCCCAGCATCAGGGTCTTTTGCAGTGAATCAGATCTTAGCATCAAGGGGCCAAAGTACTGGAGCTTCAGCTTCAACATCAGTCCTTCCAGTGACTATTCAGGACTGATTTCCTTTAGGATTGACCAGTTGGATCTCCTTGCAGTTCAAGGGACTCTCAAGAGTCTTCTCCAACACCACAGTTCAAAAGCATCAGTTCTTCTGCCCTCAGCTTTCTTTATGCTCCAGTTCTCACATCCATATATGACTACTGGAAAATAAAATAGCTTTGACTAGATGGGCCTTTGTTGGCAATGTCTCTGCTTTTAATATGCTGTCTTGGTTTGTCATAGCTTTTCTTCCAAGGAGCAAGTGTCTTTTAATTTCATGGCTGCAGTCACCATCTGCAGCGATTTTGGAGCCCAATAAAATAGTCTGTCACTGTTTCCATTGTTTCCCCATCTATTTGCCATGAAGTGATGGGATTAGATGCCATGATCTTCGTTTTTTTTTTTTTAATGTTGAGTTTTAAGCCAGCTTTTTCACTTTCCTCTTTCACTTTCATCAAGTGACTCCTTTGTTCCTCTTCACTTTCTGCCATAAGGGTGGTGCCTGTCATCTATCTGAGGTTACTGATATATCTTCCTGCCCATCTTGATTCCAGCTATACTTCATCCAGCCCGGCATTTTGCATGATGTACTGTGCATGTAAGTTAAATCAGCAGGGTGACAATATACAACCTTGATGTTCTACTTTCCTGATTTGGAACCAGTCTGTTGTTCTATGTCTGGTTCTAACTGTTGCTTCTTGACCTGCATACAGGTTTCATGGGAGGCAGGTTAAGGTGGGTTAGCATTCCAATCTCTTTAAGATCTTTTCCACAGTTTCCTGTGATCCACACAATCAAAGGCTTTAGCATAGTCAGTGAAGCAAAAGAAGATATTTTTCTGGAATTCTCTTGCTTTTTCTGTGATCCAGTGGATGTTGGCAATTTGATCTCTTGTTCCTCTGCCTTTTTAAAATCTAGCTTGAACATCTGGAAGTTCTTGGTTCATGTACTGTTGAAACTTAACTGTAGAATTTTGAGCATTACTTTACTAGCGTGTGAAATGAGTCCGACTGTGTGGTAGTTTGAACATTCGTTGGCATTGCCTTTCTTTGGGATTGGAGTGAAAACTGACCTTTTCCAGTCCTGTGGCCACTGTTGAGTTTTCCAAATTTGCTGGCATATTGAGTGCAGCACTATCACAGCATCATCTTTTAGGATTTGAAATAACTCAGAATCCATCACCTCCATAACTTTGTTCATAGTGATGCTTCCTAGGGCCCACTTGACTTCAAACTCTGGGATGTCTGTCTATATGTGAGTGATCACACCATTGTGGTTATCTGGGTCTTTAAGATCTTTTATTGTGTAGTTCTTCTATGTATTCTTGCCACCTCTTCTTAATATCTTCTGTTTTAGTTAGGTCCATACTGTTTCTGTCCTTTATTGTGCCCATCTTTGCATGAAATGTTCCCTTAGTATCTCTAATTTTCTTGAAGAGATCTCTAAGTTTTTCCCTTTCAATTGTTTTCCTCTATTTCTTTGCATTATTCATATATATATATATATATATATATATATATATGTAGTTGACTGACAAACTCTTGTAGGCTGTACAAAGCCTCTGTCAGATAATCTATAGTCATCATGATTTCTAATCAAAGTAATGTGTCTTTTTCCTCAATGCCAGTAATAATTTATTTTTATACATATTGTGCTGTGATTATTCATTATATCCACCTTAACTGGGGAAGATATTTCAAATCAAAGAGAAATATCAATGGAAGTAAAAGAATTATTGAAGACTAAAATGTTTTTCCTTATCTGTTATAAGCAGAAGGCAAAATGTGAGATATATTTGGTATTTATATTTTCAGAATGTGATCCTTAATGGCAGAGGAGAACAAAGTTACTCATTAAATTAAGTAAGATCCCAATGCTGTATATGCTTATCTCAACTGAGAAAGAAATCTTGATAGTTTTAATTCAGAATTTTGGAATAGTGCCAATCTAACTATGTGCAAAGAGGTACCTGTTTATATAAATAAATTATTATCTGAATGTAATGCTGTGTTATTTCTTGGACATAATGGTAATCTTAACCATTCTCAAACTCATTAGCTCAAACAACAGTTATTTATTTTCACAAGTCTGTGCTAAGCATAGGCTGATGGTGGGCTGATCTAGGATGAATTTGAATTCAAGCATCATTCATTCTTCTCACACCAGTGCCCTAGAGCAATGACATAGGATAAAAATTCAACCATACTGACATGTTTAAATATCTTCTTGCTTCTTGTCTGCTGAAATACATTGGCCAAGTCAAGTCAATTTGCAAGCCCAAATTTAAAGGTAGGACAATGGATTCTGTCCAAAAATGTGGAAAAAGAGAGTAAATAATCTAGTTTGCAAAAATAATTCTTGTATTAATAAAAGACATTGATTGACTCATTGCTGATATGAAAGTTTTGAATGTCTATCTTAATCTATCAAAGTGTATATACATATATAAGCACACACACACACACACATATATACACACACACAGATCCACACTTAGACATATATATTCTTGTTTGATCACTAAGTTGTGTTAGACTTTTTACAACCCCATGAACTGCAGCCTGCCATGCTTCCCTGTCCTCTATTGTCTTCTTGAGTTTGCTAAAGTTCATATCCATTGAGTTGGTGATGCTTTCTAGCCATCTCATCCTCTACCACCCTCTTCTTTTGCCTTCAGTATTTCCAAGCATCAGATTCTTTCCCAGTGAGTTGGCTCTTTGCATCAGGTGTCCAGAGTACTGGAGCTTCCACTTTAGCATCAGTCCTTCCAATGAATATTCAGGGTTGAGTTCCTTTAGGATTGACTGGTTTGGTCTCCTTGCTGTCCAAGGGACTCTCAAGAGTCTACTCTTGTGTGTATATATGTATGTATGTTTGCATATTTATTCATATGTATATACATATATATATGTATGCACACATGTATATACGCATATACATATACATGTGTATTATACCTGTACTTTTGTCTGTACCTAGCCACCACCAACCAGACCACTAACAAGTAGTACAGAGGTAACAAAGCCTATTTCTAGCATTGTCCGCAGGTAGCTCCTCAGAAGAAGACAATCCTTGGGAAAGTTAGGAATATATATATGTATACATACACATGGAGAGAGGGTTGACTCTTGTGGACAACATGGATCTTGAACAGTACCAACCCACTGATTCAAGGATTTTTTTCAGTAATAAATACTACAGTGCTACAGTCTGTGGTAGGTGGAATCCACAGATATGAAGCTGCAGATCCAGAGGAACTACGTATATGGAGGAACTATCTATACAAAATATCAGCCAAAAGTTACACTCAGATTTTTATACTGCATGGAGGGTGAGTGCCCCTAACTCTCACATTATTAAATGTCAACTATCTATCTTTTAACCTCAAGAAGGTGGTTTTAGTGTAGAATAAAATCACACTGACTGTTGCAGTGGTCTTAACACGATGATATGGAACTGGACCAGGGATGTGACTTCTGAAATGAAAAGGATGACGTGGGGATTCTAGTTAAGAGTTCTCTCTGAAAAGGAAAAAAAGAAAACACCCCTTTAGTGATAGTAGGTAAAAGAAGATACAGCTAGAAAATATATAAAGAGATGGAGGTACTCACTGGAGTCAAAACCCTGCAAAACATTTTTTGGCAAGAAAATATATATCAATGCTGTTGTGGATATTGTTCCTTATTGTAAACATCATACATGTTTACAGAACTTAAAGAGCTCCCACAGTATCTCAATTTCATGTCAACAAAATGGATCAGGGAAATAGTATAGAGAACCCAGAAATAAAGATAACTGATCTGTGCAAAGGTGCAAAGGCAGTACAGTGGAGCAAAGGTAATCCTTTCAATAAATGGTGCTGGAACAACTGGACATCTACCTGCAAAAAATAAAAAAGAATCAGGGCACAGACTTTAAACCCTTAACATAAAGAAACTGAAAATGGGTTATTGACCTTAAGGTAAAATGCAAAACTATATCACTATTAGAAAATAATCTACATAACTTTGAGTATGACACCAAAGGCATGAAAGAAGTAATATATAAGCTGGACTTCATTAAAATTAAAAACTTCTTCTCTGCAAAAGACAGCATAAAGAAAATGAGAATATGAGCTACAGGATGGTAGAAAACATTTTGCAAAAGACACATCTGATAAAGGGCTAGTTTAAACACACACACAAAAACAACTGTTAAAAGTCAACAATAAGTAAATGAACAGCTCAGTTTAGAAATGAGTGACATGTACTGATAACTCACTAGAGAAGATATACAGGTGGCATGTAAGCATATAGAAAGATAGTCAGCATCATAAGGTTTTAAGGGAGCACAAATTATAACGATGAGATACCACTATACACTTATTAGAATGCCCAAAATCCAAAACACTGACAAAATCAAATGTTTATGCGGATGTGGAACAAATGGAACTCTCATTCACTGCTGATGGAAATGCAGTGTAGTACAAACACTTTTTAAGATAGTCATCAGTTTCTTACAAAGCTAAATGTAGGATTCAGCAGTCACACTTTTTAATATTTATCTACCACAATGAAATGAAAATGTAAAATCACACAAATACTGCATGTGTATATCTATTGTCCCTTTATTCATGATTATCAGAATTTGCAGCACCCAAGATGTTCTTCAGTAGGTGAATGGATAAATAAACTGTTATACATCCAGACAGTGGAATACTATCTAGCCCTGAAAGAAAATGGCTTTTAAGCAATACAAAGACATAGAGGAAGCTTTAATGTGTATTACTAAATTAAGGAAGCTAATGTGGCAGGGGGGAGGAAAAGAAATGAAAAGAAAAGAAAAAAAGAAAAATTTTTCTGAGGGCATCGGTAGGTAAACAGTATATTCTGGCCAGTAGCCTTAACTGTCATAGTGATGGTAGGTTTCACAACATTTCAGACTACATTTTTATTTCAGATAAAAACTTTGAATCAAGTTGACTTGCAAAAACCACTCAAAATAATAACATTATCAACTTCTGCTTGATATATCCCTTGTAGTAATAAGGAGATGTGATATTTTCTTTTAATTCAATTATGAAATCAATTTAGATAATTAAAGGGATACATTTCATCCCTAAACAGATGAAATGACTCCTACAAATATAAAAATTCATGCACTGTAAAATAGAGTACAAAATAAATAATTAAATTGGCAATCACTATATATTTACATTAGATGTATTTTTTTTTTCTTGTTATGGTTTGTGTGCGCTGAGATTATGTGGGAAGGGAAATCTCATTTTGCTTCTACTTAAGGAAATAACTTGAAAATGCCTGAGAAAGTTTTCTGAATTTTTACACATATTTAAAAAGATATTGTGTGACAATGATGCTTGTGTGTCTTTTGGAGCAGGGGGAGAGGAGCAGTACAATGTCAAATTTTGGTCGCAAAAGATGTATGACATTCTGAAAATTTTTTGAGCTTAAAAATAAGAAAATTAAAGTGAAAACAACATACCAGCAAATGTGTAAAGGCTGTTACACTAAATCATCAGATCCAAAGTCACAGCCCTGTTTAGGGTTTTCCTACAGAATAAGTTGGAAGGTCAATACAAATGTAGGATGAGATTTGAAATAAATTGAATTATATTTTCATTAGTCTTTACACCAATGAATCAGCTAAAACTCCTTACCCATGATTGTATTCCTCAAGTAGGTATGATGTAGAATTAGCAGACAGGGCTTCTGAGGGAAATGCAATGAAACAATGTAATATTCATTGATCTGAGACTGTAGCATAATTTTAAAATTAATTTAAAAGTTTTTTTTAGCTTTTAGGGATATATAATAGGAATTTTGGTGAAGCTCACACTGCCTCAAATCTGTTGCTCACAATGTTTTAAGGCAATATTCCCATCAACTTTAGATATCATGATAGTAGTTGAAATTCCAACTCAATGGAGAATGTAATACATCCTATAAAACATACCTTCTATAATGAGATTTGGAAATCTGACCCAGCCTAAATGATGGGATTTGGACAGCAGCATGCCAAAAATAAATGGAAACAAATAAATTGTGTCTTTCTGAACAGTTCAAATTCTCATCACCTAAATCTCAGCCAATTTGAAGTTTTATATATAAAAGCTGATCCTATTTTCCTAAGAAAAATAATTTAGTGGAGTGTGTTTGTGTGTGTGCATGTTTGTGCACATGTATGTGTGTGTGTATTTGGGGAGTTTGAAGGAGGAAAAATGAATAAGAAATGTAAGTCAATAAAGCAGAAGAGTATAATATGATAAAAGAATAGTCACATGGGTTAGAACCCTGTTTTGTTGAATCTAGTCCACTAGATAATGTAAATTACAAGAATAGGGTCACTGGGTATCAACAGTGCTGCAGTTATGTCTCCCATAGTTTAGATAAAGAGACAATAGGCATATGGCAATTGGACTTTCTTACTCTTTAGAAGATAAGCTGACCTCTGCAAATCTACTTTTTTTCCATATGTGGCTTTTTTGGAACTGTCAAGAGAGGCACAGTAATTAACATTTCTTGCACATCCATTATACACTGAATATCATACCAGAAGTTGGAAATATATTAACTTATTTAATCTTCACATATGTAAATGATTTCAGTGTTCCAATTGCAACGTTTAAATAATCATGTGACTTTGAGGTCTACTCAGTTGTGACTACTAATCCATGTATTTTTCTTGTCTCTTAATTAGTTCTATGGTGAAACAGTCTATGTGACTATTTAAATATATTAATTTATTCACAAAAATATTTATATAGCAAGATTTAAATATAAAAGAAGAATGGTTTTAGTTTAGTTCAAAAGAAACTTTATAAATTATTCTTAAGAATAGAAGTAAAAGGTAAGATATTAAAATTATAATGCTTTAATCAGTGATATATTAAATTATAATTTGTATTCTTCATCCGTATTTTCATTCAATTAACATTTATTAAATAACTCAGATATGCAGATGACACCACCCTTATGGCAGAAAGTGAAGAGGAACTAAAAAGCCTCTTGATGAAAGTGAAAGAAGAGAGTGAAAAAGTTGGCTTAAAGCTCAACATTCAGAAAATTAAGATCATGGCATCTGGTCCCATCACTTCACGGTAAATAGATGGGGAAACAGTGGAAATAGTATCAGACTTTATTTTTTTGGGCTCCAAAATCACTGCAGATGGTGATTGCAGCCATGAAATTAAAAGATGCTTACTACTTGCAAGGAAAGTTATGACCAACCTAGATAGCATATTAAAAAGCAGAGACATTACTTTTCCAACAAAGGTCTATCTAGTCAAGGCTTTGGTTTTTCCAGTGGTCATGTATGGATGTGAGAGTTGGACTGTCAAGAAAGCTGAGTGCCGAAAAATTGATGCTTTTGAACTGTTGTGTTGGAGAAGATTCTTGAGAGTCCCTTGGACTGCAAGGAGATCCAGCGAGTCCATCCTAAAGGTGATCAGTCCTGGGTGTTCATTGGAAGGACTGATGCTGAAGCTGAAACTCCAGAACTTTGGCCACCTCACGCGAAGAGTTGACTCATTGGAAAAGACCCTGATGCTGGGAGGGATTGGGGGCAGGAGGAGAAGGGGACGACAGAGGATGAGATGGCTGGATGGCATCACCGACTCAATGGACATGAGTTTGCGTAAACTCCAGGAGTTGGTGATGGACAGGGAGGCCTGGTGTGCTGCAATTCATGGGGTCGCAAAGAGTCGGACACGACTGAGTGACTGAATTGAACTGAACAGAACTGAAATGCCTCTAGGTTATAGATCATGATGAGATTTGCTGTGGACATGTACTCTTCCTTTATCATAATCCCTGCCTTGTCAGATAAGAGATAGATGTAGATATAAACAAATGCAAATGCATTGTCTTGAATATAATAATAGAAGCTTGCACACACAATGATAGCACTAGGCGGAGACTTAATAATTTGACAAGGAACAAGGCAGGATTTAGATAGGAGGTAACACCAGGTCAACAAAGCTGTAGATGTATGCACATCCTAGACAGAGTAAAGAGCACAGGCAAAGGAACAAAAATCATGAAACTCCTAGCCAAAACAAGTCAAGTACACGTAGTTGTTATTTCTGAAGCATACTGGTAAGAAGGAAGTGGCACCAGCAGATGAAAGTAGAGACTGACCTCTAAGCTATAGGTAGACTATGAAGGGATTTAAGTAGTGGGTAATAGTCTATGAGTTATATTTGGATAATATCATTCAGATAATTGTATAGAAAGGAAATCAAAAGGAAAAGTGAATTAAGTTTTCTTAATCATGAAGAAAAGAGATAAGCCCAATCCCAAGATAATGGCGATAGAGCTTGTAAAAAGACAATAGAATCTGGAGACCTTTACAAAACAAAATTGGCAAACCCTGGAATCTAAACAGATGTTGTGACTTAGTGTTGAAATAGAGGGCATAGTCAAAGATAATGTTCAGCTTTCTGCTTGAGTGACTGGGTGAACAGTTGTGACAGTAAGGAAACATGTTGTAGGAAGAAGGATCTGATGATTTGCTCACACATGTTAAAATACATGACTTAAAATTGTAGCCAAACTGATGGTTTTTTGTTAGTACTTTTAAGTGGTGCCAGAGACTGAGATCGCCTAACTTCAGTCCCTCAGTTCAGTTCAGTTCAGTCGCTCAGTCATGTCCGACTCTTTGTGACCCCATGAATCGCAGCACACCAGGCCTCCCTGTCCATCCCCAACTCCCGGAGTTTACTCAAACTCATGCCCATCGAGTCGGTAATGCCATCCAGCCATCTCATCCTCTGTCGTCCCCTTCTCCTCCTGCCCCCAATCCCTCCCAGCATCAGGGTCTTTTCCAATGAGTCAACTCTTCGCATGAGGTGGCCAAAGTATTGGAGTTTCAGCTTCAGCATCAGTCCTTCCAATGAACACCCAGGACTGATAGGATGGACTGGTTGGATCTCCTGGCAGTCCAAGGGACTCTCAAGAATCTTCTCCAACACCACAGTTCAAAAGCATCAATTTTTCAGTGCTCAGCTTTCTTCATAGTCCAACTCTCACATCCATACATGACCACTGGAAAAACCATAGACTTGACTAGATGGACCTTTGTTGGCAAAGTAATGTTTCTGCTTTTTAATATGCTATGTAGGTTGGTCATAACTTTCCTTGCAAGTAGTAAGCATCTTTTAATTTCATGGCTGCAATCACCATCTGCAGTGATTTTGGAGCCCAAATATATCATATAACCTACCAAATTAAAATTCCTAGAAGATAAAAAAGAAAGAAATACATAGGAAAGCATAAAAGAGAAGCTGATTTCTGATTCAGGATTTAGTGAGTGACCTTTATTCTACTTTAAGTGTTATGTTTCATCTGTCTTCATGAAGTATACATTTGTATACATATGTATACATATATATATACATGTGTATATATATATACATTTATAGCATGTGTACTCTCTTCTGAAAAATTTAATGCCATTAATTTTCCAAGCATGGAGTCACATGGATTAGATTCAAGTCAAGTAGGTTAATTTTTTCTATGTTACATTGTTTACAGTGTGTAAATGTTTTTTTCATAGAGTAAATCTGTGTCCCCAACACCTTTCTCACTGCTGGAGGGTAGACAGAGTTGAGAACTGTTCTCCAGTACAATTACAGATCCTATAGAAATATTTTCATCATAGAAAACTCAGTAAAGGAAGGATCAAAGGGAAATGAGAGCAGTATGGGGTGGGCTTGCTAACAGGCATAAAAGAAACCAAATACTTTAGAGAGGAGTTTGTGGTCCAGATCACTCAGTAACAGAGAACTCTAGATGCTCCACTAGTTTCCTTCAGAAATGATTAGGTAGTAGTGCTAGGTGAAGCTTATAATAGTTCCTGGTTTTTTAATAAGCATTTGGAAAATATCACCAGGAGATCTGATTAGAAATAAATGACAAGAGGGAGAGTCCAGATGCAAAGAAAGGAACTTGTGTAAATTAACAAAGGTTTCCCAATGAGAAATTAAAATAGAAATTTAGGAATAGGGTACATGGGGAAAAAGCCAGCAAATAAGCTCTTGGTCATGGTAAACCCTTTGAAAATGCTCATGGATTGAAGAATGAATAAAGAGTGAGGAGATAGAATGGACACATGCCCTAGGAATTAGGATGAGAAACTACAGCATGATGCTCATGTGGAAAGCCAGAGACTGTAGTCACTTTCCACACACTGGACTGTAGGGCTCACTTTTCAGTCATCCAAGCAAAAGTATATCCTCACTCAGAGATTTGATAATAAAAAAAAAAAAAACAAGTCTCATTAATTCAGCCACTTCATGATCATATTCACCTTAGTGTCATCCTAAACCCCTCACTTTTTCTCTCACCAATTCCTCCACCGAGCTGCTTGTTACTTATTTCTCAGATCCATCCCCTTGTTAGTATTTTTTCAGTCTCAATACCTCACCATTTCATGCCTGAATGTATACCCATGGCTGATTCATGTCAATGTGGCAAAACCACTACACTAAAAATATATGGCAAAAACACTACAATATTGTAAAGTAATTAGCTTCCAATTAAAATAAATAAACAAGAAAGAAAAAAATAAAGTAATAAACATAGTTGGCACCAAAAAATAAAAAAAAAAGAGAAAGAGAGAAAAAAAAAAAGAGAAAGAGAGAAAAAAAAAAAAGACATCTTCCCATCTGATTTCCTTGTTCTCTTCAAACCATTTTCTTTGCTGCTCTGAGTGAATATCTGAAATATAAATCCTGCCCTGTTACTTCCCCTTCATCTTACCTTTACTATATAACATTTATCTCTTGAGTAAAATCTGATATCTTCATCAAGGTATTAAAGGTTCTCCATGATTAAATCTATGACCCCCTTTCCCTCATTTCCCTCATTACCTATAAGCACCAATAATACTTCACTTCTGGAACAAGTCATGAACTATTTTAGGTCTCCCTTCCTTGTTCATCTTATATAATTGTCCTGGGATGTCCTTCCCTCACATATTATTCAGAGCCTTCTGCTAGCCCTTTTATCCAACCACAGCCACAGTGCTTCGTCAAGTCTGAACTGTTCTGCACAATTTTGTTCACTGACCTCTTTTGTAAAGGAACTGTAATTTTCAAACTTACTAATGCAAAAAGCAAACATTTAAAATTGTTTTGAACATATAAAATATTTTTAAAATATGTTCAAGATTGTTACAGAACAGACTTCTCTACTAATTACTAAAAACAATTAAGTTGGTTATATTCCACAAATTGTTTTTCACCAGTCCTTAGCTATTCTTTTATTTACTGTTGTTACATACTTTAACAATTCATGTTTTTAAGAAGAATCACCATTGTGCAAACAGTATATGACAAAATATAATCTTCACCACATTTTGATACATCAGAAAATGATCGTTTATATAGCTCCCCCTGCAATATGAAAGATGTGGGTTCGATCCCTGGGTCAGGAAGATCTCCTGGAGGAGGAAATGGCAACCCATTCCAATATTCTTGCCTGAAAAATCTCATGGATAAAGGAGCCTGGCGGGCTACTGTCCAAAGGGTTGCAAAGAGTCAGACACAACTAAGCATGCACGCATAGTATAGCTCAGAAATAAAAGCAGAAAGGGCCAGGGCTAATGTGCTTATCTTATCATATTTTATCTTTTCAAAAAATAAATGCATATGTAAAGACTAAAAATTAATTCACTTCTAACAATAAAATAAAAGGTTTCATAAATGTCTTAATTATAGCTATTTAATGATAACTTTGTAGGAGAAATAACAAGTGAAACATTTTTGAACAAATGAAAAAGCTTTGAATACTTACTCTCTGAATTTATCATTAAGCATAAATATGATAAATTGAAAAAAATTAAGTATTCTTAATATATTTCTTTTAAAGTAAGATAAAATTAAGCCAAATTACTTTTAATCAAAGTATAAGCTCATGAATTTTTAGAAAAAAGTAATTCATCTTTATTCAGAAACTTACTTTTTGGGATACTTTTCTTCTTTGCCTTGTTCTAATTTTGATATTTTTATTAAACCTTCAAAGAACTACATATTGATTTTATATATATAAAATCATGAACAGGATATTTAATTTTTTTTTTTTTTTTTACTTATACGTGAAGCTGTTCTCTCTACATTCATTTAACAAGTCCTTTAAATCTTCCTCAGTGCGCAAATCTGAGAAGGCAGTGGCAACCCACTCCAGTACTCTTGCCTGGAAAACCCCATGGATGGAGGAGCCTGGTAGGCTGCTGTCCATGGGGTCGCGATGAGTTGGACACGACTGAGTGACTTCACTTTTACTTTTCACTTTCATGCACTGGAGAAGGAAATGGCAACCCACTCCAGTATTCTTGCCTGGAGAATCCCATGGACGGGGAGCCTGGTGGGCTGCCATCTGTGGGGTTGCACAGAGTCAGACACGACTGAAGCGACTTAGCAGCAGCAGCAGCAAAATAAGATATTATGTTGGGCCACTAATAAATTGTTTTTGAAGATGTAAAAAGTTTAAACCTGTAATAAAATTCAGTATTTTCAGCTGCCTTTAAGTGAGAAGGGAAGGCTTAGTTGGAATTTTATAAAATATAGAGTCACTAGCAAGGAAAAAAAAAAGAATTTCATGTGTGAAAAAATCAGAGAAGCATCTATACTTCATAATCCTGTCCAGAGCCCAATGTATATTACTATAGTACTTTGAAAGTAATATAATTCCCACATGAATCAGAATTATTCTCCATACTAAAAATTTGATTTCTGTCCACTCGAATGACAAATTTCAATAAGGAACATAAAAATTGAATTTAATAGCCAACATTTCCATCTTATATTTATTTTTTGCCTCACCACATGGCTTGCAGGATCTTAGTTTCCCAATCATGGTTTGGACCTGTGCTCCTTGCAGTGGAATCAAGGGATCTTAAACACTGGATTGTCAGTGAATTTCCATCATTTCCATTTTATTTTAAATCAAAATAAATAATATGTAATAGGTATGTTTTTTTCTGTACTAAATGTAGAAATAAATATCCTTATTTTCCACTCAGGTACATTATTTTAACATCTCGATTCACAGATGTTAGATGATAGGTGACACATTACTATTCATATAGTATGGTCATTAAATTTCAAAATTTAAATTAAACTTCAAAAAATATTTGTTGTATTAATAAAACATATTGTGGGAACAAAATAAGGAGAAAAAGTTCACTATTGATTTTGTTATGTATATTTGATAAGATTTTCCCTATAAAATGTATCTCACCTCTTTCTTGAACTCCATATCAAATTGTTAATTTTTCATCACCACTAATCTTTATGCTCAATATATCCAAAACAAATTCTTTGCATTTTACTGAAACCTTTTTTCACATTCCCCAACCCCCAGGTGAGAACTCACTAACTTTTCTGTCACCTATCCTAGAAATTCAGAATCATCTTCTACTCTACCTCCTATCCATTCTTTTTCTAAATTACTTATTGAAATGATCCCATCTCTCAGAAGGAGGGATATACTCTTATTTTAGCTACTTATTTTTCTTTTTTTTACTTGATTAACTATAATCTTCTAACTGTTCTCTGTATCCCTAGTATATGCCTTCTTTATTCCAAATTTATCTTTATAAAGCATAAATTTAATGCATCAAATTTATCTTGATAAAGCATAAATTCCTTGCTTTACTAACACAAATCAGCCAAAAGCCTACCAGCTAATTAACAAAAACAAAAAACTTTGATAAATCTGTGAGGATTATATTATGTGAAATCAATTTAGAAAATTAATTTTGAATAATATATAATAAAGTATAAAGTTCTTAGAACGCCACATTGAAGCTTTTATAATCACCTACTACTTACTTTTAATATGTTTACAAACAAAATAGAAAACAACAAAGAATCTGACAATTTGATTAACTTGAAAGCAGATAAAGAATTCTGCTGAATGCTTATTATCTAACTACAAATAGTTAAATGTGTTGATATTTCACTTCTATACCCCTCAGCACATTTAGTATAGTACCATGGACAGAGCAGCTGTTTGGTAATATTAATAGTATGTATTTGAATTGAACCATCTAGTCCAGTACCCTTTATTTATTTATGATACTATGAATACTTTGAGAAGTGAAAGAATGTGCCCAAGGAACTTAGCAAGAACCACAATGCAGTTTTTAGTTTAGAAATGTGTGCATGATCAAAGACACAAGAATGCCATCTGGTGGTAACTTACGCAAAGCAACTGTACTAAATGACTGCTGCTGCTAGTAGGAGGTAGACCAGAAGGCTGCAGTTGACAATTATAACTTTTCAAGGGAATAAAAAAGAAAAAATCATGTTAAAGGCAAATAATCATAAATACATTATTGTTCACATAGTTCACCTTATTAACTAAAATGTTCATCTTGCTCGAGTCAAGTAGAGTTTCACTGAAATACGATGGAGCCAATCTCATTAACTGTAACTTGGAAGTATGACATATACACATGCATGAAGTATGATGTATTAATACAGTAGCACTTGTATACAAATGATAAACAGCTATGAGGGAATGCTATAAAATGTTTCACCAATATGAATGTATAATCAAAAATATTTCCTACATTGTATGTAAACATGTGAACTAAACACAGAAAAAAACACATTTTTTGTACGTATTTTTTTTTTTTTTAACAACTTCCAAAATAGCTCTGATACAAAATTACAGGGGCCAGAATTTTGGGAAATGTCAATGGCTTAGTTTATTCTTGGCTATTCCCAGGTGGCTCAGTCAGTAAAGCGTCTGCCCTCAATGCAGGAGACCCAGGTTTGATTCCTGGGTTGGGAAGATCCACTGGAGAAGGAAAAGGCAACCCACTCCAGTCTTCTTGCCTGGAAAACTCCATGGATGAAGGAGCCTGGTAGGCTACAGTCCATGGGGGTCGCAAAGAGTCGGACACAACTGAGTGACTTCACTTTCTTTCTTTCTTTCTTTCTTCCTTTCTTTCTTTATTAAAGGTAAGGTTTATCATGAAAAATAATTCTAGATCTTCTCTCTAATTATAGATTTCAGTTGTTTGTTTGAAGCTAAAATGTTTAATTCACAACTCAGTCAGTAAAAGAAAAGAGGTGAAACGATTAAATTACCTGTGTAATTTTTACATATATTTATAAACATATATATGTTTATGCTATACAACATTTATTTATAATATCTAAATTAATAATTGCAGTCTATTTCAAGCCAAACTAGAATCAGTTTATTTAGGAATTCCATTGGTGATATTTTTTGTAAGTGATTCTTTCAACAGCACATTTAATGAGAAAGAAATGAAACTATGGCATGGCCCTACCAGTAAGTAAATCTTGAGTTGACTCCATGTTAGTAAATAAATTAGGAAACTCAATGAGGTAATTGGAAGGTGCCCCTGGTGAACTGAAACAAAGATTGCATCTGCTTCTTAAAAAAAAAAAAAAAAAAGATATGGATGACTTCTTAATTGGCCCTCTACTTTTTTGTTACAGAAATTCCTGTACTAGCAAAGCCTATTCAAGGAGGGTGCAACTCTCCTCAATGCGTTAGCAATGCCTGATAAGACTTTTAAATCAAACATGTTGAAATTAGGACTCTCTGGGTCCTATTGAGCCATTCCCCTAAAAAAGCAGCACTGGTCTGACTATTCCTGCTTAAGTCGGGGATTAATGCTGGGAATTTGAGAGGAAATACAACTACGAAAAGGAGCTTTCCAAGTGGCTCAGCTGGTAAAGAATCTGCCTGCATTGCGGGAGATGCAGGTTCAATCCCTGGGTCAGGAAGATCCCCTGAAGTAGGGCATGGTGACCTACTCCTGGAGTAGGATCTCTTTCTTGGAGATCCCATGGACAGAGGAGCCTAGTTGGCTATAGTCCATAGGAACACAAAGAATCAGATACAACTGATGTGACTTAGCATGCACACGTGACTACAAGAAATGTTAAATCACTTTGAATTACAAATTACAAAAGAACTCATTGAAGTTTAAGTTAAAATGTAACAATTAACTATTTTTTAATTTATGCATATTTATTTGGCCCCAGAACAATGCAATATACACTGTTAGTTTAATAGGTTTCAGTTTCCATTAGGGCTGTTTAAATCCCTTTGTGTTAATAAATGATCTGCATTTATATGTAATAGTTTTTAATAAGAGTAATGGACTAAACCTTTTAGTTATCAGTAATCTAACAGAGTATAGTGCTAAGGATAAAAAAGAAAACAAAAACTCACATTTCATTTTGTTCCAACAAATAATTGAAATTAAGTATCTGCATGAGATCATTTTAGTCCATTCTAATAGAGTGAGTAATTCTGTTCCCAACCTCTGACTGCTCTTGAAGACTAAAAGACAGACTTACACTTTCATCTCCTTCTGCTAGTAAAAATGTTTTACTCCTGAAAGTTTTTATTTAGAATATGCATGTTATATTGGTTGTTACTTGAGGCCATGCAATATTCTCAAATTATTTTTAACAAAATTAGTGATAGGCTCATATTCCAGGGGGTGGGAGGTATTTGTGGGATAGCAGTGACTGTGGTGGTTAAGAGTTTAATATTGGAATCAGATGGCATGGTTTATGGTTTGGATATGGAGCTCAATACTTATATGCAGTGTGAGTTTCATAAGTTACTTACTTTGCCTACATTTCCTTATCTGTAATATGTAGTTAATAATAGTATCTTCTGATGCCATTGAAAGGAACACATTTAAAGTACTCAGAAAAGTGCCTGACACATACAACACTAAATAAATAATAGCTGCTATTCTCAGGCTAATAATTGCTATTACAAGACATGAGTTTACTCAAAAATAGAATTTTTCAGTCAAAATTTTGTTCCAACTAAGAAAATTACAGTGAATAGCATAAGTGTTATTAGGGCAAATAATACATTGTAAAATAATACTTTCAAAATAAAATCAACTTATGGTTTTCAAATTGAATCGCATAAGGAACCCTATATATTAATCAAATGCAGACTGGATATACTATCACAGTATTATGTTCTGTCACTATATGAGATTGTTATTCAGTTGGTACTCTTGAAACATTGCCAACAAAGATCTTATCATCTGGTGTAGGGGTCCCCAGATTCCAGGATCTAATACCTGATAATCTGAAATGGAACAGATGTAATAATAATAGAAATAAGTGCACAATAAATGTAAGGCACTTGAATTATCCTGAAACCATCTTCCTTACCCTGGTCTGTGGAAACATTGTCTTTCATGAAATTGGTTCCTGATGCCAAAAGGTTGGGGACCACTGATCTAGTAGGAACCAAATAGAATTCATAGCATCAGCTGTCCATAATTCAGCACAATGTAAATTTATGAATTTGCCATTAGGGCTTTATTATTCTGAAATCTGAGTTCTGATCCTAGTAGAGAATTTTTATGTCTTGTCATAACTAAGATATTACTGACCTTTCAGTGGTACAGACAGCTTCATCTAGGATAGATCATCAAAGACAGGTGATGTTTTGTACCATTTAATACAATGGGCAAAGCCTCCTTTATCTCAAAACTGTTCCATATGACCCAGCAATACCACTTCTGGGCATACACACTGAGGAAACCAGATCTGAAAGAGATACGTGCACCCCAATGTTTATCACAGCACTGTTTATAATAGCCAGGACATGGAAGCAACCTAGATGCCCATCAGCAGACGAATGGATAAGGAAGCTGTGGTACATATACACCATGGAATATTACTCGGCCATTAAAAAGAATTCATTTGAACCAGTTCTAATGAGATGGATGAAACTGGAGCCCATTATACAGAGTGAAGTAAGCCAGAAAGATAAAGAACATTACAGCATACTAACACATATATATGGAATTTAGAAAGATGATAATGATAACCCTATATGCAAAACAGAAAAAGAGACACAGATGTACAGAACCGACTTTTGGACTCTGTGGGAGAAGGCGAGGGTGGGATGTTTTGAGAGAACAGCATCAAAACATGTG
Source organism: Cervus elaphus (assembly GCF_910594005.1). NCBI lineage: Eukaryota > Metazoa > Chordata > Mammalia > Artiodactyla > Cervidae > Cervus > Cervus elaphus. The sequence goes on from NC_057835.1 coordinate 53,782,319, forward strand.
TATTATCTCGGGTGAAACAGATCACCAGCCCAGGTTGGATGCATGAGACAAGTGCTCAGGCCTGGTGCACTGGGAAGACCCAGAGGGATTGGGTAGAGAGGGATGTGGGAGGGAGGATCAGGATGGGGAATACGTGTAACTCCATGGCTGATTCATGTCAATGTATGACAAAACCCACTACAATATTGTAAAGTAATTAGCCTCCAGTTAATAAAAATAAATGAAAAATAAATAAATAAATAAAAGCATTTCAAGCTAAAAAAAAAAAAAAAAACTGTTTGCTTCATCGATCTGTCATTCTTCCTGAAAATCAGAACCAATAGAGGTATTGATTAATGCTTTCAGTTGTATATTTAGGTCTTTATCCCTCAGATCAGTTGCTCAGTCGTGTCCAACTCTTTGCAACCCCATGGACTGCAGCAAGCCAGGCTTCCCTGTCCATCGCCAATTCACAGAGGTTGCCCAAACTCATGTCCATTGAGCTGGTGATCCCATCCAACCATCTCATACTCTGTCATCTCTTTCTCTTCCGTTTTCAGTATTTCCCAGCATCAAGGTCTTTTCTAGTGAATCAGTTCTTCGCATTAGGTGGCCAAAGTATTGGAGCTTCAGCTTCAACATCAGTCCTTCCAATGAATATTCAGAGCTGATTTCCTTTAGGATTGATTGGTTGGATCTTCTTGCAGTCCGAGGGACTCTCAAGAGTCTTCTCCAACACCACAGTTCGAAAGCATCAATTTTTCAGTGCTCAACTTTCTTTATAATTCAAATCTCACATTCATGCATGACTGCTGGAAAAACCATAGCTTTGACTGTATGGACTTTTGTTGGCAAAGTAATGTCGCTGCTTTTTAATATGCTATCTAGGTTGATCATAGTTTTTCTTCCCAGGAGCAGTCCATGGAACTTTCTAGGCCAGAATACTGAAGTGGGTAGCCTTTCCCTTCTCCAAGGGACCTTTCCAACCCAGGGATCGAACTCAGGTCTTCCACATTGCAGATGGATTGTTTACCAGCTGAGCCACAAGGGAAGCCTATCTTTATCCCTAAGTTGCCTTAAATATATCCGCAAGATAGTTAGATAGATAGATATACCACAAGAATCATGGGTGCTTAAATTAACAAGTCATTCTCATTCTTTAATAATCTCTTCAAGTAAAACATTGTTCTTTAAACTTTAATTGGAAATAATAAGCTAAAAGATTAATTGAGTCACTGTAATAAAAGTTCTTTATGATATAGTATGATACATTATTACTCATTGTGTCAATGTACTAAAAACTGCTACAGTTTAAAAGTTTAAATGAATAAGTTGGGGTGGGGTTCAAAATATAAGATGCTTCCAAAATCTAAAATCAGAAATAGAATCAAAAACTTCAGCACTCTTTCTGAAATTTAAAAAAAAAATAAAAGAATTTTGCATTCCAGTGTAGCATATGCACAACTCAGATTATGTTGTCAAGGAAATTATGTTATTAACTGATTATTTTCTAAGAAAAGCAGATGGTAAAAATAAATTATATTCTTAAGAATATTTCTTAGATTTCCTATTTCTGGAGAGTGTTCTTCCATGAAGAATTAAAACAGAGTTAGTGAAAGGGCTCCCATATTGTTACTTAATGGAAAAATGTTTTCCTGTCTACATTACCAGTGAAAATTTCCTATTCTGGATTTGTTACTTTGGGTAACAATGTAATGTTTAAAATAGGAACACATGAAAATAGTTTCATCATTGGTTATTTGAGCACCAGGAAAGAGAAAGCTCTGCAGCTGGTCTAGTAGACACCTGACAGGAGTCAGCTCTTACAAGACTGATGAGCTGTTGTAACATAAGCTTTGAGTATATTCAAAAGTTTGCTTTACGCCACTTGGTTTTCATGAAGTACCTTAGTACCTGTTTTCACTAGCTGAAAGAAATCTAAAGAGAATTTTCACTTTTACAAAAAAAAGTGAAAGTGTTAGTCACTCAGTCATGTCTGACTCTTTGCGATCCCATGGAGTATAATCCACCAGGCTCCTCTGTCCATGGAATTCTCTAGGCAAAATTACTGAAGTGGGTTGCCATTTCCTTCTCCAGGGGATTTTCCTTACCCAGAGATTGAACTCAAGTCTCCTGCATTGTAGGCAGATTCTTTACTGTCTGAGACACCAGGGAAGCCCCATTTTTATCTTTCAGTTTTTACAAAAAAAAATAAAAGTGAAAGGTAAAATTGAAGTTCAGCATTTGTTTTGCAGCAAGATTCCCAGGTGGTACTAGTGGTAAAGAGCCAACCTGCCAAGGCAGGAGATGTAAAAGACGTGGGTTCAGTCCCTGGGTTGGGAAGATCCCCTGGAGAGGGGCATGGCAATCCACTCCAGTATTCTTGCCTGGAGAATCCTATGGACAGAGGCGCCTGGGGGGCTAAACTCCTTAGGGCATGAAGAGTGGGACACGACTGAAGTGACTAGCATGCACGAGGTGTTATAGAGGCAGTGTGGCCCCTGGGCACTGAGAGCGGCACCACCAAGCTCCTTGCCTGGGAACTACACTCAGCATCTTAGCGTCAAGCCACCATAGCTTCAAACTGTGTCTGTAGCATCTGTGCTTTATCTCAATTTATTTTCATGCATCTGTTAGCAAGATGTGTCCTAAGGTAGCTGCTTCTTCACTTTCTTCTTTATGGCTTACAGAAGGATTCATAGGAATGCTCTATTTTGGATAATGGGGAAACTGTACCCCTTTTTTCACAAACCCAGAACACAGTCAAGGACACTGAGGGTTAAAAGTGAAGTGGCATCCCTCCCTATTACACTTAAGAAATCACTCACAAAATATGTTTATGATCTCCAGAGCTCTAGTTGAGGTCCCTTCCTAAGAGGACAAATGAAGTCCCCTAGTGGATGCAACAGTTCTGTTTTCCTTGTGGCCAAGATTGTCCCATGACTGCACTGAGCTGCTTAAACCATTCATCAACAAACAAATAAAGGATTTGCTGTATTGGCTCTGTTGATTGATCTCAATTATAAATGGGAAAAAGAGTTCCTGGTTTACACTGGGATGAAGAAGGAATAGCATAGAAGCCAGTAGATTTAGCAGACTGCCAGTGAATACTTTAGTGCACAGAAATAAATTAACAAAACATTACAACAGAAATCAACAGGTTCATAAATGGCTCAGACACTTCAGGAATAAAGGTCCGGGTCACATCATTGTGATCAGTTGAAGCAGTGGCTGAGGGCAAAATATGAAATGCTTGATGAATAGATGGAAACACCGAAAATGGCTTTGTGGTCAACTATAGGAAAGAAAAAAAAAAAAAATTGGGATAGCTATCAGTGTTTTCTCCCTTGCTTTGTTATAGAAGTATCTGCATATATAGAGACCAATTTTTATTCTTTCTTCTATTTCTCTGCAATTTTATATAAGGCATGTTGGTGGTAGTTGAGCTTCCCAGGTGGCACTAGTAAAGAACCTGCCTGCTAGTGCAGGAGACATAAGAGGCGCTGGTTTGATCCCTGGGTTGGGAAGATCTCCTGGAGGAGGGCATGACCACTCACTCCATTATTCTTGCCTGCAGAATCTCATGGACTGAGGAGCCTGATCAACTATGGTCCATAGAGTTGAAAAGAGCCTGACAGGACTGAAGCAATTGAGCACACGTGCACATGTTGGTGGCAGTTAGCCTTTTCATGTAGGTGTTAAGTTGTAAGGATGTCAGGGGGCTTGGTGATGAGCTGGGTGATGGGAGCTAACAGCAGTTGCTGAGGATGTGCCCCTCTCATTTGGAGAAGAGAGCAAACATGTCTTCATCTCTACAAGACAGACTCCCCTGTTCAGTACCGATTTCTCCAATGGGAGGCACTCACAAGAGACTTTCGAGGCAAAAAAGAAACAAAAGCTGCTATCCCTCAACAGGCTGATGAGTTCAGAGACTTTATTAAGTGACAGACAGACAGTTTTGCCAGAGGGTTCACGGCCTTCTCCCTCCACTTACCTACTTTGAAGTCACACACTGCTGAGATTATCAGCAGCAATTCCCCATGATTTCCTCACTTCTTGATTTTCTGAATGTCAGAAGCCACTTCTCTGTCCTGACCATTACACTCCTAGCTCTTCTCTGGTTTTGCAGACTTTTAATTTCCTGTATTAATCCTTCTTGTCTATATAATAGAGTGTTTCTCTTTTCCCGTTAGATCTGTCTGATACAGTAATTACTGTATTTTCTTCTAACAAACCATTGAAACTACTGCTCTCAGGAAAATGAAAGCTTCTCTTCTCAACATAATTCATATCCCTAAAATCTCAGCTTCTCTCCATCTTTTGGATAAAACTGTAGATTTGTGTATTTTGAAAAGAGAGCTAAAGTGACTTTTATCTCCACTATTATAATAGCTCTCATCATGAAAGACTAGACTAGAGTTGATTATATTCTGACTTAGACCTCTGTTCAACATTTTCTTCTTTTTGAATCAGGTCCCTCAACCACTTTGTATCGTGTCTATCCTGAGTGAACAGAGAATCCTCCGTGGTCATATAATTTGTCCATTACCAGTATGTGTACTTCCCATTGCCCTGGCCTACTTTCCAACAGCTTTCTGTCAAGTGTGCTGTACTTTCTGCATGTGCCCCTTGCATTATTCATCATACTTTTCTCCTATTCAGCCTTTCTCCAGCCACACAGGCCCATTCTTCTTCCCAAAACTACTTTAATATTTTAAGATAAATTTTGGCAATTTATATTCACCTTTTTCCTCATAAAGACCACACATATAAGCAGTTTAGTCATTTAAATATTAGAGGGTTTGTAAGCACAAGGAAAATTGGGATAGTGAGTGGAACTCTTAAGATTTAGTGTCCTTAAAACTCCTTATATATTGAGGGTGAGCAAACTTTTTGCTGGTATTATGTAAGTTGGCAAGCTTTTGTAAAGTGTGTACAGGCATTTCCTATGATAACTCCTAACAGCAGCTTAATAGCTCTATTCCCATTCTATGTAGATCTCCTTTGAGACTTCCTACATGTTATTTCCACTGAGGCAGGTCATTTATAAAATCATTTAAACCATATTAGAAATTCAGGAAGAATTCTTTGTGTATAGAGGCTCTTGAGCTGTTTCTGTACACTGCTTTTTGACGTGTTTGTGATGAGGCCTTTTTTTTTTCCCCAATTTAATTCAGTTTTATTTAACAACATTGCCTAAGTATCACTCGTGACCCTGGGATACAATTATGGTCATCCCTTCCAGAAATAGTAAAAGAGATATATTTCTCCTATAAATACTTAATTTTTACTTAGCCTTTCTCTATAAAACTGAATTATTTTAGCTATAAAAGCAATACATGCTTTTATATTAAAAATAAAATAAAAATATTTTTAAAATAAAAATGAAACACAAGAAAATATCTATGACTCCCATTCATCTCCATACCTTTGTCCCCAAATAACAAGTTTTTCATTTAATATTTTTAAATTTTATACCACTTTCCACCATAACTTTACACCTAAACCTACACCTCTACTTATTGTTGACTTATCAAAGTTATGCAGTATCTTTTGACATCAGCAATGAAAACTATGAAACTGATGTACTTTTGTTACTTCTCATCTGTCTTAGTCACTCCATTTTCCAACTGAAGTAAGTGTATCTTTTTTTTTAATTTACATATGGTACTTAAAAACTTTTTTGAAAACATTTTTATCAAGGAAGAAAATCAAGGAATAAGTCCATATGGTAGCAAGAACTGAAGAACTTATAATAAAAACAGTATCAATCTCCTGATTACCCTGCAGGGAACATTCTAAAATAATTTATATTTTCAGTTTTCTGGGTGCTGTTACCTCAGCAATTCTAGATAAATAAATATATACCTTTATTTTGTATATATATTTTAGATAATATGTATTGACTCTCTGGAAAAAAAAATAACATCTCACTCTCTCACATGACCCTCTTTCTTTTCTTTGTTTCCTCCTATTGGAAAAAGAGGAAAAGAGAAAGAAAGAGGGAACAATGCCTTGAAACTCAATGAAGAAAGTTATGACAAAGAGAAGTGGGTAACCAACAGGGTAATATAGCATAGTAGAGTAATGAGAGAAGGACTAAGAATTTATTATTGACTCTTATAAGAAGAAAGACATTGGTGTTTATTACAGTAGCAGTCTTTATGGAGTTTTTGGGAAAGAGGTTGACTAGAATGCTTTTAAGAGAGAGTAGGTGGTAAGGAATTGGAGACATGGATTATTGACTGTTCATTTTAGAGGACTGACTGCAAAAAAAAATGCTAGAGAAATGGAATTGTAGTTAGGGAAACAGAATCAAGAGAAGTATTATTTTAAAATTCAGAAAAACAACACCATTTCTGAAACATGATAGGTATGAACCTAGAGATTAAGAACAATTATGATGTAGTAGAAAGAAAAGAGAATAGCTAGAATGATGTCCTTGATTAGGAGAAAGCATAGATGATCTAGTGCTCAAGCAAGTAAGTGATGGTAAGTGGATAAATTAATTGATGTGCTTCTATCTCAAGAGTCAGTAATTTTTAGCCAAAGTAGAGTTTTTAAATAAGAATGGAAAAAAAAAATAAAAAAAAAATAAATAAGAATGGAGAGAAAGCTTATAGACATAACTTCATGTATGTTTTCAGGTAGAGCATTTTTAGTAAACATCAGAATAACTTTTCTTTTTGAACAATAAAAACTATTATTTTTATTAGCCTTCTGTCAGTAGAACACTTTTTTTAAGTTTGAATTTGCTATATAAAAAATCAAATTGTTTAGCACAATCAAAGCCCTGTCACTGGCTCTCTGATTTCATCTCATACTGCCCTACCTTTGGATCATTCTGTTTCAGTCAAAATGGCCTTTTAGTTGTTATATGAACATGCAAAGTACCTACATGCCTTAAGGATTCATATTTACTGTTCTCTCATTCTGCATATAGTCTTATATTTCATGTATTCTCACTGTTAAACAATGTACTGTCATAAACAAAGCACCTATGTTCTCTAATTTCCTGCATTGTTTTACTTCACAGAATTTATCACCATCAAGAAATTATGTGTTTCACTTATTTGTGTAAAAACTTTCTCCTCCCATATGAATATATAGAAGCAGGAGTTTTAGTCTTTTTGATCTGTTTCTATGTTCCCAGTACTAAGAATGATGTCTTAGTCATACATGGGCTTCCCAGGTGGTGCAGTGGAAAAGAATCCACCTGCCAGTGCAGGAGATGCAAGAGATGTGGGTTCGATTCAGTGATCCCCAAGAGGAGGAAATGGCAACCCACTCCAGTATTCTTGTCTTGAAAATTCCATGGACAGAGGACCCTGGTGGGCTACTGTCCCTGAGGTCACAGAGTTGGACATGACCGAGTAAACACACATGCATACATGATAGTCAATAAAATTATGGAATCAAGTTAATATTTATTATGATTTCTAGAAAACTTACTCAATAATTACAGATTCCTTTTTTAACATCACATAAGGTTGTTCTTGTGCCATGAATGGATTTTGTTTTGGTTTTGTAACAGATATCATACTCTCTGTTCCTCCTTATGTGATTGCAGAAAGCTCATTTTTAGTATCCTCTTTATGAATTGTATTGTCAGGAGGTTTGTTTTTTTTTTTTTTCCATTCAACATGCTTGTAAACTGCTTATGAATAGTTATTGCTAGATATTTTCATTCCTTTCTGTTTTTGATTCACAGTAACGTACTACCTAATCCTCTGCCCTGAGTGAATTCTAGTTTTCGAGTAACATTCTGTAGTGTTTCTCTGTGACTATCAGGGAAAGATGTTAGTTTTCTCTTGGTAGGAGGAAGATCTCTTGGCAAAGTCTGAGTTTTCAATAGAGCTGTGAATAGACCATCCCTTTTCTTTTTTGGATCAAAAAGAATATTAAACTTGCTATATAAAACCAGTCGATATCCACTCCCCAACTCCCTGGTTTTAGCTACTGAGGAATATTGCTGTCTAACTACAAAACATGGGCTACAGTGCTACACGGTAACGTTTATTTATTGAATAAAATCAATATGTGTGTTTCTTCTATCCCAAAGACTAATTTTAACTTTTAAAGTGTTTTGTTATTATTGTTATTTTTTACTATTTCTTCCAAAACTCTTTAGGACTTTTACCCAACAGAAAAAAAAAAAAAAAACTGTAGGAAAGCAAGGGCCACCAGTTTCTAGTATAGATGCTATATTGTACTTAACTGGTTTTTATCTCTCTCTCCTTTTTTATTTGCAATAAATGTGTGCATAATCAATCTAAATGAGAATTGTATATTATACTCCTCCTCTGTAGCCAACCAATACAAACCAATTATGTTTGTATTGCTCAGTAGTTTAGATGGCATGGTGATATAACTAATATTTGTTCTTGCTCAGTGCTCCTTGTGACTCTATGGGCTGTAGCCTGCTAGGCTCTTCTGTCCGTGGGATTCTCCAGGTAAGGACACTGGAGTAGTTTGCCATTTCCTTCTCCAGGGGATTGTCCCAACTGAGAGATCAAATTCACATTTCTTTAGCTCTCCTGCATTGGCAGTTGGATTCTTTACTGGATTCTTTACTGCTACCACCACCCGGGAACCATTCGTCTTGTAGCAATTCATAATAAAAATAGATATGCCCTTCAGTTCACGATGACACAACCCATATAGCAGAAAGCTAAGAGGAACTAAAGAGCCTCTTGATGAAAGTGAAAGAGGAGAGTGAAAAAGTTGGCTTTAAACTCAACATTCAAAAAACTAAGATCATGGCATCCAGTCCCATCACTTTATGGCAAATAGATGGGGAAACAATGGAAACAGTGAGAGACTACTTTCTTGGGCTCCAGAATCACTGCAGATGGTGACTGCAGCCATGAAGTTAAAAGACACTTGCTCCTTGAAAGAAAAGCTATGAACAACCAAGACAGCATATTAAAACCAGAGACATCACTTTGCCAACAAAGGTCCATCTAGTCAAAGCTGTGGTTTTTCCAATAATCATGTATGGATGTAAGAGTTGAGCACTGAAACTGAACACTGAAGAATTGATGCTTTTGAACCGCTGTGTTAGAGAACTCTTGAGAGTCCCTTGTACTGCAAGGAGATCAAACTGGTCAATTCTAAAAGAAATCAACTCTGAGTATTCATTGGAAGGACTGATGCTGAAGCTGATGCTTTGGCCGCCTGATAGAAAGAACTGACTCATTGGAAGAGCCCCTGATTCTGGGGAAGATTGAAGGCAGGAGGAGAAGGGGATGACAGAAGATGACATGGTTGGATGGCATCACCAACTTGAGGGACAGGAGTTTGAGCAAACTCTGGAAGTTGGTAATGGACAGGGAAGCCTGGCATGGTGAAGTGCATGTGGTCACAAAGAGTTGGACATGACTGAGTGACTGAACTGAAATGATGCCCTTCAATTCACAATTTCCAGCATATATTTGATTTTCTTCTGGTTGCTCTTTATTGAAGCATATTTATGTTATTTTTATCTGCAAATTAGCAGAAAAAAGTCAATTCTTCTTAAAATATAATCAATAAGCAATTCATTTTAAACATTTTTGCTGACAAGTGTTGATAAATGAAAATCATGACTCATCAGAAGCCCATCCAAAATGTACTATTTGATTTCAACATGAAGTGCAATACATGTCATTAACAAAATATTTTACACTATCAGTTAACTTATAATTTTCTAAAAGATTAACTTTAGACAGGATCTATTTTGAGTCTAACAAGGTACTTCATTTTCATTTTGGTGGCTATAAAGCTCTTATTTTGTTGTTGTTTTCTGTCTATAAATGGAAGAGAAATTGACAGATTTTTCTTATAATCTGCCTTCACCAAAAATTTCTTAACAATGATTATTTATAGATGCATACAGCAAAACTCTCAGACTCTGGAACAAGATCTCCTGGAGTTAGAATCCTGGCTCTGCTCGCAGTGTGACTATAGTTAAGTTACTTTTCCTTTCTGGTCTCTGGTTTTCCTCTTCTGTAAATAGATGATGAAACCAATCTGCTTTGATTGATGTGATGACTAAGGTTAAATAAAATAATATCTGTAAGTGAAAAAAAAAAAAGATTAACTTTAAAATTTCTTCAGTCTTCTCAAACCAAACTACCAGTGATTTCAGAGGAATTTTTTCTATTTCTTTTTAGTAAACAGAGTATAAAGTCATGGTCTACCTCAGTTTTAGCATTAATTTAGATGGCTTCCATTAGAAATTATGTTCAACAAGGTCTGGGAATTTGTCCTGTGACACATAACAGTTTCTGACTTATAATAGGTAATCAATAAATACTCATTGAATAAAAATTTTCTGAGCAAACACAATACTCTGTGTCTTAATTTTCTTTTCTTTAACAAGAAGGAATTTAATGGGGATATCCAGGATTAGCATTCAAGATATTTTTCTGATAAAATTAGAGAAATAGTCTAAGAATCTGTTCTTAGACCTGACAACTGAAAAATAAATGTTCAGAATTCTACTAGCCTATTTAAGCAAGTGAAGATAATTAAATTCATTTTCATTGGTATTGAATTAATTTATCTATACACTTAGTTTTTATTCTCATTTCAGTTGGAAGTTAGAGACACACTTGTACAATATTTGTATGCATTTAATAGTCATAAAATATGATTTGACTACATATGTCACAGATTCTTATTTACTTATTTTTAAATTTTTTGTAGTGTCTTAAAATATAATTTCATTAAGGAAAAATAAGCTTTTTCTAGAATAATAGTCCAGAAGCCTGACATTTATGTCCTTTAGTTTTCATCATTATGACCTAATGTTATATTTGGTAAACATATCACAGCTAATGTGTATTCGTCTCTCCTGAATTTTAAAAAGCACATTTCAATTCCCCAGGCTAGAAATTTTATTCTTTAAATGATTCACAGTGCCTCTGGCCACACTTAGAATTTCGATTGCAAAAGAATATTCAATCTTTCAGTTAATAGCACTCAACCTACTGAATATTTAATTATTGTCCTTAAAATATAAACAGTTGGAAATATTTTCCTCCAAAAGGGAAATATTCTTTTTCTATTCTCTTATGATGGTAATATGTTTTATTTTAATTGTAATATTTACTATTAACAAAGAAGATTGAACATGTTTTGCAGTTTGATTATAATTTATTTATAAAATGTTACTACAAAGAAAAGAAGATTAACTTACTATATGTAACACATTAAAAGAGGAAGTGTAGCCAAGGACAGAAATGTTGCCTAAGAGCCTGGGCTACATATACATAGTCAACCACATATCCTAATTCTTGATTCAACTCTACTAAGGTCTACTAACTCAAGCTGTGTGATCTTGGAAAAGATCAAGATAAACCTTTTTTTCAGCTTTAAGACAGGGCAAATATAAGATTTCTTTCATAGGGTTATAAAATAAAATGAGCTAAATACATATAAAGCACATAGTGTAATTCTAGAGAAAAAATAATCATTATTTATCTTCTTATTATTATGTATTATTGAGTGATATGTATATGATCAGTAATATATATTTGAGTATTCTCAAAGAGCACTGCTTTTAGTTACAATATGGGGAAAAAATTTTTTTAAAGCTGTCCCAAATGCACTTGGGGATTTATTCATCTATTATCAACTTCACTAACTTGAAAATGGAAGCTGTATTGCTAAAACAAAGGCAAGAGGACAAATGACTAAATTTTTAGGCAACTGACTTAGGAAAAAATTTTAAAAGTATACATGCATACAGATTATAGAACCTTGAGAAGAAAATATTGAAAGGAAGGGAAAGTGAAAGTGAAGTTGCTCAGTCGTGTCTGACTCTTTGTGACCCGGTGGACTCTAGCCTACGAGGCTCCTCGGATTGAACCCGGCTCTCCCACATTGCAGGCAGACACTTTAACCTCTGAGCCTCTGAGGGAAGGGAAGGGAAGCCCTATTGAACACTTTAATAGACTACAGGCTTCGCAGGTGATGCTAGCGGTAAAGTACCTGCCTTCCAATGCAGGGGACTTAAGAGACTCTGGTTCAGTCCTTGGGTGGCGAAGATCCCCTGGGGAAGGGCATGGCAACCCACTCCAGTATTCTTGCCTGGAGAATCCCGTGGACAGCGAACTTGGTGGGCTACCATTCACAGGGTCACAAAAAGTCGGACACAACTGAAGCAACTGAGCATACACATAGTGTAAAAGTAGCATTTATATGCACTGGGAAGCAAAACAAAATATGTGACTTTCTTTATTGTGATATTTTTCTGGAAACAAACTGGCATTATCTGTGAGATATGCCTATAAACAATTTGGAGGAGGAGCTAACTGGATATGGTTTTCTGGGAATGAGTACTACATGGGTAGCTACTAACTCTGGCACAGTCAAGAGGGTAGGGCATTAAGCAGCATTCTCTGAAAACCCTAAAGGCAAAGGCTGTAACCAAAGCAAGTGACCATAGAGCCAAGGATAGGAAGCTTCTTCCATTGCATTTGCTTTTCAACACCCATAAAGCTTGAAAAGTGGTTGCTGTAATAATGCTGGGAGGTGGAGGGGGAAAACCCATCTCTGTAAAATCTTTACTGGTCAACAGAAAAAAAAATCAGTCAAAAGCATCAGGAGATCAGTGTTTTCCTTCTGCCAGATATCTTGCAATTCACCTAATTGTTCTAATCTAATTAGCATACAGAAGTATAGCTGCAAGGGGACCTGGTTTCTAGTTTACCTTTTCGGTGTATCTTTCTGGATCCTGCTACACCGAAAAGGTAAACTAGAAATTTGTGGGGATAAACAATGAAAGCCACTTGTGACCATATCACCACACTGATATGTTTTCCCTAGGAAAAGAAAAATGGTTACTAATTTTAAAAAATCAGCAAAATTTTCCTGTAGTTCTTATTCCTTTCTCATTTTCCTGTTGTGATTTAGGAGCTAAGCATGTTCTTAGAAGTCACATTAAGGCATTTTAAATATCTGTTATAAAATAAGTAACCTACATTGTCTATAGTCATTTTATTAACTATTATCAGTGCTGGAGTCTGAAGTTTTTCAGTAGAACATAAACATATTTGAAGTCTGTAAAAATGAAAACAGCTTTAAAATATGAAAAGAAAACCTGGAATTCATGTTAGTCAGTTTTCATTTGGATATCTGTACAGATTCACCTTATAATAACTTTATTAATTATGCAATTTCATATTCAAAACAGGTTTATTACTATGAAAGCAATATGTTGGTTAAAGTTCTTGTTTTCTAAGCATTCTTGAGTGTCCATGATGATTTAAAAAAAAAATTGTAGCCAACTGTATAATAAATTATATAGTATTAAAAGAGTCAAAGTCAGTATTGTACAAATCTTACCTTTTAAGGAAAATACATGCATAACACATCCTGTCATGTATCATGTAATAATTTAGGATATATGGCATGTGATTGAGATTTTTTTCATTTTAAATAAACATAAGCTTACTAACAAATTAAGTCGATTTGCAATTTATCAATTTTCCCGTGTATGTTCTATAATAACTGATCAGGCTCAGCTCTATAAGGCTGTGCTCACTTTTGCTTCAACTACCGTATGTACTGTATCCTCTATTTGATTCCTGACACACACCATTTTCAGAGTTATATTTCTAAATCAAAGATGTGGTCAGGTCATTTCCCTGCTTGAAAACCTTCAATAGCTTCGCGATATGCCCAGGATAAATCTAGGTTCCTCAGCCTGTCTTCTGAACCACTTGTGTCAGACCAGTCTGCACACATTTCCTGCAGTACACCTTACCATTCCTGTCCCTGTCCTTGTTTTTGTGATGCTATCTGCACTTGGAAAGCTGTCTTTATTCTCATTTGTCTGACTATTCTTAACCTTTTAAATCACCTAATTCTGTGAGGTTTTATTGCATCGTCTATGCCCAAAGTCATCCCTCCATTTTATTTGGTAATTAAAAGTAAGTAACCAACTAAATAGGATGAAGTAATGGAAAACATAATTCTTATGCTAAAGACAGTTCTTTCTGTCCTTTTAATTCTCCATTTGAAATCATGAGTTATCATGATTTTTTTAATTATAATAATTCAGTCAATTAAGGGTTTTAAATTTGTTAATATATTTAGTGAGAGATAAATCCTATATTTTAGTAACAGGAGGTATTCCTCCAGTGTTTTTCACTTAAAGGAATGAGTTTAAAAAAAAAGGAATGAGTTAAAAGTCAGAAATAAATTACTTAGTTTGAAGTGCACTATTAGAATATCTATGCATTAATATATTATATCCAAAAATGACATGGGAATTATGTATTGAGTGTGCATGCATGCATACTAAGTTGCTTCAGTCGTGTCCAACTCTTTGCAACCCAGTGGACTGTAGCCCGCCAGGTTCCTCTGTCCATGGAATTCTCCAGGCAAAAATACTAGAATGGGCCGCCATGCACTCCTAGGGGATCTTCCCAACCCAGGAATCAAACCCCATATTTGGCATATTCCAGGAGGCATGCAAAATCAAACCAAGTATTTATCACAGTGACTTTTTTATTAATATAATGAAAGCATTGTGGGGGAAAAGCATATAGTAAAGATAATTTATTTTCTCTTTAAAGAAACTTTTTAAAAACTTTTTATTTTGTATTGGAGTACAATTGATTAACAATGTTGTGGTAGTTTCAGGTGTACAACAAAGTGATTCAGTTATACATATGAATTATTTTTCAAATTACTTTTTCAATTAGGTTCTTATAGAATATTGAGCAGAGTTCCCTGTGCTGTACAGAAAGTCCTTGTTGGTTATCTGTTTTACATATAGCAGTGTGTACACGTCAATCCCAAGCTCCCTAACTATTCCTACACCTCACTCTTCACCTATGCTAACCGTAAACTTGCTCTATAAGTCTGTGACACTGTTTTGTAAATAAGACCATTTGTATAATTTTTTTTTTTAGACTTGGCATATAAGCAATATCATATGGTATTTCTCTATCTGACTTGCTTCATTCGGTATGGCAGTCTCTAGGTCCATCCATGTTGCTGCAAATGACATTATTTCATTATTTTTAATGGATCAGTAATATTCTATCATATATATGCATCATATCTTCTTTATCTATTCTTCCGTCAGTTGACCTTTAGGTTGTTTCAATGTCTTGGATATTGTAAACATCACTGCAAACATCACATTAGATCACATTTATCCTTTCAGATCATGTTTGTTTCCAGATATAAACCCAGGAGTGGAATTGCAGGATTATATGGTAGTATTTGATAAAATTCGTCTCTGAAGCCATCTTGTCCTGGACTTTTGTTTGTTGGGAGTTTTTTTTAAATCATAGTTTCCATTTCAGTCCTATGATTGGTCTGTTCATATTTTCTATTTCTTTTTGATTCAGTCTTGGGAAATTGTACTGTTATGACTGTTAGTATCTGCCTTATATATTTGAAGTACTCCTATGTTGGGTGTGTATATATTTATAATTTTCGTATCTTCTTCTTTGATTGATTCCTTGATTGTTATGTAGTGACCTTCTTTGTCTCTTATAATGGTCTTTATTTTAAAGTCTGTTTGCCTGGTATGAGCATTGCTATTTCCAGCTTTCTTTTGATTTCCGTTTGCATGGAATATCTTTTCCCATCCCCCCACTTTCAGTCTTTATGTGTCCCTAAGTCTAAAGTGGGTCTCTTGTAGACAGCATATATAGAGGTCTTGTTTTGGTATACATTCAGTCAGTTATATCTTTTGGTTGGAACATTTAATCCATTTACATTTAAGGTAATTATCAATATTAAGTTCCTATCGTCATTTTCTTAGTTGTTTTGGATTTGTTTTTGTATGTCTTTTTGCTTCCTTTTCTTTCTTGTTCTCATCGCCTGTGGTTTTATGACCATCTTTAGTGTTGTTTGGGTTGTCTTTTCTTTTTTTTTTTTCTATGTGTGTGTGTGTGTGTGTGTGTGTGTGTGTATGTGTGCATCTATCGTAGTTTTTGGATTTGTTCCCATGAGGTTTTGATAGAGCAGGCTATATATGTACAAGGATGTTTTCAGTTGCTGGTCTCTTTCCCACCTAGAGAAGTTCCTTCATCATTTGTTGTAAAGCTGATCTGGTGATGCTGAACTATTTTAGCTTTTGCTTGTCTGTGAAGCTTTTGATTTTCCTATCAAATCTGAATGAGCACCTTACTGGGTAGAATATTCTTGGCTGTAGGTTCTTCCCTTTCATCATTTTAAATATATCATGCCACTCCCTCTGGCCTTCAGATTTTCTGCTGAAAAATCAGCTGATAACCTTATGGGAATTCCCTATATGTTGTCATTTTTCTCTTGTTGCTTTTAATATTTTTTCATTGTATTTAATTTTCAATTTGATTACTGTGTGTCTTGGCATGTTCTTCCTTGGGTTTATCTTATCTACTTGGGACTCTCTGGGATTCCTGGACTTGGGTGACTGTTTCATCCTCCTACCATCTTGCTGTGGCTTCCTCTTTGTCTTTGGAGTAGGGTATCTTTTTGCTGATGGCTTTTTAGCAGTTAGTTGTGATTTTAGTGTTTTCATAAGAATGGAGTGATCTCATGTCCTCCTGTTCTACCATCTTGAGCTAATCTCAAGAATCTGATTCATAAAGTTCAATGTACATTATAAATGTTAGATGAAGTTTTACACTATCTAACAGCCTTCCTAATTGTATATTTTCCTAAAAATAGAAAATAAACCACATGTTATTTGAAAAGGGGAAATTGTTAATTTCAACAGCTTTCTATTCCCCTTCCTTTACCTAATCATCCTTCAAGTTTCTTCTCTTGAATCTTGTAAATTCTCTAAAAATTTAAGCATATTACATCTCCTCATTTTAAAATAAAACAAAGATCAATTGGAGAGATTTAGATAGTATATTTCTTTAGGATTTATAAAATATAAGTAATGAATATATTTTTGCTGTCAAACAATAAATGCAAAAATACCTAGCCTATTGCTTGGAATATAGAAAACATAAATAAATAATCATGGCATGGCACTGTCTTCCAAAATACATTATATGTGAAGTGAATTATCATTAAGAGAAAATTTTTATTAACCAAACTAATTTAATTTTTAAGCTGAGTTTTAAACTTGCTAACAATAAATTCTGTATATGGATAACCTTATTAATGATTAGGGCAATGATGTTTTGTTTGTATGTCATAACAAAAAGCATTTGGAACTACCATTTAGATGTTTGATGGCACTGTTAAGTCCATTTTTCTCTCTGAAACAATCTTTAGTGTCCCCTTCTGTAAATGGAAAAGACAAAGAAGCTGATTAGAATTAAATAAGAGGATCAACATGGTGAAAGCATCATATATATGAAAGATACTATATACTTATTGTTCTTATTCATTTCATTATTTTTAAAATTTTGTTTTAAATTGAATTACATCCATCAGTTTCTCATGATAGTTACTAGAGTAAGCTTTATAGTTTTTGCCTCTTAAATATAAATCCATGGCAATAATTTAAAATGAATTAGTTTATCATACTGCTACTTATAAAAATGTGCTATTTAGCTACATTCACATAGTAGTATGGATCAAAATGATTTAAAAGTATATATAGGAGAGATGTCACTGCAATTTAACTAAATATCACACAAAATTAAAATATCCATTCTGATCTTTCCAAAAAGATCTTTGAAGTTTTTTTGGTAAATATATACAACCACAAGGAAATAATAATCCCAATAATTGAGATGTCATTATTTTGTTTCCTCATTGAAAAGTGATTTGATACATAGCCAACTTTAGAAATGAAAATTATTCTTCACTAAAACTTAAATAATCTTTCTATTAATTAAAACTAGTCATTGAGAAAGCCTCATATTGAGCTCTCCTCCTTTGAAAATTATTGTCATTTTTTTTTTCTGGGAGAGCTTAAGCTTTAATAATTTTACCATATCCTTAACAAAATGAATGATTTTTACATTGTTTTCTACTGCAGGATTATTTGTTTTGTTTATTAAGATTTGGTTTGTCATTATTTTCAGCAGTTTTTTCCCACATGTACACATAAACACTCCTACATGAGTACATGTACACGTGCACACACAAGCACATATATGAATATGTACTAATGGTGTCTTTTTGTCCACTAGCACCAGTTGAATGTTTTGCCAGGCCCAATGCAAAATGAAAATGTTGGATCTCTTGCTCAGAATAATTAAGGATTTCAAGATGGCAACAAAAAAAGCATTAAACCAAAAGTGACACTTTTCTGAGAGGGAGTCCCAGTGTGATTGCACAGATCACACATCCATTAAGCAGGTCAGACTGTTCACATTCTCTACAGGAAAACAGTGCTATCTTCTTAAGTACTTAGCCTTCATCTTCATTTTCTTTCTTTGAATCTGTTCTGAATGAGGTGGGAAAATGGTAATAAAATAATAGTTACTGCTATTAATCTTACTCTATTATTTAGTATAGCTATAAGATATACATGCATGCATGTGTGTTAAGTCACTTCAGTTGTGTCCAATTTTGCAACCCCATGGACTGGCCGCCAGGCTTCTCTGTCCATGGGATTCTCCAGGTAGAAATACTGAAGTGGTTGCCATTTCCTTCTCCAGGGGATCTTCCCGATCCAAAGATCGAACCTGTGTCTCTTATGTCTCCTGCATTGACAGGTGGGTTCTTTACCACTAGTGCCACCTTTAAATCCTCAAAAGTAGAATATAGGTGGTGTTTCTATTCTCTGAACTTGGGTATAGTAAAATCAAACAATTGTCTTTATATCCAGTTATTAAATAACTTTTCTCACTTATGAAGTCTCTGAAGTGTCACACAACTAATAAATAGGCAAGAAAAAATTATCTACTATATTTCTTAAAAATAAAATATCCAAATTGTACTTTCAGCATATTGTACTGACTATCCTCTCATGGGAAGAAAAAAAACTTATATCTTTAGCTACCTAGTGTAAAGAATAAACTCTAATTTATTAACTTAAGCATATATTTCTGAACAGATGGTTTTTGTGTATATCTGCTTTGCATCAAGAATAACCTGTCAAACATCTTTGGACTTTGGTAATAATGGAGAAAGAGGCCCTGATACAAAATGTTGTATTATAACCCTATGCAGAAGTTCAATATGAAAATGTTACTACACTATTTTATAATTTTAAAAGAATTTTACCAGAAATCTGAGTCTTCTTCAATCAATTTTATATCAATCTTCCTGTGTTTGTGTTTGGGTTGTGACAGACAGCTATGGATGGGGTGAAGCTAGGAAATTAAGTGGTAACGCAATCTGTCATACCTGAACTTCTCAAAAACAGAAGCATATGTCATCTTAAAAGCTTTTTTCTTCTCTATCTCAGAGGAAATTACTTCTGTTTGTGTCAAGCTTGTTGATTCCATTGCTCTTCATTTCCTTTGGGACCACGCTTTATCAATTTTCTCTTATTTCACATGTATCTTTTAAAATTTTTCACCAGCTTTCTTTTGTTTTCATTTCCATTTATTCCTCAGTCCACTACCACTTGGGTACTCTACCTGAATTGCCTGAATGACTCAAATGATTTATTTTTACCTCTTTTTTTCTTTTAATTGTAAACAGATAACATGAGATCTACTTTTAACAAAAAATTAAGTGTGCAGCACTGTTAATTATAAGCACAATATTGTACAACAGATCTCTAGAACTTACTTATCTTGTATAACTGAATCTTTCAATCTATTGAACAGCAGCTTACTATTACCCACCCACCCCAGCCCGGACAACCACCATTCTACTTTCTGCTTCTGTGAGATTAACTATTTGAAGATGCCTCATATAAGTGGAAAATATGCCCTGTTTGTCCTTCTGAGAGTGGTTTATTTCACTTAGCAAAATGTTCTAAAAATTCATCTAGGATATCATACATGGCAGTATTTTCTTCTTTTTTATTCCTTGTATGTATATACCACATTTTAAAATCCACGAATCCATTAACCTTCATTTGTGCTTGATTCCATATCTTGGCTATTGTGAACAATAATGCAGTGAACATGGGGATGCATGTATCTCTTCAAGATCCTGAATACAGTTCTGTTAAATAAATACTCAGAAATAAGATTGATAAAATACAGAAAGAATGAGTCAAATGCTGACTTGAAAAATAATATTAAGTACAATACAGTGTCCTTCATTTCACATTTGACTTGCACAGTATAATCATGAGAACCATTTTTGAGAAAAACTATTCAACTTTTTCCCACTTTTCTCAAGGGCCTCTCAAATCTTTGAAATTCAGATATGTCTCTTCTGAAGTACCTAGTGTGTTATTATTGTTTGCAAGACTCTCACAATTTATTTTCCAAAAAAATCAAACTAAAGGATCTAGTCACTATTCTTAAATGCTTTGTAATTTTCACATAATAATAATGTAAGTGGTCAGCTAATTACTGAATAATTTTCTATTGTGGTTATTGCTTTGTTATGTGAAGATTGTTACTGAACATTTACATACCAAGGACTTCCCTGAATAATTGGATGCAAACAGCTGTGTCTTTTGATCCACTACTTGGAAAGGATTATTTAATCAGTCTTTGAGATGCAAACTTAAAATGTATAAAATGAATTGTTAATCATTTTAAATATTAGTAGACTTTCTACTTCAGAAATGCCAGACTGACTTAAGCATACTTATGGAACCCTGGGCTAATCTCTCATTCCCCCACATTCATCTGCAGCAGTGATACCACAATTTATAAACCAAGGTCAGGTTATATCACTGTACACTTAGATTTTCATTACTGATCAGGCGATTTTTCATCTAGCTATCAATCAAAATATCATCAGAATGCAATCATAGTTCTAAGAATAGAAGGTGAGTTTAGACAATAATTTACATTAATAATTAATTTACTCCAGACACTAAATGTTTTAATATGCAATAAATATCTTCATGGCTGGAAATATAAGCTAAAATAATGGATTCATAATCTCACTATTTGGAAAAGGTCAAAAAAAGGTTTTACTTCATTGTTATCATATTCCTTAACTGCATAAATGAAATATGCAGGTAAAATTTCCTTTAGAATAGTAGATATTAGTCCTACTGAACCAGAGTAAGTCATAACAATGTCTATATTTGGTTTTGGCATATCCAGCAACTTTATTGTGTACCTCATCACTCCCATTTTTCTTTTTCTTCAATGACAACATAGTTTACTGTTCAAACCAGGACACTTCTGAGAATGATATGGGATGCTATTAATAACAACAGTGACATCATAGGCATAAACTGAAATTGTATAGGGCAAGCCAGAACTTAACGTTAACCTGTGACAGTACTTTTCCCTATAAAACTTATATGCCAAGAAGTTCTATCCTTTACCTTTCAAGAAACTGCCTTTATCACTTTCAAGTGTCAAATACTTGTCTGTGGCCTTACCATCCTGAACACACCTGAACTCATCTGAAGTGTCAGACACAAGTAAGTAATCAAAATATTACCTCTGATAAGTTTTAGCAATTTTGACAGACATCTAAAGCCTTAAAAGATGAAGAAGCTCTAATTTAGATAGTTCCAAAAGTCTTCTACAGAGGGACTGTGTCATAAATGTGGTGCTAATTAAATGCTTTATTCTCCACCCATTACTAAATTAGGTATCATGTCAAGTTCTCAGGAGTTTCCAGAAATAATATGCCCTTTTATATACAGATTTTTTCTTGTATCTACAATTGCATGTGCCTTCCCTTCAAACAAACTGTGCTTCAAGCAAAGCTGCCCAGAAGTTCATCCAAGTAATTATTTCTGCCTTACCTCCAGTCTTACCTTGCCCCTAGATTTTAGTCCCACCAAAGCTTACCTTAAGTTTCCTATAAATGAGCCTAAGAGGTAAATATTTTACAATATTAAAGTACTTTCAAAACATCTTAAAGAGAAAACAATTAACATGTGAAAGTAAATTTTTGCAAAAGTGATTCAGCTATTTCTCTGAGCCCATTAGATGAAAAAGCTTTAATTTCTGTCAGGGGAGTAGTTTCTGGCATGAGTTCAGAGATTTCCTTCTATTCTTCACTAACAAAAATATGTTCATTCATTTGTTTATTCATTTGCCTGTTTATTCAGTAGAGTTCACTGTAGTCAAGCACTACACTAGAAATACAAACTCTAAGACTAAAACTATCTCACAGCCCAGCAGGGGAGATAATACAGAGTTAACCAAAACTCTATAGAGCAGTGAAGAGAAGGAAATCAAAGAACACCAAAAAGGCAAAGCTTCAGATAGTTCATAGATCAGTGGAATCCTGAAGTGTGAGTACATTTACCAAGCAAATGGAGACAGAAGTACAGAGAATGTCGTGTTCAGGAGGCTACAGCAGGTCATATGACTAGAATCCCAGGAACCATGATGTGGGCCTTGTAAGAGAGATAGGTCAGAGTGTGAATGGTCCCGGAAAACACAGGAAGAGGCTTTTAGCTAAGACTTACCAGGATTTAACAAAAGCATTTATGAAGAAACTAATTCTGTTAGCAGTGTATGAAAACATTTCTAGAAATATGGGGGAAAATGTTGAGGACCTAAGAGAAATCCGTCAATGACAAAGAGTTAGCGTTTAACTCATCCAAAAGCAATGAGAGCATTTATTCATTCATTCTACATATATTGTACGCTTATATGTCAATATTATGCTAGCTGATGGGCTTCCAAACATGAACTAGCTACTGGGATATAATTTAAACAGAAGAGGACTTGAACACAGTCTGTTTTCATAAAATTGAAAATTGAGGCAAGGTCTCAGTTTCCTATGTAACCTGGTTCTTAAGGTATATAATTTAAAATTTTAGATTTCAGTGGTGCATAGATGAAGATTTGTGTTAAACTCATACATTTTAGCTCACAACTAACTCCTGCCGAAGGAGTCAACGCTGGATGATAAATCAATAAAAACAGCAAAAACCATTGTGTTGTTCTTGGCAGGTTTCTCCACAAGGTGAGTGAGAGCATGACGGTGATCAATATTAGAGTGGCTGTGCCTGAAACATATATTTTCCTAAAATGTCTTTGACCCAATAGACCCAGACCTCTCATCCAAGGAGAGAGCTGACCTTAAGTTCTGAACACATTTGAGCTACCTGTAGGTTGCAAGTATTGGTTTACATGTTCTCTCTTCCACCTGGGCTATGTGCTGGTTGTCAGCAAAAATTGTCTTTCTTTACCTTTGTATAAAGTCTAGCACACAACACTCAAACATAAAGTTGTAAAATATTTGTCAAGAAAAATTAAGATAAGTGGATAGCTGAGATATGAATACCGAATACTTTCAATTGTAATAACATTTACATGGGAAATTCTAATCAAAAACCTTTTCCATTATTAATAAGATCAGACCCCCTGCCATTGGATGTTAATATACTCAAGTTGTTTGTTTCCTGGATTCTTTGGGGGCAAGAAAGGTCAAATTTACACCTGATTTTCTCCTCCACTCACATTGTGCTTTACTAACTTTTCTAGAATTTTCTGTAGATTTGTTTCTTTTAATTATGAAAGGGCCTTAAACAACCGTTATCTAAGACAGCTCATATATAACTGTAAGTAGGACAAGCCAGATATGTAATTAGTATATTGTTATAGAAATTATTTTTTTAATCAAGGATATGTCTCAGAATTAGACTATTTTGTCCCAGAAAGCAGTATATATACATATGTGTATGTGTGTGTATATAATTTTAATCTATGTATTGTAAATTTATGGGCTTTTCTGGTGGCTCAGTGGTAAAGAATCCAATTGCAATGCAAGAGATATGGGCTCCATTCCTGGGTCAGGAAAATTCCCTGGAGAAGGAAATGTCAACTTGCTGTAATATTCTTCCCTGGGGAACCCCATGGACAGAGGAACCTGGTGAGCTACAGTCCATGGGTCTCAAAGAGTTGGACATGACTTATCAGACTAAAACAGCAACAGACAATATTCTCTGCTACCACCAGAGGGACTTTCAAAACAAGATACAAAGGACTGTCTACTGAACTCTTCTTTCCATTTCTATAAATTTAAGGACCTTTCACAGTATAGCCTTTTGCTTGGAAGCTGTAAGAAGTACAGGATGATGAATATGATATAGGGAAATGTTTTACTAATTTTTTCTCCTATGAATTAACTATATTCTTAAGAATTTCATGTTTTTGCATTTATGAAATATGTTTTTATTTATTTGGCTGCATTGGATCTTAGTTGCAACATGCAGGATCTTCCTTGAGTCATGCAGGATCTTTCCTTGTGGCACATAGACTCTCTAGTTGTGGCACATGGGCTCTAGAGTGCACCGACGTCAGCAGTTGGGCATGTGGGTTTAGTTGCTCTGTGACATATGGGCTCTTAGTTCCCTGACCAGGGATCAAATCCTTGTCCCTTGCCTTGTGAGGCACGTTCTTAACCACTGGGCCACCAGGAAAGTCCCTGGCATTTATTCTTATTTAGTACTTAGCAGTTATAATTTATTAAAATATTTATGTATCAGAATTCTCTTCACTAGATGGTAAACTGCTTTAGAACATCTTCTATTCTTTATTCCTGGTATTTTGTCTCACAAAGCACTGGTGAATGAATTATTTTCTGCAACTCATATTTTAAAATAGTTAACTACTTCCTCTGAATCAAACAATGCCCACATATGACATTGATTTTGTGGGGAAAATATGTTTAAAGGGCAAAAATCATTTAGAAAAATTTAGTATCACTCAAACCATGACTTGGGATTGCTCTTAAAGTATCAAATCTTCGGAGTTTATAATTTAAACATAAAATATTTAATATTAAAGAGAAAGACATAATAATATATCAGTTCAACTTTGAATGTGCATTCCTTATACTTTGACTAATTATCATTTTTAAAGGTTTATTGAGCATTCTGTTAAACATCCTTCTAAGTGTTTTACATGGAAATATTTTCAATAAATCATTTAAAAAAAGCTTTGTGAATTCAGATCTGACTACAATAACTAAAGTTTTATCATTTTCTTGATCAAATAACTCACTAAATCATTTATTTCTGAATAGCAGTTTCAATTATTCACATAAATCTTTTTTCTTTTTAAATTTTAAAGTGATAACAACATTTCAAACACTTAAAAATTTCACGACCATCTGAATTATTTTTTTTCCAATTTACTAGTGTTTAACATAACCTTAACCCATACCGACTCCATCTACCTGTTGTCCCCCATTATCCACCTTTACTTCCTTTTCTTCACCTTAAAATATTTATATTATAGAAGCTATATATGTATGTGTGTGTGTGCATAGTATATATAATATTTATTTCTCTCTCCTCTCTCTTTTCCTCCCTCCTATTCTTTCAGGAATTTTAGATTATATACATATATTATTTTCTCTTAAACTGTAAATTATAATGCTAATTTATTTGATCCATTCTTTCATTCCCAAGTGACCAACTTGCATTTGCTTAAGTTTTCTTCCAAAGGTCTTTTAACTCATTTGTTTTACTCTTCAGTACAAGGTCTTTGCAGCTCCTTAGAGGTTTTCAGTAACTTGGCAGTCCTCCAGGTAGCCTCCCTGTGTGTGTTAGTCGCTCGGTCGTGTCGGACTTTTTGCGACCCCATGGACTGTAGCTTGCCAGACTCCTCTGTCTGTGGAATTCTCCAGGCAAGAGAACTGGAGTGGGTTGCCATTCCTTTCTCCAGGGGATCTTTCTGACCCAGACATTGAACCCTGGTCTCCTGTGTCTCCTGCATTGCAGGCAGATTCTTTACTCTCTGAGCCACCAGGGAAACCCCGCTGCTGCTGCTAAGTCGCTTCAGTCATGTCCGACTCTGTGTGACCCCATCGACGGCAGCCCACCAGGATCCCCGGTCCCTGGGATTCTCCAGGCAAGAACACTGGAGTGGGTTGCCATTTCCTTCTCCAGTGCATGAAAGTGAAAAGTGAAAGTGAAGTCCCTCAGTCGTGTCCAACTCTTAGCGACCCCATGGACTGCAGCCTACAAGGCTCCTCCACCCTAGACAATATCAAAAGAAAACTCCTGGAGGAATAATAGTGATGAAATGCCTACACTGTTTATGCATTTTCTCATGTCCATAATATTCTGGAGAAATTAATTAAGCCTCACAGCACCCGTCTAAGGTGTTTCTATTATTTGGACTTTACATGTACAAATCTCAACACGGACACTTTTTGCCCAAAGTCAAAGAAAAGTGTTAATTTCATATTAGGATTAGCATTTAATTATTATTGTTTAAAGTCAGTATTTTTGCTGCTATATCTCTCTCTGTTCTCTCTCTCAATCTTTTTTTTTTCTCTCTCTGAATAGAACTAACATAGTCTCATTATCACATGATGAAAACTCTTTTCTTAATATATTTACAAGAGTAGTAAATACATATATCCTAAGAATTTTTAATTCAATATCAATTACTTTGTAATTTACAAATCAATTACCTTTTTATTCCTTGCTCTAGTTTTACTTACTAAAGGTGTTCAACTTTATTTTTGCATTATTAAAATGTATCCTTAATTTAATTGTGTGGTCTATATTTAAAAATACTAATTGCAGTATTCATTATTAGGGTTTTATTGATATCGATAGATACTTCTTTATGAAAGGCCACTTCAGGTTTACTTAAAAATTAACTAACAGGACTTTGTGAAAAGCTGTATATTCAAACTCAAACATATTTAGCTAAAATATAAATAGAAAAAATATTTCAAATTGTGAAATAAAGTATGCATCAATCTAATGAACTATTTAATTTGGAGTGGCACAATTACCTCTTCTTTTTTTTATTTTACATTTTTGCTGAATAGGGGGCAGGATGGTCATGTATTGTTTGAGGAAGAATCACTATTATTTTATTAGGACATAATATTGTTTAATATAGCTACTTCAAAGTTTGTTCCGTAGTAGGGAAGTGGAGTCCTCCTTCTTGAAGGCTAGTTAATGACATTGAAAAGCTCAAACACGTTTTTAACTGAAAAAGGATAAAATAAAAATTATTGGACATTTTAGAAATGCATATTGAAAGGAATACTACCCTTTACTTGATCAAGTGTGAGTTGAGATAAAATATACTTTATTTTAATATGCATTTAGTTTATTGTAAGATAAAAATTTGAAAGTTCTTACTAACCATATATAAGGTTATATCAATGAGTTTTAATATCTTTTGATAGCCAACCTTACAGAGTTAATCCTTGCTATCCTAAAGATTGAATTAAAATAATTTCTGAAAAGTATTCCTTTATATAAGATCTTCTAAAGTAAATCTATTGGGACAATATCTATTCTTGGTTATCATCATCCCAAATTAATCTAATTGAATAAGTACACAAATGGAAAAGGAACAAAATCATTAAAATTAGTGAATACTAGCCACTATAACTTCCCCACTCCCTTTCCATCTTAGTTAAGACAGAGAACTTAACCGGCTTTGAGGCTGTCTGTGTGTTAAAATAGGCTTCCCTGGTAGCTCAGCTGGTAAAGAATTTGCTTGCAATTCAGGAGACCTGGGTTCCATTCTTGGGTTGGGAAGATCCACTGAAGAAGGAATGGGCTACCCAAGATCCACCTGCAATGAGGGACACTTGGGTTCAATCCCTGGGTTGGGAAGATCCCCCTGGAAAAGGGAAGGGCTACTCACTCCAGTATTCTTGCCTGGAGAATCCCATGGACAAAGGAGGAGCCTGGCAGTCTATAGTCCATGGTGTCACCAAGAGTCGGATAGGACTCAACAACTTTCACTTTCTGTGTTAAATTAGTTTCTGCTGATATAGCTTTATAATCTACATTATAATAACAAGAGAATAATGAATCAATCCTCTCATTTCTGCTGCAGTTATGAATTCAAGAAGTTAGCTGAAAAATCAATGCCAGCTGATAAAAGATGAGCAGTATTTCTCTTGTTTCTCCTAATGTTATCACTCCACCAAAAAAAAAAAAAAAACTGTGAAATTAATCTACATGACCGGACTTCCTTTGCATTGACCATGAGTAAGAATTATATTGGTATTGGCTAAAAGACAAGAAAACATCCCAAATGCATTCATGCTTGTCTTGAGAATTAATATCTGTGACATCATGGACAAGATCTAGACACATTTTCAAGACATAGCCCTATTAGTTCTTAAAAAGCACTGACTCCTACCCTTGATATCTATTAATATCATTCAAGATTGACAATTTTCTTTCAATTATCTGACTTGTGGATTTACTAACCACCTTTAATTTTGATAATTTAATTCATCTCAATGAACAAATGCTCATTGAGTATATTACTGCAAATTGTTGCCTGAGGAAAAAGGCAGGTATAATGTTCTAAAACAAAAATCTCTAGTGAAGGTGGCTTAACAAGCTATGAGAAAAGCTGTGGCAAATGCAATAAGGATTGGAATTTTATATCACCTTGGTTAACCAGAAACAAGAAAGCAACTTAATTTTTTTCTTTTACCAGAAAAGTGGGTTTATTTGCAAAGAATTACAATTTGGTAAAACAAAGGCAAGCATCAGGTAAGTCTGACAAAACAAAGGAGAGGAAGCTCTTTTACAGAGAAGGGTAGATTGTGAGGGACTATTCTAAACATGTTCATTGGAGAAAACTGAGTTCAAAATACAATGACTTTTCTTGGATGAGTTGTGACAACCTCTCATTGGCTGAGCTGTTGCCAGACAAAGATAAAATCTTTTTTCTGCTAGTAGTCAAATAGTGTCACTCATTGCCAGAGATATACGGTACATTATCTTTTTGTTGGTATCTGTATTAAATTCTAGTGGTACACATGTGAGAACCCCCGCTTCTGACCTTCCAACTCGATTTTAGTGAGATTTCCTAATAAGCAGCAGCAGTTTTCAAAATTCAGTAGTAGATATGTACTGGAACAGTTGCAAAATAATATTATAACCAGTACAGATTACAAAGATGTATTAACAAAAATTTTTAAAATTTGTCAAAAATGTTCTTCTATAAGTGTTGTTATTCGTAATTTGTAAGTCTTCAATGGTAAGTGCTATCTAACACATAAACTCACACTGATGGAAGATGAAGCATTAGCTATAAGAAACTAAAATTTGTATTCATATAATCCAATACAGTCAGAAAAGGCAAAATGATAGAATACTGAAAGAGGAACTCCTCAGGTCAGTAGGTGTCCAATATGCTACTGTAGATCAGTGGAGAAATAACTCCAGAAAGAATGAAGGGATGGAGCCAAAGCAAAAACAATACCCAGTTGTGGATGGGACTGGTGATAGAAGCAAGGTCCAATCCTGTAGAGAACAATATTGCATAGGAACCTGGAATATTAAGACCATGAATCAAAGCAAATTAGAAGTGGTCAAACAGGAGAGGGCAAGAGTGAACATCAACATTCTAGGAATCAGAAAACTAAAATGGACTGGAATGGGTGAATTTAACTCAGATGACCAGTATATCTATACTGTGGGCAGGAATCCCTTGGAAGAAATGGAGTGGCCATCATGGTCAACAAAAGAGTCAAAAATGCAGTACTTGGATGCAATCTCAAAAATGACAGAATGATCTCTGTTCGTTTCCAAGGCAAACCATTCAGTATCACAGTAATCCAAGCCTATGCCCCAACCAGTAACGCTGAAGAAGCTGAAGTTGAATGGTTCTATGAAGACCTACAAGACCTTTTAGAACTAACACCCAAAAAAGACTTCCTTTTCATTATAGGGGACAGGAATGCAAAAGTAGGAAGTCACTAGACACCTGGAGTAACAGGCAAATTTGGCCTTGGAGTACAGAATGAAGTAGGGAAAAGGCTAATAGAGTTTTGCCAAGAGAACACACTGGTCATAGCAAACACCCTCTTCCAACAACACAAGAGAAGACTCTACACATGGACATCACCAGATGGTCAACATTGAAATCAGATTGATTATATTCTTTGCAGCCAAAGATGGAGAAGCTCTATGCAGTCAGCAAAAACAAGACCAGGAGCTGACTGTGGCTCAGATCATGAACTCCTTATTGCGAAATTCAGACTTAAACTGAAGAAAGTAGGGAAAACCACTAGACCATTCAGGTATGACCTAAATTGAATCCCTTATGACTATACAGTGGAAGTGAGAAATAGATTTAAGGGACTAGATCTGATAGAGTGCCTGATGAACTATGGACAGAAGTTTGTGACATTGTACAGGAGACAGGGATCAAGACCATCCCCATGGAAAAGAAATGCAAAAAAGCAAAATGGCTGTCTAAGGAGGCCTTATAAATAGTTGTGAAAAGAAGAGAAGCAAAAAGCAAAGGAGAAAAGGAAAGATATTCCCATTTGGATGCAGAGTTCCAAAGAATAGCCAGGAGAGATAAGAAAGCCTTCCTCAGTGATCAATGCAAAGAAATAGAGGAAAACAACAGAATGGGAAAGACTAGAGATCTCTTCAAGAAAATTAGATACCAAAGAAACATTTAATGCAAAGATGGGTTCGATAAAGGACAAAAATGGTATGGACCTAACAGAAGCAGAAGATATTAAGAAAAGGTGGCAAGAATACACAGAAGAACTGTACAAAAAGATCTTCACAATCCAGATAATCACGATGGTGTGATCACTCACCTAGAGCCAGACATCCTGGAATGTGAAGTCAAGTGGGCCTTAGAAAGTATCACTACGAACAAAGTTAGTGGATGTGATGGAATTCCAGTTGCGCTATTTCAAATCATAAAAGATGATGCTGTTAAAGCGCTGCACTCAATATGCCAGCAAATTTGGAAAACTTGGCAGTGGACACAGGACTGGAAAAGGTCAGTTTTCATTCCAATTCCAAAGAAAGGCAATCCCAAAGAATGCTCAAACTACTGCACAATTGCACTCATCTCACAAGCTAGTAAAGTAATGCTTACAATTCTCCAAGTCATGCTTCAGCAATACGTGAACCGTGAACTTCCAGATGTTCAAGCTGGTTTTAGAAAAGGCAGAGGAACCAGAGATCAAATTTCCAACATCTGCTGGATCATCAAAAAAACAAGAGAGTTCCAGAAAAACATCTATTTCTGCCATATTAACTATGCCAAAGCCTTTGACTATGTGGGTCACAATAACTGTGGAGAATTCTGAAAGAGATGGGAATACCAGAGAACCTGACCTGCCTCTTGAGAAACCTATATGCAGGTCAGGAAGCAACAGTTAGAACTGGACATGGAACAACAAACTGGCTCCAAATAGGAAAAGGAGTACGTCAAGGCTGTATATTGTTACCCTGCTTATTTAACTTATATGCAGAGTACATCATGAGAAACACTGGGCTGGAAGAAGCACAGCTAGAATCCAGATTGCCGGGAGAAATATCAATAATCTCAGATATGCAGATGACACCACCCTTATGGCAGAAAGTGAAGAGGAACTAAACAGCCTCGTGATGAAAGTGAAAGAGGAGAGTGAAAAATTTGGCTTAAAGCTCAACATTCAGAAAACTAAGATGACAGCATCTGGTCCCATCACTTCATGGCAAATAGATGGGGAAACAGTGGAAACAGTGTTAGACTTTATTTTTTTGGGCTCCATAATCACTGCAGATGGTGACTGCAGCCATGAAATTAAAAGACGCTTACTCCTTGGAAGGAAAGTTATGACCAACCTACATAGCATATTAAAAAGCAGAGACATTACTTTACCAACAAAGGTCCATCTAGTCAAGGCTATGGTTTTTTTCCAGTGGTCATGTATGGATGTGAGAGTTGGACTGTGAAGAAAGCTGAGCGCCGAAGAATTGATGCTTTTGAAATGTGGTGTTGGAGAAGACTCCTGAGAGTCCCTTGGACTGCAAGGAGATCCAACCAGTCCATCCTAAAGGAGATCAGTCCTGGGTGTTCGTTGGAAGGACAGATGCTGAAGCTGAAACTCCAATACTTTGGCCACCTCCTGCAAAGAGTTGACTCATTGGAAAAGACCCTGATGCTGGGAGGGATTGGGGGCAGGAGGAGAAGGTGACGACAGAGAATGAGATGGCTGGATGGCATCACCGACTCAATGGACATGAGTTTGGGTAATACACTCCGTGAGTTGATTATGGACAGGGAGGCCTGGCATCCTGTGATTCATGGGGTCGCAAAGAGTTGAACGAACTAACTGAGCGACTGAACGGAACTGAATCCAATACAGATATAGAATTCAAAATAGAGCACAACTTTCTGACTATTCTGTGCTATTTTACGTCATGCCCATTGTATGACTTTTCTCAGTGGCTTATTATTTTTTTATTGGTTGTCATCTGTAGATGCAGTCATGATAGAAATTTAGTAACTCAGGAGAACTTGAAGCACTTTCTTCACTTTTAGAGTAAATCAATCCTATTTAAATGAGATTACCAGCGACACTTATGTGGCAACCCAAGACAGTAATATCAGGTTTCTGTAATGAGTACATTCTATTTCATGTCACAAAGAAAAATAATAATGCTACCCCAATGAGATTAATTCAGAACAGGGATTTATTTACTTATTTATTTATCCCTGAACAGCTAAAAGGCTAAGGGGTCAGATAAACTTTGATTTGGTGTTTGAGTTTCTGCATAGAAGTTCCTCCTCTCCCTTTTTTCCTTGTTTTCATTTCCTTGGTGTCACCTCCATCCTTAGATATTTTTACCCTTGTAGTTTTAAGAGCATTACCAGCAGTTTCATGTGCTATGCCTGTCCAGATTTATTTCCAGTGGGAAATAACACACTCATTTCTCAGTTCAAAGACAAACCCTTGATTTAGTTTGTTTACTTAACTTGTGGCGTGAACCCATCACTGAACATGACAAAGGTAACAGTACTGATTGGATTTAGTCCTATTAGGCAGTCCACATCTAGATTTAGGGGGCGAGTAAAGGAGTGCCTTGATTCATGGACCTAACATTTCAGGTTCCTATGCAGTATTGCTCTTTACAGCATCAGACCTTGCCTCTATCACTAGTCACATCCACAACTGGGTGTTGTTTTTGCTTTGGTTCCATTTCCTTCATTCTTTCTGGAGTTATTTCTCCACTGACCTCCAGTAGCATAGTGGGCACCTACCAACCTGGGGAGTTCCTCTTTCAGTATCCTGTCATTTTGTCTTTTCATACTGTTCATGAGGTTCTCAAGGCAAGAATACTGAAGTGGTTTGCCATTCCCTTCTCCAGTGGACCACATTCTGTCAGCCCTCTCCACCATGACCCGTCCGTCTTGCGTGGCCCCACACAGCATGGCTTAGTTTCATTTCATTTGGCCACCTCATGCGGAGAATTGACTCATTGGAAAAGACCCTGATTTTGGGAGGAATTGGGGGCAGAAGGAGAAGGGGATGACAGAAGATGAGATGGCTGGATGGCATCACTGACTCTATGGACATGAGTTTGAGTAAACTCTGGGAGTTGGTGATGGACAGGGAGGCCTGGCGTGCTGCGATTCATGGGGTCGCAAAGAGTCGGACAGGACTGAGCGACTGAACTGACTACTGAGTGGAGTGCAGTCAGCTTTA
This sequence comes from Cervus elaphus, assembly GCF_910594005.1. Taxonomy (NCBI): domain Eukaryota; kingdom Metazoa; phylum Chordata; class Mammalia; order Artiodactyla; family Cervidae; genus Cervus; species Cervus elaphus. The sequence goes on from NC_057835.1 coordinate 53,815,691, forward strand.
CTTAAATACTATTAGCAAGTTGATAAGAGCTGATTTTCCCATATCAACATCAGAATATCTTGTTAAAAAAAAAAAAATCCTTGGGCCAATAATCCTAGGGAGATTTTTAGAAAAGCCAAAACAAGAGCAAATATCTATTCCACCTTTCACTATAATATCCATTGAAAAATCAAACTTCAGAATGTATACCTCTCAAACCACTATAAACGCTATAATTAAATGTGTATTACAAACCTAAACGAAGATGACCCATATTAAACTCTAATATTTCATTTCCTTCACTTCCTCTCAACCATATTTGTCATCATGCTGCTTCTTCAGTCACATAGGAATGATATTATTCCTTATCTCACTAATTATATTTCTTGTGGCATTTCTACTACAGTGGCCCTATTTCCTCCTTTCTACCTTTCTTATTTTAGCACTTTAGAAGAAGTAAAATCCCAGTTTGTTGAGAAATCCAATTTATTTTCCTTTGATTCTTTTACTATTCATCATCACTCTCTCATGTTTTGTTTTCATTTTAGATTACAGTTTAGTCCTTTGTTATAGCTAATTTCTTGAGGAAACCATTAAATTGCCTTCTTTACTTCTCATTCATTCTATAGTGGAATCTGCCTGTCAATGCAGGAGATGCTGGTTCAACCCCTGGGTCGGGAAGAGCCCCAGGGAAGAAAATGGCAGCCCACTCCAGTATTCTGGCCTGGGAAATCCCATGGACAGAGGAGTTTGGTGGGCTAGTCCATGAGGTCACAAATGAGTTGAACATGACATGACTTAGAGACTAAACAGCAACAGTAATTCTGTAGTATCATATTAATTTAGAAGCATTCCAGTCATGGTTGAAAGCAAATATCCTCTTTCCCAACAATGTGACCAGGTAAATGTACTGCATGTTCATAACTATGCAACCCAAATGTTAATTTAATATTATAGGATAGTGCATTTCATTTGTATATTAGTTTCTTTGGGACATTAGTTTCCTAGTGTGACAAATTTCCACAAACTTGGTGGCTTAAAAGGATTTACTCACTCGGTTCTGTTGGCAAAAAGTCTGGAATCTAGAAGGGCTATACAACCTTCAGGGGCTTTATAAAGAGGATACTCTGTCCCTTCTCTCATTCAGCTCCTATTTGCTGCTGCAGATTGTCTAAACTATGGCCACATCACTTCACATTCTGCCTTCATCTTCACATTGCTTTCTCATGTGTGTGTATTATTTCCCATTGCCTCTATCTTACTGGGACACTCTGGGACACTTATGATGTCATGTAGGACCCACCCAGATAATTTAGGTAATCTTCTCAAAATCTTTAGTTATGACTGCATATACTCTTTTCCCAAATAAGGTATTAATTACAAGTTCCAAAGATTTGGATAGCTTTTTTTTTTTTTTTTTTGGTGGGGGTGGGGTTGGTGAGAGATTTGGGGGTCCTCCCACAAATAAGTTCCTTCATTCTAGCTCTCTAAGACCACTGTTTCATAACTTCTTAAGTTTCAGATTCCTCACATACATTCTTCATCCTCCAAATACCATTTGATAATCTAATTTGTGGGGAAAGATTGAAGGCTAAAAGGAGAAAGGAGAGACAGAGGGTGAAATGGTTAAATAGCATCATGGACTCAATGGACATGAATTTGAGCAAACTCTGGGAGATAGTGAAGGACAGAGGAGCCTGGCATGCTGCAGTCCATGGGGTTGCAAAGAGTTGGACATGACTTAGTGATGAAACAACAACAACAATCTAATCTCATATGCAGTTAGAAGCAGTTAATCAGAAACAGTTATTCGGAAACTAGAAGCAGTTAGTCAGAAACAGCTTACTGCAACCGTATCTACACAGCTAGTGGTGTCACTATGCAATCATCTCATTCTTGTGAAGTGAAAGAATGCCCCTACTCCAGGGTTCCGGGTTAAAGTCTACTGCCTGATCTTGTTCTCTGGTTCCCTTGCCTTCCCACCTTCCCAGTTCTGTACTCTCAGTCACTGTTAGCAGGAATATAATTTGACCAAATAAGTAAATAAATATATTTTGCCAATACAGCAGAGAAACCAAAAAATTTCATAACTTTTAGCTCTGTATTTTACTTCTAAGAATCTGTCTGACAGAAATATTCAGTTTTTCAAAAATAAAAATATGAATCTATTCTTCAAAACATTATTTATAGTATATAAAAAACAAACATCTAAATTCCTCAGTTTGAAAATATTTAATAATTAAATATAGATGAAGGGCAATTTTAAAAAGTATCAGGAGATTTTGTATATATAAACATGGATGAATGCTTATAATTTTGTTTTTTTTTTTTTTGCTCCTAATTTTGTAAAGAATCAAACAAGTAGCAATAGCTTCTTATAGCATGATATCATTGCTGTTCCAAACAAAAGGAAAACAATATATATATATATATATATATATATATATATATATATACACATACACATACATATACACATAGGGCGATATCTGAAGGAATTAAACAGTGTTTATAGTGCTCATTCATACTGAATCAAAATGTAAAATGGGTTTAACTGTGGATATACCTGTTTTCTTTCATTTTTAACTATTAATCCCCATTGACTCTAATATATATGTATTGTATTTTAATTTTTGTTATTTTTAATTATTATAAACAGAAATACATCTAACCCAAATAGTCTTTGTTCACTATTTTGGAACTTTGTAGTATCTCTTTTTCACTGTTCAATTTCCAAAGTCATTCATCTAATAAATTCACTTTTACTGTTTGGTTGTCATAATCAGTTTATTGTCTTGAGAGCACTTTATCTAATCTTAATGGAGGGGAATTAGGACTGAAGCTAACAAAATTTAATGCTTCCAAATGATCTGCATTTTCTATCACATGACTGTGCCAATTAACCGTAGTGTTAATGCATTTTGCCTTTTTCATGATAAATAACAGGAAAATGCTTGTCAGAAAAGGAAATTAGCACTGCACCAGATAATTTCAAGTTGATGCCAACACAAGAGTTTACGGTCTGGAAAATATGACAAATCAGAATCTCAATACTAAGATTTAATTATCTGACTTTTTAAATATCACTTTTATAGTAATGAAATGACTTCACATATAGTGAACCCACATTTTAAACATTTAAAAATACCATTTAGAATCCAATTGTATTGCACCATTACATTTCATTTTGAATAAGATTTTACTTTCAGAAAAGTAATATATCAATAAGATAGGTTAATGTTATAAAATCAATCCTAGATCTTAAAAATCATACATTGTAAAATAATTGATCATATACAGTACTGTTAGTGTAAAAATGGAAACAATTATATTTTCATTCTATCATTTTTAATTATATATTGGCTGGTGGTAAGAATTTTTAAAAAGCCAATTTTCAAAGTAGGAAAGAAAATTATGCCACTTCTACTGAAGTCATTCAGAATCTTGAAACAGTATATATCCTTCTCCAGGAATAGTCCTTGGAGTTTAAATGCTCAATCATCCCCTTTGTTCATTTAATTCAATGGAAAATATCTTGTTCACATGCTAAACAGATTTGGAAAGAAGCCACAGAAGATTATGATTACTCAATAAAAGAGATCCTTTGTGTTTATGTTACTTAGCTCATAATCTCATATCTGTAGTACTACCACCAATTAATTATATTCAGTTGGTGGAAAATCAGATGCAGTCCACAATGTATCTCTGACAAATTGTTTCTGGGGATTTTATATACAGCTCTAACACAGTATATGAAAAACTCACTGTGAATAAAATGGTTCTTCAAAGTAATTATACATTTTTATAGTTTTGGCATGGATTCAGTATATATTTTGAATTAAGAAAATTGCAGATTGAACAGCATGTGAGACTTCTTAATAATATCTGTATCTTTTTAGTTTGGAAATACTACTTGAAGAACAATGCAAAACCAATTAGTCTAAGTAGCACAGCCATTTTCTTTATTTCTTTATTTGGTCATAACTAAAGTTAAGGAATAAAGTGAGTTTTAATCAGCCATTTTCTCTTGAATTTTATCTTCATTTGTTCTTGTCTGTATCCATTTGATGTAGCATAATTTTGTTGCTTAGTGTTATTAGTTAAGTATTAAAGTTATATCAAATATCAATTATCAAATCACACTTCTCTCTGTATCTTCAGCTTTTAGTTAACATGAGAGATCTATAGTATTTGAAATATCTTCCATTGCTTTATTGTCTTATCTATGCAAATAAAGGTATGAGATAAGATTTCAAAATAGTAAATATTAAAATCCTGCTGGTTGGATAAGCAATGCTTCCTCTTCCAGAACACAACATGAATCTAAATGCCACAACAAATCAATTAGGTTCAGGGTGTATTTTGGAAGAGGAAGCATTGCTTACCCAACCAGCAAGATTTTAGTCTTTACTATTTTGAAACAGCCTACCAGTGCCAGAGATGGGAGTTTGATCCTTGGCTTGGGAAGATCCCCTGGAGAGGGAAATGGCAACCTATTCCAGTATTCTTGCCTGGGAAATCCCACGGACAGAGGAGCCTGGTGGGCTACAATCCCTGGGGTCACAAAAAAGTCAGGAACATGACTGAGCAACTAAACAACATACTTTACACACGCACAAGGCACTCTACTCAGTGTTAAACCTGCAGAGTTAAGCAACACCGTCTTTATAACTTATCCAGCTACCTCCCTATCTTAGTCTGTTTGGGCTATTATAACAAAAATATACAATGGGGAGCTTATAAACCACAGAAATTTATTCCTCACAGACCTGGTAACTGGGAAGTCTAAGATCAGGGCACAAGGTAGATGCTTGTGAGAGCCTTTTTTTGGGTTGTAGACTGCTGATTTCTATGTGTCCTCACATGGGCAGAAAGACAATGCAGCTCTCTGGAGTCTTTTATAAGGAGATTGATACCATTCCTGAAGGTTTTATCCTCATCAGTTAATCACCTCCCAGAGGTTCCTCCTCCTAATGCCATCACTTTAAAATTTTTTTTTTAATTTTAATCCTAGGATGGATTTTTAATTTTTTTAATTAATTTTTTGGAATATAGTTGATTTGCAATGTTGTGTTAGTTTCAAGTGTAAAGCAAAGTGAATTCTTTGTACATATACATATATCAACTCTTTCTTAGATTATTTTCCCATTTAGGTCATTAAAGGGTATTCAGCAGAGTTCACTGTGCTATCCAGTAAGTCCTTATTAGTTATCTATTTTATATATAGAAGTGTGTTTGTGTTATTTCCTTCTCCCAATTTATCAATCCCATTCTTATCCCTTGTAACCGTAAGTCTGTTTTCTATATCTGTAACCTTATTTCTGTTTTATAGGTAAGTTCATCTTTCCCTTTTTAGATTTCACATATAAACAATATTGGGGCTTCCTTAGTGGCTCAGACAGTAAAGAATTTGCCTGCAATGTAGAAGATCTGGGTTCAATACCTAGGTCAGGAAGATCCCCTGGAAGAGGGTATGGAAACCCACTCCAGTATTCTTGCCTGGAGAATTCCATGGACAGAGGAGCCCAGTAGTCTACAGTCCATGGGGTCACAAGTGACTAACACACACATACACACATAAAGCTATATTATCTGATATTTGTTTTTCTCTGTCTGACGTACTTCACCCAGTATGACAATCTCTAAGTCCATCCATGTTGCTGCAAATGGCATTATTTTGTTCTTGTTTATGGTTGAGTAATGTTCCATTGTATATATGTACCGCATCTTGTTGATCCATTCCTCTGTTGATGAACATTTAGGTTGATTTCATGTTCTGTCTATTGTAAATAGTGCTACAGTAAACATTGGGGTGCATATAACTTTTTTTTTTTTTTTTGCATATAACTTTTCAAACTATCGTGTTCTCCAGATATCCTGGTGGGTTACAATCCAGGGAGTTGCAAAGAGTCAGATGCAACTGAGTGACTAACATTTTCACTTTTTACTTTCCAGATATATGCCCAGAGTTGCTGGGTCTTATGTTTCCTCTATTCTTAGCTTTTTAAAAAACCTCCATACTGTTCTCCATTAGTGGCTGTACAATATACATTCCCATTAACACTGTAGGAGAGTTTCCATTTCTCCATACCCTCTCCATTTGTTTTATGTAGATTTTTTTTGATGATGACCAAGGGGCTTCCCAGATGGTGCTAGTGGTAAAGAACGCGCCTACCAGTGCAGAAGATGTAAGAGACATGGGTTTGATCTCTGGTTCAGAAAGATCCCCCTGGGGAGGGCATGGAGACCCACTCCAGTATTCTTGTCTGGAGAATCCCATGGACAGAGGAGCCTGACAAGCTATGGTCCGTTAGAGTAACACAGAGTCGGACAGGACTGAAGTGACTCAGTAGGCATGTACATTCTGACTGGTGTGAAGTGATGACTCATTGTACTTTTGATTTGCATTTCTCCAATAATTAGTTATTGAGCATCTTTTCATATGCTTTTTAGCCATCTATTTGTCTTCTTAAGCGATATGGCTATTTAGATCTTCCACACATTTTTTGATTGGGTTGCTTGTTTTATTGATATTGAGCTACATGAGCTGTTTGCACATTTTGGAGACTAGTCCCTTGTTGGTTGCTTCATTTGCAAGTATTTTCTCCTACTCTGAGGGTTATCATTTCATTTTGTTTATGATTTTGTTATGCAAAAGCTTTTAAGTTTAATTAGGTCTCATTTGTTTAATTTGTTTTCATTTTCATTACTCTAGGAAGTGGATTGAAAAAAACCTTTCTATGATTTATGTCAAAGAGTATTCTATATATATTTCATCTGAGAGTATTATAGTATCCAGCCTTACATTTAGGTTTATGATCCATATTCAGTTTATCTTTGTGTATGGTGTTCAGGAGTGTTCCAATTTCATTCTTTTACAGTTTTCCAGTTTTCCCAGCACCACTTACTGAAGAAACTGTCTTTTCTCCATTTTATATGCTTGCCTCCTTTGTCATAGATTAGATGATCATAGGTGTATAGCTTTATTTCTGGACTTTCTATCCCTTTCCATTGATCTATTAATATATTTCCTTTTTGTGCCAGAACTATACTGTCTTGATTACTGTAGCTTTGTAGTATAGTCTGAAGTCAAGGAGGCTGATTCTTCCAGCTCTGTTTTTCTTTTTCAATATTGCTTGGGCTATTCATGGTCTTTTGTGTTTCCATACAAACTGTAAATTTTTTTGTTATAATTTTTGAAAATCACCATTGGTAACTTGATAGGGTTTGCATTGAATCTGCATTGCTTTGGATGGTATATTAATTTTCACAATACTAATTCTTCCAATCCAAGAACATGATATATCTCTCCATCTCTCCATCTCTCCATCTGATTATACCATCTTTTATTTCTTTTATCAGAGTCTTGTAGTTTTCTGAGTATAAGTCTTTTGTCTCCTTAGGTAGGTTTATTCCTAGATATTTTATTCTTTTTGATGTGATGGTAAATGGACTTGTTTCCTAGATTTCTCTTTCTGATCTTTCATTGTTAGTGTATAGGAATGTAAGAGATTTCTGTGTATTAATTTTGTATCCTGCAACTTGCCCAAATTCATTGATGAACTCTGATAATTTTCTGGTAACATCTTTCTGTCTCTTTCAATATTCAAATTAAACATAACTTTTGTGAGAAAAGAAACATTTAGACTATGGTTTCCTTCCTGCTTTCCCATTGCTTTCTCTGCTCTTTGTAAATTATTTCGATTATTTGTGCAAATCATTGTCATTGGCCAAATGATAAGAATGTATTTTAAGCCTAGGAGGAAGTAGAAGTGATATACTAGTTAATATCATTGTCCTAATCAATCTAAACAATAATTATGTAATACTGCTAACATCTCTTAAAAGGAATTAGTGGCCTGCCTGCTCACAACAGGCATATACAGGTTTCAGTTTCATTTTTTTCCCCTTTCATGTCTAAATATAATTTTGCTAGTTAAAACTTAATAAGAAATAAGCATTTTATGAAATAAAATTAAATTAATTCAAACTTACATAATAGCTATTTGGAAAGAAATGCTTTGAATTATTTTGTCTTTGTTCTAAATTAGGTATAAAATTTTGAGGTACTATTATCTTGTTAGAAAAGCAAATGTAGTTGCTGATCAATTCATTTTAATATATACAAAAATGTATTTAAGTTATGTTAGAAACTAGTTTGTATAAACATATTGTGCAAAAATGATTTAGATTTTATGGATTTAGATTTAATCAGCTTCCGTTTGAACTACTATTGGATAAGTTAAGAAACTACATAACATTCACATGCTTCCCTTTAGAGTTCATCTTATTTTGATGACCTTAATTATATGTCCTATCTACCATCGGATCTACACAGATATCAAAAATTTTACCTTTTTACAGTGCCTTCCTGTTACTATAAGCTAAATACCAATGCTTCTACCTAAAGTCAGTCCTTTTACTAGTAAACTAAATCCCACTGCTTCTAACTTATTCCAGAACATTACTCCAGCCAGTCTCCCCTTTTTCTCCTGCATAATAAAAGTTTTTATCTCTAGGAGATCATTCTCATGATTGTACAAACATGGATTTATTTTCTCTTCATAAAAAAAGAAAAAACTTCGTTCTGCTTCACATGCTGCCTATTACCCATATTTTGCTTCTCTTTGCTGCAAAATTTAACATTTTGTCCTTCTTCCTTATCTTTGATTTGCCTCTTCTCAGTCTCTTCCATCCATTGTTTCAAACAGGTTTTCACTACTATCATGATACTAAAGTTTCTCTTGTTAAAGTCAAAAATATTCTCCACATTGCTAAATTTAATGGTGGGTTTTATGTACAAATTGTTGGGGGATGGTATTTCTACCCTTACTCCTCTTTGAGTTCTTTTGGCTAAATTAATAGCAAAATTGACACAAGACAGATTAACAGGAGAAAAAGACACATACCTTAATTTGTGCACATAGATGTCTCATAGAAATAGGGCCTAAGAAGTGGCAAAGCAGGCAGCTTTTATACTTTTTAGATAAAGAATGAATGAATGAATGCGTGAGTTGTCAGGATAAAGAAACTTAAACTTGGTGCATTTTAGTTAAATGAGCTTGGTCTTGGGAGGACACCTTTTATATAAGAGATTTATTTCCTTCTTTTAGGGAGACAAAAAGTGTACCTCTTGCAGTAGCCATTTCTTAAGTAGTTTCTATTCCAAATAGTCAATATACCATTGTGGCATATTTTGAAGCAATTTGTCCTGGAACCCAACAAACAGCATCTTACTTGGCAAAGCAGCAGTATCTAAGTTGCCATTAAATGCTCAGTTTTCCTCTTTACTATATTTTTTTATCTTCTAGAAAGCTAAATACTCTGGATTTTCCATCTGCCAATATTTCTCCTTCTCTGCCCAATAGCTTAATATCATGGTTCTTTGTTTCTTCTCTTCTCTAACTCACAATCTTGTTGATTTTATCTGGTTGTATACTTTAAATACTACGTATGTGACAACTCACATTGCCATCTCCTGCTGGAGCTGCAGACATTCATCTACTTTTGTGATATTTCCATTTGGGAACCTAATAGACTTCCTAGGCTTAACTGAATTGGTCTCCTACCAAACTGCTTTACCTGCAGTGTTTTGCGTCTCAGTTAATGGAGATTTCATCCTTCTAGTTGTTCAGACCAAAATCATAGAAGATGTCTTTAATGAATCTGTTTCTCTCATCTTGTCTCCTCATTTCATCTATCAGCAAATCCTCCTAGCTCCACTTTGTAAACATATCCACAATTCAATCACTTATCACCACCTTCACTCCTAACAGCCTGGTCAACTCACCATTATACATCACCTGAATTACGACAATACTTTTGTAATTAGTTTATCTGCTTGTACCCATTTTCCATACATAATAGAATATTACTCAGCCATAAAAAGAATGAAATATTATCATTTGCAGCAACATGGATGGGCCTAGATAATATCATAATTAGTGAAATAAGTCAGGTAGAGAAAGACAAATACTGTATAATATCACTTATATGTAGAATCTAAAACATAATACAAGCTAATGTATATAGCAGAACAGAAACAGACTCAGATATAGAAAGCAAACTAGTGATAACCAGTGGGGGGAAGGAAGGGGGACAGGGCAGATTGGGAGTATGAGAGTAAGAGATTCAAACTACTATGTATAAAATAGGTAAGCACCAAGGACGTGTTGTATAGCACAGGGAATTATCTTGTAATAATTTTTAATGAAGTACAAACTGTAGAAATATCAAATCACAATGCTCTACACCTCAAACTAATATATAATGCAAATCAACTATCATATATGAAAATTCCATATATTCTAGAGTCTGTTTCTATACACAATGTTCTGAGTTCCTGAAATCAATCTGTCTGTTCCCTCTTGAGCAGTAGTAACTCTCCTGGTTTGCTGGGGCCTCCATAACAAACACCACAGCGTGGGAGCTCAAATGGCAAGTATTTATTGTCTCCCAGTTTTGGCGGCTGGAAATTTGAGATCATGGTGTTCACAGATCTTCCATTGGCATGTAGATGGCCCTTTTCTCCCTGTGTCCTCATGTGATCTCCACTCAATGTGTATTTGCATCCTAATTCCCTCTTCTTTTAAGGATATCAGTCAGCTTGGATTAGGGTCTACCCTAAGGATCGTATTTCAACTTAATGGCCTTCTTTAAAGACCCTTTCTTCAAACACAGTCACATTGTGAGATCCTAGAGGTTAAAACTTCTTCATATATGACTTTAAGGGACATAATTCACCTCATAACACTATCTCTTAACCAGAGACAAGAAAAAAAAAATGTATCAGTGGAAAGCTAAAAATCAGTAAGAAAATAAATTTCTGTCTGTTAAAAGGAAATAAAGAACAACTCACTCTGTATATAGATGGGTTATCATTGCTTATGTTTCTGTGGGATCCACACAGGTCTAGAACTCTTTAAAATATAAAGTTTTGTAAAATTATAAGTTTATGGGTAAAGTATTAATACTTGGCTTTCATTGTAGATGAATTTAATATTTTATGAGGCATAATTTAGAGACTATCACAGAATGCTTATAGTGGTGAAAATAATATGTTAATATCATATTTCCCTTACCTGTCAGTCAGGATTCAGTTGAAAGCAGAAAGAAAGTGCTCTAACTTAAGAAGGATAGACTTTAATATTGATTATTTTTATGAAATTATTAGAATAGCCAGAAAAGCAGGATCTAGATCAAGTCTCCAAGAGAGATAAAAGAACAGCAAAAACAAACTCAAAACAAACTGCTACCTCTGTGACATTCAGGAGAGTAAGAAATCAGAAAGTTAATACTGGCATCTATTAGGGCATCTGTGTAAGGATTAGTACCTTTGAAATCATGACTGGACTATAAAGTTCAGCTTCAGAGAAACCCAGTGACTATGCTTGTCTTCATGAACAAAAGAACAAGGAAGATGAGTAGCATGGCTCCTGTCTCTCTTACTTCTAAAACCTCACACGAATACACCTAACTTATTACACCTAAGCTACATCTAGAATGGTAGCTGCAAAAGTTTAAGGAAAATTAAGCTGTTTCTTTATTCATTTGCTTCTTTGATATTTTAGTCTAGTCCTGTAAGGTATATCAAATGAAGATTGGGTTGGATGGTGAGCACTAATCCCCCATACATACTTCACCTGTTTAGTTAAAACAGGCTCCTCTCTTATATCTTTCTTTGTATTAAATCTTTTTATTTGTACTATTTCCCTGTTCTCATTATTTTTTTGCATTCTTTGGGGTCCTGTTATATTACTGATATTTTCACCTTAAATTTTAATCTCTTTCTGGAAAATGTATGTACATTTTAGCTGGCCTTCTAATCTTACTTCCAATTTTATTCCTCACTGTAGCTACATGGATCATTTATATATTTTATATATAATACATATACATATACATACATATATATATATATATAAAAGGAACCAGAATCACAGAAAACTAACCAAACTGACCACATGGATCACAGCCTTGTCTAATTCAATGAAATTGTGGAGCCATGCCATGTAGGGTCACCCAAGATAGATGGGTTATGGTGGAGAGTTCTGACAAAATGTGGTCTACTGGAGAAGGGAATGGCAAACCACTTCTGAATTCTTGCCTTGAAAACACCATGAACAGTATGAAAAGGAAAACAGACATGAAACTGAAAGATTAATTTCTCAGGTCGATAGGTACCCAATATGCTACTGGAGAAGAGGGGAGAAGTAACTCCAGAAGGGATAAAAAGGCTAAACCAAAGTGGAAACAGTGCCCAGTTGTGAATGTGTCTGGTGGTGAAAGTAAAGTCTGATGCTATAAAGAACAGTATTGCATAGGAACCTAGGATGTTAGGTCTATGAATCAAGGGAAATTGGAAGTGGCCAAACAGATGGCAACAATGAACATCAACATTTTAGAAATCAGTGAACTAAAACAGACAGAATTGGATGAATTTAATTCACATGACCATTATATCTACTACTGTAGGCAAGACTCCCTTAGAAGAAATGGGGTAGCCCTCATAGTCAGCAAAAGAGTCCAAAATGCAATACTTGGGTGCAATCCCAAAAACAACAGAATGATCTCAGTTAATTTCCAAGGCAAACCATTCACTATCACAGTAATCCATGTATATGCCCAACCAGTAATGCTGAAGAAGCTGAAGTTGAATGGTTCTATGAAGACCTACAAGGTCTTCTAGGACTAACACACAAAAAAGATGTCTCTTTCATCATAGGGGACTAGAATGCTAAAGTAGAAAATCAAGAGATACCTGGGGTAACAAGCAAGTTTGGCCTTGGAATACAACATGAAGCAGACAAAAGGCTAACAGAGTTTTGCCAAGAGAAGACACTGGTCGTATTAAACACCCGCTTCCAACAATACAGGATGTGACTCTACACTTGGATATCACCAGATGGCATATACTGAAATAAGATTGATTATATTTTTTGCAGACAAAGATGGAGAAGCTCTTTACAGTCAGGGAAAACAAGACCAGGAACTGACTATGCCTCAGATCATGAACTCCATACTGCAAAATTCAGACTTAAATTGAAGAAAGTAGGGAAAACCAGTAGGTCATTCAGGTATGACCTAAATCAAATCTCTTATGATTATACAGTGGAAGTGACAAATAGATTCAAGGGATTTGATCTGATAGCCAGCCTGAAAAATCTATGGACAGAGATGCATAACAGTGTACAGGAGACATTGATCAAAACCATCACCAAGAAAAAGAAATGCAAAAAGACAAAATGGCTGTCAGAGGAGGCCTTACAAATAACTGAGAAAAGAGAGACGCTAAAGGCAAAGGAAAAAAATGAAAGATACTCCCATTTGAATGCAGAGTTCCAAATAATAGCAAGGAGAGATAGGAAAGCCTTTCTAAGTGAACAATGCAAAGAAATAAAGGAAAAAAATAGAATGGGAAAGACTAGAGATCTCTTCAAGAAAATTGGATATACCACAGGAACATTTCATGAAAAGATAGGCAATATAAAGGACAGAAACATGGTGTACCTAACAAAAGCAGACAATATTAAGAAGAGGTGGCAAAAATTCACGGAAGATCTATGTTAAAAAGATCTTAATGGCCCAGATAGCCATGGTAATGTGATCACTCACCCACCGAGAGCCAGACATCCTGGAGTATGAAGTCAAATGGGTCTTAGGAGTCATTACTATGAACAAAGTTAGTGGAGGTGATGGAATTCCGCCTGAGCTATTTCTAATCCTACAAGATGATACTGTTAAAGAGCTGTATTCAATATGCCAGCAAATTTGGAAAACTCACAATGGCCAGAGGACTGGAAAAGGTCAGTTTTCATTCCAATCCCAAAGAAAGGCAATGCCAAACAATGTTTAAACTACCACACAGTTGCTAGAGAAATTCCAAAAAGAATATCTTCTTCCGCTTCATTGACTATGCTAAAGGCTTTGACTGTGTGGATCACAACAAACAGTGGAAAATTCTTCAAGATATGGGAATGCCAGACCGCCTTACCTGCCTCCTGAGCAACTTGTATTCAGGTCAAGAAGCAACAGTTAGACCCAAACCTGGAACAACTGTCTGGTTCAATATTGGGAAAGGAGTACAAGAAGGCTGTATATTGTCACTCTGCTTATTTAACTTGCATGCAGAGTACATCATGTGAAATGCTTAGCTGGATGAAGCACAAGCTGGACTCAATGTGCTGGGAGAAACATCGATAACTTCAGATACACAGATGACACCCAACCACCTTTATGGCAGAAAATGAAGAGGAACTAAAGAGCCTCTTGATGAAAGTAAAAGAGGAGAGTGAAAAAGCTAGCTTAAAAGCAACATTCAGAAAACTAAGATGGCATCTGGTCCCATCAGTTCAGTTCAGTTCAGTCGATCAGTCGTGTCCGACTCTTTGCGACCTGACCCTATTGACTGCAGTACGCCAGGCCTCCCAGTCCATCACCAACTCCCGGGGTTTACTCAAACTCATCATCACTTCATGGCAAATAGATGGGGAAACAATGGAAACAGTGACAGATTTTATTTTCTTGGGCTCCAAAATCACTGCAGACAGTGACTGCAGCCATGAAATTAAAAAGATCCTTGCCCCTTGGAAGAAAAGCTATGACCAACCTAGACAGCATGTTAAAAAACAGAGACATTACTTTGCCAACAAAAGTCTGTCTAGTCAAAACTATGCTTTTCACAGTAGTCATGTATGAATGTGTGATTGGACTATAAAGAAAGCTGAGCACCGAAGAATTGATGCTTTTGAACTGTGATGCTGGAGAAGACTCTTGAGAGTCCCTTGGACTGCAAGGAGATCCAACCAGTCCATCCTAAAGGAGATGGGTCCTGAATATTCATTGGAAAGTCTGATGCTGAAGCTGAAACTCCAATACTCTGGTCACCTGATACGAAGAACTGATTCACTGGAAAAGACCCTGATGCTGGGAAAGATCGAAGCAGGAGGAGAAGGGGACAATAGAGGATGAGGTGGCTGGATGGCATCACTGACTCAATGGACATGAGTTTGAGCAAGCTCCGGGAGTTGAAGGACAGGGAGGCCTGGTGTGCTGCTGTCCATGAGGTCGCAAAGGGTTGGACACGACTGACCGACTGAACCACAACAATATACATTAAATTACTTTTTGTATGTCACACCACTTGATGTTTCATTTAATTCCTATGTTTATAATCTGCTTATTTAATTTGTTTCTTTTGTTTTGATATCTGAATAATGTCTTCATCAAATTTAGAATGAATATAGATAGACATTCTTTCTGCTTCATTGAGGGGTATCCATTTGTAAGTCTTTTTTAAACAATATATTTTCAGAAAAATGGGAACAGTCACATTTAAATGTTGTGTTTAGTTGCTAAATTGTGTCCTACTCTTTTGCAACCCCATGAACTATAGGCTGCCAGGCTTCTCTGTCCATGGGTTTCTCTGGAGAAGAATACTGAAGTGGATTGCCATTTCCTTCTCCAAGCAATGTTTCCAACCTAGGGATCGAACCTGTGTCTCCTGTATTGGAAAGGTTTTTTTTTTTTTTGTAAGCCACTGAGCCACCAGGGAAGCCCCACACATATAAATAGGTTATTTTAGTAATTGCTCTTAGCATTTAGAGCGAACAGTTATGATTTGCTAAAAATTGAGAGAGAGTAAAGGTTGCCTGAGGAAATGATATCTTAGATAAGTTTTAGAGGATGAACAGAAATTTTCAAGGTGAAGCAACAGAAAGTCTGAATTGCAAACTTAAAATGAAGTTTTATTTTGTAATATTTTTCTTTTGCATTGCTATGTTTATGCTGTCCTGTGTTGCCAAATACCATATGTTTCAAGACTATTTGGGCAAGAATTATTTTTTTTGGGGGGGCAGGAATTATTAAAGTAACAATTAAAAAAGAAAGAAATAGTTCCGCTATTGACTACCCCAGTGTGACTTTGAATTGAATTGAGAAAGTAGTCCCAAAAGCCAACTTTTGTCAAAGAGAAAAATGAATATTCTAAATTATTTATTTCCTATGAAACTTGTCATCATTGAATTTCCTCCACGGCATATAGAAAGGGGACTTCCTTTCTTAATGTGCAAATTAGGTCTCAGGCTCACTACAAAAGAGGGACACAAAAACATAAAGACGAAGAAATACAAAACCTATGGCCAACACCACCAGTAGCCTCAGGAATTATGGAAAGAAATGTTGCCAGAGGCTCAAGGACAGACTAATAATCAGCTTCCCAAGTTTTGTGTTGGTGGGGAAGTCTGTACATGCTAAATGAATCCAGCTCTCCTTTTAAAATGTTGGGGAGAAAAAAAATGTTGGGGAGAAACTTCAGATCCATACAGTCTGTGCATGTGTGGGAATGCAGTAACCCCTACTTGCCCTGGTGACTGGATGCAGAGTTCCTTCTAAGACCAGTGATCTAAGTCCAAACTTAAAATGCTGCAAAACACGAATACCATGAGAGAAAACTGACAGATTTCTTGCATACCCAAATAACTCCAAAAGTCCAGACCACAATAATTGTATCTGCAGACTCATCAGTCCAGGTAAGGTATTAAAGACAGCTATACTACATCAGCACCAATAGAAGAAGCAAATAATATAAGGCAGTTACTGGTTCCTCTGTCCTGTCGGTCTCCTGATGGCATAAAAGCCAGCCCTGTTAGACAGCCATTTCAAAGAACAACAGGAAAAATTTAAACATTTACATGAATCAAATACTTAAACTATAAAAGAAATTGGCTTAATAGAAAGGAACTGAATTACCTAAAGAGATTACTTAAAATATTGAATTAAGCTACATTTACCAAATTGAACTATAATTGGTTTTCCCTACCAACTTGGTGAGGCACTTTTATTATTGTTGTTGTTGTTGTTAACCAACTTAATATTTCACTGTGAATCCTGCTCTTCCATGCAAAGTTACCTTTCATTGTTGGTCAGCTTGAGCTCACAGTTTAAATCCTGAGAATGTTGGTGGTAGTGGATTTGAATGGCACAGGCTCTTCTTCAAGTTTTCTCTCAGTTTTCCATCTGAAGCCTACAGCTAGCATCACTAACTTATACCCAGCTTTACCTCTGATCTCAACCTTATTCCCTGTCTGAGCCAAAAATCTCTCAGATAGGTCAGCAAATTTTCAAGAACCAAAATTTCTCAATAATACTTGTCCCTCCTATCTCTCCTCTCAGACCTCTGCACACAATTTTTCTCTTCTCCATCCCTATCCCCTTGTATATACAGTCCAGAGAGGTCCGCAGACCACCAATCACATAGTAGTCAGTTAATTAAAGTTCTTCTAGAAAACAATGAAGTATAAATCATACTGTTACTTAGAATGGTTTTGTAAGTCAAATACAGCAACAAATTCAGATCCCTGTATTTGGGATTAATCCAACAATAACTAGTGTAGAGTTTCTAATGAAATCTTTGACTTCTAATTTTCCTACCTCTGATTTCCTTTATGATTAATGAAAACAGAGAAGAGAAAAATAACATATTGGATGTTTCCCATTGTGCTGTGTCAGGCATATAAAGATACTTTAAAAATGTTTACTGCTTAAGGATTCCACAATATGTTGAACTAGTTCAACTGTTCCTACTTTCTCCCTCATATTGTCTTTTTCTGTTTCTTCTACTTTCTTATGGGCTTGATTTTGTGTGAATCTTTTGAGATGTACTGTACTCTCAATGCTCAGCTGCATCTGAATTTTAGACCTTCTCGCCCATTTAGGGCATTTCAGGGAAAATATTTTGAGGATGGAAATTTCCCTGGTAATAATGTTTCTTTCTTACAGAAATAGAAACTGTAAGTATCATAAAACATTTCACTTAAGATGTGTCTTTTGCCAGGCTAGTATCATTCGCAAGCACTTTTATCAGTTATCACTGCTCCAATAATGCCACTAACACATCCTCTTTAGTGTAAGATATTAATTTATTGTTCACCTGTAGATCAATAACAATTAAGTTGATCTAGTGACATGGTCTGTGAGGCTCTACTTTGGAATATAGGCTGTCTGGGATTTGGCTCCAGAAAGTACATCCAGTTCAGATCTGCTCTATAATTCCCTTCTTATCCTTGGAGCAGCAAAATTGCAGAAGGGGAAGTAGAAGGAAACATACAATGTCTCTGACAAAGTAAAAATATATCATCAGAAATTATCCACAAAAGTTTCATTGTGGTTTATTGGCCTATACTGTTTCAGTTTGGCAATCCAAAAACCAATCACTGGCAAATGGGATGGTATTACTAAAATTAATTAGGCTAATTAAAGTCCACTCAGGGAACCAGGTTGATGTGGGATGATGGGGGTTCACACATCAAGTTTGATTTACAAGTGAGTTTTGTAAGAGCATGATTTCTGAGAGGGGATGAATAGCATGTGCAAATCCCACATCTGCGGTTCTCTGTTTGTGAACTGGAAACCCTCCGGGTTTACCCAATCAGTAGTGTTTTGTCCTATACCTGTAGTTCTCAGATTTTACCTCAGGGCCACATGCGTCAGCATCGTCTCTGAACTGTGTTGGAAATGCAGGTTCTTGTGCTCCACCCTAAGCTTATTGAAATTAT
Organism: Cervus elaphus; assembly: GCF_910594005.1. Classification (NCBI taxonomy): domain Eukaryota; kingdom Metazoa; phylum Chordata; class Mammalia; order Artiodactyla; family Cervidae; genus Cervus; species Cervus elaphus. The sequence goes on from NC_057835.1 coordinate 53,834,224, forward strand.
AAATTTTGGATAGAGCGCATCAGTAGGAGTTTTGACAAGCCTTCTTTGTGATGTTCTAAAGATTAAGAACTATCGCCACAGGCTATGGCTTTTTCCTATTTCAGCTGTTTCTCAAAAGTGTTTCCTTGAGTGAAGTCTGTGATTATTTGCCTGGACTAGCCTAATAAAATTAAGTCCTAGGTAGCTGTGAGCAGATTTTTGCAACAGCAGAATCAGCATCATTGCTCCTGCTATCTAGAAAAAGCTTATGAATGTGGGCCAGTATACTCCCCACCACCACCACCATCACTGTAGTTGCCAAAGCTGTAACCCTGAAGTTCCTTTAAGCAACTCAGCTACAATTTGTTAGTACTCTTCCACAACAAGGGCTTCCTTGATAGGTCAGTTGGTAAAGAATCCACCTGCAATGAGGGAGACATGGGTTCAATTCCTGGGTTGGGAAGATCCCCTGGAGAAGGAAAAAGTTCCCCACACCAAAATTCTGGCCTGGAGAATCCCATACACTGTCTAGTCCATGGGGTCACAAAGAGTGAGACACAACTGAGCGACTTTCACTTTTTCCACAATGAGAACATGAAAAATTTAGACTTTAGTGGTGAGTGAACAGTTAGTCTTCTATGTGAAAATAATGCCTGTAATATTTAATTATTGTTTGGCTATTGCATTTCTTTTTTTTTTTTGGCTATTGCATTTCATAGGGAGTGAAAAGGTGTATGAAAGTTTCCACCCCCTTGGTATCTCAAAAGTTCAGTTTCATTATGATTAAAATAATGAAAGTGCATATGCCTCAGATAGAGGAATCTAAAAAACTGAAAAGAATTCTAAAATGTTCCCCCCAAAGATTAAGTTAGCTATTCTGCTTGGAGTGAAGTCAGGTATGTTCTATTCTAAATAATGTTTACAAAGAAGAAAAGACTTCTGATAATTTTTAACATTTTTTAGATTAAATTACACAAATGACCTTGCAGATCCACATATGATTTTGTGCCTTGTTGTTTAGATAACTTTTATGACTTCTTAAAATTTATAAACATTTACATACATTATACTCAAACATCAGATTCTATTAAATTAGAATATAAATGCTAGTTATTGTTAAAAAAATTAAGTGAGTAAATTTTAAAGATCTAATTGGTTTTATTCAGTGATTTATGAATTGGGTAGCATCTGGCCTAGTGGACAGAAAGGAGCTCAGAGAAGCTATACAAAATAAAAGACTTATAGAAAGAGAGAGTAGGGACCAGAAAGTTATATTAGGCAAAAAAAAAAAAAAAAAAAAAACCGAATTGGTTATGGTGGTGGTTTTTCAGGCACGTTACCTAACTAATGCTGATCAGGTAATCCTGACTGATGGGCTTAAGATTCCATTTCTGGGAGAGCTGAAACTAATTAAGTCTCAGTTTGATGATGTGGGGCTTAGCATAAGTGACTCTGTTTGAGACTAATATCTTATTTTTAACACACTCTTATAAAATAAATATAAAATGCCTATTATTGAAAACATGGACCAATGCGGGTACCTATCTTTATCTTAGTGTTGATGTATGACTTTGACTTTACACATTCATATGAGAATTCATAAAGCAAATAATAAGTATACAGCATACATGATTTACACAGTAGATTTATTACAGGGAAGTTGAGCATGAATCATGTTAGAATTTTAAAAATTCTTACAGGTAAAGTTTGTATATTTACTTATTATTTTTTTTTAATATTTAATTAGTCATTCAGTCATGTCCAACTGTTTGTGATCCCATGGACTGTAGCCCAACAGGTTCCTCTGTCCATGGAATTCTCCAGGCAAGAATACTATAGTGAGTAGCCATTTTCTTCTCCAGGGGACCTTCCTGACCCTGGGACTGACTCTTTACAGGCAGAACCTTTACCATCTGAGCCACCAGGAAAGCCCACCATATATTTAAATCGGCTTTAAAATATTTCCTTGATTAGTTTGTAGAAAGGTTAAAAATGTTAATTCCAAAAGAGAACATAAGTTCTAAAGGTAGGGTTAATTTAAGCTTGTATAATTAAAGCTTCTTTAGTTTTTCATCAAATTATATTCTTTGGTCAATTATATGGTGTTTGAAAAGCCACTTGAAAGAGTCAAGGAGCTATTTATGCAAAATATTTTTTAACCTGGATAATATATGAAAAAGAATCATGTGGCTAGAAAAGAATTTATGGCTTATCATAGCATAAGGAACCCTATTACAGCCACTCTAAGCAAGAAGCCATATTATATACATGTGTTGTATAATGTAAGAAAACTCATGAAGTAAGGGATTATTTAGGCTTGCATCCTTTACAGTTATTCCACTGTATATTTCTCTAATTATCTTTGTATTTCTTCAACGTCAAATTCTTTCAGCTCCACACCTTAAAACAAAAACAAAATAAAACCTTTAAAAATATAAATCCTTTCCACTAAGGATAAAAGTATAATTCTGTATGTGGCTGTTGTTGGGAAAATAAAATTAGAAACAAAATCTCCTGCTAACCAAAAATCCTTTCCACAAAATCAGTAGGTAAAGAAAACTTCTATTGTTTAATAAGCATTAAGCCAGGATCTAATGTGTATCATAGACAATCCATGAAAGAGACTGCAGATACAGAAAGATGTTTTATGCTTTCATATAGTCAATCAGATATAATCTGTTCATACATGTTCTAAAGATAAATGATAGTCCTTAGGTAAATCAACTGGACAGTACCATTTACCACACATAATTCTTCATAAATTCACCTAAAGACAGCTCTACTCAAAATATAATTGGAGTGACTATCCATGTTAGCTAATTGGCTTTATTCAAAGGAAAAATAAAACTCTCATATCATTATGGCAGGGAGTAGTTTTGCAACTTGAGGTAAGATCCTCACTGAAATTAGGTTTCCACCTCCCCACAGAAAAGGAGATAGGGTGATTGTGCTTGCCAATGCAGGAAATACAAAGAGATGCTGTTTAGATCCCTGGGTGGGGAAGATCCCATTTGTAGGAAATGACAACCCACTCCAGTATTCTTGCCTGGAAAATCCCATGAATAGAGGAGCCTTATGGACCGCAATCCACAGGTTGCAAAGAGTCAGACAGGACTGAGCCACTGAGCACACACAGCACTTCCTTGATTATTTCATCTCAAAAGAGATGGCTTAGAGGTTCTTGAGGAAACACCCCTAAACTTTGAGACTGACGAGAGGCTTATGTAGCATTTCGAAAGTTTATACACATTTGAGAAAGACAGAAAGAACTGGCAATTCTAAGTTTTCTATAGTGAAAGCTCTAAGATAAAGGGAAGTGAGAGGGACTCTTTTAAATTTTTAACTGCCTTCAGACTATCCTTTCAGAAGAACATTTTCTTTATTAATATTTGCTCTGCCCAGTGCATACTTCCAATTTAATAGTAGATAGTAGGACATAAAAGCAAAATCATTGCTTTGAGAGGAAGGTAAAATTTTAAAGAAGCGTATAGAAGGAAAATTAGAATTTTATGAAACTCTTCCCTTTCTTCATTTCAGTAATTTTTTGTTTGTTTATTTCTGTGAACTATAATTTCCAAATCAAAATTAACTTTAACTAAACACCTGTCTTTACAAACCAAGGTCTTATTCTGCTTTTTCTTATGTGTTAACTACATCCCTATTCTAGGAATTCCTACTCAAAATGTAAACGCACTTCCCCAAGGTTAGTAATTTGTGGAAACAAGTTGCAAGAGATACTCTGTGAACACATGACTTTGGGGTAAAAGAAACTTTAGAAAATTTGTATCATATTGCTTTGCAACAGAGCAATCATATTGAATTAGTGGGTCAGTAAATAATTTTGATGAGTTAGGATCAGCATTTTTTTAAATAAAGAGAATGGAATGGAATATAAAGTATGAGAGTGTGCTGCTTATAGTACACATTTTTGTGCGTGTTAGTTGCTCAGTCATGTCCGGCTCTTTGTGATCCCATGGAATTTAGCCCACCAGGCTCTTCTGTCCATGGAATTCTCCAGGCAACAATACTGGAGTGGGTTGCCATTTCCTTCTGCAGGGAATTTTCCTGACCCAGGGATCGAACCTGGGTCTTCTGCAGAGCAGGCAGGTTCTTTACCATCTGAGCTAGTTTGTGGTACACATTTGAAGTTTCACATTGTTCTGTGAAAAATATTTTGCAATTATTTTCATGTGTGTGCTCCTATGTGTGTGTGTGTATAAATAAACTGTTTACTGGAGTGATTGAAAATAGGTAAATTAATACCACCCAAGTGAAAACAAATAATGATCATTTATTGAGAACTTACAGTATCATGGGAGTCAGTGACCATTGCTTGTTTTAGCAGAACTCTAAGGCAATCAGGGGAGTAGGAAACCTTTACAGTGAGAGTGAGAGAGAAAGAGAGAGAGGGAGGAAAGGATGAGAGGAACTGTAGGGAAGGGAAGAAGATGGGTTGGAAGGAGGGAGGAAGGAAAGAAGGAAAAAGGAAGCAGGCTAGGCTTCCACTTACACTCTGATGGAAATTATTGAAATGGGAAACCTACTGTTGTGCTAGCTAGAAGCAGAATATCTTATCTGATTTCTTCTGAGCAACATTTTGGGCTGTCTCTGATTGATTCTGAGTTGGAGGTGAGAACAGATATTAGAGAATTTGACTGTCTCTGACTGAATCTAACTCTTCTTGACTGATTGCTGCTGAGATTGTAGTCTGACTCCCTGGACTTCTTAGGTGGATCAGATTCTATGGCCATATATAGTCTGGCCATTTTCCATGTGTGTTCAACCTTTTGGATTAAAAGAAAATAATAACTCACATCCATATACTACATACCCCTTAAAAACTTTCACAATGGAGATTAATACATTAAAGGATTGAAAAGTTCATTTGTAAAAGGGTTAGTTGCATCCAACTCTTTGTGATCCATGACCTGTGTTTGCCAGGCTCCTCTGTCCATGGAATTTTCCAGGCAAGAATAGTGGAGTGGGCTGCCCTTCCCTTCTCCAGGGGATCCTCCCTACCCAGGTAATGAACACAGGTCTCCCACATTGCAGGCAGATTCTTTACTGTCTGAGCCATCAGGGAAGCCAGTACTACCTAAATTAATTTAACATTCTCTAAAGTAATGCTCAAAATTCCCCAAGCTAAGCTTCAAAATTATAGGAACTGAGAACTTCCAGATGTTCAAGTGGGATTTAGAAAAGGCAGAGGAACCAGAGATCAAATTGCCAACATCTGTTGGATCATAGAAGAAAGGGAATTCCAGAAAAACATCTACTTCTGCTTCATTGACTACACCAAAGCCTTTGACTGTGTGGATCACAACAGACTGGAAATTTCTTCCTGAAATAGGAATACCAGACCACCTTAACTGCCTCCTGAGAAACTTGTATGCAGGTCAAGAAGCAACAGTTAGAACCAGATATGGAATAGTGGACTGGTTCCAAATTGGGAAAGGAGTACATCAAGGTTGTATGTTGTCAACCTGCTTATTTAACTTGTATGCAGTGTGCATCATGGGAAATGCTGGCCTGGATGAAGCACAAGCTGGAATCAAGATTGCTGGAATCAAGTAATCTCAAATATGCAGATGACACCACCCTTAGGGCAGAAAGTGAAGAACTAAAGAGCTTCTTGATGAAGGTGAAAGAAGAGAGTGAAAAAGCTGCCTTAAAACTCAACATTCAAAAAATGAAGATCATGGCATCTGGTCCTATTACTTCATGGCAAATAAATGGAGAAACAATGGAAACAGTGACAGACTTTCTTTACTTGGGCTCCAAACTCACTGCAATTGGTAACTGCAGCCATGAAATTTAAAAAAAATCCTTGCTCCTTGGAAGAAAAGCTATGACAAACTTAAGACAGCATATTAAAAAGCAGAGACATTACTTTGTCAACAAAGGTTCATACAGTCAAAGTTATGGTTTTTCCAGTAGTTACATATGGATGAGAGAGTTGGACCATATAGAAGGCTGAACACTGAAGAACTGATGCTTTTGAAGTGTGGTGTTGGAGGAGACTCTTGAGAGTCCTTGGACTGCAAGGAGATCAAATCAGTCAATCCTAAAGGAAATCAATCCTGAATATTCATTAGAAGTACTGATGCTGAAGCTGAAGCTCCAGTACTTTGGCCTCCTGATTCGAAGAGCCCACTCATTAGAAAAGACCCTGATGCTGGGAAATTTAGAAGGTAGAAGGGCACAACAGAGAACGAGATGGTTGGATGGCATCACTGACTCAAAGAACATAAGTCTGAGCAAGCTCTGGGACATGTGACGGACAGGGAAGCCTGGCATGCTGCAGTCCACGGGGTCTGAAAGAGTGAGACATGACTGAGCAACTGAACAACCACAACAAGAAAGTATATCACAGGCTTTCCAGGTGCATTAGTGGTAAGGAACCTTCCTGCCAGTACAGGAAGAGGCAACAGATGTGTGTTTAATACTTGGGTCAGGAAGATCCCCTGGAGGAGTACACGACAACCCACTTCAGTACTCCTGCCTGGAGAATTCCATGGGCAGAGGAGCCTGGAGGACAACAGTGCATAGGGTTGCAAAGAGTCAGACACGACTGAAGTGACTTAGCATGCATGCGTTCAAAGTATATCATAAACTATTTTGGGGATTAAGCCTCCCTTTTATTCCACAATCCCTCTTAATCGAAGGAACTCATGCTTTGGAAAATATTTCTTATCTTCATTTATAACCTGTTATCTTCTTTCTGTACTCCCCACTTCAAATAATTTCCATGGCTTGTCATATGTCTTTTACTGATATTTTTCACCTCTGTTTTGGTCACAACTTAAATAATCTTTGCATTGCTTGAATTATTCCAGTATATAACTCCAGGTTTTTCACTTGTATTTTCTCTTTTCATGGACTTCAGGTTACTCTTAGCTGTTACTTCTACTCCAAAAATCTTTATTCATCTCCATTCTCATACTGTCAATTCTACTCTTAACAGATATAAAAAGCTGTGCACTGTCTGGCTGTAAGCTACTTTTTCTCTCAGATCTGGTAAAGTTTTTCCTTGTTCAAACCTTGATATACCCTTCTGTCCTTCTGTAATGTATTTGCTAATTTCCATTTATAAATGTCCTTTTCATTCATTAGGCATCATATAAAATTCAACATCTTTGAAACAGTCTTCTCTGATCATCCCTATACTCACCCACTCCCAACCTGAAAATAATCTTTCCACTCCTTAGTTTCTAAATATAAAACACCTTGAATAAATAGAAGCAGAATTTTCACATATTGTCTTATATTAAATTATATATTTGTATCCATATTATATACTTAGTAAATTTTTTGTCGTTATTCACAAAATCGACACTTCATTCAATTTTATAAACTTTTACAGCCCTAAATATCATGGCTTGTGCATACTGAGCTGTTAATAAATAAAGCTAAACACCTGACTTTTTAATAATCTTTAAAAATTATAATCATTCATCTAACTACTTGAGATGAGTTAAGATGAAGATAACTTGTAAGTAGTTACATGATAATTCACATTCAAATTAAAATATACATAATGAGTATAGGGCCCTCCCCAGAAACTAGAACCCCTAGAACTTGAAAGATAAAGACAATGGAGAAGTGATTATCACAGTAGCCTCAGAGACTCAAATTATATGAAGAAATTGGCTATTTTTTGACTGAGAGAGCTTACGTGGATAGTCCCATGACTTAATTCCATAAAGGACTAATACTATATCAATATTGTTATTTAAAAAAAATAAAAGGCATAGTCTGCTCATTTATTGCACTCTGGATTTTCTCAGTGCTGCCTTTTATAGTAATGAGTGGTTGATCCTTCTTACTTGCTTTATAGATAAATCTCCAAGTGAGTCTTTTGACCATATGGTAGATACAGTAACAGTAAGAATGTTTAGATTTTGAATACTGTTCTTAGGCTGCTAGCAGTTATGGTACTTTCAAAAGAAAGATCCATTTACTTTGATTGCTATTATAGTTCAAAAAATATTGATCTATCACTGCTTGCAAACTCTTTTAACCAGGTAGCTACAGAGATTTAGACAAAAATCTATATTTCACTTTGGTCTTTTATTCAAGGTACTTCAAAAAAAAATATTTAAGGAATAGACAGGTTAAGTGAAGTTGAAGTGAACAATGCTATACTGAGTCTTCTTATTAAAAAGGAATGCTTCCTGGCACTTCCATTTTTGTGCTGCAGTATTAAACTTTAAGTCCCTCAAGGAGTTAAGGTCATGTCTCTTTAATTGACTCTACAGCATATTTAGATTATTTCACAAGACATTAGTGCGTTTGCTATCGGTGGAGTATATTTGGGGTGTCCATCATCAAAATGCTTATCAATGGTTTACCTCTGCTTGCATAAAATCAGAGACCGTTCACAGTATGAAGGCCTTCACACAGGGCACCCCATATCTCCCCATCCTCATCTCTTATCTTACCCTTCTTGTACCCTAACGCCAGCCATGGTGAGTTACTTGAATTTTTCCAAATGTGATGTTTCACACTATTATCCTTTCATCAATCTGTTTACTCTACTTGAAATGTCCCAAACTTTAATACCATATACCCTATACCCCAACCTCAATCACACATATCCCCTAAGATCTGCCCAAGTTTACTTCATGTTTCAGTTTATAGGATCATTTTGACTTTCAATTTCAAAATTTAGGAGAATTCAATAATTCTCCTAAACAGAATTATTCATTTTCTTCTCATGTTTTGCATATACCTTATTCTACAACTAAATTATTTCTCATAAAAGTGACTTAACAGGTATGCATAGTCTTTTCCTAGTAGGAAGTTACTAGATTGTCATTCCCAGCATTCCCAGGATTTAAAGTATATTATAGTTTTAAGACATTTTGCTTGAATGAACATACTAATGGAGGATTGAATGTACAAATGAAAGAGTGAATGTATGAATGAGTGAGGTCCCTGCAACTGACAAAATTGATAATGACACCACCTGTACTTAGCTGGGTTACATTTGAGATGTTTACAGTAAAAATGCCCTTGAGTCTATCCCTGGGTTTGCTCATCTCAGTCAGCCTTCCTCATTGCCCTTTTGTCACAGGTCCTGTACTTAGTTACAAATTTAAGGCAGATGCTAAGGAGGTCTTTTGAAGGATCCTCAAGTATAAGCATAAGTCAAAATTTAAGGATAATACCACAGGGCAAATCAGAAAGAAGGGTTTACTTGTCACTTTACAGTTTATCTTTAAATATATAGGAAATGCAGTTCAATTCTCAGATCATCTTGGAGTTTTAAAATATGTATGTTTTACATTTTCTTGAATAGGTGCTGACCAGAGCATAGTTCATTTTTTTTTTCCTTAAAAATATGTGTCAAGGAATTTGTATATGTATACGTGTGTGTGTGTGTGTGTGTATGTACTGAATTCACTTATTTGGCAGTTCTTATATACTTTTTTTTTTTTTTTTTTTAGGGCCAGGAAATGGTATACACCTTTTTGTGGCCCTAGTTCCTAGCACAGTTCTTAGTACACAGTGGATCCTTAGTTAAAAATGGAACTGAAATTAATTGCTTATACTAAGTTAGTAAGACTAGCCTTTAGATTCCCTGAACTAAGTTTCTTTATTATCATCAGAAACATCAAGAATTATTTTTGTTTATTTGCTTTAATTTATTTCTACCTAGTCTCATTAAATTGTTTTGTACAATCAAATGTTTATACTAGGGAATTATTGGGTTAAGCATTATTAATATTTCTTCTAGATTTGAAGTTGTTCTATTGTATTATTTTCTTTTTAATTTTTTAAAATGTATTTTCTTTTATTTCTTTCAAGTTTTAAAATTTTATTTATTTCTTTTTAATTAAAGGAGAGAATACTTGTTCATTTTTGAAAAATAACCTTAGTCTCACTCTCTTATATTCCAACAAGTTCATCTGAGAGAGAGAAAGATGGTAGAGTTATAATTGTTAGGTAGAGTCTTAATACAAAACCCCAGGAAGCCCATGGCCAGAAAAAAAAAAAAATCTGATGAATAAAGAGTGTAGGAGTAAAATATCATAATCCAAGTTTGTAGGTTCTGTACCTATTGTCTTAGTTTTCTTATTGCCTTGGGAAATAGGGATGATTTGCTACAACAAAAAACCACAGATGTCAGAGATGGCATGGTTTATTAACAGCAGAAATTTATTTCTCAGTCCTAGAAGCTGAAAGTCTAAAATCAAGGCACCAGTGTGGTCAACCTGAGAATTTCTTTCCTGGTTCGTAACTGAGGCCTTGTTGTGTCCTCCTCACATAGTGGAGGGGGAAAGGGTCACTCTGGGGCTTCTCTCCTAAGAACACTAATCCTATATATGAGGGCTATGACTTCATGACCTAACCACCTCTGAAAGTCCCCACATAATGTCATCATCTTTGAATTCTGAGGGAATGCATTCATACCATGGTAACTGTGAAGGCTTGGAAACTCATTGTTTGTATATGTAACATTAACTATACCCCTCAATTATCCTCCGAATTGGGGACCTGGGCATAGAGATGACAATTTATAAATGGTTTGCCATAAATGCATCAATTGTTGTTGTTTAGTCGCTCAATCATGTCCAACATTTTGTGACCCCCATGGACTGCAGCATGCCAATCTTCCCTGTCCTTCACCATCTCCTGAGCTTGCTCAAACTCAAGTCCATTCAGTGATGCCATCCAATAATCTCATCCTCTGTTGTCCGCTTCTATTCCTGCCTTCAATCTTTCCCAGCATCAGTGTCTTTTGTAATGAGTCAGCTCCTTACATCAGGTGGACAAATTATTGGAGCTTCATCTTCAGCATCAGTCCTTCTAATGCATAGTCAGAACTGATTTCCTTTAGGAGTGACTGATTTGATTTCCTTGCACTCCAAGGGACTCTCAAGTCTTCTCCAATACCATAGTTCAAAAGCATCAGTTCTTCAGTGCTTAGCCTTCATACGGTCAAACTCTCACATCCATACATGACTACTGGAAAAACCAAAGCCTTGACTAGACAGACTTTTGTTGGCAAAGTAATATCTCTGCTTTTTAATATGCTCACTTGGGTTATCATAGCTTTCTTTCCAAGGAGCAAGTGTCTTTCAATTTCATGACTGCAGTTACCATCTGCAGTGATGTTGGAGCCTCCCCCCTACCAAAAGAAAAAATAATAATAAAGTTTCTCACTGTTTCCACTGTTTTCCGATCTATTTGGCATGAAATAATGGGACCAGATGCCATGATCTTAGTTTTCTGAATGTTGAGCTTTAAGCCAATTTTTTCACTCTCCTCTTTCACTTTCATCAAGAGGCTCTTTAGTTCCTCTTCACTTTCTGCCATAAGGCTGGTGTCATCTGTGTATCTGAGGTTACTGATATTTCTCCCAGCATATTGAGTCCAGCTGTGCTTCATCCAGCCAGGCATTCACATGATGTACTCTGCATGTAAGTTAAATAAGCAGGGTGACAATATGCAGCCTTCATGTACTCCTTTTCCAATATTGAGACAGTCTGTTTTTCTGTGTCCAGTTCTAACCGTTGCTTCTTGACCTGCATACAGGTTTTTCAGGAGACAGATAAAGTGGTCTGGTATTCCCATCTCTTGAAGAATTTTTCACAGTTTGTTGTGATCCAGATAGTCAAATGCTTTGTCATAATCAATAAAGCAGAAGTAGTTGTTTTTCTGGAACTCTCTTGCTTTTTCAGTGATCCAGCAGATGTTGGCAATTTGATCTCTGGTTCCTCTGCCTTTTCTAAATCTAGCTTGAACATCTGGACATTCACTGTTCATGGATTGTTGAAGCCTGGCTTGGAGAATTTTGAGCATTACTTTACTAGCGTTGATCTGAGTGCAATTGTGCGGTAGTTTGAACATTCTTTGGCATTTCCTTTCTTTGGAATTGGAATGAAAATTGACCTTTTCCAGTCCTGTGGCTACTGCTGAGTTTTCCAAATTTGCTGGCATATTGAGTGCAGCACTTTCACAGCATCATCTTTTAGGATTTGACAGATATCTCCAGTCTTTCCCATTCTATTGTTTTCCTCTATTTCTTTGCATTGTTCACTTAGGAAGACTTTCTTATTTCTCCTTGGTATTCTTTGGAACTCTGCATTCAGATGAGTGTCTTTCTTTTTCTCCTTGGCCTTTCAATTCTGTTCTTTTCTCAGCTATTTGTGAGACCTCCTCAGAGAGCCGTTTTGCCTTTTTGCGTTTCTTGTTATTAAGGATGGTTTGATCATCACCTCTTGTACATTATCACAAACCGCCATTCATAGTTATTCAGGTTGTCTATAAAATCAATCCTTTGAATCTGTTTGTCACTTCTGCTGTATAATCATAAGGTCACATATGAATGGCCTAGTGGTTTTCCCTACTTTCTTCAATTTAAGTCTGAATTTGGTAATAAGGAGTTCATGATCTGAGCGACAGTCAGCTCCTGGTCTTGTTTTTGCTGACTGTAAAAAGCTTTTCCATCTTTGACTGCAAAGATTATAATCAGTTTGATTTAGGTATTGACCATCTGGTGATGTCCATGTGTAGAGTCATCTCTTGTGTTGTTGGAAGAGATTGTTGGCTATGACCAGTGCATTCTCTTGGGAAAACTCTGTTAGCCTTTGCCCCGCTTCATTTTGTATTCCAAGGCCAAACTTGCCTGTTTCAGTCCAGGTGTCTCTTGACTTCCTACTTTAGCATTCCATTCCCATGTGATGAAAAGGACATCATTTTTGCTGTGAGTTCTAGAAGGTCTTGTAGGTCTTCATAGAACCATTCAACTTCAGTTTCTTTGGCATTAGTTGTAGGGGCACAGACTTGGATTACTCTGATGTTGAATGGTTTGCCTTGGAAACAATCAGAAATCATCAACACAACTATAAAAATATCTCCAAATTAATGAAATGTCAAATAGCATCATATTTAGAATTAAATAAATTTTTTTTTTATCAGTTCAGTTCACTTCAGTCGCTCATTCATGTCTGACTCTTTGCGACCCCACGAACCGCAGCATGCCAGGCTTCCCTGTATATCACCAACTGCCAGAGTCTACCCAAACCCGTGTCCATTGAGTCAGTGATGCCATCCAACAATCTCATGCTCTGTCATCCCTTTCTCCTCCTGCCTTCGATCTTTCCCAACATCAGGGTCTTTTCCAATGAGTCAGCTCTTCGCATCAGGTGGCCAAAATATTGGAGTTTCCGCTTCATCATCTGTCCTTCCAATGAACACCCAGGATTGATCTCCTTTAGGATGGACTGGTTGGATCGCCTTGCAGTCCAAGGGACTCTCAAGAGTCTTCTCCAACACCGAAGTTCAAAAGCATCAATTCTTCTGGTTTTTTTTTTTATCACAGAGTTCCTAATTCTATTAAGCATATTAAGGTGTTCAATAATTTTTAAGGTGAAATATGATTAAGAATTGAGTAATTTTGTGTTTTAAATGAGTATCTCTATTTGCTATATGGTATATCAAAACAGTGTATTATTTAATTACTTACTGGCTATAGGATGTTCTTCTATACCAGTCCTATGCAAAATGCTAAACTTCAGGTGTCTTTTCTTACAGCAGCATTCTGAATTTTTTTTATTAAATAATCACATCAAATCTGAAGCTTTTCAATGTCAGTGTTTTCACCATTGTGATAAGATACTTTACACATTTATTATTGCAAATATGTCCTTCATTACTTTGTGTGGGAGCTATAGCTTTCCTTCTCAAAATCTGCTTAAATTTTGGTCTCATTTGTCTGAGATCCTTGAGGGTGAAATAGAGTTTAACTCACAAGGTCTTTTTCAGCCGCATGATTCTGTATTTCACGACCTTTGTAAGCCCATTGCTAAGGTAATGAGATTCCCAAGAGGGTTCTTAACATTAAGAATCAGCAAAACTGCAAGTTTTACAGATCACTTTCTTTTAACCTACACAGTTCCTCTGTGAAATATTTGAATTACAGTGTCAACTGTTGTCAGGTCAGAGATTGATCAATGAGAATTTCCATGTCACTTTAAGGCCAGATGTTAGTTTTTGGCTGGAAATCTGATTGAATTTAAAATTAGAGTTTATTACTTTAGGCATCAAGGATCAAAGTTTCTTGATTACTAAAACAAGGTATTAAAAGATTCCTGCTCTACAAATTTCAACCACTGTCATTTAAACCTTTGCTTCCTATTTTTTTTTCAACTCACTACAGGAGAGCCTTCCCAAGTGCTCTGCTTATATTTCATCTGACCTTTCATCCTCATTTATTTAAATACTTCTTCTCCAGCTTCTGATTCCTTTGCCTCCACAGCAGGGAAGAAAAAGAGGAGAATCAGGTGCTACTCCACGGGTGCCTACCTCTTACTCTGGGAATGGATACTTATTTTGTTCCTTCCTTCCAAACTTATTTGTGAATGATGCACAGTGTTTAGTTGACTCCCAGTGGAGGAGACACTTGTTATAGAAATCTCAACCCCACTTTATATTCTAAGAAACAAAGTGTCATAAGATAATAAAATCAAGAATCAGTATGATGCAAACTAAATTATTTTTGTGTTGCATTGAGATTTCAGTGTAAGCTGTATTCTATAAATCAGGGACAGTGCAGGTAACAAATGACACTTTCTCACTGGCTATATATGGGTGGAGCTTAAAACCAAGAGGTTATACAGTATCCATGGCTTTGACAATGGGGAGCTATTATCACCTTTCAGAATGATAATCATAGCACTGAGGATCACTGTGGGGAGAGGGCAGCATGATGAAAGTGTGGTTTTCAGTACAGGAGCAGAGTTATCCCATGGTGATCAGGCAGAGAAGATGGGGGGAAAATACCCCTACTGCCCAACCTTCTCACCCTTCTCATGCCAGTGGTCTGACCACTTATTACACACACAGAAAGTCGACTGGTATAGGAGCCTATCTGTCTTGGGTCCATGTGGGTCAGCCTTTAATCTCACCCTACAGAGGCAAGAGTCAGGGCAGAAAAGGGTAATAATGGTTCTAGAGAGGTAAACAAAATATTCAGCACAAATTTCGTATAATAATACAACTATAAAATTTAAATTATTCCAAAGTCACAACAGTAATGTGTCATTCTGTGACTTCCTGTATGTATAGGTCCCTATAACTATGAGAATTTATAATTGCTTATATGGTTTACTGAATGGACCACATACTTTTATATGCTAATTTTTTATCACCTTCCTTCTTTCTTTATATATTCCACAACCATTCTTGACCTTTAGTCTCTGAGAAAAAGCATAATGCTTAAGAATGCATATTGTGGGGGGAGGAGCCAAGATGGTGGAGGAGTAGGACGGGGAGACCACTTTCTCTCCTACAAATTCATCAAAAGAATAACTGAATGCAGAGCAAACCTCACAAAACAACTTCTGATCGCTAGCTGAGGTCATCAGGCGCCCAGAAAAGCAGACCATTGTCTTCGAAAGGAGGTAGGACAAAATATAAAAGATAAAAAGTGAGACAAAAGAGCTAAGGACGGAGACCCGTCCCGGGAAGGGAGTCTTAGGCGGCCTTGCTTGGGCTAGGGTCCGGGCCTGAGTGCCCTGAGGACAATCGGAGGGAGCTTCTGTGAGGTGCCAACTTGAACTGTGGGAGACCAAAAGAGAGAAAATTAACCGGCTGGAACACACTGCCGGCCGTTCGCAGAACAAAGGGACGGAGAAAGTCCCAAGAAGAGGTCGCAGGCTGCAGCCCGCCCAGCCCCGCCGGAGGCAGGAGGCAGGGGGGAGGGGAAGGTCGCGGCGAGACACAGGGCGCAGGCACCCGACCGGCGCGGGCGGGGACTGGGGCTGGGGACGCAGAGGGCGGAAGGCGCGCGCACCCGACTGGCGCCAGCGGAAACTGAGACTGGGTCCGCGGAAGGGAGTGAGTGCGCCACACCTGGGGATAGCGCGCCCACCAAGCCCCTGGCTGCCTGGACCGCTCTGACGGGGAAGGCACAGAGAGCAGGCGCAGCTTTTCCTTCCGCGCTTTTGTGTAACACCCGAGGGCTGGAACCTAGCGCAGCGCGGGGCGCGCTCCATATAGAACAGCCGGGAGCCTGAGCAGCACAGACGGAGAAAGCAGCGTCAGCCCCTCCCGGCAGTGCCAGCCCGCCCCCGCAGGGCCAGCCCCTCCCCGCAGCGTCAGCCCCGCCCCGCAGCGCCAGCCCATCCCCGCAGCGTCAGCCCCTCCCAGCAGCGCAACGGAACTAGCTGACTGAATAAGAGTCCACCTCCGCCCGCCTGTGTCAGGGCGGAAATGAGGCTCTGAAGAGACCGGCAAACAGAAGCCAAATAAACAAAGGGACCGGCTTCAGAAGGGACTGGTGCAACAGATTAAAATCCCTGTAGAAAACACCGACTTCACCGGAAGGGCCCTGTAGATATCGAGAAGTGTAAGCTGGAACGAGGAGCTATCTGAAACTGAGCCGAACCCACACTGACCGCAACAGCTCCAGAGAAACTCCTAGATATATTTTTACTTTTTTTTTTCTAAGTAAGGAAAAAAAAAAAAATTTTTTTTTCTTTTTATATTTTTTCTTTTTTTATTTTTTCTCTTTTATTTTCCTTTAAAATTCCCTATTACTCCCCCATTACTCCTTAACTTTCATTTTCATAGATTTTTACGATTTTTTTAATTAGGGGAAAAAAAAAATTTTTTTTTTCTTTTTTTTTTTTTTTTTGTTTTTTTTTCTTTTTTTTCTTTTTTCTTCTTTTTTTTCCTTTCCGTTTTCTCTTTTATTTTCTATTTTTCTTTTTCTCTTATTTCTTTTAAAGTCCTCTAGAACTCCTGTACTACTCTTCATTTTCATTTTCACTACACTATAACCTTACCAAAAAAAAAAAAAAGAGAAGCCCTATCTTTAAACCGAAGATTATTCTCTCCCAATCTTGACTCTCTGTTTTCTACCTCAGAACACCTCTATTTCCTCGTTTCCCCTTCTCTTCCCAATCCAATTCTGTGAATCCTTGTAGGTGTCTGAGATACGGAGAACACTCTGGGAACAGACAGCTGCGTAGATCTGTCTCTCTCCTCTTGAGTCCCCCTTTTTCTCCTCCTGCTCATCTCTATCTCCCTCCTCCCTTTTCTCCTGTTCATGTAACTCTGTGAACCTCTCTGGGTGTCCCTAACAGGGGAGAATCTTTTCGCCATTAACCTAGAAGTTTTATTATCAGTGCTGTATAGTTGGAGAAGTCCTGAGACTACAGGAAGAATAAAACTGAAATCCAGAGGCAGGAAACTTAAGCCCAAAACCTGAGAACACCAGAAAACTCCTGACTACATGGAACTTTAAGCAATAAGTGACCGTCCAAAAGCCTCCATACCTACACTGAAACCAACCACCACCCAAGAGCCAGTAAGTTTTAGAGCAAGACATACCACGCAAATTCTCCAGCAACACAGGAACATAGCCCCGAATGTCAACATACAGGCTGCCCAAGGTGACACCTAACACATAGACCCATCTCAAAACTCATTACTGGGCACTCCATTGCTCTCCAAAAAGAAGAAATCAAGTTCCACGCACCAGTACACTGACGCAAGCTTCCCTAACCGGGAAACCTTGACAAGCCAATCGTCTAACCCCACCCACTGGGTAAATCCTCCACAATAAAAAGGAACCACAGACCTCCAGAATACAGAAAGTCCACTCCAGACACAGCAATCTAAACAAGATGAAAAGGCAAAGAAATACCCAACAGGTAAAGGAACATGAAAAATGCCCACCAAGTCAAACAAAAGAGGAGGAGATAGGGAATCTACCTGAAAAAGAATTTAGAATAATGATAATAAAAATGATCCAAAATCTTGAAAACAAAATGGAGTTACAGATAAATAGCCTGGAGACAAAGATTGAAAAGATTCAAGAACTGTTTAATAAAGACCTAGAAGAAATAAAAAAGAGTCAGTTAAAAATGAACAATGCAATGAATGAGATCAAAAACACTTTGGAGGGAACCAAGAGTAGAATAACGGAGGCAGAAGATAGGATAAGTGAGGTAGAAGATAAACTGGTGGAAATAAATGAAGCAGAGAGGAAAAAAGAAAAAAGGATCAAAAGAAATGAGGACAACCTCAGGGACCTCTGGGACACTGTGAAATGCCCCAACATTCGAATCATAGGAGTTCCAGAAGAAGAAGACAAAAAGAAAGGCCATGAGAAAATACTCGAGGAGATAATAGCTGAAAACTTCCCTAAAATGGGGAAGGAAATAGCCACTCAAGTCCAAGAAACCCAGAGAGTCCCAAACAGGATAAACCCAAGGCGAAACACCCCAAGACACATATTAATCAAACTAACAAAGATCAAACACAAAGAACAAATATTAAAAGCAGCAAGGGAAAAACAACAAATAACACACAAAGGGATTCCCATAAGGATAACAGCTGACCTATCAATAGAAACCCTCCAGGCCAGAAGGGAATGGCAGGACGTCCTGAAAGTAATGAAAGAGAATAACCTACAACCTAGATTACTGTATCCAGCAAGGATCTCATTCAGATATGAAGGAGAACTCAAAAGCTTTACAGATAAGCAAAAGCTGAGAGAATTCAGCACCACCAAACCAGCTCTTCAACAAATGCTAAAGGATCTTCTCTAGACAGGAAATGCAGAAAGGTTGTATAAACGTGAACCCAAAACAACAAAGTAAATGGCAACAGGACCACACCTATCAATAATTACCCTAAATGTAAATGGGTTGAATGCCCCAACCAAAAGACAAAGATTGGCTGAATGGATACAAAAACAAGACCCCCATATATGCTGTCTACAAGAGACCCACCTCAAAACAAGAGACACATACAGACTAAAAGTGAAGGGCTGGAAAAAAATATTTCATGCAAACGGAGACCAAAAGAAAGCAGGAGTCGCAATACTCATATCAGATAAAATAGACTTTCAAATAAAAGCTGTGAAAAGAGACAAAGAAGGACACTACATAATGATCAAAGGATCAATCCAAGAAGAAGATATAACAATTATAAATATATATGCACCCAACATAGGAGCACCGCAATATGTACGGCAAACACTAACGAGTATGAAAGAGGAAATTAATAGTAACACAATAATAGTGGGAGACTTTAATACCCCACTCACAACTATGGATAGATCAACTAAACAGAAAATTAACAAGGAAACACAAACCTTAAATGACACAATGGACCAGCGAGACCTAATTGATGTCTATAGGACATTTCACCCCAAAACAATCAACTTCACCTTTTTCTCAAGTGCACACGGAACCTTCTCCAGAATAGATCACATCCTGGGCCATAAATCTGGTCTTGGAAAATTCAAAAAAATTGAAATCATTCCAGTCATCTTTTCTGACCACAGTGCAGTAAGATTAGATCTCAATTACAGGAAAAAATTTGTTAAAAATTCAAACACCTGGAGGCTAAATAACACGCTTCTGAATAACCAACAAATCATAGAAGAAATCAAAAAAGAAATCAAAATATGTATAGAAATGAATGAAAATGAAAACACAACAACCCAAAACCTATGGGACACTGTAAAAGCAGTGCTAAGGGGAAGGTTCATAGCATTACAGGCTTACATCAAGAAACAAGAAAAAAGCCAAATAAATAACCTAACTCTACACCTAAAGCAATTAGAGAAGGAAGAAATGAAGAACCCCAGGGTTAGCAGAAGGAAAGAAATCTTAAAAATTAAGGCAGAAATAAATGCAATAGAAACTAAAGAGACCATAGCAAAAATCAACAAAGCTAAAAGCTGGTTTTTTGAAAAAATAAACAAAATTGACAAACCATTAGCAAGACTCATTAAGAAACAAAGAGAGAAGAACCAAATTAACAAAATTAGAAATTAAAATGGAGAGATCACAACAGACAACACTGAAATACAAAGGATCATAAGAGACTACTACCAGCAGCTCTATGTCAATAAAATGGACAACTTGGATGAAATGGACAAATTCTTAGAAAAGTATAACTTTCCAAAACTGAACCAGGAAGAAATAGAAGATCTTAACAGACCCATCACAGGCAAGGAAATCGAAACTGTAATCAAAAATCTTCCAGCAAACAAAAGCCCAGGACCAGATGGCTTCACAGCTGAATTCTACCAAAAATTTAGAGAAGAGCTAACACCTACCTTACTCAAACTCTTCCAGAAAATTGCAGAAGAAGGTAAACTTCCAAACTCATTCTATGAGGACACCATCACCCTAATTCCAAAACCTGACAAAGATGCCACAAAAAAAGAAAACTACAGGCCAATATCACTGATGAACATAGATGCAAAAATCCTTAACAAAATTCTAGCAAACAGAATCCAACAACATATTAAAAAAATCATACACCACGACCAAGTGGGCTTTATCCCAGGAATGCAAGGATTCTTCAATATCCGCAAATCAATCAATGTAATACACCACATTAACAAATTGAAAGATAAAAACCATATGATTATCTCAATAGATGCAGAGAAAGCCTTTGACAAAATTCAACACTCATTTATGATTAAAACTCTCCAAAAAGCAGGAATAGAAGGAACATACCTCAACATAATGAAAGCTATATATGACAAACCCACAGCAAGCATCACCCTCAATGGTGAAAAATTGAAAGCATTTCCCTTGAAATCAGGAACAAGACAAGGGTGCCCACTCTCACCACTACTGTTCAACATAGTGTTGGAAGTTTTGGCCACAGCAATCAGAGCAGAAAAAGAAGTAAAAGGAATCCAGATAGGAAAAGAAGAAGTAAAACTCTCACTGTTTGCAGATGACATGATCCTCTATATAGAAAACCCTAAAGACTCTACCAGAAAATTACTAGAACTAATCAACGAATATAGTAAAGTTGCAGGATATAAAATTAACACACAGAAATCCCTTGCATTCCTATATACTAACAATGAAAAAACAGAAAGAGAAATTAAGGAAACAATACCATTCACCATTGCAACAAAAAGAATAAAATACTTAGGAGTATATCTACCTAAAGAAACAAAAGACCTATACATAGAAAACTATAAAACACTGATGAAAGAAATCAAAGAGGACACATACAGATGGAGAAACATACCGTGTTCATGGATTGGAAGAATCAATATTGTCAAAATGGCTATTCTACCCAAAGCAATCTATAGATTCAATGCAATCCCTATCAAGCTACCAACGGTATTTTTCACAGAACTAGACCAAAGAATTTCACAATTTGTGTGGAAATACAAAAAACCTCGAATAGCCAAAGTAATCTTGAAAAAGAAGAATGGAACTGGAGGAATCAACCTGCCTGACTTCAGACTCTACTACAAAGCCACAGTCATCAAGACAGTGTGGTACTGGCACAAAGACAGAAATATAGATCAGTGGAACAGAATAGAAAGCCCAGAGATAAATCCACGAACCTATGGACACCTTATCTTTGACAAAGGAGGCAAGGATATACAATGGAAAAAAGACAACCTCTTTAACAAGTGGTGCTGGGAAAACTGGTCAACCACTTGCAAAAGAATGAAACTAGAACACTTTCTAACACCATACACAAAAATAAACTCAAAATGGATTAAAGATCTAAATGTAAGACCAGAAACTATAAAACTCATAGAGGAGAACATAGGCAAAACACTCTCCGACATAAATCACAGCAAGATCCTCTATGACCCACCTCCCAGAATATTGGAAATAAAAGCAAAACTAAACAAATGGGATCTAATGAAACTTAAAAGCTTTTGCACTACAAAAGTAACTATAAGTAAGGTGAAAAGACAGCCCTCAGATTGGGAGAAAATAATAGCAAATGAAGAAACAGACAAAGGATTAATCTCAAAAATATACAAGCAACTCCTGCAGCTCAATTCCAGAAAAATAAATGACCCAATCAAAAAATGGGCCAGAGAACTAAACAGACATTTCTCCAAAGAAGACATACAGATGGCTAACAAACACATGAAAAGGTGCTCAACATCACTCATTATTAGAGAAATGCAAATCAAAACCACAATGAGGTACCATTACACACCAGTCAGGATGGCTGCTATCCAAAAGTCTACAAGCAATAAATGCTGGAGAGGCTGTGGAGAAAAGGGAACCCTCTTACATTGTTGGTGGGAATGCAAACTAGTACAGCCACTATGGAAAACAGTGTGGAGATTCCTTAAAAAACTGGAAATAGAACTGCCATATGACCCAGCAATCCCATTTCTGGGCATACACACTGAGGAAACCAGATCTGAAAGAGACACGTGCACCCCAATGTTCATCGCAGCACTGTTTATAATAGCCAGGACATGGAAGCAACCTAGATGCCCATCAGCAGATGAATGGATAAGGAAGCTGTGGTACATATACACCATGGAATTTTACTCAGCCGTCAAAAAGAATTCATTTGAACCAGTCCTAATGAGATGGATGAAGCTGGAGCCCCTTATACAGAGTGAAGTAAGCCAGAAAGATAAAGAACATTACAGCATACTAACACATATATATGGAATTTAGAAAGATGGTAACGATAACCCTATATGCAAAACAGAAAAAGAGACACAGAAATACAGAACAGACTTTTGAACTCTGTGGGAGAAGGTGAGGGTGGGATGTTTCAAAAGAACAGCATGTATACTATCTATGGTGAAACAGATCACCAGCCCAGGTGGGATGCATGAGACAAGTGCTCCGGCCTGGTGCACTGGGAAGACCCAGAGGAATCGGGTGGAGAGGGAGATGGGAGGGGGGATCGGGATGGGGAATAAGTGTAAATCTATGGCTGATTCATATCAATGTATGACAAAACCCACTGAAATGTTGTGAAGTAATTAGCCTCCAACTAATAAAAAAATTAAAAAAAAAAAAAAGAATGCATATTGTGGGGAACCATACCACCTGGGTTCAAATCATAGATTTACTATTTAAAATATGTGTGACTCTAGGCAAGTTACTTACCTCATTGGGTCTGCATAGGGTTGTGTCAAGGTTAAATGTAACAAATGCTTAGAACTTTGCCTAACACATACATGATATATGAATGTTTGTCATCACTATGTATACAGACACTTGAAATGCAAAGTTATGAATAAAATATCATGGGAAGAGACAAATGAGTAAATAATTATAGTAAAATATAAGGATTGATGTAAGTATCCCTAAGGCCTGTTGTTGTTCAGGCTCTCAGTCATGTCCAGCTCTTTGCAACCCCATGGACTGCAGCAGGCCAGACTTCCCTGTCCTTCACCATCACCCAGAGCTTGCTCAAACTCATGTCCATTGTATCAGTGATGCCATCCAACCATCTTTTCTTCTGTTGTCCCCTTCTCCTCTTGCCTTCAATCTTTCCCAGCATCAGTGTCTTTTGTAATGAGTCAGCTCTTCACATCAGGTGGCCAAAGTATTGGAGCTTCAGCTTCAGCATCAGTCCTTCTAATGCATAATCAGGACTGATTAGCTTTAGGATTGACTGGTTTGATCTCCTTGCAGTCCAAGGGACTTTCAAGAGTCTTCTCCAACACCACACTTCAAAAGCATCAGTTCTTCAGTGCTCAGCCTTCTTTATGGTTCAACTCTCACATCCATACATGACTACTGGAATAGCCATAGCTTGGACTATATGGACATTTGTTGGCAAAGTAATGGCTCTGCTTTTTAATATGCTATCAAGGAGCTTCTTCCAAGGAGTAAGCGTCTTAATTTCATGACTGCAGTCACCATCTACAATGACTTTGGAGCCCAAGAAAATAAAGTCTCTCACTGTTCCCATTGTTCTCATCTGTTTGCCGTGAAGTGATGGGACCTGATGCCATGATCTTTGTTTGTTGAATGTGAGTTTTAAGCCAGTTTTTTCACTGTCCTCTTTCATGTTCATCAATAGGCTCTTTAGTTCCTCTTCTGCCATAAGGCTGGTGTCATCTGCATATCTGAGGTTACTGATATTTCTCCCGGCAATCTTGATTCCAGCTTTTGCTTCATCCAGCCCAGCGTTTTTCATGATGTACTCTGCATAAAAATTAAATAAGCAGGGTGGCATTATACAGCCTTGACATACTCCTTTCACAATATTGAAACAGTCTGTTGTTCCATGTCTGGTTCTAACTGTTGCTTCTTGGCCTGAATATAGGTTTCTTGGGAGGCAGGTAAGGTGTTTTGGTATTCCCATCTCTTTAAAAATTTTCTACAGTTTGTTGTGATCCACAGAATCAATGGCTTTAACATAGTCAATGAAGCAGAGATAGATTTTTTTTGCAGTTGTTTTGTTTTGTTTTCTGGAATTCTCTAGCTTTTTCTTTGATCCAATGGATGTTGGCGTATAGAAATTCAAAGAAAGGAGCAAGTGACTAGAGTTACAAACTCAGGTCAATCTTTATGAAAGAGGTATAGTTAGACCTTAAAAGATCACAGGAATTTCCCCAGGTGTTACTTACCAGGATGTTTCTTATTTCCTGGCTGAGTCATCTTGCCTAAGAGCATGTTGATGTGAAAATGTCTTGACATGCCTGACACTTAGGTAGTTAGTAGGAAAATGGTTGCAGACCAAAAGGAAGAGACAGGAAAGGTTTAAAACACGAGGACTTCCATAGTACAGAATTTGAAGAGATACGGATAGTTTAAAAATTATCCTGGTGCCATAAAGGTGGTTTGGTGTGTTGAAATATTCAAGACAAGAACCTCTCTTAAAATTAATGTTACTATTTTTTGTTCCTGTTCCAACACTGGAAGCAATTTTCTTTCCTTCATTATTCCAGTGCCTGGCTAACAGTACTCTCTCCATCCTTTCTCTCAAGCAGTATTAAACGATGGCAGCATGTGGTCATTGGAGTCAGGTTGATGTTGAGTGGAAACTCACTTGAACTATTTCTACATATCTGACCTTGGTCAGCTTCTCAGAACCTTGTTTTTTCACCCATTAAAGTAGAATAAATAGGGTCTTCCTCTCAGTGTTATAATAAGTGATACATGTGTTAAAGCAGGTAAGTATTTAGCAAATCTCCTGTCAAAGTATAATCTCTCGATAATGGGAACTGATGATCTTCTCTTCCTGGGACCTTTAGATAGCCTAATCCCTCACTTTGTTTACTGTTTGCCAGTTTTAAGTTACTTATCAAAGCTTTGCATACATGTGTGCTGTGTCACTTCAGTAGTGTCTGATTTTGTGCAATTCTACGGATGGCAGCCCACCAGGTTCTTCTGTCAATGGGATTCTTCAGGCAAGGATACTTGAGTGGGTTGCCATACCCTTCTCCAGGGGATCTTCTATCTTATGTCTCCTGCATTGGCAGGTGAGTTCTTTACCGCTAGCACCACCTGGGAAGCCCCGTCTTAGCCTTCATTCCGTAGAAAACAAAGGCTCTGATGAAGCTTATAGACTAAGACTTTATGTGGGGAGGGCAGAGTACAATTCCAAGACAGCAAAAATGAAGGGAAAAAAGAGATATAACGGGGAAGCAGGGGGATCAAATATAAGGTAGTAAGTTACTGAGTAGCCACAGACTCAAGGAAAACACAGTGTATTGGCCATGTGGGCCTCATGGACCAGCTGTGGTTTCAAACCACCTGTTTTGGGAGAAGGCGGATGAGCAATATTTCTTCTGGTCTCCTTCCCATCTTTTTTCTTGGTAGTCAAAGTTCATCCCTCAGACATTAAATTGTCCACAGTTACAGGTGGCACTGTAGCACCTTAGAGAAGCTGTTGAGAGAGACCAAGTTTCTGGCAATTTTGTAGGATCAAATCTGGATCCTGGAGCTACTACAATTTTGCTGCAATAGACAAAATAAAGGTGACTATACCAATGGTTGCTCCATGCCTCAAACCTATAGGCGACTGACACAACTGATTAAGCTGCCCTAGAATGGCCAGTGTAGTTCCTTCAGGCTGGCCTGCATGTCTTTTCAATATGTCCCCATCATTCTTTAAGCATTTCTTTTTACACAAGGTGTTCCAGTTTTGTCCTTTATGTTTCCTTGACCACTGCTGGAAGCGTTTTCCTGATTCCCTTTAGTGAAGAATGGTATTCAGACACCAGGATGTAAGCACTCATGTCCTTGTTGCTATAAGTACTTATTGTTTTTAGGACTCTCAGTGGATGGGACAATATCTGTGCATGCACACATGTGCATATGTGTGGTGTTTGACATAATACAGGCACATTCATCTCTATCTGTGTATATCTATATTTTAAACATGAATTAACATCAATTTCTCCAATTTTAGTTCAGCCACTCAGAATTCTTTGCAGCGTTCCAATTTTCCACATCCCCTTCTGGATAGTGAGAAGTCTAGCTATCCTTATCCTCAATACATTTATGATTTGCACAGTCCCCTCATATATACCTGATCTTACAACTTTACTGGCTGCTTCCTTGGCCTTGCTTCTGCTTCTTTGGCCTCTAGCCCCATTATCACTTACTTGACCTAACTATCTCCTAAATTCTTGTTGCCATTATCACTGTCTCTGCTATAGGATGAATATTTGTGCTTCTAAAAGTCACGTGTTGAAACCTAATCCCCAGTGTGATGATATTTGTACGTGGGGCCTTTAGGAGGTGACTAAGTGATGAGAGTGGGTCCCTGATAAATGGAATTAGTTCACTAGGAGCTCCCTAGCCCCTTCTACCATGTGAGGACATAGCAAAAAGACAGACATTGGTGAATCTGGAAAATGAGCCCAGTCCAGATACCAAATCTACTGACACCTTGATCTTGGACTTTTCAACTTTCAGAACTATGAGAAACAAATTTCTGTTGTTTACAAGCCATAGCAACCCACTCCAGTTTTCTTGCCTGGAGAATCCCATGGACAGAGGAACCTGGCGGGCTAGAGTCCATGGGATAGCAAAAGTGTTGGGCATGATATGGAGACTAAACAACAACATTCTCTTATAATATCTTGAAAGAACTCAGGCTCCTAACACCAAGTCACCACATCTAAAGAAAGAGAAAAGACCTTATCTTTTCTAATACTTCTCTTCTTTTTACACCTAGGAAACCTTTCCTTCCTTATTCTTCCTCAGTCCATATAGTAAAATAGCTCTAAGATAGTTTCAGGCTCACCTCTGCTGTGAAATTCTTACCTATTTGTCAACCTCCAATTCAACGGGCCTTGGCTCTACCTCCTTTTGCCCTCATTTAAGGACATAAGCTACATCTTATTTGTCTTTATATTCCTAGGGCCTAGTCTTATTTTTGATACATGTTAGAAACTAAACAAATGTTTCATAAATGGATAATTAGTGAATGAAAATTTCTTTGCAGTAGCTTGGGGATCATGGCTATAGATTCAGACAGACCTAAACTGTGCTATTGATTTTGTGAAATTGGGCAAGTTAATATCTATTTCTTATCTGTTTTGACTGTTATAAGAAAAAATACTATAGACTGGGTGACTTATAAACAAGTATGAATACTAAGTCCAAGATCAAGGTCCTGGGAAATTCACTGTTTGAAAAGAGCCCATTTCCTGGTTCACAGATGGCTGTTTTTTTTCCCTGTGTCTTCACATGGCTAGATAGGTAAGGGACCTTTGTGAATTCCTCTTTTATTATTGCAGAAATGCCATTTATGAAGACTCCACCCTCATGACCTTATCACCTTCCAAAGACTCCACCTCAAAATATCATCACATCGGGCATTATATTTCACCATATGAAGTTAGGGGGAGACAAAAATATTCAGTCTGCAGCATTATTTCTCTGAGCATTACTTAACTTCTCTGATTTTTTTTTTTATCAGTAAGTAGAGGTGATAATAGTTCCATTATATATTTGTAATGAGGATTAAATATTTTAAAAAGGTTTTTTCATAATGTCAGTATAATTTCTATGTAAAATAAATGGTAGTTACTATTATTAATAACTGATTTTTGTGCAAAACTCTATTATAACATTCATCTGGTGTGTATAAATTATTTATTCAGATATTATTTATTAGTCTTGCCTTGATAGAAAATAATTTCAAAAATAAGTGAAAGAAAGTGAAAGTCACTCAGTCTTGTCCAATTCTTTGGAACCCTATGGACTATACAGTCCATGGAATTCTCCAGGCCAGAGTGCTGGAGTGGGTAGCCTATCCCTTCTCCAGTGGATGTCCCTGACCTGGGAATTGAACCAGGGTCTCCTGCATTACAGGCAGATTCTTTATGAACTGAGCTATCAGGGGGTATATGGTTATTTTTCTTATTGCATGTTGTTTCTCAGTCTAAGAGAATATTGCAACTTCAATATTATATCTTCATTTGAAAGTATATTATTGATTTAAAGAATATTGTTTTAAAGGAGCAAAGAAAAAAATAGTTTCAAAATAGTATAGTAGAGTAAGCACCTATTCTCATCGCTAGCCCAAAGATGATAGAAAACATATTAAAAAAAAAAATCTGTTGCTTAAGAAGAGAACATCTAAGTTATTGTAAGGCTATAGGGGATTTCTGAGACCCATAAATATAAATAAACATATGAATATATATATATATATATGTATATATATGGAATATAGAGACAAGCTGAGAATTTCATAAACCAGTGCCTCTATGGGCTGCTATTGTTATACCTTCTGCCTAAGAAGCCATCATTCATTGGGACCAGAAACCTCCAGAGAATAGGCCACTGGCAATCTTGAGAAACCAAGTAATTGCTACAGAAGAAAATATTTTGGCTCCAGAGCCAAGTACCCAGATATAAAATGGAAGGCAAATGTAGTTATCAAGAGGGAGGGGTCCCCAACTCAGGGTGAAGATCATAAAAGTGGACTTCACCGTGGATTACCAGAGATAATTTATACCTAGAAGTGTGACATGATTCTGACATTAGAAGAAATAAGCCTGAAGTTTACAGAAGCAAACCAATAAAAACACTTACTTGACTACTCATTCAAAATCAGCATTTTTGTTCTTCCCTTCAAATAATTGCCCCCTGCACTTGTCATCGTAGGCTTGACAACCATTATGATTCATCAAATACGTTTTCAAATATGCTGCTTCAGAAGAAACTTTAGTCTGCTACACTTGAAGCAGACTTCTGCTTATACCCAAGGAAACAGATAAAAAAAAATTTTTTAAAAATTGAAACAACTATACTAGATATCCTTATAAAAATAAAGGGGGATATCATGTCCATGAAAAAAAAATAATAGGTTATGAAACAATAAAAAGTAATAAATCATTAAATATTCAAGAAATTGCAACATATTTTAAACATAAATAAAAGTGCACCACCACCATAGCACATATCACCTTCTAAAGTAAGACTTTTATTCATTATTATTTGTGAACTTCCAGTGGAATATACACTATTAAAAAGCAGGAGTTACTGTCTGCTTATTCATTGATCTATCCCACATAGTACCTGGAAGAGAATCTAGCACATCAAAGGTCCTCAGATATTTGCTGAATAAGTTGAATGACTCAATGTGATGTGAACTATGTAAGTGAGCTTGATTGAGCTACAAAGAAACCTGGAAAAATTCATACTTAATTTGGAATTTTAACAGTTATTTAAAAAACTGTCAGAGAGGGTGGACAAAAGATAATTAAGGACATAAGTTATTTCAATTTGAAAAATATATCAAATTTGAATTGAATGTTTTACTGATTTACCCACTGTGAGAGCTGGATATACTTATACTGATGATTAAAGCAATAGCACTACAAATCAGCAACAAAATGATAGCCTAGACCCATACATTTAAAAGCACTTTGAAACTATGATTTAAAGAGGAAATAAAGATGGAAACTATAAACTATTTAGAAGTGAACAACAACAGCAACAACAAAAGCTCTAAATACAAAAGCAGTACTCTGAAGAAAATTTATAGACTAAAAAGCATATTTTTAAGGAAACAAGAAAGGCTGAAAATAAACTAATATAGAAACAAATCCTAAAATTTAAGCTTAAGAAGGTGGAGAAAGAATAGCAAAATAATGCAAAAGAGTTGAACTTTGAGTAGACTAGTAAATTTGACAATATTTTGTAAATATGAAGAAAAGAAAACTGGAAGACTAATCACAAATAACTTGCATTAGGAGTAAGAAAATTTATGATTTATATTTATAAAAATATATTTAAAGATTATATAACACAATTCTATACCTGCTAAACTATCAACTTGGAAATTTTGGAAAATTTCACTTCTCTAACATATATATATATATGTTTTATATATGTGTGTGTGTGTGTGATTTTATGTTGCTAAATCCTCCCCCAATTTTTTCAATAGGAAAATAACCTTAGAAGATATTGAAACAGTGTTCAGATATCTACCTCAAAATTATGCCAGACTCAGTCAGCTTTTTTTTTCTTTTTTGGCAAATTCTAACACTCAGGTATCATTTTCTTGTTATACATCCTAGCCTAAAAGATTAATGAATGCTGGAAAATTGCTAATCTTTCTTCAATATGAAGTCTATACAGAAACAGCACAACAAAAAATTTAGACCAAAGGACCAATGAATGTCACTATGACACAGAAAGAAATAAATATCAAATCAAATCCAGTGTATTAAAGAAATCGCAATAACTATCCATGTTTTCTGCTAAGGATACAAGGGCATTCAAAAACATCTCCAAAATTATTGTTTGATTAAAAAGCAACATGTTATAGAATATGCTGAGAGTGTACTGCAATATAAGTTACAATACTTATACAAAGCAATACTACATAGATTTTGTGAAGAGGATTTTTATATTTATGCAAATACTGATGCTTATAATAATATGTATTTTGTGTGTGTGTGTGTGTGTGTGTGTGTGTGTATAATTGTAAAAGCATGAGGAAAGAACTGGAAAGATGCATGACAAATTGGTACTGGTTGATTACAGAAGAACCAGGAACGTGTGATCATTGGAGTGTCAAGAGAGATCATAACTTTATCTCAAAGTTTGTTTGTTTTTTAATTTAACTGTTAATTTTTGGTTGTTTGAGGATAGCTATGTTAATGTTACCTCATGAAACTTAAAAACCAAAACAATCACCACAATAATCTACAATTGGCCTGGTCACTCCACAATGAAGGTCCCAGATATTTGAAGTTTCCTTGAGCACATGTTGAAAGGGTGTTTTAATGTGCTCTGAAGAGAATTTTTTCTTTCAATCTCCTTCAATTGAATTCACCCAAAAAACATTTGTTGAGAAATGTATAAGGGTAATTTGGAATACTAAATTGACCTCTGCTCTAAGGAGCTTTTCAAAGGGTCTAGTTGGGGAAGGTAATTCAACCAACAAGTACTAGGGAGAGTGGCAGATACCATGTGGAAGGAATTCACTGATTGTTCTAGGAGCACAGAGGCAGAGGATGTTACCCTGTGTTCTAGTTTCAATCTAGCAATTTCCTGTATCACGTACAGGTTACAAAAATAAGAAACGTTTTTGAAATTTGGGGGAAATACATATGTATGTAAATATGTGTACTATATGTATATAGTATAGACAGAAAATCTGGATATTGTTCACAATTATTCTGTTAGGAACAACCACATTAGCTCTGAAGACCTCTGATTCCCTGTCTTCAAAGTGAGAGAAAAACACTAAGTGTTCCCTAAAGATAATTACATCATAACCGTAGCAAAAGATTAAGACTGGGAGAACATTTTCATCTTTTGCTCTGAAATATCCTGAGTTTAGAGAGTATATGTCTCTAAATTGACTGTATGGATATCATATGCCTGAAACCCTTGAAATCTGACATATCATCTATTGTTACAGAAATTGAAAAAGAAAGTTGTGGTGATCCTGGTACACCCTTATATGGAATTAGGGAAGGTGATGGATTTTCTAACCGTGATGTTTTAAGGTTCGAATGCCAGTTTGGATTTGAATTAATTGGAGAGAAATCCATTGTTTGTCAAGAAAATAACCAATGGTCTGCAAACATACCCATCTGTATCTGTGAGTACCAAATGCTTTGCTTCCAGATAGCATATGTTACCCTGTCCTTGCATATAATTGATTTTGTAATTAATTGCAAAGAACTGGAACCATGTAATTATTTTTGAACGAGTAGCACTTTTTGGTACTCTCTTTAGCAAGTGTGCTTATGTCAAACTATAAATTTCCTTGCAGATTTAAATAAAGTTAACATAGTTCATTTGGTAATTGCAAAGTATATTTTACATATGTTCTCATAACACTTTATTGGTGGCATTTTATACTTTATAGATAGCATACTTCTTATGGAAATTATACATCTAAGCGAATTCTAATGGACTCATTTATTTTTAACGAGATAGTACATGCTTATTTGCAATCAGGAACACTTAAAAATATTTGAAGGTTATATTCTATGTATAATGCATTAACTTATTTTTGCTTGTAGATGCTCACACTAATGCATGGTTAAGTGCCATTTATTTATATTTCACAGAATAAAATTCATTAATGTTTATGGCCTACAATATGCTTGGATTAAAATAATATATTTCTTCAAATACATTGAAGCATTTCAATTTAGCTGAAGCAAAAATATAATTTGTTTTATTTGTTGATGTACTTTTAGATTAGATTAAAAACTATCTTCATTACAACAAATACAGCTTACCAGGCACGAGTGCAATAATTGAAAAGCTTGGATTTTAGTTTTCAATACAAATGGTAACATATAAGCTCATAATCATGAAAGTAAAAATAATTTTCTTGTTTTAAAATTATTTTAAAATTTTCTTGTATTTTATCTGTATCCAACTCTTATAATGATAATGCTTTTCATTTGTGAAATCCTTTATTCCCTACAAGGGCATTAGCACAAACCTTACTTCAAAATATAACTGACATTAGAAAAATTTAGCACTTTACAACACCTTCATTTTATCTAAATTTTAATTTGTGCTGCAAAACACACATTTTCCTTTATTGGAAGTGTTGATTCTTTAACATTTAAAATTCTTTAGCATTTTTAAACATGTACTGAGAACTTTTTAAGTGAATAGAGGCCAAATATTTCCTAATATTTGAAAAATATTATGCAGAAATTTATATTGCATTTTTTAAAGGTGATAAATAAATTTCTAATATGTCTAATGAACATATAAGGACTCTTCAACACTTTTGCTTTTATAAGTTACGTGGGTCCCTTTTGCAACTAAACTCTGTCAGTGTAGCAGGAAATACATTCATGGACAATAGGAAAATGAAAGTACAAGATTACGTTCAAATAAAATTTCATTTGGAAAATTAGAATTCAGGCTAGATTTGGCCCACAGATGATAGTTTCCTAGTCTCTGATTTAATGATCTGCATCTGAGGGTGGTGGTGTTTAGTCGTTAAGTCCTGTCCAACTCTTGCGACCCCATGAACTGTAACCTGCCAGGCTCCCCTGTTCATGGGATTCTCCAGGCAAGAATACTGGAGTGTGTTACTATTTCCTTCTCCATGGGATTTTCCCAATCCAGGAATTGATCCTGGGTCTCCTGCATTGCAGGCGGATTCTTTACCGACTGAACTACAAGGGAAGCTCTAAGTATATGAGGGAGGACTGACCAAATCTATCATGCTAATCTCCCTTGTCAGATTAAGTAGATGTCTACACAGTACTTTAGGTTTCCCAGGTAAAGAATCTGCCTGCTAATGTAGGAGGTGCAAGAGACATGGGTTCAATCCCTGGGACAGAAAGATCCTCTGGAAAAGAAAATGGCAACCTATTCTAGTATTCATGCCTGGGAAATCCCATGCACAGAGGAAACTGGTCACAGAGTCACAAAGAGTCAGACACAACTGAGTGAGCACACACACGATACAATACTTTAAACCCTTAATTATATCAAATGCATTTTTTTTATGTAACTTATTTTGATCTAGTGTTATACATCTATGAGTGCCATGCTAATTTTATGGTAATGACTTAATATTATGCTTAGTAGCACTTTGCTTATAAAAATTCTCACATCTATTCTTGCCTTTTTATTTTTTGCCAAGTTGTGTGCCAACGCATTAGATCAAGTTTCTAAAGAGATTATGTTAGGATTTTGATTGAAATTTAAAAGCAATTTCTATATAATTTACATATTTGATATAATGTTTTCTCATTCAGGAACATGGCATCCATGGCACCTCTTTTTTTTTGTAAAATTTCCTGTTCTAAATAAGTTTATAATTTTCTTTGTATGAGTTATTCATATTTTTGTAAGGACTATTTCTAGTCCTTAACTTTTATAGTCCTGTATTTTATAACTTTGTTTTTCTTCATAAACTATCTTTCAATTGCATTTTCAAATTAGCTATTGTTGGTTAAAAAAGGAAATTATTACTTGTTACACATTTATCATATATCAGAATTGAGGGCTTAAATCCTTTTAAAATTGTGTAAAGTGTTCTCTAGATTTTCTTAAAGTTTGTTCTAGTCAGCATTATTTAAAATAGTCAAACACAATGTTAGCATATACTAAAATGATTTAAAATATTTCCATTTTTGATGTAATACATTAATAGGTTCTGCAATATTAGACAAAGATTGTCTTCTTGGAAGAACACCTAGATTTAAAGATCTTGAAGTAAAGTCTTTTGAAATACTACTATGCTTTAGATCATGCTGATAGAATCTTCAACTTCACTAGAAGACAAAGCAGTGTTCATTAAAACACTGTGATATCATTCTTCTTATTAAATAAAAAAGGTCAGATAATACCAGTATCCATGCTAGTAGGGGTGTTGCACTATCTAATACATTTTTGTTTTATTTAAGTATAAGATAATACAACTTTTATAGACAAGAATTTAGCAAAATATTCTGAGGGCCAAAGTTCATATCCTTTGTCAATAAAGTATGGTACAAAATCGTATGAATTCAATTTTGTTTAAAAATATGTAAGAAGAAACACTGGAAGAAAATATAATACTTTTTAAAAATTTTTTTAAATTTTTTTTCTTTTACTTTTATTAGTTGGAGGCTAATTACTTCACAACATTGCAGTGGGTTTTGTCATACATTGACATGAATCAGCCAAAATATAATACTTTTTTAAACTATGATTTCCTCTGTGTGATAGATCGTTTTTGCTTATCCTTCCTCTGCTGTCTAACTTTTCTGTGTTAAATCAGTTTTAAATCAGATTTTTTAAAAGTTAAAAAAAAATCTGTGGGGAAATAAAGACTAAGCTTACTATGATATGAAAATTATTTTTTAGTTGTCTTTCCAGTGTTAGCCACTATCATGTATTAATTCATCTCCTTATTTGTGTTAGAAGCTCTCAGAGCATCCCATGCCCATGATAGGAATCAAGTTCACCTAGTTATTACCCTTACTCCAAGTTTTCTTCAGGTTGTATCATCCTGGTAATGTTAACCTACGTATTATTTTTGTTTGTTTGTTTTCAGTCATTTTGTGAGCTTTGTATGAAAATTTCTATATTCTTCTCCAATATTTTTTTGAAATACAGAAACTAAAACTTTGCACGATACTCTAACATGGACATGATAAATGTAAAAATAAGTTATTACTCCAATTATATTTTTGTGCATATTTAACATACAGTAATTCAAGGTACTAGTTGCCTTCCCTAATAATGTGCAAACAGTAACAATTTTTTCTGTTTTATAAGAGATTACATTGTTTAATATTTTTTTCAAACTTCTAATGGATTATTGTAATTATTGACAATGATAAATTGAGATACTGTATTTGAGATACTTTTAACATCTACTGTATTTTATGATTTTCCTATTTTAACAGTTCCTTGCCTCTCTAACTTTACTGCACCAATGGGAACAGTCCTTTCTCCTGATTATCCAGAAGGATATGGAAATAATTTAAATTGCATCTGGACAATAATCTCTGATCCAGGAAGTCGAATACACCTTTCTTTCAACGACTTTGATCTGGAATCCCAGTTTGACTTCCTTGCTGTTAAAGACGGGGACTCTCCAGACTCCCCAATTCTTGGAACCTTTACTGGGGCTGAGGTGCCTTCTCATCTTACTAGTAATAGTCATATACTGCGGTTGGAATTTCAAGCTGACCACTCAATGTCAGGACGTGGCTTTAACATCACTTACAACAGTAAGTTTAATTTTTCTATATAACATATTTCTATAAATTAGAACTAGAAAAGAAATCATACAAAACAGTCCTCTTGTTCCTCAGATAAGGAAATCTGAACACATCATATGTATAATTTCTATTGGGGTGGACTTTTAGTCCTTGATTCTAACCGTATTTTTATTGGGTTATTTAGTCTTTTAGTCTTTGATTCTAACCATATTTTTATTGTCATTTCTCTTTTTAAGAGGCATGATATTAAGGAGATATATTTCAAATATAATTTTATATCAGTCAATATATTAATTCATTTTATGAAATCATATAAGCATAATCTCACACCTACTATACATATTTCCCTGTTATTGGTATGCAAACATATCTTCCTTCTGGATACTCATAAATCAGTAGAGAATTTTAAACAAATAATGACAACACAGAGTTGTAATTCCAAAGATAAAATTCACTAGACTATCAAAGTATCACAGAGAAGGAAATTACTAATTTTGGGGCAGTGGATTATTAAATTGACTTAGCAAAGCCACTATGTGGATGATACCTTAGTGATTAAGAAGATCAGCTCTAAAATCAGTCTATGAAACTTCAAATCTTGGCTTTGCTGTAATATATTTTTAGGTTTAATAAGAGAGCCTCAGCATTCCCATCAATAAAGTTATATTGAGTTTTTGTAAGAAGTTGTCAATAAAAAAAAAACAGCGGTTTAGATTTAATAAAATAAGCTAATGTATTGGCTGATATAAATAATCTAAGAAAGAAATGAAACATTTTTTTGAAGCCAACCTGTGGATTATAACCTGGGAGACAGTCTTTCAGAAAGCTCTGAGGACTGTTCCACTGTTAGAGGTCAAAACATAGTTATGCAATGTTTTGAGACAATATACAAAGCAAGTGGTAATCCCCTATGAGATTAAGAAGGAATGTTATCTCCTAAGGCGGAGAAGGCAATGGCAACCCACTCCAGTACTCTTGGCTGGAAAATCCCATGGACAGAGGAGCCTGGTAGGCTGCAACCATGGGGTAGCTACAAGTCAGACCAGACTGAGCAACTTCACTTTGGCTTTTCACTTTCTTGCACTGGAGAAGGAAATGGCAACCCACTCCAGTGTTCTTGCCTGGAGAATCCCAGGGACGGGGGAGCCTGGTGGGCTGCCGTCTATGAGGTCGCACAGAGTGGAACACGACTGAAGCGACTTAGCAGCAGCAGCAGTATCTCCTAAGGAGGTCTGGTTAATGCAGATACACAATATACACTGAAGAGGAGGAAAGAGGCCCAAGAAGGTAGAGGAAAAAAAAATATGTTTAAATATTTATCATGTCATAAAATGTGAATTTTATTTAATCAGAGTAGGGTAATGCATGTAAACAATTCTTTATATATACCTAATAAATGCTCAATAAACATTAGCAGTTATTGTTTAGTTGCCTTCTGAACTATTCCTTTGAAAATTCTTGTTGTATTACTGTGCTCATTTTATTGTTCTAGTTTTAAGAATTCTTTGAGGTTATTTAGCTATTGTCTGTCATCCACATTTTTTGTGTTTCAAAAGGATGAATATTATTTTCTGAAAATAACATGGTATAAATATAGAAAAAGAATCACATAAAGAAAATATCTTAGTATGTTAACAAACATACATACTGATGCTTCTATTTCCACATATTTTACCTGAAGCTATAGAATGTCAGTGATTTTTATTGTTTATGTACAAAAGTACCACACTCCATCAGATATTGACCAATTTGATGAGTTAATGTTTGTGTCACATTATAATAGAATTTAATTTACTGCTCTCTGAAAAAAATTGTGCCCTCCTACCCCATCCCCTGGCCCCAGCCCATTTGGTGCTGAGCTTTGTCAATTAGTAACCAAATGTGGTTATTGTCTTTTCAAGATGACACTCATAGTGAATACTGGCACTCAAAAGTTGTCAATGTGTAATTGCACATTGTTCAAGTTAATTTAGCCATGATGTGTCATATCGGCCCTCTCTATAAATTAATTGCTTTATCTAAGTCCCTTTTAAAATGTTTCATCAGTTTAGTTCAGTCGCTCCGTTGTGTCCAACTATTTGCGACCCCGTGAATCGCAGCATGCCTGGCCTCCCTGTCCATCACCAACTCCCGCAGTTTACTCAAACTCATGTCCATCGAGTCGGTGATGCCATCCAGCCATCCCATCCTCTGTTGTCCCCTTCTCCTCCTGCCCCCAATCCCTCTCAGCATCGGGGTCTTTTCCAATGAGTCAACTCTTCGCATGAGGTGGCCAAAGTACTGGAGTTTTAGCTTCAGCATCAGTCCTTCCAATGAACACCCAGGATATATGTATAAATATAGAGAATATATGCATTTTTCTATTTACACTTTTTATGTTGTTGTAAATGCATATATCTGTTTGTTTGTTTGCTAAACAGGGATCATTGTTCTCTGACTTCAAAATGAACTTTGGGTCCCACCAAGTCCTAACCACTGTACTGCCAGGGAATTTCCTTAAATGCATATTTTTATCTTTAATATTTATGGTACCTTGAAGATATTATGGAAATATGCCTTTGTTCCTTGTTCTGTTTTTTAGTAAATGATTTAACCCATTGTATTCAAATTCTTACTCCCATGCTTCCTACTGATTGTTTTTTCCTGAAAAATTATACAGCAGATGTTATATTCAGGAGCAACCAGACTTAATCAAAATTATGCTTTTAAGAAGCACAACAGAAAGAAATTAGAAATAAGTGTACATGCAAAATAAATTTTATACATTTTAGAATTTACTTAAAATTATTTTGTACTGAAAGGGAAAGTGGCTTCCCTGATGGCTCAGACTGTAAAGCCTATACCTGCAATGCGGGAGATCTGGGTTTGATCCCTGGGTCAGGAAGATCGCTGGAGAAGGAAATGGCAACCCACTCCAGTATCCTTGCCTGGAGAATCCCATGGACGGAGGAGCCTGGTACACCACAGTCCACGGGGGTCGCAAAGAGTCGGACACGACTGATCGACTTCACTGTCACTTTCTTTCACTTTATTATTTTGTACTGTTTAACTTAAAAATGAGGAGATGGAAAAAAAAAATGAGGAGTTGGGTAATACAGTTATATAATTTATGAACAATATCAGTGATGATTTAGTGAAAAATTGAAATAACTGCATGTACTCATGCAGTATGAATATGATATTAAATTGTACATGCCTCATGAAATAGATTTTACATGTTTAGACTTGCTACTTTAAATATTCTTCCATCTATCTTATACTAATTTAAACACTTACAATGCAAATTTATAGGGCTCATGTAACCTATAAAATGAGAAATTTAAGTAAACACATTGTCCTTAAACAATTCTGCTACTTGCTGGGATGGGGCTAAATACACATCCTGGATGATACAAGGTGAAATAAGATAGTGGCCCTGAACCAAGAAACTTGCATTCGTTTGAGAGGCATGAGACAAATGATCCAAGACAGAGTATGTTGTGGAGAAAAAGTAAAGCCAGACCAGGGGATACATTTCAATAGTATCTTGATGATCTGAGTCAAACTATTAATACTTTTTCTGAATTTCACATTACTTTTTAGAGTAAATGGCTCTCGGGCTGTTCTAAATATTAAGTGATGTGATAATGTATAATATCTACAGCTTCTATCACAATGCCTAGAACATAGTGATTGCAAAAGAATTAGCTATTTTCCATTTTCCTAGATGGCAGAGAATAAATGATATATGGAAAATTATTGAAAAATTGAAAGACTTTCATACTAGATTGAAACATTTCATGTTAATTCTCACAATGAGACTATCTCTTTATTCCAAACAATGAATCACAACAGAAATTTTCAAGGACATGTAGTCAATCTGTTCTGTATTAACATTAGTTGGAATTTTGTTCAGCTTAACCTGGAAATTTTACTTAGATATACTAATGATTTCAAGAAATAAGCAGAAACAATTCTATTTTGAAATATTGTAATTTTATAGTGCAGTTCTTATTTTAACACTGATACATCATCTATTACACATCAGAGAGAAACGGGTGTGGTCAGAGGAGAGTCTCTCTATTTTGTTTTTTTAATAAATAAGGGCTTTTCTAGTAATGAACATAACCTTTCTAAAAATCAATTTTTATCACCCAGATACTCAAGGGTCTGTTTCATACTACTAGTTTGTATGTTTTTCTCTTCTTTTGCTGTTCTCAAGCATTTGGACATAATGAGTGTCCTGATCCTGGAATACCAATCAATGCAAGGAGATTTGGAGACAACTTTCAATTAGGAAGTTCAATTTCAGTTATTTGTGAAGAAGGATTTATTAAAACCCAGGGAACAGAAACAATTACATGTATACTTATGGATGGAAAAGTGATGTGGAGTGGCCCAATTCCAAGATGTGGAGGTAAGCACAATGCTCAGTGAAAAATACAATTCCATCATCACAATGCACCAGAAACCATAACAGGAAATGTGTTGTTCTGCCAGGACTGTTGTAATCTTAAAATATCATTTAGTATTTTTCTATAGACATATAGCATGCAAATTGTACATTTAATATTTATTATTTTATCTTTATTATTTCAACTTTTGGAAATCTTTTAGAAACTCCTTTTAAAAGAAGTGCTTATTAAATGATATACAATAATAAATAGTAAATATTAGTTGCACATGCAGGTTACCTTCAATATATTTCACAGTTATAGCTGAGTAAACTTTATAGTTTCCAGTCATATTTTTCTTGGTATTTTAACTATTCATGATATAAATTTATTTTCAAAAATGTATTATTATTAATTACATTGAATAAGTTTATGCTAAAGCACCTGTTATTTAAAATGTATAATTTTATAGGAATAGTTTACTGAACTTTTTTTTCAATTTTGATTTGAATGTAATATAATGTAGTCAAGAATGTTCAAGACAAAATATATGTGTTATATGTGTATAGCACACATATATATCTGCAATGTTTGTGAGTATCGATATATCTTTGAATATATATACTCACATAAACTCATAAATTATCTTGGTAACAGGGAAAGATGATCATCTTAAGGATAATATTATATATCAAGTATATAGTGTTTTAATATAGAATCTGTAAGAGTGAATGTGGGTTGGCTTTTATTTAGAATTGACACAGTAAGAATTAACATTTTGAATTACATTTTTCTATTCTAAGGTTACATAACCATTTTATAAAAAATATATATGAAAGAACTTTTACTAAGATATAGATGAACTAGAATCATTAAACACCTTTCAATAGATCACTATGTAGTGATTTTAGGTGACAATTTTGAGTGGTTTCTTACTTTCTTTGCTTTCCCAATTATTCTTCTTAGCTGTGCCCAGACTGACATTGGACCTTTGTTTTCTCAATTTCTAGCTAATAAATTGGGGATGTTTAATACATATTTTCTAAAAGTATAACCAGTGTAATTGAATAATTCAGCTATTACCTATAAATATTGAGTTTCATTGAATTGAACATTTTCATAATGTCTCATGGTGAAATAATCCAGACCATGCAATTAAGTTTTCCCCTTAGCGCCTTCAATTAGCACCTCCCTCCTTTCCAATCACTTCATCAGAGGGCCAAACTAGATGACTTCACTGTCCTTTTCCAAACCTGAAATATTATGGGCTTCATAGGGGTTACCCTGACAATGGCTATGACTATGCTATTATGTTTAAAATGCATAATGAATCTGCACAATGCAGGACTAAAATAAAAGGAGAGAGTTGAAAGTAATATTCAAATTTTTCCATAATACTTTGCCCCGGAGCTCATCATTCTTTTAACCTAGTGCCCAGCCTAGACTTGGGAAATCAGTCAGGAAAGTTCTCATTAGTATTTGAGGGAAAAGTAGGAGATAAAAGTTTGTTTCAGGTAGAAGGCATAGTACTGGTTCAGTGTGACTGGAGTGGAGGATAGAGGGACGGGGCTTGATAAATTCAGAGGCCTCTGAAGAATGAAATACTTTGCAACAGCACTAAGGAGATTAAAAATTATCCTGTGGCAACAGGAAACCACTTCAGTTTGGAAGTGACATGACTTGAGCCCCTCCCAGCACGGTGTTATTTACAGTCTCAGTGGACAAGCATAGAGACCACCTCCAGATAATTGGATCTCACTGAGTCCTCGCTTGGCTAACTTAGGTATTGGTTTAGGAGCTGTTTGGTGCCTGGATGCATGGAGAAGTAAAAATAATGAGGTTGACATCAAGAGATCATTTGATGAATTGCTACTTTATGTGAGAGAGCAGTTTCAGTGAGACTTTTCACCATGAAAAATGAATGGTATTTAACTTTTTAAAAATAAGTGAAACAAAATATTCAGAACTCTCATTTGGCACGGGCCAACAGGGTCTCAGATTCCTAAAGAGAACTTTATAAATTTTCCAAAGGAGAAGAATATTTTTTCTGCATATGTGAGTAAAATTACATGCAGTTGGCTCACCCGCCAGTTTCTGGATCCCACACTAAGTGGGAACATCACTAAGGATAAGACTAGAGCCAGGGAGGGCAGAATGGTCGTGGGCTGGAAACAGTCTTCCCCTGGCACTTGCCAGATTACCTGCCATATCCCAGGCTATGTTTTGAGCCAGTTTCCACCAGATAAAACAGACTACTGTCAGCTAACTCTGGTGAGTTTCATTTCTAAGACTCTGATTAAGGATTCTAAAGACTTCCTTTAGTTTTTCCAGAATTCTATTTAGGTACTAACAATAAAAGCCTGAGATTAGCTGAGGAAAGCTTTTTTTCTTTTTCTAAGTTCATTTTTCTCTCCTTTCTTTCTTTCTGTTTTTTTTTTTTCTTTTAATTGCAACTCTTCCTCCCCCAACCCCCAAGTGGCCACACAGCCACTCCAACTCACACAAAGAAATATGTCTGAGTGCCTTCTCTGCCTATAGTCTTTGTTATTTAGCCTTTTATATTTTGGCAGAAAAATGTTTTGCTTATTATTTATTATAGTTTATCCTCTGGGACTCTCTCACAGTTTCCAATATATGCTTAATATTTTAGCTGTTTTTTAAATTATCATTGTCTTAAATATTTTATATAGATTAACTATGTACATGTTTATGTATTGTAATTAATAGAAATAACCTTCTATTTCAATTTTATTTTCTAAACACAAAGAACTACAAGATCAAATGCATTGTTAAAAAATTGCTAATGTGTATGGATTTCTATGGGCTTCCCTGGTGGCTCAGTGGTAAAGAACTCACCTGCCAATTCAGGAGACGTGTGGGTTCAATCCCTGGGTTGGGGAGATCCTGCAGTGAAGGAAATGGCAACCCACTCCAGTATTTTTGCCCAGGAAATCCCATGGACAGTAGAGCCTGGTGGACAGTAGAGCCCATGGGGTCACTAAATAGACACAATTTAGCGACTCAACAACAACAATGGATTTCTGTGTGTTAACATTAGAAAATAGCAAATAATTTGTTTTCATCAGAATTTATAGAGCAAAGGAGGTCACTATAAAATGTTTTGATAAGAAAACCCAGGGCTTCAGTTCACTTAAAGATTGCTCTCTCCACCCAACTCCTCTCTATCACAATTATATAGAAATTTAAGCACTATTGGCAAATTAATGATCCACTAGTGTCAACCAGTCTTCAATGCTAAAACTGTGGAAAATCTTTAAGAAGAAAAGAAACCTTCTATCTGCCACAGGCCTTGAAAAAAGATTGTCCAAACAGAAAGGGAGAGATGAAATCATAATATATTGCAGTTCTGTGATCCCATAGCAGAACTAAGATTTATTTCAGATAGCTTAAATGTAATTGTTAACAGAATTGGGTTTTACATTTTATTCACTGACCTAAAGTTCAACCCTGATACATTAGCTAGGGATAGATTTAGGCTATCTTTTTAAATTTTTGAACTTTTTTCTCTAGAATGGATCAAATTTCCTCATGAGGAAGAAGGATTAGATGCTTTATAAAACCTTGAGACCATTCAGTTTTGCTGATGGAAAACAGAACACATTAATTTTTATAATTAGCGTTGGAATTATTCACTTTGAATTTCACAAACCATCTGCCTAACTCAATTTAGTAACAATCAATGACTCTGTCACTCACACCTAGACAGTAGCCTGAATAAAACTGGCTTTATCTAGGGCCAGTCTCTGCATGGAGTATCCTTCAAAGACACATCCTAGAGCCATGATGAATGGTTATCATAGGTCTCCTGTAATGGGTTGACACAGGGATTTTCATGATTTTCTACAGAGAAACATTCCTTAAAAACTATTCCTGCTGCCCCTATTGTTCAGCGCTTTTCCTTGCTATATCTTATTTTAAATATTTCTATGAGTTTACTACATATCCAGAACATATTGTTCCAACACTTGCACTCAGTTCAAATTCATTTTGATATTTATGTCCTCTAGTGAGCTGAAGCTAAGTGCCATTAGATGGAGGTTTTGA
The DNA here is from genome assembly GCF_910594005.1 of Cervus elaphus. Taxonomy (NCBI): domain Eukaryota; kingdom Metazoa; phylum Chordata; class Mammalia; order Artiodactyla; family Cervidae; genus Cervus; species Cervus elaphus. The sequence continues at coordinate 53,878,534 of NC_057835.1, forward strand.
TGGATCTGAATTCACTAATAGCACCAAACACCTCATGTCATAACCTCAGTGCTTACAAAAGCAACACAATAACAGAAATAAATTAAGTGGGCTGAATAAAACAGTCTGTCCTTTTAAGGAAGAGGTATTATTTCTCACTTTTTATAGAGATATGTTTACTAATAAACAATTCTCTGTTTAACAACAGTAATAAACAAGAATACAATATCATTAACAGCTGAAAACAATGTTCCCATTAGCACATACAGTCTCTTCATGCACATTTGAAAGAGCATTTTCCAAGAGAGAAATGACTTGAACTAATGGTTACTAAGGCACTTTAACTGGAAAATCAACAGCAACAACCAGTCCTTTGGGGAGTATGTCAGGCTGGTGGAACAGGTTAGAAGTCATATATCAACCTCCCCTCCCTTTTGAGAAAACACACAAATGTCCTAGGAAACTGGGTGCCCTTACCTATGAACAATGTTCCAGATAGTTATTTCAAGAAAATGCTTTCTGAGTTCCTCATTTTTGTGAATTTGTGTAAATCAGTGAATTTTTTCAGGTCCAATCCTCTGGCACCTAGAGTCCAGCTGGAACATCCTATCCTGAATTGCGCATTTTCCCCCAGAGGGGGAATTTCAACCTCAGTCTACACTGTCCTTTTGACTTTGCACTGACATTCTGCTTATGTTTGATTCTTTTTTGCCATCCGGCACTGCAATTTTTCTAATAATTTAGCTGCTTGTTGTTGTTGTTATTCAGTCATGTCTGACTTTTTGCAACCCTATGGACTGCAGCCTGCCAAGTTTCCCTGTCCTTCACTACCTAATTTCCAGAAAATTCAGAAAATGCATCATAGCACTGTAACTGTGAAGCCTTGGAAATTCATTTTTTATATACACAGACATTAACTATACCCCTCAATTATCCTCCAAATTGGAGACCTGGGCATGGAGATGACAGATTGTAAATAGTTTGCCATAGATGCATCAATTGGTGGTATTGTTCCATTACTCAGTCATGTCCATCTCTTTGCAACCCCATGGACGGCAGCAAACCAGACTTCACTGTCCTTCACCATCTCCGGGAGCTTGCTCAAACTTATGTCCATTGAGTCAATGATGCCATCCAACCATTTCATCCTCTGTTACTGCCTGCTCCTCATGCTCTCAATCTTTCCCAGCATCAGGGTCTTTTCCAGTGAGTCAGCTCTTTGCATCAGATTGGAACTTCAGCTTCATCATTAGTCCTTCCAATGAATATTCAGAGTTGATTTCCTTTAAGATTGATTGGTTTGATCTCGTGCTGTTCAAGGGACTCTCAAGAGTTTTCTCTAGCACCACAGTTCAAAAGCATTAATTCTTCAGCACTCAGCCCTTTAAGGTTCAACTCTCACATCAGTACATGACTACTGGAAAAATGATAGGTTTGAGTAGATGAACCTTTGTCAGCAAAGTGATGTCTCTGCTTTTTAATACACTGTCTAGGTTTGTCATAGCTTTCCTTCCAAGGAGCAAATGTCTTTTAATTTCAGGCTACAGTCACTGTCTGCAGTGATTTTGGAGCCCAAGAAAATAAAAACTGTCAGTTTCCATTTTTTCCCCATCTGTTTGCCATGAAGTCATGGGACCAGATGCCATGGTCTTAGTTTTTGAATGTTGAGTTTTAAACCAGCCTTTTCACTCTCCTCTTTGACCTTCATCAGGAGGCTGTTTAGTTCCTCTTTACTGTCTGCCATTAGAGTGGTATCATCTGCATATCTGAGGTTGTTGATATTTCTCCCTGCAATCTTGATTCCAGCTTGTGATTCATCTAGCCTGGCATTTCCCATGATGTGCTCTGCCTGTAAGTTAAATAAGCAGGATGACAATATGCAGCCTTGTCATACTCCTTTCCCAATTTTGAACCAGTCTGTTTCATGTCTGGTTCTAACTGTTGCTTCTTGACCTGAGTATGGGTTTCTCCAGAGGCAGGTAAGATGGTCTAGTATTCCCACCTCTTGAAAAATTTTCCAGTTTGTCATGATCCACACAGTCAAAATCTTTAGTGTAGTCAGTGAAGTAGAAGTAGATGTTTTTCTGGAATTCTCTTGCTTGTCTATGATCCATTGGATATTGGCAATTTGATCTCTGATTCCTCTGCCTTTTCTAAATCTAGTTTGTATATATGGAAGTTCTTGGTTCACCTACTCTTGAAGCCTAACTTGAAGAATTTTGATCATTACCTTACTAGCATGTGAAATGAGTACAATGTGAAGTAGTTTGAACATTCTTTGAAATTCCTCTTCTTTGGGATTGGAATGAAAACTGACCTTTTCCAGTCCTGGGCCACTCCTGAGTTTTCCAAATTAGCTGGTATATATGCTTTAAGAGCATCTTTTAGGATTTGAAATAGCTCAGCCTAAATTCCATGACCTCCACTAGCTCTGTTTGAGTAATGCTTCCTCAGACCTGCTTGACTTCACACTCCAGAATGTCTGGTTCTAGGTGACTGACTACACCATCATAGCTACTATTGTGGCTCAATTGTGTGGCTTAATTTGATTCAGGCCGACTCAAGAACTGAACCAGATTCAGGAAGCAGTAAGTAAGATAGAATTTTTACTTTGATTTTCTTTGAGCTGGGATGCAAAGGTTTTAAACAATGCAGTAACTAGAAAGCATCCCAAATATTTTTCTAAGCTATATTTTCCCTCATCTCCCATTCAAGGTAGTTGTTATATATAAAAATCAACACCATCTTTGTTATGATCATTTTTTTTCCTCTGATGACTACACATACATTTATCTCATCATTAAGCTGTTCTTCTCTTTCTTCCAATTTTCCTTTTCTCAGTCCCATGCTCTTGCTCACATATATTTAGCCCTTCTCCTCAATACTTAACCCTAAGATTAGCCAAGACCTACTTATTAACTCCAAAGTACTCTGCCCTCAGGAAAGATTAGTTCATACCATTCTAATGGTTTTCAATTAAAATTTGTCTCCATAGAAGCTTGGTAAATACAATTTTCCACTTCATTATTTAAAAAAAAAAAGAAATCAAGTTTTTGACCTGTCTTTTCAAGCTACTGTCTAACTTGCATTTCTACTTTATAACTACCTGCTTCTATATTTGCCAGTAATAAACCAGCCAATGAATTCCAAAAGAACTTGAAAGAGATACCATGCCTTGAGATTTAGAATTAAACAAGAGAGTTCTCTTCCCAGGTGTCAAACAGTGAGCACTAAGTCATCTAGAGATTTTCTGTAAGACAGTTGGACATAAATTGTCTTCTATCTCTGTTGTAGTCATAGAAGGAAACTTCTCTTGAGTATGAGGATTTATTATTCATTGATGAATGTCATTTAAAAAATGCTACTGAACTGTACTCATTCAAACTAAAGGATGAGAAGGATTTATTGGCAGACCAAAAACAAGAGTTTTGTTAAAATGTATTCATAATTTTTATAAAATCTGAAACACATGTTATTTACATTTTAAAATCTAATATTACTTGATAGTTTAAAACTCTAAAATCATTTAACTGTTCATGAAAAAAGTTGGACTAATCTAGAAATTGTATACCTTATTATGTCTCATTTTAATGAATATGCTACTCAAGTTCATGTTAGTCTCTCTTCTTGGTTTCTCCTCATGTCTATGATCTCTGTTTGTGTCCCAGAGCTTGGTCCTGAATATTTTCTTCCGTCTATTTCCATTCACTCTATTCATAATTTCCATCCAGTCTCCAGCCTTGAATGACATCTATGTTTAAGGCTCTCAAATTTCCATCTCCAGCCTATTTCTCTGTCTGAAGTCCTGGAGTCATCTATTCAACTTCCTCCTCAATATCTCTGCTTAGATGTTTAATAGGCATCTCAAACTTAGCCTGTCCAAAACTAATCAGATTCCCTGGTCACTCCAAATCTGATACTGTCACAGACTTTCACCATCATCATTAATAGGACATCCATTCTTCCAGTAATTCCAGCAAAAACTCTTAGGAGTAATTCCTGACTCCTTTCTTTCTGTCATAACCATACGCAATCCATCAGAAAAATATGTTACCTCTACTTTGAATACTTATTTTCAAAACCCATCTGCTTGTTACTTCCTTAACTGCTGACACTGGTTCGAGCAGCCATCGTCTGTGACCTAGATTACTGCAACAGTCTTCTGACTAGTCTCACCGCTTCTGCTCTAGCTCCTATTCCGTTCTGTAGAAATCGTTTGTTATTCAGCTTACCTGTGCCCACCTATTAGTTTCTTCATAGTTATTTCTCCTCTAGGACTGATACATATATACTATCTGCTTCTCTCCCTCTTTTTACCTGGCTGTTTGTCCCCCATGCCCTGTTTGACTGTAGATAGCAACACCCACTTTGATCTAAAGCAATCCCTTCAACAAAAATGGAAATGGAATATTGGCCTTCTGGATTACGTGGTCATGTTCTTGAATATAATTAGGATGTAATACATTCATTGAACTGCATTATAGATAAAGAGGATTACATTTAATAAAATACATTGGAAGAGTCATATGAATGCTATTGGCTCAAAGCATTTGATTTAATTAAGGATGCTGAGTTAAGACTAACTGAAAGAAAAGTTGTCACTTCCTTGTGAAGACTCATCATAATTTCTAATATTATTATCATTTTGGCCTCCCTGAGGAGAAAAACAGTGGAAGCAAAATGTATGACTAACAGTGTTTTTAGGCAAAATGTCCTGTTACTTTGGGATTGGCAACCTATATCATACCCACTAAGGAAAAAGATTTTTCAGTATCCCCCTCCATAAAAATTGAGGTTCACATACCTCATTTGTGGTTTATTAAGTGGGTTCTGACTTATTTCTCTTAATCATAACTCAGCTATCCCACTACCAATTTATATAAACAACAAAAGAAAAGAGAGATTGAGATATCTATCTATTAATGTCTATGTATCTAATTAAACTGTTAGAGTCAAAGGTTGTTCAGCTTTTCCTGTATCCCCTCATAGCAAGGGAGAGCATCTTCTCTTTTCCAGCTGCTGAAGTGAATGAAGGAATGAATCACCAACTACTGGTGCATTATCAGTATCCTCCCCTTCATCCTCCAAGGTGATCACAGATGCACCTTGGGTGGGTGGGTGGAGGAAATAAAAATTTTAAATTAATTTGGACTAAGTGTTTTTAATACTGAAAGTGATGAGAATTTTAGAGGCTGCACCCAACATTTCTTTAAGGAGAGTAAGATTTATCAGTGCATGTTTGAAGGCTATAATTAAGGATAAAAGAAAGAAAGGAAGAAATTTCTGTTTGTGTTCCACGATTTTCATAATACTCCATAAAATGCCTACTCAAGCAAGAACTTCCTTGTTCTCAGTGGAGAACTCCCTGAATAACTATGGCTTCCTACCCATTATGGGATGTCTGAGAGAATTCCTTGAGTGAATAGGATGGGACTAGAGTCCCTGGGAAAACTGTTTGACAGCAAGGCTGGACTTGCTTGCCAATGAACTTACCCTTTGAGAATAAGGGATTTTTTTCTTGAGTCTCAATTAGCCTCAAAAGAAAGGAAATCCTCATTCACAGAGATTTCACTCTCTGGAGGTAGTTAATTTGAGGGAGCAATTAGAGTAACAATCTGATGCATAGACTAAACTATATTTGTGGGTCTCATAGAAAGAATGTGTATTCACACATGTTTGCCTATTCGTATCTAACAATAGACTCCTCTTTTAGTTACATATTAAGGTAGTATTAAATTCCTAGAGGACTACCATAGCGAAAACTAATTTAATAGCAATCTTCAGGAGTTTGTACCTAATTTCTGTGGAGCTGGGCAAGAGAAGAGTAGAAGTTGTTATAGAAATGAAAAGAGGTTCAGAGCTAGGATTGCTTCTCTGCATTCCTGGCACTTTAATATCTATATTTCTGGCTTTCTCTTTTTACCCAAGATAGAGATGCAACTTGTTTCCTGTAATTTTCCGTGAAGCATCATCCAGTATGCTGAGGTTAGACAGAACAGGTGGTTACTTTGTTGTTGTTCTTGTTCAGTCGCTCAGTCATGGTCAGCTCTTTGCGACCCCAGGAACTACAGCATGTCAGGCTTCCCTGTCCTTCACTACTTCCTGGAGTTTGGTCAAACTTATGTCCATTGAATCAATTACGCACTATGAAGCAAGTTTTTTTTTAAAAAAAAAAGACGAAGGAAATGGAACCCTCCTTGTTTATAATCCCTGAGATCAAAACCTAATTCTTCTTCAGGTCCTTAATCCCCTTCTGAGCACCTGTCATTTCTAAGATGAAAGAACACCAAGATTCTGTAACATTTTTATTCAAAAGACTTTTATCTGAATACAGTCTGAAATATTTCTGACTCTTTTATATCTCAAAGCATACTAGGTATCTTGAATTTGTCCATTCTACTTAAAGCAACACAGAAATGAGTTAGTACTCCAGTAAGAATTATTTATAACAGACTTTCTTCAGGCCTTAGAAAAATGAAACAGGATAAATGAATTTTGTCTACTTTACCATTTATGCTTTGCTTTCATTGTTTAAAGTGGGGAGGGGTGAAAAAAAATAAAGTGGGAAGGGGGATTAGAGGCAGTAATCTGTATTTCACTGGATGGAAATTACCTTTTTATGCCAGGAACCTGAGTGATTATACAGATTAGCCATATTCTCTTAGATTTTGTCACCACGGTCTGTGAGCCAAGAGTTGTAAAATGACCTGAGGGATGGGAATCGAGTGATGGTTTTGTTAACAATGTAGATTTCTGGTTCTTATGTTATAATTACTAGGAGAGTGTTCTGGGAATCTGCGTTTTAATAAGTTTTTAATCTAAACTCATCTCTAGATGTTTGGGCTTCCTTGGTGGCTCAGATGTAAATAATCTGCCTGCCAGTGCAGGAGGCATGGTTCAATCCCTGAGTCAGGAGATCCCCTGGAGGAGGCAATGGCAACCCACTTCAGTTTTTTCTCACCTGGGAAATCCCATGAACAGAGGAGCCTGGCAGACTGACATGACTTAGGGACTAAACAACAACAACGAAATGACACCTGTAGATGTCTAGAAAGGTTTGAAAGTCTTCAAAAGCAGTAACTACCACATGAAACCAAAAGGTCTTTTCCTCACTAACTGTAAGTTACAGAAACAAAGAACTACTAGACTTTCTCATACAGAAGTATTGGACCTAATTTCATGTGCACAGGGAGGCTAAATAAGCCAAAATATTGCAGTTTGGAACAAAGAAAGGTTTATTGCTTGGTCCAAGCAAGGAGAATGGTTAGCTCATGCTCAAAAGAACTCAGCTCCCTGGTGGTTTTCAGAGAAGAGTTTTTTATTGTTGTTTTTTTGTTCTATTTTTAATTAATTAATTTTTGACTGATCTGAGTTTTGTTGCTTTACATGGGTTTCCTCTAGTTGTGGCAAGCGGGGGATACTGTTTGTTGTGGTACAAAGGCTTCTTCTCATTGTTTTGGCTTCTCTTGTTGTGGAGCAGGCTCTAGGCACATGTGGTTGTGGCACATGGGTTTAGTTGCTCTGCATGAAGCATGTGGAATCTTCTAGGACCAAGGATTGAACCCATGGCCCCTGCCTTGGCAGGCAGATTCTTATCCATTGTGCCACCAGAAAAGTCCCAGAGAAGAGTTTCTAGATACAGAATTTGAAGTGAGGGATATAGGGTCAGTGACTTTCTTGTGATTGGTTGGTGGTAAGGTAACAGAATGATATTTCAGGAATCTTGTGTTCAGCCTGAAGTTACTCTCTTCCTCCTATGAAGGGCCTTAGTTCTTGTAGAGGAACTCTAAAAGATATACTGTTTCTGCATCCCCTCACTTCCCTGAGCAATAAATTGTAAATCTGCCCTTTGGAACTCAGGGAAGGTCTAGGAGGCTGAAGCTTTTTTTTGTTTTTTGTTTTTTTTTTTCTAAAAATTAGAAGTGGGATACATGTACCTGAGAAGGCCCTCCAGGATTCTGCTTGTTTTTAGTATTTCTCACTTTCTTTCTCTGGTCTTTCTGTCTTCCCTCCATAACCCCCATCTTCTATTCATTTCTTTTTTCTTTTTAATAGAACTCACCTCTGACAAAATCTCCTTCAAGAACTCTTTTCTAATGCCCTTGAGATTTTACCTGTCTCTTCCCCACATTTCTAGCCTATCTAGATCAAACATGCACTTATTCTACATGTTAGCTATGAATGTCTTCCTTGTATAAACTGTGTGTTTCCTGAAGGGAAATATAATGTCACATAAATTTTTAAAAATTGCATCACCTAGCATAGTATCTTATATATAGCAAAAGCTAAATAAATGTTTGTCAGAATTAATAAATACAAAAATAATAAATAAATTAATATCACAGAAGCACTTAAAATTGTGTGGTTAGAATCTCAGATTTACATTAAAATTGAGTTACTTTGAGTTGAGTATTTTATCCCCCTAACCATTCATTTCTGTCTTCACTAAACCTATTTTAAGGAGAATAGATATGCTTAAATAAATGTCTCTCTTAGAAAATTAATCAAATACATCTATCATGGAAGTAGTTACTAACTTGGAATTGGAATTTTACCTCTTCACTACCTAGATCTGTGTTTCTCATCAAGTCATATGTTTGATGATATTTTTTCTTACCTACAAAACTGATATGAGAAAGAAACCAGCATTTTTATGCTACTTGATTATTAAAAGGGATTTCCCAGGTGGCCCTAGTGGTAAAGGACCCACCTGTCAAGACAGGAGACATAAGAGACATAGGTTCCATCCCTGGATCAGGAAGATCCTCTGGAGAAAGGCATGGCTACTCACTCCAGTATTCTTGCCTGGAGAATCCCTTGGATAGAGTAGCCTGGCAGGCTACAGTCCATAGGGTGCAAAGAGTTGGCCAACTGAAGCAACTCAGCATGCGTGCATGGTTATTAAAATAAGTAAGTTATGTATATGAAAACATATGCTAAAGTGGAAAGCATTATGACCAGCTTAGTTGGTATAGCAGAAATGGCTAGCTGTTTACCTTTAAGCTGTTACCCCATTCATTATACAGAGTTGTAGGTAGGAAATAGCTACCCAACTGAGGGACTTCATATCACAGCCTTCTTTGCAGCTAAGTGTGCTCAACTGAGTAAGTAGAAGTAATATAAATAACTTCCAAGCTATGATCCATAAAAAGCATAAGCAGAGTGGCCCTCAATGCTCTGTTTCCTGTCAACTGAAATGGAAATGGCCTCCATAGCAATCTAGGAAATTGCATACTGAAAATGACTGAGGCTTTGTCATCCTGGGTCTTGAGAGACTAGGAGGAAAGCTATTCTTCTGACAGGTACACTTCATTGTATTGGTACATGAATATGCCAAGGAAAAATTTCACCAGAGTTAAACAGGCGAGGAAGATTTTATTCAAGATGGTTGCAGTGGGGAGGATAGATTGAACTCAAATGCACTGAGGGAAGGCTGTTAAGGGCTGAGATCAGCTAGTTGAAAATTAATGGAGAAAATTGAGTGAGGGGGTCCAGAGTCTTGAAGAAGCCTGTTTAAAGTTTAGTCAAACTGAAAGCCATTTTGGTCAAATGAGAAATAAACTATTCTGTTAACTTACTAAAATTTAGATATTTATTTATTTTATCAGCTAAAGTCATCCAATTCACCCACAATTAGGAGAGAGGAAACCCAAATAGAAATAGTCCATCCTAGCCTCACCCCACTGTAGTGTTATAATGCATAACAATACCTACTTATATTTTTTTTTATTAAATTAAAATGTTTTTCCAAAGGTTACATCTTAAATCTGTTTTATTTTCTTTTGTAAGGTTTCACCTTAATCTTCTGCTTACATTGAAGCTTTAACATCAACCTATGTTGAAAGTGACATGTATAACTGAGAACTCCAGATTCTATATTCTCTTGTTTCACAGTCCTTTTTGCCTCAGTAGTGAATCTTACTATCTTTCCATGTAAAACTCCTTTTTGTTTTGTGTTTCCTATTTTAGCAAATGGAATTATCTTCTATAATGTAGTTCATGACAGGGGCCCAGTAACCAATTTATCTTAGCCCAACTCTTTTATCTTGCTCAATCATTGCATGTAATCAGTAGATGCTTTAGAATCTGCCTCCTAAATATCTCTCATATTCAACCCTTTCTAGTTACCACCACAAATCAGAATCTGATTATACCTTCCTAGGTAATTACAATAGTTTCCTATTTGTACTCACCAACTCCAGGTGCACTGTTCCTAATCCATTATACCTGTAGCTTCCATTTAAATGAAAATTGTGTTTTTTTAATCTATACATGTATATGTAGCCTTTAAAATTTTTTCAATTGACTATTTTCATTTTCCTTAATGTAACTTATCAGGTCCTTTTCTACTCTTTTTCCTTCATCTCTCATCACTTCTTGGTTCCCTAAAAAAATATATTATGCTAATTCAGCCTTCTACTCTTAAGCACGTGCTGTTTCTTCCATTTACAGTATCTTCTGTCTGTCTCTTGGTGAACTCTGACTTATCCTTGAAGACTCAAGTTAAATGGAGTCTCTTCTATGAAGCCTTAATTCATGCCCTCCTCCAGACCCTTTGCCCATGGGTATATCTTTCTTATATAACTTCAGTTCAGTCACTCCATTGTGTCTGACTCTTTGGGACTCAATGAGCTGCAGCTCACCAGGCCTCCCTGTCCAACACCAATAGCTGGAGGCCACCCAAACTCATGTCCATTGAGTCAGTGATACCATCCAATCATCTCATCCTCTGTCGTCCCCTTCTCCTCCTGCCCTCAATCTTTCCCACATCAGGGACTTTTCAAATGAGTCAGCTTTTCACATAAGGTGATCAAAGTGTTGGAGTTTCAGCTTCCACACTAGTCCTTCCAATGAACACCCAGGACTGATCTCCTTTAGGATGGACTGGTTGGATCTCCTTGCAGTCCAAGGGACGCTCAAGAGTCTTCTCCAGCACAACAGTTCAAAAGCATCAATTCTTTGGCGCTCAGCTTTCTTTATAGTCCAACTCTCATATCCATACATTGACTACTGAAAAACCATAGCCTTGTATAGACGGACCTTTGTTGGCAAAGGAATGTCTCTGTTTTTTAATATGCTATCTAGACTGGTCATAACTTTCCTTCCAAGAAGTAAAGCGTCTTTTAATTTCATGGCCGCCATCACCATCTGCAGTGATTTTGGAGCCCAAAAAAATAAAGTTTCTAACTGTTTCCCCATCTATTTGCCATGAAGTGATGGGACCAGATGCCATGATCGTAGTTTTCTGAATGTTGAACTTTAAGCCAACTTTTTCACTCTCCTCTTTCACTTTCATCAAGAGGCTATTTAGTTCCTCTTCACTTTCTGCCTTAAAGGTGGTGTCATCTGCATATCTGAGGTTATTGATATTTCTCCCAGCAATCTTGATTCCAGCTTGTGCTTCCTCCAGCCCAGTGTTTCTCATGATGTACTCTGCATATAAGTTAAATAAGCAGGGTGACAATATACAGCCTTGATGTACTCCTTTACCTATTTGAAACCAGCCTGTTGTTCCATGTCCAGTTCTAACTGCTGCTTCCTGACCTGCATACAGGTTTCTCAAGAGGCAGGTCAGGTGGTCTGGTATTCCCATCTCTTTCAGAATTTTCCACAGTTTATTGTAATCCACACAGTCAAGGCTTTGGCATAGTCAATAAAGCAGAAATAGATGTTTTTCTGGAACTCTTTTGCTTTTTTGATGATCCAACAAATGTTGGCAATTTGATCTCTGGTTCCTCTGCCTTTTTTAAAACCAGCTTGAACATCTGGAAGTTCACAGTTCACATATTGGTAAAGTCTGGCTTGGAGGATTTTGAGCATTGCTTTACTAATGTTTATATAACTTATAACCTTATTATTTTTTATGTTTACATTTCTGTATTTTGCACATGTGAAATGTGAGGAAAGGAATATCTTAATTACATTTGTAAAGAAGTTTCTAGAGTCAGCTTGCCTCTATTCAAATCCTTGCTAGCTGATGTACAAATTATATAAAATTTCTACACATCAATGTTCTGATCTATAATGGTACATATGTGGTTGGATTATTTTAAATATTACATAAATAATAAATACATAGGACTTCTATCTAGGACACTGATAACTTAGAGGTAGTCCAAATATCACAGGGGCACGTATCTGACACACAAGTGTTTGCTGAATGATGGAAATACAAATGAGTAAATGATGAATGAATAAATATAACTTGAAAATAATTCCCTGTATCTTGATCTACTTTCTGTTTACTATATATTCCAAGTTTCCTTTGTTCTGTCAAAGATACTGTCTTTTCCAGAAGTTTTTTTAAAGACTGTAGTACCATTATACTTTGAGGTACACAAGCTTTTGGTGTTAACTATGTAAGCATTTCTTAAAATTCAATAGCTGCATATTTATTTTCAGGCATTATGGAAATAAGTTGTATGTTAATTAGGGGAATAATCACTTTGTAGCAAGGTCACTATTTGGGAAAATACTTTCAGTAAACAGTCACAACATATTTATGCTACTCCTTTGCTTTAATACTCTTTCCGAACAATTCTGCCTCTCTAACATGTTGTAATGAGGGACCAACCAAAATGCTTCTGGGTTTCTACTTTTTAATAGTTAATGGCCCATTACTCAATTGCTAATTTTATGACTAATTACCTCTTTAATTATGATTATACTGAAGTGTACAAATACTTTCCTAGAACAGTATGAGTTGATGATATATTAGGTATTACCATTAGAAATCCCATACTTCAGGGATCTTCTCTCACCAAAATGCTTTCCTCTGTCTTTTAAAATATGGCAATTTAAGTGACTGTTATGCACATAATTTCGTTTTTGAAATGCATAATAACCCTACAGGAAATTTAATTATAAGTCATCATTAAGTAAATAATCCTCATGAAAATACTATCCTGTGAAAACTTTTAAACAAACAAAATCAAATTCTAATAAGGAAGAAAATTTAGTTTTATGTGAAAGTCCTTACTCATGCAAATAACAAATTTTGACAACTTCATATAAAAAATATTTTTCACAAATGACATTTTATAATAATGCTTGATCCTTAAGCCAATTTATTACATATATCCTATTTTGTTTGGGTTATGCCAATTACTTTAGAATGAGAAAGTGTAAAAACAGTGCCTGGAACAATAGGTTTTTGAAATTCTATATGGTAAAACTGAAAGAAACAAGTAAACAACAAAGACAAAAATATAAACACATGAGATAGAGTTAAAAATGAAATATTTAAAGAAAATAAAAATATAAAATGTTAAGTCATTGGGAAGAGTCTCTAATTTGTTGAAGCTGATATAGTATACATTTGACTTTCCAAATAATTTTTAATAATTCAAATATTTTTGCTGCATTTTATCCCCTCTTTGTGTTCCTCCTGAAGATATAAAGCAGGCTAATGTATCAGGGCTGCTGAGTGCAGCGGGAGAAGTTCAGAGTACAGGCTAGAGTTTAAGGCAGTAGCTAGATCATTCATGGCCTGTTGGTAAGCACGGCAAGAGACCATTTAAGGATGTTTGTGGTTTAGAAAAGAACTCTGACCATAGTGTGGAGGATAGTTAGTGTAGATGAGAAGACCAATCAAGAGGGTCAGTTAAGAGGGTTTACTCCAGATATGAAATTATGGTTAATTTAAACTAAATCTGGCAGCTGTAGACATTGAGAAAAAAGAATGAGCTTGAGGATGAGTTGGATATGGGAGTAAATAGTAAGGAAAATGGGCTTCCTTGGTGGCTGAGACAACAAAGAATCTACCTGCAGTGAAGGAGACCGAGGTTTGACTCTAACAGATGACTACTTCTAAATTTCTGGGCTTTTCAAATCCATGGATGGTGATTTCATGTAATGATATTGAAAATAATGGGAGAGAGCTGGTTTTGAGGTCCTGTTTTGTAAAGCTGACTTGAAAATACTTTTCAGACTGTGAAGTCTTGTGAACTTTGACAAGTTGTTCTCTCAACTTGGTTTATTTCTCTTCAAAATGAGGTGTTTACAGTAAAATACCTTATCAGTACCTACTGGAATTAAAATGCTATCATTGCAGTTTCAATTGTGTATGAGTTTAGAAGAAAGCAGAAGATTAAATTATTGAAATGATGAGCTGAGTTGAATCTGATGTTAAAGGAAAAAGAGATCAAAGTACCTGTCTAGAAAAGCAAATGGTATGATGAAACTGTACTTTGAAGGGCATTATTCTGACAGCTGGGCTGGAGTAAGAGAGATATTAGCAGATTGGAGATCAGGGAAGAAACTGAATCAATGAAGGCCTAAAATTGTAATAGGGACTCTGATAAAAGGAAGATCAAAGTTTTAGACAGTGTAACATGAATTAACAGTATTTGATACATAAATCAGAAAATGAAAGAGAGAAATTAAAACTAACATGTTTTTTTCCAAGATTTGAAAATGGGGAAAATGGTGGAGACACAAGAACATATTTAAGGGATATAATTGGGAGACTTGAGTTCATCTGACATGCTGAGTGTGTAACTAAACCTTATTTCAAAAAGTAAAGTTTTTTTTTTAAGGGAAAATAATCATTCAATAATAGAATGACTAGATGTTTTACTTTCAAAACACGCATGTAGGCTAATTTGCTTCAGTTGTGTCTGACTCTGTGTGACCCTATGGACAGCAGCCCACTAGGCTCCTCTGTCCACTGGATTCTCTAGGCAAGAATACTGGAGTGGGTTGCCATTTTCTTCTCCAGTATATATACACAGATTAATTTTAAAAAACATAATTAATACTAAAAATATCTTCTGCAGCTTACTCTCTAGCATTCTATTTTTACCTATTCTCTGATTTTATTTTTCAGCTCCATGTGGTGGCCATTTTTCAGCTCCCAGTGGATTGATTCTTTCACCAGGATGGCCAGGATACTATAAAGACTCTCTGAATTGTGAATGGGTGATTGAAGCTGAACCAGGACACTCTATCAAAATTACATTTGAAAGGTTTCTAAAAATACTTTTCTACTTTAAAAAACAGATTATCTAAAAGAATAGTTGACATTCTCTACTTACCAAATTAATGATTAATTTTATTGCACTAGTCAGTTGTGTTTTGAGTGTTTCAAAATGTTTTCCCCTTTTAGCCTTCAGTTTGTTCTGAAGTTAATTTTCTATTTGCTTAATGCTCTATCAATACTAATGAGATATATAAGATGAATATTTTTTATTCATATATATATGTATATATACATATATATATACATACACACTACTGAGATATGAATCTATAACTTTTAACTTAATGTTTAGTTGCCCTATATTTTGAAGGGCCTGGGAATTATGTTCTGCTAGATTGTCAAAGGTAAAGATGCTGTAAATACATTTGAATTGCTACCATATTGCAGCCTGAGGCATCTGCTTACATACATTACCCATATACCCACACTTACAGGGCCTCCAGAAAAATGGCTGTGTCAAATTCATGTGAATTAATGATTTGTCAGTAAAGTGTCCACTCCCACCCAGGATAATTAATATTACTGATCAAATAATCTATATCCTATAAGATTATAATATTGTCTATTAAAATTTTTAAAGAATGAATCTTCATGTCTGTGATTGGATCACTATTCCCAAATCCAAATAGAAATATTTATATAATTTTTCAATTACATTGTTGACCCCTTTCATCTTCCAACCTTTTCTTTACAAAAAAAAAAAAGGAAAGAGAAGGAACCCCTGTAAGCATTATAGTAAATGTATATATTTGTCAGAATTGTGCTCTGACGATTGAATTTTACAAATATAACATGATCTTTCCCTAATTAAAGAGTACCTTCATTGAATTAATCTATCTATTCAGGCTAGTGTAAAAATCTGAGAGGAAAACATTCTATTTTGAAAGATGTATAATACTAAACATTTCATATGAGGTCACTCTCCCTTATTATGACCTACACAATTTTACTATAACTGGATTAATTTCCTCAGGCTGCCATAACAAAGTATAACAGATTAAGTGGCTTAAATAACAGAAATGTCTTTCCTCTTAGTTCTAAAGGCTAGAAGTCTGAGATCAAGGTGTCAACAGGGTTGTCCTCTAAGGCTTTAGTCTTTAGCTAATAGATGCCTGTCTCTACCTTCCTGTGTCTCCATGTGGTCTTCCATCTGTGTGTATATGTTTCTTAATCTTTTCTTCTTATAAGGACAGAAGTCATATTTTAGTTAATCTAGTCACTCAGTCATGTCTGACTCTTTGTGGCCACATGGACTGTAGCCTGACAGGCTTCTATGTCCATGGAATTCTCCAGGCAAGACTACTGGAGTGGGTCTCCAGGGGATCTTCGCCACCAGTGCTCCCTCCACTATATAGCAGGATAAATCTCAAAATATCTGTTACTTAAGCAGAGCAATTTAATAAGTATTTGTTTCTCTGAGTTCCCAACTTGGCAATGGATGGGATGATGGGGATGAATTTTTGCCTTTCTAAACATTCAGAGTAAGATTTTTGCCACTAAATCAAAGATCAGTGTTCTTATAAGAAGAATTCACCCCTTCTCCACATCCCAGATGACTCAAATTGTAGCCAACTTTTAAATTAAAATAAAATAAATATACACATAAATATTCAATTTAGAAGAATTACATAAGCATAAAATAATATCATAAGAAAATTAAGTGTTTTTAACAAAGAGTGCATTATTATATGAAAAAGCATTCCCCAGTTTGCTAATAATAGTCACTAAACTCCACTGAAGTAACCCCTGATATCTTTCAGGGCTTCCCATGTGTCTCAGTGGTAAAGAATCTGCCTGCCATTGCAGGAGACATGGGTTCAACCACTGATTGGGAAATCCCCTGAGGAGGAGATGGCAACCCACTCCAGTATCCTTGCCTGGAAAATCCCATGGACAAAGGAGCCTGGCAGGCTACGGTCCAAAGGGTTGCAAAGAGTCAGACATGACTTAGTCACTGTGCACACATGCATGATATCCTTCAGCCTTATGTAGGCTATCTAGCACTGCCTGTCTGATAAGCAGTTAGATTGCAAAACAGTGGTTGTAATTCAGAGCACCACGCACATAACTTATAATTTTGAACTTTTATTTGAAGGGACTATTTTCTCTGTCCAGAGTTCTTAATATGTCTGTCTTATCTCTTCAAACCTGTTGCATAGGCTTCTTTGCTATCTTGTTTAGATACCTTCAGAATTCTCGAAAGTGAACTAATACACACCTACAGGCTATGTTCTAAGTCAGGCCAGCCCAAATTTACCTTCCTTTGGAAAGAAAAAAATCTTTCCAGTCATTTTTATAAGATGCAATGCTAGAAACACCTAATTTGATTTCGATAAATATAGTTTACTTAGTTATTGCCACTTTCTTATTCTCTTACCTTTTTCCTGAGACACAGTTTTTTAAGTTAGACTAGAAACAAGAGAATCAAATTAAAAAGTGATTTTCAAAAAAAAAGAAAAAGTGATTTTCACTGCTAGGGTTTGTGCACAGCAACAAAAAACAGTTCTGTACATTGAACAAGAACAACAAGCCTAGGGTGAGAAATGATTTCCAGAATCCAAATATTTTTTTTACTTCTCCCATGAGTATCACTGAACAGGACTTGTCAATTATGCCTCTTTTCTTAATCCCTCAACTACCCACTCAAGTAAGTTACAACCCCCCCACCAGCTCCTTCACCTCCTAGATAGCAATCTTTTTTTTTTTAATTCTGTGTTAATTATCCCAAACACTGGAAGAATCAAGAGTTAGACCACTTTGTGTATTTATTGATGATGTTTTCACAATTTTAGAATAGACAAGGAGCAGCTGTATCAGTATATTTCTTTTGAATCAAACTTTATGTAACTAAAATAAATAAAGTCCCACATTATTTTAAGTGTTGTGAACAAAAATGTTTGAGGGTTTGAAACCTCTATCGGCCCTTCACACATATACATGTGTGCACGCACGCGCGTGCGCACACATACACACACACACACACATACACACACACACACCCACCCACCCCCATTGGGTTCTTGAGTTTGAGCTGTTTGAAGGGAAAATTATTTTTAAAACTTCCATTTCTTTGGTTTTTCCAAAAGATTCTTAAAGCATGTGTGTGACCTGCTTTAGGGTTGTCCATACTCCATTTGCTTTTTATCAGAAACTGTGTTCCTTAAAGTAATTCACATTTTAAAACTTCTGCTACATGGTCAGAAGTAGCTGTGTAGCAAAACAGCAAGCATCAATCTTCATCAATTTAAAAATAAATGAGGATTTTATCCATTAGGTAATAACATAAAATAGTCACTTTTTTTCCCCCATTTTTAAAAATTTTATTTTATTTTTTTTCCATTTATTTTTATTAGTTGGAGGCTAATTATTTTACAATATTGTAGTGGCTTTTGCTATACATTTACATGAATCAGCCATGGATTTACATGTATTCCCCATCCCGATCCCCCCTCCTGCCTCCCTCCCCACCCCATCCCTCTGGGTCTTCCCAGTGTACCAGCCCCGAGCACTTGTCTCATGCATCCAACCTGGGTTGGTGATCTGTTTCACCCTTGATAATATACATGTTTCGATGCTGTTCTCTCGAAACATCCCACCCTCACCTTCTCCCACAGAGTCACCTTCTGTACATATGTGTCTCTTTTTCTGTTTTGCATATAGGGTTATCGTTACTGTCTTTCTAAAATTCCATATATATGCGTTAGTATACTGTATTGGTCTTTATCTTTCTGGCTTACTTCACTCTATATAATGGGCTCCAGTTTCATCCATCTCATTAGAACTGATTCAAATGAATAGTCACTTTGAAATCAGAAATGTGTACATCACTTTCTTGTATAGTGACCTTATAGTATTTCAGTGCTTCATTTCTCCCTTAAGATTTTTCTGAGAAACAAGATATCATCTTTGAACTATTGACCAAGAATTATGTTATTTAATTACTTTCTGATTTTCAGCTGAACTCTTGTAAGGATATTGATTGTTAATTCTTTAATAGTTCTTCTCATCCTGAGAATATCTTTTTATAGAATTTGTTTGCAAATGATGGATTGCATTTATTACAGAGTAATACCATTTGCTTTCTACTACTCATATATAGCATAAACTAATTTGGCTGAAAATGAAATTTAAAAATTCAGATAATATATTCAGATGACTTCGGAGACTAGGGTTTGATCCCTGGGTTGGGAAGATCCTCTGGAGAAGGGAATGGCAATCCACTCCAGTATTCTTGCCTAGAGAACCCCATGGACAGAGGAGCCTGGCGAGCTACAGTCTCTGGTGTCAGAAAGAGTCAGAAAAGACTGAGCGACTAACACAAACTCACATATTCTCAAATGTCGTCAGTGATCAGAATTAGTCTACAGAAAAATAAATACTGAAAACATTACAAATATATTACTGATTAGTTGGATTCTTGAGATTGTCTAAATCAGTAATATCTCAAGAATTACACTTTCCTGTCAAATGCCAGGGCTTCCCCTGATGGCTCAGCAGTAAAGAACCCACCTGCCAATGTAGGAGACATGGGTTCAATCCCTGGCTCAAGAAGATCACTTGGATGGTATGGCAGCCCACTCCAGTATTCTTGCCTCGAGATTCCCATGGACAGAGGAACCTGGTAGGCCACAGTCCATAGGCTACAGTCCATAGGCTGCAAAGAGTCAATGAAGTGATTTAGCACACACATACACATCAGATGCAAAACGAAATAACAAAACCACTAATGGACATATAAGTTTTAACTGTTTATCCTTTCCTAACATCAGTTCAGTTCAGTACAGTCACTCAGTCGTGTTCGGCTCTTTGCAACCCCGTGAACTGCAGCACGCCAAACACCCCTGCTCAAAACCAACTCCCAGAGTTTACCCAAACTCATGTCCATTGAGTTGGTGATGCCATCCAGCCATCTTATCCTCTGTCAACCCCTTCTCCTCCTGCCCTCAATCTTTCCCACATCAGGGTCTTTTCAAATGAGTCAGCTCTTCACATCAGGTGGCCAAAATATTGGAGTTTCAGCTTCAACATCAGTCCTTCTAATGAACACCCAGGACTGATCTCCTTTAGGATGGACTGGCTGGATCTTCTTGCAGTACCAGGGACTCTCAAGAGTCTTCTCCAACACCACAGTTCAAAAGCATTAATTCTTCAGCGCTCAGCTTTCTTTATAGTCCAACTCTCACATCCATACATGACTACTAGAAAAACCATAGACTTGACTAGATGGACCTTTGTTGGCAAAGGAATGTCTGCTTTTTATTATGCTATCTAGACTGGTCATAACTTTCCTTCCAAGGAGTAAAGTGTCTTTTAATGTCATGGCTGCAATCACCATGTGCAGTGATTTTGAAGCCCCCCAAAATAGTCAGCCACTGTTTCCACTGTTTCCCCATCTATTTGCCATGAAGTGGTGGGACTGGATGCCATGATCTTCGTTTTCTGAATGTTGAACTTTAAGCCAACTTTTTCACTCTCCTTTTGCATTTTCATCAAAAGGCTCTTTAGTTCCTCTTCACTTTCTGCCTTAAGGGTGGAGTTATCTGCATATCTGAGGTTCATGATATATTTCCCAGCAATCTTGATTCCAGCTTGTGCTTTGTCCAGCCCAGCATTTCTCATGATGTACTCTGCAGATAAGTTAAATAAGCAGAGTGACAATATACAGCCTTGACATACTCCTTTTCCTATTTGGAACCAGTGTATTGTTCCATGTCCAGTTCTAACTGTTGCTTCCTGACCTGCATACAGGTTTCTCAAGAGGCAGGTCAGGTGGTCTGGTATTCCCATCTCTTTCAGAATTTCCTACAGTTTATTGTGATCCATACAGTCAAAGGCTTTGGCATAGTCAATAAAGCAGAAATAGATGTTTTTCTGGAACTCTCTTGCTTTTTTGATGATCCAGCAGAATGTTGGCAATTTGATCTCTGGTTCCTCTGCCTTTTCTAAAACCAGCTTGAACATCTGGAAGTTCATGATTCATGTATTGGTGAAGCCTGGGTTTAATTTTGAGCACTACTTTACTAGTATGTGAGATGAGTACAATTGTGTGGTAGTTGAGCATTCTTTGGCATTGTCTTTCTTTGGGATTGGAATGAAAACTGACCTTTTCCAGTCCTGTGGCCATTGCTGAGTTTTCCATATTTGCTGACATATTGAGTGCAGCACTTTCACAGCATCATCTTTTAGGATTTGAAATAGCTAAACCGGAATTCCATCACCTCCACTAGCTTTGTTCATAGTGATACTTCTTAGGCCCACTGGACTTCATACCCCAGGATGTCTGGCTCTAGGTGAGCGATCACATCATCATGATTATCTGGGTCGTGAAGATCTTTTTTGTATAGTGCTTCCTAACATAGCCAACAGTTAGATCTTATTCTGAGATTTGCAGGGGAATTTTTGTTTTCATTCTTCTCTCATTTCTCAATATTTGGTAGCTCCTAACTCAATTAATTTTACTGTTAATAATCCTAAATTTTTATTTTTGTTCGCCTTCCTGTCCTTAACTTTTGACCACAAGCTATCAGTATCAATCTTCAATTCAGTTCAGTCGCTCAGTCATGTCTGACTCTCTGGACCCCATGAACCGCAGCATGCCAGGCCTCCATGTCCATCACCAACTCACGGAGTTTACTCAAAGTCATGCCCATCGAGTCGGTGATGCCATCCAGCCATCTCATCCTCTGTCATCCCCTTCTCCTCCTGCCCCCAATCCCTCCCAGCATCAGGGTCTTTTCCAATGAGTCAACTCTTCGCATGAGGTGGCCAAAGTACTGGAGTTTCAGCTTCAGCATCAGTCCTTCCAATGAATACCCAGGACTTATCTCCTTTAGGATGGACTGGTTGGATCTCCTTGCAGTCCAAGGGACTCTCAAGAGTCTTCTCCAACACCAGAGTTCAAAAGCATCAATTTTTCGGCGCTCAGCTTTCTCCACAGTCCAACTCTCACATCCATACATGACCACTGGAAAAACCATAGCAGTGACTAGACAGATCTTTGTTGGCAATGTAATGTCTCTGCTTTTTAACATGCTGTCTAGGTTGGTCATAACTTTCTTTCCAAGGAGTAAACATCTTTTAATTTCATGGCTGCCATCACCATTTGTTGTGATTTTGGAGCTGTCTACCTGACTGCTAATTTTTCAATGAGAACCATTTCAGTGCTGTCAGAAAGGTTTTGGATAACACAAAGAATATTTTAAAAGATACTGAAAATTGAGTAAGATCAGATTAAATTTCATTCTAATATCATCTTGTTGCTCCATAACATTTGTTTATGATAAACTATAAATATAATGTCATAAACAAATACACAGTAGATCAAGGCAATTCATGTGAAATTTATATATAACCATCCTAAAATGCAAATTGAAAGAAATTCAAATTATTGTGTAACTCTTTTTCATTTTCTCTGTTATTATAATGTATTTTTATGGTTTCTTGGGGCAAATCTGTGATGATTTTCTTTGTAGACATTCACTGCTACTGAATAATACTCTCTGATCACAGCAGTTAATGTTGCTATCCTATTATGAATTAAGTCTCTTTATGCTTCGATTCAAAGTAATCCCTGACTTTTCTGTGCACTTTAATTTGGTTATCAGCTGACTTGCTATCAAAGTAAAACTCCAATTTCAGTACTACAGTAGACTGACTACAGAATAGCTAAATAATAGATTTGCAGTGTGTAACTGCCTGATCATTTATTTAAAGGACACAATGTGTTTCTATACATTTACTACTGTAAATCACATTATTGGAAAAACTATTCCTATTAGACAATAATACAATATAGCCCAGGTTGCAAAGTAAAAAGTAAGATAAACTTATGAAATCCATTAGTTTTACTAAACCTATTTTTAATAATATGTACCAGTAGTACAAATCTAAAAATATTTCATTTGTATTTCTCAAGTAGCATTAAATTATATACTTTGTTTTGACTATTGTTAGGTATGATGGAGTGATTATCTGTTAATAATAACTGTTGATGATAAAGTGATTATTCAAAAATTGGTGGACATTTCAACTGACAATTATTTGAAAAACAGTGAATATAACTAGTTGCCAAAATGTGTTGGAAGGTATATTTTAAAGAAGTGAAAATGAATGGTTAATACTGAAGTATCTAAGTATATTGACTTTTTTTTTATAAAATTGATAACAGTTCTAGAGAAAATATTCTTTTTTTTTCCTTTGAAGTACATTCATTCTTTCATTTAACTAATAAATATTTACTGAGGGTCTGCTATATGCAGAACATCAGCAAAAAACAGAAAGTGTCTGACATCATGGAGTTTATAATCTCTTAAAGGAGACAGCTGTCAACAAGCAAGCAACTGTGATTAGTATCACAAACGCACAACAAATTGTGACAATATGGTAAAGAAACTAACCTACACTGTGAGGTCAGAGAAGGGCTTGCTGTGGACATATCTAAGCTGAAAACTGAAATATGTATAGGAAAACCTCAGTCAAGGCAGAAAAGAATGTCCTAGGCTGTAGTAGGATCATCATGGCAAGGGAGTAAGATGCTCAGTTGTTCATGATTCCACATAAAGGTTGTTTTTGTTTTTGCTTTTCCATAACTAAGATTTCTGATCCAGATTCAAAATGTGGTATAATCCTGACATGCAAGAAGGAATGCAAAATTTTATTTTATTAATAATGTGTTATACGTGTTAAAAGAAGCTCTATTTTGGCTACAGATTATAATTATATCTTTTAAAAAATTGAAAGCAATAGCAGCAAGAACAGCCAAAACTCTAAATAAAAACTATACAGAAATTTAATGACCAAAAGAGATTTGTCAAAAAAACAAAACAAACAGAGATATGAAGCAGAGGTCAGTATGAATCAGAGGTCAGATTTGAAATATATATACATATACTATTAAGATGAAATCATGATGATCTGATTGAGGATAAATGTTATATAATCACATAGTTTGCCATAGAAATGAATAAAGCAAAAAAAAATATTTTTGGTCAACGAAAAGACCCTTTATTTACTCAAGACAGTCTGTAACATTTGAATAAATCTTTCTTGTGAACAATAAGTATATATACATACTATTTACGTGAAAATTGTCCACAGGAATAAGAGCTTATAATTTTGGTATTCTTAAATTATGGAGCCGTAAATGATGTATAAGATATTAATGAAGCTAAAGAAAATTATATATAAAATTAGTAAAAATTATAAATAGCATTTTAAATAGCAGCCTAAAGTGTTTTTTTCCTAATAAATATATTTTCACATGTCTCTCTTAATCTTAGATTTCAGACTGAATTGAATTATGATGTTCTGGAAGTTCATGATGGGCCAAATCTTCTATCACCCTTGCTTGGATCTTACAATGGCACACAGGTGCCCCAGTTTCTATTTAGCAGCAGTAATTTTATATACCTTCTATTTACAACAGACAATAGTCGTTCTAATAATGGTTTCAAGATTCATTATGAAAGTGAGTAATGCCAACATTTATTTTTTAATTTTTTTATTATGTTTTCTATGCTTTTGGTATTATCTTGTATCATTAAGAGAACCTATGAGAATGCTAATGGGTTATAAGGTGTGTGTTTCAGTGAATTCTGTAATACGTTTTTTCCAGCAATATCTATGTAATACCATTATGAAGGGAAATACTAAGGAAATGTCAAAAGTGTTAACTAAAAAATCTTAAAAGTGAGTTCATATAATAATTATTTGTGCATTTCTGAAAAACCAATAGGTGGAAATGTCAGTCTAGTAAATGTCAGTCTAAGATGTAAATGAACATTGACAAATTCTAGCATTTACCTCATAAACTCAATCATACTTCTATATTTTCCTCACACTCATTGTATACATTTCCATTGAAAATATTTATATTTTGTTATTTTGTATGAAGTATTGAAAATTATATTAATATTATAAAATAAAATATATACTCATGTATATGCAACTGTGGCTAGCATAACTAGCCAAAGGCTATATATTAAAACAAGCTCTAATTTACAGTGCTGGAATCAGTTTACAATAATTTCACTTAGAATACTACAGTTTTGCTTAAAAATCTAAAATACGTCTGATTTTTTAAATTGATTCTGATATATACAAATCTGTTTTATTTATAAACTTCTAACATATTTAAATGTGTGAATGTATTGCATATGATGCACAGTTGCACACATACATATAAACTCATGTATTCACACATTTTAATCTGGAAATATGTTGCCATATATCTTTCCATGAAAAATAATTTTTGTGATTGTATCTAACAATACATTTAAGATTACTGCAAGATATCTTTATATCAGTTTCAGATAGATATTGTATCTCTTATTTTTGTATTCAAGTCTCCTCTGCCTCCTCACCCCTCAGAAAAAAATTCCAGCATTTAAATTTGTAACTGTATATTCCATGTTAGGTGTTTCTCTTCAGTAAATCTGGTTGGACCCGTGAGGTTTTCTTTTAATTATGAATATATATTTACTGTTTTTTTTTTCTTTTCAACCTTATCTACAATATCATTTAATTATATTAACTTCCCTTTACTTAGAGCTTTGTGGCATGGAAATATAGTTTATAAACTATTATAAAATGCAATAAGAGGATTAACACACACTTGGGAATTAAAATTAATTTAAGGAACTTTAATTTTGATCTTTAACATTTATTAGTTAAGCCTGAGTCAGAGTAGAGTCATTTTTAAAGGTCTATTCAAAATTAATTTTCACTAGCAATTAATTTGTATCAGTGTGCTAACATGAGCAGACACCATATTTTCATTTTTGTCCAGCATTCTATTCTATGCCAAATACATCCTAAGTCCATTTCAATCAAGGTAGGTGGTCATAATCATGTTCTCATATACACAATTATTTTAAGGATTAAGTTAAATCATCATGCAAAGTGTTACTAAAAGAGTGAGGATTTTCAATAAACTGACCAACAGATTTAGTTCAGATTCTTGCTAAAACTGAATTAAATGGACCAAGGACAGAGCCCAGGGATGAAAGTGAAAGTCTTGTCCGACTCTCTGCAACCCCATGGCCTATACTATCCATGGGGATTCTCCAGGCAAGAGTGTTGGAGTGAGTTGCCATGCCTTCCTCCAGGGGATCTTCCCAACCCAGGGATCGAACCCAGGTCTCCCACATTGCAAGCAGATTCTTTACCAGCTGATCCACAAGGGAAATCCGAGAAGACTAGTGGTTAGCCTATCCCTTTTCCAGTGGATCTTCCTGACCCAGGAGTCGAACTGGGGTCTCCTCCATTGCAGGCAAATTCTTTACCAACTGTGTTATCAGGGAAGTCCAGCCAAGGGGTGAGCCTGACTCTGAGTTTGGCTAAGGCAGAGTCTTTATCACAGTCAGCAAGTTTGTCACCTAAAGGCCTTTGGTGAAATAGTCCAAATTATTACTGAGGGCTAGTGCTTAAATGGCGGAGTAGAGGCTAGATAATTCTGAGGCTGATGAGAGGCTCAACAGATACTGATTGTGGTCAAATCTGCCCAGGAGACAGTGACTCTGAATTTAAATTTGTTTACAAAAGTTCATTTTCTTTCATTTTTATTCTAATTAGCTTTGTGGTTTATTTAGTAAACCAAAGGCTAACTTAGGTACTTCCCTGGTGACTCACTGGAAAGAATTCACCTGCAATGCCAGAGACCTGGGTTCGATCCCTAGGTCGGGAACATCCCCTGGCGAAGGGAATGGCTACCCACTCCAATATCCTTGCCTGGAGAATCCCATGGACAGAGGAACCTGGTGGACTACAGTCCATGGGGTTGCAAAGAGTCAGACAGGACTGAGAGACTAACACTTTCACTTGTTTAGTATTGTGAGGTAATCTCTAACATCATAAACCCTTTCTTACCAAGAAAACAAATAAAACACTATTTCTGTTGACACTTTCTTAATACCTTCAAGCTGAAGGTATCCAAATTATCTTTTTTAAATGAACCAGTCACAAGCCTCAAAATCAGTAGAGAAAAATTTTATTATACTACTTAAAACTTTAAAAATATATTTGGTATTCTGTGAATTTCTATTTTTATTTTAATGGAACACATTAAAGGAGAAAACTTGGTTTCTCCAGTGAACCAAATTTTTCTGGGAAGGATTTCTTGAAATGCCATCCCTGGTTGTACTCCAGAATTTGATTTTATTCCCTTTCTTGGGCACTTTTACCCATTCTGTCTTCCTCTCAAAACAGGAAGATTACAAAAACTTCACCAATAGGATAAAAGTTATTTATAGTTTTGTAAACATTAAAATAATAAAAACAACACAGAATAGACTTTCTGTTTTTTTTTGTTTTGTTTTGTTTTACAGCAGTCCCCAATCCCAAGAAGCTGTATTATGTTGTATTTCTTGAAATGTAGATATAATAATGTTTCTTAGATTATGTAAATATCACATAAAGCAAGGCAATGATGAATGGCTACAGAACAAATCCATCGACACAGATACCAATCTTTAAGATATACTTAGAGTCTCCTAAAGCAATTAAATGGAGTTTTAATGATAAGAAATAATGTCATAGGATTATTTTAATGACTAAATGAGGCAAATTTTGCAAACATTTTAGAGTTGTAAAAACATGGGATATAACAAGCTGAAAACATTAATTATTGCATGTGCATCTGCTGTGCTGTGCTTAGTCATTTAGTCGTGTCTGACTCTTTGCAATCCCATGGACTGTAGCCCATCAGGCTCCTCTGTCCATGGGGATTCTCCAAACAAGAATATTGGAGTGGGTTGCCATGCCTTCCTCCAGGGGATCTTCCCAACCTGGGGATTGAACCCAGGTCTCCCTCACTGCAGGCGGATTCTTTACCATCTGAGCCTCCAGGGAAGCCCAAGAATATTTAAGTGAGCAGCCTATCCGTTCTCAAGGAGATCTTCCTGACCCAGGAATCGAACCAGGATCTCCTGCATTGCAGGTGGATTCTTTACCAGCTGAGCTACCAGGGAAACCCATAAATATGTGTGTGTGTGTATATATATATATACACATACATATGTATGTATATATACACACATTTATACATACATATATATGTATATACATAATTTATAATACAAAGTTTGATAGATAATTATACATTTTCTTTAAGTTATTATGTAACTTGTAGCCTGATTTTGGCATCACCAACTCAATGAATATGAGTTCGAGTAAGCTCCAGGAGTTGATAATGGACAGGTAAGCCTGGCCTGCTGAATTTCATGGGGTCGCAAAGAGTCGGACACTACTGAGTGACTGAACTGATTGGCAGATTAATTTATCTGTAAAAGTTATCACCAACAGTTGTTTGTTTTGAAGGAATGAGTTTTTTTTAAAAGAATAAGAATCTATTTCAGTGATTTAATTCTCATCAAGCTTACTCTTTTTCATATTGCCTTTGTTTTCCAGGTGTTACAGTGAACACCTATTCTTGCTTGGATCCTGGCATACCTGTACATGGTCGTCGCTATGGTCATGATTTCTCCATTGGATCTACTGTTTCGTTTAGTTGTGATCCTGGATACAGGCTGAGCCATGAAGAGCCCCTTCTGTGTGAGAAAAACCACTGGTGGAGTCATTCACTTCCAACTTGTGATGGTAGGTCAATATGGAAAATAAACCAATTTATAAACCAAAAATAAATCAACATGATCTTGTAAAATGTGAGGTTTAGAATAAATATATCTTGAATTCTGCAAATTTTATGTTACAAACCATTAATAAAGACACAAAAGAATGAATACTGATAATAAGCCAAACTTATCCAATCCCTAAGGATGTTATATGTATTTTTAAAATGTGTTGAGGTAACCATTTTAGATGCCTATTATGTCCTGTACATCTTGAAAAAATAGCATTGAAAAATGTCAAATTGATGTCAGGTGAATGCAATGAAGAGTTAGAGCATTTACCTCCTGCCTGGAAGGCAACGTGTAACAGTCCAAATTCTGCCTACCTACGCAGCTTTATAGCAATGTACCAGACTTCCTTGTGATGGCCAGTTCCTGGCCATAGTAAATAATACACCAGTGTCCTTATCTCTTATTTATTTCTATGGAAAATAAGTCAGCAATCCTTCATTTTTTAGAAAACATGTATGAAAATACAGTGAAAGAAGCTGCTTTCCTAAGATTGGGAAGTACTTGTACACATGGTTTATAAAAAACACACACATAAAATCTATCCATTAGTCCTGGGTTTTAATTTTCATTTTTAACACTATTCTTAACATATTCTTTTCCTTTTGCGAAGTGGAAGATCATATTTCCCATTTTATAAGTATTTTCAAATACGGGCAGTGCCATTATTTTTGTTTCACTTTGTTTTTATAAGGAGGTTTAAAAGAATCCTCAGCGTATCCGCCCCATTTTTGGCGCGATACAATTTGTAATAGCATTCTTGTGGTTTAAGTGACAAAAACCCAATTCTAACTGATTTTAAAAAATGAAAGCAGAATTTGTTTTTTGAAGTTTCAAACTTAGAAAAGGGTTTCCCTGATGGCTCAGATTGTGAAGACCCTGCCTGCAATGCAGGAAACTCAGGTTCAATCCCTGGGTGGAGAAGAATCTCTGAAGAAGGGAATGGCAACCCACTCCAGTGTTCTTGCCTGGAGAATTCCATGGACAGAGGAGCCTTGTGGGCTATAGTCCATGGGGTCACAAAGAGTGGGACACAACTGAGTGATTAACACAGGCCAAACTTAGAAAAGGCACATATGGCATACTTCTTGTTGCTAATGATAATCATGAATTCAAACATTTTCAAGGATATTTCCATTTCCACCTTGGCTTTTCTCTCTCCGTATCATCATTCTCTTTAGTTGAAACTTTAGGCTTTTTTAATATGTGGGACTAAAGGTGGAGAATACACTTTCAGGAAGATGGAATCATATAACCTCACATTTCCGAAATCAGAGAAGAATGAGAGTTCTACCTTTCTGTTCTTATTAGAAAAAATATGAGGAAAGGTCTCTGATTAGTCCATACCTCTATCAGAAACTAGTAATGGAGAAGTGCCCTTTATGATTGGCTTTCTCCAGGTCATGTGTCCATCCATCCCTATGGAGACAAATGATATAGTAAATTCACCAAGATAGAAAGGTTTGGTGGTGATATTATCAGAAGAAGCAGGAGAAAAAAAATAATGTCCAAGTATACCAGCATGCTTAAGTGTTATTAATAATAAAACTGAGGGTGTCTAGTTTGCCTAGGAGCAACATAGACCCTTATCATCTCTCATCAAGGCAACTAGAATCAACCTTAAATTCAATATCCAGGCGGGGCGCGCGACGGCACCGGGCGGACGGGGACTGGCAGGATTTTTATGAGTTCCAGGAGCCGGCCCGAAGCCTCCAGGACCAAGAGAACTGTAACGCGAGCCCCGAGGCTGCAGCAGCGCCGGACCGGGGTGGCGACGGCTTCCCAGCGCTGGCCTGCCACTTGGAGGAGAAGCTGAGCCTGTCTTTCCGCCCCTCGGGTCCGGGTGCCGAGCCCCCGAGGGCGGCTGTGCGGCCCATCACCGAGTGCAGCCACCTGCAAGGGGACGAGATTTGGAATGCCCTGACAGATAATTACGAAAATGTAATGCCTGTAGACTGGAAGTCATCCCATACTGGGACCTTGCATTTGCTTACTCTGAATCTCTCAGAAAAAGGGATGAGTGACAGCTTGCTCTTTGATACCTCAGATGATGAGCTGAGAGAACAGTTGGATATGCATTCAATCATCGTCTCCTGCGTCAACAAGGAGCCTCTCTTCACTGCAGACCAGGTGATTGAAGAAATTGAAGAAATGATGCAGGAATCACCAGACCCAGAAGATGATGAAACGCCTACCCAGTCAGATCGGCTTGCAATGCCTTCTCAGGAAATTCAAACTCTTAAGAGGTCTAGCACAAGCAGTTATGAAAAGAGGGTGAAAAGGCTGTCGGTATCTGAATTAAATGAGCTGCTGGAAGAAATCGAGACTGCCATCAAGGAGTACTCCGAAGAGCTGGTGCAGCAGCTGGCCCTGCCAGACGAACTGGAGTTTGAGAAAGAAGTGAAGAACAGCTTTATTTCTGTTCTCATCGAAGTGCAAAACAAACAGAAAGCACACAAAGAAACAGCCAAAAAGAAAAAGAAACTCAAGAACGACAGCTCTCAGAACGGGAAGAACGAGAGAAGCCACATGCCCGGCACATACTTGACAACAGTCATTCCTTATGAGAAAAAAAAAAAGGACCACCGTCTGTTGAAGATCTTCAGATATTAACAAAAATTCTTCGTGCCATGAAAGAGGATAGTGAAAAAGTTCCAAGCTTGTTAACAGACTATATACTGAAAGTTATGTGTCCTACATAGGGCAGCATCACTTCAGGAACAGCTTTATCCTTCATGGGCAACAAGCTACAATTCCTATAGCATTATTCTGAAAGCTGGCTACTATTACCTTCCTGCTATTGGAAACTCAGGACCCTTGAACTTGGGTTTGTGATTCAGTATTACTAGATCATGCCTTCTCTAATTCTTTGTGTCTTGAACTGAGAGAACCATGGCACTATTTTGAATTCTAGAGGTTTTTTTGTTGTTGTTGTTAAATACTAACAATTATGAACTCTTCTGCAACTCTGTAGAGTAAGGGGGAGTGATGTTCACTGTGCACATGCAGCTATATTTTTCATTAACGGACAGTACGTCTGAGTTTTTACGGCTTTCTAGATCTAAACTGCACTCACTCAAGAACTAGATTAAAGCATTGAGAGATTTATACTATAGCTGTTCTTTGGTGATGGCAAGTACCAACACTGATTTTTTTTTTTTTTAAATAAGAGAAATGTCAGTATAAACATTACCTACCAGTATTGTCCAGAGAGACTGAAACTTGGGGTTTTGGAAGAAGGGAAACCAGAATATACATTATCTTGGCTTAATACTTTGTCAAAATCAAAACACCTGGAGATGGTCAATTTTAGGGCTTGCTGTGTGTCTCACCATTGTTCAAGTTTTAACCATTAAGATGACATTCACTTTCAGAATCTTTTATTGTTTAACTTTAGAGGTTTCCATGTTTCATTTCCCATGTCTGTGAAGAAGTGTCCTTAAAAGGAATTGGTATCTTTTAAGGTGCTTAAACTGTATGCTGCAGCAGTGCCCGTTCCCTGTTATTATTGTATTTTATTCATGCCTGTGTTTTCCTGAAGCACTAATTCTAGGAACAACTACTCATGGATCCATCCCTAGTCATGAAACACCTTTGCCAGTTCCAATCAAGTCAATTCCATTTAATAAATGTTGGAAAAAAAGTAAAAAAAAAAAATTCAATATCCAACTACTTCAATCTAACCTTCATTCTATTTCATGTTATATCCAATGTCAAAAATATTTAATGACTTTTTGTTTCCTAGGGATAAAAGCTCAAATTATTAATCAATAAATTCATGATTCTTAATAACGTGGACTCCATCCTTTCCAGTTTTGTCTCCTTCCAGTATTCTTACCTCTTTTTTTTTTTTGAAAGATCATTTATGTCACATTGAAACCTCCATCTTTATCTGTCCTCCACTTTTGTACCCCATCTCATTCTGAGTATAACTGTGAAAAGTGAAAGTGAAGTCGCTCAGTCATGTCTGACTCTTTGTGACCCTATGGACTGTAGCCTACCAGGTTCCTCCATCCATGGGATTTTACAGGCAAGAATACTCGAATCCGTTGTCAGTTCCTTCTCCAGGAGATCTTCCAACCCAGGGATTGAACCCGGGTCTCTCACATTATAGGCAAGACACTTTACTGTCTGAGCCACCAAGTAAGTCTAGCTGGACAGGAAGTATAGCTGGACAAGGCATAATTTATATTCACTTTTTTGAATGTTTGAGCTTTGTGTGAAGCTGCTACTTAATTTTTCATTCATTCTAACTGAACTCAACTACATATAATCTTATACACTGATTTGATTATTCTTTTCCTTCAGTTTAAACTTTTTCCCAGAGGCAACTAACTAATCTAAAATTCCTTAAAGGGAGGAATAGTGAATAAACAGAATTTATTCTCCTGATCCAAGAGTGTAACCTCCATTGACATAGATTGCCTGGTTACTCAAGGTACAGCTTGCCTCACTTTGGCACACATTAGTTCTCATCGTTTCTTCACGGGCCATAGCTAATTCACACTGCTGCTTCTCAGTTGCTTCACTTGTGTCCGACTCTTTGCGACCCTATGAACTGTAGCCCGTCAGGCTCCTCTGTCCGTGGGATTCTCCATCCAAGAATGCCGGAGTTGGTTGCCATGCCCTCCTCCAAGGGATCTTCCTGACCTAGGTATCAAACTTGCATCTCCTGCATTGGCAGGCAGGGTTTTTTACCACTAGCACTACCTGGTCAGCCCATGGTTAATTGATTCGCAAAGCTCACTAGTCAGTGAGGGTTTGTGGTAATGACAGCTAACATTTAATGAGGGTTTACCATGTGCTGGTACTGCTACAGGTGTTTTATGTTTATTAACTAATTTTATCAAAATAACTCCATGAGGTAATTGCTGTTATGATCACCACTTAACATATAAGAAAACTAAGGCAAACAGAGTTTAAATATCTTGCCCTGTGTCATCCCACTAGTTATTGGTCGAGTCAAGTTTGAAATTCAGGCAGCCTTGATCCAGATCCTATGCACAAGTCTACTGTCATGCTGCCTCCTGCCCACATCCTTTACAATATGGTACAAAAATTCTTTAAAGTACAATTAAAATTTTGTTATTCTTTCCTCAGTGATGCCCCATGTTTAGAATTTTGTAAAAAGATGTACATAGAGCTGTTGAAATAATTTATGGATACTCTGAACTCCCTGGAATATATGGCTGAAAAAGAGGACTTTTTTGCTATCAATTATGTTATATGGCAGACTACTTTTAATTCAGTCCTATTTTTGTATATTTAGGTTTCTGAGCAAAAAGTTGATCTTTCTGACTTCATCTTGTTTTATTATTGAAACCTTGAATCTTAAGTGATAAACAGTTCAGTTAGATTCTGCATTATTTAGTAAATTTATTACCTTATTTTTCACCATGTATTTCTTGAGGGGTTTATTTCTTTCCCTTTGACCTCTTAGGTCTACTCTTCAGAAAGCAACCAGAGTAATTATTTTAGGAGTTAAGGCAGATCAGGGCACTCTGCTGCCCAGAGCCTTCTAGCACTTAGCATCCCAAGAAGAATAAAATCTCAAAACTTTTGCATGACCTAATTGCTCCCATGTAATCTGGGCCCTGAGCACCTCCCGTGCCTCATCTCTCACAACTTTCTCCCTCATTCATACCACTGCACTCCAGCTACACAGGTCTCCTGGCTTTTCTTCATATGTTAAGAGGCTTTCCCTCTCCCCATCCCTCCAACTCCCTCTCATTTCTTCTTCCTGAAATAGGTTTCATATAGTCACATGTCCTTCTTCCTAAATACATTCAATCTCTACTTAAAAAATCACATCACTGACAATCCCCATAAAGGAATAATCCCTGTCATGTCATTTTTATTTTTCTTCATGGTATTTACCACTCTCTAACAACATTGTTATGTATATGTGGTCTGCTTTTTTTTAACAAAAATGTAAATTCTATGTGGCAAGAACTTTGTTATATTCCTTGGTGTGTCCTCAGTGCCAAGAAGAGTTCAGTTCCTGTCACACAGTTTGTTGTTGTTCAGTCACGTAGTCGTGTCTGACTCTCCAACCCAATGGACTACAGCATAGCAGGCTGCCCTGTCCTTCACCATCTCCTAGACTTGCTCAGATTCGTCCATTGAGTCAGTGATGCCATCTAACCATCTCATCCTCTGTTGTCCCCTCTTCCTCCTGCCTTCAGTCTTTCCCAGAATTAGGGTCTTTTCTAATGAGTCAGCTCTTTGCATCAGGTGGCCAAAGTATTGGAGTTTCAGCTTCAACATCAGTCCTTCCAATGAATATTCAGGGTTGATTTCCTTTAGGATTGACTGATTTGATCTGCTTGCAGTCTAAGGGACTCTCAAGAGTCTTCTCCAACATCACAATTCAAAAGCATCAATTCTTTGGTGCTCAGCCTTCTTTATGGTCCAATTCTCACATCCATACTTGACTACTGCAAAAATCAGCTTTGACTCTATGGACATTTGTTGGCAAAGTAATGTCTCTGCATTTTAATATGCTGTCTAAGTTTGTCATAGCTTTTCTTCCAAGGAGCAAGCATCTTTTAATTTCATGGCTGCAGTCACCATCTGCAGTGATTTTGGAGCCTACCCCCCAAAATTAAGTCTGTCTGTTTCCATTGTTTTCCTATCTGTTTGCCATTAAGTGATGGGGCCGTATGCCATGATCTTTGTTTTTTGAATGTTGAGTTTTAATTCAGCTTTTCCAAGCTCTTCTTTCACTTTCATCAAGAGGCTGTTTAGTTCCTCTTAATTTTCTGCCATAATGGTGGTGTCATCTGTGTATCTGAGATTATTGATATTCCTCCCAGCAATCTTGATTCTAGTTTGTGCTTCATCCAGCGTGGCATGTCACACAGTTAGTGCTCAGTAAATCTCATTGTAATGAAAGAATGAGCAGATTATTATTTCCAGTTCTTTGGGGAATACTTACTATATTTGATTTTGCATATTTATTTTCTGTCCTTTGCCTTCATCAGTGTTTCCCTTTCCACTAGAATGTCCTAGTCCTTTCCAACACTGGAAAGGTTTTTGGTTTTTGTGGTTTTTTTTACCAAACTCCTAGTCATTTTTAAATTTGTCTCCAACTTAATCTTTTTTATGTACGTGCAGGAGACCCCAGTTTGATTCCTGGGTCAGGAAGATCCACTGGAGAAGAGATAGGCTACTCACTCTGGTATTCTTGGGCTTCCCTTGTAGCTCAGCTGGTTAAAAATCCACCTGCAATGTGGGAAACCTGGGTTTGATCCCCGAGTTGGGAAGATCCCCTGGAGGAAGGCATGGCAATCCGCTCCAATATTCTTGCCTGGAAAATCCCCATGGACAGAGGAGCCTGATGGGCTAGGTGGAGCTGATGGGAAGACCCCCTGTAGAAGGGAAAGGCTACCCACTACAGTATTCTGGCCTGGAAAATTCCATGGATTGTATAGTCCATGGGGTTGCAAAGAGTCAGACACAACTGAGCAAGTTTCACTTCTTCCAATTCTATTGTTATATAATTCATTTACACCATTGTATCAGTTTAATGTGTATAGTAAAAAGGAATTGATTGACATGAATCATGAAATGATTATCACAATAAATTTAGTGAACATCCACCATCTCATATAAATATAAAATTAAAGAAATAGAAAAAAAAATGTTTTTCCTTGTGATGAGGACTTTTAGGATTAACTCTCTTAACTTTTATGTGTAACATACACAGTAGTATTAATTTTATCATGTTGCACATTAAAACTGAATGACTGGATT
Source organism: Cervus elaphus (assembly GCF_910594005.1). Classification (NCBI taxonomy): domain Eukaryota; kingdom Metazoa; phylum Chordata; class Mammalia; order Artiodactyla; family Cervidae; genus Cervus; species Cervus elaphus. The sequence continues at coordinate 53,914,882 of NC_057835.1, forward strand.
ATGCTTTCCTAGGATGAAGCATCTGCAAAAAATCTCAACTTTTCCTAGACCTCATATTTCTCTACTTATGGGATGTTTTGCTACCTTATAAACACCTATGGATTCACTAAATCAATATTTGTCAATTATATTGTCTAAGCACTAAAGAAATATTGTTGAGTATGAACAAATACTATATGTTCTCCTTGAGGTAGTAGAGGAAATAGTAATTGTTTTCTTGTTTTACTTATATTCTTGAGGTTGAGAACCATGTATTCTTCTTGTTCCTATAACATATATTTTTAGAAGGCATCTCCTAAACATAAGAGGTTAGATTTAAACCAAAACTGAACAACATGTGTTACTGGCCACTTTGATTAGATCTCACTCTTGAATATCTCTCTGATGTTTTTCATAGAACTTAGATTTGAAAGACTCTAGGGAAGGTCAGACAGGAAAAACCAGGATAGCGTTGGCCAACAAGTGTCAAAGGCAGCATATAATCAGAAGTCACAGCTGAAAGATGTTTTCCATGTACTGAGATCATAAAGTTATCAGTTCTGGGGGTAAGCTGAGGTCATATGCCCAGTAGAATTCAACCCTTCAGGAACTAGACATTGTTAATTAAGATAGTTACCCTATTTGGCAACAGGCTACAAACCATGGGGTCAAAAAAAAAAAAAAAATCAGACATTACTGAGTGACTGGGGCTTCTGTGATGGCTCAGATGATAAAGAATCTGCCTGCAGTGAGGGAGATCTGGGTTTGATCCCTGGGTTGGGAAGATCCCCTGGAGAAGAGAACAGCTACCCACTCCATTATTCTGGCCTGGAGAATTCCATGGGTAAAGGAGCCTGGCAGGCTACAGCCCATGGGATCGTAGAGAGTTGACATGACAGAGTGACTGTCACTTCACTCAACTGAGTGACTGAACACACACACACGGCCATCTTATGGTGGGGGACATTTAGAACTGAAGAAATTACTTGATTATCTGTATCACCTAAGTCATTAAGCATAGAATCTGAAGTTGAACCAAATGTACTGAAACTTTATCGCTTCCGTAATTTTTTCATATAATTGAAAGATTTGAGTACACAGACTAACATAGCAAAAGAGTACATGAACTGATGTTTAGGCCCAAAAATTCAAGTAATAATGGTGCATAGAATTCAAATAATAAACAGTCTAAAATGAGAGTATACAGTTCAAATTAGGGAGACCTAAAGAAAAGAGATTTAAGGTTAAAAACAGACAAAAAAACATCATGATGGGATTTGTAAAAACTGCCTATTTCTTTGTCCCATTGCAATACTCAAAGTGGTTTGATTAATAATGGTCTAGAAAGGTCTGTTCTAGTTATAGAAAATTTATCACTTGCCAAGTGTGCATCTCTACCAAGGGCAAGGTATAATTTTCTGAGTTTTGGCAGTTTCATTCAAGGGGTTGGCTTTTGAGGCAACTTCATATTTTAAAACTCAGGTTCTTATCATGCGACCAGGTAGTGGTCATATGTGGAAAAAATCAGGGAGAAAAATTAAAGCTATTTATACTTGACAAGATTGTTGTATGTCTGGCTAATTGCTCTCAGCTCATATTTTGGGCTGTTGGTGTGACTTTGCTGTGTTATTGATCTTTGTCCTTATGGATGTTTTTCTTTGAAAGCTGTCTTCCCTAACATAAAGTAACTGCTTCTTTCATGTTTGTTTGGTTATTCCCTAAATTCTCTGCAATGTTTCAAGGATTCATTTGATATAAAATTTGTCTTTCATTCACAAGAACGTATATACCTATTGTGTCTATTACAAAATTGTCTATATCCATAAAGACATATGACATTAATTAGCAAGGTTGTTGAAATAAATTGGAACTCCTTCAGAATGGGTGATATAAAAGATAAGGCAGTAGATCCATGGAATCTATTTTAGATGCTCTTGTTCTAAGAAATTTAATATATGAACAGTCATATGGTCTTTTGAACTGACTTCTCAGAATTTATTTTAGAAATATTCTTGGAGAAACTTTCTTAATGTTTTCTATCACTGCATCTTTTACAGTATATCTGAGTTCCATTTTCTACCTGAAAAAATTTTCACTTATAAAACTTTTATTTTTTTTTTATTCTTAATATTTTGGCCTCTCATGATTAATTTTAATGGGTTGTTTGATTTCATCTTGCATTTTCTTAGCTTTAACAGGGAGGGACCTTTATAGAGAGGCAAGCATCATCAGATTGAGAGAATACTGGGTAATTAATTAAAATTCAAGACAATTCACACTTGCATTAGCATCTATCTCTGTGCATTATATCAATGCACATGGAGCTAATCTTTTGTAATTATTCAAAAAGCCTGTAAAATAAATATAATTCTAAATATTTGCAATATAAAATGATCTCATTTACAAAGATGAAAGATTTCATTTGGTTGATGAAAATGCTCCTGCTACTGATGATAATGGAAGACTGTTTTAATCACATACAGACCATTGACAAATGAGAATCTATAACATGTAAATCAATTAAAGATAATAACATAAACAAGTATATTGACACATTTAGGTTTGAGATGCTTAAAGAGAGAGTGATTTGAAGAAGAAAGTAGTAAATGAATCTCTGATTAAGTGAATGATACCTTTTAATAATGTTTATAGAGATTGATCATTTGAAGTAGAATGCTAAAAAGCCAAACATATGTGAAGTCATCATCTGCAGTGATTTTGGAGTCCAAGAAAATAAAATGTATCACTTTTTCCCCTTCTTTTCACCATAATGTGATGGGATCGGATGCCATGATGAATGTTGAATTTTAAGCCAGCTTTTTCACTCCCCTCTTTCACCCTCATCAAGAGGCTCTAGTTCCTTTTCACTTTCTGCTATTAAAGTGGTAACATCTGCATATCTGAGGTTGTCGATATTTCTCACAACAAACTTGAATCCAGCTTGTGATTCATCCAGACCAGTATTTTGCATGATGTATGCTGCATGTAAGTTAAACTATATCTAGGTTTCCTTTAGTTTTAATGCTGATAAAATTATCTGGTCTATCATAACCACTGGTGGTAGAAGGCATTGTAAACTGTGATTTAGTCTACAGTAAATAAACATTGAATCAAATTTTAATTTCTTTTACCTCAGTTCATAAATCTTTATTTTTATTATCTTGGAGTATTTACTAAAAACTAAATATCCTTTAAGAAAACTCTTTTTATTTGGAGGGAGGAGCCAAGATGGCGGAGGAGTAGGACGGGGAGACCACTTTCTCTCCTACAAATTCATCAAAAGAATAACTGAACGCAGAGCAAACTTTGCAAAACAACTTCGGATCGCTAGCTGAGGTCATCAGGCGCCCAGAAAAGCAGCCCATTGTCTTCGAAAGGAGGGCTGTATAGTTGGAGAAGTCCTGAGACTACAGGAAGAAGAAAACTGAAATCCAGAGGCAGGAGACTTAAGCCCAAAACCTGAGAACACCAGAAAACTCCTGACTACATGGAACTTTAAGTAATAAGTGACCGTCCAAAAGCCTCCATACCTATACTGAAACCAACCACCACCCAAGAGCCAATAAGTTTTAGAGCAAGACATACCACGCAAATTCTCCAGCAACGCAGGAACATAGCCCTGAACATCAACATACAGGCTGCCCAAGGACACACCTAACACATAGACCCATCTCAAAACTCATTACTGGGCACTCCATTGCTCTCCAAAGAAAAGAAATCAAGTTCCACGCACCAGAACACTGACGCAAGCTCCCCTAACCAGGAAATCTTGACAAGCCAATCGTCTAACCCCACCCACTGGGTTAATCCTCCACAAAAAAAAGGAACCACAGACCTCCAGAATACAGAAAGCCCACCCCAGATACAGCAATCTAAACAAGATGAAAAGGCAAAGAAATACCCAACAGGTAAAGGAACATGAAAAATGCCCACCAAGTCAAACAAAAGAGGAGGAGATAGGGAATCTACCTGAAAAAGAATTTAGAATAATCCAAAATCTTGAAAACAAAATGGAGTTACAGATAAATAGCCTGGAAACAAAGATTGAAAAGATTCAAGAACTGTTTAATAAAGACCTAGAAGAAATAAAAAAGAGTCAGTTAAAAATGAATAATGCAATGAATGAGATCAAAAACACTTTGGAGGGAACCAAGAGTAGAATAACGGAGGCAGAAGATAGGATAAGTGAGGTAGAAGATAAACTGGTGGAAATAAATGAAGCAGAGAGGAAAAAAGAAAAAAGGATCAAAAGAAATGAGGACAATCTCAGGGACCTCTGGGACACTGTGAAACGCCCCAACATTCGAATCATAAGAGTTCCAGAAGAAGAAGACAAAAAGAAAGGCCATGAGAAAATACTCGAGGAGATAATAGCTGAAAACTTCCCTAAAATGGGGAAGGAAATAGCCACTCAAGTCCAAGAAACCCAGAGAGTCCCAAACAGGATAAACCCAAGGCGAAACACCCCAAGACACATATTAATCAAACTAACAAAGATCAAACACAAAGAACAAATATTAAAAGCAGCAAGGGAAAAACAACAAATAACACACAAAGGGATTCCCATAAGGATAACAGCTGATCTATCAATAGAAACCCTCCAGGCCAGAAGGGAATGGCAGGACATACTGAAAGTAATGAAAGAGAATAACCTACAACCTAGATTACTGTATCCAGCAAGGATCTCATTCAGATATGAAGGAGAATTCAAAAGCTTTACAGATAAGCAAAAGCTGAGAGAATTCAGCACCACCAAACCAGCTCTTCAACAAATGCTAAAGGATCTTCTCTAGACAGGAAATGCAGAAAGGTTGTATAAACGTGAACCCAAAACAACAAGTAAATGGCAACGGGACCACACCTATCAATAATTACCTTAAATGTAAATGGGTTGAATGCCCCAACCAAAAGACAAAGATTGGCTGAATGGATACAAAAACAAGACCCCCATATATGCTGTCTACAAGAGACCCACCTCAAAACAAGAGACACATACAGACTAAAAGTGAAGGGCTGGAAAAAAATATTTCATGCAAACGGAGACCAAAAGAAAGCAGGAGTCGCAATACTCATATCAGATAAAATAGACTTTCAAATAAAAGCTGTGAAAAGAGACAAAGAAGGACACTACATAATGATCAAAGGATCAATCCAAGAAGAAGATATAACAATTATAAATATATATGCACCCAACATAGGAGCACCGCAATATGTACGGCAAACGCTAATGAGTATGAAAGAGGAAATTAATAGTAACACAATAATAGTGGGAGACTTTAATACCCCACTCACAACTATGGATAGATCAACTAAACAGAAAATTAACAAGGAAACACAAACCTTAAATGACACAATGGACCAGCGAGACCTAATTGATATCTATAGGACATTTCACCCCAAAACAATCAACTTCACCTTTTTCTCAAGTGCACACGGAACCTTCTCCAGAATAGATCACATCCTGGGCCATAAATCTGGTCTTGGAAAATTCAAAAAAATTGAAATCATTCCAGTCATCTTTTCTGACCACAGTGCAGTAAGATTAGATCTCAATTACAGGAAAAAAATTGTTAAAACTTCAAACATATGGAGGCTAAATAACACGCTTCTGAATAACCAACAAATCATAGAAGAAATCAAAAAAGAAATCAAAATATGTATAGAAATGAATGAAAATGAAAACACAACAACCCAAAACCTATGGGACACTGTAAAAGCAGTGCTAAGGGGAAGGTTCATAGCATTACAGGCTTACATCAAGAAACAAGAAAAAAGCCAAATAAATAACCTAACTCTACACCTAAAGCAATTAGAGAAGGAAGAAATGAAGAACCCCAAAGTTAGCAGAAGGAAAGAAATCTTAAAAATCAGGGCAGAAATAAATGCAATAGAAACTAAAGAGACCATAGCAAAAATCAACAAAGCTAAAAGCTGGTTTTTTGAAAAAATAAACAAAATTGACAAACCATTAGCAAGACTCATTAAGAAACAAAGAGAGAAAAACCAAATTAACAAAATTAGAAATGAAAATGGAGAGATCACAACAGACAACACTGAAATACAAAGGATCATAAGAGACTACTACCAGCAGCTCTATGTCAATAAAATGGACAACTTGGATGAAATGGAAAAATTCTTAGAAAAGTATAACTTTCCAAAACTGAACCAGGAAGAAATAGAAGATCTTAACAGACCCATCACAGGCAAAGAAATCGAAACTGTCATCAAAAATCTTCCAGCAAACAAAAGCCCAGGACCAGATGGCTTCACAGCTGAATTCTACCAAAAATTTAGAGAAGAGCTAACACCTATCTTTCGCAAACTCTTCCAGAAAATTGCAGATGAAGTTAAGCTTCCAAACTCATTCTATGAGGCCACCATCACCCTAATTCCAAAACCTGACAAAGATGCCACAAAAAAAGAAAACTACAGGCCAATATCACTGATGAACATAGATGCAAAAATCCTTAACAAAATTCTAGCAAACAGAATCCAACAACATATTAAAAAAATCATACACCACGACCAAGTGGGCTTTATCCCAGGAATGCAAGGATTCTTCAATATCCGCAAATCAATCAATGTAATACACCACATTAACAAATTGAAAGATAAAAACCATATGATTATCTCAATAGATGCAGAGAAAGCCTTTGACAAAATTCAACACTCATTTATGATTAAAACTCTCCAAAAAGCAGGAATAGAAGGAACATACCTCAACATAATAAAAGCTATATATGACAAACCCACAGCAAGCATCACCCTCAATGGTGAAAAATTGAAGGCATTTCCCCTGAAATCAGGAACAAGACAAGGGTGCCCACTCTCACGACTACTATTCAACATAGTGTTGGAAGTTCTGGCCACAGCAATCAGAGCAGAAAAAGAAGTAAAAGGAATCCAGATAGGAAAAGAAGAAGTAAAACTCTCACTGTTTGCAGATGACATGATCCTCTATATAGAAAACCCTAAAGACTCTACCAGAAAATTACTAGAGCTAATCAATGAATATAGTAAAGTTGCAGGATATAAAATTAACCCACAGAAATCCCTTGCATTCCTATATACTAACAATGAAAAAACAGAAAGAGAAATTAAGGAAACAATACCATTCACCATTGCAACAAAAAGAATAAAATACTTAGGAGTATATCTACCTAAAGAAACAAAGGACCTATACATAGAAAACTATAAAACACTGATGAAAGAAATCAAAGAGGACACAAACAGATGGAGAAACATACCGTGTTCATGGATTGGAAGAATCAATATTGTCAAAATGGCTATTCTACCCAAAGCAGTCTATAGATTCAATGCAATCCCTATCAAGCTACCAACGGTATTTTTCACAGAACTAGACCAAAGAATTTCACAATTTGTGTGGAAATACAAAAAACCTCGAATAGCCAAAGTAATCTTGAAAAAGAAGAATGGAACTGGAGGAATCAACCTGCCTGACTTCAGACTCTACTACAAAGCCACAGTCATCAAGACAGTGTGGTACTGGCACAAAGACAGAAATATAGATCAGTGGAACAGAATAGAAAGCCCAGAGATAAATCCACGAACCTATGGACACCTTATCTTTGACAAAGGAGGCAAGGATATACAATGGAAAAAAGACAACCTCTTTAACAAGTGGTGCTGGGAAAACTGGTCAACCACTTATAAAAGAATGAAACTAGAACACTTTCTAACACCATACACAAAAATAAACTCAAAATGGATTAAAGATCTAAATGTAAGACCAGAAACTATAAAACTCCTAGAGGAGAACATAGGCAAAACACTCTCCGACATAAATCACAGCAAGATCCTCTATGACCCACCTCCCAGAATATTGGAAATAAAAGCAAAACTAAACAAATGGGACCTAATGAAACTTAAAAGTTTTGCACTACAAAGGAAACTATAAGTAAGGTGAAGAGACAGCCGTCAGATTGGGAGAAAATAATAGCAAATGAAGAAACGGACAAAGGATTAATCTCAAAATTATACAAGCAACTCCTGCAGCTCAATTCCAGAAAAATAAATGACCCAATCAAAAAATGGGCCAAAGAACTAAACAGACATTTCTCCAAAGAAGACATACAGATGGCTAACAAACACATGAAAAGATGCTCAACATCACTCATTATTAGAGAAATGCAAATCAAAACCACAATGAGGTACCATTACTCGCCAGTCAGGATGGCTGCTATCCAAAAGTCTACAAGCAATAAATGCTGGAGAGGGTGTGGAGAAAAGGGAACCCTCTTACACTGTTGGTGGGAATGCAAACTAGTACAGCCACTATGGAAAACAGTGTGGAGATTCCTTAAAAAACTGGAAATAGAACTGCCATATGACCCAGCAATCCCACTTCTGGGCATACACACTGAGGAAACCAGATCTGAAAGAGACACGTGCACCCCAATGTTCATCGCAGCACTGTTTATAATAGCCAGGACATGGAAGCAACCTAGATGCCCATCAGCAGATGAATGGATAAGGAAGCTGTGGTACATATACACCATGGAATATTACTCAGCCGTCAAAAAGAATTCATTTGAATCAGTCCTAATGAGATGGATGAAGCTGGAGCCCATTATACAGAGTGAAGTAAGCCAGAAAGATAAAGAACATTACAGCATACTAACACATATATATGGAATTTAGAAAGGTGATAACGATAACCCTATATGCAAAACAGAAAAAGAGACACAGAAATACAGAACAGACTTTTGAACTTTGTGGGAGAATGTGAGGGTGGGATATTTCAAAAGAACAGCATGTATACTATCTATGGTGAAACAGATCACCAGCCCAGGTGGGATGCATGAGACAAGTGCTCTGGCCTGGTGCACTGGGAAGACCCAGAGGAATCGGGTGGAGAGGGAGGTGGGAGGGGGGATCGGGATTGGGAATACATGTAAATCCATGGCTGATTCATATCAATGTATGACAAAACCCACTGGAAAATAAAAAATAAAAAAAAAAAAAAAGAAAACTTTTTATTCATTATGTTTCCCAGAGAAATGCACAAGTTCAGAAACAGCTTTCAAAATTTCAGTTTACTCCACTATTTCAAAAAGAGTTCTGTGAAGAATGACACCTATCCCTTTAGGAATCTAAAATAAATAATTTTGTGTAATTAACAAGTTGTTTTCTTAAAGCTTAGTAAAAGAGCAACTGCTAAACAATTAATTACTCATGTTTAATTTACAACCAATTTATGCAAATGTTGCTTGTAATTAGAAATATATAAGTATGTACTTTAAATGCAAATATGAAGGTTGAGCTAAATTCTTTTGGGGCTGGTATTAATTCTCAGATACAATTAAATACCTTTTTCTTCTCTAGTGTTTCAAAGGATGAAATTAATTTCTAATATTGCAAGAGGTCTTTACACACTCATGTTATTTCCAGGAAGTAACTTAAGCAAAGATAATCAGACTCCTTCTATTTCAAAAGAGATTTGTTCAGCCTTTGCCTCTCTAACAGTAATCATATGACTATATTTCTTTGTATTTTCAGCACTATGTGGAGGAGATGTTAGAGGGCCTAGTGGAACAATCTTATCACCCGGTTACCCAGAATTTTATCCAAATTCTCTGAATTGTACATGGACCGTAGATGTAACCCATGGAAAAGGTAATTTGTCTCATGCAATGATAATGGGCTATTTTCTGAATTTACATTGCATATATTTTTATTTCATTGTCCTTTACAATGTCATTTTGCATGAGCAAAAACAGATCAATACTAAAATATGCTAATACAAAATTCAGTTTGAATAACTGCAGCAGAGGATTATATTTACTTTTCTGTACTATTATAACATGCTCATATGATTTTTTTCAGAATGGTAGTATATTTATTTATATATAATAAACTAATGTAATTTGAAATTTTCATATCAATAAAATCTCAAAGAGGATGTCTTTTGTCTCTGGCATGGTGTTAAGAGGTTGACTTCAAAAATTCAAAGGGAAATAGATACTCTGAAGTACTACACTGATTGTAAACAATACATGTTTATATACACTTGTTTCAAAATGGTTATGATTATTTATCATAACCATATACCATATATAAATTTATAACTGTCCTAGAAATATTTGTCTCTTACTGCAGTTGGTTCTCACACAGTTGAGTGAAAGTATAAAATTGCACTGTGCTTATAGTAGAGCTTAATAAATGTCCTTTGAACAAATAAATAAAAGTCCTTGTAGTACTAAATATGATATATTCATGCAATGTGACCAAAATATTCAATGCATATTAGCAATATAAGTGGTTTAAGGTAATAGCTTGACAGTGGGAAAATGGGCATTCTAAATATCAAAACAAAAATGGATGAAAATTATTTACCTGAAAATATCTATATGCTAATATTTTAAAAACGAATTTATTCATATGTTAAAAACTGCTTTAGGGAAATATTATTCTTATTGTTTTTACTATTAAATTGTACATGGGCTTCCTGGTAGCTCAGCTGGTAAAGAATCCACCTGCAATTCATGAGACTCCAGTTTGATTCAGAGAAGGGATAGGTTACCCAGTGTTCTTGGGTTTCCCTGGTGGCTCAGTCAGTAAACATCTGCCTGCAATGAGGGACACTTAGGTTCGATCCCTGGGTTCAGAAGATCCCCTGGAGGAGGGCATGGCAGCCCACTCCAGTATTCTTGCCTGGAGAATCCTCATGGACAGAGGAGCCTGGCAGGTTACATTCCATGGAGTCGCAAAGAGTCGGACATGACTGAGCAACAGCACACACATTACATTGTACTTATTAGCTTTACTATCAAAGATCTAAATATAAAAAACCCAAATCCTAGCCATGAGAAGGTGATGTTGTTACAGTTTTAAAAATTAAAGCTTTATTTGAAACATTTGAATCCATTGTGGTTTTTACACAATGTGTTATTTTATTTTGCTTTTTAATTTTATTGGAATATAGTTGCTTTACAATGGTGTGTTAATTTCTGCCGTACAATGAAGTGAACTGGTTATACATATACAAGTATCCTATGTGTAAGACTTTTTTTTAGATTTTCTTCTCATTTGGTTCACCGCAGACTCTTGAGTTGAGTTCCATGTGCTAAACAGCAGGTTCTCATTAGTTATCTGTTTTGTACATAGTGGTATATGCATGTCAATCCCATCTCCCAATTTGTCCCACTCCTCCTCCCCCCGCCATCAGTAACCATGTTTGTTGTCTACATTTACGACTCTATTTCCACTTTGCCAATAAATGCATCTGTACCATTTTTATAGATTCCACATATAAGAGATATACAATATTTGTTGTTTTTCTTACTTCACTCTATATGACAATGCACAATGTTTTTTACACTTCTGTTTAACTATGTGAGATATATCTGCAGTTCTGATAGAATATTTGAGATACAGTTGGTTAGCCTTTATAGAAATTATACATCCTTTCATTGATGGTGAGGGTAATATAAGGATGGTTCTTTAAATGAAAATTAAATATTATTGAGAAAAAAATGCTGTTAAAATGAGTATTCTCATATTTACTGCAGGAATGACGTGGAAGACTTCATAAACTGTCATTTTTGTTGTTCTCCATAATAGAAGACTATTTGTTGGAAGTTAACCAAAGCATCCTATTATCCCACTGTGTAGCAAATTAATGGAGTTTAAAATAAACTTCTTTGTATTATACAAGAAAATGGAGAGCTACATACTGCTTGCTATGTAAATAGAGGTTTAATTAACACTTAAGGTTTTGCACCTTCAGACGTTGCAAGTGTTAATTAAATCTGTATTTACATGGCATGAAATGCAGATTATGTGCTTTTCTTGTAAGAGTCAACAAAATTTGTTCAAAGTACAACTATTCCAAAGTGTAGTCAAAGTTTTGTGAAGAATAATCTCTTAATGTTGGGAGAAATTATCAAGGTAATATAGTTAAACTTCTCACCCAGCCTGTATACACACATAGATACACAAATGCACATCAATATTGCACCCTCAAGGTCAAAATTAGTCGTAACTATAACTACAACCTAGATATTAATAATATTTTTACTTCAAGCCCAAGTTTTTCATATATTTATGTAACAAAAATTACCTTAATAGGACTTTTTGAATTAGCACTTTATGGGACAGTACTATGATGTTGTAACCACTTACTTTTTCTCACTATTCTTCACACCCACTGCCCTATTAAGATTGTATGTCTTTGCCTGTCCACTTCTACTTCCTGAAATGTCCATCCAAGGGTTGCTCTTCCACAAAGAGCTGTTCACTTTTAAAGGTCATTGCCTTCAGAAGCATCTGCTAATCCCTCTGACAACCTACCTCTTAAAGTTTATGCTCCGATATTGACTCACATTAATTACTTTCATAGCACTTAGCAAAATGTTTAAAACTTTAGTTTATGTATCTTTTCCCCTTAGATAGACTCTGAGTTATTTACAGTCTTCTCATTTTTTATATTCTATAATGCTTATAATATAGTAAGTTCTTAGTATCATTTTATTATTTAGATTAATTGCCTTTCATTAGAAGGTCTTATGTTGTTTTCCTGCAGTGAACACAGATTTTATTGTTTAAAACATAATCTGATAAACAGAGGCTTCATTTTTTAAAGTAGTTGACTAGGGCAGAGTGACATGAAAACAATTGACTTTCAGGTTGAAGGATTAAACAATAAATGATAGCTAAGAGTTGCTAAGTACTTCCTCTGTGAAAGAACTGTGCCAAGTGATCCCCTATATTGTCTAATTTAAACTTTCGGGCAACTCTATTAGAATCCATTTTCTCAGATGGAGAAAGTGCATCTCAGAAAAAGCTATGCATGTAATACTTGACAATGGGCTTATTAGCACCACTCCCTAACAGAATATTAAATTTCCCCATGTATTAATTTCAGTACATATCAGAATAAGCATATTTTTCTAAGAAAAACATGCAGACTGATAGATTGATTTTTTTTTCTGTTTTGTTCATTTGCTCTTCTGACTATTTTTCTTAATTTTAGTGTCTGACCAAAATCTAATTCACTTTATCTTAACTTCCACTCATGTTAATTTGTAAATTTAAATATCAGTAAATCTAGATGGCAGAGTATCCTCTCCTTGCTATGTTGTCTTTCTCATTTACATCTGTCTAGTGTCAAATGCCACATTTATATTGAAGAACTTTTGAGACACTGACTTTCTGGACTCAGTCCTAAAAAGGGCTCATTGTGAGGGAGAGAAAAAAATGTGTTATATTTTGAAAAAGAGTATCATTGTATATTCCAAGTATTTTCCAAGTTGAAATCACTGGCCTATAATAACTCATAATCACTGGCAATAATAACTCATCATTACTTCTATTGTCAGTTTATTTTCTGGTCTCATTTTATTTCACTTCTTGCTTTATTAGCAAACAAATGATAAATTAGGAGTTTGGGATTAAATAAAATAGATAAACAACAAGGGCTTACTGTATATCACAGGGAACTATATTCAGCATCTTGTAATAATCTATACTGGAAAATAATATGAAAAAGAATATACACACACACATATATCTGAATCACTTTGCTGTATACCTGAAACTAACTAACAACTTTGTAAATCAACCATACTTCAATTTTTTAAAAAAGCAATGAAGACTCCAAAACAATCCATCATTTAGAACTATAAAGTTGATAAATAGCATTAAGAATGTTATTTTATCATTACCCAGTAACTCATGTTACTGGGTTTTTGCTGAAGCTTTTGGTGATTCTTTTAGATCAAATAAGAAAATTTATTAAGCACTTCAAAAGAAAGATGAATGTGATATTATCCTTTATTTCATTTGATACTTACATACAGCATCCCAGGTGGCTCAGTGGTAAAGAATCTGCCTGCTGATGCAGGAGACACAGGAGATGTGGGTTTGATCCATGGGTCGGGAAATCCCCTGAAGGAGGATATGGAAACCCACTCTAGTATTATAGCTTGAAAAATCCCATGTCAGAGGGGTCTCGCTGGCTACAATCCATAGTGGCAAATGGTCGGACACAACTGAGCAACTGAGCACACACATAAGCATATCTTACAAACAGTATAGGATGTGTGTGTGTGTGTGTGTGTGTAACTGTTAGGTTATTACATGCATTTGAGATAGTGTCATTAAATAGTCGCATAAGACCACAATGCAATGACATACCATACTCACCAGGACAGAACAAATAAAAAAAAGAAATTTAAACTTTCAAATATTGATGAAGATACCAATTGGATTTGTTGATGAAAGTGTAAATTGACATAGCCACTTTGTGAAACAGTATCTATTAAAGCTGAAATATGTATATATATATATATATATATATATATATATATATATATATATAAATTTCCCATGAGCCAGTAATTCTACTCCTAGGTATCAATCCAGCAGAAATAAGCAAATATGTTCTTCAAAAGACATACTTGAATGCTCATAGCAGCATTTTCTGCATTCAAGTTAAAATGTCAATTACCTAAATGACCATTAACTTTTGAACAGACAAATGAGTGTGTTGTATTCACAAAATGAAATGGATCTCTAAAACAACTTAAAATTACACACAAAAGTAGAGATAAATCTCACACACTTAGTGGTGAGTGAAAGAAACTCAGGAGCTTCCCAGGGGGCTCAGTGGTAAAAAATCCACCTACAATGCAGGAGATGCGGGTTTGATCTGGATCAGAAAGATCCCCTGGAGGAGGAAATGGCAGCCCACTCCAGTATTCTTATCTAAAATACTATGGACAGAGGAACCTGGTGGGTTACAGTCCCTGGGGTGGCAACAAGTTGGACATGACTTTGAGACTGATCATGCACGCTAAAGAACTCAGAGCAAAAAGAGTATGCCTTATATGAATCCATTATATAAACTACAAAGAGTTGCTGAGCACTTTAACATGAGCGAAAGTTCAGATAAAGTGAATTAGATTTTGGTCAGAGACTAAAAATAAGAAAAATAGTCAGAAGAGCAAATGAACAAAAAAGAAAAAAAAAATCAGACACTCAGTCTGCATGCTTTTCTTAGAAAAATATGCTTGTTTTGATATGTACTGAGATGAATACATGGGAAAATTTAAAATTCTGTTAGGTATTAACAGAGTAGTCTATCCTATTAGAAGTTGAATGAGTGGTTACTTTTGCCAAAACACTTCTATTTAAATAAAGTGTATAAGTTTTCCTTGAAATTTTCAGAAAATGCATGTAATTTCTTTTTAGACAGTAATTTTAAAATTTTATTTCCAAGCAGTTTCCAAGACATGACTCATTATAAACCTTATAGAGAAGCTATAAGGAAACAGCCAAACAGAAAAACTCAAAACAAAAGAAAGCTATAATAATTGTATTATATATTCAGAATATTTTATAGCAGTGCCTTTCATTTTTACAAAAATCTGTTATGAGTCCTGATTTTTGTTAGTTTGGTAACTCTGTGTGTTTTACTAATATACTTTATAAGTCTAATTTTCCTCTTTTCCTTATTAGGTGTACAGTTCAACTTCCATACCTTTCATTTGGAAGACCATCATGACTACTTACTGATTACAGAGAATGGCAGTTTTACCCAACCACTGGCACGCCTGACTGGTTCAGAACTTCCTTCAACAATCAATGCTGGTCTCTATGGAAATTTCAGGGCTCAGTTGCGCTTCATTTCTGATTTCTCAATATCCTATGAAGGATTCAACATTACATTCTCTGGTAAGAAAATAAGTTTTAAAACCAGAGTTTTAAAAGTATGAAAATAGCTTATGCATGACCAAACAGAGAGAAAATGAGACAAAAAAAGATGAAAGCAAAAAAGCTATCTGCCAACAAATTTTAAGGAAAGTTTGAAGTGCCTTGAAGATTGACTATAGTAATATATTAAAGGGAACCTTAAAACAGTAGCAAAAAAAGAAATCAATTCACAAAAATTTACTAGAAATACAATAAATACATTTCTTTAACTTATATTCTATAGAATGCTGAGAGGAAAGCTTGCTAAAAATGTCAAGTGAACTTAAAGTGGAAGCCCTTACATATATGTAAAGGTTTACTTAGTCCATTAATAAAATGTGAATTAAACCAGTGATATTCTAGTTTTGTGTTTCTGGAAAAAGTCATTTTTTACAGGCCAAGATTAAGATTAATATATTCATTTGGAACTAGATGATCTAGAGGCAAGTTAATTTTGTTATTCTTTTTATTCTAGAATAACCTCTATAGGCAGTATTATATCTATAGGCAATAATATAACTTGGATTATAAGGGAAAAAAATTATAAGACCAAACTGAACAAAGAAATATTCTTGTTAGTTCTACTTTTTAGTTAAATGGAATAGTGAAAAAGAATACAGAAACAATAAGTAAATCTTTTGCCAACTTTATAATATTAAATTTACAATATTATAATTATACATAATTATATTAATAATGTATATTACAAATATATAAATAAAATAATAAATACTGATTTTGTTCTTCAATTGTTATTCCAATATTTGCATGGAGATATTTGTCTTCTAAAATAAGGTATTTCATAGAGAAGAATAAATGAGCATAATCAGTTTTAACCTAGAATGTTAATAAAACAATAGCTCATCAACATGAAGCAATCCCTTTGTTCTCCACTGCAGTTAGGTACTGTGTGTTCTGGGAATGTTTTTAGATAAGCTACTTCTTCTTAAGACTGTATATAAGTTATAATATTATGGTTAATTAAATTTAGTCTGTCATACCCTGAAGAGTGTTTAATGATTTATTTTCATGATGTTCATTCATTGCTTGAGGAAATTTTCTTGTATAAATCTATAATATACAATTTTCAGTTTGTGGACAGTCAGTCTTACATAAACTCTTGCTTCTGAAGTCACATATTTTTCAGAATATGTATTAATAGAATTCCTTGTATACTACAGGCACAAGAGCCTTTGTCATTTAGACTAAAACCATTAAGTAAATGTCATTTCAAAATGCAAATGATTTCATTCCAAATGCTATTTTGCATTTGAAAATATGAATCTATCATGTCATTATTTTAAGTAAAAAATCTAAGAAACAAAATGTTTCTAATACAGAAAAAAAAAATACAAGGTAAATATCTTCCTTTCCAATGTATCATTCTCAAGGTGACACTTTCTCATCTTTATTTCGTTTCACACATAGAAGTATTTATTATATTACTAGGTCTTTCACAGTTCAGTTCAGTTCAGTCACACAGTCATGTCTTTGCGACCCCATAGACTGCAGCACGCCAGGCTTCCCTGTCCATCACCAGCTCCAGAGCTGCTCAAACTTGCTGCATCACTTGCTCAAACTCATGTCCATCGAGTCGGTGATGCCATCCAACCATCTCATTCTGTCGTCCCCTTCTCCTTCTACTTCAATCTTTGTTTTCAATCCTCCTTCCACCTTTCTCAGCATCAGGGTCTTTTCGAATGAGTCTGTTCTTCGCATCAGGTGATCAAAGTATTGGAGTTTCAGCTTCAGCTTCATTTCTTTCAATGAGTATCAGGACTGATTTCCTTTAGGGTTGACTGGTTTGATCTCCTTGCAGGTCTTTCACAGTAGAAGAAAATTATGTATGCCATAGCACATACCCTAATTATACCTATGTGTGCTCAGTCACCTCAGTCTTGTCTGACTCTTTGGGACTCTATGGACTGTAGCCCACCAGGGCTTTCCTAGGCCATGGGCTTTCCCAGGCAAGAATACTGCAGTGGGTTGCCATGCCCTTCTCCAGGGGATCTTCCCAGCCCAGAGATAGAACTCACTTCTGTGTCTGCTGCATCGCAGGAGGATTCTTCACCCCTGAGCCACGGAGGGGGAAGCCCACAATTATACTTAGAGGCATTTTTGAAATATATGGCTGGCCCTGAAAGCAACCAGTTTACAAAACATAGAAGTATACCCTTAAAAGTTACTACTGTTTCCTTTGTTTTCCTCTTCATCTAATTACAGAGTATAATCTGGAACCTTGTGAAGATCCTGGAACTCCTCAATATGGTAACCGAATTGGGTTCACCTTTGGGGTTGGTGACACTCTGACCTTCTCATGCTCATCAGGTTATCGTCTGGAAGGGACGTCAGAGATCATCTGTCTTGGTGGTGGCCGACGAGTGTGGAGTGCACCTCTGCCAAGGTGTGTGGGTACGTGGTCAGCTGCTTTCATTTGCTTGTATGTGTAGTCACTGTCCATGGAGTTGCATGATTATACACCCTTTTTTTAAAATATGTAATCTGTTGAATTCCTTCATTTATTTCATATTAATTATTTCAAGTTTTTTTTGACTTGGCAATCTGGTATACCACAATTATCTTCTCAACTGCTCCATTCAGCTTACCATGCTTCTAAATTTGTTTTCAGATGATGGGAATAAGGAATGAAGAGATGGTTAGAGAGACAGATAATAGATAGATGATAGAATCATATTTTGAAAGCTTACAGACAGTTGCATTCCTTTATTTTATTAATAATTGGTTTTTCATGATTTCTGACTGAAGTTTTGACAATATTTTATAACTTAGAATTAACATGTATGAAAGATGATTACAAGAGAAAGTAGTAGAGAATTTGAGTTATCAAGGCAAGTATTGCCTCAAAAATGCAATCTACAGAATAATCTATTATGATAGATGAATTCTGATGGGAATTCATTTCATGTTGTGAGATAAAGAATAGCAGTAATTAAAGTATTGAATATTTGGAGCACCATCTCAACCTTTGGAAATGAATAGTTTGACTGACAAAAAGAAAAAAATTATCTGTAGAGAAATGAAGGACTTTTCACTAGGACTTAAAATCATTTTCTATTTATATAGGAAATAAACAAGAATTTCTTTAGGTGATCACCCATTCAGTGGTTATCAGTACTCATTTTTAAAATAGAACAAGATACAAGTGATTTTGCTATTCCAAAAAGCTCTTAAAACTCTCAATTGTATTGAACTTGAATTTAATTATAAATTTGTGGGTCACAGATGTTTGTAAGTTATACTACAAATTCAGGCGAATTTGTAGAGCTTTGATCTGTGGTTTAAGACTTTATCCTTTTTTTCTTATTTTAATGGAGGCAAATTCCCTCTAGATTAAAACAAATGAAGAAGAGGATTCCTTCTGTGACTTAGTCCATACATTGCTCACTGTATGGAATGTTGTGGGAATCCTGTGAATCCTTAAATCTAGTAAAACAAAATTGATATTTCAGGTTAATATGGGTCTGAAGGATTTTATAGTGATGAGATTGTTTTCACAGCCCCTAAGTGTTATATAACAGAGAAGCTGATATTTAACAGATGAAATTTCTTTTTAAAATCACAGCTTGTATAGAAATGACACAAACTACCACAAATACTTAATGCTGGGGTTGTGATACTCCCAGAACATCTTTTCCAGGGAGATATATAGAGTGTAGTCTTTCTGGTTTTGTTTCTATGTTTGTTTTTTTTGTTTGTTTGTTTATTTTCCTTTGTTTCATTTTTTCTACTGTTGCCAAATTTGGAATTCTCCTCTGTATCTGAATTGTCCCTGTTTCCATTTTCATTTGGTGTGAATATTTTCAAAGATCAATTAATGAAAACCTTGGGAATAGGGTGTTTGTCTTTATATTCTGGTCATTTGATACTAGGTTAATTCACTTTTCTAAACTTTATTTTTCTTATCAGCAAAATGGTTGCAACATTATGTTAATGTTAGTTATGAGGGTTAAAAAAGATCAGCCATGCTGGTAGACACCCAATACAATTACTGGAATATTGGAGTTCAGAATTTAGATGTTGTTATAACTGTTATTATATTGAGAATAATCTGCAATGTTAGTTTATTTGGACAAATTTTATTTCTTCTTAGATTCTTTGTAGTTCTCATGTAATGTATCTCTAAAGTCAACAAGCCACCAGGGAAGCCCTTCTCTAGCGCATACTTGCTTAAAAACATCACTTAGTCCTCAGTATTGCCAGCCTCATAGAAAGTTTATATTATAGACAGTGGCCTAATTATGAGTAAGTTATATTCCAAAAATTTGCCTCTGCTTTGGTTATCTGGAATCTAGGTAGTTTTTCCTTGGCACAGGATTGCAAACAGGGGCATTCCCAGAACAAACAATAGATGCAATTTCAAATTTCATTTCAAGTGTAAAACTAATACTAGCATTTACTAAAAAGACTTATGTGTACCTAGGTTACATAAGACCGTGCCTGATTCTGAGCAGTAAGGCAAAGATAAAGCGGTTTTTGGAAACTTGCTTTTTGTTTATGTTTTACTTTCATTTTGATTCTATATTTACAGTATAAATTGGTTAGTGTCTTTCTGTTTCTGTGGGTAGAATTTGATGAAAAGTGTCTTAATTCTAGACGTTAGATGAATAATAAATAGTATTTTCATTTAAGGAATTTCCTAAATAACCTCGTCATTTATGTTTCGAGGTAATATTTTTAAAAAATAACAAAATATAATAACACCATAATATTGTCTTTACAGTCTGTAAAGCATAATTTAGTGTAGTGTCCCATTCCAAAAATCAACCTATACTTTGAAAGTAGCTTTAGCATAACAATATTATCAAGGAAGTTATGTCTATTAAAAGCTTAAGATTGCACACAAACTGAGTCAGAATCATGCCTGTCACAAGTTCTGAGGCCCAGACTTATGCTCCATTTACAAAAGCACACTGCTGTCTTTGACTGGAGGCTTCAGTAAAGTTGAGACATTATAATTATTTTTTATATTATTATTAATTATAATTGATTATATTTGATATAATTATAATTGATATATGGCTTCAGAAAACTTCTTAGGCTATCCTCTATTTTAATTGGAAGAAACCTCTTCTACTGTGACCCATTTATTGAGGTTACTTAAGTGCAGGGGAACATTTAATTTTAAATTATTTTGTTGAAGTATAGTTGATATACAATCTTATATTAGTCTAAGGTGTACAACATAGTGATTCAACTTTTATATACATTATGGATTTATTACCATGATAAGTCTAGTAACCATCTGCCACCATATAGAGTTACTGCAATATTCCTTATTCTGTACATTACATCCCTGGGACTTATTTATTTTATAATTGGAAGTTTGTACCTCTTAAACCCTTTCACTTATCTCATTGATCCCCCACTTCCCTCACCTCTGGCAGCCACCAATTTGTTCTTTGTATGTATGAGTCTGTTTCTGTTTCAATTTGTTTGTTTTGTTTTTTAGATTCCACGTATAAGGGACATCATACAGTCATTGTATTTTTCTCTCTTGACTTACTTCACTTACGTTAGTATCCATACTATCCCAAGCACAGGGAAATTTGTAGAGGCAGGAAAAGAATCTTGATAGCAGTTGAGATCATAACACACCATCGAGTGGGTGTTACAGGGATTCTTCTCCCTAAGGAGTGGTGTCTGTTGTGGGCACATAGTTTATATTTACATTTCTTTCTTTCCTAAGTTATGTGATCTTTAGAAAGTTGTTCAGATCTCTTTCCTGCCAAGTTTTCTCAAATGTGATGTTTTCTAAAATGTGATAATTACATCCATGCTGCAAGATAGTTTATAGCTCTAAGACATAAAATACATGTAAATCACCTAATGTACCACTCAACAAGTGACACTTGCTCAACTAAACTCAGTCCCTTTTCTTTGTGCCTACAACTATCTCCACCACCTTATAGTCAGTTCTCCTAAGGGCCATGATAACTGATAGCAGTGAAGAGTAACTTTCACCAACCAGCAGGAGAGGAAAGAGAAGGAAAGGAGGAGATGAAAAATTTTTACTATGCTATCAGCAGCTGAGTACTTCACACACATAATCCTATTTACTACTTAGTTATCAAGATGAAAGTTTTAACTTTTAAAGAAATACATATCTATACTTATGTTTTCCATTTTGAAAAAAGTAAAAATAATTAACATGTAAAATGATATTTCAGTGGATATATTTTATACCTAAGTGATTATCCTGGTGATCCACGTTTCTGTGAAAATGGTCACATATTTTAACCAAATATCTAAAAGCAAAAAAAAAAAAAAAAGAAAGAAAGAAAAAAAAGTGTAAAAATATGTGATTACTTTGAAAATAAGAAATATTGACTTGTTTTTGGTCAAAAAATATTTGATTTCCCTTTCTAAAATACACATTACAAATAATGCAAAAAACAAACAAACAAAAAACCTGGTAGTTCTCTTGTCATCCTTCTAGATTAAAAAAAAAAAAAAAAAAAAAAAACCTAACGTGTCTTCATTTAGCTTCCAAACATATCAGGAACCATGCCAGGTCATGTTGCAAATAAACAAGGACCTAATGGAAGTAGTTTGTTTTGGAAAGTAAATCAGCAGGTTAAATATTAATAATTTTTCTTTAGGCAAGAATCCACATATTTTAAGAAGTCCATAAATTTGAAAGTCATTTTAAAGACATTCATTCATTCATCCTTATAGTTTATTTAACACATCAACTTCTATTTCTAATTTTATAAATCATCAATTTTTTATCTGACCTTGGAGAAGTAGCATCTTTCCTAGGTCATGAGTGAAATGAGAAAAATGATAACTCCACATTACACATCTACATAGGCTTCTCACTCTTCTGAACTTTTAGATGATATATACTGATGGTTACTTATTATTTAGTTTTAAAATGAATTTTAAAAATATGGGAAACAAAGTAAAGCTTATCTGGGGATTCGGGATTCTCTGTACTATCATTATAACTTCGTTTAAATCTAAAATTATTCTAAGATGAAATTTTTATTAAAAATTCAGAACAAGAAAGGATCAATTGCACTTGAAAAGACAGTTCATTTTTGAACAAATTCTTTTTATTTCATCTTAACTTCTGAACTCTCTTGTATCTCAGATACCCACTTGCTATGTCAGATATGACTGATTTATTGTTAGTTGGCATTGTAGAAATATAGTGTCGTAGAAAGCAAATTAGGATTAAGATATTTCACCAGCTCACAGACACTACCATTAATTAGTTGGATGATTTCAAGCAAATATCTTAATTTTCTGTGCTTCTCTTTTCTGGAAAGGATAATGCCAATATGAGTTCTACTCAACCCAAACATCTCTTATAAGTTCAGTTCAGTTGAGTTGCTCAGTTGTGTCTGACTCTTAAAATAGTTTGATAAATTATGTATACAAATGTATATATTTTTCTTATATAATTATGATTAGGTGCATTTTCTTGATTTGGCAATATAAAAAGTCTGTATTATTAGCTTATAGTTTGGTGCTTTATATTTTTTTAAAGATTTTCTTGCTTGCAACCTTGTGAAGTAAGCAGAGGAGATATTATTCCCACTTGACAGCTGAGAAAATGTTGTTACAGAAACATTATAAGTAATGAGTAGAAGGTTATGCCAGAAACCCAGAAACTAAGTCTCAAACTTTTTAGATCAGTGTTGTGGTTGAAATCGTTTAGCTAAAATTGGGGCTTGAACCCATGTGCCGGGACTCAAACCCTGCCAAAACCTTGCTTTGAACTTGAACTCACGTGGCTGGGACTTGAACGTTTCCAAAACCTTGCCTGGGATTGAACCCACACTGTGGGTACTGGAACCCTGCCAAAACTCAATTTGGGACTCTAACCCACATGGCCAGGACTCAAACCCTGCAAAAACTGAGTTTGAGACTTGAACCACAATCTTTAATCACCCGATGTCTGGACTTACTGAGACTCAGGTTCTTTGATCCCAGCACAGAAGGAATTCAAAGTGATAAACAATAAGTAGATTTATTAATATAAGATGCTTGTAAGAGATGCAGGGAGCTCTGCCCTGAGGATTCAGTGGGCTATAATTTATAAGGGAAAGAAAGGGAGGGGAAAAGACTGCCTTCTTCAGGTAGATATAGATGCAGAGTTAAGGCATGCATCATTAGCTCCTCCTTCACTAGCTCCTCCTTGATACTAGTCAGGAAAGTGTCTGACCCTGTGAGGTCAAACTAGGATTATCATATTTGTAAAAGGTGGGCCTTCAATCTAGTGACCTGGGGCACAACTTTTGGTTTGGTTTGAAAGTGAAAGTGAAATCGCTCAGTCATGTCCAACTCTTTGCGACCCCCTGGACCTTAGCTTACCAGGCTTCTCCATCCATGGGATTTTTCAGGCAAGAATACCAGCATGGGTTGCCATTTCCTTCTCCAAGGATCTTCCTGACTCAGAGATCGAACCCAGGTTTCCCTTATTGCAGGCAGACGGTTTACCCTCTGAGCCACCAGGGATATCCTGGTTTTATAATTAAGCAAGCCTGCTTCATTGAATAATGTTCCAGTAGCCTTCTTGAACTATCTTTGACTTACAAAGGCCTCCCAAAGTTTCTTAGGTTTCCTTCTCTATCTGTAGTCCCCTATTGGGACTTCCACAACTACTTGTAACTATCCTATTCTATCCCATTCGTGGTGTTCCAGGTGGCATTTCTTTATTACCTTACTTATTATATATATGTATACAAAAGCTTTTCTACTATGCTTGATAAAGGCTTGAGAAAGAACATCAAAAAAAAAAGAAGAGGTGGAGTAATTGGAAAACATAAATTAAATGAAATGGGAACACGGAATATGAAATATAAAAAGTGAAACGGACTAAAGTAAAAGGTCTTCAGATAGCCCAGTTTTTTTTTTAAATGGCTGCTTATTAGAATATCACCTTATTTATTTATGCACTATTTTGAAAGACAACCTTTTTTTTTTAATGAAATAGACCATGGGTGAGTAAATTTTTTTTTTTTTTTCTATGAAGTGCTGGATAGTAGACATTTCAGTCTTTGTGGCCCACACAGTTTCAATCACAGCTATTTAATTCTGACATTGTATTGTGAAAGAAACAATAAATAATACACAAATGAATAAATGTGTTTGTATTCCTATAAACTTTCATCTACAAAGGTAACAGACTGGATGTGGCCCTCAGGTCATAGCTTGTGATTTCTGCAGCAGATTTACCAAGCTTAAAGTTACTAGCCATTCATCCCTAAGGGAAGAAGGAAAGATCCTTTTCCCATTCTCTATTTTTTTCATCACAGGTTCTGTTTTTCAAAGTAGCATATCATTTACTTTCTAGGAGATTTCTCTTGTTTTACAGAAAGAGTATTAGGACTGTATATGTTTGTGTGTGTTTGTGTATGAAAGTGAAAGTCACTCAGTTGAGTCTAACCCTTTGCGACCTCATGGCCTATACAGTCCAAAGAATTCTCCAGGCCAGAATACTGGAGTGGATAGCCTTTCCCTTCTCCAGGGGATCTTCCCAACCCGGGACTTGAACCCAGGCCTCTCGTATTGCAGGCAGATTCTTTACCAGCTGAGCCACAAAGGAAACCCAAGAATACTGGAGTGATAGCATCAGTGTGTATGAACACTGATGCAATTTATGGGTAATTTCATTACCATCTCCAGATCCTTTCATATACCCAGATCTCTTCTGAGTACCAAGTCTGTATTCCCAGAGGTACTCTGGGCTGGTCCACATGGATGGCCTCCCACAGAAAAATTGCTTCACATTCCAAAACAACTCATTATCTCCTCCACCAAATCAGTTCTCCCTTCTGCACTCCTTAGTTCAGATATGGTTCAGGTATCATTAGCTACCTGAACTAATCTTAGTTAGGTATCATTCTCATTCAACCATTCAAGCTAGAAATTGTGTTATCTTTTACTTTATCCTCTCTTTCTACCCATACTAGAAGTCACTGAGACCTACTACCAAAATTATTGTTCAAATTTACCACCATTTCCATTCTCATTACCCTTATTTTAGTCTAGCTGTCATTAATTCTCATAAAGATGAACATAACAACACAATAATAATAATGTGTGGTAGGCACTGTGTTAAACTATATATATATATATATATATATATATATATATATATATAGGCACATACAGTGCCTACACACACACACACACAGTCGGGAGAGTGTGTAATTTGCTCAGTCTGTCTTGCCGCAACAAAGATTTGAAACAGCGGACCAGTGTTACAGCTCATAGTTTTATTTGGCAAACAAAGAATAGTACACTTTGAGACGTGAGGGCAGATGGGCCCCAAAGGAGATGCCTCAACCCATCTCGGCTCCCTCTTTTTATACCTTTTGTCTCCTCCCCCTGCACCTGCCCTATGCAAATCAGGGCTAACCAAGAAGGGGTTGTGCTTGTTTCAGCTGAGGTTCTCACTCCTGGTCTGCAGATTTTCTTTTGTTCTGTTTTCATGGGATTTTCCCTTTGTCTTTTAGCCACCACCATTTTGGACTCCTTTTTCCTCTTCTAACTACCTAATGTGAGAGAGTATTACTATCCCGTTTTAAAAGCTAGCCAGATTAATTATTTAACTTGGTAAAGAGCTTGAAATCAACCCCTTCTGATTACAGCTCATGTTTTAGCAATTGCATGTATAATCCTACTATAACATTTCTTCTTTTCTAGCTGGACTTCCTATTTCCAAATTTCCCTCATCTAATTTATCTTCTATTGCATTACTAGTGATATTCTCTTTTATTGATGAGTAAAAAGTTACCACTAATTTAGCAGTTTAAAACAGCATATTTACTTTCTCTTGGTTTCTGCAGGTAGGGAGTATGGACGCGGTTTAACTGAATCCTCTCTTAGGGTCTCAAGGACCAGGGAAGAATTCTTAGCTGGGGTTCAGTATCCTCTTCCAAATTCACATCATTAATGGTAGTCTTCACTTCCTTCTTGTTGTGGGACTGAGAGCTTCAGTCCTTTGCTCACTTCCTAGGGACCAACCACAGTTCCTTGCCATATGAACTTCCCAAGCTCGGATGCTTCCTTCATCAAAACAGCAAGTCTATCTAGTAATCACTGTTGTGTGCTGCATGTGTGTTCAATTGTGTCTGACTGTTGCAGCCCTATGAAATGTAGTCCTCCAGGCTCCTCTGCCCATGGGATTTTCCAGGCAAGAACACTAGTGGATAGCCGTTTCTTCCTCTGAGGGATCTGACTGACCCAGGGATTGAACCCGTGTCTCCTTCACTGCAGGTGGATTGTTTACCACTTAGCCACCTGGGATGCTCAGTGTCACTGGCAAGATTCAGTTCTGAATGTTATAAAATCATAGGAGTAATGAAAAACAAATCAGAGGTCCCACTTAACTCAATGGGTGGGGGCTGTATTAAAGCATGAATGCCATACGGTGGATGTAATGTGAGGCTCACCTTAAGCTGACATCAGGAAACCTTAGAAAAATCAGATCATCTTTATCCTCTGCATAAATTACTAGGTGGTTTCCCATGCCTATTCAGTTCGGTCACTCAGTTGTGTCCGCTTCTTGGTGACCCCATGGACTGCAGCATACCAGGTCTTCCTGTCCATCACTAACTCCCAGAGTTTGCTCAAACTCATCTCCATCGAGTCAGTGATGCCATCCAACCATCTCATACTCTGTCATCCCCTTCTCCTCGTGCCTTCAATCTTGCCCAGCATCAAGGTCGTTTCCAATGAGTTGGTTCTTAGCATCAGGTGGACAAAGTATTGGAGTTTCAACCTAAGCATCAATCTTTCTAATGAATATTCAGGACTGATTTCCTTTATGATTGACTGGTTTGATCTCCTTGCAGTCCAAGGAATTCTCAAGAGTCTTCTCTAACACCACAGTTCAAAGGCATCAATTTTTCAGCACTCAGCTTTCTTTATGGTCCAACTCTCACATCCATACGTGACCACTGGAAAAACCATATCTTTGACTAGATAGACCTTTGTTGGCAAAGTAATGTCTCTGCTTTTTAATATGCTGTCTAGATTGGTCATAGCTTTTCTTCCAAGGAACAAACGTCTTTTAATGTCATGGTGCAATCACCATCTGCAGTGATTTTGGAGCCCTCCAAAACAAAATCTTCACTGTTTCCATTGTTTCCCCATTTATTTGCCATGAAGTGATGGGACTGGACCATGATCTTAGTTTTCTGAATATTGAATTTTAAGCCAACTTTTTCACTGTCCTGTTTCATCACTTTCATCAAAAATGAAATGCCTATTAGATTATTAGCTCTATACCTATTAGATTTGGTTGAAATTCCAGAAGTCTTTTCTTAGGTTGGCCTTACTGCCCTCTCTACAGTCATTTCCCTTTATGCATCCTGGATTATATTCACAAGATGCTACGTGCCATTCCCAAACACACCAAGCATGTTCTACATTTTAAGATGCACAGGATGTGTTGAGGTCTACTCTATATGCAAATGATCAAACTCTCACTTGTACTGACACAGGCAAACAAATAATATCTTTAGCTCTAAAAAGGTGCCTGTGAAGTTAGAATGAGAGAAAGCCCTGAAAGCATTGTTCAATGGCTGGAAGACACTTTGCATTTTAATCTGTTGAGCTTTCATTTCTACCACCAAAGCACCGATAAAGCCACCATTATCTCTCATTATTTACTTTATTATTGTGACAGCCCAAACAGACTCTAGTCTTGTCCATTTTCCCCAAAGTAAATAGTAGAGTCAGATTGAATTTCTTATGATACAAATTTGATGAGTCATTCTCTTGCTTTAAATTCTTCCGTTTTTTTCCATTGCTCTCAAAATAAATTCTGAACGTTACTCTCTTACTCCTATCCTCACCCCATAAGTTCATCTAACTAATTTATTCTTCAGATTCATCTTATTTACCTACCCTGATAGTCTTTCTTGACCTTCAAAGAGTGTTTTGGATGTCTTTCCTACAGGCTGCATGTGCTTTTCTGTATTTACTCTTTCTGTGATTCATAATGCTGTATTGAATTGCCTTTTTATCTACATCAGTGTTTAGCATATAGAAAGCTTTCAGTAAATTTGTTGAGTTGATAAAGAATGAATATATAATGGGGCAAAGCTCCTTTATTTTTGCATTTTCAATTTACTAACTTTAACATATATGAACAAAGCTATACTTCACAGATACTGTATTTAGCCTAACACCTTTTCAGCCTGGACCATCACTCTAGTATTTATAATGCATTTTCTATGTGGATATTAACATACAATGCCTCAAGTCTAATAAGTCAACCAAACAATAAACAATGAAAGTGCCTGTAAAGACTACTAATTGTAAGTCTATAATTATAATAGGAGCCAAAAGCATGAATTTATAAAAATTGAAAATGGTGAGAAAATACTTAATCTCATATCTGTATATGGAATAAATCTTTCCCCAATATGTAGTGAAAGAGAGCTCAACAAGGAGACTGGCTGACATTTCCCCCCCAGTGGAATGAGAAGGAAACTGATAAAAACATTTTCCACAATTTTCATTAGATAAATATATTGACAATATTTTTATTTGAAGCAGCATTAGATTAGGAACAAATTTTGCTTTATGGAAATATGAGCCATAAAGAATGGAAGTATTAAATAAGCCAGTGTAAATGGGAAAGAAACAATGTACATTTCCTACTTAATGTAACTGCATTGAGAACTGTGAGCTGAAATTCTCCTCTTTCATTTAGAACTTATAAACAAGTAGATTTATGGAGAACATTTTGTAATCTAAGTAAGTAATATAATCTTAGTAATCCCCTGAATTTCTTTTCTTGTATTGTAGTTGGCAAGTGAATCAGTTCAGTTCAGTTCAGTCGCTGAGTCGTGTCTGACTCTTTACAACCCCATGGACTGTAGCACGCCAGGCCTCCTTGTCCATCACCAACTCCTGGAGTTTACTCCAACTCATGTCCATTGAGAAGGTGATGCCATTCAATTGTCTCATCTGCTGTTGTCCCCTTTTCCTCCTGCTTTCAGTCTTTCCCAGTTCTGTCTTTTCCAGTGAGTCAGTTCTTCACATCAGGTGGACAAAGTATTGGAGTTTCAGCTTCAGCATCAGTCCTTCCAATGAATATTCAGGGCTGATTTCCTTTAGGATGGACTGGTTGAATCTCTTTGCAGTCCAAGGGACTCTCAAGAGTCTTCTCCAACACCACAGTTCAAAAGCAGCAATTTTTCAGCTCTCAGCTTTCTTTATAGTCCAGCTCTCACATTCATACATGACTACTGGAAAAACTATAGCTTTTACTAGACAGACATTTGTTGGTAAAGTAATGTCTCTGCTTTTTAATATGCTGTCTAGGTTGGTCAAAACTTTTCTTCCAAGGAACAAGTGTCTTTTAATTTCATGGCTGCAGTCACCATCTGCAGTGATTTTGGAGCCCCCCAAAATAAAGTCTGACACTGTTTCCACGGTTTCCCAATCTATTTGCCATGAAGTGATGGGACCAGATGCCGTGATCTTAGTTTTCTGAATGTTGAGCTTTAAGACAACTTTTTCACTCTCCTCTTTCACTTTCATCAAGAGGCTCTTTAGTTCTTCTTCATGTTCTGCCATAAGGGTGGTCATCTGCATATATGAGATTATTGATATTTCTCCCAGCAATCTTGATTCCAGTTTGTGCTTCATCCAGCCCAGTATTTTTTATGATATACTCTGCAAGTGAATACATGCTGTTTTATCTGATTGCTGTGAAGCCCTCGAAGGTGAAGGCTGTATCTTAGTTATCTTTCTACCTCCTATGTGTTTGCCATAAACTGTGGCATGTCAGAGAGGCCCATTCTGAGCATAGGACAGAGTATAAAGTTAATTCACCATGATCATCATGAAAAAAGTTAGAGTAGACAGAGAATGGTGATTCACTTATAAGAATACTTTCATTAAATGATCCTCTGCATTATTAGAGTTTCAGATTTATTTGGACAAATGTAAAAAAAAATTTTTTTTTGAGGACCTGAAATAGCAGACTCCTAAAAAGCAGTTCATTTCCTTTATAGGTCCTCATGCTCTGACTGTGAATCTTGTTGCAAGCCAAAATCTGCCTGCCAATTGGAAAGTTAGTTCTGGGATGACATAGAGGACACAGACTCTTTAGAGAGAACTGACTTACAGAGAAGAGCAAAAAGTAGGGCATTTACTGGTATCTGTGCTTCAGCATCTTGGCCTTAAAGCAATAGTAAGGGTCTCACATTAGGAAGAATCACAAAGGTACCAGAGGCCCTTGCTATCTCTGCAACTTCTAAGTTACCTCTTCATGCTTTTGTGTAGAATATACCCAAGTTCAGAAATACCTACAGTACACTTGTTATTCCTCTGTGTCTTCCTCTGTTCTTCCTCTGTATCTTCCTTCTGGACATATTGGAAAACATGAGAAAAGGGGACATGATTAGACCTGTAAGTAATGTTTTAAAGAAAAATAGGTGTTGTAATATTAACCTGAAAAGCATGAAATTCATTAGCTTTGTCATTAGACAAACTAACTTTGGTATTTAGTATAATATATCTTTACTTAATTAGAAAGTGATTGGTTTAGTACATATTAGTGCCAGATAAGAAATATTTGCCTGAGGTAATTATAAAAGCTAATATTTGTTGTGGGTTTACTACATGCCTGGCATGGTCTTATAAAGTTTGAATAAGAATACGGAGAGACAGGGAGGTTAAGCAATTTTTCCTAGGAGAATATATTAGAAATTTTTATTTGAAGCAGATTAGATTGGGAGCAAATTTTTGCTATATGTAAATATGAGCCATAAAGAATGAAAGCATTAAATAAGCTAGTGTGATGATATTCTGTCCATATCCCCAAACTGATTCTTGCTTACTACTGTGACATCTGTGGCTCTCAGGAAATGCCGTCATTCGGCAATGCAGATAAATGGAGGAGATAATTAAATGTTATTGTTACTTGTAACTGAATTATATTTTGATTCCCTGCCTCAAGAGAGCATAGGATTTAATTGAAGTTGCAATAGATCGACAGTATCTAAAAGCCTTTGAAGCTGGGAGAAAAGGTCATCACCACATAAGGCAAATACATTTTAAAATTATTTCTAATTCTCTGTTTTTGTAAAACCCATGTGTCTGTTTTCTGTATATAGTTTTCTTTTTTTAAATTTCAGCTTCATAATATTAAAATAATAGCAAAAATATGTATGTCATTAGTGCAGAGGTTGAGTCCTAATAAACGGTTTTATTGTTTGTCATCTGGTAACGCACTTAGCTATGTTCAAATGTATCTAGGGCTTTGAAAAACAGACAGACATTGAAACAGAATAGAACTATCAATTAGTAACTGTGCATTGTACTAAGGAACCAATCAGCTGTAAGTTGAGTGGCACTAATGGGGGTAGGTTTAGGGTGAGTCCAAGACAGTAGGACCATGATTATTCTACCTAGTAAATGCATTCAGCCCACAATAGAGGGTGTGTAATAAAATGAGTTTCACATTTTTCATAATTATTTCTGTTTTTTAACTGTTTTCTCTTAACCTACCAATCTTAAATCCAATTCCTTCACTGCAAACAAAGTAGCTGAAATAATCTTCCTGTGTTTATTATAATAAGACAGTTGTTGCCACAGAAATAATATAATGTTACAAAATAAGCATCATGAGTTAAAACCAAAATCAAGAAGGGTCAGGTGTGAGAGACTATGCTTATATAAATAAACCTTGGTAATCATAAGAAATGTCAAAGTAAATTACAGAGAAAGCAAGAGAAAAATGAATTTAGAGCTTTGGGAAGTAATTTTCAGAATTCAAATATTGCCCTTCAAGAAGGTGTTTTAAAGGAAAGGAGTTAGGGGATTACCGACCCTCCCACAAACTGAATTTCTGGCTACAAGCCATTTTTTACATCTCTGCCTTGTACCTTAGTACTGTCTTTGTAGCTCTCTTTGAATCCCAGTTCAATTATTGGTATGCTTAATATGTAGGTAACATTTTTCTTTTCACATGTTTTAATCAGTCTACAAAGACTATGTTTCAAAAAATGATGGATAGTTTTTATTTCATTCATTTTACTACACCTTTCTGAATTTGTAGTAGGTGATGTTTTGTTATGCTTAGCTACAGATCCTGCAGACATAAAAAGTAAACTTTTCTTATCCTGTAAAATTAAAATCTCAACTGAATCTAATCACAATTTTCCAATAAAAAGAAAAGAAAATCCTGGGTTTTGTTTGTTCTGAAAGCTTTGGATTTAATTTCAGATTTAAAGAGTATCAGTTCAGTTCAGTTGCTCGGTCATGTCTGACTCTTTGCGATCCCATGGACTGTATCACACAGGGCTTCCTTGTCCATCACCAAATCCCAGAGTTTACTCAACTCATGTGCATCAAGTAAGTGATGCCATCCAAACAACTCATCCACTGTCCCCTTCTCTTCCTGCTTTCAGTCTTTCCCAGTTCTGTCTTTTCCAGTGAGTCAGTTCTTCACATCAGGTGGACAAAGTATTGGAGTTTCAGCTTCAGCATCAGTCCTTCCAATGAATATTCAGGACTAATTTTCTTTAAAATTGATTGGTTGGATTTCCTTGCAGTCCTAGGGTCTCTCAAGAGTCTCCTCCAACACCGCAGTTCAAAAGCATCAGTTCTTCAGTGCTCAGCTTTCCTTATAGTCCAATTCTCACATCCATACATGACTACTGGAAAAGCCATAGCTTTGACTAGAGGGACCTTTGTTGGCAAAGTAGTGTCTCTGCTTTTTAATATGCTGTCTAGGTTGATCATAGCTTTTCTTCCAAGTAACAAGTGTCTTTTAATTTCATGGCTGCAGTCACCATCTGCAGTGATTTTGGAGCCCCCTAAAATGAAAATCTGTCACTGTTTCCATTGCTTCCCCATCTATTTGCCATGAAGTTATGGGACCAGATGCCGTGATCTTAGTTTTCTGAATGTTGAGTTTTAAACCAACTTTTCCACTCTCCTCTTTCACTTTAATCAAGAGACTCTTTAAATATTTTAAATATATTAAAATGTTTAAATATATTAAAAAGTATAATAATAAAAATACATTTTTTTCCTGATAATGTAAGATTATTTTCTACTTGCTCAATTTTGGTATTTAAAACCATTTGATGTCATTTTAACAAGTGTAAAACATATGAGTGCTTCACCACCTTATAATCACCCTCCTATCTGCAAAAGAAAGCCAGGTTATACATTTTTTTTCAGGTTACACATTTTTCTACTTTGAAAATTTGTAGAAAAACTCCACTGATCACAGTCTAGGCTGTATGTGCTACCTTATCCCCAGTTTTTAAATTTATCTAATAAATATTCATGCAATGCTTGCTCCAAGGTAGTTTAAAAGACTTTCTTGCCTTCTTCTTGCTAAACAAGAGCAAATAAAAACCATTTAATGAATTTTATAAATTCTTCACTCCCCTGCTAAGAGTCTCTTCTCTCCTACCCAACTCAAACTCAACCACTCTTCCCCAGGAAACAAGATTATAGCACTAGTTGGCCATAATCACTGATGATGCTGTCTCTTACCCTCTGATGTGTGGAAGGGTTGAGATTTGTTGATGAAGAGAATAATGCAGCCTTCATTTTTTTGTGAGCTTGGAAAACATTGACATGCTATTACAGGCTTTTTTCTCAGGTACAATTTCAAGGTACAATTTCCTCAGGTTATTTCATCTTTAACTATATCATGTTTGTTTGTTTGTTTCCCTTCCTCACCTTTTCCTTCCTTCCTTTTTTTTTTTTTGCTTTCTTTCTCTCTCCTCTTTCTTTCATTCAGTCCCCTCACATGAAACTTCCTCATTTGATGATGTTTCACAATTCCTTTCTTATAAAAGTGAAAACAAATAAATGTACAAAGAAATACCTAAAGAGTATCAAACAGTAATACAGATGACATGCAAATTGCTGACACTTAATGAGCATCAGGGAATGTGTCAGTTGTTGGTTAGTCAAAACCAAATACCCTAAGTATGAAACTCATATATTTAAAGAATTCTCAGTCTTTTAGTAGTTTTCCCAAAGCTATAATGAAGACAGAAAAGAAATCAAATTTTAGGGTGCTGATATGTACATAGTAGCACGTTTGGTACTATTAGGTTGGCGCAAACATAATGTGGTTTCAAACTGTGATTTTTAAATCATTATAACTAGGCTCAAACACATCTTCATTAACCAAAATAGGAACAATTACAATCAACACATTTTTGCCAACAAGAAATAACTTTGTTTATTCCTATGGTATAAAAATCTGTGCTTCAGTTTTCAATGAACTCTTGGAAAGTATTTTCTGCCTCCTTCTGGTAGTGGAAGCATTTTCCCTGCAAGAAGTTGAGGTGCTTAAAGAAGTGGTAATCAGTTGGCAAGAGATCTGGTGAATATGGTGGATTAGCAAAATTTTGTAGCCCAATTGTTCAACTTTTGAAGCATTGGTTGTTTGACGTGTGGTCAACTATGGTGAAGAATTGGGTCCGTTCTTTTGACCAGTGCTAGCTGCAGGCCTTACAGTTTTTGGTTCATTGCATCAATTTGCTGAGCGTACTTCACAGATGTAATGGTTTTGCCAGTATTCAGAAAGCTGTAGCTGTAGATCACATGGGCAGCAGACCACCAAACAGTGACCATGACCTTTTTTTGGTGTAAGTTTGACTTTGGAAAATGCTTTGGAGCTTCTTCCTTGTCTAGCTGCTGAGGTGGTAATTCGCTGGTTGTCATAAAAAACCCACTTTTTCCCACATCACAATCCTATCAAGAAGTGGTTTATTGTTGCTGTGAGGAATAAGAGAAGATGACACTTCGAAATAATGATTTTTTTTGATACTCAATCAGCTCACGAAGCACCCACTTATCGAGTTCTTTCACTTTCCAGTTTACTTCAAATGGCAAATGACCGTAGAATGGTCAATGTTGAGTTCTTCAAAATTCTCATGTAGTTGTAAGGGAATCACTTTGATGATGGCTCTCAATTGGTTGTCAGCTTCTGATGGCCGGCCACTACACTCTTCATCTTCAAGTTTGTTGTCTCCTTTGCAAAACTTCTTGAACCACCACTGTGCTGTGCATTTGTTAGCAATCCCTGGGCCAAATGCGTTGTTGATATTGTGAGTTGTCTGTGCTTGCCTTAAGACCCATTTTGAAGTTGAATAAAAAAAAAAATCACTTGAATTTGCTTTTTTGCTAACATCATTTCCATAGTCTAAAATAAATATAAAGTGCATCATTTCAGTTCAGTTCACTCAGTCATGTCAGACTCTGCAACTCCATGGACTGTAACACACCAGGCTTCCTTATCCATCACCAACTCCCGGAGCTTGCTCAAACTCATGCCCATCAAGTCAGTGATGCCATCCTACCATCTCATCCTCTGTCATCCCCTTCTCCTCCTGCCTTCCATCTTTCCCAGCATCATGGTCTTTTCTCATGAGTCAGTTCTTCACATCAGGTGGCCAAACTATTGGAGTTTCAGCTTCAGCATCAGTCCCAATGAATTTTCAAGACTGACTTCCTTTAGGATTGGTTGGTTTGATCTCCTTGCAGTCCAAGGGACTCTGAAGAGTCTCCTCCAACACCACAGTTCAAAAGCATCAGTTCTTTGGCACTCAGCTTTCTTTATGGTCCAGCTATCACATTCATACATGGCTACTGGAAAAACCATAGCTTTGACTAGACGAACCTTTGTTGGCAAAGTAATATCTCTGCTTTTTAATATGCTATCTAGGTTGGTCATAGCTTTTCTTCCAAGGCACTATAAAATGCATAGCAAGTTTTATATATGCTATTTATATGTTATATACATAAGTTTTACATATGCCATAAAATGCATAGCAAGTAATGTCATTAGCAAAAAACATACAGTGAGGAATGCATATTAAAACAATATATAACATAACCACATTTATTTGAGAATATATTCCAATATCAAAAGGTAAATTTCAACAGTGCAAAATTGCAATTACTTTTGCACCAACCTAATTAAAGTTTTGTTGCTTTTTTTTTTAAATCTCATTTGTGTGTGTGTGTGTGTGTGTGTTAATTGCTCAGTCTTGTTCAACTCTTTGCGATTCCATGGACTGTAGCCCACTAGGCTCCTCTGTCCATGGAATTTTCCAGGAAAGAATACTTGAGTGGGTTTCCATTACCTTCTTCAAGGGATCTTCCCAACCCAGGAATTGAATCTAGGTCACCTGCATTGCAAGCAGATTCCTTACATCTTAGTTCCATGGGAAGCCCTAGTCTCATTTACTCCTTATAATACCTTATTATGTAGATATTAATATTTTCATCACCCATATTTTTTTTTACCCATTGACAAAGCAATGCCCAAAGAGGTGAAAGGATCTGTGCTGTGTCTCAGTTAGCAAGTACAGTATAGATTTGTCTATGTTCCAAATTCTGTAGTCCATATACTTTACTTCATAATTTATTTGAAATTTTTATAGGATTGTAATAATAATACAGATTCAGATAGCATTTTGAAAAAGCATGTTGCCATTCTGTGAACATTATTTGTTTTCATTTTCTTCAGGGAAAAGAAGAGAATGGTTTGGGGATTAAAAAAAATTATAGAATTTGCTAAAGAATTTTTCTTTTAATGTGTTTACCTAATTTTCAGGATAAGCATTTCTATGATATTTAATTCATTCCAAGTTTTGAAGGTCTGTGAGAAACTTTTTATTCATTAAATGCACTGTCCATGGAAATGTTAACAAAAATAACAAGAATCAAATTACAGTGAATGTTGTGGTATGATCTACCTTAAGTAATAATTAATATTTTGGACATATATAGTGATCTAACATCAAATACTTGCAAAAACTTTTAAGATTTATTGTTTATGATAATTTTATTGCTTAGGAATATGTCCCTTCCACCAACCCCCCCAGTAAAATGTTGTTCATGTTAATATATTGAGTTCTCTCATTAAGTTCCCTGACATTTTAGCTTTGGGAAGCTCTAAACTCAGGCCTTGGAAAGTTAATCTTCATTTAGTTAATCATTTATTCATTTATCTTTTCATTAACTCACTGAGCTTAGAGAGACAACAGTGTTTTGTATGCCATGAGGTGATGGTGATATAACCAAGGTAATTAGATATTAGTGATTATTTTATTTGAAAACATATGTTCTACTACTCAACAAAAAATAAATTATTCCAATTTAACAAATATATGGTGAGCACCGAGTTGGGTGACAAAGGTAAAAGTACGTAAGTACTTTCTCTCCTCTGTGATTTCCTATTCTAAGGGAAAATAAGACTAATTTTGACATAATGAGATGAGAATTAGAAATAAGACCCAAAATATAGCAGAGAAGAGTAGCATTTTTCTCCCCCTGGAAGGATAGGGAGCAGTGTCTCAAAAATGGCATATTTGTGAAAATGGGATGGATTTTTGCTAAATAAAATACGTTGGAGAAGACCCTATAGGCAAAGGATGTAACATAAGCCAAACAAGTAAAATCAATGCATCTACAAATCTGTTTTGGCTCTGAGTGGCTTTTTTTTAACTCTTTTTGAGTCACAGTTCAATTGTAGGTATTGTTCTTCAGTCGTTAAGTCATGTCCAACTCTTTGTGACCCCATGGACTGTGGCAAGGTAGGATCCTCTATCCTCCACTGTCTCCTGAGTTTGTTCAAATTCATGCCCATTCAGTCGGTAATGCTATGTCACCATTTCTCCCATTGCCTTCAAGCTTTTGGGTCTTTTCCGATGAGTTGGCTCTTCACGTCAGGTGGCCAAAGTATTGGAGCTTCAGCGTCAGCATCAGTCCTTCCAATGAATATTCGGGGTTGATTTCCTTTAGAATTGACTGCTTTGATCTCCTTACTGTCCAAGAGACTCTTAAGAAAGTCTTCCCCAGTACCACAGTACAAAAGCATCAGTTCTTCAGTGCCTATCCTTCTTTATAGGTGTAGTCAATGTGCAACTAACACTTTCCTCTTTCTTCTTTTTGATCAATTCAGGAAGGTCATATTTCCTTCAATGATAGATAGTTCTTATTTCAAACATTTTTCTGTATTTTTCAAAAGTGTGAATAAATATTTCATTAGAATTGAATATATATTAGTCCTGAACTGAATATTCATTGAAAGGACTGATGCTGAAGCTGAAACTCCAATACTTTGTCCACCTGATGCAAAGAACTGACTCATTTGAAAAGACCCTGATGCTGGGAAAGATTGAAGGTGGGAGGAGAAGAGGAAGACAAAGAATGAGTTGATTGGATGGCATCTCTGACTCAATGGACATGAGTTTGAGTAAACTCCAGGAGTTGGTGATGGACAGGGAGGCCTGGCATGCTGCAGTCCATGGGGTCACAAAAAGTTGGACACGACTGAGCAACTGAACTGAACTGAACTGAAGTAACATCTTTGTAATAGTCCATGAGGTACTATAGAATCTGGACTTGGAAAAATGATACCATAGGTTTAAACATGGCTTCACAACTTAGTGATTTTGACAAGTTGGACATGAAACTGTTATTTAACCCCTGACCCCCATCTATAAAACGAAGATACAATAAGAACATATTTAATTTTATTAAGTTCTTACTATGCCCAGGCACTGTTCTAAGTGATTTGCATGTATTAATCCAGTCTTTTCCAAAAGTATGATATAGAAAGGTATTGTTGCTGTCTTCATTTTGCAGTTGAGATCAATGAAACACAGTGAAGTTACTTCACCTAAGTAGCTGTGTGCCGAGATAAAACAGTGCTCATTACCTGATGTTACACCGTTGAAGGAGTTGTTACTAATTCAACATAAATGATTTTAAACCCATTCCTTTCAAAAAAGACCAAAGTCAAAGGTCTATTGTGTCTTTAGGAAACTTGAAGCTGAAAACACAACATTTCTCATTGCTTGATGGGACAGAACTAGAGTTGGACAAACTGAAATTTGAGTTTAAATGACAGAAAATCGTGTGTGCTACATTAAGGAGTAATTGAGACCCATTAAGATTAAGCAAGGGAATGCTACAGTCAAATTTACATCTTACAAGGTTTTTCAGATATTTGCATGTATGAATGGATTTGGGTTTACCTAGCTTTGGTTTGAAATTAGGGAAATCCTTTAGCAAAGGGTTCTAGTATCCCATACATAAAGTTCATGGGCCAAACCAGTAAAATTGGAGAGAAGCAGGCAGTTTTAAGAACTGAGCATGTTTGTGCTAGAAATCTTCAAAATATTTGATCATAAATTCCTCCTTAATTTGCTCGTTACATGCAGCAGCAGTTATTGCCAATTCCTGGGATCAACTTAGTGTAACATCTCTAATTCAGGGGCAGGATCTTGGCTTCCCAATCAGAATTCACAGAACTCCTCTTTCATATGCTCTTCCACTTCTTTTATATCATAGCCAGACCTCAGACCATTCCAAGAGCCAATGTCATCTTGAGTATACCACAAAGAGAGAAGGAGAAATACACACTACTTATGTGGCATGGTCACCATGCTCCAGACAGAAGAATTTCAACAGACTGTACAATCTGGAAATCATGGGAGAGCTCCAGACTGTGAAGTAAATTACAGGTTTTCAGTATATAGATGCTACTGAAAGTCATGGCATGGGATGAAATAAGCAAAGGGTAAGTGTAGATTGAGAAGTCAAGCCCTGACCTCACCAGTGTTTAGGAATCTGGAAAATGAAAAAGAACCAACAAAGGATATTGAGAAGGAAGAGTCTGTAACAGGAGAAAAATAAGTAGAGACTGATGTCTTAAAGGTGAAGAAAGTGTTTCAAAAAGAGTAATTTTTTTGCCTCAAAGACCACTGAAAGCTTAAGCTAGATGAAGGGCACAAATATGTATAATACATCAAGATGGGGAAGTCACTGGTGAACTTGATAAATGCAGTTTCAATGAATTGACAGAGTGAAAGTTTGAGAGAATGGGAGGAGAATCACACAGCTGATTCTAGAATCTAGGCAACAGTTTTTGAAGAGTTTTATTGAAAAGAAGGCCTATGTAATGAAGTGGCAATTCAAGGAGAATGTTGGATCAAGAGAGTTTTTCCCCCAAACTGTTTATGATAATACTTTTCAGATATCCATCCTCCAATGATGAAAAAATAGGATGTCCATATAGGTGTCAAAGGAATTTAACAATTGCTGAAATATTTCCATATTTGCTTTTCTATTATTTTTCTGTATTCTGTAGCATATAAAAATAATTTACAGACATCATATATTTCATCCCTGAATGTTTTAATATGCATTTCTAAAAATAAGACTGCTCTGCATAATTTTGACACCAGTACCACACCTGGAATCATTTGACATCCAGTCCGTATCCAAATTTCCCTCAATTTTTACACAAACACACACACACATACACATATATACATATATATATATATATTATCTTTTTTCTGAAATTAGGATCCAAATCAAGGTTCAGGCTAATAGTTGGTGGTGTGATTCTTTAGTTTCTTATTTTTTCTTGTAACATGACTTTTTGAAGAGACTGGGCCACTTGTCATGCAAAATATTCCATATTCTGGATTTTTCTGATTGTTTCTTAACTGTGTCATTTATCTTTTTCTACTGAACCCTTTCCCACTCCTACTCTGCACCCACCACCTAGCTGTTTGCCCTTTAAACAGGTTAGGTCTAAAGACTTGACTGGTTTCTGGTTATTTATTTATTTTTTTTAACCATAGTCTTTCGTAGGTGATGTTTATATATCATTGAAAGTGATCTAACGAGAAGGAGACACTGATGAGGAGGAGAAATTGATTGAAAATTGATAGAGTTATATCCTTGCATAAACAAAGATAATGTACAAGCAGGGGGTCTGTACAATGTACCAACCTTAGGAACACAGATGATCACCCCAAGTGATGGGTCACAGGAGAAAAGCAGAAAATGTGGGCACAGACACAAGTGGGTGGGATAATGTAGTGCTGTGCTAATAGAAACTTGTAAGAAGTTCTCTTTTGATTAGCTTTCTCCGAGAAGTAGGAGGCAAGATCATTAGTCAGGAGGAGGGTGGAGGAGGAGGCACTGCGTCTTTGGGAAGAGAAATGAAGGTGTGAAACAGTTATAAAGGAGTGGAGGGTGAATGCCTTTGGAAATATCAAAAGCACCAAGAAATAAAAGAGAGTCACATTTTGAGTGTGACAGTGAGTCAGTGGAGCTTAAATCCTGTCAAGGAATGAAAGGGATAGTGGATGACTGCAAGAGGAGAAGGAGAGTCTGATAATTTGTGATTGGAAGCCTGGAAGGAGAGAAGGAATGAACAATGGTAAGCAGTGAGCAATTCTACTTCACCTTCAGGCCCACTAGAGTATGGGAAGGAAAACAACCACTACTTAACAGCAGAGAAGGCAATGGAATGAGTAATACCAGCTGTTGAACTCAACAAGAGTTAATCTAAGATTTCACATGTATGTCATCCTAACAGACGTCTTATGTAGGCACTGTTTGTAGATTCAGAAGTTGAGGCACAGAGAGGTTAAATAAAATGTCACGCAGGTGATAAGCAAAGGAATCAGAAATCATAGCTCTCAGTTTGATTCCATGATTTCTGTAAATCATGTTGATTCAGCTGCCTATTTATATAAAGATTCTCCAAACCAAAACAGAGATACAAATCATAGAATTATTTGAAATGAACTGAGTCCAGCCAAATTGATTGTGTTAACCACAAGTATAGTTTATAATATATGCAGGCATAATTACAGAGTGACTCAGTATTAACACTCCTTTTTAGAATATTGATAAAACTTGTAAGCAGGGGTAACTTATGCCTTCGTTATGGCTTGGGACTCCATCTTTCTTTATGATCTTTGCTGTTAGTTGCCAAGTCATCTGTGCTGTACTTTATGATGGTCCAGATTGGACTAGTTGCTTTTAGGTTTTTGTGGCACTTAAAGCTCGAAGAATTTGGGAACAAGTTTTAAGAAGAATAATGCAAAGTTATGAATGTACAATCAGGCACACAGCTTTGGAAGGATCCTGTGCACGTGAGGTACCTTGAAACTTAAGCTCTGTCAGTTTATCTGATTTGAGATGATTTCTGCTGCTATTCTGATTGTGGAGAAGTTGCAGTTTCTCCTTTTTTCAAAGACACAGTAACCACCCTAAAATATCAGCCTTCTGTCTTGACTAGGGCTTAATAACCATATTTATATTCCTTGTTCTATTTCTATTTCTGTTCCTAATTGCTATTCTCAATTTGAGTTAACTTGAGAGCTGTAAGAAATGTAAGTCTCCTGGGTAATTCTTTTACAATATGAAAGTCTTTTACCCTCAACAGTCACTCTTTTATAGTTTGAATTGTGTATGCCATGATTTCAGGCAGGAAAAATATCTTTATGCTGATTTTTTTCTTTTACCCTCTTTCATCTCCATCCAGAGCACTTTCTGCAGTGGTCCTAACTCTCTGGTCAGGAGGTCTTTCTTCCTTTTCCTTTCACCCCTAGGCTATGTATTGGCTACTTTCCTGAGTTACTGCTGTTTAATCACTTCATGTTCTTGCTTTAAATAACTGGTATGGTAGAAAAAATGTGGAATTTCAAGTTAGAAGACAAGGAGTTAAGTAATGTGTACTACTTGCTAACTATGTTGTCTTGAACAAACCATTTAGTACTCTGACCCCAATAGTGTAAAATCAAAATGGGAATGAAGTTACTGTGAGAGAAAATTGTATGAGAAATCATATTCTAAAATAAAAAGATAGATTTTATTCAGTTTTCCATTTATTTATGTAGAGGTCACTATGAAAATTTTGTTGTAAATAAAGTTCCTGAAGAGCTACAGCTTCATCAGAAACAAAGCTGAATCACTGTTTCTTCTAAACAATTGTATAACAGAACCACTGTTTATGTTAAACCTCTGCCTTGATAGGGAAGACAATGCTTGCCCTTGTGTAAGACTCAATCAGAAGTATTTTATAGTTCAACCCTAAGTGTTATTGCCCTTTGATCATAGGCATTCTAGATTCACAAGTAACTACTTTATCCAACGTGAACCCATTTCTCTGAGGTGGCTGAGGCTGGGTGGGTTTCAGCAGCGTTAGCAGCAGATAGAGTCCCATGTCTGTGATCCCCTTAGTCTCCTAGTTTGTCGGTCCCTCTTTTCCTCATGTTGAACTCTTGTTCCTATTTCCCTATTGAATTTTTATTTCAACTAGGATCTCACTCCAGTTTATCAGGCACATTTTTATATATGTCAACCTCAAAGGCAGAGTTGAAATAGAGGGCTGATAGATAGTAGATTTTATTACCTTTTCTCCCAGGAATTTCTCCTGTTTCTATGTAAATATATGGATAAGTAAGTCCATTAAAATATGGACACAAAGTACTGGTCTTTCTCAGTCCTACCAGCAACTTGCAAACATGTCTGTTAAAGGGAATAAAGGAAATGGGAAAGGAAAGGAAAGGAAAGGTGAAAGTTCTTTCTTCATCTGCATTGTCTGAGTTGAAGGCTCCAAAATGGTCTGTTTAACACATATGTCTACTTAAGTTTCGTACTAAATTCCTGTTTCCATGAATAATTTTTCATTCTGAAGATGTGGGTAGAAAGGAATCCCTAGTGTACATTGGATAGATAATAAAAATCATAATCATGGAAGTCAACTGGTAAATGTGATAGTCCTAGGATTTGGCTCATAAAAAGCTAGAGAAAGGGCAAGTACATGTTTCCTGGCTATGGAATTTGTTTTTTGTTTTTTGGTTTTTTTTTTGACATAACCTGAAATTTTTAGTTTTTGACCTTCAAGGATCAATGTGGAATGTGTCCTTTTGAACAATAGAAAAGAGACTCTTTATTCAGTGAGATAATTACAGATTTGAAACTGCTGTGCGCTTTACTAATGAACCTGGAATATTTTTAGCTATTGCAGGTTGTTTTCTTGTAGGCGTATTTACACATAATCTACCTCAAATATTGCAAAAAATATCACTTGTACTTTAAGCACCAATTCATACTCACTCTTTTAATAATGTCCAGGGCCAGAAGTAGAGAAGTGGTATTTTTTAATGTGTAAAAGTAAAATAAAATCAGTTAGCTTCTAGTATAGCATAGGTGTTAAAATGACTTGCCTAAAGAAGAAAAAATATAAATCAGTATTATTTTTTCCTTGTGCTGAAACATGTAAGATCAAGTTTGTATATATTGTTAGTTTACTCCTCACCCAGCCACACATAATCTGTATTATTTTGTTGTGAAAATTTTACACATATATTACTGTCAAATTTTTCAAGGAAAACAAGCCTATAA
The DNA here is from genome assembly GCF_910594005.1 of Cervus elaphus. Classification (NCBI taxonomy): domain Eukaryota; kingdom Metazoa; phylum Chordata; class Mammalia; order Artiodactyla; family Cervidae; genus Cervus; species Cervus elaphus. The sequence continues at coordinate 53,959,768 of NC_057835.1, forward strand.
GGAAATAGCTCAACTGTGTAGTGAGTGTCCTCATCACCTTACATATTTCCATATGGGTCATGTGGGTGAAGCTTATCTTCAATCTGACCTTACTCTTGGCACAATGCTCTGGGATTCCTTCTGGAAAAAGGGGAGATAAGCAGCCTGGTAAGGAGTTGCTATCAGACTGTCTCTCGTTCATCTCTCTGGTTTCAGCTGAGCCAAGACGTTTTGCTGTTCCCTTTTTAGGGTGCATTTTCAAACTTCTGGATAATCCTTGGCTGGCTGTAATTTAGAGTTAGCTCCTCAGTGGCAGAGTGACCTAAACCCATGCCATCTATCATTTAGCCACTTTAGTTTAATGTCATCCTGTGGGTCAAGGAGATGGCATTATGCTGATCTTGTGTTTCCTGTCTGTGTTCAGTAATAGACTGAGTCCATTTGGGCTTGCTGACTTTTTACCAGCCAAACCTGTGGAAGAGTGGTCAACCCATTAGCTGCAGTAGTGATCTTGTGGCTTTATTAACCTTTGCACTGTGGCTTAGGTACTGCTTGGCCACTTGACAATGCTATAGCCCATTAAAGCAATGTTCTGTAATCAAATATTCAATAAATACCTATAGTTTGTCATATATGGTAGGAATGCTGTATAGTGGGGATATATGTAACACAGGCATTTCAAGTTGTATATGCTGATGTCATGTATTTCCATATTTTTAAAATACCATTAATATATATGAGGAAAAAATGACATAATAATAGATATTTTTTGTTGAGCAGATACCAGGTACGTGACTGTTCCGAATCCATTACATGTGCTAACTTCATTAATCCCCAAACAACACTGAATTTGGTACTATAATTATCTTCATTTTACAGATGAAGACACATGAGATTAATTAACTTGCTTGAGGTCACGTAGGTAGAGCCCAGATGAAAACCCAGGCACTGGGACTCTAAACTCACTTTTAATTACTGTACAATGCTGTGCTTCTAGTTAATGAATATGAGTTTTGCCAGACATTACCATTTCAGTGATAGCTCCAGAAACTGCATGGCCATTTTTCATGGAAATAATTCACTTCTAATATGAAGCATAGAATGGAATTTTCTTCCTTAATTCCAGAGAAATAAAATGTGCCTTCTAGTGAAAGCAACACTGATACTTAATTCACATAAATATTATTTTCTTCTACAGATGGAGTTTATAGAATGGAATGCATTAATCTCACTGTCCCTTTATTATCTTTTTAATGGTAGCTCCAGTATCCCTAGGGACAGCATATACATGCACACACACACACACACACACACACACACACACACACACACGACACTGTCCCAGAATACCAGCACTGTTTCTCATATAGCTTATAATATGTCAGTTATAATTATGTCTTTCTTTAAGAGTCATATTTGATGACAGCCTATTATAGAATTTGCAATTAGTAGTTACATTATTGGTTAAATTTAATGATGTGCAGACATTCTATATCTTGTTCAAATTGACTGTAAAAATATTTTATTTGAACTTTTTTGCTTCAGGTTAAAGTAGTTTTCAGAGTGCTTCTATGTACCAATTACAGTGCTATCTTAACTATCCAGAAGATCAACAAAGTCTCAATTAAAATCTGCAAGTTTAATAATTTCATGACTATTGCTATCGACATTTAAAAAGGTATTTCAGGAAATGTATTTAGGTTTTATTGATAGGTTGTGGATGTTAGTCACTCAGTCGTGTCTGACCCTTTGCTACCCCATGAACTATAGTCCACCACCAGGCTCCTCTGTTCATGGAATTCTCCAGGCAAGAGTACTGGAGGGGGTTGCCATTCCCCACACACAAAGGTTTTACCACCATCGGATTTTAGCTCAAAATTTGTTCAGGTGATATAATATTTTTTTTTAAGTTGAAATTTTGTAGGTAATTGCAACATGCTAAATTATTTTTTATGACTAGTCAAAATATATATTTCAAGAGAACATTAAAGTGATAAAATTATGGTATCCAAAATACCAGTAAATAATATATATGTTGTATATTTTTTGGAATAGCAGGCTTTAGGTTTTACCTGGTTATGCTCTAAAAAGCCTTAAACTGGCCTCTTCAAAACATAACCTTTCAATTCTCTAATGACAAAGTAAAATTTTCACAAATATTTTAGTAACATTTTAATTTAAAATCACTTTTTTATTTATGTTCTTTCAAAGAAATTTAAGATATTAAGTAAACTTCCACTTAAGTAAGAAAGTCTTTAATTGTAAAAAAGTGTATATCTAAATTTAACTCTTTTTGTTCTATGCTTATCAATTTAATTGAGTTTATATATACTATGTAAATGACTAATAGCAGATTAATTAAACATACTACTAGGCTCTAAAGGGTTATTTTCCATTTTTATTCAATTTCTAAATTCCAATTGAAAGTGAAAAGAAAATTGAAAGTGAAGTCGTTCAGTCATGTCCAACTGTTTGCGACCCTGTAGACTGTGTCCATGGGATTTTCCAAGCAAGAGTACTGGAGTGGGTTGCCGTTTTCTTCTCCATGGGATCTTCCCGACCCAGGGATTGAACCTGGGTCTCCTGCATTGTAGGCAGATCCTTTACTGTCTGAGCCACCAGGGAAGTCTAAATTCCAATTAGTCATTTTAAAACAAACTAATTTTCACTGCATTCTGGGCTTGTCAATATGTGCTGTGTGATTTTCTTTGATAATTTTGATTACAAAATGCACTATGACCAATAATTAGACAAAGTCAATGCTGTAATTAGAGAAAGGCATTGTTACTAGTAAACTACCACAATGATGACTACTATTAATACTACCACTTCTACTACTACCTGTCACTTATTCAATAAATACTATGTGCCCAACCTCAGTTCAGTTCACTTCAGTTCATTTGCTCAGTTGTGTCCAACTCTTTGCAACCCCATGGACTGCTGCACACCAGGCTTCCCTGTCCATCACCAACTCCTGGAGCTTGCTCAAACTCATGTCCATTGAGTCAGTGATCCCATCCAACCATCTCATCCTGTCGTCCCCTTCTCCTCCTGCCTTCAGTCTTTCCCAGCATCAGTTTCTAATGAGTCGACTCTTTGCATCAGGTGGCCAAAGTATTGGAACTTTAGCTTCATCATCAGTCCTTCCAATGAATATTCAGGACTGAGATTTCCTTTATGATTGACTGGTTTGATATCCTTGCAGTCCAAGGGACTCTCAAGAGTCTTCTCCAATACCACAGTTCAAAAGCATTAGTTCTTCATGCCCTACCTGGTTCTAGACAATTTAAATTTCTGCTATTTCTCACTAGTATAGGAGAAATTTTACTTAATACAGAGCTTCCCTGGTGGCTCAAACAGTAAAGAATCTGCCTGCAATGCAGGAGACCTGGGTTCAATTCCAGGGTTAGGAAGATCCCCTGAAGAAGGAAGTGGCAACCTACTCCAGTATTCTTGCCTGGGAAACCCCATGGACAGAGGAGCCTGGCAGGCTAAAGTCCATGGGGTCGCAAAGATTCAGACATGGCTGAACGCCTAACAGTTTCAGTTACTTAATTCACTGATGAGAAAACTGAGGCATTAAGTTAAGTACTTGCCAAAAATCAGTTGGCCTGCAAGTGACAAAGCTAGATTTGAAGTCAGATGCATTTGATTTCAAAACCCATTCCCTCTATGTGCAGAGTTGTCATCTGAGGGAGCAACATGATTGATAACTGTGTTGAAGCCTCAAAGAGGGACATTACCCTGGGCATTAGTCCTCTAACTTAGGACCATATTGCATGGTGTGAAAGAGTGGCATTATCCTGGGCATTAATCCCCTAACTCAGGACCTGGTTGCATGGTGTGAACTCAACTTTGTGAAGTCTTCTCAGTGTTTTTATGAACCAGATAAGATTGGTTATATAAATGTATTAATTTATTGGAAGAGGGATATATTTTATTCCACAGTCACACTATTCATTGTCATCATCATGTTCTTTATTACATCAGATTGCCAGGGACATCAAATCAGTAATCAGAATGTGGTGTGGTGATCCAAGAATCTGAGCAAAGTGAGACAATCAATCTGGAAGCCTATTTCTCCTAGACCATACTGAAGGTTTCAATGACCCCCTCTCCCAACTTCTTCCTCCCAACACACATACACACAATATTAAACAGCTTCAGGGTGAACTAGAGACCTCTTTTGCAAAGGTCTTGTGTGTCTGTTCACCATAGACAGCTAAATTCTTTTTCTTAGTGTCAGGGGAGTTTGTAATTTCTTCCATCTTGTCTCATCACAACAAAAATCTGAAGCAATGGACAGACCAGTGTTACAGCCCTGTGTAATTTCCTCCGACGGACCAGTGTTACAGCTCCATGTTACAGCTCAGTTTTATTTAGAAAACAAAGGAAAATAAATCCTCAAGGCATGAGGGTGAACCGACCCAAAAGACATGAAGAGAAGTCCCCAGCCCAATTTTTGTCTCCTCTTTTTATATGTTTTTTTCTCCTCACCCTGAGCCTGCCCTGTCTAAATTGGGCTACTCAGGGAAGCTGTTTGTTTTACGTGAGGTTCTCATTCAGGTCCTTGGCCCTTCCTTTGTTCTATTTTCATGGGCGTTTCCCTTCTTTGTCTTTTAGCCACCACCATTCTGGACTCCTTTTTCCTATTCTATCTATCTAACATTCGAATTTTATTTTTCAAACTTCAAGTTAGCTATGTTCTTCTAAAATGAAGTATTCTATTTCAAACCAAGATCTATACAGAGTTAGAAATTAAATTATTTTTAGTTTAAATCCCATTTCCTGCATGCCTCTCAGATGCCTGTCACCAGGATTGGAAGTTGAGTGTTTCAGAAGTCTCTTAAGAACCAATTTAGTATGCCATTGTTACCTTTTACACATGGGTCTTAATTCATTTCCAGATTCTTTAAAAAGTTTTTTTTTTTTTAATACTCTACTCTTATAGTCATGGTTAAGCATAAAAATTAAAGTTGTTGAATTAAATTCATCTCCCAGACTTACCCATTAGAGATTAGGATAATCATAAAGAAGGAACCATCTTTATTCTCATTTTCTGGGGTAAAAAATAGCAATAGCCTTATTAAATCTATTTTTACAAATTTATACCTAGTTTGAGAAGAATTTAGAAACAAATTTGAGATTAATACTCTAAATACTGTTTTAACTAATGCAAATTCACTGAGTATCCATTCAGTTATATCTACTCTAGGCTGACTACTCTGCTAGGTAATTGGGATATAGTGTCTAACAGCAATGATAAGTTCCTTAACTTCAAAGAGCAAACAGTCTGAGGAAGATATAAGCAGGTAAATAGGCAATTTTAATAGAATGTAATAATTGTCTGAATATAGGAGTAGCTTCCCAAAGGAAGTGATCTCTAATGGAGAGTAAGGGATGAGAAGGCATAAGTTACATGTGACTTGGGAGAATGAGTGTGAATGAGAGAGAAAAAGCCAATATAAAACAAAAACAAAAACAAAAAAAAAGCAGTGTACATTCGTGGTACTATTGACAAGCCACTTGGCCTCTATTCACAATGATAGGGCACAAAGAGGGCAAATACGTCTGTGGATTGAGAAGATGGAACAGATACCTTCTGTCTGGGAATTTGAGCTGCCATGGTGTGTAAAATAGGCGATTTGTGGTAGACAGCAGGTTATACAAAGCTGGAGCTGGATAAAGAGAAATATAGTAGAAATAGATTTAAGAATGACAAAACCCACTACAATAATGCAAAGTAATTAGCCTCCAACTAATAAAAATAAATGGAAAAAAAAAAGCAATGTACATATCTTTAAAAAAAATCATAGATTGATCAATTAAATCATCAGAATGGTTTATTTCTCTCCCTCCGTTCTTGTCTCATTGCAAAAAAGTTTGAAACAATGCTCTAAAGGGTTTAAAACAACAAACAAGTTACAGCTCAGTTCAGCTCAAGTAGACAAATCGTTTATTAGACACTCCCAAGACATGGGAGCAGGCCAACCCCAAAGGAGTTGTCCTCCCCTCCATCCCTCTTGGCTCCCCCCCCCCTCTTTTTATACTTCCCATTTCCTCATTTTGGTTGTGCCCTGTGCAAAACAGGGCTTGTATCCACCACCAGTCAATGAAAAGGAATGCAAATGGGCATACGTTCAAAGCAACATATGTATATAACAGAAGGCTTTGTTGTGTATGTCTCCCCATAATTCAGTCTGTAATAAGCAGATGTATATATATGTAGAATATTTATGAACCCTTAATGGGCTTCTAGCTCCTAAGGTTAATTGGAGAAGTCCCTGTGGTTAGTTTATATCCACTGTGTGCCTTGGATGCATGTGCTGGAGTTGGATAAGTCTCTGTTTATTCTTTGTAGCTTATCTGTGATCTCTCCTGGGTGTGTCTGGCTTAGAGATCAGCTTCCATCCTTTTCAGCTAAGCCATCACTCCTTGTTCATGCCTAACTTCCTACCTAACAAAACGAAATTCAAAGGGGACATATAGAAATTTAAGAACTTGTTATATTTTCAACATATGAAGCATTCTAGAGGAAAGCAAAAACTGTCACAGGTCTTACTTTTGACAAATGTATATTAGGAATGTTAAATGAGAGATCAATCAAAAATTTAGTGCCAAAGTGGGTGTTCTGAGAGAAGTTTTAAGAAGATAGAAATTTGTATGGATTGAAACTATCATGGAAGAATTTTTGAGGAATATATATATGTGTGTGTGTGTGTGTGTGTGTGTGTGTAATGTCCAAACTGGAACATATTAAAATATCATTTTGACCAAGAACATGTCAAAATAAGTTAAGTATGAACATAATATTCTTAATTTTTACTCCAAGAAAGTTTTGGCTGGATTTAACAAATAATACTCAGCAAAAGCTCCTAGCATTTACTTTCAGATAGCAACTAGCTTAACATTCATAAACTGTGCTGAAATTTTAACACTTAAAAAGTTGTACATAGTGGTCACATTTTGTGCAAGTGTGTTTTATAGTCCTCATCACAATTCAAACTCTTAAATCATGTGCACATTTTCTATAGCAATAAATGAAGAGCTAAAAGCATAAATTGATAAATCTAAAGTAGTACTGTTCTTTTTTTTTTACCTTAATTTTGCTTTAAACATGTTTATCAGCATTTTATAGTATGTTGTAGACTATCTTCTAAATTAATAAAGCATATCATGTCACTTAGCCATATTTGTTGTATTTTGTCACATTAATTTCCATTCTAAAGTTTATTTCTCTTAAAAAAAATCTGGACTTTGCATAATCAGAACTTAATGAGTGCTTGGGTGCTTGAAAGAAAATTTTATAAGATAACAAAACATGTAAATTATAATTATAGTGACTGTTAAAATAATAGCAAAGGAATGATGAGTAATAGCTTGCTCATTATCTGCTTCACCAGAGTTTGTTCCCAATTCAGAGCCTGAATGACTCTTTAAAGACATGCATCTTAGAATCCCTCTATGTTTGACCCTCTGATAAGTCTTTTTATCAGAACTTGAATAGAGTAGGGGAGGGGAGAACAGAGCATGGTAGAAGAGGAAAAATAGGATACAGTAAAGGCAGAGAGAAAAGAGGGTAGATTATATCATGTAGGACTTTGTTGACCATTACAAGGACTGGTTTTACTCAGAATGAGGTGGAAAACCATTAAAGTATTCTGATTGTCAAAGGAGTAAACATAGAGGGATCCTAGAATATCTAACTCTTAAGGCTCATTCAGGCTCTGAGCTGAGAATATTCTCCAGGGGAGAATGAGTAGAAGCAGAAAAAGTGATGAGTTTGCTACAAAAGTAATTAAGGCATTCCAGTCATGGTGGTTTCCTTGATATTTTCCCAAATGCCAAACACATTTCCATATTACCTGTTCCCTCTGCCTATGATGCTTTTCCCTAAATAACTGCATAGTTTCTCCATTACCTCCTTTAGAGCTCTGCTCAAATGTGATTTCTCAGTGAATACTCTCAATGAATACCTTTCCTATGCCTTTTCTCTAATTTGTTTTTTCTTCTTAGCACTTACTACCATCTGACTGGTTGTTTGATTTCCTTATTTCTCTATTTTTATTTTAATGCCTGTTTGTCCTCACAGGAATAGATGCTTCATGAATATAAGGATTCCCATCTCTCTCTCTCTCTTTTTTTTTTTTTCATGGCTGAATCTCTAGTACAAAGAATAGTATTTAGTACCTACTAGACATTCAGTAAATATTTGTGAGATGAATCAACAAATTTCATTGCAATCACTCTGAAGTATTTCTTACTCAGAGCATAGTGCACCAAAGGGTGGAAGGCATTTCCAGTTAAAATAAAAGGGGATAGTCATGTGGCATCAAAGTAGGCATGGTTTGCAAGCAATTTGGTCCACTGTTTTGAAACTGTGAGATTCTTTATTATTTTTTAATTGAAATATTTATCTTTTTCTTGGAATGTGTTTAGCCACAGTTCCAAGTTCATGAGTTATGAAAACTGCCATTACTGCTGGTTCTTTTGTAGCAGCTTGTTGTTACTTAGTTGCTCAGTCATGTTGGACTCTTTGCAGCCCATGGACTTGAGCTTACAGGCTCCTCTGTCCACGGGATTTTCCAGGCAAGAATACTGAGGTGGGTTGCCTATTCCTTCTCCAGGGGTCTTCCCAACCCGGGTATCGAACCTCTGTCTCCTGCATTGGCAAGCAGATTTTTTTTTTTTTTTTTTTGGTTGCACTCCAGGTATCAACTCTCAAATTTGGGCTGGAGCAGGGCCAGTAGGGGTTTGCATCTGCACTTCTCATATGAAGGGAAGATTCAGTGTGCACACATGCATACTCTTTGCAGTCTTGTCTCATGATTGTTTGCAGATTCTTTACCACTGAGTCACCAGGGAAGCCCTTAGTTGAAATATTTATGTAAATGAAAATTATTTATATAAAATGATAATTTGTTAATATTTGCATTATTAAGATGTTTAAAGTTTGTATAATTCAAATTTATATAATGAAATTCTACACATGTGATCTGCTGTAAGATTTTCTCCTTTTAATTTTTGCCTTAAAGAACACTTTTTCTATAAAGAAATTTAAGCAAAAAAGCACACTAACAATGAAAACAAAAACTTCTATCTTAATAGGAACATAGTGGAGAAAATAGGAGCAAGGAAAGAAAAGCAGAACATAACACACAGTGGTAAAGGAAAAAGAAAAATACAGGCACTTTCATGTGGTAATATGCTAGCACATCACTCAAAGCATGTGTATAGATACCATTTTCTTTCAATTAGTTTTAGAACACATGGACTTTGCTTTATAGATTTATTTTAAGTTTGTAATTGGCACTACCTAAAAATATACAGTGCAAAATCACAATGCTTGTCCCTTTTTAATTTTTTTTTGAAAAAACACTGATCTCACACTCTGCTTGTAATTTATCTACTGTGAAATTGGTAGTGTTGCTTCGAGAAGTTGGGGAGAGGCTGATCACCACTCTCCACCCAGTCCTATAATTTATAAGCTCCTGGCATGTTGCCCCATACTTCAGTCTATTTCCTAAATACTTATGACTTATTAGTTACATCACATTCTGATACAGACAGGGAATGTACAGCTATGGTGTTCAATGACTCTTCAGTCCATTCACTGTCCATAAGAAACTGATGCAGAGAAGACTAGGGAAGTGGAATAGTTTCTTATTCACATTCCTGCAGACCTTAGTTCTCTTAAAAGTTCAGTGTTCGTATATCTGTTATATCTGTTGGTAATGTCTCTTAAGAACATGGGGAACATAATGAGATAAGATATTTCTTAGAGAAACCACAGATATTGTCCAATTGTTGTAGCAGAGTGCACTTCATGTCTTCAAACCTGAATAGGTTTCACTTTCTCTGTAGGCTTTCCTCAACTTCTCAGGCAAAATTGTGTATTCCATTGACAGTGCTCCCATTGAAGTTGTTCATATGTCTTTTTATAGCACATAGCATATCACATAGTAATTTATTTAATCTGTTTATTTCAATCTTCTCTATTCCCAGCAAATAGCACAGTCTCTGGTATGCATTAGAATTTCTATTCATCTATCCTGTGTTTAAAATGTAAGTTTTAAATTCACAGTGCTGTATTTTAGATGCTTACATTTCTCATCACTGAAGGGGATTTGAATTCTTACATTTTATTTTGACAAACTATTCTGTGTGCAGTTTGGTTGTCCAAGAAAGCACATTTGAACTTAATTTCATTAACTAGAATCCATAATGGGGGTATAAAAATTACTCAACATATGTTGTTGTCTGCAACTCATGCCACACTAGTACCAATGAGTCATACCTAGTGGGATGGGTAAGCCGTCTTCCAAAGCCAGCAGTCTGTTAAGGATCATGCTTTGGAGCAGAACATACAGCTGGCACTATCAAACCTTCACTATCTTACTTCTGACTGTTTGAATTGTTTTAGGTTTCTGGATTTTGTGTGTGTGTGTTTGTGGAATCCTAAGTTGTCATTCAAAATTTAACTGCTCTTTCCTGAAGATATTTTTTCTAACTCTTTTAACTATTAATATCAAGAAAGTAACAACTTATTAGTTAATTACAGTGTCAAGACCCAAGGTAGTCATTTCCTTGGGTTAATTTATTACATACCATAAAGTGTAGATTCTCCCTATGCTTCCTGTAAGGAATGTTTGGAAAGGTATTTAGCAGCCTGAAGGTGTCCCTGATGGCGTATATGTAGAGTTGGGACTCTTATCTCCTGATTGTTGTATTCACAGATGTAAAATCCAGACTTGTCCACATCATGAGTATAACTCCTCGGTCTTTCTATCCTGATGAAACCTTAGAAGTTGAGCTAAAACTTTCCATTGTGAAGTTATTTAGAAATTACTAAGTTGTTAATGTATTGTTTCTCTTGGTATATTTAATTTGGAAAAAAAAAAAAAGTTTCAATCCATAGTAAATCCTCTCACATTTTAAAAACTCACCTAAAATGCCACAATTTCCCCAAAATCAGTTCTAGTATGCTTTACAGTATATGTAACTATTGAGTACCTAGCATGTACATTTTTATACAGTTTGAGGAGGAAAGCATGAGGATTTTCCCTGAATTGAGATTGTGACATTATATACATTGGCCAAAGAGAAGGCCACCATTTCAGTCTCAATGGACTCTCAGCGCCTGAAGTCTACTCCATTTCTCTTCCAGGGGATAGCTGAGAGATGAGAATCAGAAGATGATGCTTAGCTGATGAAGGGACTAGGGACTTTCCTTATAGATTTTGTTTTTGTTTGTTTGTTCTTTAGAAACTTGGGAGGGATCTTTTTTATGATTTCTGTAGAACTAGAAAGGTACTAGTCAAAATGGCCCTTCACCAGTTATTTATTGGTTAATTAGATCATGTACAATCATTCTTTATCACCAGTAAGAAGGAAAGAAGTGGGGAAATTAACATTAATTTGGATTTGAAATGGCTGGGAAAATCTCATATTTACCACTGCCATTTCAAACTCACTTCCCTGGTGGCTCAGATAGTAAAGAATCTGCTTTCAATGCAGGAGACCCAGGTTCAATCCCCGGGTTGGGAACATCCCCTGAAGAAGAAAATGGCAACCCACTCCAGTATTCTTGCCTGGAGAATTCCATGGACAGGATAGCCTGGCAGGCTGTAGTTCTTGGGGTCTCAAAGAGTCGGATACAACTGAGTGACTAACACACACACACACTTTTCAAACTCAGTCATAGGAACTAAGAAAATATCAGAGAATTGGGACTATGTATGTTACCCAAAGGACATTCTCAGTGACCAAAACATTCCCTTATTTTTACTGAGGCTCCTTTATAGTGTTTCTGTAAGTGTGAGAAACAGGGCTTTCAATTCAAGCTTAGAGCAGGATCAGCACATCATACCAGAAATATTTTATAATAAATGCCAAATAATTATTTTTGACTATATTTGTGGAGATGAGCCTTGGAAACAGTTCTTAAAGTTTTTAGAACTTTTTGAATTCAAAGAGAAATATGGTAACCACCCTCCTTACCCCACCTGAAAAAAATAATTTGAATGAAAAGTTGTGTGTTACATTTTGAAAAACAAACATTAATGGTTATGGAGAATTTAAATGGGAATAAATAGCTGTCATCTGTCTTCAGAAAAATTTTTATTTCATATATACAATGAAATGCAAATCAGTAATCCTGTTTAAATGACAAGATTTGCTTAATGCAGATTTTATTTTTCCTAATGTAATTGCGTGTTTTATTTCAATACCTTAACTTAGCTAACATATTCTTTACACATTCATTATATTATATACTTACCTCTAGAAATGTATTCTTTTATATGCTTTAAAAATTTTTGCTTACTATAACATTTGAATCATTTCATTTAGTAGTAGAGAACACTCAAAAGGGTGGAAATAACCCTATTATTTAAGAAACTATGTGTCCCTTATTTGCTTTATTATACTTCCATTTAAAAATGTTAGCGAGATGGTACTCATGCTAAAGTAATACAGGAAAACACATGAGAAAGAAGTTGTCTGCTCCCATCTTCTGCTTTCATTCTCCCCCAATTCCAGGAGAGAACTTTGTTAATTGTATGCTTAATCTAAAACTATTTTAGATGAAAGATATTGTATTATAATATTTGAATAGTAAACATGTTTTGAACATCCCAAATATCATCTTATTCACTGAATTTTAAATAATGAATCACATCTAAAAACGACAACATGATGTATTTTTATATTCTTACGGCACCTTCTTTATATGTTTGTTGTTTTATAGTAGTCATTATAGTATATGTGGAATTTAAATCTGACTTCACTTATCACATGTAAAATCACACAGATTTTTCCGAGTAAACTTATTACTCTGGTTTTAGGATACTAAAAAGGGCTTCCCTTATGGCTCAGCTGGTAAAGAATCTGCCTGCAACGCGGGAGACCTGGGTTCAATCCCTGGGTTGTTAAGATCCCCTGCAGGAGGGAAAGACTATCCACTCCAGTATTCTGGCCTGGAGAATTCCATGGACTGTATAGTCCATAGGGTCGCAAAGAGTCAGACACGACTGAGCAACTTTCACTTTCATTTAGGACACTAGACTATTAAGTCCTCAGAATCAGAGATGACTTTTGAAAACCCGCTTAGCCTATATGTCTGTACTGTTGTAACATAAACTTATTCAAATTTTTTATGTTTAAAATAACCTCAAAACCAAAATAACAAAACAAACAAACCAACAACCAACACAAACATCAACAACAACAACAAAATATTTCTTTAAACCTGAGTCACTGCTGGCTATCCTTGTATTTTTCTACCTCCCATAATTTATAGCCATATCATTAAAGTCTTGTCTTACTTCCTTTCTCAAGCTCTTAATTACCCAAAGCAGTAAAATTTTAGTATTCATCTTAACTCTCTCTGACACAATACTACTGAAATTATTTTCTTGAAACTATCCCCTCCCTATTCTTCCATGTTACCACCTTCTGTGAATTTCCCTTTTGCCTTTTCTGGTGCTCCATGAATTCTGGACTTAGTTTGCTTTTCTTATCAATTTATGTCTCTTACCTGGATAAATTCTTTTGTCTGTGGTTTGAAATATTAATCCCATGACTACAAATGTATCCAGCTCCTTAATGGAATTCTTTCCTGGTATCCCATCAGTCAGTCAGTCAGTCAGTCAGTTCAGTCACTCAGTCATGTCCGACTCTTTATGACCCCATGAATCGCAGCATGCCAGGCCTTCCTGTCCATCACCAACTCCCGGAGTTTACTCAAAGTCATGGCCATTGAGTCGGTGATGCCATCCAGCCATCTCATCCTCTGTCATCCCCTTCTCCTCCTGCCCCCAATCCCTCCCAGAATCAGGGTCTTTTCCAATGAGTCAACTCTTCACATGAGGTGGCCAAAGTATTGGAGTTTCAGCTTCAGCATCAGTCCTTCCAATGAACACCCAGGACTGATCTCCTTTAGGGTGGACTGGTTGGATCTCCTTGCAGTCCAAGGGACTCTCAAGAGTCTTCTCCAACACCACAGTTCAAAAGCATCTATTCTTTGGCACTCAGCTTTCTTCACAGTCCAACTCTCGCATCCATACATGACTACTGGAAAAACCATAGCCTTGACTAGACGGACTTTTGTTGGCAAAGTAATGTCTCTGCTTTTTAATATGCTATCCAGGTTGGTCATAACTTTCCTTCCAAGGAGTAAGTGTCTTTTAATTAATGGCTGCAATCACCATCTGCAGTGCTTTTGATATCCCATAGATATACTAAATTCATCATGTACAAAAGTAAGTTCACCAACATACACAAAGCCCCTCCTCCTTCTATTATTTTTATTTTTGACCTCCTCTTCCTCCATCATTTTAGTCCAAGTTCTCACCACCTTCTAATTAAAATGCTACAATAATCTTCTCTAGGTCTCTCTCCCTTTAGGAAGCCAGGGCTATAATCTATTCCCCATAGAACTGCCTTAATGGGTTTTTCAAATCTGACTGTATTTTTCACCTTAAAATGCTACAGTGGATCTCCAGAGCCTGTGTGATAAAATCTGAATTTCTTAGAACAGCATATAGAGCCACTGGTTATTTTAACTGTGTCAGTCCATATGTGTTTGCATTTTAGCAGTTTCCTCGGCCTAGAATTTCTTTTTCATATATTTCGATTAGCATTGGAATCACTTTTTTGAGTCAGACTAAGGATGACCTACTGCATGAAGTTGTCTCTGACATTGTTTTCTTATTGATACTTTAAAATGTCCAGATTCCTCATTTGGCCATCCCAGGCAATTGCACAAACTTGCATCACACTACAGATTGCATATTCATACATGCACCAGTTTCCTGTCTCTCCTCTAGACTGCATATTACTTTAGGACAAGGGGCTTATCCTAAAAACCTAAATAACATAGTACCTGGTGTGTCTTTCAGTATTATTGTTGGTAATATTATTTATAATGAATACATAAACTTAGCACAGTAGACCCTCAATAGCTGTTTAATGGAAGGAAGAAACCATGAAAGGACAATGTTGGATTATAGGAATTCCTTCACACTTTTTCACTGGAAATTTTATATTTGATTTTTAAAAAATGCTTTGAATTTATAGAATGAATCTGCATGGCAATAATGATTACTGTGATTTTTCATAGTAAAAAAATGAATATAGAAAATGCATTAAAATGAATTTTTAAGGTGAAAAATAACAAATCACAAATTAAATTCTTTCACTGGAAATATTTTAATTGAGTTGATTTATAAATAATTTTAACAAGCACTAATCTGTTCTTGGTTATATACACAAATTATATTTAGAGAGTCTAGAAAGAAAAAGCCAGTTAAGTATCACTATTGTCTAAGAACAGCAAAGGGAAGGCAAAAAAACTGACTGTATACAAGTAATACTAATGGCTCAAATATTTTCAATGGTGTCATAAGGAAATTAATAACTTTTTACACTTTAATTTTCACTTCTTTCTAAAATCCAAACATTAATACCAATTACAGAAAAAAAATCTGATAAAAAATTTCTAAAGAACAAATGTATTATTAATACTGCCAACTCATGAAAGAATATTAGAAATATTACTAAATATATTAAATCTCATTAATACATTTTATTATATTTTACATTTTAGATGCTCTTTTCAAAAAATTTTAATATATCTGAAATTGGTATATATCTCGTATTCAATGACTGCCATAGTTTATTGATAACATTTTTTCTTTTCTTAGAATCATGTAAAATAATGATGCCCCTTACAATCAATGGTGTTTTAATTTGATGAAATACAGTAGAAATTAGATTTGGAACAAGATGAGCTCAATTAGATAATAAAAAGTAAAAAAAATAAAAATAAATAAATCCATATATTTGACACAAAATATTGATTGATTTGACTATAGCAGTTTGAATCTTACCACACTCTCTTCTATGAACAGAATCACATATTACCATTTTTTCCTCTAGTAATAATTAAACATATGGAAATATACTAATGCTACACCTTTCTTAACACTCCATATGTTTAGGATTAAAAACTTTCTAAGTTTTTTTTTTCTTTTGAATAATATAAGTAGAGTTTATTTTAAACACTTTCACAAAGCATTTTTAAAATAACCCATGATGCTTTCAAAATAGTATAAGATGCAATTACACTGCAAATTCCTTTTTTTTTTATGGGAATGAGTCTTAATGTAATGAAAATTTATTTATGTTTTTGTTTGTTTGTTTCTTATTTATTTTAATTGGAGGTTAATTACTTTACAATATTGTGGTGGGTTTTGCCATTCTTAAAATAATTGTGAACTTCTCTATTCATAGACAGTTCAAATTTCCAGGCCAAATTACTGAAAAATATTTTACCAGTTTATCTGAAAATATATAACTGTATGCACACAGTAGACACCACCAGATTTTGTTGTTTTGTTTATTTTTAATATCTCAGTAATGGAGATAAATGATGCATAGGCTGACCTGTTTTTTTGTAAGAAAAATTTGAAATTCAATGGGTATCCTAGTTCTACTGAATTCCACACCATAGCTGTAACTCTTATCACCTGAATTCAGTACACATATCTCTCCTACCCCAATCCAAACAAAGCCACATTCATTGACATATTATTTTCAACTCAGCAAGTAGTTTAATATTGATAACACAAGTAGATTTATTAATTTGTAGGTTTAAATTTTAAAAAGGTATTTTATATGAGTAGGACTTGTCTTCATAAAATAAAGGAATCATAATAAGCAGAATGTAGACTGGAGATTGCATAGAACATATATATATTCTATAAAGAACATGATAGACTATTCTCTAAAATAATGTTTCCCTAATATACTGCTAAATTATGTAATGTTTTCATATTATTAATTTGTGTGATTTAAAGATGATCAATCAGTTAAAATCAGACAGAAGAGATATTATCACCTAATTAATAGTGATTATTTGACAGTGATTATTTTGTAGAAAACTCATAATAACAAGGTGGCACTAGTGGTAAAGAATCTGCCTACCAATTCAGGAGACACAAGAGATACAGATTCAGTCCTTGGAATGGGAAGATCCCCTGGAGTAGAGCGGTTGTCAACCCGCTCCAGTATTCTTGCCTGAAAAATTCCATGGACAGGAGCCTGGAAGGCCACCTTCCTTGGGATCACAGAGTCAGATATGACTGAGCAACTGAGCATGCACGTGTATATTAACAAATTTAGGTTTTATAAGTGAGTGACATTAGTTATCAAGAACATGTATTCATTCTAGACCAAATAAGAAAAAAGGAAAAAAGGTGCTGAGCTTACATTAAGGTAGGGAAAAGTGTGCTTTCTTTACTTCCGCAAAATATTGCAGACCCTGAACTCTGATGCAATAGTTTTCTAACTCAAAATCTCAAAACAAAAATTTTATGAATGTAGTGTAGCTCATTCAGTCTTCTCCTCTATTCTTCGTCTTCTGCCACCCACTTAGTGACACTCTCCTTTCATACATACCTCAGAAAAAACATTTTCCCCCCATCATACCAGGTAAACAATAGAGACCCTACCTCTAAATTAACATTGCATGCATGCTCAGTCGCTTCAGTTGTGTCTGACTCCTTGTGACCTTATGGACTGTAGCCCACCAGGCTCTCCTCTGTCCATGGGGATTCTCCAGGCAAGAATACTGGAGTGGGTTGCCATGCCCTCCCCTAAGGGAACCTTCCAACCCAAGGATAGAACACACTTATCTTATGTCTCCTGCATTGGCAGGTGGGTTCTT
The DNA here is from genome assembly GCF_910594005.1 of Cervus elaphus. Classification (NCBI taxonomy): domain Eukaryota; kingdom Metazoa; phylum Chordata; class Mammalia; order Artiodactyla; family Cervidae; genus Cervus; species Cervus elaphus. Next base: position 53,977,475 of record NC_057835.1, read on the forward strand.
TACGACGATCTTTCTCATACTGTATCTTTCAGTTCTCAGAACCTGTCAAGGGCCCCTCATAATGTTTTCAGACCCATTCCTTCTGTGTAGGCCATTGTTTCTCCCAACCCACCTTCTGCTATCACCCTTAATATACTAATTTCAATCCTTCAGGGAAGTCTTGACTTTACTCAAAAAAAAAAAAAATTAAGGGCTTCCAACTACCTGTTTTCACATACTGTATGTTTATTTGGATAATTACAGAGTAAACATCTTTCTTTCTGCTAGAAAGTAAATTATATGAGGAGCTGCAACATGCTACTTCCTATGCCCAGTATATAATAAGGATTTTATAAATTTTATCAAATGAATCAGTCAGTTTTTCCAAATCGGAACATATTATTATCTGCTTCTAGCCATTTCAAATATTTTAGTGTACATTACCTACCAATATACTCAGTTCAGTTCAGTTCAGTTGCTCAGTCGTGTCTGACTCTTTGCGACCCCATGAATTGCAGCAATCTAGGCCTCGCTGTCCATCACCAACTTCCAGAGTTTACTCAAACTCATGTCCATCGAGTCGGTGATGCCATCCAGCCATCTCATCCTCTGTCGGCCCCTTCTCCTCCTGCCCCCAATCCCTCCCAGAATCAGGGTCTTTTCCAATGAGTCAACTCTTTGCATCAGGTGGCCAAAGTATTGGAATTTCAGCTTCAGCATCAGTCCTTCCAATGAATACCCAGGACTGATCTCCTTTAGGGTGGACTGGTTGGATCTCCTTGCAGTCCAAGGGACTCTCAAGAGTCTTCTCCAACACCACAGTTCAAAAACATCAATTCTTTGGCGCTCAGCTTTCTTCACAGTCCAACTCTCACATCCATACATGACCACTGGAAAAACCATAGCCTTGACTAGATGGACCTTTGTTGGCAAAGTAATGTCTCTGCTTTTTAATATGCTGTCTAGGTTGGTCATAACTTTCCTTCCAAGGAGCAAGTGTCTTTTAATTTCATGGCTGCAATCACCATCTGCAGTGATTTTGGAGTCCCCAAAAATAAAGTTTCTCATGGTTCCCATTGTTGGTATGGTGACCTCCTGTTTCCATTGGCTGTAATGGTGACCTCCTTCAAAAGGACTTATGCCAGCATGCTGTGGCTCCCAGGACTGTTGTATTCAGGGCCTCTACCCTGTAGCAGGCCACTGCTGGCCCATGCCTCCACCGGAAACTCTTAGATACACACAGGCAAGTCTGGCTCAATCTCTTGTGAGGTCACTGTTGCTTTCTCCTAGCTCTTGGTAAGCACAAGGGATTTTTTGTGCTTCCAAGAGTCTTTTTCCCCAGTCCAATGGAAGTTCTGTATTTAAATCCCACTGGCCTTCAAAGTCAAATCCCCTGGGGGTTCTCAGTCCCTTTACCGGATCCCCGGGTTGGGCAATCTGGTATGGGCCCTAGAACTTTTGCAACAGTGGAGAACTTCTTTGCTATAATTGTTGTCCAGTTTGTGGGTTGTCTGCTCAACAGCTCTATGGTGGGGCTAATGGTGGCCTCCTCCAAGAAGACTTAAGCCACATGCCACACCTCCCAGGTCTGCTGTTGCCAGAGCCCCTGTCCCCGTGGCAGGCCCCTGCTGACCCGTGCCTCCACAGGAGACACTCAGACACTCAAAGGCAGGTCTGGCTCAGTCTCTGTGGGGTCCCCGGATCCTGGTGCACACAAGGTTTTGTTTGTACCCTCCAAGCATCTCTGGCAGGTATGAGGTTTGATTCTAAACATGATTTCACCCTTCTTCCCATTTTTGGGAGGCTTTTCCTTTGCCCTTGGATGCAGGGTATCATTTTTTGGTGGGATCCAACATTCTCCTGCAGATGATTGTTCAGCATCTAGTTGCAATTTTGGAGTTCATGCAGGAGAAGATGAGCACACATCCTTCTACTCCTCCATCTTGTCCATTATGTTCATGGAAGAAAGTAGGGAAAACCACTAGGCCATTCAGGTATGACCTAAATCAAATCCTTTATAATTATACAGTGAAAGTGAAGTGAAGTCGCTCAGTCACATCCAACTCTTTGCAGTTCCATGGACTGTAGCCTACCAGGCTCCTCCATCCATAGAATTTTCCAGGCAAGAGTACTGGAGTGGGTTGCCATTTCCTTCTCCAGGGGATCTTCCCAACCCAGGGATCAAACCTGAGTCTCCCACATTGCGGGCAGACACTTTACCATCTGAGCCACCTGGGAAGCCCTTCAATTATACAGTAGAAGTGACAAATAGATTCAAGCGATTAGATCTGATAGACAGAATGTCTGAAGAACTATGGACTAAACAACAGCAACAATCAGTATTCTTGCCTGAATAGAGGAGCGTAGCAGGCTACAATCCAATGGGTTCCAAAGAACTGGACGTGATTTAGTAGCTATTACCTTATATATGTAATTCATCATAGCACCTGACTGAAATCCTAGCCCTGCACTGATGCAATAAGTCTCAGATTTGTTTGTTCAGTGACAGCTGCACATCCATAAATGTCATTATGATGGGAGATGATGACTATTTTTCAGCTCATCTTTTTTCAACTCAGCTTGGATTTCATAGCTTCCCTTACTCAAACTCTTCTTTACTGTGTAGTTGACTTTTTTGTCTTTTTTTTTTTTAAATAACCTTATCTTCCTAGAATCAAATAGCCATTCTTCTCCTCTCTTAAGGTTAGCTGTTCTGCTGCTAGACCCCTTTCTCAGTTAATTGTAATGTATCTTGAGAATATTCAATAACAGTTTGCCAGGAATATGCCTTGTAAAAACGTGTTGTGAGAGTTATGTCATATATAATGAAAAATGTCATAGTTTAAGTATTTTTCCTGGACATTCATGAACATTTCAGCCAGGACTATTTATGGGAATTATCCCTGATAATTCAATGTAATGCTGTTTGATTTATTCCTTACACCATCACAGCCACCTGATGCTGGAAAGAACTGTAACAGTATTATACCTTATTAAGTCATTTTCTTCTTTATTTGGACCCTGAAACTGCATCCTTTGGGACTAAAGGTTGTGCTTACAAGTGGAGAAAGCATAATGTACAAAGGCTTGGAATGTGAGACTGTGGCAAAGGGCCAGTAGCTGAGGATAGGCAAATTACAAGTTCCAGGGGAAATAATGGTGGGTAATAGCTAGAAAGGCAAGGGTAACATTATAAATGGCCTTATGTGATATTCTGTGGATTTGATTTGCTGATGGTGAGTATTTGTTAGGCAGAAAGTACAGGATTAGATTTTCATTTGGAAAATATCATTGCATTAGCTTAGTACGCAACAGATATAGAAATATGTTCATTGCTAGACTTGAAGTGAAAAATTACTCAGTCGTGTCTGATTCTTTGCAACCCCGTGGACTCTCCATGGAATTTTCTAGGCCAGAATATTGGAGTGGGTAGCCTTTCCCTCCTCCAAGGAATCTTCCCAACCCAGGGATCGAACCCAGGTCTCCCGCATTGCAGGCAGATTCTTTACCAGCTGAGCTAAACTTGGGAGATGGTCAAACTGTGCAAAGTTAATTGTTAATTTCAACATTTAATCCTGTGCAATTCCAGTTGGCAAACAAGACTCCTGTAGCCAAAGTGTGGAAAAAGCTTACACAGGGCAGATGTTATTACTGCATCAAGTGCTAAGAAGCCAGTGTCTGGTATATTTTAAATTAAAAGATAAAATCAAAGACAAGATTCCATGTGAAAAGAAGTTTATTAATCACATAACTTCTGGGGTTTAACACTGTGGCTAAATAAGTTCCTCCTTAACTTATTGCTAGTAGACATTTTATTTTATTAAAACTCATAAAAATTAAATTTGTTTGCTTTTCTGTACACATAGGTAGCACATTCTGAACAGATTTTTATCTTTTTTATGTTTAAGATGTTTCCATGATATGAGATCATCATTCCAAGCATTAATAATTATGTATAATGAAATGCAGATTTATAAATTATATATATTCTGTCCTCCAGGATATGCCCCACCCTGCACAAAATAATGCATTTATTTTTTAATACAATGCCCTTAAATAGCGTGTGCATCAAAGTATAAATTAAAAAGCAATCCAACTCAGTTTATCTGTAATAGTCTTAATTTACAACTGCTCTATGGGATAGTTATTAATAATCTTTCATTTCACAGTAAAAAAGTATTTTGATCTGAAAGAGAAATGATGTGTTCACCACTTTAACACCATGGACAATGACAGATAAATAAATCTCAGCTCTGATACACACCATTTGTCCAGTTTTAGCAAGGAAACTCAGTTTGATGTCTTCATCTATAAAACTGGAGAAAATAAGTTTTACCTTGTAGATTTCTTACAACAAATAAATGCAGAATTGGCTTTATGGATGTGAAATCCATGCAGTCCCACAGTAGGGGCTTCATGCTGAGAAGGGCCAAGCTTAGTTTAATGTTCTATTGATCTCTTAAAATTCTTAACATGTTTTCAACAAGTACTGTGCATTTCACTTTTGTTCTGGGCCCACGATTTATAATGAGTCCTGACTAAATGAGAAATGTACTAATTTAATTCAGATTTTCTTTCTTTATTCTTCTGTTCTGGTTTCAGTCCTGATTGTTATTTCACCAAATTTGTAGCTATTTTACAATGGAAATGTCAATGGAAATATTAAATAAATAGGAATAGAAAAAAAGTTCTGAGCGAAACTGAGGATTATAGACTGGAGACAAGCCTCTCAGATAACTTAAAGAATTGTTCCAAAGAAGCATGGTTTTTAGCAGTTTTATATCCTTCCAGAACAAAGGAGAAAAAAAAAAAAAAGTCAGGAATACATCATTTCAAGGCTTCAAACAAAAACCCAAATCACCGTGTGTATAGTGAGTCAGAATGTCATCAGCACCTGTGAAGGGAGTCTTATAAATCAAAGGAGTACCAACATTGACATCTCAGGAAAGGAGGAATTTAATATTTGTTTTTAACATGGGTGTTCTTTACTTCTGGTCAGTGTAACTTTTTTTTTTTTAATGATTGAAGCAGATGTACAATATATCTTTGGTAAACTACAAACAGACTGTTTTAATTGGTATAAAATTCAAGTTAAATCATGAATTAGCTGGAATGATTTCCCTATACTTCAATGTGTAAAAATGTCTTCCATTCGAACCAACTGAAATATTAAAATATAACCAAAGCAGGTTATTTTTTCATATAAAAGGAAACTCTCCTTTAAATTATATACTAAAAACCAATGTTTAGAGTAGAAGTCACTTAATACCTATTCAAATGTTGAGAACATTACAATAAATTATTAGTGTATTTTGAAGGGTAGCTGAAGTAACCTATCATTTGGCTTTTTTTGGGGGGCTTGTGATATGTTCAGTTAACATAATTTTAATATCATAAATAATTCTCCAAAATTAGGAAGAGCCTGTTGGCTTTCACACCTAAATGCCTTTCTATCACACTGGGGCAATATACATATCCTAAACTATTTTTCTTTGTATATAGCATGATGCCACCATTAGTACTTATACATAAAATATTTATATTGATAGCTTTAATTTCTTGAGTTCTTATGCCCGACTCTTTGTGACCCCATGGACTGTAGCCCCCACAGATTCCTCTATCTGTGAATTCTCCAGACAAGAACCCTAGAGTGGATGCACATCCCCTACTCCAGCGTGTCATCCCAACCCAGAGATCAAATCTGGGTCTTCTTCATTGCAGGCAGATTCCCGTCTGAGCCACCAGGGAAGCCCTTCTTGTATGCCAGTTCTCTGCTAAGTGCTCTACATGTATTATTTACATGTAATAACATACACACAAACATCCCTTGAAGACGGCATTATTATCTCCACTGTAATAATAACAGTATTGAGGCTTAGAGAGAAAAACAACTTGACAAAACCATATAGATAAAAGATAGAGCTTAATTTTGAAACTAATCTCTGAATATTAAAGCTTGGGCTATAAATCAGTGTTTCAGTACTTTGCAAGCTGTTATATTTTCAGAACTCCATGATTCTATAACATAATTAAAAAGTGTCTGCGTTCCCTAATAAATAATCTAACCAATAAACATATATGTATATTCTGGATCTTCTGTGTTATCTGAGAACATTTATAACATTTATCTTACCCCATGAGCATGCCTAGATTCCAATAAGCTAGTGAGGAGGAAATCAGTCAAATTTAAAATAGAAATGATTCCACTAAGATCAGGAACAAGACAAGGATGTCCACTCTTGCCACTTTTATTAAACATAATTTTGGAAGTCCTAACCATAATAATCAGAGAGGAAAAAGAAATAAAAAGAATCCAAATTGGAAAAGAAGAAGTAAAACTGTTTTGTTTGCAGATGGCATGATACTGTATATAGAAAATCCTAAAGATGCTACCAGAACATTACTAGAGCTTATCAATGAATCTGGTAAAGTTGCAGCATGCAAAATTAATACATAGGAATTTCTTACATTTCTATACACTAACAGTCAGCATCAAAAGTAATAAAATACCTAGAAATAAACCAATGTAAGGAAGCAAAAGACCTGTACTCAGAAAACTATAAGATACTGATGAAAGAAATCAGAGAAGACACAAACAGATGGAAGGACACACCATGTTCTTGAACTGGAAGAATTAGTACTCTCAAAATGCCATACTATCCAAGGCAATCCATAGATTCAGTGCAATCCCTATCAAGATACCAATGGCATTTTTTGCAAAATTAGAACAAAAAATGTTTACAATTTGTTTGGAAGCACAAGAGACCCAAGTAACCAAAGCAATCTTGAGGAAGAAAGACAGGTGGGGAAATCAGGCTCCCTGATTTCAGAATGTACTACAAGGTGGCAATAATTAAACAGCATGGTACTGGCACAAAAACAAAAATATAGATCAATGGAACAAAGCAGAAAGTCCATAGATAAACTCAAACTCCTCTGATCACTTAAACTTTGACAAAGAATGAAAGAATGAAGAAAAGTCACTTCAATAAGTGATGCTGGGAAAGCTGACTGCTACATGTATAAAATAAAGCAAAAATAAAATTAGAACACTCCCTAACACCATACACAAAAATAAACTCAAAATGAATTAAAGCCCTAAATGTAAGACTGGATATTATAAAACTCTTAGAGGAAAACACAGAACACTCTCTGGCATATATCACAGGGAGGGAGATCTTTTTCAATCCTCCTCCTAGAGTAGTGAAAATAAAAATATATAAATAAACAAATGTGACCTAATTAAGCTTAAAAGCTTTTGTACAGCAAAGGAAAACTTAAATAAAACAAGAAGACAACCCAAAATGATAGAAAATATTTGCAAATGAGGTGACCAACAAGGGATTAATCTTCAAAATACACAAGCAGCTCATTCAGCTAAATATCAAAACAAACAACCCAATCAGAAAATGGGTGGGAGATCTAAATATGCATTTCTCCAAAGAAGACATGCAAACGACCAAAAAGCACATGAAAAAATGCCCAACATCACTAATCATCAGTGAAATGCAATACAAAACTACAGTGAAATATCACCTCACACTAGTCAGAATGACCATCATCAAAAAATCTACAAATAATAAATGCTGGAGAAGTGTGGAGAAAAGAGAGCCCTCCTACAATGTTGGTGGGACATTGGTACAACTATTGTTGGTAAAACTATTATGAAGAACACTATGGAGGTTCCTTAACAAACTAAAAATAGAGCTACCATATGATCCTGTAATCCCACTCCTAGGCAAATATCTCAAGAAATCCATAATTTCAAAAGATACATGCACCCCAGTGCTCATTGCATCACTATTTGTGATAGCCAGGACTTGGAAACAACCTAAGTGTCTATCAGTGGATGAATGGATAGAGAAAATATGATACATATATACAATGGATTATCACTCAGCCATAAAAAGTAATGGAATAATGCCATTTGCAACAACATGGGTAGACGTAGAGATTATCATACTGAGTGAAGTAATCAGACAGAGAAATGATATTGCTTACATGTGGAATCAAAAAAATGATATGGATGAACTTATTTGCAAAATAGAAATAAAGTCGCAGATGTAAAAATAAGTTTATGATTACTGGGGGAAAGTGAAAGTGAAGTGAAGGGAAAGTTGCTTAGTCATGTCCGACTCTTTGCAACCCCATGGACTATACAGTCCATGGAATTCTCCAGGCCAGAATACTGGAGTGGGTAGCCATTCCCTTCTCCAAGGGATCTTCCTGACCCAGGGTTCGAACCCAGGTCTCCCACATTGCAGGCAGATTCTTTACCCGCTGAGCCACAAGGGAAGCCCACTGGGGGGAAAAGAGGGTATAAATTAAGAGACTGAGATTAACATATACATACTACTAACCATTTGCAATGCAGAAGACGCAGGAGTCGAAGGTTCAATCACTGGGTCAGGAAGATCGCCTGGGGAAGGAAATGGCAACTCACTCCAGTATTCTTTCTGAGAAAATCCCATGGAGAGAGGACCCTGGCAGGGTACAGTCCATGGGATCGCAAAGAGTCGGACATGCCTGAGTGACAGTACAGCACAGCAGCATGGGAAAATAATCTAAAACAGAGTGTATATATGTGTGTGTGTGTGTGTGTGTGTGTGTGTGATTTACTTTGCTGTACAGCAGAAACACAACATTTTAAGTTAAGTACACTCCAGTAAAAATTTTTAAAAAATAAAATAAAATAGAAATGATTTTTTTCCCACTAAGTGAAAGATGTATTGTGTTATGGTGTCCTATACCAATGAGTAATTCAGTAATTCACATGATAAGAAGTGAGGGAACATTGAATTATTACACAGCATGATCCTTTGGTCAGTAAGATCCCCTAGAGAAGAGGATGGCAACCCACTCTTGTATTCTTGCCTGGAGAATTCTGTGGACAGAGGAGCCTGACAGGCTACATCCATAGGGTCACAGAGTTGGACATGACTGAGCCACTAACACTTCACTTTTCATAAAGCGTAGCAATCTCTACAAGTTTGTGCTCTATTAGCTGGTTCCATATTCATGTTGTGAATGGCAGTTTATTTTCAAGAAAACAAAATCTTCTGCTACATAAGATATATACTTTAAATCAATATTGGGAGTCTATGAAGTTTTTTGTTTTTCTTTTACCTTAAAAGTAGCTTGAAGGAGCTTAACTAGGTAACATGTGATGTGCCTAGTTGATTGTTAGCATCACATCACTAATTTTATTATTTTTTTCTATGTTGATGTTATACTGACTACTCCCTCTTGATCATTTTCAGTTCCTCATTAGGCTTTTTCTTCTGCCAGATTATTGTTAATGTTTTAGCATTTAAAAAGTAAAGCAATTCATCATCTTTCACCTTGTTGTGTATTTGTTGTATACTTCCTATGACTCTTCCCATGAATCATTAATTTAAAAATCTTATTTCTAAAAAGTAATAACCTTGAATAATATGACCCTCCCTGGCCTATGGAATGGTAACATGCAGCAAGTTATTCGGTAAGATAAAAAGCTGAATTCATTGAATTTCTGATACCTAAAGAGTATGTTTGGGAATTATAAAGACTCATTTGATTTTGCAGTATTACTACAATCTTTTTAAAGTAATACATTAAAATTAAATTTTTTTAAAATGATAAATTCACAGTTCTCTTTAAGTGGTTAGACACTAAAATTTTGCAAAGTTAGTCCTGGAGAGTTAGCAGTATCATATGCTGATTATGAGAATGCCTTAATCCATTCTATCTTTGAAACTAGGAAAATTGATAGAATTTCTAAAGATGCCCAAACCTCTGCCATAATTGATTGATTTGTGGGTTTTACCTATTATATTTGTTTTCAAAGACTCTGTAGTCTTTATTCTACTTTTTGTTACTGAAGCTCTTGGATCAGAAAAAAACTGACTAGTGAGAGGAAGAAGGGGCAAGTTAAAAAAAAAGGTAACAATGAAAAGATTAAATAAGAATCATTCTAAAAGTTTGATCTCTTTACTTTTTTATAATTTAAAGGAAGTAGATTTTAAAATAGTAAATTAGTTAGAGATCTACAAACTTAAAATGCATCCTGAAAATATTTTGCTCTCATTCTTTTTCCATGCTGTCCCTTCATCAAGGCCGGGAAATACTGAAACTATTATGTATTTCTGTTTATGTACAAGTGTTCTGTCCAAGGGCGGTAGTGTAGTAGTTCCTTCTTCCCATCTATTGTTTGAGAGGGAATGAGTCATCTTCAACACAGAACCATTCTGTACATTTTGTTCATGTTAGACTCTAGTTAAAGTAAAATACATCTACACTTACATACTTTACATTACTTTAAATGATAATGCTTTCTATTAAACTGTGTTTTTTCAATATTCTGTTTTACCTGCAGCTGAATGTGGTGCATCTGCAACAAATAATGAAGGCATTTTGCTCTCTCCAAATTATCCACTGAACTATGAAAACAACCATGAATGCATTTATAGTATTCAGGTTCAAGCAGGAAAGGGAATCAATATTTCAGCCAGAACATTTCATTTAGCACAAGGAGATGTTCTTAAGGTAAGTGAACTCAGTATATTTATATTTTGATTATTTTAACCATTAAGTATTCATTAAAGTGTGTATATAATCTGCCAAAAGTTTATTCTGCCATTCATAGGTTTAAATTATACATTATTTATCTATGAAACATAATCAACCCATAAATGGTCACTTATTTATTTTTATTTTGATGGTTTTTAAGTAACGTATTTAGCTGTGTTGATACAAGGAAAACTCTAGCATTTATGACCATGGAAATTTTATAATTTATGAATAAATAAATTAACAATATCTATAAATTATTTAAAAAAATACTCTGTCAATAATAAACATTTAAGTAAAATTTTTAATTTATTTTAAAAATTTGAAATGATCACATTTAAAGATATAGTTAAGGGGAGTTCCCTGGTGGTCCAGTGGTTAAGACTTGGTGTATTTGTTGCTGTGGCCCCAGGTTCAATTCCTGGCCAGGTAACTAAGATCCAGCAGACTGCATGGTGCAGCCAAAAATTTTTTTGAAAATGTTACAGTAAATATATATTTTCATATTTATTGATCCATGTTTTGCAAATCAAACATTTTGATAAATAGAGTTGATATTCATTATTGGAATAGTGGTAAACACTTCTATAAAATCACATATAAATATTTTTAAAATGATCACATACATTTTTCTCATTATCAAGATGTCCTCAATCTAGGTAAGAAATTTTAGATATTCTATTTTCACAAATCTTGAAAAAAAAATTGTGATATCCCAGATTGGGGTGGGGGATTTTTATTGAAGTGGTGATTTTAACATTATCAGTATGTCCTTTTAAAAAGAATATTAATTTGGTGATAATTGTTGGTTGTCTAACACAAACAGTTCTGTATGCTAGCAATATTTGTGTAGATATGGGAAAGATTTCCTTCAGTACACCTGGATATATACAATTTTATTATTAATTTAAAGCCATTGTTGTTTTTTGTGCTTTTCCCCCATAGGCAACAAAAATTCACTTTGTATATAATATCTTCAATTTCTAGCTCATTGTTTGGTTTTCCTGTTAAAAATAAATTTATTTGACAAATTGGAGTCAAACTGAGATTAATGGAAAGCTTGTACTTAGAAGTAAGCCAGTGCTTTTTCTTTTCTTTTCTTTTTTTTTCTGGCTAACTATGGGGAAAAAAAATGTTACAAGACATAGATCAGAAGTATGAGTGTAGCTACTAATCTGTATCACATAAGTAACAATAATAAACATGCATTTATAAGTTAAAAGTCAGAAAATGCTTCCCCCCGTCTACCACGATGCTTCCTAAAATATTTTTCTCCTCTCAATGTTTCTTGAAATTTATATATTAATTTTCCATACTGAATAATGTTTATTACTTGGAAAATCCATTTGGAATAATTAGTGATGCCTGTTAAAAAATAGTCCTGTATGTTTCTCAGAGTGCTTTCTGATTAATGTCTTACTGTTTGGAATAAGGTCACATGCATTTGTTATGTGTGTTACCTTGGGGAAGAATGGAATTCAGTAATGAGTGACAGCATGAGGGGATTTGATGGTGAGAGACAAAGGAAAGCAGGAAAACTCAATTTCAAGCTCTGTAGTGGATTTCATTAAATAGTGATTTTTCTTTCATGAGTGAAAGAATAAAAATATATATTCCCAGAATTTTTTTTTAAAGTTGAAAAGATTATTTACTAGATATTAACCTGGAAGCACACCAATTCAATCATCCTTCTACTAATAGTCTAACCTGGGATTTATTCTAAATTATTACTTTAAAATAACTTTGGTAAGTCACACTATAGAGACAGTTGGGGATGGGCTTTTAAACACTGTCTGTCTTCAAGGTTTCTCCACCAGTATAAAATGTAAAATGCCTATATGTTATTCTTCTCAGTAATCCCAGGAACAACTATCAGTTCAAAGATACCTCCTGACACAAGCACAGTTAGGCATGCACAAGGAGACTGTGTACTTTGCAGAGGACAAATGATTAATTCTCAGAGATTGGTAAACCCAGAGTCCTCTCAGGATAGAAGGTAATTTGCCTAACTGCAAACTAACTCAGCATTCAAAAAACTAGGATCATGGCATCCAGTCCCACCCCTTTGTCAGGGGAGTGTGTAATTTCCTCAGTTCTGTATTGTCACAACAAAAATTTGAAGCAGTGGACCAGCATTACAGCCCTCAGACAGATCGTGTCATAGCTCTTGGACAGATCAGTGTTACAGATCCATGTTACATCTCGTTTTATTTAGAAAACAAAGGAAAATATATCCTCGAGACATGAAGGCATGCCGACCCAAAAGACGCAAAGAGTAGAGAGAGATCTAAGAGACAGAGAGAGAGCAAGAGAAAGACAGAGAGACAGAGAATGAGAGAGAGAGAGAGTGAGAGACAGAGAGAGTGAGAGGCAGAGAGAGACAGAGAGCAAGAGAAATAGAGAGTGCGAGAGAAAGACAGAGAGAGAGACCTGGCCCTTTGGCTCCTCTTTTTATATATTTTTTCTCCCCCACAACCCCAGGCCTGCCCTATGTAAATTGGGCTAGCCAGGAGTGCTGTTTGTTCTACCTGAGGTCCTCACTCCAGTCCTCAGAATTTCCTTTGTTCTATTTTCGCGGGCTTTTCCCTTCCTTGTCTTTTAGCCACCACCATTCTGGACTCCTTTTTCCTACTCAAACTACCTAACAGCTTCATGGCAAATAGATGGGGAAACAGTGGAAACAGTGACAGACTTTATTTTCTTGGGCTCCAAAATCACTGCAGATGATGACTGCAGCCATGGAATAAAAAGATGTTTGCTCCTTGGAAGGAAAACTATGACCAGCCTAGACAGCACATTAAAAAGCAGAGATATTACCTTGCCGACAAAGGTCCTTCTAGTCAAAGCTATGGTTTTTTCAGTAGTCATGTATGAATGTGAGAGCTGGACCATAAAGAAAGCTGGACCATATGCTGAAGAATTGATGCCTTTGAACTGTGGTGTTGGAGAAAACTCTTGAGAGTCCCTTAGACTGCAAGAAGATCCAACCTGTCCATCCTAAAGGAAATCAGTCCTGAATATTCATTGGAAGGACTGATGCTGAATCTGAAACTCTGATACTTAGGCCACCTGATGCAATGAACTGGCGCCTTGGAAAAGACCCTGATGCTGGGAAAGATTGAAGTCAGGAGGAGAAGGGACAACAGAGGATGAGATGGTTGATGACATCACAGACTCGATGGACATGAGTTTTAGGAAGATCTGGGAGTTAATGATGGACAGGGAAGCCTGGCGTACTGCAGTCCATGGGGTCACAAACAGTCAGACACAACTCAGTGACTGAACTGAACTGAACTGTATCCATCAGAGCCCATTTTCATCCATAGGACTTTCCAGTATTAAACTTAGTAATCACTTCTTTTGCTCCATTCCAACTAGGACATAGAAAGAAATATGAAAAATAATTAGCCTATTACAGAAACTTTTATCCCTTGGCTAAGATCGAAGAACAAAACCAATAATAAAAAAAGTATCTATTTTAATCTATATCTGTACACACACACACACACACACACACCTTTTTTTTCGGAGAAGCCATCATCTAGGCTGATTCTCATTTACTCACTCACCCACTCTCTCTCTCCCTCCTCCTTCTTATAAACACCTTAGTTATCTGAATATTCATTGGAAGGACTGATGTTGAAGCTGAAACTCCAATACTTTGGCCACCTCATGCGAAGAGCTGACTCATTTGAAAAGACCCTGATGCTGAGAAAGATTGAGGGCAGGAGGAGAAGGGGACGACAGAGGATGAGATGGTTGGATGGCATCACTGACTCAATGGACATGGGTTTGGGTGAACTCCTGGAGTTGGTGATAGACAGGGAGGCCTGGCGTGCTGAGGTTCATGGGTTCGCAAAGTCGGACACAACTGAGCGACTGAACTGAACTTATCTGTAACCAAACTAGTTAAGTTTCAATAGATCTAGGGAAAATTGGTTCAGTTCATCTCCACCTGGGATTAAGGATTTTTATAAAGCTCTCCGGATTTTGTAATGACAAGTAGGTTTGGAAATTATGAATATATCTTTGTTTGGTTATATTACTTTCAGTAGGGAAGAATATTGAACTTCCCAATCCATCACTCAAACTATATAACTTAATTAATTGTTTTTAATTAACATTTATAGATGGTGTATAGCATATGTAGGCTCTAAATAGTCAATAGTAAGTTGCTATGCTTGTCAGCTGAATAGGACAAAATTTGAATACTAGTCAGAAATACTATTTATGTTTTTGTTATCACTGTATTTGTTTTTACTTTCAGAAAAAGGCTAAGCATTATGTTTAGATAAAGGAATGTTGCAGGGGGGAAAAGGCAGTCTCTTTACTATAGTTGGCATTGTGAAGTTTAAAGACTTATTTCTTATGCAGAAATAGAAAGTGAAATTGAAAGTCATCTCTGACTCTTTGTGACCCCATGGACTATATAGCCCATGAAATTCTCTAGACCAGAATACTGGAGTGGGTAGCCTATCCCTTCTCCAGAAGATCTTCCCAACCAATAATCAAACCAGGGTCTACTGCATTGCAGGTAGATTCTTTACCAGCTGAGCTACCAGGAAAAATGTCTGTATTTGACAACCAAATCACAGAGTGTTACAATAGGCCTCATAAAACCCTTCCTTTTTTCTCATACTGAGGATCACAGAAGTAAAATGATGTGTGACATGCCAGTCAGTTTTGAGGGTAGAGTTGGGACTTCAACAGAACCACAAAGCTAAGGCCCCTGAAAACCTGACCCTTGATTTAACTCCCAACTCCCTCACTGAAGCACACTAACTCTTATAATTGACTACACATTATATAGCTCTTGTAAAGACATATAAAGATCTGAGTACAAACAAATGTTCTCTTTTGTTACATATTGTCTTTGGAGAGAACATTGTAGATTTGAAATATTTTGAAAAATTTATGTTTTTTCTTTTTCATTCAAAACTTGAGATCTAACTCAACTCATTACAAAAATTATATAAATTCTTAATCAACCTATAAAACATGGCCAAATTGAAAATTTTAATATCAAAAAAAAAAGAAAATTCTAGTATCCATGAGCAGGAATAATTTGACAGTTTGGATAATTATGCTCATGTACACGTGTAATTTCTCTCTTTTGATTTTACTTTTTTTGCTCTTGGGTTCAGATAACACCTGACTTGCTAATTCATTAGAGTAATGAGTGGGAATATGCTTTCTAATACATTTCTTATGTCATTAGCAACAACAGCTTTGGGTGTCCATAAGCAGATAATCATGATGGTGTGATCACTCACCTAGAACCAGATATCCTGGAATGTGAAGTCAGTTGGGCCTTAGGAAGCATCTCTACAAACAAAGCTAGTGGAGGTGATGGAATTCCAGTTGAGCTATTTCAGATCCTAAAAGATGATGCTGTGAAAGTGCTGCACTCAATATACCAGCA
This sequence comes from Cervus elaphus, assembly GCF_910594005.1. NCBI lineage: Eukaryota > Metazoa > Chordata > Mammalia > Artiodactyla > Cervidae > Cervus > Cervus elaphus. The sequence continues at coordinate 53,993,424 of NC_057835.1, forward strand.
AATTTGGAAAACTCAGCAGTGGCCACAGGACGGGAAAAGGTCAGTTTTCATTCCTATCCCAAAGAAAGGCAATGCCAAAGAATGCTCAAACTACCACACAATTACACTCATCTCACATGCTAGTAAAGTAATGCTCAAAATTCTCCAAGCCAGGCTTCAGCAGTACATGAACTGTAAACTTCCAGATGTGCAAGCTGGATATAGAAAAGGCAGAGGAACCAGAGATCAAATTGCCAACATCTGTTCGGTCATCGAAAAAGCAAGAGAGTTCCAGAAAAACATCTATTTCTGCTTTATTGACTATGCCAAAGTCTTTGACTGTGTGGATCACCACCAACTATGGAAAATTCTGAAAGAGATGGGAATACCAGACCACCTGACCTGCCTCTTGAGAAACCTGTATGCAGGTCAGGAAGCAGCAGTTAGAACTGGACATGAAACAACAGACTGTTTCCAAATAGGAAAAGGAGTACATCAAGGCTAAATATTGTCACCCTGCTTATTTAACTTAAATGCAGAATACATCATGAGATAAGCTTGGCTGGATGAAGCACAAGCTGGAATCAAGATTGCTGGGAGAAATATCAATAACCTCAGATATGCAGATGACACCACCCTAAAGAAGAACTAAAGAGCCTCTTGAAAGTGAAAGAGGAGAGTGAAAAAGTTGACTTAAAGCTCAACATTCAGAAAACTAAGATCATGGCATCCAGTCCCATCACTTCATGGCAAATAGATAGGGAAACAGTGGAAACAGTGACAGACTTTATTTTTGGGGGCTCCAAAATCACTGTAGATGGTGACTGTAGCCATGAAACTAAAAGACGCTTGTTCCTTGGAAGGAAAGTTATGACCAACCTAGAGAGCATATTAAAAAGCAGAGATGTTACTTTGCCAACAAAGGTCCATCTAGTCAAGGCTATGGTTTTTCCAGTAGTCATGTATGGATGTGAGAGTTGGACTTTAAAGAAAGCTTAGCAACAAAGAATTGATGCTTTTGAACTGTGGTGTTGGAGAAGACTCTTGAGAGTCCCTTGAACTGCCAGGAGATTCAACCAGTCCATCCTAAAGGAGATCAGTGTTGGATGGTCATTGGAAGGACTGATGCTGAAGCTGAAACTCCAATACTTTGGCTACCTGATGTGAAGAACTGACTCCTTGGAAAAGACCCTGATGCTGGGAAAGATTCAAAGCGGGAAGAGAAGGGGACAACTGGGGATGAGATGGCTTCATGGCATCACCGACTCAATGGACATGAGTTTGAGTAAACTCTGGTTAGTTGGTGATGGACAGGGAAGCCTGGCGTCCACGGGGTTACAAAGAGTCAGACACAACTGAGCAACTGAACTGAACTGAACTGACTGAAGCAGTTCATCATGATAGGTTTTGACCTTTTAGAAATAGGATGGTCTGTACACCATAACAAATGTCAAGCCCTGATTCATTATGAAAGGTTTGATAATTGAAACATGGCAATATTAAGTTCTCGTCTGTTCTTGTGTAAGACTACCAAATTAATTGCAATTTTATAACAAATTAGTCATTTCAAAGAGCTTCATTAATGCTATTAAAGCCTGCAATGCCTTTCACAATATTAATTCTTGAGAAAACTTGAATTTTACATTTAACATAAAAGTAATTCATTATCTGAATTAACCACTAAGTAGGTGAGACTATTCCTATGGGGGCAGGGGAATGCTCGAGTCCTCTCTCAGCTTCTGTATGCTATTATAGTTTCCTTATTCCTTTTAGCTTTCTAATTTCTGAAAACTAAAAATAGATATTAAGACATATCTCAAAAATAATAATGTCCTGTGGAAAAAGAAAAAAATAAACTCAAATAAATAAAAATATACTTAAATATCCTGATTTTAAATAGAAAAGAAATGAGAAGTAATAACCTCAAAGTTTCTATGAGGTTCTGATCAAACCCAACATAATCACTCTGTACCATAAATTTATTTTAAAAATGTAAGACACATTTTGTTTGTTTAATTTTCTTATTTGTATGATTGCATTCATGTATATTTCAGTATGTTTAGTCTTTGACTATATACACTGATTTTTCCTACCTTGTTGCTTTTATGTGTTCATATATATTTGAATACTCTGAAGTATTTTATTTACAGGGTTAACAGCATTGACTTGATCATAACTATGAAACTCTTCACTTTTTAAAGCCTACTTAATTAACACTTGCTTTTCATTTTGACTTAAGAATTTATATACACTTCCAAAATTTTATAGCTGAATGATCACACTTCATTTAGTTTTGATAATTATAGTGGTGCTTTTACATTATTTGTTTTCTGCCTTTTGACTTTACGTTGTTAAATAAATGGTAGTTAGCTTTGGTGCTAAATTAGATTCTCCCAGCTGAGTTTAAGATAATTATTTTCATTTGAAAATTTAGCTCCTTTTTCATACATTCTTATTCAATTATTATGTAGAAATCATTTCTTAAATAAAGTTTCTTTTGAAAAAGCAAAATGTGTGCTTCTGTCTTGAAAAAAAATTAATATAAATATGTATCTCTTGTGGCAGATAATTTGGATTATTTTTAAAATTTTTCTTAGGGTTATATATGTGGAGTGAAATAAGGGTCTCTGCTATTGTTACACTCTTATTATTATTATTATTACTACTGAAAATTTGAGGAAAAAAATTAGGAGAGACCTTTTTTAAAAGTTAAAAGTAAATTTCAATTTCCATTTACTCAATTGCAACTATTAGTTATTTATATTTCCCCTTTATTTGGTTGTTTTTGGCAAACTGAAAGTTCTTAAAATATATCCACACTTGAAAGCAGAATTAGTTGAATCCAAGAAAATTTATTTATATTTAACATATGAATGAAATTATATGTTGGTTAGCAGTAAGAGAAATAAAAGGAAAAAATTCTACGTGGTTGTGTTAGTCACTCAAGTTGTGTCTAACTTTTATAACCCCATAGACAGTAGCCTGCCAAGCTCCTCTGTCCATGGCATTCTCCAGGCAAGAATACTGGAGTGAGTTGCCATTCCCTTCTCCAGGGGGTCTTACCAACCCAGGAAATGAACCCAGGTCTTCTGCAGTGTAGAAGGATTCTTTACCATCTGAGCTGTCAGGGAAGCCTATTCCATGTGGTTACTTTGACAGTATTAACTACAAATTAGATCCACTGGGTCATTTGGTTACATGCTTTGATTGTGATTGTGTACCTCCAAACACAGGATTTATAAACTACAGCATATGTAGAGTCATAATATAACTGTATTCAGAAGTCGATTTATGAGTATATTGAACATTTGAAACTCGAACACAAAGGTTGTTTTTCCTGACAAGCAATGTTTCTTTGTCTGAATTATTCCTCATGAGTGCTATTCTTAAGAAATGAAAAGTTGACTCTTATGTACTCAGACAAACAAACAAAAATATTCCTGACCTAACAACCTCAGCATTTGCTTCAGCTTTGTTGAAGACAAATTCTTGTTGGTAACTAACAGAACTATATTTGTGTGATCCATTAGATTCCAAGAGGGGTTCCTGGTACTGCCATATAATTTTAGGGAATTATCCATACTGCCCTTTATCTAGAAGTCAAATATTCCTTAAATAGTCAACACATTAAAAAAATAAATAAAAAAAAGACAGAAAGACCTTTTAAAAAGAAAAGGGAGACCCATAAGATGTTGCTGTTAGGAATTTAGTGAGCATGTTGAATTGATTTTATGACTCAATTCCTCTCTTTCTCACTCTTATTTCCACTTCCTTTTCATTGGTAATGAAACAAATAAATAAATTGGTGGATGCTGGAGGGTTATAATATGAAGCTTTAGATTTCCACGGGCACAAGGGAGAGAGCAGGAAGTGCCTCCACACTGGAGACTTTACAACTTCTGGGCAGAAAAGTTATAAAATGTTGTTAGAAAAGAATACTAGAGACTCTGAACAAAGCTACATTTATAAAGCATGTTAAATAAAAGTATTGTTGTCTTTGCAGTGTTTAAAACCTGTAACTGTAATAAGAAAATATAAAACTATAGGTTCAGTTCAGTTGGTTAGTCATGTCTGAATCGACCCCATGGACTGCAGCATTCCAGACTTCCCTGTCCATCACCAACTCCCAGAGCTTCCTCAAACTCATGTCCATCAAGTTGGTGATGCCATCCAACTATCTCATCCTCTGTCGTCCCCTTCTCCTCCTGCCTTCAATCTTTCCCAGCATCAGGGTCTTTTCTAGTAAGTCAGTTTATTGCATCATGTGGCCAAAGCATCGGAGCTTCAGCTTCAGCATCGGTCCTTCCAGTGAATATTCAGGACTGATTTCCTTTGGGATGGACTGGTTTGATCTTCTTGCAGTCCAAGGGACTCTCAAGAGTCTTCTCTAGCACCACAGTGCAAAAGCATCCATTCTAGGGCGCTAAGCTTTCTTTATAGTCCAACTCTCACACCCATACATGACTACTGGAAAAACCCTGGTTTTAGTAGATAGACCTTTGTCAGCAATGTAGTTAGTGTCTGTGCTTTTTAATATGCTGCCTAGGTTGGTCATAGCTTTTCTTCCAAGGAGCAAGCATCTTTTAATTTCATGGCTACAGTCACCATCTGCAGTGATTTGGGAGACCAAGAAAACAAAGGCTGCCACTGTTTCCATTGTTTCCTCGTCTATTGGCCATGAGATGATGGGACCAGATGCCATGATCTTAGTTTTTGAATGCTGTGTTTTAAGCCAGCTTTTTCACTCTCCTCTTTCACTTTCATAAAGAGTCTGTTTAGTTCCTCTTCACTTTCTGCCATAAGGATGATGTCATCTGAATATCTGAGGTTATTGATATTTCTTCCAACTATCTTGATATGATAATGCAATTTTAGTACCAAAACCAGATACTGGGGAAAGAGAGGGAAGAAGGTGAAGACAGACAGACTGCCTTTCTAGAACCTGACTGACCTGTCTATTAATAGAACTTAAAATTTAAGATTTTAATAGAAGATTATAAAAAGAGATTAGTTACTGCTGAAAATTTAATTGTTAATGTTAAAGTTCCAGTGGAAGATAAGCTATAATATAGAGGGAATATAGATAAATTTCAGAAGAAAAACCTGTAAAAGAATTGCAATGCAATTTGGAGACTGAATATGTACATAATAGGCACTTAAGATGGAAACAAAAAAATAAAATATACAGGGAATAATTAAATAAACCAAAACTCAAGAACATTTCCTTGGATTGAAGAATACCTTGAATCCAAAGATTAAAAAATCTCATTATTTTATTTGAAAAATTAGATTTTGAAATATAGTAATTTTTTCTAATTTACTTTGTTAACATAAACATAATCTAAAACCTTGTAGGGATAATTTGATAAAAAAGTTATACATCAGCTTTTAGTTACAAATTTTAGAAAACATTATAAATAGGTAATCAAGTTAAATCCTACAATTTAACACAAGAAACATATATCATACAAATTAATGTAGTAGTAATAAACTTTCCATCATGTACCATCTAAATATCATCTCTTAGGTGACATGAGCATATTGAATACCATTTTGGGGGAACATTGGTGCTGTGGCAAGATCACCAGATTAGAAGTTTAGTGACATAATTTTTACTCTTATGATAGGTCATAAGTAAGGCAGTTTTGGCAAAATACAAGTAACTTTCAGAAGTATTTCTCAACTTTTTCTATTTGTTATCATTTGCGGAAGGAGCCCCCAGACTCAACTTCATAAAACTAAGTACTGTGGAATGAGATTTGTCAGTTAGAGTTGGTCTTTGTAGGTCAACAAACCATTATCATATCCAAGGTTTTATCAACTCTAAGAACTAATTTTCTCACCGTTGGGAGTAATAGCTACCACACTGAAAATGCATACCTTAAAAAAGAATGGCAATATGCATTGTTGACCAATCCTCAGTTTAATTACTGTACACTTTTTGGAAAATAATCTGACAATACACCTACATTTGAGCATCCAAATTCAATGTATTAAATGTATGAAACCTTTCTTACTGAAATACAGGTAGCAAAGAGAAATGTGAGATAATACGTAAAAGTTTTTTTTTTTTTTTCACGATCACTTTTAGTGGCAAAAATCTTTGTTTATATAGGAATGTTAGGTGTTAATATAGGACTGGTAAGGCAAGTTGTGATAGTGTAACTGGATGAAATATTACCCAGTTCTCAAAAGCAAGAATTTGTATCTATTGATGTAAAGACATGTCTATAATGCTTTGATAAGATAAAGAAAATTAGAGGACAATGAGAAGCTACACCTTCAGAAAATGGGAATGAGGTAGGGACCTTTGGGAAGGTATCTGTTTTGTTTTGTATATTTTTGCCTTGTTAAATCAGTTTCTAAAAGCATTTAGCTCCGTTTCAGCATTTTTAAAGTGTCAAAAATTAAATAAGTTAGAAGGTGTGGATAAATAGAATGTACAAAGAAGCAAGTATATTTTATATTAATCATGTTATTAGAAAACCAGGTGTTTGGTGCCCTTGAGAAAGTTCAAAACAACCACCAACCCACCAATTCTCAATTTTAAATTGTCTGCCATAAAAAAGCATTGTTTTTAAAATAAGAGCAAAAACTTTATAACATGAGTTTGAGTGTTACTTAGTGTCTACTGAGCTTGAAATGTTAAAATTATCCATGTGGAATCTTAACTCTCTTACTGTGGCATTTTTAAAATCAATTAATGATATATGCGGTTTTTCTTGGGAAACATGTAATGACTTGATTTAGGGAGTGTAATCGCTCATTTTCTTCATAGATATAAATGCATGCTCAGAATTGTTTATTATTTACACATTTTCATTTTAATTGTAAATATATTTTGCAGATTTATGATGGAAAAGATAAAACAACTCATCTCCTAGGTGCTTTTACTGGTGCGTCTATGCGAGGACTGACACTTAGTAGTACTTCAAACCAGCTCTGGCTAGAATTTAATTCTGATTCTGAAGGGACGGATGAAGGCTTTCAACTTGTCTATACCAGTAAGTATTTTGGGAGAAAAAAAATGGCCAAACACTGATGCTAAATATTTATTAGTAATTGCAATCAATACACCACATGAAATAATATTCAACATTTGATTAGCAATTTGAAGTTTACAACTCCCTTCCATGTATATAATTTTATTTGACCCTAACAACTTCAAAAATTACAGGTATTCCAGCTATTGCTATTTTATGGTTGAAACAATAGGTTCAGAAAGTTTAAGTAATATGTGACTTTGAACTTATTTATTTATGTACTTTAAAATAACAGTATTCTTCCCATGGAATATTTAAGAAGTACAATTAAACTTTTTAATAAATGGGAACCCAGTGCTTGAGCTCCTACCTGTCACTGCAGAACATACACAATACGTGTGTATTAGTCATAGTTAGTCAGCCCTTAACGATAACCGAATGGTTTCAGATGATTTTACACTGAAGAATAGCTAAGATTTTAGTTTGTTTTGCTTTTTTGTTAAATTGTCTTGTTAAAAATAAATTTATATAGAACTATTGTGTTATACTCAAATCAACTTTCTGACACTTAAACAGGTAGGAGCCCATACACTGAGAATCTTTGAAAACCATAAGTGGGTTACATTAATTGTTATATGAACAAAATGAATTTATTTTACCAGTATCATAATAAGGAGTAGACTAATTACATCAATGAGAATTAAATTGTATTCTTTACTGTCAGAAATATTTGAAAAAATTAAATGAGTTCTGTAAATTTTCTCAAGAAGTCAGGTGAATGAAAATTCTTACAGAAATTGGAAAGTTGAAAAGGTGACAGCAGTAAAGATATTCACATGGGATTCTAAAGGTAATTGGCTCAAATTATTGTTTGTGAAAATACAGTCAAGAGACATAATACTGAGATATTCTTTCTCCTTGTTTATTTCAAGTTTTTTTTTTTCCTACCTGTGCTAGAATTGTTACATCATTAACACAAGTTAAATTAACAAAATGATGTTTAATACATAGTTTTAAACCCTGAGAACTGTTGTATATACTATGATTTCCTGTGAAGTGCTCCCAAAAACAAATGAAAAGCCAAGCAAATTGTGTTCACAGATATTACTGTGTGATGGACTAAAAGTAACAGTGCTGTGGATTATTGCTCAAATATAATTGCTGCGATGTGCTCAGAAGGGCAAATGTTTCTTAATCTGCTTTCCTCTTTCCCTTTTTTTTTCTGACAGGGCTGGTGACATTTTTCAAGCCATGGCTCAGTGTTTACATAATGGTCTTTCTTTGTTCTGCTTCATTTTATATTTCTCTTTGTCTAAAATGTCAATGGGGTTAATAAAGGAAACCTAAATTTATTTTTCTGGTACTTAAATTCTATGTAACGTGAGATTATTGATGCAAAGATACTGGGCTTTGTAGCCATACCTGAATTTGAAGTTGTATAGGATGCTCAGGAGTCTGGAATGAGTAAAATCATTGACTTCTTTGTCATTGCTGTGAACTACTGCTTGTGCTTGTCGAAGAAAAAGAAAGAAAGAAATGCTTAAAAAGAAAAGACTTGAAGTCATTTTTTTTTTTCTTAATGATTCTGGCTGTTCATTAAAGGATGTGAATCATTATGAAGATAGAAAGCTGTAGAGTTGGGAAAAGAGTATAAAAGCAATTGTATTTTTTAAAAAAGGGCAGCATACATCTATAAATATTTTTTCAGTCTCAGAACTGAAACTAAAATGTTTCCGTCTCAAATCTGGAATTAAATGTTTATAGTCTACTTCAAAGGTGTCTCTGAATATCACCAGGTCAGTAAATGCTTCTAAGATTTTCTGATCCAATGGATATGTGCTGAGCTCCTTTGTTGAGAAAGGCCCTGGAAGTAGTGGCATGTCAGCTATTAACTGTATTTGTTCTTAAGTGTCACTTCTGAGTTTTACAATGGCAGGCTTTCTATCAGCACATCTCTGCAATGATTTTAATAGTTAACCTTACATTTCCTATCTTTGAAGGAAGTTACTTCTCATTCTCCAAGTATACTTTGGTTTCCAGCCTTAGAATCCTGTACCCAGGCTTCTTTTTTCTTTCAGTATGCCCCATCCATCTGTGGCATCAACTGAACTATTCAACTTCAAGGCCATTTCAAACATCTCCCTACTAGGCTTACCCTGACTCCTTCAGCCACAGTTAGTCTACTTTTTAACACTTCTTTTGCAGTAGTCTATATCCACAGCTATATAGCTCTTATCACATGGTATTAAGGTTATGTTTTTTGTTTGTTTTGGTTTTCTTGCAAGCATATTATGCATAATTCTTCATGAGACCATTTCACTTCATAATTCCTTTAGTCAGTTTTAGATCAATTACAACTTTTCACATATATTGGTAAATTAACATGTATTCTGAATACTGATTTTATAAAATATTTTTTGTGATATAGAAGATTCTACTAGGCCACATGTTTTATATTCCTTAAATTCTTAGATGCAGTAATTAATTTCTGAACACAAGAGAATTTGCTGAAGTGTGCAGACATGGGGGAAAATGGAAAAGAACACGTTTTGTGTCTGTATCCCTGTATCCAGTTATTTCTAATCCCACCTCTGCCATTCTCTGGTATGTTCCCCTTAAAATTATTCCACATTTGTTTCTGGAATATCTGAGAGAACACTATGAGATGCAGAGGAGTTCTAGTATTCATTTTCAGAGGATTTAGAGGCAGGAGAGAGGAAATTTGGCTAGGGCAGATCAGGTTAGGATTCATGAATGAAGTAATATTAAAGATTGTGTTGGTGGATCACAGAAAGAAATGGTGGACTGTATTCCAGGCAAAGAACAGGATAAAGAAAGGCACAGAGATTAGAAAGGGCATGCTAAATAAGCACATTCAAGGCAAATAGAGTAAATAACTTAATTCAGATTAATCCCACTTGCCTAGCTTCTCATGATTCTAGGTTTAGCATAAACAGGCCTTTTATGATCATCCTTATCTAATGAAGTCACTCAGCTGTGTCTGACTCTTTGTGACCCCATAGCCTGTAGCCCACCAAGCTCCTCTGTCCATGGAATTCTCCAGGCAAGAATACTGGAGCGAATTGCCATTTCCTTCTCCAGGGGATCTTCCCAACCCAGGGATCAAACCAGGGTCTCCTGCATTGCAGGCAGATGCTTTACCCTCTGAGCCATCTGCTCTATGTAATGATAGTCACAGATAGAATTACATTTGGCTGAAATTAAAAAGAAGAAATATTTTAGAACAAGCCTTTAAGATGTGTTTTATTTCAACTGTCTTATTGGTCCATTCATTATTTAATCACTAGGAATAGCAAATGGACTAGTAGAAACAGTTGAGATGCTGCTTTTGGCTTCAAGGTAAACGTAGGGCCTTCCCAGAGAGCTCAGTGGTAAAGAGTGTGCCTGTCAAGCAAGAGATAGAGGTTCGATCCCTGGGTTGGGAAAATCTCCTAGAAAAGGAAAAGGCAATCCACTGAAGTGTTCTTGCCTGGGAAATCCTATGGAGGAACCTGGTGGGCTATAGTCCATGGAGTTGCAAAGAGTTGGACACAACTTAGCAAATAAACAGCAGCAGCAATAGTAAACTTAACCATGGCTTAAACAGCCAGGATTTATGTTAATTATATAAGACCTGTGAAGAGAAAAAAGGTAAGCAGGTCCTAATTCAGTTGTTAAACCTAGGTTACAAGGGGCTTCTTTTTGTTATGGCATTCCTAGTATGTTCACTTCTTGTTCTCATGATTGTTGTGACATAGTCACAAGATGGCTACTTTAACACTGGACATATTCAAGGCAAAAAGAAGGAGGTAGTATTTACCATATAGGTTCCTTTCATCAGGAATACAAAAATCTTGTGTCAGACATTCTGTTATCCCTCTTTGTCCGAAATAGGGCTATATCGATAAATTTCCCAGCAAGGGAAGCTGGAAAAATGAAGTATTTGTCAGACTAAATTATTGGATTATTATTTGGCTATCATGATACACTGCCTGATATGCTTCAGTTATTGCTGGAGGCAAAATCAAGATTTTGTTCATGAGGGAGAAGAAAAGATACACCGAGAAGACAGTGTACAGTGTCTCCTATGATGCACAGCTATAACAGATATTCCAAAAAAATAAGTTAAAAGATATTGTATTAATAGATGCCTCTATGATTAGTGGTGTCATGAAAGTACAGAGAACCTTGAGTGCCTAGAAAGGAAAAGCATTTGGTTCACCCATTATTAATAGTTTTAGTTCTACTCTACTAAGAAGACCATGCGCTTCTCTGTCTTTCCTTCACCAATAAATATAAAATACCTGGTATGAAAATGCTACACCACATTTGAGGGAAGAAAATGTCCCATTCCTTTACTTTTATGAAGCAAATTAAATCTCTTCAGTCTTCATCCTTGAGAGTTGTCAAGAAAAATCTTATTTAGTTTTTTGTACAGATATCCTTCTTCTCCAAAATTAGTTTCTTAGTCAACTCTAGTTTGATTTAGAGAAATGAAGTGTGGACGGCCACATGGGTTGGATATAAAACATCTGTGACAAACTTGGTCAGACCTTGACTAACCTTAGGGCATCCGATTACTCTTCCATCCCTCCAGCCTCTCAGAATTAACTCCCTCCTTGGGTTAGACCACTCTTCCATTCTTTTCAAAAGTGACTAATAATTACGCTTGCCCTTGAGAAATCTGAAACTTATTCCAACCTAAGTTCTAGATGAGACATATTTTCAGGTGCTTTATACAACACAAATTAATTAAATCTATGGTTGTGTTTTCCTGGACAGTGTAGGGGAGTACAGTGAGAGAAAATTACCATTGCCTTCTTCTAAAGTGAGAAGAGCAGATCAGAAATTAGGATCTCAATACAATATCCTCCATAATATATCACTCTGCTCTGGATAATTCAATAATAGAAGTTAATAGAACTTAATACGTTACTCTAGCCAAATCCCCTCAGCCCCTCAATACACAGTCAAGAATGCATTCCTTATTCTGATATCTTTTACTGTATTTCTCTCTGAAGGCTGAGTTGTAGAAATGTCACTCCTTTTTTGGTCCATAAATCTTGTCTTCTCTTTTATTCCTCTATTGGAATTAACTTATCAACATAGAAGTTATTCATTGAATCATAGGCTTAAATTTTGTCTTTCTCTGTTGGAATTGTTTATGCTCTGAGGATGAAGAGAACAGTAAAGACAAAGTTCCTGCTCACGTGAAGCCAGTGTTTTAGTGAGACAAGACAGAAAACAAAAGTGTGAACAAAAGATAAAAGAACTGCTTGTAGAAATAATTTGTAATAGGGTGATAGGATACATACTATGGAAGATGAGTCTACTATATCCAGTTTATTCAAGGACTGTGTCTCAGGAGGTATCACCTGATTTGATATCTGAATTATAATAAGAGATCTGAGAATAGCAGATTGTAGGCAGATAGATGAGCAAATACAAGGCCTGAAGAGAAGACTTCAGCTTGAGTTGTTTGACTGGAGGTAGATAAGAAGGAGAATTGTACAACATGAGAGGTAAAGTTTGAAGCTAGACAGGGGCGAGGTGGACTATAGTAAGGGACTTAGATTGTATTTAAAAGGCACACAGAGATATTTAACATTATTTAAACATTAAATATCAGTTAAAAATAATAGTTAACATTTATTTACTACTGATTAGATATAGATATAACTCTATGAGGGAAGTACTGTTATCCCCAGTGAGAAGAGGAGGAAAAGCAAAGCACAGAAAAGTTGTTAATTGCCCAAGGTGACATACCTCATAAGTACACATATGGAAATTTAGTTGAGGAGCTCTCCCTATAGAATTCCTAAACTTAATCACTATACTATATTATCTCCATGAAAGTTTTAAATGTTTTATATTTAAAATATAAATATTTTTTTAAATGTTAATGCGGTTCCTCCTAAAGAAATTTCTGTCATTTTATACTTGAGAATCTGAATACTTTGTTATTGGCCAAATTCACTATCAAAGAATGATTTAGGCCTGTTCATGACATCTTTAAGCTCTATTTCTTCAAAATATTCTTCATTGAAGATTCTACTAGCTGTATTCATTTCTGGTTATCCCACTTTCATTCAATAGAAAGGAATTAGGTATTTTAAACAACCATCCATTGAAAAGCTAAAGTACACCTTTTTGATTGATTATAGTGTTGTCTTCTCAAAAGCAGATCTGGTAAATGTTTATGATGCCCATCTATTAGACATTACCTCTGGGCTCAGATGCCTTCTTGTTATCACCTCTGCACATTTAATTTTCTAAAAATCCCATTTGAGAAATGTCCATTTTCCCAAGGATATTGTTTGGATATATTTGTATGTTCTTAGCTCTTAAGTTTTGTTGCTTGAAATAATTTGGTAATCCACATGGAACATGTCCATTTCAAATTCTGTATTCAAATTAAAGATGAGCAGTAGCCAATTTGTGATGGCATGCTTGTATACTATCTTTACAAATATAAAATAAATTACCCTACTTAAACTCTTTAGTTACCAATAAAGTTTTGGCAATGTTAATGATGAAAAATAATCAGATATCCTATTAATGCTAACTCTACTCTTAGTATATAATTTATTTAATGCAAATACAAGTAGAAAATAAATGAATTACAAGGAAGCAACAAAGTTAGTCTGTGTGAATCTATATCCTATAAACTTAACAGGTACATTTGGCATTTCTGTTACTCTTTAAATATTGAAAATTAACGAGGTGGTAAATGAAGTATTGACTAAGGCTGCTTTATATAGTACAAGGTATTCTAACTAAAATGCTAAAGAAATATTTCTTGATTACCTGTCATTTATATATACAATATTGGATATAATTTATTCACATTAGAATAAAAAACAAGCCATTTTTATAACCTTCCCATCCCAAAAGTTTTGTAAAATTTGAACTTAAATATCTAATGACCTACTAACATACTCCTTTTTAAAGTTAACTTCTGGCAGATTGAAGACATATGTGAGTGTCAAAACTTAAAATGCTTAGAAAAAAATGTGACCTACAGTAGCTACATCTTTAAGGTGAAGAAAGATTTCTCAAAGAAGATAGACAAGCAAAAATCTGTCAATACTGAGTAGCATTCCTGCCCTTCTAAGCACCTCTCTTGAGTGTAGAGTCTAAAAATCTGGCAACTGCATATCTCCTGCCTTTGCCAGCTAAGATCTCTGCTTAGATTCCACCAACTAAAGGCAATCCGGTGAGAGCTGAAAGATAGGATGGATAAAGAAGCCATTATTTTTCACCAAAATATGTAGGCAGGAGCGTGGTGCTGGCAGCTGCTTGTATGTGGTGGCAACTTCCCTGAACTGCTGGATTCCTGAAGGCCAGCAGTGATCCTTGACCTTCACACTCTCTGCATTTCTTTGTATTTTTCCCTCTAATTTCTTGTGCTGAATTTTAGCAACTCAAAATATCAAATGGCTTCTGTTTTACTGAAGACCAGTAAATAAGCCCCAGTCCTTATTATTATTATGTTTTTACAAATATCTGTTTAGCTAAATATACCATAAACAAGATTTTTCAGTTCAGTTCAGTCGCTCAGTCATGTCCGACTCTGTGACCCCGTGGACTGCAGCACACCTGACTTCCCTGTCCATCAACAACTCCTGGAGCTTACTCAAGCTCATGTCCATTGAGTCAGTGATGCCATCCAACCATCTCATCTTCTGCTGTCCCCTTTTCCTTCCGCCTTCAATCATTCCCAGCATCAGGGTCTTTTCAAATGAGTCAGGTCTTCTCATCAGGTGGTCAAAGTATTGGAGTTTCAGCTTCAGCATCAGTCCTTCCATGAATATTCAGAGCTGAATGCCTTTAGGATTGACTGGTTGGATCTCCTTGCTGTCCAAGGGACTCTCAATAATCTTCTCTAATACCGCAGTTCAAAAGCATCAATTCTTCAGCACTCAGCTTTCTTTATAAGTCCAACTCTCACATCCATACATGACTACCTGAAAAATCATAGCTTTAACTAGATGGACCTTTGCTAGCAAGATTTTTAAATGCTATATTATTAGAAGGAGATATTTACAATATAGTAGAAAAACCAGGTGGCTCAGACGGTGAAGAATCTGCCTGCAATGCGGGAGACCTGAGTTCGATCTCTGGGTTGGGAAGATCCCCTGGAGGAGGGCATGGTGACCCACTCCAGTATTCATGCCTGGAGAATCCGCACAGATAGAGAAGCCTGACAGCTACAGTCCATAGGGTTGCAAAAACTTGGAGGCAACTGAGCAAATAAGCACAACACAGCACAGAAAAACATATACTCCATAGAAAGAAATCCTACAAATCAATTTAAAAATAGCCTAGAAGAATATATGGGCAAAAAAATTTCACAGTAGAGGATATTCCAATACAATAATCAAAAGACAAAAAGTTCTTGATAGAAACTAAGAAATGAAAATTAAAGTCAAAATACTTTTCTATTGCACACTCCTAAAATGTAAAAATAAAAAAGCAGTATGATAGTAAATGTTGATAATAATTGGAAGAACTTGAAATTCATGAACTTTGGGGTAAATTGGTATTGTCACATAGGAGATATTCGGTGATATCTAGTAAATTCATTTTTAGACATGTCTGCTGCTGCTGCTAAGTCACTTCAGTCGTGTCCGACTCTGTGCGACCCCACAGACGGCAGTCTACCAGGCTCCCCCATCCCTGGGATTCTCCAGGCAAGAACACTAGAGTGGGTTGCCATTTCCTTCTCCAGTGCATGGAAGGGAAAAGTGAAAGTGAAGTCGCTCAGTTTTGTCCGACTCTTAGCGCCCCCATGGACCGCAGCCTACCAGGCTCCTCCAACCATGGGATTTTCCAGGCAAAAGTACTGGAGTGGGGTGCCATTGCCTTCTCTTTAGACATGTCTAGGTTGTCCCAATTATTCATAAACTAAATGGCTGATGGTAAAACAACATTCAGGCAAAGCTGAATCCCACTATATCCCTGACTGATATACAAATGTGTGATGTACAAATGTAAAAATGGTGTACAAATGTATGATCCCACTATCCCAGAATGATATACAAACATATGAAGACACAAACTAGTATATTTAATAATATCACTTACTTTTTCATGGGCTTCCCAGGTGTCACTAGTGGCATAGAATCCACCTGCCAATGCAGGAGACATAAGAGATGTTGGTTTGATTCCTGGGTCGGGAAGATCCCCTGGAGAGTGGACATGGCAACCGACTCCCATATTCTTGCCTGGAGAATTCCAGAGACAGAGGAGCCTGGCAGGCTCCATGGGGTAGTAAAGAGTCAGACATGACTTAGCATGCACACAATTATTACTACTATTTTACAAACCAGATAGAACATCAACCTATGTGAATACACAATTATTCATAAAAAAAGTTGAACAGAAATTATACTGAGGCAGAGATTGAACTATTTTCTTTTATTAGGTCAAGACCAATGAACAGATTTTGATTTAATCTTGAGAAAATGATCTTTTTTAAAAATTTATTTATTTTAATTACTTTACAATATTGTAGTGGTTTTGCCATACATTGACATGAATCAGCCATGGGTGTACATGTGTTCCCCATCCTGAACCCCCCTCCCACCTCCCTCCCCATCCCATCCCTCAGGGTCATCCCAGTGCACCAGCCCTGAGCACCCTGTCTCATGCATCGGACCTGGACTGGCCATCTGTTTCACATATGATAATATACATTTTTCAATGCTATTCTCTTAAATCATCCCACCCTCGTCTCCTCCCACAGAGTCCAAAAGACTGTTCTTTATATCTGTGTCTCTTTTGCTGTCTCGTATCTAGGGTTATCGTTGTCATCTTTCTAAGTTCCATATATATGTGTTAGTATACTGTATTGGTGTTTTTCTTTCTGGCTTACTTCACTCTGTATAATAGGCTCCAGTTTCATCCACCTCATTAGAACTGATTCAAATTGATCTTTGAATCCCTGCATGGTACATAACCCATAGAAACACTTGCATATGTGCAAATGAGGACATGCAAGTGTAGCGTTTTTATAACAATGAATAATATAATCAATATAGCAATATAAATACCCACCAGGTGGAGAATAAGTAAATCAATTTCAGGGTATACATCCATGGAATATCATTGGTAGTTAAAATGAGTAAACTGTATGTGTAAGTGTATGTGTGTGTAAATATAACAGTAAAAACACAATGCTGCACACAAATAAATAAAGCCTCAAAAGAATGTTGTTTTAATTATATAATTTATAAAATGTGTAAATTCTTATAAACCTTACTGTATATTGTTCATTGAAATATAGATGTTTTAAAATATAAATTGGATTTTCCTGGTGGCTCAGTGGTAAAGAATCCACCTGCCAATGCAGGAGACGCAGGTTGGGAAGATCCCTGGGGAAGGCAATGGCAACCCACTCCAGTGTGCTTGCCTGGGAAACCCCATGGACTGAGGAGCCTGGCAGACTATAGTCCATGGTTTCACAAAGAGTTGGACATGACTTGGAGACTAAACAACAACAAAAAAATGTAAATTATGTGTAAAATAATATGCTAATTCAGGATATTTGCTAGTTCTCAGTAGAGAAAGACTAGAAAGGAATTAAAACCAAACATAAACAGAGTTTTAAGTTACTTAGCATTAGACTAAGATCATGGCATCTGGCCCCATTACTTCATGGCAAATAGTTGGGGAAACAATGGAAACAGTGACAGACTTTATTTTGGAGTGCTCCAAAATCACTGCAGATAGTGACTGCAGTCATGAAATTAAAAGACGCTTGCTCCTTGGAAAAAAAGCTATGAACAACCTAGACAGCATGTTATAAAGCAGAGACATTACTTTACCAACAAAGGTCTGTCTAGTCAAAGCTATGGTTTTTCCAGTAGTTGTGTATGGATGTGAAGGTTGGACTATAAAGAAAGCTAAGCGCTTTCTTTACGAGGAATTTATGCTTTTGAACTGTGGTGTCGGAGAAGGCTCTTGAGAGTTCCTTGGACTGCAAGGAGATCCAACCAGTCAATCCTAAAGGAAATCAGTCCTGAATATTCATTGGATGGACTGATGCTGAAGCTGAAACTCCAATACTTTGGCCACCTGATGGCAAGAACTGACTCATTTGAAAAGATCCTGATGCTGGGAGAGATTGAAGGTGGGAGGAGAAGGGGATGACAGAGGATGAGATGGTTGGATGGTATGACCAATGCGATGGACATGAGTTTGAGTAAGCTCCGGAAGTTGGTGATGGATAGGGAAGCGTGGTGTGCTGCAGTCCATGGGGTCGCAAAGAGTCAGACACGACTGAGCAACTGAACTGAACTGACTGAACTGAACTGAGCATTATTTATGAATAACAATATTAATGTGAATATGAATCAATTAGTATAAATATTAATCTGAAAAGTAATCTGAACTAATATTACTATTAATCTGAAACAACTATCAATAGAACCAGATGATGAAGTTATTTTATCTTTTCTCTTCTCTTGTAGATGTCAAATAGTAATTTTAAAATGTTAGAAATCTTTAGATTTCTGCTTTATGGTGGCAGGAAGGAAATTAGAACTCAGTTTAAGTTATTCAGCAAGTCAAAAAGATTTAGATAATTGAGAATTTCCAGTTCATTTTTGCTCCAGAAGTTTTAATTTCATCACAGTACCAAATTTCACAAGGAATGGTGAATATTTATAGTATATGTGGCTTTTCATACACATCTTTATTTAATTGTCAGTTTCATGTATTTGAGCTTTTCAGTGAAAAGACTGGCAGCTGAATGTTTCCATAAAGATAAGGCACTTCTGAATATTTATGAATAAGCAACAATAATTCCACCAAATTGGACTAAATTGTGTTGTGTTTTGTAGTCTGTGTTGTGCTTACATACTATTGTCCATGTGCATTTTCATCTACAATGCAAAGTATTATAAATTATCTTA
Organism: Cervus elaphus; assembly: GCF_910594005.1. NCBI lineage: Eukaryota > Metazoa > Chordata > Mammalia > Artiodactyla > Cervidae > Cervus > Cervus elaphus. The sequence continues at coordinate 54,012,304 of NC_057835.1, forward strand.
ATTTGCAAAGAATATCTCCATTATACCTCATCACCAGCAATTGCCAACCACATTTACAGAACATTCAAATTAAAGGAGGATGAATTTGGTAATAAACCTTGAAAAGAGAGCTTGATTTCCATTTTTATTTTGATAAATGATACGTGGTAAAACTCAAAAGTGGCTGAATCTGAATAATAAACTGAATATTATGTCTGGTAGAAGGAATTCAATCTTGTTACTTTTGAGCAGAGATATTTTAAATGCACTCTTTACTATGCAGAGTCATACAAAATATGTCCTAAAAGTTTTGTTAATACTTCTACTGTTTCTGCTTCTGTTATTGCAAGACTGACTTACTCAGCAACCTCCAACCTCTTGTATGACTCTTTTTGAAGTTGTTTGCACTTGCCTTATTTTAACACGTTTCCGCCCAAATGAGGTTGTCACAAATTACTCCATACAGGAATTTCCTGCAGTTTTTTTTAACTATCATAAATTTCAATTTTTCATCAAAATTACTTTAGGTTATTTTGTAGTTGTCACCTAGAGATAACTGCCCTGAGAATCACATTCATTCATGAACATTATTGAACATCTGTTATGTGCCAGATTTTGTGCTGTGAAGGCTTTGTGGGAAAGAGAAAAAAGTGAAATAAGTCCAATCTATAGGAAAAAAAGAAAATAAACAAATGATTGTAAATTAATGAAGATATGTGAAATAGTTCTATTGGTTGGCAAAGGAAGGAAAGATAAAGAACCCTCCAAAGAGACTAAGAAGAGGCTCCTTATGTTCTCCAAGAGCTAAGATAGCCCTCAACATACAGAATTTAAAGTACACATTTGGTACTTTCAGCTGTACATTTCTGGTAATTGTATGCTTGTTTTGACACTAGGAAGTCAGTACTACAAGTTAATGACTTGTCATCAGTGAGCTAATACATGCTTTTTTGCTTTCTAGTTCAAATTTAGATTAATTTGGTCAAGAATCAATGCCCGCAAAAGAGATACAGATCTCTTTTTGATTATCATATGATTTAAGATGCACAAAAGTTATTCTCTTCTCCAATATTATTTGTCTTCAAATCATAGATTTCCCTCATCCACTGAGCTATCTAGAATTTTATCATAGTCCTCTAGTCTCAGAAGTTATAATTGATATAATTTAACATCTAGTTGGGAAATAATGATGGACAAGGAAGACTGGCAGACTGCACACCATGGGATTGCAGAGAGTTGGACATGACTTAGTGACTGAACAACAAGCAGTTAATTATCTTTGTCTAATTATATCATTTATCTTGTTGTTGTTATTATTGTTTAGAGGCTAAAGTCAAGTCTGACTCTTTTGCGACCCCATGGACTGTGGCCTTGCCAGGCTCCTCTGTCCATGGGATTTCCCAGGCAAGGATACTGGAGTGGGTTGCCATTTTCTTCTCCAGAAAATCTTCCTGATTCAGGGATCAAATCTGTGTCTCTCACATTGGAAGGCAAATTCTTTGCAATTTTGTCACAAGGGAAGCCCATCATTTAACTTACATTTATAGAATTTATAAAGCACTAAGTACTGAAGAATTCTATAGCTAGAAGATTTAGATTTTTGTAACTAGTGTCATATTTGATTTACCTTCTGAAGTACCCTTTTCTAGTTCTTTCAGGATCTTAGGTGCAAACTGTGCTATGACTACTTCATTTTTAATATTCACCCTTATTAATTTTATTCTGAATAGGCACACTAGGTGTACTGGATCTAAAGAGATTAATTATTGTTTAAGTGATAGAATTGATGAATTAAATGTAATAATAGTAATACATATGTCAGCATCCCTTTGACCTAGTCCTTACCTCTGTAGTAGCACAATGCAAATCAGATGGAAGAACGTACCACATGACCAGTGACAGGGAGCAAAGAAAAATGGGCTTGCTGTGCTTGAGAGAGCTATCTCTCTCTCTCCTCGCCTGAAAGGAGGAAGAAAAAATTTTGCTCTTCAGAGATGGGATAGAAATAATTCTGTTCTTATTCTAACCTTAGTAATGTAAATTTAGGGTTTCAACAGTCAGATTAACCTCCTGTGTCTCCAGTTTTTATAATCTAGAGATTTCTGTCAAGTCCTGGGTCTCATTCTTCCTGAAGATGTAAACACAGACCCCCTCCAGAGGTACCTTAATCTCTCTGGATTTCTCTCACTACTCATATAAACATATCTTCTCAAGATCACAAGCTTCTAGCTAAAGTCATGTGGAAAGCCCCAACTCTTCAGAAATCAAAAATGTTTATTTTATGAACTACTTTTTTTTCTTGTGATAAATTTTGAAAGTTGTGTATTCTGAAGGCAGAATATAAAAATTCAGAGTTCTTCAGACTGATTACTGGGTTATATTAACTCTTGCTAGTTATTTTAAATATGTCTGTTTCATTTTCTTCCAAGACTATAAAAGTAAAGCAAACTAAAGTTATGTTTGCATTGAATGTATTTGTTACCTCAACAGTTGTGGTTTCACATATTTTACATGAATTTTAAACTTTTCATGATTTGATCCTAATAGTTACATTGGTCAGAATCTATTAGTTGCAAATCACTTGAAGCAGGCAAGAATGTTAGTACTATAACACGTTATGATATAGTCATAGAGACCATGGGATATCATTGCTAAATTTGAATAATACAACAAATTTTAATTTTTTGAGAGGAAAAAAACTCTCTCTGGTGACTGTATGCTATCAAAATTAAATATTTTAAGTAATAAAACAGGGAAAAGTGTGTAATCATATTAAAAACAATCAAAGGGATGATTTGTGCAGTTTTAAATCCTCCTGTTAAATTTTGTCTTTAATAAATTTATATTCTTCTCATAGGTTTTGAACTTTCACATTGTGAGGATCCTGGCATTCCACAATTTGGATACAAAATCAGCGACCAAGGGCATTTTGCTGGTAGCACTATCATTTACGGATGCAATCCAGGCTACACTCTCCATGGAAGTAGCCTTCTCAAGTGCATGACAGGGGAGAGAAGGGCATGGGACTATCCTCTGCCGTCCTGTATTGGTAGGATACTGTTTTAGGTTTTCTTGCAATATTTCTATGGAAGTGTTATTAAAATATGCTGTACCTTTTCAAGTTATTTTATCTGTCCACACCCAACTCATACCTTAATCAAAAAGTTAATGAATACATAGCTCAAATTTGTGGTAAGTCAGAGGGTTCTTTTCATAATCAATGAGTACATTCTCTTTTGGGGCAAAAAATAGTTCATATGAAGTCATTATACTTATCCTATCTTGATATAAAATTTAACTCACTACAAAATATGTTGAAACTCTTAACCATACACATTTACTGAATCTCATTGACCAGATTTGTTTTAATATACAAAATTAATGCTCATGCTGGTATAAAGGTGGATTAAAAAAACTAAATATTCTCAATAACTTCAAAGACTTTCTCTATATACATACCTTTTCAAAAACTAAGAAAGTGTATATGTTTTCCTTATTTTATGTATCATGGCATAATTAAATGAATTTCAATAAGAAAAGGCATGTGAGAGTTAGTCATATAAGATATATTGCCTACATGAAATTTTAGAATGATCATTTTCTCTCCTATAAATAGCTGGAGAAGAATTTTATTACTACCATCTCATAAATCAATTAACAAATAACTGGGCATATGTGAGAAAGAGGGTGGATAGAAAAGTGTTGATAAAGACCTCTGCTTTTTTTTTTTTTTTTTTGGTCCAAATATAGGTGCCAGGCTGGATGGAATAGTAGGACAAAAAAAGGAAAAAAAACAAAAACAAATATTTAAACAAAACACAAAGTCCTCAATAGGGAACAAACAAGATTCTTTAATGATTCTTATTTAATGGCAGTTGTGGTGGCACAAATACATTCTGTGTCAGGCTCATATGGATAAAATTGACTTAATTTTTTAAAAAGATTTATTAAGTGTAATTCATATTGAAACAATTCCACATGTTTAATGTATACAATGTGATGAATTTGGATACCTGAACATTTTGAGATATATTTTAATGTTTGTTAATTGATATAGTCAAAACAGGAATTTTCACAAAACTTGATAGACTTCAAATAAGAAAGAAATGAAATTCTAGTTATTAGAGGTCTTGCAACTAATTGTAGTGTTTTTGATAACATGAGACTTCTATTGGTTTGTTAAAACATTGATGAGCAGAAAGCAAACATTCTTTTATCCAACCAAAATGCAATTATACTGCTTTCCTTTCAGATGCATCTGAATTTTGGATAGATTATGAGGATAAACCTAGAATAACAATCACCCTAAATTGACAAAGCTTAGGATTCTGGAATATGACCAACAATCAACCTGCTGGCATTGGTTATGAGAAAAATGTACACTGATTAATTCTCTCTGAAGTTATATTCTTTGGTGTGAATATCAAATATATTCAGAAAATCATTAAGGATTTCAATAGCACAAAACTATAAACTTAAAAATACTGACTTGCTCTGTTGTCTGTAAAATTAAAATCACAAACTAATACATTAAAAAAATATATTTTCCTTATATGTTGAATCGAACTGAAGACATTTTCATTTTTCGGAAAACTTCATGCAAATAGAATAACATTTGATCTAGAATCAGAAGATTTAATTATTTTTGTGACAAATCAATGCATTTTATGAATCTGCCAAGACAAAATTTAGTAATACCACTGCTCAAGCCTTCATGAGAAGGGTAACCTTTTTTTTTTTTTTTGTAAATGATAGATGATCAGGAATAAAAGCTTAAAACAGCTGGATACATAATGTGTCATACTGATGATTTTCATGACAGTAGATGATGAAATTCTATTTAAGATGGTGTTCTTTACTGTCAATAATTAGAAGCTTTACCACTTGGCCTAAAATCATAATTATCCATTCCTATTAACCTTAATAATCTATTATGGTTATATTTTTGCCTTGGTCAAATAAGAAAGTTTTTCTTAATTATATGGATTTTTCTAGGTAATTATGCTTCTGTAGCTTATACATTGAGCAAACAAAAATTAATTTTTAGGCACCATAGCCAAAGGTATTTAACCAGCACACCTTCAATTTTATCTGTAAACATTAGACTTCTGACAGAATGTGAACTCCAATGTTACAGCATATCACACTGGTTTATTTGAAATCAAATAGCCAAGTAATATTTGTAACAAAGAAATATGAAGAAAGAAAGAGCTATGTTTAAATTCAATATAAAAACAGGTCTCAAAGCTCCAGTTCTTGGAGTTGCTTAAAAGTAATCTGGCAGATGTTGTTTTTGTTCAGTCACCCAGTTATGTCCAACTCTTTGTACCCCATGGACTGCAGCATGCCCGGCCTCTGTGTCTCATGCTATCTCCCGAATTTTGCCCAAGTTCGTGTTCATTGCATTGATGATTCCATCCAGTCATCTCATCCTCTGATGCCCTCTTCACCTACTGCACTCAGTCTTTCCCAGCATCAGGGACTTTTCCAGTGAGTCAGCTGTTTGAATCAGATGACCAAAATACTAGAGCTTCAGCTTCAGCGTGAGTCCTTCCAATGAGTATTCAGGGTTGACTTCACTTAAGATTGGCTGGTTTGATCTCATTGCTCTCTAAGGGACTTTCAGGAATCTTCTCCAGCACCACAGTTTGAAGGCATCAGTTCTTTGGTGCTCTGCCTTCTTTACAGTTTAGCTGTCACAACCGTACATGGCTAATCGGAAGATCATAGCCTTGAATATACAGACCTTTGTCAGCAGAGTAATGTCTCTGCTTTTCAACACACTGTCTAGGTTTGTCATAGCTTTCCTGCCGAGAAGCAATCATCTTCTGATTTCATGGTTGCAGTCACCATCCGCAGTGATTTTAGAGCCCAAGAAGATGAAATCTGTCACCACTTTCACCTTTTCCCCTTCTATATGCCATGAAGTAATGGGACTGGATGCCACAATCTTAGTTTGTTAATATTTAGTTTTCAGCCAGCTCTTTCACTGTCCTCCTTCACCCTCATCAAGAGGTTCTTTAGTTCCTCTTTGCTTTCTGCCATTAGACTGTTGTTATTCAGTTGCTCAGTCATGTCTGACTGTTTGCTACTCCATGGACTGCAGCACACCAGGCTTCCTGTCCTTCACCATCTCCTGGAGCTTACCCTTAGAATGGTATCATCCTCCTATCTGAGGTTGTTGATGTTTTTCTTGCTTATCTTGACTCCAGCTTGTAACTCATCTAGCTTGGCATCTCTCATGATGTGTTCAGCATATAGGTTAAACAAACAGAGGGACAGCAGACAGCCCTGTCGTACTCCTTTCTCAATCTTGAACCAACAATTTGTTCCATTCAGGATTCTAACTGTTGTTTCTTGACCTGCATACAGATTTCTCTTGAAACGAGTAAGACGGTCTGGTATCCCCACCTCTTTAAGAACTTTCCACAGTTTGTTGTGATCCACATAGTCAAAGGCTTTAATGTAGTCTATAAAACAAAGATAGATGTTTTTCTGGAATTCCCTTGCTTTATGATCCAGTGAATGTTGACAATTTGATCTCTGGTTCCTCTTCCTTGTCTAAACCCAGCTTGGACAACTGGAAGTTCTTGGTTTGCATAATGCTGAAGCCTAGCAAGCAAGATATTAAGCATGACCTTACTAGAATGGTAGACGAGTGCAGTTGTCCAACGGTTAGCACCTTCTTTAGCGTGCGTTCTTTAGTACGACCCTTCCTGGGAACTGGGATGAGGATTGGCCTTTTTCAGTTCCTATGGCCTCTGTTCGGTCTTCCACAGTTACTGACATATTGAATGCATCACCTTAAGGGTACTATCCTTTAGGGTTTTGAATAGCTCTACTGGAACCCCATTTATTAACAGCAGTGCTTCTAATACCCACTTGACTTTGCACTCTAGAATGTCTGGCTCTGGATAACTGACCACAACATTGTAGTAATCCCTTCACAGATCACTGTCTTGTCATGGCGAAGGGCCTTGCATAGGCCAATGAAGCTATGAGCCATGCTGTGTAGGGCTACTCAAGACGGTTGGGTCATAGCAGCTAGTTCTGACCAAATGGGATCCACTGGAGGAGGGAATGGCAAACCACCCCAGTATACTTGCCATGAGAACCTCATGGATTGTATAAAAAGGACAAGTCTGGCAGAATGAAGTATCAAATTTGTTCTCCTCAGAAATATGTCAATAATAGTGAATAAATCATTAAAAATGATGAACAATGAATTATTACAGTTACAGCATTCTAGGTTGCCCAACAAAGTTCTTGTTATAAAATGAGAAAAACCACAGTAAGTGACAGTAACTTCTTAAATATATATATTTTATTTGTCTTAAAAATAACAAATTTATTATTATAAATTAAATTAATCTAACATTATAATACACAATAAACTTGCTTAGTCCTCTATAGGTGTGTATATCAGTCAGGGTTCACCAAAGAAAAAGAATCAATACATCTATATGTGATCTATTTAGCTATCATCTATCAAAAAATGTATTTATTTATACTGAGGAATTAACTCATGCAGTTGTGGGGACTGACAAGTTCAAAATCCATAGGGAAGATCAAAACTAGGAAACTAGGGCAGGAATTAATGATGCAGTCTTGAGGGAAAATCTTCTTTTCCAGAAAACTCAGTTTTCATTGTTAAGGCCTTCCAGTTGATTGGATGAAGGCTACCCACATTATCAAGGATAAAGTCAGCTGATTGTAGATGTTAACCAGGTCTATAAATAGCAACACCTAGGCTAGTGTTTGATAAAATAACTGGGTACTACAACTTGGCCAAGTTGACACAAAAAAAGAACCCTAATATTATACTAAAATATAATGTCTAAAATCTTTGAAGCAATTTTATCTATCTGAATAGAGCCTACAAATTTGAACCATGATATTCAGTTGTTATTCAGTCTTTTCTGAGTGCTGAAGCTTTTTCTTTGACCTTTGTTCTAATAATCAAAACAAAACAAAAATTCAAGATGCTTAGTTCAGCATTGCATTTGAGTAAGATAATAACTCTGCAGAGAACAAGAAAAATAAATGTAGTAATATATTCAAATATATAAGCAAAAGTAAAATACCTTGGATTTAGTTTTATTTTTTGGTAGTATAGTAATTTGGAGAACTTTCAAAAATATATTATTACACCTTGTGGTTTTTAAGATGTAGAGAAGTAGAGTAATATACTAAGTAAACTACTTTATTTCTCTCTTCTCTAGCAAGAGGATTCTTTCTATATTATTTGCTTATCAATGTAAACTCATTCCAGTTTTCCCAATATATTAAATATTATTAAATGGAGAGGGAATTCCCCAAAAGATATATTTTTTAATTATATTATATGATGATGTTTACATTTTTAATTTGGTGAATTTTATAAAAATTTGAGACTACTTTAAATCAGAATGGAACCAGGTTTAACTGAAGTAAAATCTAATAAAAATGCTACTTTGACTTTTGGGAGGTTAAAAGCAAAAGAGTTTAGAGTGATTGAAAGGGGAATAAGAGGACAATGAAATTTAGAAGGCCTGAGGGACCTGCAGTAAAGCTTAGAGGTAAGGTAGTAAGGTGATGAATTAGTTAGCCAACAACCAGCTATAAGTGAGCAACTTGCCATCTGTTTCCCCTTGTTGCATTAACATTATTTTGCCATACATCTTAAAAAGTTTGAAGCCTAAACTCAGAGCTTTTGAGAGTGTACTTTTAAAATTCCCTAATTGACTTATTATATTTTCATTTATATGATCTAACTTGAGATACTTGTTTTATTGTACAATGTGTTCTTACTTTAATTAATACCTTAATCTGAGAAAACATATACACATATATACTTTCAATAAGAGGAGAAATCAATCCTTATTTTCCTTCAGGTGAAAAATATATACTCGAAAAATTTGTAGATGTTTAGAAAGATTAAACTGTGATTTAAAATTGAATTAATTTTTTCTAGCTGAATGTGGAGGTCGTTTTAAAGGAGAATCATCAGGAAGAATTTTATCTCCTGGTTATCCCTTTCCATATGACAATAATCTGCGTTGCATGTGGATGATTGAGGTAGATCCAGGAAACATTGTCAGGTAAATGGATTTTATCTTTTCAAAATGACTGAGGAATCTGAATTTCCTGATCAGACCCTATATACAATTAACATTAAGATTTTTCTTTTTTTTTTTTAAACCATTGGTAAAGAAAAACATGGTTTTTATCTATTATAGAATGGGGGGGGAGTATTGATAAGCATGACATATTAACTCATAGGCCACAGCATTGGTTCATATATCCCCTTAGAAACTCTTCAGTTAGAAGAGGGCACAAAAGATGAGGATTTTCCATGCTGCTTGGGAGTTCTGCTCTTTCAATTCTTCATGATTTAAGATGCTGTAAATTCAACAGAATTCTGAGATTTTTAAAAATTAAAGAAGAATTTTTGATATTAAATTGTAACCCAGATTTAAAGCTGTGACAATTCACATATCAAACATGGATGTGAGGTATATATAGATATAGATATAGATATACACACATATATATATATAGAGAGAGAGAGCGAGGCAAAGAGAGTTGAGTGTTTTGATATAATTGGATTTCTAGCTTTTGGATTAGGCACAAGAAAATTTGATATTAATTTTGACTAGATTAGACTAAAGCAAAATAGATTTAATATGAAGCATTTTTTTTTCTTTGTGCATTTTTGTGGTGGGGGCCATTTTCACATTCAGGAAGTTTCCTTTTACTTTACTTCTTTTTTGAATGTGAACTGTTTTTGCATTTGTGGAGTAAATCTTTGATTCTGATAAAACAAACACACCAAAAACCTGATACAGTGGCAATAACCCGTACTATGGCATTAGATAACTTGAGTTCAATTCATGACTCTGCCACCCTTAGGCAGTCTTATTTAATCTGAATCCCACTTGCCACCTTTGTAAAATCGAGAGGAAACTTGTTCCTGCTTCACCGAGTCGTTACAACAATTAAAGGAAGAAAACAGATGTGATGCATTTTGCACAGTGTGCGGCACATATGAGCTCCTCTCAAATGCCACCTGTCGTTGCCACAGTTAAGTCATGAACACTGAAAAGAAATGTATAGGTAGGTCTTCCTTGGGTTACATGCTGATAAACTGAACATAAGTCGAAAATGTCATAAATTGAAAATGCATATAATATAACTAATTTACCAAAATCGTCACTCCCCCTCGCCTACTCTGAACATGCTCAGAGCATCTACATTAGTCTACAGTTGGGCAAATCATCTAACCTGAAGTCTATTTTATAATAAAGTATTGAGTATCTCATGTAATTTTATTGAATACTATACTGAAAATGAAAAACAGAACTGTTTTATGAGTGCATTGTGGTTGTAAATGTGTTGATAGTTTGTTTTTGTGATCTTCTGAATGACTGGGAACTTAGTTCCCTAGCACTGCCCAATGTCTTGAAAGAGAATCACAACTGGGAAAAGATCAAAATTCAGAATACAGTTTCTACTAAATGTGTATCTCTTCTGTACCATCTTAAAGTCAAAAATTCCTAAATTGAATCATCGTATGTCAGGGATGGTCTGTAGACCTAAAGTTTTTATAATTGCAGAATTGATATAATAGTATATTTAATCATATTCTAAAAAAAGTATACTGTTCAAGAAAAATGCATTTAGTTTGTATATACATTTTGCATTATTCATTTTATTTGATAGAATAAAAGGAATATCTAGTATAAGCAAAGATGTTTTATAGTCTTTATTTAAAACTGGATCCATGTTTAAAATAATCAGAGATATATGGTTCTCCCACAGCCTGCAGTTTCTTGCTTTTGATACGGAAGCATCACATGATATACTCCGAGTTTGGGATGGTCCACCTGAAAATGAGATGCTTTTAAAGGAAATTAGTGGGTCTCTTATTCCTGAAGGAATCCATAGCACTCTCAACGTAGTGACCATTCAGTTCGACACAGATTTTTATATCAGCAAATCTGGATTTGCAATTCAATTTTCAAGTGAGTTTCTTTTTTTAAATAAAAAATATAGAAATGTTACTTAAATCCTTGTTATTTTACTACTTAAAAACTTTCATTTTTAAAATTTTAATTATCTTAATTTTTTTAATTTTATTTTTTAATTGGAGGAAAGTTGCTTTACAATGTTGTGTTGTTAATTATCTTAAATATCCTTATTTCTCTTCTTATTCATCTGGAGTTAAGATAAACCATAGGCAAAAGAAATACAATTAAGTTCTAATTAATTAATTCATGATTGGTACCTTCTCTCCAATTATCATACCAATTGTCCTTAAAGTAAAGGTGGTATTAAAGTTAATTCATCAAGTGAAATAATTACATTATGCAAACTGATAATTTGAATTTACTATAAAAGTATATTTTAAAATGTAAAATTTTTAGAGATAAGGAAGGGAATGAGTATTTGCCATTACAAAAAACAACCCTACATTTTTACTAATTTTATCTTCTTCTGTTAAAGATCTTAATTATATATTCACAGAAAACTTTGACAAAATATTTTAAATCTACTTTTACATTAAAGATTTCCTACCACAATGAAATGTCATTCACTCTAATTACCAGTGTTGATGGCTGTTTTTTTGTTTTGTTTTTTTTTATCTAAGTGGTTAATTATATGCTATTTCTTAAAAAAGATTTTGGTTTCATGGCTGAAACAAATAAATGGAAACTCAAAAATATTTAGTTGCTATTTTTTCACTAAAATAGATAGATAGAGATCTCTTTGAGAAAAATATCTAAGGGATCTTCTAATTGCATAGCCTTAAAAATGCTAGTAGTTGAAACTTATTGAGATTTCTAACATCATCTATGGAAAGAGTGCAGAGCAGTATTCTTCATATGTGCCTTAATTCAAGTCTTGGCTTCTTAACTAATTGCTGATTTTGGGCACTTCACCTCATCACCTGAGTCTGAGCTCTCTAATTCACATAGGGATAATGATGCTTATTTCATAAATAGATTATTAATATTTAATATGATCATGTGTGCACAGTACTTAGTATTGAATAAATAGTTGGTGCCCAGTGAACTATTATCACTATATTAATAAATGTAAGATTGGAATCCCTTGGAAAAAGCATGAAGAATTTATTTAATGACTGGCCTGAAAATACATCACTTTAAGTTAACAACTAACAATACAAATATATAATTAACTTGATATGTTTTTTGTTCGTGAAAGATGCTTGTTTGGCATAATCAACTAACATAAGTAAATGAATTGTTTTGTGTTATAAATAAGGCTCATGTGAGCGAGGTTTACATCAGTATAGGTGAGTCACTGTCTTTAGATTTGCACCCTTAGTATATCTTTTGAGACAGAAAAAAAAAGGAATGAAAAAATAAGAGAATGATTATATAATTAATGAGCATAAAGGACTTATAATTCTGAAACATACATTAAGCATTTTTCATATTTATATCTTGACTTTCTAATTTTTTTGAAGTTAGGGACAATATGTCAGCAAACTGTTTGTGATATCTGTTTGATTTCAGTTATTTATGATGATAGTTTGGCAACTAACAACTCTCCTTTCATTTACCTTAAATTAGTAAGGTTTTACACTTTAGTGGTTATTGTGATTAAATATCTAAATGCAATCATATGAAAAGGTGCTTGGGCTATTGTTTGTGAATGCCAAGTGCATCCGCTTAATAGAAACAAGCTGCTTTTTATGCATTTCTGGAAATTTTAATGTGCATCTGTCAGTGAAATTAGTAATATATTTTTTACATTTATTGTATCTGTAGGTCATATTAAAGTTATAGAAACAATGTGTATCCTACCAGAGTTTTAATAAATCTGCCTTCATAATATTCTTTTAAGATGCATAGAAATATATATCATTTATCAGAGACTAAAACTGATTCACTATAATAAAATTACCTTGATAGTTAATATATTGTGAATAGCATCAATTCAGATTTCAAATGCGGAAGGTTTGTTTGTTTGTTTGTTTGTTCATGAATGATTTCTTGCTTGGTGCCAAGAATCACACTGTGCTGTGCATAGTCAGTTGTGTCTGACTCTTTATGACCCCTTGAACTGTAGCCCACCATGCTCCTCTGTCCATGGGGATTCTCCAGGCAAGAATACTGGACTGGGTTGCCATGCCATCCTCCTGGAGATCTTCCCAACCCAGGGACTGAACCCAGGTCTCCTGCATTGCAGAGGGTTTCTTTACCATCTGAGCCACCAGGGAAGCCCGTTAAGAACAATGTTAAGTACTTTGCATATGGTGATCTCATTTAATGCTCACAGAGGCCATATGAGATATACTGTGCTGATGCTCAGTGCTCAGTAGTGTCCAACTCTTTGTGACCCCATGGACTGTAGCCCACCAGGCTCCTCTATCCCTGGAATTCTCCAGGCAAGAATACTGGAGTGGGTTGCCATTTCCTTCTCCAGGGAGATACTATGTCATCCCCATTTACCAAAAAAAATACACTGAGGTTCAGAGAGTGAGTTAATTTATTCAAGGTCATACCCTAGCAGGTGTTTGCAACTGTAGCTCAAATCCACCTCTCTCTGAAAGAAGATTAACACTGTTCCTGGTGCTTAGTAAATACCTAGCAGTCACTATTGCTCATTAATATTCCAGAGGAAAGACAAAGATCTTAGCTATATTTATTAGTTACAGTGAAGTTCTACAATTTCATCAGCTTATCTTCTGATTATGCTCCCAAGAACCGCATCTAAGGTCACACTTCCAAAAAGCAGGTGATTTATACAAGTGAAGAAGTGAGAAGAAAGAAAAGTGGTAGTATGTGCATTCCCATTTAAAAGGGACATTTGCCCCCTCTGGCTATCGTCATTTCGCCCTGTAGGAAGACAGATTCATTTTAAAGTGGAGATTGAAATATATTTTATGTAAAGTCCTCTGATTGTCAAAGAAAGCAACTAATCTTGAAGAGATCATTAAGGTACTATAGTCCAGTAAATCACTTCTGTAGGTCAAATTTGGCTTGTAGGTCAGAATATGCCACTTCAGTGCTTTATCAGAATTTCTCCTTTTCCTCAAATAAATCTGTCTCATGTTACCCATTTGTTTGTTTGTCTGTTCAGTCTAGGGGAGTCTATTAAAGGACCAGATATTAAGCATATTTATCTCCAAATGTTCCTCAAGTGCATCTTTCCTTTCACTCAGGCAATCATCTTCATTTTACACACACACACACACACACACACACACACACACACACACCCTATACTGTTTTCTGTCCTAAAGTTTTTTTTTTACTTTAAATGTTTTCCTGCTCTTTTTTCATAAATCTTGCACTTTCTTCCAGACTTGGCACCAAGAACTCTATTATAAAATGTTTTCTGACTTCTCCATGAAACATTTTAAAATGTTTATAAGACCATCTATTTTTTAAAGCTTTCTCTGACCTCTCTTTATAAAATGCATTCCAGCCCCATCCTCTAGGCACTTGCTTTAGTTTTTTCAAGTAAAGATGAGAAACCATGGATTATCTGTTCACTGTTCCAAAGATGTTTTAATTATGTGAACTTTGCCTCTCTAAATGTCTGTAAAGAACAAACATTTTATTCAGGGTGATCATGTAATTTATTGTTCATATCTAAGATGATTTTTGAGAGTAACAGGGGACATTGTTAGAAATTAAGCTGAACAACAGCTGTAAACTAGAACAATACTATCCAAGTCAATTTGTATCATTATTTTAATTGAGTCAGGTATGCATTCTGTTCTCTTTCCACTCTCCATCACCACCACAGTGCCTGTTCCTCTTTTGAGTGAATAGCTGTCAAATAATAAATAAAAAAGGAATGAGACAGCCAATAGTAGCAAAATAATCTTAAGCAAAAAATACAATCAACAAAATGTATTTCAGTAAACTTGGTACAAAGTGAGTGTAACTGAAATGTAGGTCCCATACCAACTTCATAATCATTGTCAAGACACTGTCAGCAGCCTCATGCCTTCTATTTTACAATCTATGCATTCTTTATAGTCTGTCACTTTGCAACTTGGTGTTATAGTCTGCAAGGCACTTTTGCTTAATCAGAGTTTCTTAAGTCTGACATTGCCACCTCATGCTATCCTATGTTCTGTCCTTGGTTCTCAGCAGTCAGCCTCTATATCCCCTACTTAAATTTGTAATCTGCTTGTCTCATCCCACTTTAGTTCCTCAGGGAGGATATCTTTAGGTATCATGCTGTCATTTGCCCACAGAATAGTTGATTTGGACAGAGCATTTTCTATGTTCTTCACTTTTAACCTCTCTGTTAAGAATTTGCCCCTGCTGGATAATACAAGATACCAAGGCCCAAAACTTATAACTGTTGAAAATTCTCAGAGAGATGGATTCCTTAATTATGAGAGGTTGATGTCTCTGGCCTTAAAGAACTGTATGGTGCCCTTGCATTCATACCCATCCTCATTATTACTGCTTGCATTGCTGTAGCCACTCACTTCATTATCTGTAGCTAGATTTTTGTCTACATTTCCAACTGACTAATGTTTTGAAAACATAAATCAGACATTCCTCCTCTGTTTAAAATTTCTTAATGGCTACGAAGTCATAAATTTAAAATTGTGAAGTTACGTTTAAAGCAATTTGCACCCAAATTACCTGCCAGCTTCATCCCTCACTATTCAGTTATATACATCTAGTTGTCTAACTGTACCATCCTGAGAAGACATTGGCGATTCACATTTCCAGTTCTATTGCAAACTTTCTTCCATGTTCCTAGTATGTTTATGTCCACATTAAAAAATCCATAATTCTTAATCATTTTCCAAAGCCCAGGTCAAATGATACTTTCATTACTGATGAACTTCTAGACAGAATCAATCACTTCTATATCTGCAGCTCCCTGATACTATGTGTGTGTTATATTAGAATTGCTATATAAACCTAGTTTGCCCAAGACAGTTCTGATTTATGCCTCTTTTCCAGGCATCCTGACTAGTTTGGCATTTGGGCTGTATTTTCCATTTTTAACAAAGTATCATTATTAATATTTCTGTTAAAATAGCTGAGGTATATTTATTAGCTGTCATCTTTGTATTTGATCTCATCTAGTAGTGTGTGAGGTATATTCTCAATGCCCAGAGTAATTATAATGCATGATTAATTTTGAAAGATAAATATTCTGCAAACCCATCTCTATTTTCCAGTCTTTTGTGGATTTCAGGTAACTTAAACTTTCTTTTCATGAGTAACATATAGGTCACTTGAGGACAAAATGAAAATATTCTCAGATATTAATGTCTAACCCATTCTGACCTTGGAATGTAGTGGGAGAAGTATTTGATGCTGTTGCCTTACCAGCTCTTTTGTTTAACAGCAAGTTATGTCATAATCTATGGCTTGAAAGATACATAAAGCTGTCAGGCCTTGAGTTAGCCAGATAAGTGAGAAATATGTATTCTTGAAATGCACACAGAAGTAGAAGTTGAACAGATGTGCTATAAAGCTATAGTCTGAATGTCTTTGCCATGAATGTGTTTGTTATTTATTTTATGGGGTATTTTAACAATAATTTATTTTATCATAGAAATATTATTTTATTATTTTACAATAAATGTTTATGGTAGTTGTGGCCTTATTTAAACTCCACATTTAAGGAGAAAGTGTATACTGAATATTCATTTCTTAAGAAAGCTAATTACACCATGACACATGACGTACAAAAGAAAGTTCACCTGAAGGTTGCAGTGATGAGAGGCCAAGCTGAGATTAAGAAGGAGATCAGCCAAACATTATTGCAAAAGTTGAAACTGAGCTCAAAACGATAGCAGGAAGGGATCTAGAAGAATATTTTGTTTTTTATAATTTGTGAACCAAAGCATCTTAGTACATCCAGAAACACATTTTAAACAAGCAAGGAATCCCACATGATCCCACTTCAATGAAACATATTTAGGTAAGTTGTAAAAATAATTTTAGTGGGTAAATTATGTATGGATTGGTTATTTTCATGTACAATCAAGTAATTAGTAGAATACAGAATTAAATGAAACTTTCTTGGCTTCTGTGTTATATTAACATTTTGGGGTGGGGCTCATTTTATATTCCAAAATATGAAACATAATTAAATGGTGATTGGGAGTCATAATACACTGACAAAATCTGTCATTTTAAATTACCTGATGTATTAAATAAGGTAGTTGATTTTGTTAAAGTATCTAACTACTATAGGCATGTTCTTTTTGTTTGAATGTTTCCTAAAAAAAAAATTGATTGTTTGAATTGTTTCCTAAATAAAATTTCTCCCTGGTTTTAGATTTATCCTGGGGACTCTGATATCATTGGTATTAATAGACCAATTTTTCCTAATAACTTGTTAACCTCATGGAAAAGATGGGATATTTTGATTGAGAATTTAATATATATGATATTAAAACATGAGATTCAGACCTAATAGTATATTAATATTTTAAGATCCTGATCCTTGGTATTTTTATTTTAAGAACAAATTGTCTACAAATTTTTTTTTTTTTTGTCTACAAATTTTAATATGATAAGCTGTTGAAATACCTATTTGGCTTAACTCTATGGTTCTTAAACTTTTATTATCTACATACTAAGGATTTTGTACAACTTGCTCAAAATGTCTGCTAATCATCATGCTTTTTAAATTTTGATGTGCTAATCATCAAAAAACCCAATAACTTCTCAGTTAAAACTAAAAGAAAATTAGTGCTGAAAATACAACTTGCACACAATATATGTTAACATATATGGGGATCATAGTGATGTCATTAACCATGTGAAAACTATAAGATATTAATCTGTTTTAAAAAAACCATCATTTTTCATATAGAACAAATGAAGACTCTACTGAACTAATTTCATCACTTTAGTTCTAAATTCTCTTCTGCATATGTGGAAAGTGTTAACATGCCAGCCTCCTTAGCAGAAGAACTTCCCAAATAACAATTTTAAATTTATTTAGACTTTTTTTTTTATGGTCTAGCATATGTGTTTCTGGGCTTCCCTGGTAGCTCATCTGGTAAAGTATCCACCTGCAATCCAGGAGACCCTGATTTGATTCCTGGGTCTAGAAGATCCCCTGGAGAAGGGATATGCTACCCACTCCAGTATTCTTGGGCTTCCCTGGTGGCTCAGATATTAAAGAGTTGCCTGCAGTGAGGGAGATCTAGGTTCAATCCCGGGAATGGGAAGATCACATGGAGGAGGACATGACAACTCACTCCTGTATTCTTGCCTGGAGAATCCCCAGGGACAGAGGAGCCTGGTGGACTAGAGTCTATGAGTCACAAAGAACCACGTGCATTTGAAAAGATAAGAATGTACACTTGCCATTATTTGGAATTAAATACCAATGAGATGCAGTTGGTTGATAACACTATGCCTGAAGTGTTCTATATTATTATTGATATTTGTCTACTTCTTTTTTAATATACTAATGAAAAAGCAGTGTTTAAACACCCAACTGCAATTGTGTATTTGCCTATTTATTCTTTCTATCTTATCATGTCATGTCATCTGTGTATTATGAATATATGTTGCTAGGTGTGTACATTTGAGGTGCTATGCCTTCTTAATAAGTTGACTCATTACAATGAAAGAGCTTTCTTTTTCTCTGGCAATTTTCCTTGTCTTGAAGTTTTCATTGCTTGATATGAATATCTTATATCAATAATTAGTGTTTGCATTTTATTTTATTTAGCATCCACTTAACTTGTCAGTGTCTTTATATTTACAGTACATTTCCAGTTTAAATAGAACATGATTGGGATAGCACTTTTGAGTCCTCTTTTTAATACAGTCTGAAGATTTCTACCTTTTAATTATAGTCTTTAAATCATTAGATCATTCACACATAATTTAATCGTTATGGTTGAGTTTGTCTACCATATTGATAATCAGTTTTTATTGGACCCACCTGTGCATTTCCACCATCATTTTCCCCCTCTATTAAATTATTAGTTAAACATTTTGGAGGTGGGGGTGTACTTGCTCTAATATTAATAGCATACATTTTTTTAAATCAAAATCTACTATCAAATTCTATTACACAGCCTCACATATAATGTAAGAACCTTGCAATGATGTACTTCCAGTTCTCTCTTCTTTCCTTTGGGCAATTGTTTTCACTTATCTTAGTTCTATTTATGTTAACAGCACATGACTTTTTTTTTTAACTTTTAAGCAAACAATTATCTTTTAAATATTTTTAAAAATGAGACAAAGGGCATATATTAAAATTATAGTATTAAGGATAAACTTTCTTTTGTGATAATAGTACAAATATAAATTTTGGTGACATGCAACTTCATGACAAAAACAAAGCTCTTATTAAGAAAAAGATTTGAATTGGTTGTGGAATACATATGATTCACAACTGCAACCAAGTAAATTCTGTCAAAATAAAACTATCATTAAAATTTACAAATATTTACAAATATTTTTATGTATAGCAAAATAATTGAATAACCTTTTCAATATGTATGACAAAGAAATACTGATTCAAAAATATATAAATTTTAGTATATCAGTACTAGTTTCTGCTTTTGCTGCTCATTGTCATTCAGACTTAGGAACATTTGTATCTGAAGCACTGTTTTTCATACACAACCTAAAGTGAAATATTTCAAAAAATCATAATTTAAGACAATTTGGTAAGTTTTATATTGTGAAATTTTTTTATCAAAGAAAGGTGTCCCAAAAGAAGTAAAGATTTAATATCTGTGAAAATACTTAAGCTGAAATATTTACACATTGTTTTATGACATAAAGTCAAATTGAAACTTTCCTCTATTTCAAAGAATTAGCTCTATGCTTACTGGATACCTCAATACCTGTAAAGAGAAAGCTTTCTCAATTAAAAATATTATGGTCTGTGGAGACATTTGTTGACATACCAACAATTTAAAATATATTGGAAATAGCTTTAACAATACCAATAAAAATGAGAATATATTGAAAACTATATACTTAAGAAAAAAAAGTAAACTGGCATCGGTGGTGGTGGTGGTTTAGTTACTAAGTCACGCTCAACTCTGTGCGACACCAGGCTCCTCTGTCCATGGGATTTTCCAAGCAAGAATACTGGAATGGGTTGAGTAAAATGACATTAAATATGTCTAAAAAAATCAATTAAAGAATGTACACATGTACCACAAATGATTATTTTGCTTCTCTTATTTTTAATGTTTAATTAATTCATGTTAAGAGGATGTTTTTGTGTGCATAGATATATGGCATTTTAACTTTTTAGAAATTATTTTGAGTAATTTTTGTATAGATAACTATTTTGAAAAGTACATCTATGTAAAATTGTGTCAATACATATTATAATTATATAATTTAAATCACTTTTAGTTTTTTATTTCATGCCCACAATTTTTCACTTTGTATGACAAATGTTACCTGATTTTAATAAACATTTTTTTATATTAAAGACATATACATATCTGCTATCCCTCTTAGATTATGTTCCTTTGGTGGACAAGATGTTACCCTATTAATATTTATATAACTAGAACTTGGCATTACATCTGGTAGTAAATGTTAAATGAATCTGACTGTGTTGGAATTTTTTGTAATGTAAAATTAAACACACTGGTATTATGTGCTATCAGTAGGAACTATGTAAAATATTTGTATGTTTCTTTATCTGTTTTTTTGCTAATTAATTCTGTTAATCTCCAAATATTGGAATTCAATTTCAAATTAGACTTTTATATAATCCTTTGTAAAGAAACCGCCTGCAATGCAGGAAACCCCAGTTTGATTCCTGGGTCGGGAAGATCCCCTGGAGCAGGCCGTGGCAACCTACTCCAGTATTCTTGCCTGGAGAATCTCCATGGACAGAGGAGCCTGGCGGGCTACAGTCCATGGGGTCGCAAGGAGCTGGACACAACTGAGCTACTAAGCACGGCACATGATCTTTTATAATCTTGGATATAAAGTCATTTCCTGTAAGGTACCTTTGACAGTCTTCAGTAAGTTACAGTAAGTACCTTACAGTAAGGTACTAGGTACCTAGTAAGGTACTAGGTACAGTAAGGTACCTAGGTATCTTTGACAGTCTTCAATCTAACATGACTTTTGATTTAAAAAACATTATACCAGTGATTTTATCCTCACTTTGTCCACATATTAGAACACAAGAATCGATGGTGGTATGGAGGTGTTATTGTTCAGTTGCTAAGTCATGTCTGAGTCTTTGCAACCCCGTGGAGTGCAGCACGCCAGGGCTCCCTGTTCCTATCTCCTGAAGTTTGCCCATTTTCATGTCCATTTCGTTGGTGGTGCTATCCAACCATCTGATCCTTTTCTGCCCTCTTCTCCTTTTGCCTTCAATCTTTCCCAGCATCAGGGTCTTTTCCAATGAGTCAGTTGTTGGCATCAGGTGGCCAAAGTATTGGAGCTTCAGCTTCAACGTCAGTCCTTCCAGTGAATATTCAGGGTCATCTTATTAAAATGCATCTCCAATACCAAGCATACTTGGCTTCTAGTAGGTTTACAACAATTACCTGGTGAATAAATGAGTAAATATGTATTTTTTACACTATGTTTATATAAAGTACTTGAAAGTATACTACAACACTAGCTTTGAGGTTTCTTTTGCATCCCATGCATGGAATATCTCTGTCATCTTGTCATCTACTATAACCTTATTTGCCATATCATTAGGTGTTTCCAAAACATAATGAAATTCTAAAGATAGCCACATTGCTGAGTAGCTGGCAGAGTGTAGGCCTAATAATAATGTTGAACATTCTTTATAAAATTGGTGGATCTCATACAAATCAAGGACTCAATCAAGGGCAGAATTCTCCAGGGTGAAATCAACCTCTAGGTTACCATCTGCATGTCAAATATTTTCTGATTGATTTGATTCTTGATGAGATTCTTTTCAGGTTAAATATTCCTATTACTCAGCTTGATTTCCTTATTGATAGAAGTGGAGAATATAGTGTCATTTCTTAGTCAATACAAAAGTATAAGGCAATAAAACTGAAGAGGACAGTATAAGGCCTTGTGAATACCAAATTTGGACCATGACCTTGCTGAAGTTTCTTGACATATTGCAGCAAAATATACAACTACTTCTTAGAGTACACAGTGAATAGTAAAATATACTGGTCTTTTTCTTAGAATTGACATTTTCATATCATATAATTTTCAATTATGCAATGTAATTGTTAGAATAATACTTTAAGATTTTTTTCTAATACTAAATCGGTCAGGTAAATTATTACTATGTCAGTTTTACTGACGAGGCAGACAAAATTCAGGGAACTATGGCAATCTGACCAGTGTCCCTTTCTGCAGTTCAGTTCAGTCGCTCAGTCATGTCCGACTCTTTGCGGCCCCATGAATTGCAGCACGCCAGGCCTCCCTGTCCATCACCAACTCCCGGAGTTTACTCAAACTCATGCCCGTCGAGTCGGTGGTGCCATCCAACCATCTCATTCTCTGTCGTCCCCTTCTCCTCCTGCCCCCAATCCCTCCCAGCATCAGGGTCTTTTCCAATGAGTCAACTCTTCGCATGAGGTGGCCAAAGTATTGGAGTTTCAGCTTCAGCATCAGTCCTTCCAATGAACACCCAGGACTTATCTCCTTCAGGATGGACTGGATGGATCTCCTTGCAGTCCAAGGGACTCTCAAGAGTCTCAACACCATAGTTCAAAAGTATCAACTTTTTGGCACTCAGCTTTCCTCACAGTCCAACTCTCACATCCATACATGGCCACTGGAAAAACCATAGCCTTGACCAGACGGACCTTTGTTGGCAAAGTAATGTCTCTGCTTTTTAATATGCTATCTAGGTTGGTAGTAACTTTCCTTCCAAGGAGTAAGTGTCTTTTAATTTAATGGCTGCAATCACCATCTGCAGTGATTTTGGAGCCCCAAAAAGTAGTCTGACACTGTTTCCACTGTCTCCCCATCTATTTCCCATGAAGTGATGGGACCAGATTCCATGATCTTAGTTTTCTGAATGTTGAGCTTTAAGCCAACTTTTTCACTCTCCTCTTTCACTTTCATCAAGAGTCTTTAGTTCCTCTTCACTCTCTGCCATAAGGGTGGTGTCATCTGGATATCTGAGGTTATTGATATTTCTCCCGGCAATCTTGATTCCAGCTTATGCTTCATCCAGCCCAGCGTTTCTCATGATGTACTCTGCATATAAGTTAAATAAGCAGGGTGACAGTATACAGCCTTGATGTACTCCTTTTCCTATTTGGAACCAGTCTGTTGTTCCATGTTCAGTTCTAACTGTTGCTTCCTGACCTGCATACAGATTTCTCAAGAGGCAGGTCAGGTGGTCTGGTCTTCCCATCTCTTTCAGAATTTTCCACAGTTTATTGTGATCCACACAGTCGAAGGCTTTGGCATAGTCATTAAAGCAAAATAGATGTTTTTCTGGAACTCTCTTGCTTTTTCGATGATCCAGCAGATGTTGGCAATTTGATCTCTGGTTCCTCTGCCTTTTCTAAAATCAGCTTGAACATCTGGAAGTTCTCGGTTCACGTATTGCTGAAGCCTGGCTTGGAGAATTTTGAGCATTACTTCACTAGCATGTGAGATGAGTGCAATTGTCTGGTAGTTTGAGCATTCTTTGGCATTGCCTTTCTTAGGGCTTGGAATGAAAACTGACCTTTTCCCGTCCTGTGGCCACTGCTGAGTTTTCCAAATTTGCTGGCATATTGAATGCAGCACTTTCACAGCATCATCTTTCATTCCCTTTCTTACTATAGTATACTTCTTCTGCTTTTGATAGTATTATTTATCCAATTGTATCAAATCTGAGGCTTTCCAAAAGTTCTTGAGATTAACAAATTTATACCAAAAAATCAGCTTTCTGAACAGAAAGGACATGCAAGAACTTCTAAGTGATTTTAGTGTATTTTTTCTTTGTTGTACAAAGCAATGCCACAAGAAAACTGGAGTATTAATTAGCCCAGGGTAACCAAGATGGTAATTCAAATGTTATCTCTGAATTATCATCCATAATATATTTGAAACATGTGCATGTGTTAGTTAGGACCATTTTAGGTGAAATGCACATTTCTAATTAAATTAGATGAAAACAAATGTAAAATGAAAAGTCAGAAGTATATTTACAGTACTGATGAGTTATAAAAATGGTGATAACTCAGTCATTTTCTGTAGTATTTAGTGCTATTCATATTGTTCTAAAAATGGCCTCAGGTTATCCGTATAGAGTAACACAAATTAAAATGTAATATAAATGTTGTTACTTCACTTGGAGTAAATGTTCCCCAGTGTGAAATGAATCCTAAATTATAAATAAAGTTTAAGCATACATTGAAGTAACTATAGTTTGGTTCATTCATTCATTCATTTCACACATATTTACTTGATGAACTATTTTTAACTCTTATGCAAGATTCTCTTCAATGTCTTATATATGAGGACTGTTTATCCATAGGGTGTAGCAAAGCTTGATTTGATTAGGTTCCCTGTTGCTTAACAATAAATGCATTTAACTCTTTCAGTGGATTTAGACTATTGGTAAAGACTGAAAACATTGTAAAAACAATTCCTAATTAATACTAATATAAACTTTCCTCACTTGAATATAAATTCTTTTTTTAATTACATACAAAGACATATATATATAATTAGGATAAATGAATATGGCTGATAAAATTGGAGACAGTTGTATAGATATCTCCCTCAGGACAGATGTTTAATAAGTGTTCTACTAAAGAAAGGAAGGGAACAAGAAAACAATTGGAAGAGGATGAGAATGTAATGAAGAGTTTGTTTATTTAAGATGGAAGTTATAAGTCACATTTGTATGTTACTGGTTGTGACCCAGTACAGAAGGAAAACCTAGTGAATTAAAGAGATGAAAAATGTTTAGGAATGAAGTCCTTGCAGCACAAGAACTAGGGTTAGCCCTACATAGAGCAAGGACATCTTCTTCACTGCAACAGGAGAGGAAGCAGAGAATGTGGGTACAGATGCCAGAGATTCAGTGAGGGTGTTCCTACTTTACTGCTTCTATTCTCTAAAAGAACCGTAAGAAAAGAATTCTGGAAAAAAAAAAAAGAGAGAGAGAGAGAGAGAAAGCAGGAAGAAGAGAGCGAAAGAGGAAAACAACTGGAGGGAAATGTCCTTGTTACTGTTACTTAATACCATTTGGCACATACATGGCTAAATTTGGCATTCTGTGTGATGTACTATCGCTTCAGTTGTGTCGAACTCTCTGTGACCCCTTGGATTGTAGCCTACCAGACTCCTCGGTCCATAGCATTCTCCAGGCAAGAATACTGGAGTGGGTTGCTGTGTCCTCCTCCAGGGGATCTTCCAGATTCAGGGACTGAACCCACATCTCTTACTCTTATGTCTGCTGCATTGGCAGGCAGGCAGATTCTTTACCAATAGCGCTACCCGTGAAGCCCAAATTCAGCATATAGCAGGTTAAATTGTATTTTTATTACTTCTAATAATACCTACAAAATAACCCTGAGTCTTTCTTCTTTGTTTCCCTTTATAGTGAAATATCAGGAACAAGAAATGGGTTATAAACTGCTCTTGCCTTTCTGTTTCGAACTAGTTCTAACTTTTTTGGCCCAGTTCTTTCATTAAGAAACAACTGTCAAAGTTCCATTAGTAGGGCATGCCTTTTTATTGTTTTATCTGGTAATGTGGTAGATTTCTAATGAGACAGTATACTGTAATACTTAGGAGCCCTGCTGTTTCTTGAGTTCAAGTTCCACATCTGCTAAGAATAAGCACATAATATGTTGGGAAGCTTGTATTACTCACTTAGAATAGGGATGATAATACTTCATAAGGATTTGTGTTTTAGTCTAAGAGTATATAAATTTAGCTTCTAGTAAAGTGTTTTGTACAATATGTGCTCTCAATAGAGACAATAATCATAATCATCATTATTATATTGGTATCGATTCTAATTGTCATTCATGTTGCATATAATTTTTCAACATATATCTCTTTCTTAGATAAACAGATTTTTTTCAGTTTGACACAATGTATACCAATGAAATTCTGTGAATAAGACTGCATTGTTAATATCTGTGCAATTTAAGTAAGAAATTAATATATTTAAAGTTAAATGTTATTAAATATGTAGGTTTTTTTATTTCTCCTATCGGGATGATAGGCAAATAAGGTAGTTTTTCTTCTGATTTTATAATGTCATTTAAGGAGTAGTAATGAGGAGATGGCTAGATGGCATCACCAACTCAATGGACATGAGTTTGGGTAAACTCCGGGAGTTGGTGATGGACAGGGAGGCCTGGCGAGCTGCGATTCATGGGGTTGCAAAGAGTGGGACACAACTGAGCGACTGAACTGAACTGAACATATTTTAGAAATTTCCATTGAAGTCATGATTTCACTTGTGCTCCATACTATGGTTCACAGTCTCAGTACTTTTTATTACAAAGGTTCTATCATTTTTACTTAAGAAATGTCCCTAGGTTATGGTCTCATGTGTGCATAGGGCACTTTGTCCACTTTAAACAGCTATGTGATATAGAGCAGTGTTATCTTTTTTAAGCCTTAATTTTCTCATTGGAAAAATATGGATAATAATAGTGTCCAGACTTCTTGTGAATCCAATGAGAAACAGCTCATAGTACAAGTGTTTAAAAGATAGCAAGTGTCCAATAAATATTACATATTGCTTTACTAATCACATTCTCTTCTATTTATATACCTTTTCCCTGTAACTATTACAGTTTCTATTGAATAATCAACTGGTCTAAGAGCTGTGAAACACTTGATAATTCCTATTCTTCACTAACCAAAATATAAATGTCCATTCCTTTTGGGGGGAAAGACAAAGAAAGGAAGTTATTTTTCATTGTCAATTTCATTAGGTTTTGAAAGTTACATCCAAGCTTTATTTGGATAGGATAGCATTTAAGCCTATTATATGCACTTTCTAGAATGTTCCTTTCTTTATATCATTGCAGATGAGGCAAGGTTGTTAAGACCTTTTATCTCTGTTAGAATTTGTGCTTACCTTACATATTTTTGTTAGGAAAAATCAAGAATGTCATACTTAAACCTAATAGAAAAAAATGCAGATATTCGTTTCAGCAATCAAATTTGAAGTAATTTGAACTGAAGAATTTAGGAAAATAAATAGAAATTATCTATGTTAATAATTTGGTGGCAAATATATTATTTCTAATGTGTAGCTTTTTAGATTTTATATATATAAAATAGTTGATAAATTAAAATACTTACTAGCAAAAAACACCCTGTGTTTTATATATATATGTATATATAAAACAGCAGAAATAAAAGCAAATGAGAATTATTTATCATGAAAATTGTATGTTCCATAAATTTAAACAATAAATGTCAAATAACTATTCTTAACCTATTTTTACACATGTGCCTAATACTTACTATTTTCTAATATTATATAATTGCTTTTAAATCATGCTAATTTTGTGAGATTATTTCAGTCCATGGTGTTTTAAATGGCTATTTATTTTCTTCAATGGCTATAGCTTTTGTTTTAATACATAAAACAAAAATGATTGATGCCAAAATAAATGTTATTTTGCCTACCCACAAACACAGTGAATAGCCAGTATAGATTTAAACTTTGAATAAGTAAAAAAAAAATAAGACAATAGCATTCACAGCAAGTCATTGTGTCTGTGTATATTTAACTAATTGCCTTTAGAACTCAAGTAATTCCAAGAAGAAAAATATTTGGTCTTTTACTAAACCCTGTCATTCTCTATTTTGTTTTAAAATCTTACTCCTAATTTATTTATTAATTAAGAGAAAAGATATGGTACAGTTTTACCACCTCTCTTCCTTCAAGTCAACCAGCCCCAAAGGCAAATGAATATTTTTACATATATTAGCTGTCATATTGAAGCGTTCAGATTTTAGTTACCAGGTTCCAATTTAAATCCTGAAGCATAGTAAATCTGATGATAGGGCCCAAACATCTTTTTTGTCTCAAATTCTGGTAAGCCACAGTTATACTAACTGCTTTCATTTCAGTATTTGTGTAACATTGCTGTATGTACATTTTTACTTTTGAGAATGCTCATACTAAGCTTCAAGTTTTTTGCAGATGCAAGAGTCCAGCACATAGGAAGCCTCAACAACAATGATAAAAACAACAACAAAATAAATTGTTTTCATTACCTTTTATATCATTCTGCTTTTCAGTTTGATAGCTGTAGCATATTTTACATTTATATCACTCCTTTCCAATGAAAACTTGCTAAGTGTAAATATTATATGTAGAACATCCCAATCCACTTTTATATTGTAAAGCCAGTTCATAGATCAGTTTTAGTGTTAATGGAAACCATCCCAGAACAATTCAATTAAAACTTAATAACTGAGTTTATCCCAAAAATTTACCAAAAAAGTGTCTATCAATATTAAAAGATTGTAATTGCCAGACCCTGTGATGCCTGATGGATGTTCTGCTAAGGAACACTGATAGGTATTAGAGAACAAATCCACTTGGAAATTGGAACTGTGCCCCTGCCCCACTTCCCTCCATATTATCCCATATGAGTTCGATTTTTATTCTATTATCAACTAAAAATAACTCAAAAGATCATTCAAATATTTTAAGATAGACACTTTTATGCACACTATAGCATTTCTGTTTATGGATGTACTCTCTGTATTTTTAATAATTTCTTAATGAGATTTATTATATTTAACTAAGAAAGAAATTGTACCTTGAGGACAGTTAACAGGTAGAAGAGGACATTCTCCTGTATTATTTAAAAATTTGACTTCTGAAACCAGACTAACTGGGGTGTAAACCTTGGTTCTGCACTCTAATTTATGTAATATTTAAAAAGTTACTTAATCTTCCTAGTTTTTGCACCTCTAAAATATTTAAGAACAATAATGGCACTTGACTGATTGGGTTGTTAGTAGAATGAAATGAATTATACATGTTAAGTCCTTGTCCTTGGCCATTGTTCAGAAATGCTAGTTGATCAGTACAATGAAGCAAAACTGTAAGATTGCTGATGATGTGTATAATGATACATGGTTTTAATTTAAGTGATAGGTAAAATGATATTTGTAGTCTACATTTTGTAACCTTTTTAAAAAGTAGCCCTTTAAAAATTAACCCTTTAAAAATAACTTTCTTTCACGCTTTCCAAGGTATATTAAACAATTTGTTTTATTCATTTTGTGTATGTTATATATGTGTGTGTATACATATATGTGTGTGATTATGTGTGTGTGCATATATATATATATATATGAAATCACTTTTTTGTCATTTCAGCTTTTATGCATATCACAAATATTAGAGTCTTTGTTATTTTTTAAATCGATATAGTCCCCTTGATCCCAAATGACTTGGAGAGTCAAAACATTGCAATACTTACGTGAGATCCTCTCGTTTCTTTGTTGTGTATGTATGTGTATTAAGCAGATGAGCTACAAAAAGAATGCCTGGTGGATTAAAACAGATTGATTGATATATTAATGAAACTTTGTATGTATGTATGTATGTATCTATCTATCTATCTATAGCTACCTACCTACCTGTGTGCCTGGTTATTAACCTACTAGGGATGTATGCAACAGAATCTGTTCATAGGTGCCACACTACACAGTTTGAACAATTCAAAGTCTGTTCAGTTTTGTGTCTGCTTATTTCCCCTTTGTATTCCTAGCACCCAACACAATGCCTGGAATATATTAAGTTAGTGAATAAATGAATGAGTACTAGTTATGTGTCTGTAATCCAGCAATTTTTGTACTTTAATATGCAGTTTAAAAAATAATGTATACAAGTACTGAACCTACATTTATGAATATAGTTTAATAATAGCTTAAATAAAAAAGTCAATTGTTTGTCTTGATACTTAATTATCATGTGCTTTAGAGTAAATCTGCTTTGTAGTAATTCAAAATAATTAAGCTGTTCCTATTCCATTAACCTGTATGATGTAGTTAATTATATTATTAAATGTGCCATATATTGTATATATTAATAAAAGAACAGTTGTTTTCCTGTAGTACCATACCACTCTCCTCTAATAATTTTTTAAACTAAAATTTAGATAATTTTAGATTTCTATACAGTTGTCAGAAATAATAGAGATCCTGTATATCCTTTACCCAATTCTCTCCAATGACACTTTCTTGTATAACTATAGCACAATATCACAACCAGAAAATTGACATTGATACAATCCACAAACCTTATTCAGATTTCATTAATTTTACATATGCTCCTTTGTGGGTGTATGTTTATTTTGTTTATATAGTTCTATGTAGATTTGATCACCACCACCAGAGGCAAACCACAATGTGATTCCATCACAAAGATCCCTCTTTTGAATGTTTTATACTCATAGTCATCTCCTTCCATCTCCTCCCCCTACAATGTTTGGTAACTAGTAATCTGTTTTCCTACTTTGTAATTCTGTCACTTCAAGAATGTTACCTAAGTAGAGGCTATTGTATTTTTTTACTCATCATACTTGCTTTCAGATACACCTAAGATGTCCTATGTATCAGCATTCCTTTTTTATTGCTGAGCAATATTCCATGGTATGAATTTAGTTTAATGGTTCACCTGTTGAAGGACATTAGGTTTGTTCTTAGTCTTTGAAGAAGAAGTGAAGTCGCTCAGTCAGTGTCTGACTTTTTGCAACCCCATGGACACCAGGCTCCTCTGTCCATGGAATTTTTTAGGCATGAGTACTGGAGTGGGTTGCCATTTCCTTCTCCAGGGAATCTTCCCGACCCAAGGATCGAACCCAGGTCTCTGGCATTGTAGACAGACGCTTTACCATCTGAGCCACCAGGGAAGTCCTCTTAGTCTTTAGTTCTGACAAAGAAAACTCCTGTGAACATCCATGTTCACATTTTTATGTGAACACAAGTTATCATTTCACTGGAATAAATATGCAAGAGTACACTTACTGGGTCATGGTAAGCATATATTTATTTTTTCAAGAAAGTGTCGTCTTTCCAGAGTGGCTGTACAATTTTACATTTCTGCCAAAAGTGTATGTGTAATTCATTTTCTTTCTTTTTTTTTTTTAAGAATCTTCCCAGCATTTGGCGTTACCATATATTTTTTTTAATTTTAACTAATTTGATAGGTATCTCATTGTGGTTTTAATTTGCATTTCTTTAATGGTTAATGATGCTGAATATCTTTTCATGTGCCATCTGGTATCCCCTTTATTGAAATGTTTTTTGCCCATTTTGTAATTTGATTTTTTCTTCTTTTTTTTGCCCCAGTTCTAAGAGTTCTTCATATGTTCTAGATACTAGTACTTTGTGATATATAGGCCAAGCAAATATATTCTTCTGATTTGCAGCTGTCTCTTCATCCTCTTCACAATGTCTCTCAGAGAGCATCAAAATAATGAATTTTGAGTAGATTTATTATTTAGCTACTAAAATGTCATGTTACTGCTTGAACAAGTTAACAAATTATTTATGAAAAAAACAATTTAAAAGTATTTATTATGCAGGTATTTAAAAATTAGCAATATTTTTTATCAAATTGAGGTATTGTTGATTTACAATGTTATATTAATTTCAGATGTACAGCATAGATAATTTTTATATATTATATATGCAATATATGTGTATGCTCAATCATGTCCAATTCTTTGTGACCCTATGAACTGTAGCCCAACAGGCTCTTCTGCCCATGGGATTTTCCAGGCAAGAATAGTGGAGTTGGTAGCCTTTTGCTCCTCCAAAGGATCTTACTGACCCAAGGATTGAACTCACATCTCCGCCATTGCAGACGGATTCTTCACCTGCTGAGCCATCAGGGAATTATACCTCATTTAAAAAGCAACAAGGATATATTTGTATAGCACAGGGAATTACGACCCAGGCATTCTTAAGTTATTTTTTTTTAAAGCATGTAGACATGTAGAAGCCTCTCAAATATGAGGTCTGGAACTCTGAAATTTATTTTGGTTGGCATCAAAACTAAAAGTTTGTTTCTGTTGTTCACAGGTTCTGTTGCCACTGCGTGTCGTGACCCAGGGGTTCCTATGAATGGAACTCGAAATGGGGATGGACGAGAACCTGGAGACACTGTGGTTTTTCAGTGTGACCCAGGATATGAACTTCAAGGAGAGGAAAGAATAACCTGCATTCAGGTAGAAAATCGATACTTCTGGCAGCCCAGCCCACCAGTTTGTATAGGTATGAATTTAGAACAATTAAAATTTTATGTAAGTGTGAAATGATGGTTAAAATCTGGTTTCAGTGTTATTAAGAACATTATTCTGGAATAGGTTCTAGATCTCAGAGGTCTATGACCTTCCAAAAAATGCACAAAATTGTAAATCATTATTATTTTTCCCCTGAGGAGAGAGCGGGTCTATAATTTCATTATATTCTTAGTGGTTTTAACACTCTTCCAAAAAAGTTTAGAATCAAAGTTCTTGAAAAACCTTCATCTTGCCTTATCTGCTATGTTGTTGTTCGTTGTTGTTCAGTCACTAAGTTGTGTCCAACTCTTTGTGACCCCCATGGACTACAGCACACCAGGCTTCCCTGTCTTTCACTATCTCCTGGAGTTTGCTCAAACTCATGTCCATTGAGTCATTGATGCCATCCAACTATCTCATCCTCTGTCACCCTCTTCTCCTCCTGCCCTCAGTCTTTCCAGAATCAGGATCTTTTCCAATGAGTAGACTCCTTGCATCAGGTGACCAAAGTATGAGGCTGCCAAAGTATATATCATCTGCCAAACAAATGTAGTTATCCAGTACTTTTAAAATCTACAAAACGGATTCAGACACTGTATTTGAAATGGGCCATATTGATCTTGCCTCTCTAATCGTTATTTCTTCTAAGAAAGAAAGTTTTATCAGAATTTAAATTTGAGTTTTAGGGCTTTGATTTTTCCTTCAATCCATGTATTCCAGATCAGTTTTTATTTTGACGATTTACGGATTTGCAACCACTTGGTTCATACTTCCAACTCTCTGTCTTTTGTTTCCATGCCCTGTTCTTGAATCTCCAAATTAGACTCTTGAAAATCAAGACACACATTATTTCTTTACCAAGTGTGAGAAAAACCTTTGGATTAAAAATAGTGAGAAAACATGCTATATAATCTTAACAAAAAAAGATCTCATCATTAAGGTTCTTAGATTCAACTAATTCAATCTCAAACCTGTGGTTCTAGTATCATCTAGAAAATATAATGCATTTTGACCGAAGTTTGTCCTGTCTACTCAAAACTTTATTTATATGCATATCCTTTCCTTTGGTACACTGTAAGCAACTTGAGAGAAGATTCCATTTCTTATTCATTGTATTTCTTCTAGCATGCAAATTTAGCACATTTAGGAGAGAAAGACTTATTTTTGTTCACTTATATCTAACTCATAAATACATTTTCACTAATTATTTCACAGAGTCACATGATAATAGGAAAAGAGTGTTTAGTACTTAAGCACTCAATTATTCAGATTTATTTTATTCATTTTATATTTCTTATGCATGAGATGGAAACTCAAATACATTAGTGTGTCCTACACACTGTTATAGGCATTGACGATTTAGCATAAAAATAATATAGAAGAGTTCTCTGTTCTTATGAACCTACTTCTAATAAAGTGAAAACTAAATAGTCTGAATTTTCATATCATATATTTTTCATTTTATAGTCTGGAATTAACAAAAAGTATTTAATATGGAAAATGAAACATATCTAAAGACTCAAACCAGCCAGGGTATGACTTCTAGGTATTTCTAGACTTCTGTAGAAAATGGGGCAGATGATAATGACAAAGCTTATTAAAGAGGCTGAAAAAAAAGCACAAAATAAGTGCATACCTTAAGCCAGTTCAGCTTTAGCCATATTTCCCTTTACAGTTTATTATTTCCATTTATACCTATGTTGCTCACTATGTATGTATCACTGAAAGATTCTAAATCATTAAACATGTTGCTTTGCATTTTATTATAACTTCACTCATAAATGCAGACAAAAAAATACAAGGAAAAAATGCTTTCAAAGGAAAGACTGAAACAGTGAAATTTTCATTTATTTGTTTACTACACAGGTTACCTAAAAAATGCTTAAACCAAAATGCTACATTCCAATTAATTGGAATCTGACTGAGCATCTTGTAAAGGGCATCTATGTAAAGAGAAAATGACACAACTTCAGAAACTTACTTGGAACTTCTTGAGTTATTGTGATTTTTACACCTATTAAATGGGTGCTATTTATTAGAATTATCAGAAAGGCTATAGTATATCAAATGTTATGTTGAGAATTCTGAAATATTGAACAGCTTTACACTGAAATTCTAGAAAACACAAAAATATGAAGCATAAAAGACTAAATAGGCTGTTGTAAAATTCCATTTGTAGACAAGACTTTAGTCAGCAGGTAATAATTTTAGGAAAAACATGTTGAACACTAAATTTTATTTAAATGGAGCAGTTTGGGGAATTTTTTAAAAGGATTTTTGTGCTGTGTATTATTTTTTTATAGGAAAAGATCACTTGAGGAGAGGATATGCATTAGAGCTTCTCTGAAGAAAATAACCTAAAAAAAATGTCTGAAAAATTGCTAAGGCTGCAGAAAGCTTGATCTCTGAAACTGATAAGAAAGGAGTCCATGATTGGAAATACTATGCCAAAGATTAAACCCTCAACTTTTTAGAAACTTCATAAGTCTATGTGTCAGACCATGGAGCATACAGCATTTTGCTTGCATGTAGAAGTAGTCAGCCTTATAGCAAATACCAAACAAAAGGACAGTCATCTTTAAAAGAGTTAATAGAATTCATTCCAACAAAATTGACAGTGTGAAGATTACTTTGACAGAGAGAAAGTAGCAGCACTCAATATGAAGGTAAATAACAAAAGCATTAGTGTGGGTGGGCTGCTGAAAAGGACAGTAGACACAAGTAAAACTGAATTGGGGAGAAAAATTAATAATATTGTAAAATCATTATCAATAGTGGCCCATGTAACTATCTCACAGAAACTACACTCAGAACAAATCATTAATGTCAGAATTCCCTGGAACCTAAATAAAATTTTAATTCATTAATGTATTTGATTTAAAGAGAATCTTATTTTTGGTGCTTTATGATTAGATACATAAAAATAAAAATGTATTTTCCAAATGTTATTTAAAGTTTTATTTATAGCAAAGTTTTATATTTAAAGCAAAGATAATTTTCTTTACTGTTGATTTGTTTGGGATTTATACAAATGTCAGATAATGTCTCTGCTTATCTCAGTGGTTTTTACAGATTTTCAGAATCTACTGCAGCAATGAAATTTATCAGGAAAACCTCAATAAGTAGTTTAAATAATTGAATCAAAATAATTTTAAAAGACTTTATGCTCAAATAGTAGTATAATCACAAAATATATTCAGTAAGATACCTAAAATTTGTATAATGGATTTTCCTATATCCTATGTGATAAAGAATATACACTATAAATGTAAATGTAGATGTGTCATGTGCATAAAATTGCTAATGATAAAAGATCACTATTTCCTGTGAAAAATAAAACTGAAACAAACCAATAAAATTGTTACAACAGTCCCCCCAAATTACTAATAATACCACTTCCTTAGAACGTGAAGGAAAACACAAAAACATTCTTGCCTTAATTCATATATATATGCATTTTCTGTTAGACATACTTTTCTAATACTTTCAAAATTCACATTTGATTTCAAAAATTCCAAAGACAAAATATGCCATTATTTTTATCAAAGCATATAGCTACAAATTAGGTTGTCATTCAATCTAGTCATCATTAATCTTCATAAGGAATGCAAGGAGCCAGTAACAATTCAGCAAACATTTGTAGAATGTGTAGTATATGCTAAATCTCACATAGAAAATAACATGTAGACAGTTTTTACCTTATGAATTAAAGATGAGCAGACACCTGAAAGGAATATTTAAATAAAATACAGTAAGGAAAGTGATAGAGATAGGCAAAAGTTGCTATGGATATCAGGGGGTTCTGGAGAGAGCTGCCATAGAGCCCAGGCTGAAAATTTCTAGGAAAACTCCCTAGTGTGTGCTCAGTCACTCTGTCATTTCTGACTCTTTGTGACCCCACAGACTGTAGTGGCCAGGTGCCTCTGTTCATGGGAGTTTCCAGGCAAGAATACTGGAGTGGATTGCCATTTCCTTCTCCAGGCAATCTCGACCCAGGGATGGAACCCACATCTTTTGAGTCTCCTGCATTGGCAGGAGGATTCTTAACCACTGGAAACTCCCTGGAGGCAGTGATGAATCTTGAGATATAAGAAAGAGTTACATAGATGTAGAAGGGAAACAGACATTTCAGGAAAAACAAATAGGAGGCATAAAGGCATGTTAATACAAGGAACAACTAAATAATTATTTGAGTGTAAATTACATGTCTAGATTGGTAGTTGATCCAAATGGAAAAGTTGCAAGGGTTAAGACATGAAAGCTGTACCGGAGTCGGGGGCATTATCTTTTAGGCAATGTGAAGTACCAGCAGACTTTTATGCATGGGTGTAATCTGATTGGGCTTCCCCAGTGGCTTAGCAGCAAAGAATCCATCTGCAGTGCAGGAGATGCGGGTTCAGTCCCTTGGTGGAGAAGATACCCTGGAAGAGGGCATGGAAACCCACTCCAGTATTCTTGCCTGGAAAACCCCATGGATAGAGGATCCTGGCAGGCTATAGCCCATAGGGTCGCAAAGACTCAGACACAACTGAAGAGACTGAGCACATAATATGATTAGGTATTTTTACTGGGAAGATGAATTGGCGGAAACAGATTATACTGTGTGTGTCCTCAATCACTTAGTCATGTCCGACTATGCTAGATTATACTAGAGGCATGATAAACAAACCAAAAAAAACCATTAATTCTGGAGGCATTTAAGAGTCAGATCTAAAAATGTGGTATTAGAGAAGAAAAGATAGAGTGAAAATATCTATGTGTGGATGGATAATGAAGTGAAGTGAAGTGAAGTCACTCAGTCGTGTCTGACTCTTTGCGACCCCATGGTCTGTAGCCTCCCAGGATCCTCAGCCCATGGGATTTTCCAGGCATGAATACTGGAGTGGGTTGCCATTTCCTTCTCCAGGGGATCTTCCCGACCCAGGGATTGAACCTGGGTGTCCCGCATTGTAGGCAGACACTTTACCATCTGAGCTACCAGGGAAGCCCATGATCAAACAATCTAGGAATATAGGAGAAATTTGAGCTAAGGTTTGGGTATATTGGATATTCTGTGTTTGATGTACCCATAGGCTATCAGGTAGAGATAATCAGTAAGCACTTGGGGATATGGTTTAGAATTAAGCAGGGAAATCTGCTGGAGATGATAGGAAAAAGGAGTTATCAGTATGTAAGTGGAAGATAAAGTAACAATTTGGATATGGTCAACAGGAAGAATGTAATAGAGTATAAATTAGAGATGATTATGGAAGTAATTCAGGAAAATACCAAAATTATAAGATGAAGTAAAAGAGGTGCTTGCCAATAAAACTGAGGTCTGTACAAAGACATCAAAAGAAAAAAGTGAAATTCCAAAAGGAGAGTGAATTTAAGGTGAAAGTCAACAGTTAAGGATGGTTACAGATATGAAGAGAAAGATAAAGGCAGAAATTGCATCGTTATTGTCAGTACAAAAGTCATCTGAGGGTGAGCTAAGAAAGGTTTGTGTTGGAGGCAAGAGGTCTAAGAGAAATAGCAATGGCTGGAGAGAGAATGAGAAGTGGGGAGGAACGGATGAAGACATTGAGAATCCCTAAGCAATTAAAAGATTATTGTCTATCTATAATTTAAAATGAAAAAAATCTATGCCTGACCTAAGTTTTCTCAGGATAAATACTTTGGTGCTTTTCTTTGAGAAATAAGAAACCATATATTTTTTTTTTTTCCAATGTGACATTCTTTGCTAATTATGTTAGTCTGCCTGTAGGTATATATAGTACATGTGTGATGAAAGAGAATGAGATTAGACTTTTTCAGAAGCCTTAGTTGTAAAATAAAAATAAATAAATTCAAAATAATTAAGGAGATAATTTTATTAAAAATGAATTATTGTAGAATTTTACCATTGTAATGTATAGCAATAACAAATCACTATGTTGTACACCAAGAACTAACAGAGTGTTGTAGGTCCATTGTAATTCAAAAACAAACAAACTCATAGAAAAAGTGATCAGATTTGTGGTTACCAGAGTCAGGTAGTTGGGGAAAGCTACTTGTATGAAGATGGTTAAAAAGTACAAGATATTTAGCTCTCCAGTTAATAAGTACTGGTGATATAATGTACAATATGATGTGAAACACAACTGTATCTTATATGAATATATAACAATTGTTAGAATAAATCTTAAAAGTTCTCATCACAAGAATTTTAAT
This sequence comes from Cervus elaphus, assembly GCF_910594005.1. NCBI lineage: Eukaryota > Metazoa > Chordata > Mammalia > Artiodactyla > Cervidae > Cervus > Cervus elaphus. Next base: position 54,050,648 of record NC_057835.1, read on the forward strand.
TTTTTTCTTTAATTTTGTATCTCTATGATAAGACAGATTTCACTCATTTCATTGTGGTGATCATTTAAAAGCTAAAAAGGGTTATTACAGGATGGGGGCAGGGGCAGACTACTATGATAGGAAAACGTGACAGTAACATCTTCAAGCATCTGAAGAATTAGGAAAAGGGGATTTTTCTCTTATGGAAAAAAGTACACAAGGTGAACAAGAGCAAGGTGTGGGGAAGTGAGTTGAAAGGGTGGCCCAGAATGTTGTTCTCTGGGTCCAGCCTGTCCTTAGGTTGTGTGCCGGCTCAAAGCTGAGGCAGAATCAGAGTTCAAGAACCTGGAGAAAGGAGAGAAACTTGAGCAGAGTTTGTTTAGTTTATTGTGATTTATCTGTGAGTACAAGCAATTCAACTTATCATTTGAGTCAAAGAAAGAGAGTTTACAAGGTCTGTGCCTGGTTTTGTCACAGAAAACTGAGGGGGCTTATTTAGGTTTTATCTAGGATAAGTGAACCTTATCTAGTTAGATGGTTAAAGAGGGGTTATTAACTGTGATCCCATATAACCAAACACAGAAGGATGAGAGGATTTCTTAACCATTAGGTAAAATTCAACATTTTCAGTTGGAAAAAAAAAAAGTGAAAGGAAATAGGTTAGAGGGAGCTTTGTTTTATTTTTAGCATGAAAGAGACTTGAGTACCTGTGGGCAACAAGGAAGAAGCCGGAGAATAAAGGAGATGAATGAATACAATTCTCAAAAAGAGAAACTGTGTGACCAAATTTAGGGTGTTATCCTGATTAACAGGAGGAACTCATTACCCTCTTGATTGTAGAGAAAAATACCCAGGGAGCATTAAAGTTTGAAGAAGGAGATCTAGAGAAAGTTGAGATAGTCTGTTTAATTATTTGATATGATATCACAAAAACAGACAGGTGATAGGGTAAATAAATTAAGTCTAAGCAAATAAATACTCTAGGCAGAGTAGGTCATCTGTTGTTACAGCGACACTGAGGCTAAGGTTGCAGAAGGTCATGGGGAAATGAGTCAGCAGGCATCCATTATTTAGATGGTAAAGATTACCAAATCCTAATAATGATATTACATATCTAGGCTCAGGCAAAGAACAAAAATCTGAAATGTTGCCAGAACCAAAATTCTCCTTTGAAAACTAGTTTTGTGCTGTCAGAAGAATCCTGTATAACTTATAACTCAATGATAAAATTTACCTGAGAAAAACTGTGACTTCAAAGCTCAGATACAAGAGGAATGATATGTGCACAAGACATCATGACACCATGAGAATCCCAGTCTCCATCTCAGTCACTCTCTCTCAGGTGCACACATGTATGTTTACATCCACACTGTCTCACTCCACCACCAGGACCCTCCATATCTCAATTGCTCTAAGTTTCCTAAGCTGCCAACTTTATGTATTATTTTCTAATCAGGCTGTGTTTAACAGGCTCTAAAAATAACCCCCTAAAGAATCTATTCTCTGAATTTCTCTGACAATTATTTGAACCTCCATTGAAGTGTTACAGAAACCTTTGTCAGGCCATAATAATAACTGTAGTAACTGTCCATTTTCATCAACAAGTCAGGCAACTAGAATTTAAGAATATCCTAACATTCAGTATATGCTGTGCTGTGCTTAGTCGCTCAGACGTGTCTGACTCTTTGCGACCCCCTGGACTCTAGTCTGTCAGGCTCCTCTGTCCATCCAGACTCTCCAGGCAAGGATACTGGAATGGATTGTTATGTCCTCATCCAGGGGATCTTCCAGACCCAGAGATCAAACCCAGGTCCCCTGCATTGCAGGCAGATTCTTTACCAGCTAAGCTACCAGAGAAGTCCTAACATTCAGTTTAGGAGTGTTTTATTATAAAGTTATGTCAGTTCTCAGTTGTCCATTTTCACATGTTAACTATTATCAAAGCCTCTTCTTCCATAAATAAAGGTATCAGGGAACATTTGAAAATGAACCAAATACCTCATATTCTATTATCCCACATATTATTAGAGATTTTGCTTTGCTTTGTTTTGTTTCTATCTTTTTTTCTCAGTAACCTTCAGAGTTTTTCTTAGTAATTATGAGGAAATCATTTTTACTCCTCTTCTTAATGTGTTTCTTTTAAAAGAATTAAAATAATAATAGCAAGGAAGAGAAGTATAAATGTAACTTTTTCTTGTCTTTTAAATCCAATAAAGGAGCTAAATTCACTTCTGTATGTATTTAGTATTTTAATGGTCTTTCTTGAAAGATCATGCAGTATTTAAGCATCCAGTACTATAAAAAATCGAGTTTGTACAAAAACCTGTAAACAATTTTAGATATGTGTTTTCTAAATACTGATAGATAATTAATTTTATTAATCACTTAAGGGGTTTTGTTTGTTTGTTTTAAATTAAAGCACCCTGTGGAGGCAATTTAACAGGATCTTCAGGATTTATTCTTTCACCAAACTTCCCTCATCCATATCCCCATAGTAGGGACTGTGACTGGACCATCACCGTCAATGCAGACTATGTTATCTCCTTGGCATTTATCAGGTGAGTTCCTATACCTTTCCACATCTTAAAAATTGTTTTGTTTATTTTGCATTAGCATTTTCACTAGGGAATATTTATTTTTATATGACATTTTACTTTTTTTTTTTTACCAATTTCAATACTAATATTTTGCAATAAACAATTTAAAAATCTCTATATAACAGCATAGATTCCAATGTAGTTCTGCAGGCTGATGAGTGTGCATCTCTCACCAGTTTCCAGTATAGAGGAAACATGTTAAAGGTTGAGTAGTTTATTGATTTTCATGAAACATTATCTCCTCATAACCTTTCCTCTCTCCATGAACTTATCATCACTGCTTCAAAAGATGGAAGCAACCTAGATGCCCATCAGCAGACAAATGGATAAGGAAGCTATGGTACATATACACAATGGAATATTACTCAGCCATTATATTACTCAGCCATTAAAAAGAATTCATTTGAATCAGTTCTAATGAGATGGATGAAACTGGAGCCCATTATACTGAGTGAAGTAAGCCAGAAAGATAAAGACCAATATAGTATACTAACGCATATATGTGGAATTTTAAAAGATGGTAACAATAACCCTATATGCAAAACAGAAAAAGAGACACAGATGGGCAGAACAGACTTTGGGACTCTGTGGGAGAAGGCAAGGGTGGGATGTTCTGAGAGAATAGCATTGAAACAAGTATACTATCAAGGGTGAAACAGATCACCAGCCCAGGTTCGATGCATGAGACAAGTGCTCAGGGCTGGTGCACTGGGAAGACCCAGAGGGATGGGATGGGGAGGGAGGTGGGAGAGGGGATCGGGATGGGGAACACATGTAAATCCATGGCTGATTCATGTCAATGTATGGCAAAAACCACTACAATATTGTAAAGTAATTAGCCTCCAACTAATAAAAATAAATTTAAAAATAAATAAATAACAGTATAAGAAAAAAGAAAATGGTTGAACTGAGCCAACAGTGTTTCTGAACAAGGCAGGCATGTTTTCTAAGTTTACAGATCTTACATGAAGATAGAAGATCAGGATATACAAGTAAATAGAAAGCTGTTGTATAACATAGGGAACTCAGCTTGGTGGATGACCTAGAAGGGTGGGATGAGGGGATGGGAGGGAGGCTCTAGAGGAAGGAGATACAGGTATACTTATATCTGATTTACACTGTTGCACAACAGAAACTAACACAACATCTTAAAGCAATTAACATACAATTAAAATTTTTTTTAATAAAAGCAAATAGAAAAAATTTAAAAAAAAGATTCTATGTTTCCTAAACTTAAAGATTAAAAGGTCAGCATTTTGAGGAATGTTTTCTCCCATATGTGCACCATCAAAAACATTTTTGAAGTATCTGTGCAGCGCCACTGTTAGGCTTGGGAAGATATATATATATATATATAATACACCATGTACCATTCTTTCTGGTGGTCTTATTAAGTCAACTGTCAAGAATTTGATGGATAATCTTCATGTAATTTCTCAGAAGAACTTGTCTCCTGATAGAACTTTACATGAGGTATTCAAAATTTACATTTGTTGTTTTATCAGCATCAGTTGAAAGGTTAGCTTAGTACTGACATAGTGGAGGATGCAACTTCTTGTGTGGCAAAGAAATTGCTGAGTTTAAGCCCCAGCTCTGTTACTAATATTTGTGTTACCTTGGGTAAGTTATTATTTGAATGAGTAATATTATAATAAATGATATTATAATAATGTTATTTGAGCCTCTGTTTCCTCACATGAAGTAATAGCTGTATCACAAAACCTGGCCTAATTCTTTTCCTTGAGATTTCAATGGGAATGTTAGGTATCAACAACTTGAAGAGTTTCTAGAAATGTTCCTGATCTTAGTGTCCAAGACTAATGTCTGCTGGCTCTTGTAACACAGCTATTCCTTCTGCTAGAGTGTCACAGCTGCTTGGTTTTTATGTAAATTTTTAAGCTGAACATTTTTTCTAATATATGAAAGTGAAAGTCACTCAATCATGTCTGACTCTTTGCGGCCCCATAGACTATACAGTCCATGGAATTCTCCAGGCCAGAATATTGGAGTGAGTAGCCTTTCCCTTCTCCAGGGGATCTTCCCAACCCAGGGATCAAACCTAGGTCTTCCACATTTCTGGCAGATTCTTTACCAACTGAGCCACAAAGGAAGCCAATATATGAAACCCAGGTTAAAAAAAAAAAAAAAAAAAACTAGAGTAAAGATAATTCAAATTCATGAAAAATTTCAAAAGTATAAATATATGGAATTTTCATTTTTATAATTTGTAGTAGTACACTGATAATGGTAACAACAAAGCAACACTTGATGGCAATGTTAGTTTTATGCCAAGACCCAGCTATAAGACAATTTTCTGAAGTAAATATTGTTATTCTCATTTTTATAGTAGAGGAAATGGCAGTACAAACATTAAAAATGTCAGGATGTATGATACAGGGTTCAGTTTATTTAAAAATTGTTTTAGTTAATGACTGAGTGGTAGAAGGTTGTATTACATGAAGTGTGTGAGGAGTTGTTGATTTCCTGTTGTATCATTGATTATGTGACCTAAGAGAGACTACTGACAGATCAGGATCTCATTGGGAAAATGGAAATGATAATCTCTTCCTTATACCACAGGATTATTGACAAAAAACAAGTTAATATTTATGAAACTATTTGTAAAAGATAGAATGTACTATCTTTTCAGGTTTTTAGGAAAAATAATCATTATATTTATGTCTTCAGTTTTCTAAGTATGTGGGTTCTATAATTGTTATAGGATGACTCTCATACTTTGAAGGTTGTTAAGGCAAGTTTATTATGCAAGTTTTGAAACATTTAAATATTGATTTGAATAGTTTATTTGCTAAAATGTCTTTATTTACACACTGTTTAATTTTGGTGAAGAGTGATTGGCTCAATTTGCCTACATTAAGTTCTAAAAGAAGAAAATATATTTACTTTCAAGGAAAAGAATACCTAGTACAATGTCAATGCTTTGAGTAATTTAAATGCAGATTTTATCTTTCCAACTTTTGTTTGAATCTGATATGTAGAGTTCACTTTTAAAACAAAAATGCTCTTAAGTTTTGAAGTTCAAGGCAAATAGATTCATGGACACAAAGCAAAAAGAGATGCAAAATATCTGGTGAAAAATTTTAAAGTACAGTTAATGTCTTACACATTTTACTGATATAAAGTAATTTAAGAATATGTAGCTAACAAGGACACAAGCATCTTGAACCTAAACTCTGACTGCAAATCCTGTATCCTTCAGCAGCTTACAAATTGTTTGCCTTACAGTCATTTGTATTCCCTGTAGACATAATGCCAACTTAGAAATACTTGAAAATATCAAGATGTCTTCTTTCTTTTTTCAGTGCTGATTTTATATGCATATTCAGTGTGCTGTTGCCAGGGGTATTTTCAAATTGACTTATTTTGACAGAATCTGTTATTTTTAAAGATAATGATTGAATTAATATATAATTTATGGGACTATTATGATTAAAACCTTAGTAATAACGATTCCACTTTTTTCTTCCTTCCTTCCTTTCTTTTTCTTTTCTTTTAGTTTTAGCATAGAACCAAACTATGATTTCCTCTATATATATGATGGGCCAGACAGTAATAGTCCCTTGATTGGAAGCTTTCAAGACAGCAAATTACCGGAGAGGATAGAAAGCAGCTCAAATAACATGCATTTGGCTTTTCGGAGTGATGGATCTGTTAGTTACACTGGATTTCATTTAGAGTATAAAGGTAAATGTGAACATTTGATTTTAGCATCATGATTTAAATTGTGAATATTTTATACAAGAGAATAATGTCGTATTGGCCATTGTCAGTGGTTAGTTATATGTGCAGTTCTTAAAGCATACTACCTGCAATTCATCTCACAAAAGAGCGCTCACTGTAGACTTTTCCTATGAGTGAGAAGGAAATTAGCATTTCCTAATTACTACCAAAGGAAATGTATCAAACAAACAAATAAGCAATTAGGATACTGCAGAAGTTGGCTGAGACCACAAATATTTCTTAAAAAACAAAGACATTTTTGGAAGCTGAAGTTTCACTTGAATATCAAATATTCAGAGACTACTCTCACTGATAAAAATACTCAAAAGTATATGATTCCCAAAATATTTTGACAATTATGATTCAGAAAATATCTGAAAATATTTAAATAGGTCAACATTTAGAATAGGGTGAATATAATATGCTCTAAATCAAATCCCTTATGATTATATAGTGAGAGTGAGAAATATATTCAACGGATTGGATCTGATTGACAGAGTGCCTGAAGAACTATGGATGGAAGTTAGTGACATTGTACAGGAGACAGGGATCAAGAACATCCCTAAGAAAAAGAAATGCAAAAAAGCAAAATGGTTGTCTGATGAGGCCTTACAAATAGCTGTGAAAAGAAGAGAAACTAAAGGCAAAGGAGAAAAGGAAAGATATCTTATCTTTCAAATCAAGATAATGTAAGATAAGATACCTTATCTTACGTAATGGGCATGTGCCCATTTGAATACAGAGTTCCAAAGAATAGCAAAGAGAGATAAGAAAGCCTTCCTCGGTGATCAATGCAAAGAAATAGAGGAAAACAATAGAATGTGAAAGACTAGAGATCACTTCAAGAAAATTAGAGATACCAAGGGAACATTTCATGCAAAGATGAGCACAATAAAGGACAGAAATGGTATGGACCTAACAGAAGCAGAAGATATTAAGAAGAGGTGGCAAGAACACACAGAGAACTATATAAAAAAGATCTTCACGACCCAGATAATCACAATGGTGTGATCACTCCCTTAGAGCCAGACATCCTGGAATGTGAAGTCAAGTGGACCTTAGGAAGCATCTTTATGAACAAAGCTAGTGGAGGTGATGGAATTCTAGTTGAGCTATTTCAAATCCTGAAAGATGATGCTGAGAAAGTTCTGCACTCAATATGCCAGCAAATTTGGAAAACTCAGCACTGGCCACTGGACTGGAAAAGGTCACTTTCATTCCAATCCCAAAGAAAGGCAATGCCAAAGAATGCTCAAACTACCAGACAATTGCACTCATCTCACATGCTAGTAAAGTAATGCTCAAAATTCTCCAAGCCAGGCTTCAACAGTGCCTGAACTGTGAAATTCCAGATATTCGAGCTGAATTTAGAAAAGGCAGAGGAACCAGAGATCAAATTGCCAACATCTGTTGGATCATTGAAAAAGCAAGAAAGTTCCAGAAAAAACATCAACTTCTGTTTTGTCGACTAAGCCAAAGCCTTTGTCTGTGTGGATCACAATAAACTGTGGAAAATTCTGAAAGAGATGGGAATACCAGACCACCTGACCTGCCTCTTGAGAAACCTGTATGCAGGTCAGGAAGCAACAGTTAGAACTGGACATGGAACAACAGACTGGTTCCAAATAGGGAAAGGAGTACGTCAAGGCTGTATATTGTCACCATGCTTATTTAATTTATATGCAGAGTACATCATGAGAAACGCTGGGCTGGATAAAGCACTAGCTGGAATCAAGACTGCCTCAATAACCTCAGATATCCAGATGACACCACCCTTATGGCAGAAAGTGAAGAAGAACTAAAGAGCCTCTTGATGAAAGTGAAAGAGAAGAGTGAAAAAGTTGGCCTACAGCTCAACATTCAGAAAACTAAGATCATGGCATCTGGTCCCATCACCTCATGGGAAATAGATGGGGAAACAGTGGAAACCGTGATGGACTTTGTTTTGGGGGGCTCCAAAATCACTGCAGATGGTGATTGCAGCCATGAAATTAAAAGACACTTGCTCCTTGGAAGGAAAGTTATGACCAACCTAGACAGCATAGTAAAAAGCAGAGACATTCCTTTGCCAACAAAGGTCCATACAGTCAAAGGTACACTTTTTCCAGCAGCCATGTATGGATGTGAGTATCAGACTATAGAGAAAGCTGAGCACTGAAGAGTTGGTGCTCTTAAACTGTGGTGTTGGATAAAACCCTTGTGAGTCCCTTGGACTGAATGGAGATCCAACCAGTCCATCCTAAAGGAAATCAGTCCTGAATATTCATTGGAAAGACTAATGCTGAAGATGAAACTCCAATACTTTGGTCACCTGATGCGAAGACCTGAGTCACTTGAAAAGACCCTGATGCTGGGAAAGATTGAAGGTGGGAGGAGAAGTGGACGTCAGAGGATGAGATGGTTGGATGGCATCACTGACTCTATGGACATGAGTTTGAGTAAGCTCCGGCAGTTAGTGATGGACAGGGCGGCTTGGCATGCTGCAATCCATGGGATCACAAAGAGTCAGACACAACTGAATGACTGAACTAAACTGAATGTGATATGGTGATGAATATAATATTTTAGAACATTTCTGTCTGTATTTAAATGAATTAATATTTATATATATATGGATATTTCTTGGGCCTTCCCAGGTAGAACTAGTGTTAAAGAAACCCCCTGCAAATGCAGGAGATGTAAGAGAGGCGGGTTTGATCCCAGGGTCGGGAAGGGCACAGCAACCCACTCTAGTATTCTTGCATGGAGAATCTCATGAACAAAGAAGCCTGGTAGGCTAAGGTCCATAAGGTTGCAAAGAGTCGAACATGACTGAAGGGACTTAGCATGCACATGTATGGGTATTTATAAACATATTTTAAGTTTTCTATTCAATGCCTATAAGGACAAATTAGATCTTAGTTGTTTAAAGTTAAATTTTATTTTTCCAAAATTGAGCCTATAAAGGATACTGATAAAGGAGTCATTTGAGTTCTGTAAATGCATACTTTGAATTTATTACTTACTGCTTTGACTTTAATTTTTTCCCCACTATAGAATATTTTCAGTAGCTAAAAGTTATACAGAATAGTAAAACAAACTTCAAAGTATCTGCTATCCAATTCGACAGACTTTTAACATGGTGTTATATTTGCTTCAGATCTTGTTATTCTTGTTTTAAGAAATATTCAATTGAGACTTCTGAATTTGCACTGGGAAGAGGGTTTTGTTTTGTTTTGTTTTTTAGGGCTATCAAAAGAAGTCACCTTAAGCTGAAACCCCACCTTAAATACATCTTCAGCTAGAGACAAAGAAAATGTTGGGAGTAGTAGTTTGGGACTTCAAAGGAGAAAAAGGCAATCCACACTGATGGAAAAGTAAATGTTTGATAATAAATAAATGTTCGCTGGGCTGTGCAGAGACAAGGGGATCAAGAGTGGACTCTGCTGTCTAGGCCCTGCTGAGTTTCCACCACTGCAACCTCGCCTGTAGTTGTTGCAGATATCTTTGGTCATCCGTCAGTCAGTTCAGTCACTCAGTCATGTCCAATAATTTGTGACTTCATGGACGCCAGGCTTCCCTGTCCATCACCAACTCCCAGAGCTTACTCAAACTCATGTCCATTGAGTAGGTGATGTCATCCAACCATCTCATCCTCTGTTGTCCTCTTCTCCTCCTGCCTTCAATCTTTCCCAGCATCAGAGTCTTTTCCAAGGAGTCAGTTCTTCGCATCAGGTGGCCAAAGTATTGGAGTTTCAGCTTCAGCATCAGTCCTTCCAATGAATATTCAGGACTGATTTCCTTTAGGATTGACTGGTTTGATCTCCTTTCAGTTGTAGGGACTCTCAAGAATCTTCTCCAACACCACAGTTCAAAACATCAATTCTTTGGTGCTCAGCTTTGTTTATGGTCCAGCTGTCACATCCATACATGACTACTGGAAAAGCCATAGCTTTGACTAGATGGACCTGAGTTGGCAAAGTAATGTCTCTGCTTTTTAATGTGCTGTCTAGATTGGTCATAACTTTTCTTTTGAGGAGCAAGCGTCTTTTTTAATTTCATGGCTGCAGTCACCATCTGCAGTGATTTTGGAGCCAAAGAAAAACAAAGTTTCTCACTGTTTCCATTGTTTCCCCATCTATTTGCCATGAAGTGATGGGACCGGATGCCATGATCTGAAGTTTTTTGGATGTTGAGTTTGATGCCAGCTTTTTCACTCTCCTCTTTCACTTTCATTAAGAGGCTCTCTTCTTTGCTTTCTGCCTTAAGGACCCATCTTTGGTCACAGATGTATTCTATTTTAGGTACATGCCCTTTAGCTAAATTCTTAGGTAGCTAAGTGGGAGGTAAAAAGACTTTCTGAGTTTCTGTTTCTTAAAAATTATCACCCTAAATCAATATATATGCCAAAGAAGCACATTTTGAGATGATAAATTTTGGTCTATGAGTCTCTCTTCTTACAGAGCAAAGTAAGAAAATGGCCTCATCAGTGGGAGAATATATGAGCTATTTGGTACCAAACAGTAGGTGATTCTCTGGTGGCTCAGAAGAATCTCAGATTCTTTACCATGTGGGAGAGCAATGAGAGAGACCTGGGTTTAAGCCCTGGGTTGGGAAGATCCTTTAGAGACGATCTCTTGGAGAAGGGAATGGCTACCCACTCCAGTATTCTTGCCTGGAGAATTCCATGGATAGAGGAGGCTAGTGGGCTATAGTTCATAGGGTCGCTCATAACTGAAGTGACTAACGCTTTTCACTTTCAGTAAGAATTTAGGATGACCAGCTATATTAGGGTTGTATGAAAATGTTAGCTGCTCCAAACCAGAGGGTCATGGGCGAGCTTACACCTGGTGACTATGGGTTAGGAAGCACTGATATTCTAGAGTTGAACTTGAGCAATGTGCCAAACTCTCCCACTGGAAGAGGCTCCCCATGCCATATGCAAGAAGCCAACTAACTGGCTATCTGCACAAATCATCAGTAGTCAAGATTATTTTCAGACACTCCTGTTCCTATCATGACAGCACCCTCCTAATTCTGAAGTCAGTGCTTATCTTTTCCATGTATGTATGCTTGTCCATATATTTATACTTTCCATCATGTACATGTCCTTCATTCTATTTTCATAAAGCATATTTTCATCATGTGCACATTCTTATGAAAATTGTTTTTTCCCTGTACATTGTTTCTGAGATATATCAATGATAAGAGACGTGTAGACTTAGTTCATTAATTTCTTTATGATATTCCATCATATGACTATCACAAGTAATTTGTAAATTTTTCTGATAGGTACTTAGGTTAAGTTTTCTGTTAGGAATCATGATGATATAGTCATTCTTTTGAGTGCTTTCTTGAACATATCTATTAGATTCTAAAATATCTGTATATCTAAGAGTGGGAATACTAGATCAAAGGATATAAACCTCTTGAATCTAACTACATATCCCCTAATTACTCCCAGAAGGGGTTATACCAATTTATATTCTCAACAGCAGAGAAAACATTTCAGAACCTCCACATTTTCTGAGCTAAAACTGACAAAAACATTATACTATTTTTGGGTGTTTGTATGACATAATGATTTAATAAATGTATGTATTGCAAAATGATTACCATATTAAGTCTATATAGCATCATCACCACTGCATATAGTTAGTTATTTTTTTCTTGTAATTAGAACTTGTTAAGATCTATTCCCTTAGCAACTTTCAAATATAGAATACATATATTCTTAAGTATTGTCAACATGCTGTATATTACATCCCTAGAACATACTTATCTTATAACTGGAAGTTTGTACATTTCAGGGAGGAAAAAAATTGTCCTCTGTTCTTCTAGATTCTTCTAGTTAATCTAAGAATTAAATTGGTATGAGACAGATTAACAGGAGAAAATCAAACAAGTTTAAAAATGTGTATACATGGGAGAGACTTATGAAAACTGAAAATCTTTTCCTGAAAACTAATTATCCTCATGCAAGTTTTCAGATGTATAGACATAAAAATGTTCACAGTGCTCTCTTGCATTTTCTGTTGCTGTATTTTTTTTTTATTAGAATTGCTTGGTATTTTTGTTAATATTGCTTTCACATAATTTACTTATTCCATTCTATTTTCTCTAGATTGGCTTTTATTTTTATAATTAAAAATAATTAAATCACTTATATTCATATTTTTTTCCTCTTCTAATATGAGCTTTTGAGGGCTGTGTATTTTCCTCAAAGCACCACTGTAGCTGCTTCGCAAATGTTGGAATATGCAGAGTTTTATTATTTTGCAATTTTAAATTTGTTCTAGTTGTACTGCCTTTTGATTTTTTCTCTACTTGAGAGCTATTTACAAGTGCTTACAAGTCTTACAATAAATTTTAGTCTATACTTAATTATGAATTTCTAGCTTACTTGTGCTGTGGTCTAATGTGTATGATTCCAGTTCTTGGTGTGTCTAAAGATTTGTTTTATGACATCTTATATAGTTAGTTTTTACTCATATAAAACACACACACTCCCTGTGTGCTTGGAGAAAAGACTGTCATCTAATTTATGGGTGCAGTTTTTTTTATATATATACTCATTAAATTAAGTTCTCTATTTATCTTTCTTGAATATGTATGTCCTTTGCCATTTAGAAAAATCGCTTGGTCTAGCAATTATTGAAATAGTTGGGGAAATCTATTATAATTTTTTGTAATAAATTAATTTTTCATTTTTTTTCTTAAAACAGTGATTTTTTTTTTTTTGCTATATTATCAGAACCCATTTTTGGGTACATATATACATGTTTTTAATCTTATTTTGAGCCATCTACTCCTTTTGCTTTTTCTCTTGTACTATCACAAATTTCTCTTTTTATCAAAGTCATATAATTACCTGATATTTTATTTTTCATTTATTTGCTATTTATTTACTATGCACACTCCCATTTATGCCCCTCAATCCCTGCGCTGCGCTTAGTCGATCAATCATATCTGACTCTCTGCATCCCCATGGACTGTAGCCCAGCAGGCTCCTCTGTCCATGGGGATTTTCTAGGAAGAATACTGGAGTAGGTTGCCATGACCTTCTCCAGAGGATCTTCCCAACCCAGGGATTGAAGCATGTGATTGAACCCATTTCAGGCAGATTGTTTACCGTCTGAGTCACCAGGGAAGCCCAAGAATACTGGAGTGGGTAATCTATCCCTTCTCCAGGAAAACTTCCCGACCCAGGAATAGAACCAGGGTCTCCTGCATTACAGGTGGTTTCTTTACCAGCTGAGCTACCTGGGAAGCCCCACTCAATCCCTACACATAAACCAGAAAAACAAACTTCTTAAGAGCAAGAACTCTATTTACCACTATACAGTGAACTTATTAGAATAATGCCTACATACATAGTAATTCTTTGATAATTATGTAGCTGATTTTGAGTTGCCTAAAGAGGTGTTTTATATTTTAAATCAAGACATGATTAGAATAATAACAGTACTGAAATCTAAGGAAACTTAGAGACACATTCATGTCCTATATTTTACAAATAAGAACTTGGCTTTTTAGGAATATCTGCAAGGTGATAGCTTTATAAACAAGACTCAGTTAAAAAGAGGTAGAGAACTGTAAGCAAGTCAGTAAAGCTAGGTTCTATTGTGAGTTTGTATTTAACAAAGCATTTCCAGAGATCCATAGGATAACAGATACAGGAAGAATGCCACAAATACTACCATACTCAGGGCAGATGATGCTAATTTGTTACAGCATTCTTTCTCATGGAAACTGGACTTGACTTCACAGTCCTTTCTCTCATAACATTCCATGTAGTCATTATTAAATCCATGTCATTTAGCACTTGAGATAAAATCTACTCACCATATCTCAAATTAAATGTATTGCCCCTCCTATTTCCCATCTTGGTCAATTTCTGTGTCCCATTATTTCTGAAAAGCTACAATTTATGCCACCACAGGAAAAGGGCCACTGATGCATTTTTTAAAAGGACAATGTTAATTACCTATTATGTACTTTACTCCAAGTACAGTTATTAGCTCTTTCAATACAGTATCTCTGTCTTTCCCATTAGCAAAAACACTTGTAAATGCAACAAAATGTTAGCTAACAGCATTATCAGGTAGATATTACTATACCTATTTTCAAATGATAAAATTGAGAATCAGATTGTCAAAGTGAATTGCATAAGATGGCATAACTTATCACTACCAATAAGAGTAAAGGAAAATAAAAATGTGAGCACAGGCGGAGAGAAATACATAAGTATTCCATGAACTTCAGTCTACCTTGTACCCTGCAACTACTGCCTACCATCCTTAGTTACTACACCAGTGCCCATTTACACACAATTCCTTGAGGTCTTATTTTTATACTCCAGATAGTATTTCTTTACAATGTTAGTGCTAATGTTATGGTATTCTGCAAATCCAACCTACTTAACTTTCTGGACTGGCTCTCAAAATTCTCAAACCCCCCATCGTATTTCATCTCCCACTTCAGGGTCTCCAAGATCTGTCTTTTCTTATCAGTCACCCTACTTTCTATTTATATTAAAAAAAAAAAAAGTTAGCTCTTTAATTGCCTGGTTCCTTAAAGCTGATAAAGTGGTCTTGTTGTTTATTTCTGCCATAGCCAAGCAAACATGTCAGAATTTTCAAGATAAAATGTGCACCCGCAAAAGGAATTGACATGTAACTGGAGGTCCTGGATAGTAAAAGCTATTTGTCTGTCATTTGTAATCATGTTATATAGTTTATTTTAAGCATGTTGATTTCTATTAGCTCTGAAAAAGTAAAGTTTTTAAGTCCCAACTCACTCCAAATACTGGTATTTATAGGTCTTTATTTAAAAAGCTATAGGTTCAGCACCTACTTCTATAGAGTTCACACCAGAGTATAGTTGCTATTGCTTGTGTTCATACTGATCTCTTCATTTCCCTCTTGAAGATAGCCACTGAACCTTATTTTTGTTTATTTGCAAATACATAGGAGTTCTGCAAACAAAGCATTTGAATGGTGAACAAATGCTATAGTCAAACATCGCAAATACACAGCCTGCTAATAATAGGGATTCTGAAAGGAATACTACTTTTATTTACAAAAAGCAAATGTTTTAAGGCAAAAACCACCACAATATTGTAAAGTAATTAGCCTCCAATTAAAATTTTTAAAAAGTCAAATGGTAGATATGCTCTAGTGTTGTAGACAATAGTAAACTGAAATAAAGAAATAGAGATTTGAAGGTAAGGGGAGATGTTTTATTAACTTGAAAGCAATGTCCCCAAAGAGTTTAAATCAATCTAGTCTCCAGTAGTCTTCCCTGAAGAGTCCCCATGGACAGAGGAGCCTAGCAGGCTGCAGTTCACGGGGTGGCAAAGAGTTGGACACGAGTGAGTGACTAAGCACAGCACAGTCTCCATTTATCCTAATGTAACTTCAATGAGATACAATATTAAATGCATGCTTGATAAACGTTTTAGCTTAATGCTATCTTTTGCATTGTTTTTGTATTAAGGCTA
Source organism: Cervus elaphus (assembly GCF_910594005.1). Taxonomy (NCBI): domain Eukaryota; kingdom Metazoa; phylum Chordata; class Mammalia; order Artiodactyla; family Cervidae; genus Cervus; species Cervus elaphus. Next base: position 54,066,446 of record NC_057835.1, read on the forward strand.
TTTTTAATTATGTTAATAAGTATATTTTAAATATTTATAACTATAATTTTTAATAGGTGTAACTCATAGGAGTGATGTTTATATTAATAAACAAAATATACTATTTACATGAAGGAGAGAGTATAGATACAGTTTTGTGCTTCTGAAGGGGACCTCCTGGCAGCTGCTGTTTTATCTGATAGGCACCAAAAATCTACAGTGAAAGATTTATGAATGGTTGTTTATATATGGTGTAAGTTAGCCACCTGCTTCAAGAACCTTAAAATATAGTCAATTACTTTCTAAATTAATATACCAATTTAAGACATATCTTTTAATAGAGCAACCTATTACATTTCAGCTTTACTTTGAGGTATTTTACAGCAAAACTGTTTAATTTCCAATTGTTTAATCAACAGTATTTTCCAAAATAAAAGAGATATGTCTGTGGTTTATATTTAATCTCAAAGAGCACATGGGGAATCTGACCCTATGTGAACTATGGGTCTTCCAAAAGAAAGAGCCTTTTGGGAGTTACTATGATTTGAGGGGACTACAATGCATTCACAGCTTAAAGGGAATTTAGCTCTTAGTTTCTGAGTTCATGCCAGCAGGTATATGCCCAACTGCACTATTCTGGAAATAAAAAGCAGCTGAATATTATATACTCTGGTGACTTCTCAAAAATAAAAATAACATATAACTGATTATCTACAGAACACTATTCTTAATAATGGTCCTTTCATGAGTATATACCTGTATGTAGGAATACACTTTGAAGTTTGTTAAAGATTAACCTTTAACAACAAAAATATTATGGTTCTTATTAGCCCAGAAAAAAAATGTATTTATAAACAAGTCATTAAGTATGAACTGAACAAACATTATTTATTTATTGTCATGCCTGATGCAAATACTTTATAATGATATAAAGTATCATGATGTCATGCATAATAAATACTTTATAATCACATTTTGATTAATTTATTATGATAATATAATTACTGAAATACCCAGATATTGTGCTTATTATAATTTCATCTATATGTCTTTCTTAATAAAATGAAAACAGAAGCATAGTAAAGCTTTAATTTTTCATGTTGACTCTTCTTAAGGACACATATTTCAACTTAGTAATGTCAAAATTTTTCATTAAAATAAGCATTTAAAATTCTTTAATTTCACCTGGAAATAATTCTGAAATAAATTTTTTGTTAAGAGTGAAAAAAGAGTCCATTGCTAAGATACAGGCTCTGTTGCTTACGATTACGTCTGTCTTCCAGCAGACTGCTTCTAACATGCTTTACTTAGAGAATATAAGGCAAGGGACTCTTACCTGGGATCTACTCAGTAGGCAAGTTATTATTATTCATAAAAGTGAATTATTCATACAAATGAATTATTTTATTAAATTAATTATTCATTAAAATACTATCAACTTGTCTGCCTCACATTTTTTTTTCAAAAATTAAAATCATTTTTCCATCTGTTTCCTGGACCTTTATGTAAGGATTCTCCCTATATTCTCAAAATTTCCGGATGCAATTGCTATGGCAAACAGGGAAATAAACAAGTGCAGTATTATTCATAGAAAGCTATTAAGAGAATTTAAAGTAGTATGTAAACATAATAAAGAGATAAGTGAATCCTCTCAAAATGAGCCTAGCAATATAAAATTGTTGCAGAGGCAGTATTTTTAATTTATCAACCATGTTTTCCTTTACTCAAAAAGTAGGTTTGCATTATAGATTCACTAATATGTCACTGAAAATTTGGGGAAAACTTTAAAGAAGGAAAAAGCTACCTTTTCAAAAGATGGATGTTAGGCAGTTAGACATGTCAAAGAGATTAATCTTTCTAAATAGTAATTTCAACCCTTCCTTTTCCCTCAAGGGTAAATTTAGTTCAATTTCATGAAGAACAGAAATGGTAGTTTGCTGTTATACACCTAAAAATTAAATTGCATTTTCTGCTTATTTAAGGAAAGGATTAATGTTTTTCTCTGAAAAATTAAACAAACCAACCTCTGTACTACTAAAGCCTCTTTCTTAGTGACCAAAGAATCTACTGGTTCTTTTCCTTATGTTATATGGGATACGAATTTCTTACACTGTGTGTATATGCGCACATGTGCATACCTTTGAAAGATCAAGTTATTTAGTTTTGGATTGATGCTCAGAAATCAGGTTTGTCTGACTTACAAGCTCCAGTATAACTTCTCCCCTTCATGTCTCTCATCCCCCTTTCACCTAGTCTGCCCATTACCCCTCAATGCCCAGTTTAGATGTCAGTTCTTCAGGAAGGTTCTGAATGCTGCTCCTTATACAACACACATCACAACCACAAGTGTTTACTTAATATAATTCTTTTCTTGATAGACTGTAAAAGCCATGAAGGTTAGAGTATTTTTTTTTTTTTTATCACCAAGGCTGTATTTCCAGTGTTACTTTGATAATGGGCTCTTAAGTAGTTTCTGGAAAGAAGGAAGGAAGGAAAGGAAGTGGGAATTTTTCATTTGGTATTCTATAAAAATCATTTAAATGTTTGTTTCCACCATTTCCTCTTTAGTTGAATTCAGAGAAGTCTTGTGAAGTATGTTTCCTAAAGCATAAATTTCTAATCATTTCCTGTAAGTGTTGAAGCACTTTGAACTCTGCAAACTTTATCAAATGGAATAAAAATATTTTTTTCTATTAAAATTAATCACATTTTGATTAATTTATTATGATAATATAATTACTGAAATAGCCAAACACCAAGATACTCTTGACTTAAATTACAAATATTTTATGAGTCACATCCAAAGATACACCCATCTCCTGAATTCCCATTAACATAAGATAAATTCTAATGTAACAAATCACATTTGTTATCTTGAATTTGTGACAGCCCTTACATTGTACATCTCTATTTATCTGTAATAATAATAAAATGGAAATATTCACGTGTTACCCAGACCTGGTATAACAAAAGTATTCTACTACTTATTTGTCAAAATGGATGAGCTAATATATTTCTCTCATATATTCAAAATATTCTCTCAGTCTCTCTAGTTTACTATCTGGTTCCATAGAAAACAGTTCTTTGTTGTGAATGGAATTTACTTTTTAATTACCTATTACTATTACCTTCAAAAGTTCTTGGCTTTGATATAGACTGTGTCCAAAAAGATCATGGTTTGGATATTAGAAAGATTTTGTTACTATTTTTAATGTGCAGACTTCTGCCAGATGTTTGGGAAATGAGTAGAGGAGGCAGGTTAAGAGGAATGGCTTCAGGGTAGAAAAATAGGATCTTTTACTTTCTTCCTAGTGATTAACTGAAATCAGCATAGGCAGCAGTACTATATCTAAGTTCAGTCACATGAAATGCAGTGTACTTTATTTGGGGGAAGATCTTTTAAATAATGAAATATTAAATAAACAAATTCTTCTTTTCCAAAATAATTCATTTAAAATATTTATGCATGGATGATAACACATAATTTATAATAAACTCTGAAACCCTGTGTTTGACTATATATATTAGATACTAATTTTAATGAGAAGACCAATGAGGAATTTTGTCTTTTTCTAACCACTGTGAATCAGCAAAACATCAGATATGGTTAAGGGCTGCTTATACTTTTCGCTCTTAAACATAGGCAGAAGGGTGTTGGTGCTTTCTGTTTGGTTAGAGGCAGAAATGAAGATATACTGAAAGTTTCCTAGAATGTGCTATTTTAAAATAATTCATTTTATATCAACATTACCTTACAGCAAAACTCCGAGAGTCCTGCTTTGATCCAGGCAACATAATGAATGGCACCAGACTGGGAATGGATTATAAATTAGGGTCAACAGTAACCTATTACTGTGATGCTGGTTACATTCTTCAAGGATATTCAACACTCACGTGTATCATGGGAGATGATGGAAGACCTGGATGGAATAGAGTCTTACCAAGTTGTCATGGTAAGAAAAAACCTTTTGGCTGAGTTTTTATAATTAGAAAGAATTAATTAAAGCTACTTCTGTTTTTTTTTTTAACAAATCAACCATTTAACACATGATCTACAGTGTGGTGTAGGCAATGCAGATTCTATCAAGGATTTTTTAACTGGTTTCTATAAAGAAATGATTTTGGAAAAGTGCTGATATTCCTAGGTGTCTCTAAAGCAATGTACATGTTACAGTGGGCCAGCTCTCTGAAAGCAGGGATGTTTTGTTCATTTTTTTATCCTCAGGATTTAAAGGAGTTCCTAAAACTTAAGGTTCTCAGGAAATATTGACTGAGTAACGAGGAAGAAACACATTGAAACTGTTATTTCAACAAAAGTAGATAAATGCAATAGCTATAATATTATCAATAATCACTGATAAATTTGAACCAAGGATATAGAGATATATACATTTCTCCTAAGAACTAAGTTGTTTAAAAGGAGTGACCAAGTCAGAGCTCCTGAGGCAGCTCCAAAAGCACAAAGAAGACCCAAGTGTGCAAAAAGATGGAGAAATACCTAAAATTAGTTTCAGTAACATAATATCAGATGGAAGCTGTCAGATCTGCTACAGCTATAGCTAGTACAAGACCAGTGCATCAAATTCAGAGTGCTGAAGGATCTGACAATGATCATGGCCAGGAAAATATCACATATCTTAGAAAAAGGCTTAGGGAAAAATATATTCAAAAAGAGACTAAATATTTTTAAGATTAAAAACAGTTAAAAGAGGCACCTGAAACAGAAACATCATCCTCATTTAGGGATAGGGAGTTTGCTAAGCAGTTGACCACAGTAAATAAGCAGCTCTTTCTAATGATTTTAAAGGGATAATCTAGCGGACAAAAGAAGGGAAACTGTGGGTGTCCGCAATTAACAGTGAAACAAGTGTTAATGATAATGGTTCAGAAATTCATGAATATATATTTCTGGATAAATAGCTGGAGGATTTTATAAAATAAAGTATATTTACTACTGTGATTTCAGTGGAACAAGAAAAAGCAGCAACTCTGATCTGTTGATTAAAAGTTTGGATTTTTGGTGTCTAATGCACATGGTTGTTTTTCTTAGTCATTTAATGTATTCACCTATGAGAATTATACATGTGTGATTTCTAACTAACACAAGTCATTTAACCTCTCTAAGCTTGTTCTTTGTGTTCATTCACTCAGTCATGTCTGACTCTTTGTGACCCCATGGACTGTAGCCCGCCAGCCGCCTCTGTCTATGGGATTTCCCAGGCAAGAATACCAGAGTGGTTTGCCTTTTGCTCCTCCTGGGCATCTTCCCCACCCAAGGATCAACCTGTGTCTCCTGCATTCCTGCATTGGCAGGGGGGGCTATTAACCACTGAGCTGCTTGTGAGATTGTTGTCTCTCATATCTAAAAGAAGAGTGCTTGAAATAACTTATTTCAAAATGTTGTAAGAAATTAAGAAAAGGTAGATATCTACTAAATAGCCATTGATGCTTTAGAACTGTGGTGTTGGAGAAGACTCTTTAGAGTCCCTTGAACTGCAGTGAGATCAAACCAGTCCATCCTAAAGGAAATCAGTCCTGAATATTCATTGGAAGGACTGATGCTGAAGCTGAAACTCCAATACTTTGGCCACCTGATGCGAAGAACTGACTCCTTGGAAAAGACCCTGATGCTGGGAAAGGTTGAAGGCAGGAGGAAAAGGGGATGACAGAGGATGAGATGGTTGGATGACATCACCGACACGATGGACATGAGTTTGAGCAAGCTCTGGGAGTTGGTAAGGACAGGGAATCCTGGTGTGCTGCAGTCCATGTGGTCACAAAGATTCAGACATGACTGAACTGACCGAACTGACTTGAGGTAATGATTTCATCTATTACAAGATAAAGGAAATAAAAAGGGAAGCAATTACTTTGGATTTAATCCTGCCAAAGAGGAAAAAAAATTTGATGACATGAAATTTTATAGAAAATGAAGAGAAAGAGTGATTTATTATCTTATAATTTATAGCCATACAAAAGGGAAATCAGTTTATAGGCAGAAAAGCATACTAAACTTAGAAAAGCACTTTTCAAAATTTACTGTCAGTAATCATTAAGAAACCATGGAAAATTTGCAGCATCAGACATGAAAAAACCAAAAATTTGATGGAGAAAACTCAGAAGGACACAGAAAACTATCGCTCAAAAAACTAAGTGTTAATCACTGGAATAAATGATTAAATAGGTGTATTTCAGTGACTTAGATGGGAAAGGCTGGAGTACCAAAATATATACCATTCACAAAGAATATGCTCACCTAAGATAATCCTATATATTTTCAACATTTCCAATGTTTCATGGGTCAATTATATCCTAATTAAGTGTATTTTGTATATCTGATTGAACAGTCACATTACAGACAATTTGGAGGTAAGAACAGATCTGACTTCGTGTTCTCTTACTCTATGTATAACCTGAGGCAAGCTGAGCCTTGATTTTTAAGTCTTGAAAGACAGATAACAGTTGTTAATTCAATAGGTTATTGTGAAGATTCAGTTATTAATCACAACACATAGTAAATCAGACCTGGTAAACTTCCCAACAAATACTGGCATATTAATACTTGTAATTTTTAACAGTGTTCCAGAAGCATGCATAACATTGGAAATCATGCATTGCACTTTGCATTGTATGTTATGTTTTAGATGAACTAGCCTTTTTTGTCATTTTAATATTAATTAAATGTAACTGATATTTTATATAAATACACATTCACTCATTTCTGAAAATACCACAGGAGTTGAGTATTTTAAAATTACTTAAGAGAGAATAATTTTTACCATCATTTAAGTTGGATAACAGTATCCATTGATCATGGAAAAAGCAAGAGAATAAAAAAAAAAAGCCTACATCTTTTTCATTGACTTGCTAAAACCTTTGACTGTGTGGATCACAACAAACTGGATATTCTTGAAGAGATGGGAATACCACACCCCACACTCCGCACCTGTCTCCTGAGAAACTTGTATGCAGGATAAAAAGCGACTGTTAGCACCAGACATGGAAAAACAGACTGGCTAAAAATTGGGAAAAGAGTCTGTTAAGGATGCATATTGTCACCTTGCTTATTTAACTTAGATGCAGAGTACATCATGCGAAATGCTGGTCTGGATGACTCACAAGCTGGAATCAAGATTGCCAGGAGAAAGAACAACCTCACATATGCAGATGTTACTATTCTAATGACAGAAAGCAAAGAAAAACTAAAGAGCCTCTTGATGAAAGTGAAAGAGGAGAGTGAAAAAGCTGGCTTAAAACTCAACATTCAAAAAACTAAGATCATGTTATTCAATCCCATCACTTCATAGTGAATGGGGGAAAAGTGGAAACAGTGAAGATTTTATTTTCTTGGGCTCCAAAATCACTGAGGATGATGACTGTAGTCATGAAATTAAAATACACTTGCTCCTTGGAAGAAAAGCTATAACAAACCTAAACAGCATATTAAAAAACAGAGGCATCACTTTGCACTCAAAGATCCATACAGTCAAAGCTATGGTTTTTCTAGTAGTCATGTATGGATTCTGAGAATTGGACCATAAAGAAGGCTGAGCTTCACAAAATTGGTGTTTTTGATTTGTTGTTCTGGAGAAGACTCTTGAGAGTCCCTTGGACAGCAAGATCAAACCAGTCAATCCTAAAGGAGATCAACCCTGAATATTCATTGGAAGGACTGATCCTGAAGTTGAAGCTCCAATACTTTGGCTACCTCATTCAAGAGACAACTCACTATAAAAGACCCTGATGATAGGAAGGATTCAGGGTAGGGAGAGAAGAGGGTGGCTGAGGACGAGATGGCAGATAGTATTCTGATTCAATGGATATGAGTTTGAGCAAACTCCAAGAGATAATGAGGGACAGAGAAGCCTGGTGTGCTGCTTCTCTGTTGCAAAGAGTTGGACACAACTGAGCAACGGAACAACAACAAAGTTGGATATCATTAGATTTTTAGCCATAATACTAAGATGTAAAAATCAACTTAAAGTTATTCAATGCATGCTTTAAGCTATTAGACAAAAAAATTGATACATCCCTGTTAAAAACATGATAATACTGGATAATTTCTTATATACTAGAGAGGAAAGGAAAATCCAAATTTTAGAACTAGGTACTTTTAACTCTAAACAATGATTTAAAAACAAGGAAAAAGCCTGAGTCAACTGTGAGACCTTGTTTATTTTGCACATATAAGCATGAGATAATATTGTGTAATTTGCAAAGTTGTTGGGGGAATTATATTAAATAACTTATTTAAAACATTTAGTCATATGGCTATTACTGTCATAAACTAAGAAGAACTTAATATTTTAGTTTCTTTATCAGATTTTCATATATCCATTTGTTTTCCCTCATGGTGATCATATACAGTAACTGGCTGACATTCAGATTTACTAAATTAATACCTCAAAAGTCAAAATTAGTGTGTAAAGCATGTGCAATAGAGCTAGAAGTGTTTGTTATTCATAAGTATAAATTACTCTTAAGAGAAATCTTGCATTTTTTAAGCAAAGTAAAATGTGCATATGATAACTAAGGAAATAATACTGAGATGCTTGCAATTTAAAGCAATGGAAATCAATGTTCATCTGCTTTACCCTTTTCTACTCTCCTATTCCTCAGCTGAGCTTTCTAATAATTTCTAATTGCTCTGATGGCTCTCTTTGTATAACATGAAGCTCTGTTGCTTGATTTTCCAACATTAGATAATATCTATTGATTTTCCAATACAAAAGATAAATAGTTATGTCACATCCACAGCCTATCTCTTTAGTGTTTCAGAGTTATGTTATTTTTGGTTATTCCAGTAGTTGCCTTTGTCAAGTGTAAATTTGTTTATGCCTCTATTTGTAATTTCATCAGTGTTTGAGAATTAGGTTGCCAGTTTTTTCTGCTTTACATGCTCAGTCTTACCCTATAGTAGAAATCCTAACTAAAATATCTGATAATGGAGGCAGAAGATATTGACTGACTGGTAGACTTTGCTGCAGAGTACATGAGTAGGGGGTTGGCTATTAGACTATGATCCTTAAGTGCCAACATAAGGAAAGATAGATCGATTGATTGATTGATTGTAATGTTGATTTAGTCTCACCCTGGAGCAACGTAAGTTCATGAAGTGTTGAGCTTTATATTACTCCTTTGCATGCAGGAGACATTAATGTATGTAAGAAAGCTCTTAGTAAATATTTTCTTCACCTGATCTGAACCCTAAGAATTTACAAAGTTTGTCTATTTAGGAAAAGATTTTTATCATGGTTCAGGATTAAGCATACATTTTAAATCTGAAGCATACAGAAAATGTTTTTAAGAGCTTATGTTGGACACTGGGAGATTGTATTTGTCAGAAGTAGATCCAAAAATGATAGCATCCTGTGGTAAGTCCTCAGGAATGAGAAATCCTGCAGTTTATCTCATGAGAGTGTCACATATATTAAGTTATGGCAGAACAGGATATCTGTACCTGCAGTTCACTTAGTAATCCAAAAATACTTGTGCTGGGAAAATAATTTCTTCCCTTCTTATTTTTCATTCTTTACTGAAACTCTGAGATATTTTATCTATAGACATACTAGATTAAAATAGAAATTAAATTATATCATTCTTATCCATGATCTGATTCAACATTTAAGAAAAGTATTAAAACACAAATGGTGACAGAATTGTCCACCTTAAGGGACAATTAAGGGACTAATTGTCCCTTAATATTCATTACTTGATTTATTTCACCTAATGGTATGTCATTTGTTTATGTAAATATATCTCTACCCTGATCTAGAGCACCAGTCATCTCTTGCCGCCCACTTCTGTCCCAACTAGTTTCTCTCATTTCCTTGTTTCTGCATACCATCTCCTTTGAACACAGTAATCATTAAACCATATGTTAGATTATGTCACATAATTACTCAAAATCCACCCAGTACTTCCTAAATCTGAATAAATGCCAAATATCCTATACTCTGAAGCTCTACTTAATCTGTCCATATACACCCTGACCTCTCTAAATATTTTCCCTTTTTACTTTACTGTTTGAACCACACTGGCCTCCTGGAGGGTTCTTCAAAACACTCATTACACTTCTACCTCAGGGCTTTTGCGCTTGTTGTCCTTTCTCTTTAAAGCTTTTTCTCCGGCTCTCTTGCTGACTAGCTATCTTACTTCTTGTAGGTGTATGATCACTTGTCTTTTTAATAGAAAAAACATTTCTAGTCACATCACCCTGCTCCCCAAAGTTCCCAGGATGAAATCAATATATCTAAAATTGAAATAGTATCCTGGATAAAGATATCTCTGATGTATACCTCATTAAATTTGGAATACTGGCTACAGCACAGTACTATAATTTTGTTAGTTGATTGATGAGGTATAGCTGACATATAGCATTAAACCAGTTTCAGGTATACAAAATAGTGATTTGATATTTATATGTATTGCAAAATGATCACTGTAGTTAAGTCCAGTTAATATCTGTCACCATACATAATTACAGTTTTTTTTTCTTTCAATGAAGACTTTTAAGATCTATTCTCTAAGCAGAGTTCAAGTATGCAATAGTCTTATTAATTATAGTCACCAGGCTTTATATTGCCATGACTTTTTATTCTGTAACAAGACCAATGCAATATTCTTGATCTTGTCTAATGCTGTAGCATACAGTGAGCATCCAATTGATACATAATTATAATAATAATACCCTAAGAATAAACATATTTGAACTATTCAAGAATCACTAGCTTGCCACTTGTTCTAAAGAGTATCATTCATTCCTTTTTCTCAGGTGTTCAGGTATATCAGTTATACCTAGTTCTGTATTATTAATAACTATTAGCTATGAAGGTATGAATTCAATATTGTCCTTATCCCTGAAGAGTTTACAATCTGATAAGATACAGACAGATAAGGTGCATTACTCAATATATTAATAAAACAGTCTTGTGAGCACTGTGTGGAAGTGACCCCATGGACGGTAGCCCTCCAGCCTCCTCTGCCTGGGATTTCCCAGCCAAGAATACTGGAGTGGGTTGCCATTTCCTTCTCCAGGGGATCTTCCCCATCCAGGGATTGAACCCATGTTGCCTGTGTCTCCTGCATTGGCAGGTGGATTCCTTACCACTAGGGCTGCCGGGGAAGCCCAAAAATATAGAAGAAAGAGTAAACAGGGACTGTTGTTAGAATTTCAAGCAGCTCAAAAGGCAGAGTGCCATGGGAAGGAGGACTGTTGGGGACCTTGTGTTGCTCAGAGTTTGAAGTTTTATATATATATCATTTTATACTTCACCACAACTGTAAGAACTGGAAATACTAAAATTCTTATTTTTTTAGATTAGAGACCAAGACAAAGAGATTAAAGTAGTTTCTCAGTCATACTTGCCCAGCAGTCTTATTTAGGAGTCCATTTTCTTAATCACTGTCCTATAGGTAGGCTGGGTAATGCAATGACTTTTTACTGATCTTTTTATAACTCTCAAGGCTAAGAGTGCCTGGTTCTTAACCAGAAATTTAGTTGGTTAAATGTTTCATGAAGGAATACATGGCACCAAAAATAAGTGTGAGATTTTGGATTTCCCACTTAATTCTGTAACATTCCTCTAGGCTACATATGAGAATTAAGAAAACAGTTTTTTTTTTTACCAAAAACTGGTAAAAGTGTTCACCTGAAATGGGTTTTTACATTTCATTTGAAATACAACTTTGCACTGAAAACACATGCCTTAATAAATATAGTCAGTGTTAATTCTTTTGAAAATGTGCAATGTTATTTTTAATGACTTTGTTTCACTCATGCTCACATATGTCTTGGATTCTGGAAAACAAATTAAATCAATCATTACTGACCTGTAAGACTGATCAAAGTATATAAACCCAACTATGGTAAGGCTTCCCTGGTGGCTCAGAGGTTAAAGCATCTGCCTCCAATTGGGAGACCCGGGTTCGATCCCTGGGTCCGGAAGATCCCCTGGAGAAGGAAATGGTAACCCACTCCAGTATTCTTGCCTGGAGAATCCCATGAACGGAAGAGCCTGGTAGGCTACAGTCCAATGGGTCCCAAAGCGTTGGACACGACTGAGTGACTTCACTTTCACTTTCATGGTAAATTTAAACATTCAGTAGTCATCTGACATCATTGTTTCTTCAACTTCCAACTCTTAATACATGTGAAATGATAAAACCTTTTGAAAGGAAAGCCCTCTTACTCTAGCAACTGAAGAGAAAGTTTTAAAAGAAAAAAAAAAAAATAAAAGTTCATTTATGATCATAGCTTTCCAACTTTAGAGTAATATTTCATTAGTAACCTGATATGACCTACTCTTAATTAAATCATATTGTTTTTGTATGAAGAATTAAATAATTGAATTTTTATGCCACATCTTCTGTTTAAATGGCATGATTTACCTTGGGCTAATTCCTTTTTTCTAATCTCCTTGGGGTTTGCAAAATTTTTTGAGATGTGGAATGAGTCTAGACCCTATTCTGTTACAAATGCATATCAGTTCAGTTCAGTTCAGCCGCTCAGTCATGTCCAATTCTTTGCGACCCCATGAATCGCAGCACACCAGGCCTCCCTGTCCATCACAAACTCCTGGAGTTTACTCAAACTCATGCCCATCGAGTCGGTGATGCCATCCAGCCACCTCATCTTCTGTCGTCCCCTTCTCCTCCTGCCCCAAATCCCTCCCAGCATCAGATCTTTTCCAATGAGTCAACTCTTCGCATGAGTTGGCCAATGTATTGGAGTATCAGCTTCAGCATCAGTACTTCCAATGAACACCCAGGACTGATCTCCTTTAGGATGGACTGGTTGGATCTCCTTGCAGTCCAAGGGACTCTCAAGAGTCTTCTCCAACACCACAGTTCAAAAGCATCAATTCTTCGGCACTCAGCTTTTTTCACAGTCCAACATTCACATCCATACATGACCACTGGAAAAATGATAGCCTTGACCAGACGGACCTTTGTTAGCAAAGTAATGTCTCAGCTTTTTAATATGCTACCTAGGTTGGTCATAACTTTCCTTCCAAGGAGCAAGCATCTTTTAATTCCATGGCTGCAATCACCATCTGCAGTGATTTTGGAGCCCAGAAGAATAAAGTCAGCCACTGTTTCCACTGTCTCCCCATCTATTTCCCATGAGGTGATGGGACCAGATGCCATGATCTTAGTTTTCTGAACGTTGAGCTTTAAGCCAACTTTTTCACTCTCCTCTTTCACTTTCATCAAGAGGCTCTTTAGTTCTTCTTCACTTTCTGCCATAAGGGTAGTATCATCTGCATTTCTGAGGTTACTGATATTTCTCCTGGCAATCTTGATTCCAGCTTGTGCTTCCTCCAGCCCAGGGTGTCTCATGATGTACTCTGCATATAAGTTAAATAAGTAGGGTGACAATATACTGCCTTGACATACTCCTTTTCCTATTTGGAGCCAGTCTGTTGTTCCATGTCCAGTTCTAACTGTTGCTTCCTAATCTGCATACAGATTTCTCAGGAGGCAGGTCAGGTGGTTTGATATTCCCATCTTTTTCAGAATTTTCCACAGTTTATTGTGATCCACAAAATTGAAGGCTTTGGTGTAGTCAATAAAGCAGAAATAGATGTTTTCTGGAACTCTCTTGCTTTTTCGATGATCCATCGGATATTGTCAATTTGATCTCTGGTTCCTCTGCCTTTTCTAAAACCAGCTTGAACATCTGGAAGTTCATGGTTCACATATTGCTGAAGCCTGGCTTGGAGAATTTTGAGCACCTTCATTACCTTACTAACAGATGAGATGAGTGCAATTGTGCGGTAGTTTGAGCATTCTTTGGGATTGCCTTTCTTAGGCATTGGAATGAAAACTGACCTTTTCCAGTCCTATGGCCACTGCTGACTTTTCTAAATTTGCTGGCATATTGAGTGCAGCACTTTCACAACATCACCTTTCAGGATTTGAAATAGCTCAACTGGAATTCCATCACATCCACTAGCTTTGTTCGTAGTGATGCTCTCTAAGGCCCACTTGACTTCACATTCCAGAATGTCTGGCTCTAGGTCAGTGATCACACCATTGTGATTATCTGGGTCATTAAGATCTTTTTTGTATAGCTCTGTGTATTCTTGCCACCTTTTCTTAATATCTTCTGCTTCTGTTAGGTCCATACCATTTCTGTCCTTTATCGAGCCCATTTTTGCATGAAATGTTCCCTTGGTATCTCTAATTTTCTTGAAGAGATCTCTAGTCTTTCCCATTCCATTGTTTTCCTCTATTTCTTTGCATTGATCACTGAGGAAGGCTTTCTTATCACTCTTGGCTATTCTTTGAAACTCTGCATTCAAATAGGAATATCTTTCCTTTTCTCCTTTGCTTTTCACTTCTCTTCATTTCACAGCTATTTGTAAGGCCTCCTCAGACAACTATTTTGCCTTTTTGCATTTCTTTTCCATGGGGATGGTCTTGATCCCTGGCTTCTGTACAGTGTCACAAACCTCCATCCATAGTTCATCAGGCACTCTGTCTATCAGATCTAGTCCCTTAAATCTATTTCTCACTTCCACTGTATAGTCATAAGGGCTTTGATTTAGGTCATATCTGAATGGTCTAGTGATTATCCCTACTTTCTTCAGTTTAAGTCTGAATTTGGCAATAAGGAGTTGATTATCTGAGACACAGTCAGCTCCCAGTCTTGGTTTTGCTGACTGTATAGAGCTTCTCCTCCTTTGCTGCAAAGAATATAATCAATCTGAATTCAGTGTTGTCCATCTGGTGATGTCCATATGTAGAGTGTTCTCTTGTGTTGTTGGAAGAGGGTGTTTGCTATGACCAGTGTATTCTCTTGGCAAAACTCTATTAGCCTTTGCCCTGCTTCATTCTGTAATCCAAGGCCAAATTTGCCTGTTACTCCATGTGTCTCTTGACTTCCTACTTTTGCATTCCAGTCCCCTATAATGAAAAGGACATCTTTTTTCGGTGTTAGTTCTAAAAGGTCTTGTAGATCTTTATAGAACTGTTCAACTTCAGCTTCTTCAGCATTACTGGTTGGGGCATAGGCTTGGATTACTGTGATTCTAAATGGTTTGCCTTGGAAATGAACAGAGATCATTCTGTTGTTTTTGAGATTGCATCCAAGTACTGCATTTTGGACTCTTTTGTTGACTATGATGGCTACTCCATTTCTTCTAAGGGATTCCTGCCCACAGTAGTAGATATAATGGTCATCTGAGTTAAATTCACCCATTCCAGTCCATTTTAGTTCACTGATTCCTAGAATGTTGACATTCCCTCTTGCCATCTCCTGTTTGACCACTTCCAATTTGCCTTGATTCATGGACCTAACATTCCAGGTTCCTATGCAATATTGCTCTTTACAGCATCAGACCTTGCTTCTATCACCAGTCCCATCCACAACTGGGTATTGTTTTTGCTTTGGCTCCATCCCTTCATTCCTTCTGGAGTTATTTCTCCACTGGTCTCCAGTAGCATATTGGGCACCTACAGACCTGGGGAGTTCCTCTTTCAGTATCCTATCATTTTCCTTCTCATACTGTTCATGGGGTTCTCAAGGCAAGAATACTAAAGTGGTTTGCCATTCCCTTCTCCAGTGGACCACATTCTGTCAGACCTCTCAACCATGACCCAACCATCTTGGGTGGCCCCACACGGCATGGCTGAGTTTCATTGAGTTAGACAAGACTGTGTTCCTGTGATCAGATTGGCTAGTTTTCTGTGATTATGGTTTTAGTGTGTCTGCCCTCTGATGCCCTCTCGCAACACCCACCATCTTACTTGGGTTTCTCTTACCTCAGACGTGGGATATCTCTTTACGGCTGCCTCAGCAAATCGCAACTGCTGCTCCTTACCTTGGACGAGGGGTATCTTCAGAGATTGTCTAATCTAATATACTAAGCCACTTAGCATTTCATGTCACTTAAGTACATGATATAATTAAAGCATATAGATGAGAGATTCATAGGACAAAGGCCTAGTGGTAAATATTTTCAAGTATCATAAAATATCTTCTTTTAGTCAGCTACACATAGGAATTTTGTTTACAGACATAATGCACAGATTATTTGTCAGAATCATGTGTAATATTTTCTGTATTGAAAAACAATTATGGTAATGTTGGGATAAAATCAAAGCATGTTTTGTTTTCATAGGATAGGAGGAAATGTATTTGAAAGGAAATGGGAAGGGAAGCTGATGTTATTGAGCACCTGCTAGTTTCCAGGCACTCTTACATTTATCACTCCAGTCAGCCTCCTGCATGTTCCTCTAGCGAATCTCTCAGTTCATTTCAGTTGCTCAGTCGTGTCTAACTCTTTGTGACGCCATGAACTGCAGCATACCAGGCCTCCCTGTCCATCACCAACTCTCGGAGTCCACCCAATTCCATGTCCATTGAGTTGGTGACGCGATCCAACCATCTCATTCTCTGTCATCCCCTTCTCCTCCTGCCCTCAGCCTTTCCCAGCCTCAGGGTCTTTTCCAATGAGTCAGCTCTTCGCATCAGGTGGCCAAAGTATTGGAGTTTCAGCTTCAATGTCAGTCCTTCCAATGAACACCAAGGACTGATCTCCTTTAGGATGGACTGGTTGGATCTCCTTGTAGTTGT
Source organism: Cervus elaphus (assembly GCF_910594005.1). Lineage (NCBI taxonomy): Eukaryota > Metazoa > Chordata > Mammalia > Artiodactyla > Cervidae > Cervus > Cervus elaphus. The sequence goes on from NC_057835.1 coordinate 54,083,007, forward strand.
AGGGACTCTCAAGAGTCTTCTCCAACACCACAGTTCAAAAGCATCAATTCTTCGGCACTCAGCTTTCTTTATAGTCCAACTCTCATATCCATACATGACCACTGTAAAAACCATAGCCTTAACTTGATGGACTTTTGTTGGCAAAGTATTGTCTCTGCTTTTTAATATGCTATCTAGGTTGGTCATAACTTTCCTTCCAAGGAGCAAGCATCTTTTAATTCCATGGCTGCAATCACCATCTGCAGTGATTTTGGAGCCCAGAAGAATAAAGTCAGCCACTGTTTCCACTGTCTCCCCATCTATTTCCCATGAGGTGATGGGACCAGATGCCATGATCTTAGTTTTCTGAACGTTGAGCTTTAAGCCAACTTTTTCACTCTCCTCTTTCACTTTCATCAAGAGGCTCTTTAGTTCTTCTTCACTTTCTGCCATAAGGGTAGTATCATCTGCATTTCTGAGGTTACTGATATTTCTCCCGGCAATCTTGATTCCAGCTTGTGCTTCCTCCAGCCCAGGGTGTCTCATGATGTACTCTGCATATAAGTTAAATAAGTAGGGTGACAATATACCGCCTTGACATACTCCTTTTCCTATTTGGAGCCAGTCTGTTGTTCCATGTCCAGTTCTAACTGTTGCTTCCTGACCTGCATACAGCTTTCTCAAGAGGCAAGTCAGGTGGTTTGGTATTCCCATCTCTTTCAGAATTTTCCACAGTTTATTGTGATCCACACAGGCAAAGAGAATCTTTAACATTGTAATAAGTAAATCCCTGCTCCTTTGGATTCTGGAGCATACCAAATAGAGTCGCTTTTATGACCAGCAATTCAATTGCAGACCAATATCTATAATACAGAGCACATTTTCTTGTAACCACAGACTTGGATTTCATATTTAAACCATTTTTATTTTCCCTTGTTTTGATATCTAAGTCACTACACAACGTCTTCAGATAGGTAGTTTCCTAGCCTCTCATCATGTTAAGATGCCCTCCTTCACTACATTTAGGACTATATATATGTGGGGCCTCCCAGGTGGCTCAGTGGTAAAGAATTTGCTTGCCAATGCTGGAGACATGGGTTCAGTTCCTAGGTCAGGAAGATCCCCCAGAGAAGGAAGTGGAATACTCCAGAATTCTTGCCAGGGAAATCCCATGGACAGAGAAGCCTGACTGGCTACAGTCCTTGGGGTCGCAAAAGAATTGGACACAACTCAGCAACTAATACCACACACGTGTATATTTAAGTCAGACTTCAAACATGTCATCCTAGAATGTATTGCCAGTATCTGCAAAATAATAAAAAAATTATACAGAAAATTGAATCAATCAATTATCTCCTTACAGGTGAGGAAAGAAAAGCATGTAACAGTAACTAATAGAATTCACGCACGTATGCATGCTAAGTAACTTCAGTTATGTCTGACTCTTTCAATCCTATGGACTGTAGCCCACCAGGCTCCTCTGTCCATGGGATTCTCCAGGCAAGAATACTGGAGTGGATTGCCTTACCCTCCTCCAGAGGATATTCATGACCCTGGGATCGATTGAATCCATGTCACTTATGTCTCCTGCATTGACAGTAGGTTCTTTACTTCTAGCACCACCTGGGAAGTCCTTAGAAGTCATGGTGAGATTCAAATTGTATTAATGTAATGGCACAGATTGGACATGGCTGAGCAACTAACACCCACACTAGGACACAAGATCTAAAAATAGCCAAATCTTTACTTCTATTGGGGAAACAGAAATCCTACCAACAAAGTTCATTCCACAAAACCTGGAAGAGAAAGAAAGCAATTTTATCACTGATTAAGCATATCTGGAGTACAATGCTTATTGCAGGCATCTATGAAAGACACCGTAAAGACCAGACAGAATCTCGCCCAAACGTATATAGTTGAAAAAAAGAACAAGTAACACTCCTTTTGTCTCATTCAGAGGGAAAGTGGTATGCTTTTTCTCATGCATACGTTGTGAGCAATCTTGTAAGAACCCTGAGTCAATTTCAGAAGTGTGTTTTTACAGTTTCAGAGGTCAGACAGCTGCAAGCTTTAACTGTAAAATGAAAAGGTTCATCTACTATGTTTTCAAGGAAACCCTCTAAGAGAGAGGCTAAGGAAATTGCTGCTTCCCTGCCCTTTGTTGAATACAGAAAATTTCATTTCATATTTATACTTTAACCAGGGAGCCATTCACTCCTATATTCCTGAGGGAGATATATACATAAAAGACCACAAAACAAGAGTTCTCTGAGCAACAGGGAATTTGATTCCTAACCCCAAAACACATCAACTGAGCTATATTGAGCCACCTGGGAGAGTTACTGGGTAAATCTGAACCATATTTAGGCTATAGTGTAAATAACTCCAAGAATATGTCAACGTTAGGGCTTCCCTGATAGCTCAGTTGGTAAAGAATCCACCTGCAATGCGGGAGACCCTGGTTTGATCCCTGGGTCAGGAAGATTCACTGGAGAAGGAATAGACTGCCCACTCCAGTATTCTAGCATGGAGAATTCCATGACCTGTATAGTCCATGGGGTCACAAAGAGTAGGACACGACTGAGTGACTTTCACTTATGTCAACCTTAAGAGGAGGTTTTTCTCCCAAAATTTCAAACCTGAATTTTAGGACCTTTCTGATGCTGGAAAGAATTTATTGATCCCCTAGGGAAGGAAGCAAAAGAGCAGGAAAGAAAGGGTCCTGCAATGCAACTAATATTTTCCAGATCTTCTTAGGCCAAAGCAACAATCTCTGAGTCAGTCTTCCTTAAGGAAACAAGTAAACAGAAAATGACAAGGACAGGTGGTTTGGGAGAAATCTAATTAGAATAGAATTCCCATCTATGTGTATGTGTGTACTCTGATGAAGCCTATGGACCTTAATGTCATCTTTTAATTATTTTTTAATTTAAACTTTTTCATTTTCTTTTGCGGTATAGCCAGTTAACAATACTATGATAGTTTTAGGTGAATGGTTAAGGGACTTAACCATACATAAACATGTATCCATTCTCCCCCAAACTCCCCTTCCCTACAGGCTGCCTCATAACAATGAGAAGAGTTCCTTGTGCTATACAATAAGGTCCGTATTGGTTATCCATTTTAAATATATCAGTGTGGTACATGGCCATCCCAAATTCCCTCACTATCCCTTGCCCTATGCTGCCCCCTGGCAACCATAATTTCATTCTGTAAGCCTGTAAGTCTCTTTCTGTTTTATAAGTTAGTTCATTTATATCATTTCCTTTTAGATTCCACTATAAGGGATGCCATATGATATTTCTCCTTCTCTGTCTGACTCACTTCACTCAGTATGACAATCTCTAGTCTATGTTGCTGCAAATGGCATTATTTCATTCTTTTTAATGGCCAAGTGATATCCGGTTGTTTATATGTACCACATCTTTATCCATTCTTCTGTTGATGAACATTAAGTTTCTTCCATGTCTTGGCTATCATAAACAGTGCTTTAATGAAGATTGGGGTGCAGATTATGTTTTTCTCTGGATATATGCCCATGAGTAGGATTATAGGGTCATATGACAGCTCTATTTTTAAAGGAACCTCCATAATGTTCTCCATAGTGACTGTACCAATTTGCATTCCCACCAGCAGTGTAGGAGTGTTCCCTTCTCTCTACACCCTCTCCAGCATTTGCTGTTTGTGAATTTTTTGATGATAGCCATTTTGGCTGGTTATATCTCATCATCTTTTTAAACACACAAAGTAAAATAACTCACATAGGCTTGGAAGAGAAACCAATAATATTGAAATACAGTTATCACTTACTGTAATAAAAAACAAACTTTTATGTAATAATATATATTCTTACTTAATGCCTTAAATTTGAAGTTCCAGTTTCAAGTAACTTTAGTAGTGATAAGAATAAACAATATTTTGAGGTATCTGCAATAATTTTAGGTAGTATAAAATATCTCTGATTTCTTTTGTTAACAAAGTCCCAGTTACTTCTGTTGCTAACATACTTTGTTGCTTACATTTGAAAGTAAAGGAAATGCTAAAATTTTAGTTATAAAAAATTAGCTAGAGTCTAATGAAAATATAGACATATTTCCCCATCTAATTTATGAAACAAGGTAAAGAAACCCCTGAATTATAAGAAAAAAAAAAGGAATGTGGGCCAATTCCTACTCCCTTTCACTAGTAGTGTTGGCTCTTGTTTTCCCCCAGATTTCTAAAGGATAAAGAATCCAGAGAAATTGAGGACACCACCCACACTATCAATAGCTGAGCACAGGAAAGTCCCCCAACCCATGAGCACACAGCTGAATGGAAGATGTAGGTCCCTCTTCCTTTGGGATAGAGAACTTTACTCTTTATCCTTAAGGAAAATTAAGAGGAAAGGAAAAGAAAGACAAAGAACTGTTTGTGGAGGGCTGAATGACCTGGGCAGGACCACTAAAAGGCATCCTTGTCTCTCTCAAGTGAAGAGTAGCAGAAACACCAGAGAAGTTTCTCCTGCCTTTTTCAAAGCTTTGTATTCCTTCTGGGGTTGAGGAGGTTAGTCTATCTTCCTAAGGCATTCATGAAAGCCTCATTATAGCACTTCTAGGAGATTCTGGAGTAGGTCAGGAGAGTTTCTTAATTCATTTCATTTAAGACCACATCATATGCTAGATGGAGCAGACACTTTGTGTTCCAGTTCAAGTTTGAATTTTCCCTTCTTCCTGGCCTACTCAGTCAGTAAATAGTAAAGCTGGAAATCAAAACTACCCCTCTCTGATACTAAAACTTTGGGTTGCATTTATTGTGATACCCTAAGCAAAGAGTTTTGAAAAACCTCTGAGTTTTGCATTCTGTACATTTAGTCAACAGCATGATATTAATATAATGTATATTTTATTTTTCCTAACATTCACTGCATACATTTATAAGAAGCCCATTATATACACAGACCATGCCAGGCTCCAGAGGTAGAAACAGTGTGCAAAAAAGACATGGAAACTTTGACTTAAGAGGTCATGGAGTCAAGAGATAGAAATAGATGTTATACAAATAAATATATAATTACAAGTTGTTATGAATGTCATTAAATTAATTGATGAAAAACCCTACATGATGGGGCTTCTAAACTAGTCCGAAAAACAGGAACGAAACTTTCTTGAGAAAGCAACATTTGTGAGATGATCAGATAGGAGTTAATAAATTGCTACAGAGTTTGGTTTTTTTGTTGTTTTTCTCTCTCTCTAAACTTACATATCTTAGGCTAATATGTTAGCTGTTTTAAGTAATATTTTAATAATAAAAGGCTACTATAATTGGTAAAAATTGAGAGAGAAGTATGAAACTAAGCAAGGGAAAGGGATTGTAGTTTTTAAAATGCACCAAATAATTCAATTAAAATCATTTTAAAAGCTTGCCTTCCTGTACATGCTGCTGCTGCTAAGTCACTTTAGTCGTGTCCGACTCTGTGCGACCCCATAGATGGCAGCCCACCAGGCTCCCCCGTCCCTGGGATTCTCCAGGCAAGAACACTGGAGTGGGTTGCCATTGCCTTCTCCAGTGCATGAAAGTGAGAAGTGAAAGTGAAGTTGCTCAGTCATGTCCGACCCTTAGCAACCCCATGGACTGCAGCCCACCAGGCTCCCCCATCCCTGGGATTCTCCAGGCAAGAGTACTGGAGTGGGGTGCCATTGCCTTCTCTGCTTCTTGTAAATAGTTTCCTACAAAATCATTGATCAATGATTTCTAGGGTCTTGAGAGTAAAGCAAATGAGGAGTGACTGCTGATAAGTATAGGAATTCTTATGGGGTGTCAAAAATATTCTGAAATTAGTTAGTGGGGTTGGTTACATAACTTTGTGAATATACTGAAAAGACACTCAATTGTACACTTTGAAAGGGTGAATTTTACAGTATGAATTATATCTCAATCTTGAAAATGAGGTTAAAAATTAGTGACATAGGTATCACTCATGAACTACTGACACCCACAAGACCATTGGTTTTAGTAGAATTTATGTATGGTAACATGGAAGAGCTGTCAAAGAAGCATATCTATTCATAGACCTTTGTCATACAATGAACACTTCTTTTTCTAAACATGTACTCTATGATAGAGAACACAGCTCTCAGAGCACTGAAGACTGAAGAGAATGCCTTCCTAGCCAGCAAAAGCAAATGAATGAATCTAGGCAATTAGTGAGGTGACAGATGTAGAAAGTCATATTGCACTGAGTTGAATTGCTGAGCCATTGAAATGGTTTATAAGCCACTGACTATAATATTAAAATGGATTTTTTTTAGTGTTCAACAGGAATGTGTAATTAGAACACAAAATTAATTTGCAAGAAGTAAAGACTGATTTTTCTTCTCAGTGAACATATGAAGAAATAGAAAACTCATAGCAATATTATCCTTAGTTTTCCAGATACATAATGTGAATGTGTCAGAAACAGTGCAGAGGAAAATGAAGAGTAAAATGAATGTGACTTGGAGCAATAGTTTATAATTTAAAGTAATATTTATACCATTATGATAAAATAGCTTTATGGGAGGTTTATTATCTAAGGCAGAAAAACAAAATGAAGTTTGTATACTTATGTAGAACATGAAGAGGCCAGTGAAATGAATGGCTTACTCAGTAGGTATTTTTATTAAGATCAAAGATTCGAACAAAGAAGAGAAAAAAGCAATAGTAATTTTAATCTTAAAGTCAATACAGAGAATAATACTGTCTGTATTATAAATTCATATCACAGAGGGTCATGAAAGGCTTTCTCATTAAGAAAAAAAAACTACATGGAAGATACAGCTTTCAAATACACTGTATATCAGGATTTATGATTTGTGATATTCAGTTCAGTTCAATTCAGTTGCTCAGTTGTGTCCAACTCTTTGCAACCCCATGGACTGCAGCACTCCAGGCCTCCCTGTTCATCACCAACTCCCAGAGTTTACCTAAACTCATCTCCATTGAGTTGGTGATGCCATCCAACCATCTCATCCTCTGTCATCCCCTTCTCCTCCTGCCTTCAATCTTTCCCAGCAACAGGGTCTTTTCAAGGAGTCAGTTCTTCACATCAGGTGGCCAAAGTATTGGAGTTTCAGTCCTTTCAATGATCATCAGTCCTTCAACATCAGTCCTTTCAATGAACACTAAGGACTGATCTCCTTTAGGATGGACTGGTTGGATATCCTTGCAGTCCAAGGAACTCTCAAAAGTCTTCCTTCACTAGCACCACAGTTCAAAAGCATCCAGTCTTCGGTGCTCAGCTTTCTTTATATTTAACTCTCATATCCATACATGACTGATGGAAAAACCATAGCCTTAACTAGACAAACACTGGCTGGCAAAGTAATGTCTCTGCTTTTTAATATGCTATCTAGGTTGGTCATAACTTTCCTTCCAGGGAGTAAGCGCCTTTTCCTTCCAAAGAAGTAAGCAGCATCTGCAGTTTGGAGCCCACAAAAATAGTGTCTGCCACTGTTTCCACTGTTTCCCCATCTATTTGCCATGAAGTGATGGGACCAGATGCCATGATCCTAGTTTTCTGCATGTTGAGCTTTAAGCCAACTTTTTCACTCTCCTCTTTCACTTTCATCAAGAGGCTCTTTAGTTCTTCTTCACTTTCTGCCATAAGGGTAGTATCATCTGCATTTCTGAGGTTATTGATATTTCTCCCAGCAATCTTGATTCCAGCTTGTGCTTCCTCCAGCCTAGGGTGTCTCATGATGTACTCTGCATATAAGTTAAATAAGCAGGGTGACAATATAGAGCCTTTACGTACTCCTTTCCTGATTTGGAACCAGTCTGTTGTTCCATGTCCAGTTCTAGCTGTTGCTTTCTGACCTGCATACAGATTTCTCAAGAGGCAGGTCAGGTGGTCTGATATTCCCATCTCTTTCAGAATTTTCCACAGTTTATTGTGATCGACACAAAGGCTTTGGCAAGTCAGTAAAGCAGAAATATATGTTAATTTCCTACAAAACTCTGTATTCCATATTGCTAGGTCACTTCATTCCATTTTATGCCATGTTTCCATCAAGAACTATTTTCCCAAATCACAATCTGCCTGATTATGTGTTGTTGCTGTTCAGGTGCTAGATAGTGTCTGACTCTGTGAGGTCATAGATTGTAGTCCTCCAATCTCAGCTGTCCATGAGATTTCCCAGGCCAGAATACTGGAGTGGGTTGCCATTGCCATCTCCAAACAGTTTTTGAACACTTTTTTAAAATTGAACTTTCCTCCTTCTTGGTTCCCAGTAGTTTAAATTCTTTGTAGCCACCCTCTCAGCTTCCCAGGTGGCTCAGTGGTAAAGAATTCGCTGCCAATGCAGGAGACGCAAGAAACACAGGTTCTATCCCTGGGTTGGGAAAATCCCCTGGAGTCGGAAATGGCAACCCACTCCAGTATTCTTGCCTGGAAAATCCAATGGACAAAGGAGCCTAACGACTATAGTCCATAGCATCACAAAAAGCCAGATGCAACTGGTTACATGCGGCCGCCCCCTAATCCTGCCTTGGCATTCTCCAGGCTTCCTCTTTGGCCATCTTTCTCATTCTACATAATTCCTGGAAGATCCCATTCATTTAAATAATATCAACTATCTCATTTTGCTTTGATAACTATAACCCCTTTAGTAGCTCAGATCTTTCTCTGTGTTCCAGAACTATAAATCCAAAACATCCTCTTATCTTGTGAACAACAGAACCACTATCTACAAATTTTCCAGAAATCGGTTTCACCGTCATCTTTTTAAGGAACACAGCACATTTGGGGCTGAGGTAGCAGAAATGCACCATCTCTATGCACCATCAGCAACTCCTGATTTAAATGTAAATCATAAGCAGATAAGAGATTGGTGAGAGAATATTTTACTTAGATGAGTGGATGAATGTGTTTACGCAGCCATCCCTGTCCTGGGTATAGAAATACCTAATTTGATGGGAGAATAATCAGAGTTGATTTTGAGTAGATTCAAAGTTTGGTGGTGAGTAAAACAATTTCCCACTTGTGTGTGTAATTTCTCATCATTTTAAAAGAGATGATTATTTTTACCCTTTTATCATAAATGAAAGCAGGCCACCATTATTACCTCTAGAGATAGATAGCACCATTGTAACTTTATTATATTACTTTGCTTCTGAGAAGAGTAAATCTGAATACTTAAAAAATTTCCTAGGTGCACAATTTTTTATTTTTAAAATATTTGACAATGGGGACCCTTGCTAAAATAAATGTAAATAAATGATATACCTTAAAATCAACTAGCCATATTTTTATATCAAGAAAATATTCATATTATAAATTTTTTCTAAAAATAATATTTTTTAATTTCAGCACCATGTGGAAGTCGTTCAACAGGTTCAGAAGGCACTGTTCTATCACCAAACTATCCAAAAAATTACAGTGTGGGACATAATTGTGTTTATTCCATAGCAGTTCCCAAGGAGTTTGGTAAGTAAGATTCATCTCATCATGTAGTATACCATTATAAGCATGCTTTATTTTCACTGTATGCTATTCAAAATGTTAGTTGCTTTTTAATGAAAATATTTACTACTCATAAAGTACTTTACTCTAAAAATTATTTTTAGATAGTAGCTTTGTAATAATAAAGTTTTGAGGTTATTTTTTGCATTCTGAATTTACAGTCAAGTACACAGGTGAACAACAATATAAAAATGAAAACAGGATTGTTTTTAATTTTTAAAAATAAGTACATCCAGTAACCCTGCAAGTGCCTTCATAATGGAATTTCATAAAATGGGAAATTACCAGAGCATAAAGCAAAGTCTGCTCTGCCAAATATGCATATATTCAAATATGGAGCTATTATAATAATGACAAAATAGGTATGAAACAATTATAATAGTTTTATATTTTATAAACACGTTTGCAGATAAAAAATATTTTGGTTTTAAGCACCTAGTTTCTACAACAGCAGTGATTATAAAAAGACAGCAAAGGACATTTCAGCTCATCTTGTCAACCTGACAATCTGTTCTACATTGGCACTGAGAAGACAATGTGTCCTTTGCTGACTTCACATCTCCCTGATCACAAGTCTTAGAAGTCACTTACCTGGCTTCTAAAGGTTTTGGATCTGAAATCCAGCTGGATCTAACCCAGGTTAAGCTCTGTTTATGGATGGATAGGCAAAGGATATTTAGTGAACAGCAAAGTGTGGGAGAGAGGCTGAACGTCTTTTAGACTTCTGCAATTTAGATTTACAGCGTTGTGTTACATGGTGAAGGATTTGCTAGGAAATGAATGTCTGGGTCAGGATGACGGAGTATTTTAGCAGAAGGATATAGATTTTTATCATATCAAGATTTTTGGATCACATCTTCACTTAATGTTTCTGCTGATAATAAAATAAGCTGATGCTTCCAGTCCAATTTCTTTTGGTAAATGAGAATTTACCTATATATCCTCCTTTTCTCTATTCTGAAACAAGTCCAAGATCCACAACTTAGTAAAGAGAACATTATCATCAGAAGGGAAGTACTAAACCTTTTATTTTAACCTTGAAATAAAATTGATGATGCCAAGATTAGCACAGTGTCTTTTTCTGCAATCTCTTATTCCTTAGCATGTTGATTGATTTATTCAGAGTTGAGCTCTTTGATTATGAAGAGAAGGACAGTTTAGAAAGAAAAGCATCATCCATATAATCGTGTTTATTGTATTGCCTTTTGCGTGCACAAGAGTTTTCCCTTTCTAGAGGTCTTTGTAGTCCCCAGTCACCAAAAATATCACATGGTTACTGATAGAATCTTGGCAGTGCTAACCCAGAAGACCGCATGGCTATCTGAGTCTCTTTGGAAGCCATTAATTTGTTCTATTAGATTCTATCCTTGGGATGCCATGTAGCCAAAGGATTGAAAAAGAAGAAAATCACATTTCCTTTCCTGATACATACACGTGTTGGTCACTGGGATGTATTTTATAGTAGCCTATATATATATGTATATTCAAAAAGAGAAGGAAAAAGTTCTTGTTAAAATTAAATTAATGGATTCCTAGTGAATGGAATTTTTATTTTAGCCGAGCTAATGTAAGTAAAATTTAATTCTCTTAATATGAAAAATAATACAACCAATAATTGGTGATTTTTAACACTAATTTTTTCAAACAAGTCTTGGATTTTCTGTGGATAAAATCAGGTACACTTTGATTAATTAGTAAGGAAACTGATTATATTTTTCTATAAATGTTGCATCATTCTTTATTTTAAACTGTATATGAAGTCAAACAGATTCTAGTCTAATTTTAGCTTGTTACACATTAGCTGTCTGTCTTTGGACAAATAAACATAACTTCTTTGAAACTCAGTTTCTTTATGTGTAAAGCAGGGATCATTATGTTTGTGGAGCAGAGCTATTGTTAGTAGTAAATAAGACTATATTATATATAGTATGTCATAGTCTATTTTTCATACTATTGGGTTAAGAATGCCAGTTTTGGAGACAGATTTCCAGATAGAGAACACAACTCAATTTGGTCTTTTCCATTGGACTAATTACATAAGTCTTACTTTTTGTATCTCTATTTCTCTATTTCTTAGAGTTATTTTATAATTAAATAAAATATGTGTGAGTCATTACATAGTATATCGTAAGTCACATACACACATGGATGCACATACAAATACTTTATGTTCATATTCCTAGGTACTCCTAACCTCAAAAGTTGAAATAAAATGACATGGATTACTCAGTAGCCCTAGGGTTTTAAGAGTAACATGGCTAAAAATAAAACATTAATGTTATATAATTAAAGCATGAAAACACATATTTTGTGCTTTACATCTCCAGTGAATATCTAATCACCTATTGATCACTTGAAATTTTCAGAAAACAAAATAGAGGAATTAAAAACTGCGGTCATAGATATCTTCCTGTCCCTCCCTTCCCCTCTTTAATGTGAGATAATCAAGCAACAGTTACTGGATCTCTGCAAATCAAATGTTTTGTCTGTTTGTTTCTTCCCCTCTTTCTCACTTTGCCATGCTTTCCTTCTTTTGCTTTTGTGTTGTGTTTTATGACTTTTGGTATCACTTCATAACATGCCACTTTTCACGTTTTTCCTTTTTCCTGCCATTTATCCCAAATTATAAGCATTTCTTCCTCCATATCTTTTATATGCAGACACTTAGAATTTAATTTTTAAATATTGTATCATAATATCTGTCAATACACTCGATTCATTTATTGAGATTTCATGCTTTTACAAGGGTTAAACTTCTAAAGTCATTATATAAGAAGAAAGCCACATATAATCAACATTACTCATGAAAATACCATGTCAGCCATAGAAGATAATCCACATTATTTTGTGTAAGCTATATTATCTCAACAATTCTAACAGGACATTTTTTCCTCCAGTGTTACAAAGATAACAGTTGTTCAGATAATACCAGATGAGCTAGTTTGGTTTCTTATAGGTCATTTACTACAAAATTGCTTTCATTTATTTATTTTTGCCCAGTGTAGATTTGAATTCATATGAATTAAATGTACCTGTAATGTAATTCTACTGGTTGACTGAGTGAATACTATTTTGTCAGTGAATTTCTGTCTTTAAGTTTTTCTAGATAAGAGTCATCAATTCATAACACTTTTTTTTAAATGAATTCGTTTATTTTACTTTACAACATTGTATTGGTTTTGCCATATGTTGACTTGAATCCGCCATGGGTGTACATGTGTTCCCCATCCATTTCAACTTCATATATTAGGGTCATCTGATAATACTCATTCTGTAGGATTCTAGTTCTAAATACTTAGAAAATAACATTTGTGGGTCAGTTATTGATATTTAGCTGTCTTTCTTCTAATGAACTATTTCCCTTGGAATTTTTTTTTTTTTTTTAATTTAAAAATGTTCTAGTTGGGACTTCCATGGTGATCCAGTAGTTAAGACTCCACACTTCCTCTGTGGGGTCATGGGTTCAATCACTAATCAGGGAACTAAGACCCTACATGACACACAAAGGGCAGTCAAAAAAATTACCATAGTTTATTTATTAATAAAATAACTTTTATTTTTCCTTCATCTTGATGTTTAACAATAAGTTGTGTCCCCTTATGGTTTGATTGCTATAGTCTATATGCACTGTTTTTAAGTGCCAAAAAGATAGCAGACTCATTTAATTTTATTTTGAATTTGGTATAAAATAGATATTTTAGAATATAAGAGAACTGTTGACATTGTTGGGGGAAATATTTTTATTGATATCATGTATTTATACCTGTAGTGTGGGGCCAAAGTCATTTTGAAAGGAGGAGGTGGCTAGTAGATTTGGGGAATAAATGTTGTTGACTTCTATATCCATAACCTTGGCTGAGATAAAACAGAAAGAGGTAAGAGCTATAACCAAAGTACCATACTAGTCAAAGGCTAATGTTTGTTTTTGTCTGTTTTTTCTCAGGATAGAAAGTAATGGAGTTTTTAGCTTAAAGCCTAACAGAAATATAGTAGAGAGGGCAAAATTGAAGATTTTAGAAGGACCAATTGGTCAAGCAAGATGCTTAAAGCAATCTAAGGAGATGGGATTTTAAAAACCTAGAGGGCCTCTTCAAACTATAATGCAGGAGAAACGATTCATGATTAGTATCATTGTACCTCAATTAATTTCACATGAAACACTGCCTTTTGAAATTACCATCGCTTCCTGATCTCCTTCCTCTCTTCCCCTTCTTCCATCACCCACTCTTTACATTCTGGAAAGTATCTGCAAAATAGATGTATTAGTGTCCTAAGTCTGCCTTAACAAAGTGTCACACATTTAGTGGCTTAGAACAACAGAGGTTTATTCTTTCACAGTTCTGGAGACTAGACCCCTGAAATCAAGTTATCAGTAACATTACACTCCTTCTGCAGATCCTAGAGAAGAATCCTTCCTTGCTTTTTCCTAACTTTAATGGACCCAAGCAATCCTTGAAGTTCTATGGTTTGTAGCTACATCACCCAGGTGGCACTAGTGGAGAAGGGAATGGCTACCCAGTGGTAAAGAACCCCCTGCCAATGCAGGAGACACTAGAGACTCAGGTTCAACTCTTGGGTCAGGAAGATCACCTGGAGGAGGGCACGGCAACTCACCTTGGTATCATTCTGTATCATTTGTTCTAGGGACACCAGTTGTAGGATTTAGCATCCACCCTGATCCATAACCTCATGTGAATCTTAGTTACATCTACAGAGGTCCTTTTTTCCAAATACAATGATATTCTGAGCGCCTAGGTGGGGTTGAATACTGGGGGGACTCTATTCAACACGCTACAGAAGATAGCGTTTCTACAGTTTTATGTAGAAAATCCTAGCATAAATTACTCTATAAAGCATGTATAAAATACTAACTGTATAGAATGTAAACTAACATTCAGATTTCTTGGAAAATTCCAACATATAAATCACCTTGAGGAAATCCAGGATAGTCTACAGTGACTTAACTTTGTGTTTAGCCTCCTGGATAGTCTCACCTCCTTAAAGACACATACTGAACACATATTTGTTAAGATATAAAGCTTGCTTTTTCTCAAGACTAGCTTTCAAAAGTGGCATCTTGAAAGTGTGCATGAAAACCTTTTCAGGTTTTCCTTCTTAGATTTCCCAGATATCTGCCCTCTCTCTTAAATTTTGTTGTTGTGTAGACTATTGGTTGCATAGATTTCAAATTCATGAATCCTTAAATCACACAAAGTTATTGTCAGTCTAGTATACTCTGTACAGGGGCATGGAGTTACCAAGACCTTTTATGTATTTGCTGTGGGAAAATATTTTTGGTTTATCTTTAAATTAGCTATCATCACCTTAAACTTTTCTTCTACTCTACATATTTTATTTCTTATTCACAACCATTGTCTTTCCTATTTCCTAGTGTGGTATTTTTCCTCCAGTCAATCTGCAAAAATCTTACTCTATGATATTGCCTACAAAATAGGATTATACTTGTTTTTTAAATTAATTTGAACTTTATTAAAACTTATGATCTATTAACAACTATCTCATTCATCCTTATTATATACATTAAATGTATTACTTCCCTTCCATCTTATAGACTTAGGAAATTGAATGATGATTGTTGAATACAATCTATTTGTGCAATACATCTTTCAATTTTCTGTGTAAACTCTTAGTCTATGAAAAGTAGTCTTTAAAAATTTAGGTTTCCTTAGAATTTAGAAGGAAAAACTAAAATGGATTAAAACTAAGATGCACACACACTATATATAAATGTATATATGTGTATACATATATATACTGACTTTTTAAAGTGCACCAATGTAGATTTGGCTTGCATATGGGAGCTTAACTAATCATTCTTATCTTTTTTATTAAAACTGATAGTGATTCTTTTGCTCTGTGTATATTCTCCTTTAAAACTCAGACACATGTTCAACCATTTGCCTTTTTTATTAATTTTATTGGAGTATAGTTGATTTACAAAGTTGTAATAGTTTTAGATGTACAGTGAAGTGATTCAGTTATCAGTACATATATTCATTCTTTTTGATTCTTTTCCACATAGATTATTACAGAACATTGAATAGAGTTCCCTGTGTTATACAATAGGTTCTTATTAGTATCTATTTTACATATAGTAGCGTGTGTTAGTCCCAAGCTCCAAATTTTCCCTCCTCTTCACATTTCCCCTTTGATAACCGTAAATTTGTTTTCAAAATCTGTTAATCTGTGTCTATTTGTAAACAAATTCATTTATATAATTTTTAATTAGATTCCACATATGAATGATATTATGTGATATTATCTTTCTCTGCCTGATATGATAATCTCTAGGTCTATCCATGTTGCTGTAAATGGCATTATTTCATTCTTTTTAATGACTGAGTAATATTCCACTGTGTGTTTGTGTGTGTGTGTACACACATGGACATGAACATGAGTAAGCAAACTCCAGAAGATTGTGAAGGACAGGGAAGCCAGGCGTCCTGCAGTCCATGGAGTCACAAAAAGTCAGACACAAATAAGCAACTAAACAACAACAAATATACATATGTGTGTTTGTGTGTGTATATATGTGTGTGTGTGTGTGTGTGTGTGTATACACCACATATATAGATATACACTACCTCTTATTAATCCATTCCTCTGTCCATGGACATTTAGATTACTTTCATGTCTTCGCCATTGCAAATAGTGCTACAGTGAACATTGAAAAGATGCATTCATCCTTTCAAATTATGGTTTTCTTCAGATATACACCGAGCAGTGGGATTGCAGGATCATATGGTAGTTCTTTTTTCATTTTTTAAGGAACCGCCATAGTGTTCTTCATAGTGGTTATACCAACTTACATTCCCACCTACAGTGTAGGAGGGTTCCCTTTTTGCCACACTTTAACCAGCGTTTCTTGTTTGTAGATGTTTTGTTTTTGTTTTTTTTTTTTATGATGACCATTCTGACTGGTGTGAGGTTGTAGTTTTGATTTTCATTTCTTGATAACTAGTGATGTTGAGCAACTTTTAGTGTGCTTTTTGGCCACCTGTGTGTCTTCTTTGGATAAATATCTATTTAGATCTTATGCCCATTTTTTGATTGGGTTGTTTGTTTTTTTGACATAGAGCTACATGAGCTGATTTTATATTTTGGAGATTAATCCCCATTTCCCTTTTGATCTTACAGTGTTATCAAATGACCTATTTTATTGAGCATTGTTTACATAATTTATGTTGTTGTTACCTGTCTTTATACTTAATTCAGTAATTTATTGTCACTGAGTTTCCCCATATTTTAGTGACAAACTGTTTTGAGATTCTTTTTTTCTTATTCTCATTAGGTCACTACATTATTTTATTAGCATTCTGTTTTTGCCTGATGTGAAGTTTTCAGTAATGAATAAACTCTTACAGTCAATAAAGGCTATTTATATTTGAAGTGTATGACACTTCATTTTTTAGCAGTACATTTGTATCAAATTTAATGATTTGTCTTTTGTAAATATTGAATTTACTTATCTAACAATGACAAATTATGTTCATAAAATGTGTTTATTCAAAATTTGTATTTACTATTTATCATCACTAGTTAAATATGAAACACTTGAAAAGGAAAGTTCTTTTACTGTTTTTAAATTGATGATTGTGTTAATGTCAGTATACAAAATGACTAAGCTAATTTTACCCTTGTAAGAAAGGAAACTTTTTTTAAGCCTAATATTTTAAGGTAAGGAATATTTAATTATCATATGTAAAATTATATTATTTAATTATTTGGTTACTATTCATATAATTATATTTGTAGCCATATTTGGTCACTAGCTAGAATAAGATCCCCCTATTCAAGTTTGGTTCAGATGTCAAGACTCATGATACCACACATTGACCAAGAGGGTAAAAAAGATGTATTACTCATACAGTGAGGCTTTCTGAGAAGAGCAGGACAGTATCCAAAATTGGATCCAAGCAGATCCAAAATTGCTTAAGGGAGCAACAAAAGCTGGCTGGCTCTGGGTTTTACAGAGTTGATACTGGAGTGAAAGCTCCTACATGCTGGTCAGGGCTTGTGAGTTTCAAAATTCCCATTGCTTATAAAGGAGAATGCATACAGGTATTCTTGTCAGCTTGCCCGTATATCAGGCAAAAGGGAAACTGGGGGATGGGGAGGAGAGCTTGAAACTTGTGAGCAGTTAAAGATCAACGATGGATCAGCCTTCATCACAATTCACTCTCAGTGTTTGACTGAGTGAACTGCCCCATGTTTGAACTTGTTTAAAGCCACAGTGGTACTTTGTGAGTCAGAGATCTGTTTAGTAAATGAGATGAAAATTCACTGAACACCTTGTTCCAGAGCTCAGCAATGTGGTGAGACGTGAAATGAGTGCCTTGATCATTATCAATAGTGACTAGAACTCTGTGTAGAGGCATGTGTGGCATTGATCTGTATTTTGGGAATGTCTGAGACAAGATTTCAAAAGTTTTTTCCTCATAAAGGGCAACCCTGGATCACATGGTCAGACAGTTGGCAATGGCCCAGTGGTTTGTAAAAATGTTCAGTTGAGCTGATTTATTGACATTGGTGATCAGTGTAAAGATGCCTGACTGAAGTTTGGGCAGTTGCACTAATCTTTGAGTCCTTTAACAGAGATGTCTTAGTTAAGATATTAAAAGCAATGGCTCTCTAAGAAGTTGAGTCACGTATGATGATGGTAGCCATACTTGCTGTGACATGTACAAACTTTCTTTTCTATCCATTCAAGATCCCAAGCAGTTCCTCTAGCTAAGGGGTTCTGAAGAGTAGTGACTGCCTGTGAAACCATGGCGTCTGTCAAGAAACTAAGAATAGGGCAGGCCGCACCCTCATTGGGGTGGGTTACTCCAGGGGGCCTAGGTTTGGCTTAAACAAATAGGTATCATTTACATTTTAGCAAGGAAACCTTAGCAGCCATACCCAGCTTGCAGGGTACTACTTCCATGATCCAAGGTGTAACGGACAGCTGGGTAGAGAGGATCATGACCTTAGAGCCTGTGAGAGCCTCTGTTTCCAAGATATCCCAGTATGCATCATTGCCATTGTGATGATATAGGGCTTCAGGTGGGGACCTCTTGCATTTGAAGTCCATGGGCAACTTATGGCTACTATGGGTGGCCCAGAAACTCCAAGAAGCATGAGAGGAAATTGCTAAAGCCTTTACAGTGAAGAAGTCAGAGGGTAAGGGGCAGCACCAGTTATATTAAAATTCAGAAAGATTCTAGAGGCTTTTTTTTTTTTTTTTTGTAGAAGGCCCCATTCAAGGTAGTTCAATATACTAGTAACAGGATAAATGGGCTTAAGTAAATTAAACATATTTTTATAAATGAAAAATATGTTGCCCTCAAAATCCAAAAATTGCTAAAATATTTTCAGCTTGTTTTAACACTGTGGTACCATGAGAGTCAATGTTTATTTCTTAATGGTGTTAAGGATGGAGTAGCTTTTGACTGGCCAATTAATATCTCAGGATTTAACTCAAGTGATAAGTCCTTCTAATATGTGTAGGGAAATGAAACCACCACCACCCCCCTTTTTGTGAATTCTTTTATATCTGCTTGTCTTGAATGATTGCGACAAATGAATCTCCTTGAAGGAAGATATGGTGTCACCTGTGCTCCTGGACAAAGTTGAATGCAGTTAACATCTTGCCTACCAAGGCAGTATGCAGTAGCTAGGCTGCTGAAGACCTCATGGGTAGCTAGGTAAAGTTGTCCTTTCAAAGTGCAAAGGAGAGAGCATATCTCATTAGAGTTAAAGGCAAACTATAGCTGAGTGTCTTTTGAAATTGGCATTAAATAGATGAGATGAGCCAAATCAGAGCTTCACCTGCCAATGCAGAAGATGCAGATGTGGGTTTGATCGCTTGGTTGGGAATATCCCCTGGAGAAAAATGGCAACATGCTCCAGTATTCTTGCCCAGAAAATCCCATGGACAGAGAAGCCTGATAGTTATAGTCCACAAGGTCTCAAAGAGTCAGACATGACTTAACGACTAAGCACACACATGAGCCAAATCATTAGCAAAATATTACCACCTAGTGATTAGATGGGACTAGTAACTTTTGAACTGTGGTGTTGGAAAAGACTCTTGAGAGTCCCTTGGACTGCAAGGAGATCCAACCAGTCCATCCTAAAGGAGATCAGTCCTGGGTATTCATTGGAAGGACTGATGCTGAAGCTGAAACTCCAATACTTTGGCCACCTCATGCGAAGAGTTGATTCATTGGAAAAGACCCTGATGCTGGGAGGGATTGGGGGCAGGAGGAGAAGGGGACGACAGAGGATGAGATGGCTGGATGGCATCACCGACTTGATGGACATGAGTTTGAGTAAACTCCCGGAGTTGGTGATGGACAGGGAGTCCTGGCATGCTGTGGCTCATGAAGTCGCAAAGAGTCGGACACAACTGAGCGACTGAACTGAGCTGAACTGAGTAACTTAGGTAATATTGAATATGAGGCCTTTAATGAGTGGAACAACAGAATTAGAGTTTCATAAACTACTGTGAGTTACCACTCATTTTTCCTAGGTTTAAGAACAACCTAGCTTGTGTGTTAGTTACTCAGTTGTGTCCAACTCTTTTTGACCTCATGAACTATAGCCCCCCAAGCCCCTCTGTCCATGGAATTCTCCAGGCAAGAATACTGGAATGGTTAACCATTCCCTTATCCAAGGAATGTTTCTGATCAAGGGATCTAACCTGGGTCTCCTGCATTGCTGGCAAATTCTTTACTGTCTGAGCCGCCAGGGAAGCCCAAACTGGCTATTAAATGGAGAAGTAGTTGTGATAAATACCCCTTCTGTAAAGGTCGTTTACAGTGGCCTTCAATCTTTGAAGACTCTGTTTTAAAATGCAGTGATCCGTATGAACTATTTTAAGTGTTAAGAAAAGGCCATGGGATCTCAATTTCTTAGCCTGTTGTAAATGCTAAAGATATAGTTTAATTTATTACATTTCTGATTAGAGCTTCTTTCATGACCACTGTGGGATATTTAGGCAGTGCAGTAGCTCTGATGATTAAAATGAAGCACACTTATTTGTTCACTACTTTATATTTAATAAGTCCTTTAGATTACAGGATATGCACTGCAATCTATTTAAGTATAGTGGGATTTCCAATAATAATTATAATTTCAGCTTCTATTTTGATTAAGGCCATGAAGGTTTGCCAGTTGGTTTATATCAGTAAATATTAAAGTTAATTCAAAACTCATGTTGTAGAGGTGCAAAAGCCCATCTGAGACATTTTAAATTTTCACTTTATAAATATTGTAGTAAAATTTAAGTTGCTATTTGGATCAAATTGTGGACCTCCTTTTTAACCAGCTTGTTTATTGATTACCAGATATATTTTAGAGGTACCAGAAATGCTCTCTAAAGTGAAAGTGTTAGTCACTCAATCATGTCTGACTATGCGACTATGTGTCTTCCCGACCCAGGGATCAAACCTCGGTCTTCTGCATTGCAGGCTAGTGTTAAAGAATTTGTCTGGCAAATCAGGTAGACATAAAAAGATGTGGGTTCGATCTCTGGATCAGGAATATCCCCTGGAGGAGGGCATGACAACCCACTTCAGTATTCATGCCTGGAGAATCCCATGGACAGAGGAGCCTGATGGGCTACAATCCATGGAGTCTCAAAGAATCAGGCATGACTGAAGTGACTTAGCACACATGCATGCTTTGGGGGAGGGACGATCCCTTTACTCTGCTCATATTTATAAGTTTCTTTCTCCAGAATGTCAAATCTGTAACATCAGAGTTATGGGCCTCCACCACAACAATAATTGCTTTATATGGATTAAAGATTGGGAGTTTAGCATTTGAATTATCTTCTTAGTTGTGCCACATGGGTACCATAAGTATTTTATTCTGTAAGTTTGAGGATAAAGATCTTTGTTGCAAAGAAACCTCGGCAGCAGTATAGCAAAAGATGTTTACAGAGTGGTGAATCATCTGCTTTTAGGACTGGAAACCTCAGCATGCCACATGCTAACTGTTCTTCCACACAACTGGCCATCCAACAGGACCACATATTTCATAGAGTATCATTTTTCCTGAGAACTCTATAGAAGAAAGGCCACTGCCTGGTTGAGACCCACAGCCAGCAATCACAGAGTAAGAGTCATTTCTCTGAACCAAGCATTAGCCATAGTTTATGCTGGAACCAAGATATGTAATTCAATCTGAGGCACATAAATAGGTCCAGTCTAAGATGCACAATCCAGAGTCTTTTTGAGATGGGTCCCAACTCTTGTTTCTAAATGTCAATTATGAAAACTTCTGATGTGTTTGACTGAATCTATGATAAAGATTCATTGGAACTCAGCAAATGTAGTGCAAAGCAGCATAGCTGAAACTCCAAGATTGCTAGCAGGCAACAGAGCTGATTACTAACTCAAAGCAAAAAAGGAAAGACAGTCTAGCGGTCATTGCCTAGACACCCTCTTGACTGCATCCATTGTTCTGGTTACCCTGTAACCAGGTTTTTGTCGTTGTTGTTGTTTTGGATTTTGAGACTAATGGTACCACACAAACACCAGGAGAGTATGAAGATTTTTATTATTCATGTAATTAAGTTTAGACAGGTTCAAAATAGCATAAAATATCAGGGAAAGGCATTGACTTTGGGGGTTATAGTGTGGTTAAGGGTGGTAGTGGAGTGAGGGTTTCTGTGTTCAGATCAGTGCATTTATGATTTGAATTTGCCACTAATGCCCTAGGAAAGGGAAAATTCACGCTTTCTAATCAGTTAGCCCATATAGGAGTTCTAAGGGAAAGGGGAGCAGTAGGTCTTGAAACTTGTCAGCAGTAGACATCAGAACAGGTTTCAGACCCTTTAATACAAGCTTTAATTTATTATAAAACTGTAATTTATAATTGTATAAATTGTATAATTGATTATAAAGCTGTAATTTAAAATTGTATAGTAGCTTATGTGTTGGTATATACCATGCATATCATAACTTTCTATTGCTAGTATTCTTTCTTCATTTTAAACAAAATTAATTCCTTTTATACTCCAAGACAATAACAGTAATATGCTCTAAAATATGATTAACTAAATTTTCAAAATAGCTATCGAAAAGTCTGTTATGTCATTATGATAAATGTATACTTGCATTAATTGTGTAATAGGTTTCAAAGTTGATGTTTCACATTTCTGTCATTTTAAAACAGTTATAGGAAATAAATAATGCTTAATGATTCTGAAGAAAACTTTGAAAAATATAGCACAGGAACACCAGGCTAGACATTTTGCAACAGTTTCTTTGAAGTGTCGTTATGATGTTGCACCCTATTTGTCTCGTTCATATTTGCTTTTATTTTTTGTTTTATTTTACCAAGATGATAAGTTGCCACATTAGGTGTTTAATACTAGTTGGCATCAGCTTTCTGAAGATTATTTTGAAGTATGTTTTATTAAAGTCATAAAGTCAGTGATGGTAACTAATAAGCTCATTGAAGAGAATAATTGATAGTTATTGTGGAATAGTGGAAAATAAACTGAATTGGGATCTAAAGGTTTAGATTATAACCTTTAACTGACTCTAATTGGCCATATGATCTTGAGCAAGTAATTTGAGTTTTGGGGGCCTCATTTTCTTGATCTGTAAATGAAAAGTTTTGATAACAGTGGTCTCTAAGGACCCTCCCATCTCAAAAAAAATATATGAAATGTATGTTTAAATTCAGAGTGTGCTACTGGCAGCTAGAGAAGTGAAATGTAGGAAAGTACTACCAACTTCCTGAAATTTAAGAGTCTGTCATAGAATTCATGGATTTGTGTAATTTCAATATGACTACATATTTAACAGAAATTCTGAATCTTTTATGTTCCTGAAGAAATAAGTTATATAACAATGATAACTCTTTTTTATTTTCTTTTTGTAGAAAGATTTCTTTCTTTTTTTCTTTACTTTTTTTTAATGCACCAGAATATCCTTAACCTTCCTGTTTCATTCTTCATTCACTACAATTACTAGGAAATTAATTTTTTACTATATTCCCCTACTGATATTTCGGTACAAAATAATTCCTTTTATAAAGTTGAATATTCATATACAAGGAGAAAATATTACCTAGAAAATTATACTATGAAATTTGTGGTCTTCCCTTAAGAACTCAATGTGAAAGAATATTTGAAATAGTGAAAAGGAAAAAAAAAGAAAAGTACAGTTCCATATAGGCATTCATAACTTTTCTGGAAAAAGTTTTTATGGAGAAGTAATTAAATACAGCTTTTTTTAGTGTTTCATTATTCTGTCATGCAGAATCACAGTTGTAATATTTCATACTATGACAGATTAAAACTAGAGAACAAATGATTCACAAAAGTGCACAGCATGCCAGAGGCAGAGTCTTTTGTAAACATGAAATACTCATCATTTTCGACACTCTCCCACAGTTATTTCAGGATAGTATAATGATCTGTAATTGTTTAGTACTGAAATCCAGTGCTGATTACAATTAAAGTACAATTTTTTTTCCTGTTTTGGTGACCCATGATTTGATGTATCCGCTGTAGACCTGAAAATACAGAAGTTTGAGATAATTCATTTATTTGAAAATTCAGTAAGTTATATTTCAGATAAGTTAAAGGGTCAATAGTGTTTATTTTGTAGTTGATATACACACACATAGTATACATCACACATTGTAGAAGTGTTGTCCCAGTCCCTGAGTTTTAAGAGCGTTTTAGCTAGTAATCTCTTACAGTTTATACATACTCTTAATATTCACCCTAACTGCTTTTGCTGGGAAGGGGAAACTCTAAAAGAGATGTGTAACTGGAATGTTTTCCAAATTCACTAAGGCTGTTAGTTATCTATTAAAATACCAAATTAAATATCAGGGTTTCATCTGTCACATTGCTTCTCTTAGCAACCTTTTATATAATGCATGTTTTTAAATCTAGTATAACATTTATTTCATTGTAACAGGGGTTGTCAATTAGAATTTATATTAAAAGTTTTAAGTTAATGGCAGATAACAGAGATCAGGATGTGGGCATAGTCAGTACAAAATGATGGTAACATGGTGAACTAAGTTCTGTGCCTTCTTGAAAACAAATTCCAAAATGTTTAAAACATACTATGATCCGGACAAAACTCAACTGTGGAATGATTTGATTTTCAACCTAATATGTTTGGTGTGTTTAGTTTAAAGGTATGGAAACTTAATAATGATTTCCTTTTCCTTTTTCCTCATCCCTTTGTTCCTGTCCACTATCTCTTAATTCATAGATATATGCTGCTATTAATTCCAACTGCATTGTGGGTTGACACATATTATTTTGCTTGTAAGTGGCAATTATTCACTAGTTGGATCAATTATTTACTTAAACAATAGTATACACTCAGCCTTGAGCTAGAATCTGGGAATAAAAGTTATGTAAACAGTGCTTTTTGCCTTTTAGGAGGGTATGAACAAGGAACTAGATAATTGAAGAGTTTATTGAAAAAGAATGTGAAAACTGCTGTAACAGGTGTTTGTAATGGTGTTGAGGAAAAACGTCTTAGGCAGACTGGTGGCAAGTTTGGGAGATGGGGGGTCACAGTGTCAGGAACATTTACCTGATGATACCATATGTATCAGTCATGTTAAGAGAAATAATTCCAGCCAGAGACAATGACACAGGCAAAGGCACACAGACATATGGTACACAGTTTCTGGAAAGAACGATGTAGGTTTCTCTCCAGGTGGAGAGCAGAGCTCTACTCAGAAACTAATGCTTGAATAGAGAGGCACCCAGAAACCAGATTATGGAAGGCTTTCTAGGCACCGTTTATGTCCATTCAGAAATGCTTAATCCCACTTAGCTTCAGAGAGACATTTTCTAGCCTGACCATACTGATGTCCAAGAAAACAGAAATGCTTGATTGGTTTCATTAGCATATACTCTAGTTGAATAGTCCGACAGTGTAGGGATATTAGCCACCTGGTACACACTGGCACAGCCATTGAACTCGTTAGAATTTTGAAATACTTTTTGCTGTTAGCAGTCTCCTGGACAATTCCACATTTCTCTTCACCTAGCCCTTCCCTTAACCCTTCCCCTCAAAAACTAAGAGTAATATCTAGCCTGGCATTAATTCTGACTAGTCTATGCCTGTGTCATATGGATAAAATATTTTGAGTCACCCTGTAAATATAACTGAATATACTCAAACACACACACTCTTAATATATCTCAAATTCTGCTAATAGGGGTGCAGAGTGAGAAGAAAATAGGTTGCTGTGAAAGAACAATGGAAGAATCAAATTTAACTTGAGATTAGTGAAGATTGCAATATTCTGTACACTGAAAGATAAGTAGGTTGAAATGTGTCATGTATGCTGTATAAACCAATGAAACTGTTAAACAGGGGAATATCACAGCCTGTTGGACACCTTAAGTATAATATTGGTGGTAGGAGATGAGTCTAGAGGCACAGGATTAGAGACAATGAGAGGACTAATTTTGGCAGTGTGAGAAGGGAAGAAAATGTTCATAGGGGATATTAGAGATGAATAAAATGTGTGTGGTTAGTATTCTAGAGTAACTCATTGTCTGGACAGAGAGTGATGGAAGCAGACAGATGCCAAGTGATATCACAGAGGCAATCACATCTGGAGCCAAAGCCCTTCCTAATGTTGGACATGAGTTAAATCTAGAATCCATTTGTAAGCTTAGCAGTTTCAGAAATGCAGTGCTGTCAAACTTTAGGAGATTGGCTCACATTGATTCCCACTCACCAAACCCAGAGGAGACTCATTAAAAAATCACAATGCCAGTTAACCAATCTGTTGTGAGAGAGTTTCCAGCAAGCCTATCAGTGCTGACCACTTGCTTAATTTGTGAGCATAAAACAATAAATTTCTATGTGTGTGTGTGTACACAATCGTGTTGTAAATTCCAGGGCTTCATGTAAAGGTTAGTTATAATCTTTTCAATATCTTGTTTTCTTATTGGTTAATTTTAAGGAATGTCATTTAAGAACTCTATTTTAAATAGTTTTTGAGTACTGAACAAATACCTGGTTCTGTTTGATTTCTTTAGACAACAGCCTCTCTTCTACATACATGTTTCCTTAGTTGTACTTCATAAAACCATTTATCCATGGCTGATTCATGTCAATGTATGACACATGCCACTACAATATTGTAAAGTAATTAGCCTCCAACTAATAAAAATAAATGAAAAAAAATTTATCTCTACCTAATGCTTACTGTACTTGGAAAGCAACTCTGACTATACCAGAATCCTCTATTTAATGAAATTCAAGCTCCACAAGCTACTGATCACTAATTTTCTTCTATCTGGTGATTTCTTTCCACACCAATTTGCTAAGTACTTCTAAAATTTACTTAGTAATTTGCCTTCATTTTTGTTGATTTTCAGTTATAATTGTTGAGGGGATTTTCTGTTTGAAAAATAAAGTCCACATTTACAGTTTTTACTTATTTATAAGATATATCTTTAAACATTTCTTCCAGCTATCTACCAGTCATTTGGCTTCATAATACTTAAAACATAATCATCCTCCATATTTTTTGCTCTGAAATTTTAATTTCTATTGACTTAGAAACAGTTATGACATTTGGAATATTTCTAAGTAATCCTAGGGCCTGGCACTGCAGCGGTTTACGTGGATGAAACTAGCCAGTTTGTGAATAGATAATTTAAATTTTTCTGTATAAAAATGTCTTTGAAACTCGATTGCTGTTTCAAAGGATTATATTTTTAAAAAAATAAGAGAAATAAATACATATAAATGTATACCTCTAATTTTTAATGTACTGTTGGTAGTAATTTAAATTAATACAGCCACTATGGAGAAGAGTATGGAGATTCCTTAAAAAGCTAGAAATAAAGCTACCATATGATCCAGTAGTCCCACTACTGGGGGTATACCCTGAGAAAAGCATAATTCAAAAAGACACATGTATACCAATGTTCATTGCAGCACTATTTGCAACAGCCAGGACATGGAAGCAGCCTTGATGTTCATCAACAGATGAATGGATAAAGAAGTTGTGATACTTATATACAATGGAATGTTAGCCATAAAAAGGAATTAATTAGAGTCAGGTGAACTAAGGTGAATAACCTAGAACCTGTTATACAGATTTATAACACAGTAAGTTATACAGAGTAAGTCAGAAAGAGAAAAAGAAATATTGTATATTGATGCATATATACGGAGCCTAGAAAAATGGTACTGACGAACCTATCTGTAGGGAAGAAATATAGATGCAGACATAGAAATGGATGGATTTGTGGACACAGTGGGGGAAGGAGAGGGTGGGATGAGCCAAGAGAGTAGCACTAAAAATATATACATTACCACGTTTGAAATGGACAGCTAGAAGGAAGCTACTATGTAACACAGGAATCTCAGCCTGGTGCTCAGTGACAACTAGAGACAGAGGAGGTAGGCTCAATGGAGAGGGGATATATTTAAACTCATGTCTGACTCATGTCATTGTAGAGCAGAAACTAATACAATACTGTAAGCAATATCCTCCAATTAAAGAAACTAAATAAATGCAAATATTTATATCTTTAATTTTTTGAAATCCTCAGCTTGTACTACCAAGAGTTGATTGAGGAATTGCTTGGGATAGTTTTCCCAACAAGGCAATTAATACTATGTGATAAGAGAAGGCTCTACACACGGATATCACCAGATGGCCAACACTGAAATCAGATTGATTATATTCTTTGCAGCCAAAGATGGAGAAGCTCTATACAGTCAGCAAAAACAAGACCGGGAGCTGACTGTGGCTCAGATCATGAACTCACTATTGCCAAATTCAGACTTAAATTGAAGAAAGTAGGGAAAACCACTAGACCATTCAGGTATGACCTAAATCAAATCCCTAGTGACTATACAGTGGAAGTGAGAAATAGATTTAAGGGACTAGATCTGATAGACAGAGTGCCTGATGAACTATGGACAGAGATTCCTGACATTTTACAGGAGACAGGGATCAAGATCATCCCCATGGAAAAGAAATGCAAAAAAGCAAAACAGTGTCTGAGGAGGCCTTACAAATAGCTGTGAAAAGAAGAGAAGCCAAAAGCAAAGGAGAAAAGGAAAAATATTCCCATTTGAAATCAGAGTTCCAAAGGATAGCAAGGAGAGATAAGAAAGCCTTCCTCAGAGATCAGTGCAAAGAAATAGAGGAAAACAACAGAATGGAAAAGACTAGAGATCTCTTCAAGAAAATTAGAGATACCAAGGGAACATTTCATACCAAGATGGGCTCGATAAAGGACAGAAATGGTATGGACCTAACAGAAGCAGAAGATATTAAGAAGAGGTGGCAAGAACACACAGAGAACTATATAAAAAAGATCTTCACGACCCAGATAATCACAATGGTATGATCACTCACCTAGAGCCAGACATCCTGGAATGTGAAATCAAGTGGGTCTTAGGAAGCATCACTACAAACAAAGCTGGTGGAGGTGATGGAATTCCAGTTGAGCTATTTCAAATCCTGAAAGATGATGCTGTGAAAGTGCTACACTCAATATGCCAGCAAATTTGGAAAACTCAGCAGTGGCCAAGGGCTGGAAAAGGTCAGTTTTCATTCCAATCCCAAAGTAAGGCAATGCCAAAGAATGTTGAAACTACTGCGCAAATGCAGTCATCTCACATGCTAGCAAATTAATGCTCAAAATTCTCCAAGCCAGGTTTCAACAATATGTGAACCGTGAACTTCCAGATGTTCAAGCTGGTTTTAGAAAAGGCAGAGGAACCAGAGCTCATATTGCCAACTTCCACTGGATCATAGAAAAAGCAAGAGAGTTCCAGAAACCCATCTACTTCTGCTTTATTGACTGCTCCAAAGCCTTTAACCGTGTGGATCACCGTAAATTCAAGAGATGGGAATACCAGACCACCTTACCTGCCTCTTGAGAAATCTGTATGCAGGTCAAGAATCAACAGTTAGCAATGGACATAGATAAATAGACTGGTTCCAGATTGGAAAAGGAGTTCATCAAAGCTGTATATTTTCACCCTGCTTAATTTAACTTAACATACAGAGTAAATCATGTGAAATGCCGGGTTGTATGAAGCACAAGTTAGAATCAAGATTGCCAGGAGAAAGATCAATAACCTCAGATATGCAGATGACACCACCCTTATGGCAGAAAGTGAAGAACAACTTAATAGCCTCTTGATGATAGTGAAAGAGGAGAGTGAAAAAGTTGGCTTACATTCAGAAAACTAAGATCATGGCATCCGGTCCCATCACTTCATGGCAAATAGATGGAGAAACAATGGAAATAGTGACAGACTTTATTTTTTTGGCCCCAAAATCACTGCAGATGGTGATTGCAGCCATGAAATTAAAAGTCGCTCCTGGGAGAAAAGTTATGACCAACCTAGACAGCATATTAAAAAGCAGAGACATTACTTTACCAACAAAGGTCTGTCTAGTCAAAGCTATGGTTTTTCCAGTAGTCATGTATGGATGTGAGAGCTGGATTATAAAGAAAGCTGAACACCAAAGAATTGATGGTTTTGAACTGTGGTGTTGGAGAAGACTCTTGAGAGTCCCTTGGACTGTAAGGAGATCCAACCAGTCAATCCTAAAGGAAATCAGTACTGAATATTCATTGGAAGGACTGATGCTGAAGCTGAAAATCCAGTACTTTGGTCACCTGATGCGAAGAACTGATTCATTGGAAAAGGCCCTGATGCTGGGAAAGATTGAAGGCAGGAGGAGAGAAGAACAACAAAGGATGAGATTTTTGGATGGCGTCACCGACTCAATGAACATGAGTTTGAGTAAACTCCACAAGTTGGTGATGGACAGAGAACACAGGCATGCTGCAGTCCATAGGGTTGCAGAGAGTCAGACACAGCTGAGCTTCTGAACTGAGTGACTGATGTTATTATATGTTACTTATTCTTTTATATCTTAGATTTAAGTAGGTTTAATATCTTTTTAGAGACCAAAAGACAAGTCTTAGCCCTTAGACAATCATTTAACAAATTATGTGAAGTTGGATAACTCATTTAATATCTCTGGATCTCAGTTTCCTCCTCTCTGAAAAGGAGGACCTTGAAAAAATATTTCTAGGGACATCTTTCACTGTGATTTTCTTTATACTTTGATTATGTCTTGGCCTGTTTATTTATTGTCTTCTGCTTCCCCTGCCCACTCTAGGTTAGTAGAGGTACATTTCATCCCAGTTCTGCCATTGACTTGCTGGTTATATTGATCAAGTTTCTTACTCAGGTTTCTTCCTCAGAGGAAATAACTATCCCAGCCCAATGGTTTTCTAGTGAGAATCAGGAATCTGCTGAGATTTACTTATGTAGAGCATTTAGCATATTACGTAACATGTATAAAATGCTCAGTTAATTTGCAATAGCATCACCTCTCTTAGGCTAGTATTTTTTTCTTAGCTGCATATGTGTGTGTATATATATATTCACACACACATATATATATATATATATGTTTCTAGTCACTGTATTTGGTAGGTCATAGTTTAGAAACCAGGTAATAGAATTCTACAATACATTTCAGGAAGTAATTTTTTTATAATTTATGTTGAAGTGGTGAAAGTAGCAAAATGGTATTCATTGAAAAGTGAAATATGAAAAATAATTTACTATGATTGATTTATGTTGCATATTTTCTGTACAGTAAATGTTACTTATTTACAAATAATGTCACAGTAAGTAAAGACATATATCTGATTTTAGTTGGTTGAATGCCCACGTTTACTCAAGTGAATTGATTTGTTAATTTATATGATGATGTGCCTAGAGCAACCATGTCCTGGCATAACATAGATGATGTTACATGTGCATGGGTTAGTTGTTTGAGCTCTCAAGCCAGTAATTAAAGAAAAAAAATGAACTGTTTAAACAAGTGACATATGTACATATAATTACCAGACAGTCCACTGCTAACTGAAAATACTAAAAACATCCTCTTAGAGGTAAAGCTGCCATTGTAAGTGTCTTAAAACAGTAAAATAGCCTTTCCATCAAATATTTTGCAAGAAAGTTATGTATATTAGATTATGTAGTCAATTCCTTGTTTAAGAAATTATAAAGAAATTTAATCACAAAATTTTACTCATATAGAAAATATGGTTTCATTTTTGTCTACTCTTAATTTTTTAAACCATATACATTTTGAGAAATGATATAAAGCATACTTTAAACATAACTGTTTTCTCACGTCAGCTCTTTTATTCTTCCATTAAAGATCCTCATATCTTCAGGAAACTAAGAATGTGTTGGTATGATGTACATGTTTTAAATTTGCTTTCCAACAACACATTAAAAATTTGAATCCAGCGCTGAAGCGTAAAATATTTTTCAAAAACCCAGATCTGGTTTTATTTTATACCCATTCTGATTTTTTTATATCCAAGATCAATTTTGTAGTTTGCTAAGATTTAAACAGCATAATGTAAGGAAGTCGAGGATAAGCTATACAACCTGACTTTCCTTTTACCTAAGAATCTTGCGGACTTCATGGCAGTGCGGCCTGGCAGATTGTATGTAAACAGATCATAAATCACAGCCAGGGAGGATTTCAGTCACTGGTTCTATAGCAGAAATATAAGCCAAATGAGCAGATGCCATGGAGAAAATTAGTATCTAACTGAGGTAATAAATGATCCCAAGCTTTGTTAAAAATATGTGTCTAAATAATGAATATATCCAGTAAAACAGAAACACTATTAAAATCTAAATTTAAAAATATTTTAAAAGTATATATTTTAAATAATTGTTGATTTAGTTTACCAACTATATTAAGGGCCATATAATCAATCAAGCTTAAAAGAGTATGCTTTAAAGAATAGTTTTACTTTAAAATCATATTGAATGCTTTCTAAAGCTTTTAATAATGCTTCTAATAAAACTTTTAAAAGAAATATTTTTGGCTTAATTTTAACATTTCACATGAATTCTAGAAAAAAAATAGAAAATAAAAAGAGTTTGTTTTAAACCATCCATGACTCCACCATCCAGAGAAAATATTGGGAAAATGTAGGCTTTTTTTTTTCTAGTATTTTACGTGAGTTTTAATGAAATAGTAAACAAATAATATATATCACATTCTATCTGATGTTTTAGCCAGTTATATTTTAGGTACTTATGCAGGTAAATATTCTTCATCATCATGATTTTTAATAGTTGCATAATTTTTGTACCAGAGTCTGTTCGTTTCTATAAGGCTGGTTATTCAGATGGTTTCTCCCACCTGTTTTCCCTTTCAGTTCAGTTTGGTTCAGTTCAGTCGCTCAGTCATGTCTGACTCTGCGACCCCATGGACTGCTGCATGCCAGGCCTCCCTGTCCATCACCAACTCCCGGAGTTTATACTCATGTCCATTGAGTCTGTGATGTCATCCAACCACCTCATCCTCTGTCGTCCCCTTCTCCACCTGCCTTCAATCTTTCCCAGCATCAGGGTTTTTCCTTTACAAATATTATCAGAATAAACATGTTAATGTATCAATCTTTGGCTGCATTTCTGATGAGTTTCTAGACTAGATTTCCAGCAGAGGAATCACTAGGTCAGCAAGCATGAACTTTTTCAAAGTTCCTGATGGTACATATTTCTAAATTGCTTTCTAGAAAGATTTATCCAATTTAGAATCACACCAAGAAGTATAAGAAATTGCCTAGATCATTCAACTAAGTTGCTGTTTTGAAACAAAGCTTATGTCACTTAGATAGAAACTATAGGCGAGTAACCCACAGCTTCAAAAGCACTTCTTACAATTAAAATGTCCAGGAGAAAAACACCGTCAGCAAGAGCCTCATGGATTTCTCATGCCCAAACGAACTCACAACGTTCAGTCCCTAGCTTTGCTGCTTCCAAACCAAGATATGAACATGTCCCTAGAGACTCAAGCATTTCAACCACTAGGATTTATAAATCAGATGACCTTTAAAAAAAGAAATTTACATAGGGAAATATATATGCTAAGTAGGCCAAAATACTAATTTTAGCAAGCCAATATTCTTTCTCTGATTGGAAAGTTTTTGAAAACTAAAATCTAAAGATTAGTTTTTAGTACAGAATCATTTTATACAATAACTCAATGATAATAATGAGTTATATTTTCAAACTATTATAACCTAAAACATGCTGCTTTGCTATAGGTTATATACTCACATTGCTTGACCAACAAGTAATTGTTCTTTGAATGTTATTTTCTACCAAGCATACTGGGCATCACATTCCACTTATGTTTGGATGTTTCTCAGTATGTAAGACTATACTCTATCAATTTCTATTAGGTTGATATTTTAAAATCATTGTGCTTTCATCAGCAAAAGTACAGAAGGAGCTTATATTTGGTTTTCTACAACTGTCTCAACTTCCACAGGTTATTTTTTTTTTTTGTATCAGTTGTTCCTTCCAGAAATGAAGTTATTAAAGCTTCCTCATTCTGGAGATGCAAATTATTTGTGATATGTACCATTCTGTATATTAATTACAAGGTAATAAGTTGCAATCAGTCTTAAATTTCATTTTCAAAAATCACATTAACCTTTGAAAGTGTGGTTCTTAAATTTGCAAAC
The DNA here is from genome assembly GCF_910594005.1 of Cervus elaphus. Taxonomy (NCBI): domain Eukaryota; kingdom Metazoa; phylum Chordata; class Mammalia; order Artiodactyla; family Cervidae; genus Cervus; species Cervus elaphus. Next base: position 54,117,029 of record NC_057835.1, read on the forward strand.
AGCCTAATTCTTAAATATAGCTTTCAGTCTTAATAGAAATATAATATTGGATGAGTTTCTTTCCCTCTCCAGGCTTCAGATTTGTCATCTGTAAGATGAAGTTAATAATTTTAATAGCATTATCAGGGGGATTTTCCATGTAAAATAATTATAAACTAGTGCCCAGATGTAGAAAATGTAGAATGTAGTTATGATTATTTTTATTGTGACATAATAAAAATAATCAAGTCTCTTTTCCCACATGTTTGAAAAAACTATGTTCCGTAATTTAAAAGGGCTTCATGTACTCTTAGGAACAAGTGATATGAAACAAACATATTCAAAAATAAAACATTATTTTAGAACCTCTGCAGTATCAGGATTTCTAATCCACATACCTTCTTATTTCAGTTTCCTGAAGATTTTTCTCCTTTTAAATTTGGAAATAATTTGGAATTTAAAAAGAACAATAGACGTGTTTAAAAATTTACATCTATTCTCACTTTATCAAATATTGATACATTCTTAGCCAGGTAAGAGTATATTACTAATTGGTAAATACAGAAACATTCCTGTGAGAACTTGAGAACAAAATGAAGATACCTTCAAGCGTTATTATTTTGTCTTATTTTAGAAATGTCCTAAGGTATGAGACAAGTGTATGAATATTGAACATAAAATGGAATATATCATTACTTGCAAATGATACAATTGCACATTAGAAAATTCAGAGAAACTGAAAGAAGCATTTAAAAGATAATAAAATTGAATGAAAGATAAATATGCATTGGCTTTCCTCTATAATAGTAATAACCAGGAAGAAATATGGTTAAAACAGATTAGCATTTACGTGATTTCATAAGAAGCTTTTGAGTGAAAGATTTCTAAAAGCCGAGTCATTAAGATTTTATTTAAAGCTAAGCTTTCAGACTCAGATGCTTATGAATTAATTACATCATGTAAAATGATTAGTTTTTTTCCCCCTTTGAACAAATGCTGATTAAATGTACTTAAGGAGATATTCAATATAGATAGATAAAATATATCATACATATAAATGACAGAAAGTAGTAAGCACCATGTGAAAGGTACTGCATTGTAACTAATGGAAGGCGGAAACATGGGGAATATTGACCTGGGATTTGAATGGTAGATAATATCTTCCTGTGCTCAGATAAGCATAAATTTTAACAACCAAAAAATGGTGGCTTAGGCCAGGAACTTTACTTAATAGAATTGCTAAAAAAAAAGCAACATATTTTCCTTAAGAGAAACTGGAAAAGGGTGGTAAAATTTCTGGAAGCCATATTGTGTAAGAATATTTTTTTAATTAATTTTTTATCAAAGGATAATTGCTTTACAGAATTTTGTTCTTTCTGTTAAACCTTAGCATGAATCAGCCATAGGTATACATATATCGCCTCCCTTTTGAAACGCCTTCCCATCTCCCTCCCGACCCACCCCTCTAGGATGATACAGTACCCCTGTTTGAGTTTCCTGAGCCATACAACAAATTCCCATTAGCTCTCTATTTTACATCAGTTCAGTCTGTTCATTTGCTTAGTCATGTCTGACTCTTTGTGACCCCATGAGTCGCAGCATGCCAGGCCTCCCTATCCATCACCAAATCCCAGAGTTTACTCACTCATTTCCATCGAGTTGGTGATGCCATCCAGCAATCACATTCTCTGTCGTCCCCTTCTCCTCCTGCCCCCAATCCCTCCCAGCATCAGATCTTTTCCAGTGAGTCAACTCTTCCCATGAGGTGGCCAAAGTATTGGAGTTTCAGCTTCAGCATCAGTCCTTCCAGTGAACACTCAGGACTGATTTCCTGATGGACTGGTTGGATCTCCTTGCAGTCCAAGGGACTCTCAAGAGTCTTCTCCAACACCACAGTTCAAAACCATCAATTCTTCGGTGCTCACCTTGCTTCACAGTTCAACTCTCACATCCATACATGACTACTTGATTAGACGGACCTTTGTTGAAAAAGTAATGTCTCTGCTTTTTAATATGCTGTCTAGGTTGGTCATAACTTTCCTTCCAAGGAGTAAGCGCCTTTTAATTTCATGGCTGCAATCACCATCTAGCAGTGATTTTGGAGCCCCAAAAAATAAGTCTGACACTGTTTCCACTGTTTCCCCATATATTTCCCATGAAGTGATGGGACCAGATGCCATGATCTTAGTGTTCTGAATGTTGAGCTTTAAGCCAACTTTTTCATTCTCCTCTTTCAGTTTCATCAAGAGGCTTTTGAGTTCCTCTTCACTTTCTGCCATAAGGGTGGTGTCATCTGCATATCTGAGGTTATTGATATTTCTCCCGGCAATATTGATTCCAGCTTGTGCTTCTTCCAGCCCAGCGTTTCTCATGATGTACTCTGCATATAACTTAAATAAGCAGAGTGACAATATACAGCCTTCACGTACTCCTTTTCCTATTTGGAACCAGTCTGTTGTTCCATGTCCAGTTCTAACTGTTGCTTCTTGACCTGAGTATAGGTTTCTCAAGAGGCAGGTCAGGTGGTCTGGTATTCCCATCTCTTTCAGAATTTTCCAAAGTTTATTGTTAATCCACACAGTCAAAGGCTTGGCATAGTCAATAAAGCAGAAATATATGTTTTTCTGGAACTCTCTTGATTTTACCATGATTCAACAGATGTTGGCAATTATCTTTGGTTCCTCTGCCTTTTCTAAAACCAGCTTGAACATCTGGAAGTTCACAGTTCACATATTGCTGAAGCATGGCTTGGAGAATTTTGAGCATTAATTTGCTAGCATGTGAGATGAGTGTAATTGTGTGGTAGTTTGAGCATTCTTTGGCATTGCCTTTCTTTGGGACTGGAATGAAAACTGACCTTTTCCAGTCCTGTGGCCACTGCTGAGTTTTCCAAATTTGCTGGCATATTGAGTGTAGCACTTTCACAGCATCATCTTTCAGGATTTGAAATAGCTCAACTGGAATTCCATCACCTCCACTAGCTTTGTTCATAGTGATGCTTCCTAAGTCCCACTTGACTTCACATTCCAGGATATCTGGCTCTAGGTGAGTGATCATACCATTGTGATTATCTGGGTCGTGAAGATCTTTTTTGTATAGTTCTCTGTGTGTTCTTGCCACCTCTTCTTAATATCTTCTGCTTCTGTTAGGTCCATACCATTTCTGTCCTTTATCGAGCCCATCTTGGTATGAAATGTTCCCTTGGTATCTCTAATTTTCTTGAAGAGATCTCTAGTCTTTTCCATTCTGTTGTTTTCCTCTATTTCTTTGCACTGATCTCTGAGGAAGGCTTTCTTATCTCTCCTTGCTATCCTTTGGAACTCTGATTTCAAATGGGAATATTTTTCCTTTTCTCCTTTGCTTTTGGCTTCTCTTCTTTTCACAGCTATTTGTAAGGCCTCCTCAGACACTGTTTTGCCTTTTTGCATTTCTTTTCCATGGGGATGATCTTGATCCCTGTCTCCTGTAAAATGTCAGGAATCTCTGTCCATAGTTCATCAGGCACTCTGTCTATCAGATCTAGTCCCTTAAATCTATTTCTTACTTCCACTGTATAGTCATTAGAGATTTGATTTAGGTCATACCTGAATGGTCTAGTGGTTTTCCCTACTTTCTTCAATTTAAGTCTGAATTTGGCAATAAGGAGTTCATTATCTGAGCCACAGTCAGCTCCTGGTCTTGTTTTTGCTGACTATATACAGCTTCTCCATCTTTGGCTGCAAAGAATATAATCAGTCGGATTTCAATGTTGACCATCTGGCGATGTCCATGTGTAGAGTCTTCTCTTGTGTTGTTAGAAGAGGGTGTTTGCTATGACCAGTGTATTCTCTTGGCAAAACTCTATTAGCCTTTGCCCTGCTTCATTCCGTACTCCAAGACGGAATTTGCCTGTTACTCCAGGTGTTTCTTGACTTCCTAGTGTTTCATTCCAGTCCCCTATAATGAAAAGGACATCTTTTTTTTGGGTGTAAGTTCTAGAAGGTCTTGTCAGTCTTCATAGAACTGTCAACTTCAGCTTCTTCAGCATTACTGGTTGGGGCATAGGCTTGGATTACTGTGATATTGAATGGTTTGCCTTGGAAACGGACAGAGATCATTCTGTCATTTTTGAGATTGCATTCACATACTGCATTTTGGACTCTTTTGTTGACCATGATGGCTACTCCATTTCTTCTCAGGGATTCCTGCCCACAGTAGTAGATATATTGGTCATCTGAGTTAAATTTACCCATTCCAGTTTATTTTAGTTCACTGATTCCTAGAATGTCGACGTTCACACTTGCCATCTCTTGTTTGACCACTTCCAATTTGCCTTGATTCATGGACCTAACATTCCTAGTCCCTATGCAATATTGCTCTTTATAGCATCGGACCTTTCTTCTATCACCAGTCACATCCACAACTGGGTATTGTTTTTGCTTTGACTCCATCCCTTCTTTCTTTCTGTGCCGGGGTCCAGCCCCAGCAGGATCCAGGGGAACCCTCAGGATGAATGGCGTCGGCAAATGAGAGAGAGAGAGGCAAAGCTCGGGGGCTAAGTCTGAAGTTTATTTTTGCACGGCCCCTTTATACCCTTAACAACATCTTTTTGGGGGCAGTGCATATTGCTTACACACAGGTCATCTCAAAACATTACAGCAACTTGACTTTCAACAGAAATAGGATGTCACCCACATACTTTTTCGTTCACAAGAGTCTTTCTTAGCATTTGGCCTTCAGGCCTGCTAACATTTTATGGCTTTCACTTGGTGTGACTTAAGCAACTTCAGTCGCGGACCCTGTTTTTCTTATAATTAATCTATTTTCTTTCTAATAAGCGTCATCTCTATGGGAACTAGATAGGATTACATTTTTACAGAACAGAAATGGGAAGGACTGCAGAAAAAGCAGATATGGCACAAAACAGGCTCTTAGTCTAAAAGTTAACTACCTGCAAGAAGTTGCCAGCTAATCTCTATCTAAAGTATTTTCTATTAGGCACATTTGTGGCTATCATATTTGTGGAGCTTTTCTCACCCCGTGAAGGCGCCTATGCTTAATAGTTTCTTTTGTTAGAGTAGTGTGCTTAGGATGTTTAGGACAAACGAGCATTTTTTGCAATGAGAGCACACATTTATCAAACAAGCCAGAATGCCAGCAAAAGGGTTTGAATTGAAGCATTTCCTTCATCCCTGGCCCCTTCTTAGGGTACCAGCATCCAGGAGATTTATTAATTAGCTTTTAAGTTGGTCTTTATTCAGTGAAAGAGGAGCAGGAGAGCTCTCGGCAGGCAACACAAGAATCCGCAGCAGGGCAAACAAGAACAACAGCAGAAAAAGTGGGGAGGGTACAGGGTGGGGTAGAGGCCAAGGCGAACCTGGAGGGTCCCTTATCCTAGACGGCCTTGCCTGTCAGGTTTTTTCCTCGTGACCTCGTCATGGATGGGATCCCAGACGGCCTTGCCTGCCTGGTATTTTCTTCATGACCTCGTCATGGGCGGGACTTCCCATAACGGCTCCTGGCATTTCTGGAGTTATTTCTCCACTGATCTCCAGTAGCCTATTGGGTACCTACCGACCTGGGGAGTTCTTCTTTCAGCATCCTATCATTTTGCCTTTTCATACTGTTCATGGGGTTCTTAAGGCAAGAATTCTGAAGTGGTTTGCCATTCCCTTCTCCATTGGACCACATTCTGTCAGACCTCCCCACCATGACCCGTCCATCTTGGGTGGCCCCACATGGCATGGCTTAGTTTCATTGAATTAGACAAGGTTGTGGTCCGTGTGATCAGATTGGCTAGTTTTCTGTGATTATGGTTTCAGTGTGTCTGCCCTCTGATGACCTCTCACAACACCAAGCATATTACTTAGGTTTCTCTTACCTTGGAGGAGGGGTGTCTCCTCATGGCCGCCCCTCCTCACCTTGAACGTGGTGTAGCTCCTCTCGGCCCTCCTGCGCCCGCGGAACCTTGCTCCTTGGACGTGGGGTTGCTATTTTACATACAGTAATGTATATTTCCGTGTTACTCTTCCCATACATCTCACCTTCTCCTCCCCTCTCCCCATGTCCATAGGTCTTTTCTCTGTCTGTTTCTCCATTGCTGCCCTGTCAATAAATTCTTCAGTACCTTTTTTCTAGATTCCATATATATGTGTTAGAAAATGGTATTTATCTTTCTCTTTCTGACTCACTTCTCTCTGTATAATAGGTTCTAGATTCATCCACCTCATTAGAACTGCCTCAAATGTGTTCCTTTTTATGGCTAAGTAATATTCCATTGTGTATATATACCACAATTTCTTTATCCATTCATCTATCGATGGACATCTAGATTGCTTCCATGTTCTAGCTCTTGTAAGTCGTGCTACAATGAACAATGGGATACATGTGTCTCTTTCAATTTTGGTTTCCTCAGAGTACGTGCCTAGGAGTGGATTGCTAGGTCATATGGTGGTTTTATTCTAGTTTTTTAAGGAATCTCCATACTGTCTTCCAGAGTGGCTGTATCAGTTTACATTCCCACCAACAGTGTAAAAGTGTTCCCTTTTCTCCAAGCCCTCTCCAGCATTTATTGCTTGTAAACTTTTTAATGAGGGGCATTCTGACTGGTATGAGGTGATATCTCATTGTAGTTTTGATTTGCATTTCTCTAATAATGAGTGATGTTGAGCATCTTTTCATGTCTGTTTGCCATCTGTATGTTTTCTTTGGAGAAATGTCTGTTTAGGTCCTTTTCCCCCTTTTTGATTGGGTTGTTTGTCTTTATGGTATTGAGTTGTATGAGCTGCTTGTATGTTTTGGAAATTAATCCTTTGTTGGTTGTTTCATTTGCTATTATTTTCTCCCATTTGAGGGTTGACTTTTCATCTTGCTTATAGTTTCCTTTGCTGTGAAAAAGCTTTTAAGTTTAATCAGGTCCTATTTGTTTACATTTGTTTTTATTTTCATTACTCTAGGTAGTGGATCGTAGAGAATCTTGCTTTGATTTATGTCATCGAGTGCTCTACCTATGTTTTCCTCTAAGTGTTTTATAGTTTCTGGTCTTACATTTAGGTCTTTAATCCATTTTTAGTTTATCTTTCCATGTGGTGTTAGGAAGTGTTCTAATTTCATTCTTCTACATGTAGCTGTCCAGTTTTCCCAGCACCATTTATTGCAGAGGTTGTCTTTGCCCCATTGTAAATTATTGCCTCCTTTGTCAAAAATAGGGTATCCATAGGTGCATGGGTTTATTTCTAGGCTTTCTGTCTTGTACCATTGGTCTATTTTCCTGTTTCTGTGCCAGTACCATACTGTCTTGATGACTGCAGCTTTGTAGTATAATCTGAAGTCAAGAAGCTTGATTCCTCCAGCTCCATTCTTCTTTCTCAAGACTGCTTTGGCTATTTAGGGTCTTTTGTGCTTCCATATGAATTGTGAATTTTTTTGTTCTAGTTCTGTGAAAAATGCCATTGGTAATTTGATAGGGCTTGCATTAAATCTGTAGATTGCATTTGTTAGTATAGTCATTTTGACAACATTGATTCTTCCTACCGAGGAACATGGAATATCTTCTCCATCTGTTTATGTCATCTTTGATTTCTTTCATTAATGTCTTATAATTTTCTGTGTATGGTTCTTTCATCTCCTTAGGTAAGTTTATTCCTGGATATTATGTTTGTTGCTATAGTGAATGGGATTGATTCCTTAATTGCTCTTTCTGATTTTTAATTGTTAGTATATAGAAATTCAAGTGATTTCTGTGTATTGATTTTGTATCCCACAACTTTGCTAAATTCAGTGCTCAGCTCTAGTAATTTTTGGATACTATCTTTAGTGTTTTCTATGTACAGTATCATGTCATCTGCAGACAGTGAGAGCTTTACTTCTTCTTTTCTAATCGGGATTCCTTTTCTTTCTTTTTCTTTTCTGATTGTTGTAGCAGGACTACCAGAACTATGTTGAATAGTAGTGGTGAAATAGGACCCCCTTGCTCTTCCTTATCTTAGGGGGAATGCTTTCAGGTTTTCACCACTGAGAATGATATTTGCTGTAGACTTATCATGTATGGCCTTTACTATGTTGAGGTAGGTTCCTTCTATGCCCATTTTAATGGGCATGAAGTGTTTTAATCATAAATAGGTGTTGAATTTTGTCAAAGGCTTTTTCTGCATCTATTGAGATGATCATATGGTTTTTATCTTTCAATTTGTTAATAAGATGTTTCACATTGATTGATTTGCTTATATTGAATAATCCTTGCATCCCTGTAATAAACCCAACTTGATCATGGTGTATGAGCTTTTTGATGTGTTGCTGAATTCTGTTTGCTAAAATTTTGTTGAGGATTTTTTTCATCTATGTTCATCAGTGATATTGGCCTGTAGTTTTCTTTTTTGTGTGTTGTCTTTGTCTGGTTTTGGTATCAGAGTGATGGTGGCCTCGTAGAATAAGTTTGGAAGTGTTCCTTCCTCTGCAATTTTTTGAAAGAGTTTTAGAAGGATAGGCATTAGCTCTTCTCTAAATGTTTGATAGAATTCTCCAGTGAAACCATCTGGTCCTGAGCTTTTGATTTTGGGGAGATTTTTGATCACAGCTTCAATTTCAGTGCTTGTAATCAGGTTTTTCATAATTTCTATTTCTTTCTGGTTCAGTCTTGGAAGATGGAACTTTTCTAAGAATCTGTCCATTTCTTCCAGGTTGCTGTTTTATTTCCATGTAGTTGTTCATAATTATTTCTTATAATCCTTCATATTTCTGCATTGTCTCTTGTACCCTTTCCTTTTTTATTTCTAATTTGTTGATTTGATTCTTCTCTCTTTTTTTCTTGATGGGTCTGGCTAAGGGTTTGTCAGTTTTCCTTATCTTCTCAAAGAACCAGCTTTTAATTTTATTAATATTTACTATTGTTTCTTTCATTCTTTTTCATTCATTTCTGCTCCAATCTTTGTGGTTTCTTTCCTTCTACTAATTTTTTTTTTTTTTTCTTCATCTTTTCCCAGTATCTTTAGGTGTAAAGTTAGGTTGTCTATTTGATATTTTTCTTGTTTCCTGAGGTAGGATTGTATAGCTATAAACTTCCCTCTTAGAACTGCTTTTGCTGCATCCCATAGGCTTTCAGTTGTTGTGTTTTCATTGTCACTGATTTCTAGAATTTTTTTGATTTTGCTTTTGATTTCTTCAGTAACCTGTTGGCTATTTAGAAATGTGTTGTTTAATCTCCAAGTTTTGTGTTTCTTACAGTGTTTTGTTTTGTTTTGTTGTAATTGATATCTAGTCTTATAGCATTGTGGCCAAAGATGCTTGATACAATTTCAATTTTCTTAAATTTATAGGGGTTTGATTTCTGACCCAAGATGTGGTCTATCCTAGAGAATGTTCCATGTGCACTTGAGTAGAAGTTGTGTTCTTTTGAATTTGGATGGAATGTCCTGAAGATATCAATGAGATCCATCTCATCTAAAATATCAAATTAGACTTGTGTTTGCTTATTAATTTTCTGTTTTGATGATCTGTCCATTGGTGTGAGTGGGGTGTTAAAGTTTCTTACTATTATTGCATTACTGTCAATTTCTCCTTTTATGTCTGTTAGTGTCTGTCTTATGCATTGAGGTGCTCCTATATTGGGTGCATAGATATTTACAATTGTTATGTCTTCCTCTTGGATTGATCCCTTGATCATTATGTAGTACCCTTCCTTATCTCTTGTAATATTCTTTATTTTAAGGTCTATTTTGTCTGATAAAAGGATTGCTACTCCAGCTTGCTTTTGCTTCACATTTGCATGGAATGTATTTTTCCATCCTCTCACTTTCTGTCTGTATGTGTCTTGAGGTCTGAAGTGGGTTTCTTGTAGACAGCATATATATGGGTCTTGTTTTTGTATCCATTCAGCCAGTCTGTGTCTTTTGGTTGGATCATTTAATCCATTTACATTTAGAGTAATTATTGATATATATATTCCTGTTGTCATTTTCTAATTGTTGGGGGTTGATTTTGTAGATATTTTTTCTTCTATTGTATTTCTTGACTGTATAAGTCTATTTAACATTTGTTGTAAAGCTGTTATGGTGGTACTGAATTCTCTTAACTTTTGCTTGTCTGAAAAGCTTTTTATTTCTTCATCAATTTTGAATGATCCTTTCTAGGTACATTAAGCTTGTTTGTGAATTTTTCCCTTTCAGTACTTTAAATATATTCTGCCATTCCCTTCCGGCCTGCAGAGTTTCTGCTGAAAGATAAGCTGTTAAGTGTATGTGGTTTCCCTTGTATGTTACTTGTTGCGTCTCCCTTCTGCTTTTAATATTCTTTCTTTGTGCTTGGTCTTTGTTAGTTTGATTAGTATGTGTCTTGCTGTGTTTATCCTTGGGGTATCCTGTATGGGACTGTTTGTGCCTCTTGGACTTGATTGGCTATTTCCTTTTCCATAGAGGGGAAATTTTCAGCTATAATCTCTTCAAAAATTTTCTCGTACCATTTCTTTTCCTCTTAATTCTTCTGAGACCCCTATAATTTGAATGTTGGTGCATTTGATAAGGTCGCAGAAGTCTCTGAGACTGTACTCAGCTCTTTTCATTCTTTTTACTTTATTCTGCTCTTCAGAAGTTATTTCCACCATATGTCTTCCAGCTCACTGATTCATTCTTTTGCTTTGGATATTCTGATACTGATTCCTTCTAGAGTATTTTTAATTTCAATAACTGTGTTGTTTGTCTCTGTATGCTTATTCTTTAATTCTTCTAGGTCTTTGTCAATTGATTCTTGATTTTCTCCGTTTTGTTTTCAAGGTTTTTGATTATCTTCACTATCAATATTCTGAATTCTTTTTCAGGTAATTTTCCTATTTCCTCTTCATTTATTTGGACTTCTGTGTTTCTAGTTTGTTCATAAATTTGTGCAGTATTTCTCCACCCTTTATTATTTTTTTTTTTTTCTTTTAAGTTATTGTGTTTGAGATCTCGTTTTCCAGGCTTCAAAAAGTTGAATTGTTTCCTTGAGGAAGGTTGAATTCTTTCTTCCTTTTGGTTTCTACCCTCCTAAGGTTGCTCCAGTGGTTTGTGTGAGCTTCATATAGGGTGAGATTTGTGCTGAGTTTTTGTTTGTTTGTTTTTCCTCTGATGGGCATGGCTGAGGGAGGTGGTAATCCTGTCTGCTGATGATTGGGTTTGTATTTTTGTTTTGTTTATTGTTTAGATGAGGCGTTCTGCACAGGTAGCTACTGGTGGTTGGGTGATACTGGTCTGGTATTCAAGTGGTTTCCTGTGTATGAGTTCTCACTATTTGATACCCTCTAAGGTTAGTTCTCTGGTAGTCTAGGGTCTTGGAGTCAGTGCTCCCACTCCAAAGGTTAAGAGTTTGATCTCTGGTCAGGAACTAATGATTCCACAAGTGGTTGTTATGGCATTAAGGGACAGTAAAACACATATTGAAAAACTAGAAACCAAAGATGAACCCCAGACAAATGCCATTACAAAATCAGTTCAGTTCAGCTCAGTGGCTCAGTCCTGTATGACTCTTTGCAACTGCATGGACTGCAACATGCCAGGCCTGCCTGTCCATCATCAACTCCCAGAGTTTACTCAAAGTCATGTCCATTGAGTCGGTGATGCCATCCAACCATCTCATCCTCTGTTGTCCCCTTCTCCTCCCGCCTTCAATCTTTCCCAGCATCAGGGTCTTTTCAAATGAGTCAGCTATCCACATTAGGTGACCAGAGTATTGGAGTTTCAGCTTCAGCATCAGTCCTTCCAGTGAACACCCAGGAATGATCTTTAGGATGGACTGGTTGGATCTCCTTGCAGTCCAAGGGCCTCTCAAGAGTCTTCTCCAACACCACAGTTCAAAAGCATCAATTCTTTGGTGCTCAGCTTTATTTATAGTCCAACTATCACATCCATACATGACTACTGGAAAAACCATAGCCTTGACTAGATGGACCTTTGTTGGCAAAGTAATGTCTCTGCTTTTTCATATGCTGTCTAGGTTGGTCATAACTTTCCTTCCAAGGAGTAAGCACCTTTTAATTTCATGGCTGCAGTCACAATCTACACTGATTTTGGAGCCCAAAAAAATAAAGTCAGTCACTGTTTTCAGTCTATTTGTCATGAAGTGATGGGACCAGATGCCATGATCTTACTTTTCTGAATGATGAGCTTTAAGCCAACGTTTTCACTCTCCTCTTTCACTTTCATCAAGAGGCCCTTCAGTTCGTCTTCAGTTTCTGCTATAAGGGTGGTGTCATCTGCATATCTGAGGTTATTGATATTTCTCCTGGTGATCTTGATTCCAGCTTGTTCTTCATCCAGCCCATCGTTTCTCATGATGTACTCTGCATATAAGTTAAATAAGCAGGGTGACAATATATAGCCTTGATGTACCCCTTTTCCTATTTGGAACCAGTCTGTTGTTCCGTGTCCAGTTCTAGCTGTTGCTTTCTGACCTGCATACTGATTTCTCAAGAAACAGGTCAGGTGGTCTGGTCTTCCCATCTCTTTCAGAATTTTTCACAGTTTATTGTGATCCACATAGTCAAAGGCTTTGGCATAGTCAATAAAGCAGAAATAGATGTTTTTCTGGAACTCTTGCTTTTTTGATGATCCAGCAGATGTTGGCAATTTGATCTCTTGTTCCTCTGCCTTTTCTAAAACCAGCCTGAACATCTGGAAGTTCATGGTTCACGTATTGTTGAAACCTGGCTTGGAGAATTTTGTTTCAAAGTTAGTTTTGTACAAAATTAGTTACAAAATCAGGCAAATAATTATTAAAATAATGGAATATACACATATGCATACACACTCATGAGCAAAGTGAACACAGTCCAACAAATAAAGTACAGTAAATTGATCCTGTTAACAAAGGAAATAAAAAATTATATTTGCCAGTTAAGAACAAAATTAACATAAGCAGAAACTGGATTACAAAACAAAGCAAGGTGCCAAGTAGGGAATAAAGCAATGAAAACAAAACTAACAAATATGTTGAGAGGAAAGGAAAGAAAGAATAGATTTGCAAAGTTAAATAGAGATAGATGAAGAAGATATATGTACATTAAAGGTTAACTGCAAGGGGAAAAGAACAGTAGGAAAGACAAACGAAGGAATAAATGTAGAAAAAATATAAGTTAAAAAAATTAAGAACTAAAATTATAAAAAAGAGAAAAGAGAAAAAAGAAGAAGAAGAAAGAAAAAAGGTGGGAAAAAAAAGAAAACTCCACAGAACTGCAAAAGCCCAATTTAGAGGTGGAGGTTTATAACAACAATAGAAAGTGTAACTGAACACCTATACATATACACCCATAAGCAAAATCAAAACAGTACAACAGACTGACCCAGTGAACAAAGGAAACCAAAAATTATATCTACCAGAACAAAATTAATTAAAGCACAAACTGGGAAACAAAGCTAAAGCAAGGTGTCAATTGAGGAATAAAGCAATGAAAATAAAAGTAACAAATATGTTGAGAGGAAAGGAGAGAAAGAAAAGAAAGAAAGAATAGATATGCAAAGTTAATTAGCAATAGATAAAGAAGATTTATATATGTTAAAGATTAGTTGCAAGGTGAAAAAAACAGTAGAAAAAGCAAAGGAATAAATGTAGGAAAAAGAATAATAGGTTTAAAAAATTAAAATTAAAAAAAGAAAAGAAAAAAAAAAAAAAGAGGAAACTCCACAGAATTGCAAAAGCCCAACCTAGAGGCAGAGGTTTATGACAATAAAAAATTTATGGAAAAATAAGGGGAAAAAAAATTAAGAAGCTTAATTGGATTTCTTAGTGCCAATAAAATCGATAACTACAACAGAGGGGGGGAAATGGAAAAAAGAAGAAAAATATCCAAAAGAATCTACAGAACAAGTCAAAAAATAAGAATAATAAACATTGAGTCACAGCTGTGAGAGTCCTTTCCCACGCTGGGAATCACAGTCCACCTTACCACCCTAGGATGATGCCCTCCAACACTGTACTGATCTCTGAACCTGCTGTACTGATCTCTGAACCCGCCCAGATTCTAGTCTGGTCCTACTCCTGTGTGTTTTTGCCTCCAATGTCCACAGCTATCAGAGCTAATGTGTTTTCTTTTGTGGGCGCTCTCAATGGCCTTTTATATATTCCATAGACACAGAGTCTGCTTAGTTGATCATGTGGATTTAATCTGCAGCTTGCACAATTGGTGGGAAGGTTTTGGGTCTTCTTCCTTAGCCACACTGCCCGCTGGGTTTCAATTGTGGTTTCATTTCCACCTCTACATGTGAGTTGTCCACTGGAGTTTAGCTCCTGAGGCTGCCCTGGAGGACTTGGGTTTGCCCCTGTGAGGGCCAGTGTGGAGGTGGTGCAGCTGCTTGGGTCACAGGGGCTCTGGCAGCACCAGGTACTCAGCAGGGTTGGTGGCTAGGGCAATAGGAAATATAGTGCTCTAGAAGAGTATGGCAACCAATATTGGCCAATACACTTCAGTATTCTTGCCTGGAGAAACCCCTCTCTGACAGAGAAGACTGGCAGGCCACAGTCTACAGGGTCACAAAGAGCTGGACAGACCCGAAGCTAAGTCAGGCACATAGACGGGCTCCCCTGACTGGGGTCCTACTCTGTAGATGGGTGCATCAGGCACTTAAAGGGGCACTCGCGGTGGGGTTCTACTCTGTAGTTCAGTGGGTCAGGCCTTTGATAGGCCAGCCTCTCTATTGTTCAGCTTCCAATGCTGCATGTAGAGAGAGAGAGGCTATGATGATTGCTCCACCCCCTGTGCATGACTCAGCAGTACGCCTTGCTTCCATGGCTACCTGGCTTTCCTCCACAGGTATTTCCCACCACAATCTCCTCCTTCACATCCCCTCCATCCACCTCTCTGCAGTCAACAGCAGCCCTCTCACCGGGATTGCTCCACAATCCCTAAACTCCAGCTCCCAGCTGCTGCCCCTTCCAGGAGCCATGCATTCCTGCCCAGCATATGAATGGCTACAGCAAAGACTGTCTGATCCTTATTCCATTCAGGCTGTAACAGATAATCTGTTTCACTCCCAGCCTTAAATGTTTCTCCTCTGAATCAGACAGTTGCCCCGCTGTGGAGATCGGACTCCTGCTTCAGTTCCCTCACCTTCCGAGGGCAGGTTCAGTCCTACTAACACTCATGTTTTTCCCCCTAGTTTCTCCATCTTACCTAGTTTTGCTTGGGTATATATTTTTTTCCACTGGTCAGGTACCCCTGTCCACTCTAAGCTGGTGTTCTGCATGCACTTCTGTGTCTGAAGGTGTGTTCCTGATGTATCCCTGGAGAGAGATATACTGCACATCCACCTATTCCTCTGACGTCTTATTCGCCTCTCTGCAAGGTGAATATTTAAAGAATTGTAAACATTTCAAATGAACTGTGAACTTCCAGATGTTCAAGCTGGTTTTAGAAAAGGCAGAGGAACCAGAGATCAAATTGCCAACATCTGTTGGATCATCAAAAAAGCAAGAGAGTTCCAGAAAACATCTACTTCTGCTTTATTGACTATGCCAAAGCCTTTGATTATGTGGATCACAAGAAACTGTGGAAAATCTTGAAAGAGATAGAAATAACAGACCACCTGGCCTGCCTCCTAAGAAACCTATATGCAGGTCAGGAAGCAACAATTACAACTGGACGTGGAACAACAGATTGGTTCCAAATAGGAAAAGGAGTACGTCAAGGCTATATATTGTCACCCTGCTTATTTAACTTATATGCAGAGTACATCATGAGAAACGTGGGCTGGATGAAGAACAAGCTGGAATCAAGATCACCAGGAGAAATATCAATAACCTCAGATATGCAGATGACACCATCCTTAAGGCAGAAAGCAAAGAACTGAAGAGCCTCCTGATGAAAGTGAAAGAGGAGAGTGAAAACGTTGGCTTAAAGCTCATCATTCAGAAAAGTAAGATCATGGCATCTGGTCCCATCACTTCATGACAAATAGACTGGAAAACAGTGACTGACTTTATTTTTTTGGGCTCCAAAATCAGTGTAGATTGTGACTGCAGCCATGAAATTAAAAGGTGCTTACTCCTTGGAAGGAAAGATATGACCAACCTACAGCATATGAAAAAGCAGAGACATTACTTTGCCAACAAAGGTCCATCTAGTCAAGGCTATGGTTTTTCCAGTAGTCATGTATGGATGTGATAGTTGGACTATAAATAAAGCTGAGCACCAAAGAATTGATGCTTTTGAACTGTGGTGTTGGAGAAGACTCTTGAGAGGCCCTTGGACTGTAAGGAGATCCAACCAGTCCATCCTAAAGGAAATGATTCTGAATATTCATTGGAAGGACTGATATTGAAGTTGAAACTCCAATACTTTGGCCACCTGATGCGAAGAACTGACTCCTTGGAAAAGACCCTAATGCTTGGAAAGATTGAAGACAGGATGAAAACGGGATGACAGAGGATGAGATAGTTAGGTTGCATCATCGACTCAGTGGACATGAGTTTGAGTAAACTCCAGGAGTTGGTGATGGACCGGGAGGCTTGGGGTGCTGCAGCCCATGGCGTCACAGAGTCGGATACGACTGAGCGGCAGAACCAACCTGAACTGATACCCAATTACTTCAGATTTCAAAGAGAAAATCCAAGATCAGAGTTAAAGACTTTTTTAAAAAGAAATCTTGGTCACACCATTCTCAAAATTCATTACAGTATGTTATATCAATGAGATTAATTTAGTCACTTAAGTAGAAAAGTATGCAGTGAACTCAACAGAATGCCACTTTAGTGACTCCAGCAGAAATCTAAATGGTCTGCTCTCTGTCAAATGTTAGTACCATATGAAGTTGATTATAGTTTGATAATTAGAATTTCCATAATTGTTTGCTTATTGAATTAAAATTTTAGGTTATGTAAGGTATTTCTATTCCTACAGATTCTCAAAGATATTTTTCAATTTTTATAAATAATTTTAAAATACTGTAAGTAAATGAGTAATCAAAAGTAAAAAGGAGAATTTTCACATATGTAACAAATATTTAGCACCTTCTCTATTGTAAAAGAGTTTGTAACAACTTTGCAAAGTAATCACCAGAAAAGATAGAAAAACTATAAAAGTCAACAGATATTTTGTAATCACAGCTTTTAATCAGAAATCAAAACCTATCTCAAAGAAATTCCGTCTCTCGATCAGCTGTTTTCTCAGTGTCACTTCTTAAGATGGCAACGGTTGGTCTCAGGCTCTTAAATTTAAATGAGTCAGTTTTTACTTATATTTCTGTTTTTTGTCACTATAAATGCTATGGCAACTTTCAGTGTGAATGGAAGGAAAATGGTAAAATTCAAGAAGCATATCAGAGATAACTCTTCTGTCCCAGTAATTGTTTGGGCATAGCTGGAGAAGTTATTAATAGATGATATAAAGACTTTACACAATCTCAGTGATTGAGAACATGGACAATATTGAGTTCTTTTTAAGAAAAAGTTTAGTCTCTGCCTTTGATGAATTGATAGCATATGAGGTTAGATGAGACACAGCAAATGGAAAACTAAATGAAAATATATCCTCAAGTGGTAAGTGGTATGTTGAATGAACCTTGAATCATACAGGAGGGAGACATTACTGAAGTCTTGAGTAATGAAAAGTATCTTCTTAGATGCTAGAGAACCCCTCTTACATTTTTATGGTTTTTTCCTCTCTTAATGATGCTACTCTATTTATGAAGATTTTGACATATTTGTAAGAAATAAACTTAGTAAAAATACTGGAAAGCCACAAACTTGACTCTTATAAAAAATAGTGCAATCTAACCAAAAAAGAGTATCTTCTGTCATACAAGAAAAGCTTTCCATATCCAAATTATATTTTTCATTTAGTTCAGATCTGTATGGATATATAGATCAAAAACAAGCTCCAAAGAGAAAAGACAAATAAGGTCTTACTGCATGTCTGCATCTTATCGACATATTTATTTTTGTATTAAGTAATTGTTTTATTCATCAGTTCAGTGAACATAAGTAACAATGAACCCCTCATCATGCTGGGGCTTCCCAGGTAACGCTAATGGCAGAAACACACTTGCCAATGCAGGAGACGTAAGAGACATGGGTTCAATCTTTGGGATCCCCTGAAGTAGGACATGGTGCCCCACTCCAGGATTGTTGCTTGAAAAATTCCATGGACAGAAGAGCCTGGCAGACTACAGTCCATGGGGCCGCAAAGAGTTGGACATGACTGAGCACACACACACCTCACCATGCCAAAGGCTATGGGGAGATATAACTCCTAATCTGAAGTGTTTGCAATCTATTCTGCTGAAAGAACATATTCAAATTACAGAGAAACTATTCTTTAAATAAGTGTACAATGAATTACAATTTATTTTCCCTTTTTGATACATTTAAAATGAGTGAAATAGAGCATAATTTGTTTGCTGGTTGGAAATGATAATTGACAGAAATACATGGAACATGTTTCAGATAATTAATCTACTGATGTGTCAACTGATTTCAACTATTGATTTTACTCCAAAAGCTATGCCTTTTTAACATTCTAATGATGATGTAACTCTTCATTCCCCTTTTGGTTCAGGTAATAAAGCTTATATAAATCCAGTGAATTTCATCATGATGTAGCCAACCTAACTTAATCTGCCTCTAGCTGTGCTAAAATAAGAGCCTGTCTTTCAGCCAAGTGTAAAGTCCACATTGGATAAAGACTAGACACAAAACCATGAGTATTTCCCACTGGGCATCCACAGTTGGTTACTCACAATGGCTTTCACTTTCATTCAAATGCCTTATGTCTCTGTTTTGTGTGGATTGGTAACACATTTGACTTTATTGATTTACTGATTTCATTTCCAGTTATATGTTTAAAATGCCAGAGTTTTGGTAGGCTCCTATCGTTGTTGTTGTTCAGTCGCCCAGTTATGTCCAACTCCTTTTGACCCCGTGGACTGCAGTATGCCAGGCTCCTAATATACTAGCATAAAACATTCAGATAGAACCTAGAAAGAACAAATATTACTAAATAAGAAGGCAGGTTGGTGGAAAATGTCCCTATGTATACACAATAAAATATAATGTAGCAGCAAGTTATGTCTGTAGATTGGATTAGTTTATTTTAGTCAGCAGTGTGGGATATATTATATATATAATATATATATCAAATTATAAATAATTTTATATGTGGATAAAAGAAGGGAACTTTTTTATTAAAGCTTGTGTCTTTGTCAGAATTCTCTTTGTGAATGAAGAATGACTGTAACAGTGATTTCTTTTATCCAAAAAAGATGCAGAAAAGAATTATTCTTTTCTTACATTATAACTTTTACTATGCTTATTTTAGTGTATTTTATATTGCAATAAGTAGTATACATATCTGTCTTTTTTATTAGATCAATTTCTCAAGGTAAGAACAAACCACATAATAAGCACTGGAGTACTTCTTAAAAATGTAGATAGATTCTTTAGCCTCAATTTCAATGTTATAACTAAGGTTCTCTGGGAACTGCGTGCGTGTGTGCTCAGTTGTGTCCAACTCTTTGCAACCCCATAGACTGTCGTAGCCAGTCACGCTCCTCTGTCCATGTGATTTCCCAGACAAAAATACTGGAGTAGATTGTCATTTCCTCCTCCAGGCGTTCTTCCCTACGGATCAAACTAGGTCTCCTGTGTCTCCTGCATTGTCAGGTGGATTCTTTACCACTGAGCCACTTGGGACAGCACCCCTCTGGAGACCATTTCTCCACAAATTTAAAAGCATCCAAGCTGCTTCCCATGTACACTCTATTTGACAATAATTGCACTAGATTGGGAACCATCTGAGGGATTATCTGTGTCACGTTTATCCTTCTGTACTCAGGGCACTGGGGCTTCCCAAGTGGCTCAGTGATAAAGAACCTGCCTGCCCATGCAGGAGACACAAGAGACATGGGTTCGATCCCTAGGTCAGAAAGATCCTCTGGAGTAGGAAATAGCAACCCACTCCAATATTCTTGTCTGGAAATTTCCATGGACAGAGGAACCTGGCAGGCTACAGTCCATGTAGTCACAAAGAGTGGGATTCGACTGAGCATATGCACTCAGGACATTGGCACAAATGATTTTTAAGTTAATTGAATAAAAATGGTTGTCTTCATTTCATATCTATAGGAAATGCATCATGCTTATAAATACCCAAGAAATAATTTATAAAAATCATTTTAGAGTGTTTGAGAGGGGCCGGAAAAGTATATCCACTAATTAATATTGAAACACAATGAAAAGATATATAGAAAAAAATTCACATTGTTTTTAGTGCATAGCATCAATCAGTATAGCATAGCAGACACAATTCTAAGATGAGAGGTAAATCAGAGATCATTTTTAAAGCTATCTTGAAAAGCAGTCAAGTTAAAAAATATGTCACATCTATTGTTTTGTCCTAGTAAGCACTCTACTAACTGCTGTGAAAAATTTTTACTTAATACAAAATATTTTAAGTTATTGTGTCATACACCCAGAGTTTATTGGTTTCCGGAACCTAGATCTTATTTCACTAAAATACACCTAAGAAATTTAGTCTTAGGAATAAGCTCATGATGACTAAACAAATTTTCTAATGACTTTCCTACTTTTAAAAGCCGAGACTCCCAGTTTTGACATACCCCATACATGCAATAGGTGCAACGGTTAACAGTCAAATGGGCTAGGTTCTAGTACTGGCTCTTTTTTGAAAATTTTTATTTATTGATTTATTTTTGTCTATTCTGGACCTTGGTTGCTGTGTGGGCTTTTCTCTAGTTGCTGTCAATGGGCTTCTCACTGCAGTGACTTCTCTTATTGTGGAGCATAGGCACCAGGGCACACGGTCTCCAGGTCTTCAGTAGTTGTCGTCTCAGGTTCTACAGCACAGGCTCAGCAGTGGCGGTGCAAAGGCTTAGCTGCTTCACGGCCTGTGGGATCTTCCTGGATCAGGGATCGAACCGTGTCTTCTGCACTGGCAGGCAGATTCTTTACCCCTGAGCCACCAGGGAAGCCCTGGCTTATCTTTGAATAGCTGTATGATCATGTGCAATTATTTAAGTATCAATTAGCTTAAATATGAAACAGGAATATTAATACCTGCCTGACAGTTGTTTAGAGACAATTTTTTATAAAGCATTTAGCACCCTGCTTATTGTTGATATCATTTTATTGTTATTATTACTATTACTTTTATTGGCATGTTTGAGGATTCAGTTCTCTCTCTCCCACCCCCTAAAAATACTCCCTATTTTTTAAGACAAATAATTGTCTGTTCATCACCTTTCCATACATTATTTTTCTTGGATCAAATTTATGTTTATTTTAAAAATATCTCCCCAAAGCTGACAGTCCCCAATATCTCTGGTTTCACTTCCCCATCCAAAATCTAAACATTATTTTTATTGCCAACTCTAAGACCAGCTACCCTTTTGTCTTTGCTGAAATTATGCACTCAGTCAAGATGTACTGTGAACTGAAAACCTACTCTGGTGAACTAGTCACTGAATTTGTTTCAAAAAAATTTAGAATATCAAAGATTTTCAAGCTGGAGGCAAATTTACAAATACATGAATTCTCTCTTTGAGTTCATGTCCAGTGGTGGTAACAGATACAGGTTCTATGTGGCCTAAAGCCAATCTACTTGGAAGAAAATTCTTTAAGGAAAATAACATGTTGCTTTCACAAATTTTGTCAAACAATATATTGTTGTAAACACATTGATGGTCCTCTTCCAGGGTTTCTGAAGGAGCCTGTACAAGGCAGGAGCTTCTTTAACTTCACAGTAAATTTACATCTGCTAGAGGAGTCAAGTGGTAATATTTCTCTCTTTTGAGAAGTAAAAGATTTCATTTCAGGGACGAGAAAGCCCAGTATAAAAATATACATAGTACTAGTAACTATATAGCATTTTAGACAGTATTATGTGGCATAGATTTTAAATACTAAAGATCCCATAAAAGAGAGAAAACAATGGTTCTAGTCATTTGGAGGTGGAGAATAAAAGGAATATGCTTACAAATTTATCTACAACAATGACGATGATGATTCTAAATTAGTAGAGTGGGTTGAAAGCTGAATTTATAAGCCGAACTGTTGCAAGAAGGGGCATTTCTTCCAGGGCCCAAAAGTGGGCTCTTGTGTAATACTCAGAAATGAATTGTCCAAGGAGACGCACGTGCTACAAAGCAACAGACTTTACTGGGAAGGGGAGCCCAGGCAGAAAACAGGAGGGTAAGGGAGCCCAGGAGAACTGCTCTGCCAATTGGCTCACAGTCTCAGAGTTTATGGTGATGGGATTAGTTTCCAGGTTGTGTCTGGTCAATCATTCTGATTCAGGATCCTTCCTGCTGGTGTACTCATTGCATAGCCAAGAAGAATTCCAGTGAGGAGGATTCTGGGAGGCAATAGGATACCTGGCATCCTTTTGACCTTTCCCAAATTCTTCTGGTTGGTGGTGGCTTGTTAGTTCCATGTTCCTTACTGGGATCTCCATTTGTAAAGTAACTCACTCAGAGGGTTACTATGGTGTCTGGACAGGGTGGGTGGTTTCAGTATCCGTTTCCCGTAACAGAACAACCAACCTGGTACCAAATCCCAAGTCTGCCACACAAATTACATAAAAATAAATGCAATCGTGCTGATCATATGTCAGGCATGCTGATTGTTTCTCAGGCATGATGCTCAGAGTTTATATTATTATCTCATTTAATCTTTGAAGCAGTGAAATGAAATAGGCTTATTTTATTACTTTGCCCCAAATTGTTTTGTTAGTGAACCTTGGTGTTGGGATTGTAACTCAAGTCTATTAGACTTTATTCATAGCTACCACTTCACAGTGCCTTTAACAGCCTCTCAAGAATGCTCCAGTTCAGTTCAGTCTCTCAGTTGTGTCCGACTCTTTGCGACCCCATGGACTGCGGCATGCCAGGGATCCCTGTCGATCACCAATTCCCGGAGCTTACCCAAACCCATGTCCGTTGAGTCGGTGTTGCCATCCAACCATCTCATCCTCTGTCGGCCTCTTCTCCTCCTGCCTTCAATCTTTCCCAGCTTTAGGGTCTTTTCAAATAAGTCAGTTCTTCACATCAGGTAGCCAAGGTATTGGAATTTCAGCTTCAGCATCAGTCCCTCCAATGAATATTCAGGACTGATCTCCTTTAGGATGGACTGGTTGAAGCTCATTGCAGTCCCTAGGGGCTCAAGAGTCTTCTCCAACACCACAGTTGAAAAGCATCAATTCTTCTGCATTCAGCATTCTTTATGGTCCAACTCTCTCATACATTCATGACTACTGGAAAAACTATAGCTTTGACTAGACGACCCTGTTGGCAAAACCTCTGCTTTTTAATATGCTATCTAGGTTGGTCATAGCTTTTATTCCAAGCAACAAGCATCTTTTAATTTCATGACTGCAGTCACCATCTGCAGTGATTTTGGAGCCCAAAAAAATAAAGTCTCTCACTGTTTCCATTGTTTGAAGTGATGGGACCAGATGCCGTGACCTTCATTTTTTGAATGTTAAGTTTTAAGCCAACGTTTTCACTCCCCTCTCTCACTTTCATCAAGAGGCACTTTTCTGCCATAAGGATGGTGTCATCTGCATATGCTTGAATACATCATATGCTTAGACACAGATAAAGAACTCTAAGTTTATTCTGTTGACAAATGGGGGTGGTCTGGAGTTAGAATATTTGAAAGACTGTCCAGTTTCCTGGTCGCTTTATCACCTATACCCTATTTAAGAGACAAAATAGCTACTAGCTCATATGCACACATTAATGGGAATTTGCAAGTAAACTCTTTAGAGGCTAACACTTTCAGTTTTTTTCTGTAAAATTACCAAAATATTCATACAATAAATGCAAGAAATAAATGATTTGAACACTAAGAATTAACTACTGAAATAAGTAGTTTACTACCTTCTTTTTAACTCACTAAATCCAAAAGTTAATTAACTTGAGTAAAAAGTACTTCTGCATCATTTGTAGAGCATAAAATTATGATCATTATTTGGGTACCTTTTTTTAAGGTGACAAATATATTCCTAGACTTCTCTGCCTACAAGAATGTATATTCTGGTCCACACAGCTGGTAAAAACATTAAAAGGAACATTCTTCATTCTTTCCCTGCTGTAGGTCATTTCTGCCCTTGGGACTTAACTGTCTGCAATGCTGAGTTATTTTGTCTTCTTGGAATATGAGCTTACTGTCTAAATTTATTTCTAAGTAAGCAGTGATAGCACTGTTCTTACACAAACTTTTGTTTAAACTCTCCAGCCTGTACTTCTGGAATAAGAATTTAATCGAGGACACAGTTTTCTGTCCCTGTAACTCATACCAAAATGTGATTGGATCTCAATTACTAATTTAACAGAGCATTAAAGTAAATATTTTTCAATGTTAATTTTTGGCTTTATGTAGAAATTAATAGGTTAACACCTATATCATCACAAACTTTCAACTTATTTGACTGAGATTCACATTCTTCCCTGGTGGCTCAGATGGTAAAGAATCTGCCTGCAGTCCAGGAGACCCGGGTTCAGTCCCTGCGTGGGAAAGGTCCCCTGGGGAAGGGACTGGCTACCCACTCCAGTATTCTTGGAGATTTCCATGGACATAGGAGCTTGGCGGACTACAGTCCATGAGGTCACACAGAGTCAGATACGACTGAGCAACTAACAACACTTTCACATTAAGAACTTTTTGCTTCTCAACCCAACTCATACCGTTTCCCTTTATTTCCCCCCAAAATCTCTGATCCATTCAATTCTTTTTTTTCTATTCTATTCTACCCTGTTCAATATGGTTCTAATTCATTAAAAACATAATGTTTGTTCTGACCTAATAAATTGATATTATAAGCTCAGAGTTTTGACCTCCAGTGTGTAAACACTTTTCTAAAATCTTGAGTATACAGTAAAGGGTGTTACAAAATGCAATAGGTATATTTTTCTAACTCTTGTGTGATAGGAAATATTTATTAACATGTGACTGTCCTTAGTCTTGGTCTAGTGGTTATCCCTACTCTCTGTGTAAGTGAGAAATAGATTTAAAGGACTAGATCTGATAGACAGAGAACCTGATGAACTATGGACAGAAGTTTGTGACATTGAACAGGAGACAGGAATAAAGACAATCATCAAGAAAAAGAAATGCAAAAAAGCAAAATGGCTGTCTGAGGAGGCCTTACAAATAGCTGTGAAAAGAAGGGAAGTGAAAAGCAAAGAAGAAAAGGAGAGATGTACCCATTTGAATGCAGAATTCCAAAGAATAGCAGGGAGAGATAAGAAAGCCTTCCTCAGTGATCAATGTAAAGAAATAGAGGAAAACAACAAAATGGGAAAGACTAGAGATCTCGTCAAGAAAATTAGAGATACCAAGGGAAAAGTTCATGCAAAAATGGGCTCAATAAAGGACAGAAATGGTATGGACCTAACAGAAGCAGAGCCCAGAAAAATAAAGTCAGCCACTGTTTCCACTGTTTGCCCATCTATTTGCCATGAAGTGATGAGACCGGATACCATGATCTTAGTTTTCTGAATGTTGAGCCTTAAGCCAACCTTTTCACTCTCTGCTTTCACTTTTTTCAAGAAGCTCTTTAGTTGTTCTTCACTTTCTGCCATAAGGGTGGTGTCATCTGCATATCTGAGGTTATTTATATTTCTCCCGGCAATCTTGATTCCAGCTTGTGTTTCATCCAGCCCAGCATTTCTCATGATGTACTCTGCATACAAGTTAAATAAGCAGGGTGACAGTATACAGCCTTGACCTACTCCTTTTCCTATTTACTCAGTGTGTAGTAATTCATGAATGCTTGTACATAACCAACCAATCTCCGCAAAGTAACAAGTAGATATAAAACAGTGAGAGTCATGAGAGTGCAACAAGCATCAGTTCAGTTCAGTTCAGTTCAGTCGCTCAGTCGTGTCCGACTCTTTGCGACCCCATGAATTGCAGCATGCCAGTCAGCTCAAAAAACGTTCACCTTGTAGAGATAGTAGGTTTCACAGCTCAAGATGGCCTTCACATAGTTATTGAGTAGTGCAGTCTACAGAAATCATCTCTCATTTCTCTCCTGTTCAAACTCTGCCTCTCTAAAGAAATTAAATGGTAGGCACACACCATACCTGTCACCATTCATTTTTCTTACTGTCCTTTTCTCTAAATCATTACTAACAATCCACAACATTTAAGTGCACTACTGTATGGTTTATGTATGAAATAAATATATAGTAAGAAACTGTCCTTTCAGGAAATTATTCTTAAATTAAAAACTAAATTAAAAACTAAAAGGAGACATCATGTGTCTCTTATCCAGAGGTAATATGGCCTTCTTTCAGTTTTGTATCTCTTCCAACTGCCATTCCATGGTCTATATTCTGTTAAAGTTTATTAACCATAGTATCTGTGAGGGTAGGGTCTGGCTTGATGACAATAATATTTTAATTATCTTCAGAGTTTGATCTTGGGGCTGGTAGAACTTAGGCAGTTGCACAGACATTCAGTTCAGTTCAGTTCAGTTACGTCCAACTCTTTGCGACCCCATGAAACACAGCATGAGAGGCCTCCCAGTGTATCACCAGCTCCCGGAGTTCACCCAAACCCAGGTCCATTGAGTCGGTGATGCCATCCAACCATCTCATCCTCTGTCGTCCCCTTCTCCTCCTGCCCCCAATCTTTCCCAGCATCAGGGTCTTTTCAAATGAGTCAGCTCTTCGCATCAGGTGGCCAAAGTATTGGACTTTCAGCTTCAACATCAGTCCCACCAATGAACACCCAGGACTGATCTCCTTTAGGATGGACTGTTTGGATCTCCTTGCAGTCCAACGGACTCTCAAGAGTCTTCTCCAACACCACAGTTCAAAAGCATCAATTCTTCAGTGCTCAGCTTTGTTTATAGTCCAACTCTCACATCCATACATGACCGCTGAAGAAACCATAGCCTTGACTAGACCAACCCTTGTTGACAAGGTAATGTCTCTGCTTTTCAATATGCTGTCTAGGTTGGTTATAATCCACAGAAATAAAAATTGATCTCGTCCTCATCTAGAATCCCCATCTAAGTACCACAGTGGAAGTAAACACGCACATACACTCACATACTCTTACACATACACAGCTAACAACTAAATTAAATCTCTTTTCCTTTCTGTCGAACTATCTCTCTTTAGTACATTTGGGACAGGGTAATGTAGATTCTGTGTTATCTGTACCATCAGTTTCTAGACTAGTGAACTGAGTATAAGCTAAAATCAGCAATTACCATCAGTTGAAATTCTGAAACTTATTAATGCTTGGCATAGGGTTATTTATCAGATTATTTGTATGAATACCTTACTGTGTCTTCTATGATATATATTGTCTGTTTCATAAATACTCTAAGTTCATACACAGATAGCAAATGCCATATTTCAAACATAAAAATATATATGATTTTTTTTTTACTTAAAAACTAATCTCACTCAGTAGTAATTAAAGAATATTGGTTGAAGTTGCAACAAGTTATCAGCAAGCTGAGGATTCCTGCATGTTTTATCTTGATCCTGAGTACCAAACATAGATAATGATTAATAAATTGATTATATAAATGTGTGGATTTAATAGCTCAGTCGGTAAAGAATCTGCCTGCAATGCAGGAGACCTGGGTTCGATTTCTGGGCTGGGAAGATCCTCTGGAGAAGTAAATGGCAACCCACTCCAGTATCCTTGCCTGGAGAATCCCATGGACAGAAGAGCCTGGTAGGCTACAGTTCGTGGGGTTGCAAGAGTTGGACACGACTTAGCGACTTTACTGCTACTACTACTAATCATGGAATAATAGCTTTTCCCAGGATAATGTGTCTGACTTAGGAAGAGTTATAGAGAGAGGCAACAGGGGTTGTTGATAACAGCTTTCTCTTTTTCCTGTTTATTCTGGCTTTTATCACTCCTTCATTGAATCATTTTATAGCTGATTCTTGGATTTGTTTAGGGAAGAGAGTAATGGGAGGGGAATAAAATATTGGGTTTGAAAACTGATCTTAAACTCCCTGGCATGATATATATAGTACCAGTACTCCCATTCAGTAAACTTATGTTTGTTTCCCTTCCTACCCCAGACATGTGAGACATGTATTTGTAAGAAGATTTTATGAAAAAAAATGTTAGGGAATTTTTATAAATGCATAAATAAAGGCACTGGTCTCAGTTTCCAAAATGAGTAATATTTTTTTTTGGCTAGAAATATATGGGTACTGCCTAGAATTAGATTGTTTAATTTGTATTGTTTTAACCTACTTAAGGGAACTAGACACTTTTTTCCCTATTTTCGATTGTTGCTGAAGTATGAAACTGTAATCTGAACTCTAATTTGTTATATTTCTATAAAGCCCACAGAATAGTGATTTCTCAGTGAATGCTGTTTACTGACAAATCACTAATAATTTCTAAACTTTAACATCTTTATGAAAAAGAGGAAAGGTCTCTAATAACTTATTCTAGAAGAATTTGCTCCATGTTTGTAAATAAGTTTGATGTTTTGGAGATTTTGATTTTAAACATTTTAAATTGCTGATTGTCTATACATATTAGTTAAAATTCAATGTGATTTAAGTTAGATTTCCTACAGTTTTTGGTGATTAACCACAATTTCTTGAAAAAAAAAAAAAATCCATGTAGGAGGCACTGTGTGAAGCCTTCCTTATATTGTTTTCATACTGTTATACAAAATTATTGCTGTAATTTCATGTTATCATGTCATACCCTGGGGTCATAGTACTCATTTCATTTACTTTAATTTGGTGTTTAATGACTGTCTTCAATGCTAGCCTGCCAGATCCATGAGACCTGGAACTGTGCCTGTGGTTTTTATACCCATGTCCCCAGTGTGAGTGCCTGCCATCAAGGATTATCTTTAGATAAGAAACAATGGCAATATGTGCATAGCAGAATGGGTGGTGCAGGTATTGATACCTGGGCCCTCAATTAAGTTAAAAATAAGGGGGGTTGAGAGATGAGAATTCAGAGAGGGTTTAAGGAGGAGATGAGACGTATTTTCTGTCAGCTAAGGAGTATATGTCATACACATAGAGGGGAAAAGAGAAGGCATTGCGAGGAAGGATTAGCATAAACAAACATCAAGGACTAATCTTAACTGCTGAATTTACCATACAAGGTCATAAGTGTATATTGCTATGGTGTCTCCTCCACTAGCCTGTGAGATTTTTGAGTTGAGGGACTGTTGTATTCTCAGTGCCAAGAACTTTTATTTATACATTACTAGCACTCAAGAAATATTTGTTGAATAAGTGGATATTAACCTGACTTCTAATCTCTCAGTGAAACTGAAGTCAAGTTTCTAAGTTGTTGTTGTTATTGTTGTTGTTGTTTTAAATCCCTTCTTTTTTCCTTAGACCAGATCTACATGGTTGCTTGGTATATCCAAGGTTTTACCTTCTGCAATTAAATTATTTTATATCTCTGTTTTAAGAATGTTTTTGTGTGTGCTTAAATTCTTAATACTCTGATTGTAGTGTGGCTTTTAGTGCTTCCACATCATTTTTCTAGAGACTGACTAACAGATCAAGACTAAAAATCATGAAACAGTTGCTGTTGTTTAATGGGTGTTAATAAAACATCATTATGGTTTAATGATCTAGAGTTCATATTAGAAAATGAAAATGTGTCCATGAATATTTTTCTTTATAACAGTTGTGGTGGTGGTGGGCAGAGAATTAGATAAACTTTAGAAATGAAATGCCAGGGAAGTAGTTAGGGGAAAAGACAAAAATAACAAGTTATTCATGTAGCCCTTCTGCTCAGTTCTACAGCAAAACTGTCATATAGGGAACGGTATATGATCAGGTTACCATTTTAGATAAATCACTGTCATAAAGGTATGGAGAATGGAGTACAGTTGCCCCTGTTTATGCCCAGGGACATTAAATAGGATATGGTAAGGGCCTGAATTGAGGATGTAATGAGGAAAGTGAAGAGGAGAAGAGGTGGTCAATTAGAATTAAGACATTTAGAAAATAGTGACTTGTGTGCTTCTATGTATGAGGTTATCAGAAGGAGGTACTCAGGAAGAAGCTCCAAGGGGCAGAACCTGTGCCGCAGGGCCTAATATAGACACAGAGTAGGTCATTGTAAATACCAGTAAAAGTATCCGGTGACCAGAAGGTGTCTTTCCTCAGAGGTTGGGCAGAGAACAGGCAGCTTTTTTCTTTGATTGTTAGCATTCTGCATTGCCTCCTTAAGGACATGGGGCCATCAATCTTGAGTGAACTGAGCTAAATATCCTCTTTTTTGTTATTCTTTTTAAGCAACTTGTGGGAATTCAATTTAAAGAAGCTATGTCAGATATGATTGATAACTGCTTAATAATATTGTTTGTAATGCAAAACAAAAAAAATGAAAAAAGAAGGCCATGCTGACACATCTTTTTTTTGCACCTGACAATTGAAAATGATTGCAAGGTATTGTAATTACCTGAAAATAGTGAAAACAGTGCCTCAGCATTTTCATTTGTGTGTGTGTGTGTGTGTGTGAAGTTCCTCAGTTGTGTGCTAATCTTTGCGATCCCATAGACTGTAGCCTAGCAGACTTCTCCGTCCGTGGAATTTTCCAGGCTAGAGTACTGGAGTGGGCTGTCATTTCTTTCTCCAGGGGATCTTCCCGACCTGGGGATCAAACCCAGGTCTCCTGCATTGCAGGCAGACGCTTTACCCTCTATACCACCAGTGAAGCTGGGTTTTTTTTTTTTTAATTCTACATTTTAAAATTTTGAATTGCACAAACATTTATTAAATGCCAGAAAAGTAGGATACACACGGATGCACAAATAAATAATCTCAAGTAGTGGAGGAAAAGATATTTAAATTAAATTTTCAAAATAATATAATAACTTATAAAACCAAAAAGCACTGGATTCTATGAAGGCATATATGAGCAACCCTTAATCCAATAAGTTGTAAGGTAATGACTACTCAGTGATAGCTTCTCTTTGCTGAGTCTTCGAAGAAGAGTAGACACTAGCTAAGAAAATGGGATAGAGAGTCTAGATAAACAACATCAGCAACATTGGGGAGAGCATAATTTTAGGAGATGAAAGTGGGGGCATCAGACTGGCTGATGGGTCACAGAGTGGCCAGGATCTCATTGAACTGAATGGAGTAATTCTATTTTTTCAGTTTTTTATGTAATAAATCGAAAGGAAAAAAAAATCTGAATTAAAGATGACACATTATATTTAATTCCTTTGATGCAAAAGGATTGTTTTCAGAATTATGAAAAGTTTATAATCAATACAAATCATGTTGAAATATGCAATTAATTTTTTAATGTTTTCACATACACTCCCATGCCAATTCACCAGTGCAATTTTATTTTTACTTTATTTTTTTGCCCTTGACCCACTAGAATTAAGCAAAGAATCATTTTTAGAGTAAGTTTTTTAATGATTTGGAATCATTCCAGCTTACTTTAGTTCTTTTCCTCAATCTCAAGGTACTATGCATTCCTTCTTTTAAACAGTATTAACATAATAGAACAGTGATTGTAAGACAGATAAAGAGATCTTGACTTATTTCAGTCAGGCCATCCTGTGTGGATACTTGGAATTTTTTATTTCTGTAGAGTTTTAAAAGCTGAAATAGAGTCTACATTTCAGTAAAAGTTGTTTCTTCATATTTTAAAAATTGCACTCATATAATTAAAAGATTACTCCTACACCTTTCCTTTATTATAACATTTATTTCCTTATTTTGAATTTTTACTATTATTTTATTATGTGTAATCATATATATATATAAATACTATAATGTACAAAGTTCAATAAAGGAAATGTTTTTACTATTTCTTTTCTGACCATTATTACTAATCCATTTTCTGGTTATTAATAAAAAGAATTTAATGTATGGAGAAGGGAATGTTTACTCTGTGCAATGTGTTGGTATGCCATTGTAGACTTCAGTGGTTAAAAGCAGGTGTTAGTTCAGGAGGTTTGGGTGTGAATCCCAGGTGCACAAGTTTCCTTTAGGGTGACCTTGAGGCTTCAGGTTCCTTGGGTTCAAAATGGGGATAATAATACCTACTGCTCAAGTCATCAAAATTAAACCAGGGACAATCAAACTCCTGGCAGCATAAGTAAGTGTAGTGAATGTGGACATAGAGTGACAGTAGATTTCATTTGTTGTTTTTTTTGTGTGGCCCCTTTTTATACTCCACTGAATTTAAATGAATTATCTAATCCATAAATTAAACTCAAATTAACCTAAAAGAGTATTTGAAGTTCACAAATTGAAGTTGGAATATTATTTAAAACATTATTATCATCTCTAAATATAAAAATGTGTATAAAAATAGAATTTAGTCTAAGATTTCTATTATTCTAATTTCAAAAATTTATCTGTAAGTCATATGTGACTGTTTTACAGCATAGTGTCCAAAAGCTTTCAGTCTCTATTTTATTTTGTAATATCACATTATGCCTAATAAATTATAATCATTTCTTTTTACATGTGATTTTTCTTTTTTTGCTTAATGGTTATTGCTAATTAGGGTATAGAATCATTTAATTGTAAAGAATCTCTAACAACATGTAAGAAATTGAGTATAATTACTTATTTAGGATAATTATATTACAAGAAATATTTAAATAGCAAAAATCTTATTAAATAAAAAATAGAAGAACAGAAATGTGAAAATAAGCAAAAATTATCTGACAGTAATACATATTTGGGCAAAGTTGAATACTTTTAGGGGATTATGTATGATATCCTTGATCTCCAAGGAGAGTTTTGACAAAAACTCCATTAAAAACAAGGTTTTCTACTTTCCCTTTCTATTGAAGGGAAAAAAACAGAATGTTTCACTGATGTTTTAAAATTACTTACAATGACTTTGTAAATAATTTAACCAACACACAATACAACATGCACAAATAATTTATGTTCCTTATAGATTCTTAACATGATTACAAATTAATTTTAAATATTTAGGTAAAAGTTATTAATTATTCTTATTTTTCATATGGTAAGTGGAAACAAAGAAAGTAAATAAGTGAGTTTGTTTTTTAAGCTCATATTTTTAGATGATCTTTCTATTTACCATTGGTCAGGGTTATTACGACAAGTAAGTTGGGAGGAGTGGAGATGATGCCCTTTTAGCTCCTTTTGCACTCAGATACAGAATGATTCATTTCCAACCATTTTTCTGTTGAAGACAATCCAAAATACATTTTGCACACAGCTTCTTTTAAAAGCTTAATGCTTTAAACACTTATATGAATGCATTTTACCCATATAAATTTAAAAAAAACTTCTTTTATAATGTAATATCAGATATTTCCGTTGGAATTGTAGCTTGATAAGCAATTTAGAATGTTTAGAATGATTGTCCACATCAGTTTCTGACATATCTAAACAGAAGAAACTTGAATACTTTATCACACAGTAGTTCAAGGGCTTTCACCCTCTAACAGCCAGTGGGGGGAAAAGATACAAATCTGATGAAAATAAGGCAGAACAAGTAATAATCATGCTCAGGATACTACACATATCCATATTCCAATTTGAAAATACTACACTTCAGTATAAACACTTTGCTTTTTCCCACTTCTCCATCTTAGTGATCAACATGGACATGCCTTTGAGTAGAACGCTACAGGCATAAAAGTTTAAGCAGTGTTTTCCATGCAGATTTGTTAATTAAATTATTCAAATCTAAGAACTTTAACCTCTCTTGTCACAGTGAAGACCCAAACCCTGTTGGGATATGATTCATGATATTCTAACTGGAGCTTAGAATGCATTTTCCTACAAGGTTGGTATTCAAATCATTCAGTCTCTTTGTATTTCAGCTGTCTCAGTGAAACAAAGAACTGAGTGAGAAGATCACAGAATCACTTGTACAGTTAAAATGCTCTATAATTTTCATGAACATTGATTTGTCAAATTGATCTTGATAGTTAATCATTTTTACATTATTTGCATCAGAATGTGTATTTTAAAATATTAACAACCTGCTAGTAATATGTTTCAGACACAATCCATGCCTAAGTTGTAGATTGAGCCAATGTGAGATTGATTAGAGATAGTTATTAATCACCACTGGTATTTATTAAATCACCACTAATTTTCCATAAGATCTAGTTCTTTATTAATGAAAGGTCATCTCTCAAATTTTGGATTTTATTACTTCAATGGAAAAGTGGTTTGTTTTAAAGTAGAATGTCTACTTGTTTTCTTCAATCAGTTCAGTTGCTCAGGCACGTCCACCTCTTTGCGACCCCGTGCTGCTGCAGTCGTAGCATGCCATGCTTCCCTGTCCATCACCAACTCTCAGAGATTGCTTAAATTCATGTCCATTGAGTTGGTGATGCCATCCATCCATCTCATCCTCTGTCATCCACTTCTTCTCCTGCCTTCAATCTTTTCCAGCATCAGGGTCTTTTCCAGTGAGTCGGTTCTTTGCATGAGGTAGCCAAAGTACTGGAGCTTCAGCTTCAGCATCAATCATTCCAATGAATATTCAGAACTGATTTTCTTTAGGATTGACTGGCTTGATTTCAGTTTTCTTAAAAGGAAATGAATTGATCTATATATACAGAAGTTTTGTATCAAACAGAACAGACACAAACACAAATAGACTCATTGCTTAGTGTAGTACTTTATATAGTAAATAATAGCTATAGTTATATAGCTATAGCTAATAACTATAGTTATTTTCTAATATTAATTATTATTTACTATTATAACTGTAGTTTTTATTTACTATAACTAATAACTATTTACTAAAAGTAATAATATACTAAATAATAACTAACTTAAAAGATATGGATATATGAATGAAATTTTATATGAATAGTAAATGCTTTTGGTAATGATGATAATGATGTTGCCAATAATACTTGAGGAGGGCAACAACAGTGATGGTAAAGATACTAAGAGAGCAGGAGTGAGTGAGATTTGTTACTTCAATTGCATTTAGAAGAGTAGCCCTTTCCAGAATAACATAAAATGTTATTTTTTTTTTCTTTCTATGTGGACAAAACAGTTTGAGATTGTTTCTGAAAAGAATAAAAATAACTATAGAAGAAAAGTCTTTGGGGAACTGAAACAATAAATAAGACCATTTCTCCACTAGTACAGCTCATTGTGTTTCTTGAACAATGCATGTTAGGTAGATTTATTTCTATAATTCTGCAATGCTCCATGATATGTGTATATATTCCCTGTGGAAGTTTAAGGGACTAAAAGGATATTCATATAATCTGATGATTTGGACTAAATCACATATAAATTATCTTTTAAAACTGATATTCTATCATTCTTCTTTGTTTCCATTATTTAGTTCAGTTCAGTTCAGTCGCTCAGTCCTGTCTGACTCTTTGCGACCCCATGAAACACAGCACACCAGGCCTTCCTGTCCATCACCAACTGCCGGAGTTTACCCAAACCCATGTCCGAGTCAGTGATGCCATTCAACCATCTCATCCTCTGTCGTCCTCTTCTCCTCCTGCCCTCAGTCTTTCTCAGCATCAGGGTCTTTTCAAATGAGTCAGCTCTTCACACAAGGTGGCCAAAGTATTGGAGTTGTTTCCATTATTATTACTACTATTATCTGCTAAGTATCACATTTGACAAAGATTAGAAAAAATGAGTGGTTAATTTCTTTTATTTATAAAGCAGTATATTGACTTTAAATTTTGAAAGGAGATTTAAAGGTCAAAAGTTATGATGTACATTTTTGTATGTTTGTGTTAATGTTATTGCATGTATTAAGCACCCTCTGGGCCAGATGCTTTACATATCAATTTTCACAAAATCCTTTGGAGTGGATATTATTTTGCAGAATAGGAAAAGATTGCAAATGGTTTAGTAATGTGTGAAGGTCACCCAATAGTAAATATCAAAGATGGTCACTCCTAGGTTTCAGTTCAGTTCAATCGCTCAGTCGTGTCCTAGTCTTTGTGACCCCATGAACCACAGCACGCCAGGCCTCATTATCCATCACCAACTCCTGGAGTTCACACAAACCCATGTCCATCGAGTCGGTGATACCATCCAACCATCTCATCCTCTGTCATCCCCTTTTCCTTCTTCCCTCAATCTTCCCCAGCATTAGGGTCTTTTCAAATCTGTCAGCTCTTTGCATCAGGTGGCCAAAGTATTGGACTTTCAGCTTCAACATCAGTCCTTCCAATGAACACCCAGAACTGATCTCCTTTAGGATGGACTGGTTGGATCTCCTTGCAGTCCAAGGGACTCTCAAGAGTCTTCTCCAACACCACATTTCAAAAGTATCAATTCTTCGGCGCTCAGCTTTATTTATAGTTCAACTCTCACATCCATACATGACCACTGGAAAAACCATAGCCTTGACTAGACAGACCTTTGTTGGCAAAGTAATGTCTCTGCTTTTTAATATGCTGTCTAAGTTGGCCATAACTTTCCTTCCAAAAAGTAAGTGTCTTTTAATTTCATGGCTGCAATCCCCATCTGCAGAGATTTTGGAGCCCAGAAAAATAAAGTCAGCCACTGTTTCCACTGTTTGCCCATCTATTGGCCATGAAGTGATGGGACCGGATGCCATGATCTTCATTTTCTGAACGTTGAGCTTTAAGCCAACTTTTTCACTCTCCTCTTTCACTTTCATCAAGAGGCTCTTTAGTTCTTCTTCACTTTCTGCCATAAGGGTGGTGTCATCTGCATATCTGAGGTTATTGATATTTCTCACAGCAATCTTGATTCCAGCTTATGCTTCATCCAGCCCATCGTTTCTCATGATGTACTCTGCATACAAGTTAAATAAGTAAGGGTGACGATATACAGCCTTGACGTACTCCTTTTCCTATTTGGAACCAGTCTGTTGTTCCATGTCCAGTTCTATCTGTTGCTTCCTGACCTGCATACAGATTTCTCAAGAGGCAGGTCAGGTAGTCTGTTATTCCCATCTCTTTCAGAATTTTCCACAGTTTATTGTGATCCACACAGTCGAAGGCTTTGGCATAGTCATTAAAGCAAAATAGATGTTTTTCTGGAACTCTCTTGCTTTTTTGATGAATCAGTGGATGTTGGCAATTTGATCTCTGGTTCCTCTGCCTTTTTTAAAACCAGCTTGAGCATCTGGAAGATCATGGTTCACATATTGCTGAAGCCTGTCTCAGAGAATTTTAAGCATTACTTTACTAGCGTGTGAGATGAGTGCAATTGTGTGGTAGTTTGAGTATTCTTTGGCATTACCTCTCTTTGGGATTGGAATGAAAACTGACTTTTTCCAGTCCTGTGGCCACTGCTGAGTTTTCCCAATTTGCTGGCATATTGAGTGCAGAAGTTTCACAGTGTCGTCTTTCAGGATTTGAAACAGCTCAACTGATACTTCATCACCTCCATTAGCTTTGTTCATAGCGATGCTTCCTAAGGCCCACCTAATTTCACATTCCAGGATGTCTGGCTCTAGGTGAGTGATCACACCATCATGATTATCTGGGTCATGAAAATTTTTGTACAGTTCTTCTGTGTATTCTTGCCACCTCTTCTTAATATCTTCTGCTTCTGTTAGGTCCATACCATTTCTGTCCTTTATCGAGCCCATTTCTTGCATGAAATGTTCCCTTGGTATCTCTAATTTTCTTGAAGAGATCTCTAGTCTTTCCCATTCTGTTGCTTTCTTCTATTTCTTTGCATTGATCCCTGAGGAAGGATTTTTTATCTCTACTTGCTATTCTTTGGAACTCTGCATTCAAATGGGTATATCTTTCCTTTTCTCCTTTGCTT
This sequence comes from Cervus elaphus, assembly GCF_910594005.1. Taxonomy (NCBI): domain Eukaryota; kingdom Metazoa; phylum Chordata; class Mammalia; order Artiodactyla; family Cervidae; genus Cervus; species Cervus elaphus. Next base: position 54,154,678 of record NC_057835.1, read on the forward strand.
TTTGCTTCTCTTCTTTTCACAGCTATTTGTAAGGCCTCCTCAGACAGCCATATTGCTTTTTTGCATTTCTTTTTCTTGGGGATGGCCTTGATTCCTGTCTCCTGTACAATGTCACGAACCCCCATCAATAGTTCATCAGGCACTCTGTCTATCAGATCTAGTCCTTTAAATCTATTTCTCACTTCCACTGCATAGTCATAAGGGGTTTGATTTAGATCATACCTGAATGATCTAATTGTTTTTTCCATTTCTTCAATTTCAGTCTGAATTTGGCTGTAAGGAATTCATGATCCAAGCCACAGTCAGCTCCCGGTCTTATTTTTGCTGACTATATAGAGCTTCTCCATCTTTGGCTGCAAAGAATATAATCAGTCGGATTTCAGTGTTGGGCATCTGGTGATGTCTGTGTGTAGAGTCTTCTCTTGTTTTGTTGGAAGAGGGTGTTTGCTATGACCAGTGCATCCTCTTGGCAGAACTCTATTAATTAGCCTTTGCCCTGCTTCATTCTGTAATCCAAGGTGAAATTTGCCTGTTACTCCAGATGTTTCTTGACATCCTACTTTTGCATTCCAGTCCCCTATAATGAAAAGGACATCTTTTTTGGTTGTTAGTTCTAGAACGTCTTGTAGGTCTTCATAGAACTGTTCAACTTCAGCTTCTTCAGCGTTACTATTTGGGGCAGACTTGGATTACCGTGATTCTAAATGGTTGCCTTGGAAACGAACAGACATTATTCTGTTGTTTTTGAGATTGTAATCAAGTGTTGCATTTGGGACTCTTTTGTTGATTATGGCGCTACTCCATTTCTTCTAAGGGATTCCTGCCCACAGTAGTAGATATAATGGTCATCTGAGTTAAATTCACCCATTGCAGTTCATCTTAGTTCACTGATTCCTAGAATGTCGATTTTCACTCTTGTCATCTCCTGTTTGACCACTTCCAATTTGCCTTGATTCATGGACCTAACATTTCAAGTTCCTATGCATTGTTGCTCTTTACAGCATCGAACCTTGCTTCTATCACCAGTCCCATTCACAACTAGATGTTGTTTTTGCTTTGACTCCATCCCTTCATTCTTTCTGGAGTTATTTCTCCACTGATCTCCAGTAGCATATTGAGCACCTACAAACCTGGTGAGTTCATCTTTCGGTGTCCTATCTTTTTGCCTTTTCACACTGTTTCATGGGGTTCTCAAGGCAAGAATACTGAAGTGGTTTGCCATTCCCCTCTCCAGTGGACCACATTCTGTCAGACCTCCCCACCATGACCCCTCCATCTTGGGTGGCCCCACACGCCATGGCTTAGTTTCATTGAGTTAGACAAGGCTGTGGTCCATGTGGTCAGATTGGCTAGTTGTCTGTGATTATAGTTTCAGTCTGTCTGCCCTCTGATCCCCTCTCTCAGTGCCTACCATCTTACCTGGTTTTCACTTACCTTGTAAGTGGGGTCTCTCTTCAGGGCTACTCCAGTGAAGCGCAGCCACTGCTCCTTACCTCAGACTCGGGGTAGCTCCTGTCCTCTGCCGCCCCTGACCTCCTGCCCGGGTTAGCTCCTCTGGACCACCTAGTCTCAGCGGCGTGCTGGTGTGCCCTTGCAGCCGCCGCGCTGGTGCGCCTCGATCTAGGTTTACAAGACACAAATCTCAGGGTCTTTATGATTAATATTTTATTATGTAATGATTATGAGTACAAAAGCACTTATTAGATTCTGTTACTCCTTGAAATCTATCCCTAAAAAGTATTGCGTCTACAGAACATAAAACTTATTTATCAAGAAAACATTTTATATAAATTGTGTAAGTGATATATATCTTTTAGACAATAGAAATGTACTGCTCTGTTATTAATGATAGTAAATAATTGTTTGGCCATTTAGGACAAATGCATTTATATTAATGTACTATAAAATACCTTCTATATTTTTCCTCAAAATAATCCTGAAAAGTAATTATTTTTTCTTTTTAATTCAGAATCTTTATCATGAATTTTAATTGTCAGATTTTGTTGTAGTAGGGTTTCCTCAATGACTTTTAGCACTGCTTGTTCACTGGTAAACTCCAGATTCTAAGGGTAGTGATTAAGACAGGTTCAAGACAGATTTTTATTCAATTAATTCAAATCTTAGCTCCTTCTCTTGCTGGCTTTGTATTTTTTTGATAGTTGTCTTACCTTATTTAAGCATCCATTTTTTTCCATATTTATAATGGAGATAATAGTGCTAACTTAAAAGTTGTTTTGAACATCAGTCTACCTGGTATGTATAAAGAACTTAGCACAGACCTTTACATACAGTAAGAATTCAACAAAAGTTACCAGGTTAATATTATACTTTTTGCTTTTCTTAAATATAATACCTGCTCAGTTGGTTAATAAATGAGTATATCAGATATTCTATTTTCTAAATTTCTAGCACTAGCAAATTCTCTTCCTTTAATTGGACATTTCTAATGGGCTCTGGTTCAGGAAAATAAGTCTTAGAACATGGTAGGATTCTATCTATTTTAAGAGTAAATACACTTGGATATCCCTGTGATGAATATGTACAAGCATGACTCTCAAGATGGTAAGGCAAGAGTCCAAATTAAAAAAGATCATTAGTGATGATTTTTTGGAAAACCTGAGACACTCCTTTAAAATGTTATTTAATGATATATGCCCCCCCCATTTGTTATTCTAAAAGATGGAAATTCTGTGGATTAAATATACCTTAAGCAGTGGAATTTAGGGAATTTAGGTGTTCAGGGTGCTTTGCCTGCAGAAAAAGCATGGTACATGTAGGAGGCAATATGCAGAATATGGTTAAAGAATTGATTAAAGGAAAGATTTTGAACCCAGGCTTAATGATGGATTCTTTGTGAGAGTTCCGGATATAAAACAGGAAAAGCTTCTCTTTTTGAAATGGCACTTAGGTTGGTCAAGAACTATGTCCACACATCAGCCCTCTTACTCTAGAGCTGTCCTCTAAGCAGAGAAAGCTGCTTGCTTTAGCAGTTTCATACAATTAAAAACTCTCAGCAAAAACTAGATGACAGTAAAATTTTAATAAATTGAGTTTTGTCCTATTTTTATTCTCCCTGCCTCCAAAAGATCCATGTTTTTCCATGAATATATGGCAATAAAATTAAGATAGAGGTCAGCTGACTCATTGGACAAGTCCCTAATGCTGGGAAAGATTGAGGACAGAAGGAGGAGAGGACATCAGAGGATGAGATGGCAGATGGCATCACCGATGCAATGGACATGAACTTGGGCAAACTTTGGGAGATGGTGAGGGACAGGGAGGCCTGCATGCTGCAGTCCATGGGGTCACAAAAAGTTGGACATGACTGGGCAACTAAACAACAACAACAACAGAGATTTTTCACATTAAAAGACTTTAGTGACATATCAACCAAAGGAAATCTATAAATTTTGTTTGGATCCTTTTGTGACAAATGCAACTACAAGAGCAGTTTGTTTGTTTTTTTCTTTTCTCTCATCCTCCCTTTGGAGAAAATTGGGGAAATGGAATCAAGAAATTGTTATTAGGTAATAGAGATTATTTGTATTTTTGTTAGATATAGTAATTACATTGTTTATTTAAGGTTATCTGTTAACGATAAATACTGGAGTTTTCATCAAAAAAGTTATGGTATCGGATGTTGTTTTAAAGTATTCTCAGTTTGGAAATACAAGGTGTAAAAGAAAACAAATGAAACAAAATTGGCGTGTGGATTAGTGTTGAAACAGATAATGAGTTTGTGCATGCGAAGTGGCTTCAGTCGTGTCTGACTCTGTGTGATCCTGTGGACTGTAGCCTGCCAGGATCCTCTGTCCATGGGATTCTCTAGGCAAGAATACTGGAGTGGGTTGTCATTTCCTTCGTTTATTTTGGTACTCTCTCTACTTTGTGTATGTTTGGAAGCAATTCCACAAATTTATAGTCCATGTGAGAATATTTTCATGACCTAAATCTCTCTAGCATAGTTGGGGTTTGGCAGACATAATCTGCCAAATGTGTAGAAAAATATCTTAAGGTTAATTAAAGAGAAACACTAATCCAAATTGAAATTGAGGTAAAAGGAAGTGTTAATAGAGTTTTCCAACACTTGAAACTTTTAATTTTGCTTTTCTGTTTTAATACTTTTAAACATACAGTAGAATTGCTTATTGTGTTTTTCTAGATTTCATTGTTTTTTAAGCATCGAATTAATTTTCAGCTAATGGGAAATGTTACAACTGCAGAATTGAAAATAAGCTACTGGCTTGCAGTTGAATGGTTATTTGCTCCTGGAACAATTAAATAAAATTGAACTATATTTGTTACAAGAGTGTTTTTTACAATGCCTAAATATTTAAAATATGTCAAATAGGCAGTTTTGAAATTTTGTTTGTAAGCAGATGGTCACATTATTGACAGAAAGCCAGTTTTAAAGAAGCCTGAAATAAATATTACAGATTATTCAGTAAAACTCATTTGTGAGTTGACAGAGTAACACACAAGAAATTGCTACAGGAAAATAAAGTAGGACTTCATTTACTGTTATGAGTTCGAAGCAGGACTAGATTTCTGCACCATGTAGCTACTGGATAATTGGGTGCTATGGTGACGCAATGAATTTCTTTTTTAAATGCCATGTTTTATTTTCCAATTATTACAAAATAGCAATAATAAGATTTTGTTATATTTATTTTCAGAGTCATAATGGTTTCATTGTTCTCTGTGAGCTGATAACCTAGAACTTAGAAATTGTTTGCTCTAGTTTGAGAAAACTCAGGAAGATAGAGAAGGACAGGGAAGCCTGGTATGCTACAGTCCATGGTGTTGCAAAATGTCAGACACAACTGAGTGACTAAGCAGCAAAGGCAGGATTGGCCCCAACATCCAGGATGGAGTCAAGCTTCTGTGTGGATATTTCAATAGCCCGTAAATAATTAGTATATCGTTCCCTTGACTCACCTTAACTAAAATACTGTATTCATATAAAGTGCCTCATTGTGAGTTCAGTTTAATAGCATTATACAACTAAAAATAAAAACAAAAAGAGTATGTGGAATCTCACTGTTGTGTGAAAATGTTAAACTTCCCAAAATACTGATGAGACTCTCACTTATTATGTCAATTAATGCAACTTCTATCAAACATTTCTAGTGATAGTGTTATAGCGTTCCGGGAAACAGACTCACTCAGAAGGACAATGCAGATAGTGGAGTGCAGTTTATTACGCCGGCGGGCCCAAGTCTCCTCTTAGCCAAGGACCCCGTCCAGCATTTGTGAAAATCTTTTATACCCCATGCGTACGTGTCTAAACCCACCACCTGCCCCATGTGTACGTGTCTTAAACAGTCAATAGTCAATAAGCCCGCAGTTACATTCCAACCAGTTAATAATCGATAAGCCTGTGATTACATCTTGACAGATACGAAAAAAGTTTATGACCTGTCCGGAGACAGGTGTGATTACGGTATGAGTAGCCTGGATGTGATCTTCAGGATTCCTCTGTCTGGAGGGGGTCTTATCCTTCCATTGTCATCCTCACAGGCACTAAGCAGAGAGTTCAGAGTCCACTGGAGAGGCAGCCGAGCACGGCCAGCACGGACAGGCCTGAGATGGAGTTCAGGCCCTATGAATTCCTTCTTCAATAGATGATGTTCTAGAAATAAGTAGCACTGATTTTATTTGGCACTGATTTTAAAAGTTCTGCTTTTTGGTATTTTGAAAGTAAATTGTCATATATTTAACATATCTATCTGTATATATATATATATATATATATTTTATAAAATTGAAGTTTTAATTGGATACCTTGTACTTAATCTTTAAGTGAGACAGCTTTTGAAATCATGAGGTATTCAAGTAGTAGTATAATGATCTCCAAAATGCAACCTTGAAGCTATTTACACAAGTCATTTCGCAGCCAGAGCATAGAGAGCAAAGAGTTCTGTGTGTGCTTGTGTGACTGACTCTGAGACCCCATAGACCAAGAGTTCTTTACATGTTATTAATTTTAAAAGGAAGTCTTTTGCATTCATGGATAGTTCTACACTAGTATTTTGAAATGTTCACATAAGATGAAAGTATGAGACAAAAGTCATATAAAGCTAGACAAACTTTTTGATATCTTATGTCACCAACAGTTATTTTTTTATGCTTTTGCCCATAATCAAGTCTAAACACATCTTTGGTTTGAATCTTCTTTATTTCTGTCCTGTTCACAGTGTGGGTGTATATGTGTGTTTCCTTCTGTGCTGTTTTGATGACTAAAGTGCAAGCTGAGCAAAATAGAGGGTGAATTATTAAAAATTCGTAATGAAGCGACCAATCAGCTGAGTGCCTAATATTATCAAAATGAATTCTAGAATACAGAAAAATGTATAAATTTTGCCAAAAGAGTACCAGGCATATTGAGAATCATGCTGAGGTATAATAGGAATTTGTATGTTTCTTAGGTTTCTATTCTTTTCTCCACCCAGACTCCCTTCTGTGTGAAACTATTTCTTTTGTGATGGAATTTCAATGCCTTTGAAATAAAATGGCTTGGGCTTAAGGTGAATGGAGTAAACAAAACAAAAGATGAATGCTCTCACCTTGCAGCCCTTTTCTTAGCCCTTACAGAAAGCTGCTAATTACATTTTCATATTTCACCCAAAAGTATAGAATGCAAAATCAAGTAGTTAGAGAAGTAATAGCCATATTGAATTCAAAAGACAAATGTACCTTGATTTAAATAGCTGTGATATTCTTCTGACTCAATCAGTTCTATCATTCATTCTAAATATGCATGTATGAAAAACAAAGAATTAGAAAAGATAGTGTATTTAACCTCAAAGGTCAATTAAATTTTGCCTGTCAGTAAATTTTTCGATTGAATTAGTAGCAATATATTTTAAAAAGAAACTGAGTTATTAGTAACAGTAACTTATATTTACCACTATATTTCAGGCATTGTTCAGTCTGTTTTACAAGTATCAATTTATGTAATATTCACATCCTATGAGTTAGGAACTTGTATTCCTATTTTACAGATGATGATGCCATTGAGGCATGGAAAGCTGAAGTGACTTCTTTGTGTGGCTTGTCCTAGAGTCAATCCTTGAGAGTCTGATTCTAGAACCAGAATCCCTAACTTCATTAGACAGTTTACTGAAATGCCCTAATTGAGGCATTTCAGACCAATAGATTGCTTATTTGAAAACATTAGTCCTTCTAAATCTGCTAATTTGCAGATGCTGACGGTCTTTAAGCGGCTTTATCCATTCTGTCAAGGAGTGAAGATGCTGTGTCTTTTTAGTACCTTGGCATCATAATTAATAAGGCACTACCCGTCTGACCACTAGAACTACCACTGCCCAGAAAGACCTACTAACCCACTTTCTTCTACAAAATTAGAACCCTTATACCTCAAAGCAAGTTTGAATCAGACCTGAATTTATCACAACCTCTTAGACATTTTAACTATTCACCCCCTTTTCCTGAAGTGCTTAGATCGGCTCCCTTAGTCCTGGCTCAGTCTCACTCTGAGTTTTTCCCTTCTTACACTAGCAATACATTGGAATGCTCTGTGACTATTCCCTTCTGAGAGAATAACACATTTGGCAAAACAAAATGAAACTCTTCTTTATTTGCATGAACTCAGTGTTCATTTTTTAACTCAATAACTCCAGTCCTGATACTGAATAACAGTAACCATGTCCATGATTGTTTATTATCCTCATTTAAAGTTAATTAATTGCTAAATCAGTGAGTCTGTGTACAGTGTTATTTTGATGGCACAAAAATGAAAACTAACATCGAAGAGTTTCTAACTTGCTTAAGCAATGGTGGAACATTCAGTAATATTCCAGAGTAGAGTTTAGTGGGAAAAGAACTTTGCCTTCTTTATTCCATTTTTTCTTATTTTAACAAATGTACACCATTCTGGGCACTAAATTATGTAGTGTACTATGTCACACCCTAAACACTCACTGTACTGTTTTCCACAATGTTTTAAGAGAGACTGTTGGTCTGTGCAGAATATTCTAATAGTTAAGCCATACAAAGGCTCAGGAGTTTCTCTCTGCCATCCCAGTGAGGCCTCTGTCATTATTTATTGGCCTACATTTGAAATGGTTAAATTAAGTAGAGTAGACAAAGTCCTGAAAGTTAAATGAACATGATTATAGGAGTAAGGATTGGACAGAATTCAGTGAAAATAGGAAACAAATGATCTTTGAAACTTTGGTGAGCATTTAAACCGTGTAAACCTTCTCAGTAAATAGAACCCTGCTTGTCTGTCTTGGTTGAATATGATACTGTAAAAATTAAATGTCAAGTAAACCTTGTTTTATATACAAACAAGAGTAGATAGACAAAATGTCTGGTTTCCATTTGAGTTTATTTGCTTGTGGGAGAGCAAATGAATGAACTCGGACAAAATTTTGAAGTTGAGGTAAGAATCCTAACCAACATCATCTAAGATAGAGGTTTCCTCTACTTGAGTCATTTAAATGGACTATTTAAGTGATTTTTAAAAATCCAAATTATGGATTTCTTTAAAATGCAGTCTGGGACTCTGACTCAAATGTTGCCCATTATAAGTTGCTAGTAGAGGACTTGCTTTGAAGAATAGATTAAATGATTAGCATATCAATGATCTGTGAGGGAAGACATACCCAAAGTAACTTTGTTGGTTTATAGTTAATTTAATTGGTTAATTTAACACCTTGTCATACATCAATTAAAGATAAGGAGTCACCTAAAATGACCACAAATATAATTAATGAGGCCTGAAAGGAGGGACCCTTTCTGCATCTATCTGTCTTTAACCCCAGCACTTAGTTCCTGGTACATCATAGAAATAGAATCAATAAATATTAGATGAATTAATAAACTGTATTCTAGGGTAAAATATATGGAAATTAAGAGGCTCAGAAATAGTTTCAGGTGTAATAATAGGTTATTTGCATTGGCTTCTTTGTAGCTATTTTTACATGTTTATTTCTGCCTTACTAAACTGAACTGAACTGAAGCTTCCTTGTCTTCCTTTATCTAGCTTGCAGTAATATATAAAATATTATAAAAATAGATTTTTAACAAAAGAGTAAAAGATGTTTTTTTATCATTTATTATGCATAAAGAAGGAAAAATTCCTTTAAAATGGTGTTTCCTTTAAGAAAGTGCTTAGTGTTTATAACCTACTCTAATAGCTTGAGAGCAAAATGCTTTTGATATCTACATGAAATCCCCAGAGATGGAGAAAGAAGAGCTTGGAGCTGAGATGCAAAGAATTCTGTTTCTCTGTTGGAAACTAAGAAAAAGAAGAGAGTTGCTAATCATTCCAGAACGCATGGTCAGTCCAGACTTTTGGGCTTATTTGTAGCTTTAGGGGGGAAAGGTGGTCATCTAGCTATTAAGTTGAGGTATGAGATGCTAGACCAGTGTTAAAAAATATTTCTTTTTAACAACATTAATCATGACTTCCATACAAATCTAAAATAAACATGTTAAATTTTGTATTTAAGTCATTAATTAATGAGGGACCTAGTAAAATGTTACAACAGTTCAAGAAAGAATTCAAATAACAAAATAGGTTGATGAATTGATAGAGAGACATTAATAGAATACTGGAATGAATTTACAAGCTTGCAAAATTGGTCTGTCCATTGGATAATAAAAATCCTTTGCATTATACCACAGTCCCCATAAACACAGGTAACACAGAATGACGTGCTAGAAAAAAACAACATCCAGTTACCTTTTGGTCCACTTTAAAACCTTTCACATTTTCCTTTCTACTTTAGTCTGAACTATGCAAAGGGTGAAGGAAGAAAGTGAAAGTGTTAATTTCTCAGTCTTGTCCAACTCTTTGCCATCCTATAGACTATAGCCCGCCAGGCTGCTCTGTCCTTGGTATTCTCTAGGCAAGAATACCGAAGTGGGTTGCCATTTCCTTCCCCAAGGGAATCTTTCCAACCCAGGGATCAAACCCAGGTCTCCTGCATTGCCAACAGATTCTTTGCTATCTGACCCACCAGGGAAGTTGTTGCAAAGGGTACAGTTGGCTATTCAGAACATTTTAGAATCAAAGGATCTACAGCTATCTGAACATATGAAAACTAAGTAAATTTAGATATTTAGAGGCTGAATGAGTAGGCAAACAGAGAAGAAGCCATTTAATTCTTGATACTTTTGACTGAGAAGGGGAGATTTGGTTCAGAATTGTAATGCATCAGTTTGGTAAGCCAGTAGTTAACCTGAGACTATGTAGGAAATCAGATCACTATGCAGCTGCTCTTGAGTTTTCATATACAAAACACTTATTCAACACGTACCTTAAAATTTCACTTTCATATAATGATTCAGTACCCTCTCAAAGTTTTTGCCTAGTAAAAACTTTTTAATTTAAGATTTCCATTGACCATATTACTGCAGAGTAAGGTTGCAGTTCAAGAGAAGTAGCTTACTGATTGTTTAATAAAGAAAAATTCAAAAAAAAAAAAAAAGAAAGAAAGAAAGATTCAATACTCAACTCTCTCATCTCCTACCCATCTCAATTTCTCCCCAATCTCATCAGACAATTACAATAACTACAGACTAATACCTCTCAAAAGAGTAGTTTTCTTTACTTAATATGATGTAAGTATGTCATATTACTGACTATGTCATTAAAAGCCATAGTCTCAACATACTCAATCTATAGGTGACACAAAACTATAGTCTACTGTGAAGAAGTGATAATTGAGAATAAGAAGCTTACAAAGAGGAAAAAAGAGGGAGTATTTTTTTCTCTTTTTCCTTAGAAAAGGATCTTGGATCACTGTGTATGTTAGTTGTTTTATATGTTATTTGTAAATGTAGTGGTTTGCCTGGAAATTTGGATTATTTGAAATATTTAGACGAGATCAGACCTGTTCAGAGTAGCATAGCCATCGACTATTTGAGATATTTAGAAAGACAGAGCTATTTTGGAGACAGAGATAAAGTATGTTGCATTTTGACATTTTCCCCTAATGACCCCCATAAACATACAGAGAAAGAATGTTATCTGCCAAGAGTCTTGTTGCACAGCCTACTTGACTTAGCAAAGTTCTGATGATTAGGCTACCTTGATTTTGATGGGGTAGGGGATGGGGGGGCACTTGGAAAGATAGTGGCAACATCTGCATTTTAACAGAAACTTTTCAAGACACATTTGAAATTAGATCATTCAAACATCAATCTAAACAAATGCAAAAACAGAAAACAAAAACTTTCTTAATATTTTTAGGAGTAATTTTGAAATAGCTTTGGATTTGGTAGACTCAAATATGGATTTTTAAAAAAGATCTGAACTGAAATTTTTTCATAAGAGTTGTAAACCATTAAAATAATTGGCTACATGTATGTGATTTGATAGAAACATAAACTTGTTTCCATGACATCGAAATAGTGTTTTAAGGAGGATCACTTTTGAAATTCAGCCCTCTACAGTTCAGGAATTATCCTATGGTAACAACACTCAATCTGTGCTTATTTTATTTTACCCCACAAAGAACTGGACTGAGATCACCAGCTTATTTTAGCAGGCCAAAAATAAATACATGTAGCTTTGTTTACAGTATCATGTGTGTGGGTTCATATGCAAAACTCAGTATGTTTCAAATGAATAAACCTGTATTCATATGACCACTGTAGGATAACCATAATCTTGATTTAAGGGGTAAAATATGAAGAACTTTATAAGTATTTGTTCAATGTAAGTTTAATTACAATATATGATTTTGAATTTATAAAAGCTGCCTTGCTTTTACATTATTAAATGTTAAAAAAATCATACTCTTTTAGACCCCACAATTTTTCTATTCAATGAAATGTTTTAAGGATGAATTTTATTACCTATTTCACTTTTTTAAAACATAAAACACTAGTTGATTTCTTCTCTGTAACAGGTTCCTTCTTTTAAGTTATAGTTTGAGTAGTTTCTGCATGTAAAATTAATATATTATTAAAGGAAAAGTACAAAATGAAGTTAAAAGGAGGCATATATAAAACTGTTGGTAAGTGTGTCAGATCTGTACTTACCATGAAAAAGCAATAATTTGGTAAAATTGTATATCTTAATTAAAATTAAAATATCTTAATTTCTTAGAAATGATAAATAATATGTCCTTATTTTAGTAGAAGAATAACAATAAATGGTTAGGGATCATTTTCAATTCAGAATGTGGATTAAACACTGTACCTTAGAAGTATCTTGCTATATGTTTCTAAACACTATTACTTATAATGGAATAGCATTTTAAAAGCAACCTAAACTGAATCCCCTAAACTAAAACTTTGTCTATGTCATCTAAAAGAGGGGAAAAAAATTAGAAAAAGAGAAGAGAGTCACAAAGTGAAAACAATCAAACTACCAATGGAAACATTAAAAAGTAGTTGTTATACATTATTAATTACCAACCTTATGATTTCTGAGCTAAATTAAATGTTATACCCATTTAATTTACTTTAAAAACAGTCTTCTTAACATTTTATTGCATTTAGGTCATGTTCATTACTTTTATGACCTGAAGTATATGTGTTAGGCATATCAACCAATTGGCACACATCCTCTTTTAAAGATAGAAAAAAGAAAGATGACTATTATATTGTAATACTTTGTTCTCTCTCTCCTCCTCTTTCTATTTTTTTTTGTTTGTTTGTTTTTCGTTTTCATTTTTGGATGATTGGTGATTTGTTTGCTTCTCCTGGTTCCTGTTGATCAGTGGTGTTTGGCCAGTTTGTATTTTTCCAGACATCACTCCACGATGTTGTTGAGGTGTATGATGGGCCAACTCAGCAATCTTCTCTGTTATCTTCCCTCTCAGGATCCCATTCAGGTATCCTTTACTAGAACTGCCATGCATCAGTTATTGATAAAAGACTGACTTTGATTGGTAATGTAGTGAAAGTTGAGATTTATATCATCCATATTAGAAATAAAGTAAACTGAACATAAAGTCATTACTTTTTTAAAAAAAGAATAGAAACGCAACAGTAATTCAGACTCTTGATAAAAATATAACCATTTTCTGGGATCATAATCAAGTAAATATAGTATTTAGTCACTTTGTCCATGGTGTTTGATGTAATATTTAAAGATTCTTTAAGAATGAGGCAATATTATCAAAATGTACTAAAAGCCTTCCAGTAAAAAAAAGAAAAGGTTGCAATTGAAGCTGAACCCAAAATAATATATTGTTAGTGGTAGAATATATTAAAGTAATTTAATAGAGCATAGATTGATGTTTTCAAATGACAGTGTAAATTAGTGTAATTTGTTAGGTTTACTGAATGAAATTATTTATGATATCTTAGTGTTTGTTTTGTTGAGTAGGAGAATCACTTCCACTGAGTTCAGGTAATCAGATCACAATTCGATTTACTTCAGTTGGACCAATAACAGCTAAGGGATTTCACTTTGTTTATCAAGGTAAGTGACCCTGTAGCATAGAAACACACTAAGGAATGTAATCAGTTTCCATGCTATGTTCAGAGTTGTTGAATGATGAGAGCCTCATAACCATATAGGACAGATAAAAGTTGTGTGCTTTAAAAAAAAATTGTTTTGTCTTTTCCCCTTCCCCATTATTAAAGCATTATTACTTTGACCAAAGTAAAAAAAAAAAAAAAAAAATCTATTGCTTCCATCATCATTCTCAAGCAAACTGCATGCTTTTCCTTGTTTTTAACATACTGTTTTCAAAACATCTTTTTTTTTTGACAATGCTTCACTCTACATATTCTGTTTCCTTATAGTCTAGCACTCTAAGAATGTTCAAGCTTTCTGTGCTGATGCACTTAGACATGCCAAGGAAATCATTACTCCATTCTAAAATTGCAGTTTCTCATTCTCTTAGAATTCAGACTTTCTTCATGACTTTTGTGCAATTCAAAGTCAGTTTACATAGTTTTTTGTCACTTATAATAGACAAACTTCCACATTATATAAAACTAAATTAAGAGCTATCATCTGAATATTTTGTTTGAATTATATATGTTCAATGTAGTTATTCTCAAATGTATCTTGAACTTCATTCCAAATAAATTTATAAACATTTGTGATTTGATATTCTTATTAAACCCTCTTTTTCTAATTATAATATTGGCTATAATATCACACTGTTTCATTCTTAATAACAGTCCCTCTGTAACAATGCGTGGTATTATGATTTTTAAAAGGCACTCTAACAAATGAAATTATTTTCACTCAAGTGACATAAGAGGAATCTATCTATTTGGAATTCATCTTATCATTTTTTGGACTATTGTCAAACTCCTTAATCCCATCTGTATGTGTTTTAAAAAGAAAAAACATCCTGTTATCATTCTATCTTTAAAAATGTCACAATTGAAGAACATACTTAAAAGGAATTTTAAATTTGGTATTGTATGATTATTAAATTAAAGCTTCTATTGTTGTTAATCTGTCTGACTTCTGTTCTGCTTAGCCTGAACATAGTTATTATCTTCATCAATAACAAACATGTTTTGAAGAACTAAGTTTATGCTGTGAAATTAATCAAGTGTTGTTTTTGCTTTTTTAAAATCTGTGTTTTTAGGGAGCAAATAGTGTTAAAAAAAAATTGACATTGCTTTACATAACCAGACTGCTTTTTGTATGCTTGGCATTCCAATTTAAAAAGAAAAAAAAAATTTTCTGTTACCATTCCTTAAATTGAAATATCTTTGCTCAAGCTACATTGTTATATTGATAAAGGTATGGTAAAACAAAAAACAGAAAGTAACTGATGTTGTTTAAAGAATCCAAAATAAAATGTTTTTAAATAAAAAATCTTAATGACAATAGCAATATTTATTCATTTTGAATGTATTCATTTCATCATGTATGAAATTTTAAACTTTTATAAATATGTTCAAATTGTTAGCTAAAGTTCGAGTTAGTAAACATTTCTTTGAAATGTTTGTATAGTCACATTTTGAAACCTGTATTTCTCTACCAAACATGAAATTAAAATCCACAATTATTTGTACGCAGCTGTTCCTAGAACAAGTTCCACACAATGCAGTTCTGTGCCTGAACCAAGGTTTGGAAGAAGGATTGGCAATGAATTTGCAGTTGGTTCATTGGTTCTTTTTGAATGTAACCCAGGATATATTCTCCATGGATCCATTGCAATTAGGTGTGATACAGTGCCGAATTCTTTGGCCCAATGGAATGATTCCTTACCTACCTGTATTGGTAAGTTTATATATTTGTATGCTTCGTGTTGTACATATTGTATATCAAAATTAGTTATCTTACATCTGTCAATATTTAATACTTTATTAGTTATGATGTATCTAAATATGGAAATTACAGTGGCTATTTGATGCAATTGAGGTGTGATGCAATCAATGAAAATATACATACATATTTCCAATAACACACAATTATAATGCTATTAATATGGAATTATTATACATCACCATCCTTTGAAATAAACACTTTTCATTTTTAAAATTTATGCAAAGATGTCTATGTTAATATATAAGGAATTTACCTATCTTTTAAAGATCACAGTGATTGATTTTTCTGGGTATGTTTTATCAGCAAAGAAATTAGAAAATATACATTAATACTTTTTTTTTTCCTTTTCTCTATTAGTTACATGCATGCAAACTTAGTCACTTCAGTTGTACTGACTCATTGAGACCCCATGAGCCGTAGCCCACCAGGCTCCTCTGTCCAGGAAACTCTCCAAGCAGGAACACTGGAGTGTGTTGCCATGCCCTCCTCCAGGGGATTTTCCCCACTCAGGGATCAAACCTGCATCTCATTACACTGTAGGCAGATTCTTTTCCACTGAGCCACCAGAAAAGCCCCATTTAAGTTATATATATGTATAAAAACGTAAAATAAGAAATTTCCTCAGTCTTTCACAGATATAAGTGGAAACACTTTAAATGAGTAGATGACAATAGGATTAGTCAAATCTCACTATTTGAAACTATTTTTGTTATGTTATATCCAGGGCTTCTGAGGTGGCGCTAGTGGTAAAGAACCACCTGACAATTCAGGAGACATAAGAGATGTGGGTTTGAACCCTGGGTCAGGAAGATCATCTGGAGAAGGAAATGGCAACCCACTCCCCTATTCCCGCCTTTAAAATCCCCTGGACAGAGGAGCCTGGCAGACTACAGTCCATGGGGTCACAAAGAATCAGACATGACTGAAGACTGAGCACACAACACACATATACAGTTTATATTGATAAACAGAATGCAAGCTTTATACACTTAGCTCTGCTAAGTTATTTGAAGCAGTTAAAACATTTTCTAAACAATAACAATATCAATAGTTTAGAATCTTATCATATTGCAACAATATCAATAGTTTAGAATCTTATCATATTGCAGGATCATTACAATGACTGTTGGCTCCTGTAGAATTCCCTGAATGTGGAAAATGTAGACTGTAGTGAAGATGCTTTCTTCTTTGTTCCAAGAGCATGTCTGGAAATTAAGTTTTTTAATTACATATTATAAAACTAAAAGAAGAGTATTAAAGCTTCATCTCAGCTTAAGAAATAGTTCTAATGAGTTCTTCCTCATTAAAATTTTATTAGCATGAAAATTGGAAAATGAGAGGAAGGTTTTTTTTAAATAAAAGATAAGTAAAATTTTGTTTTTATTTTAATAGTCTCAATTCTCTACTTTGTGATAGAGAAGACACAAGTGTACATATAAACAATATAGCATGTACATTTATAAATATATAAAATCTATTTTTAATAATACATCCTGCCATACCTGAAAAGAAATTGTAAGTAGTATTTATTTTTAACTATTAAAAACACATTTTACCATATTTTATCAGAGATTAATATAATGTTAGTTCATACTTAATTAGAATAATGTATTTTAAGCCAGTTTTAATTGAAATGATATGGAAGTTACACTTACTTCTACTGAGGAAGGAGTAAAGATAAAGTTTGGTGATATGCATTTATAGAGCACAAACTGTGTATAGGACAAAACTGCTTCAAATCTTTTACCATTCAAATAAGAACATCATTAATAATTTTGCTTGGAAAATGTGCAAATTAGGACTATCATAAATTAAATAGAACGGAATGGTACAAATTGGGTCTATCATAAACAAAAATGTAGGATCTAGATCTCTATAGGAACTTGATATCACTACTCCCTCAAATGAATACATCTTGCATATTTCACAGAGTATTTTTCTTACAACCAAGAATCTAATTCTTCCTTCTACAGTAAATGGAATGGGCACTGTTCTTTTATTTTTCTTTTATTTGTTGAAAACCACATACAGAAAGTAATTTTAAACACTGGAAACCTGTAAATGACTCCTCAACTTTCTTGTCTTTCAACTAAATAACCAGTTTCTAGTATGACTATGATTTAACACTTCCCATTTGCCCAGTTTCATTGAGTAATTTACCAATAAAGACATATTGAATTAACTTCTTACAGCAAACCTATGGAGAAGTTACTCTCAGAATTTACAGGTGAATAAACTGAGTCTTAAAGAGGTCAAACAGTTTTCTTTAAAAGTGACACAGCCTAATAAGTAGTAACATAGGAGCAGGATTTGAAAATATTTTCTGATTCCATACTTCAATGTGCATGATAGAAGAGTGTTTTCCTTTTTGTTTTGACTTATAAGCTAATTTCCTAATTCAAATTCTATATCTTTTTTAGAATTTGGAATTTCTTAACCTGTTAAAGTGTATTTTTGACAATCAGCAAGCAAAGGAGAAGAAATCATTTGCACTTGATGTTTCTCCTCTTTTGCACCTAGCATAGAGCTATGGTTAATGGAACAAAAAGGTCTTTTATACTTTTATACTCTCATAAGAGAAAATAGATAATGCTCTTCCTTATGACCACACTATATGTTGAGTTCATAGCCTTATAAAATGTAAATAAATTAATTATACTAAAAGACTGTGAGCTGAGAGAAATGTTCCTTTATGTCTAGGCCAAAATTAGTCATACAATATGCATAAATCAGAAATTACATTGCTTCAATTCAGTTTAATAATTGAAGAAAGACAAAAGATAATAAATCTCTTTAGCCTTACAGTGGATTTTTAAATATTGCTTCCTAAATATCAGGAATCAATCATTATTTCTGCCTCATTTTTCTCAGTGATTATTTACATCATTTCTCTGTCACTTTTAGTTTCTTTATGTACATAGTGATAGAAAATATTAATACCATACAATGGAAGTAAGTAGCTGTCTTCCTTTCATTTCATATATATTATGAAAATTCCCTCAAGACAATTATAAAAGTAGATTGATAAAGAGATTTGTGGAAAGGCATAAACTAGTTCATTAATCTTTAACTATTACTGAAAACATTCATTTATCCATTTAGAGTGTTCAAAGAACAAACATATGCACAACAGTGTCCTAATTAATGGAAAAAATTTGTAAGAAATCATAAAAAACTGAATAAAGTCTTCATAACTGGGAACTGTAGTAGGTTCTCAGTATAAGGGTCAATTGAATCTTGGTTAGTAACAGGCTTTGACTTTAACACTAAATTGTGGTGAATTACTACATGAGTCTGAAAATTTTTGCATAATCTCTGATTCTCAATTCCCATATCAACAAAACAGGGAAGTTATAGATTTATTGTGGCTATTACATATTTTAAAGCCTTGGCAAAGTTCTTGGACTCATGTAAGTACTTAAAAATTAAGTTGTTTTTGTGCTTTCCAAATTCTCCACCATAAAATCAGAACATACAACTTCAATTCTAAAAGTATTGGATCTCAAATAAAGAACTTCTATGTAGTGTTCATAAAGGATTTGATATTATTGATTTTAATCTGTTGATATGTAGTTTTAATGACACTTTAAAATTATTATATGTAAAGATTATCTTCTGCTGAAGATTTTTGCATCTTGGAAAGGTCTAAAAGCATGGGCTTCTATTAGTTTTCCTAACTCTGATAATTTAGTTCCTTAAGGGCAAGATTTTTTTCTCAGTTAAAATATTCAGAAAAGCTTTAGGGAAATATAATGACAATTTTCTTGAAGATAATAGTAATTACTAGAATATTCTATTTAGGGGTTGTGAAATTTCTTTCCATCAATTTATAAATTTAAGGACAGTTGATTTAAAAAGAGCAGACTTATAACAATAGACATATATTCATGATTTGCTTTGGTTTCAGTGTTTGTCTAAATGTCTAAAATAAAAATAAAGTTGAAATTAAAATAATGATTATCATTATTGTAATTGGTTGAAAAATATATGTTTAATCAAGGTTTGAACATTACATTATCCAAAATATTATATTTTCTTTTGTCCATGAAGGTATGATGATAATGTTAGGAAAGAAATAAAAGGGAGAAATGAGCTGACATTAAAGAAGGAAGGAAAAAAAACCCATGTAACAATAGTTTAGAAAGAGGAAAGGGAAATAAGAGAAAAATAAAATATTCTGTGTGATGGAAAAAGAACTGTACACTGTAAATATTTTTGTTTAAAGCAGAAGATGGCCCCTATTCTACATGATTATTGCAAAGCTTTTCCATATGTCAAATGTGTCAGTTGATTAATCCTGGTGTTTTTGCCATAAGAAATAAGAATCCATGTAAAGAACAAGAAGATCAGGCCATTTGACTATAAATTCATTTCAACAAGTGCAGAAGCTTCTACCAAGCATTAAAGCTTTTGAAAGACTTTGAGACCTTGCCATGGCTGACATGCAACATCAAGAGTAAATGCTAACAGACTGTCATCCCTAGCCTAGATGGATTCAGCCTCACTTTTTACTTTTAAGGCGAAAAGATGAGGGACTCGGGAGCCATTACACTGTCTCTGTCGAAAGTCCATTTCTTTCTAGATACCTGGGCTTTTTGAGACACATGTGAGTGCATCTATGGTGGATCTTTAAACATAAAACACACTACCTTTTATGTTGCATTGGTTTGAAAGCGCATACTTAGAGATAGAAAATTTTATCAGATGGCTTCTGTTTCCTGACAAGATCACACGAAAGGGGCATATTACTTTATGTCACTTTAAAAGTAATGTATACTTTGTAGAACAGGTATAAATCCAGAAAACTGAATATATAACAGAAGGACATATGGGATTTGTACGAGACAAGAACTAGATTCTAAATGACACTTGGATGATAGCTCACTTTAGGTCTTACCATTTGATCCCACTGCTAGTCTTTACATAAATGAAAATATACTTTGCATTTCTATTTTTAGCTACAAATATTTTTAGTTTTAAATGTTATGAATAAAAATGATTTAGTCTTTCAGTATTCAAAAATTCAGGAAAAGAGAAGGCTTGATGTCTTAATTCAAATATGAGTCAAAGGCAGAGTTATTTTAGGTTTATGTTAAAGAATTATCTGTAATTTGTGTTCAGTTTCTGTTATCTGGATAAAATTCTAACTGCTTCAAAGTCTTTGAACTTTTTATTTTTTCCCCTTGGAAAATCATCCCCAAGATACTTTTTGGGCTTACTGCGTTGCTTCATTCCAGTTTTCACCTGAATATCTTCCTTGACCATCCTATCTAAAGTAATTTTCTTCCACTCATCATCCATTTGTTCTTTATATCTTTATTCTTTTTTCTTTTTTTTCTTTTAAGCAGCAACCATTCACCAGATTATATATAGTTAGGATGCTTCTCTAATCTTTCTTGCCCTCCTCTTCCTGTCACTATATTCTATTTTTTGCTCAACAAAAGAGGATGTGGCATACAAGAGGTTTTCAATAAACTTTTGTTCAATGAATGGATTTTAGCAGATAAATTTGATAATTTCATAAATGTTTATAGAGGTAGAACAACTGACCAACTTCCCAAGTCCAGGACCCAAGATTTTTCAACTTCAGGCTTTTACTGCATGGTGATATTCTTGCTCAGTTTACTTGCTTAGACCTTTACAAGCCATCTTGAAGCTACAAGACACTTGTGAATCTGCAGGAAGAGGCATAGGTAAAACATATACAGTAGATATTCATGTTGTATAGGTAATTTTATTCTGAGAAAGAACAAATTCTCTATTTATATTTTAAAGTTTAAATATAATCTTTGTTAATCTATTACAGAGTATTATACATAATGATTTTATTTCCCCTCCCTTCACTGGTTCAGTGAATACTCAGATGATAGCTTAGGCCAAGTGAGCATCCAACAATTGAAACAAATGAAAGCAGTGACCTACATTTCTAGTGATTTCCATCTCAAATATAATTGTTTGAGTTTCACAGTTCTTATTACTGCTATCAACACTTTTATTTTTTTGTGTCATAGTAGATATAAGTAAAATATAAAATAAAATGTTCATTAATTTTTTTAAAAAGTTGACATATTGAAATTAGACTGTTGTCTTGAAAGCAGCCCCATTAGACATTATATGCAAATTGTACTTATAGTTAAAATGGTCAGACACTGAATTAGGTAATTCACAAATTTAACTAACCTGTATAAGAAAACAATATTTAATATTCTTGTGTGAGTCTGTCTCATCAAGTAGTTCTTAGGTAAATTATAATAAAGCACAATAATGTTTTTTATAAGAATGTTGGACTTTGGACAGAGGTAAACTTGATAAATTTGCTGAAGACTGAACTTTATCTTCCAAATTTGACCTTATTACACTTCAGATTTCTTAAAATTTTTAGTCTCTTAAAACCCAAAACTCTCTTCTCTCTAAGATTCTGTGATTTGAATAAGCCCCTGTAGCCACTAATAGCTCTGATAATATATGGCCTTAGGCGTAAGTATTTCTGTTGGAGGTATCTTTTGAAAAGATCCTGAACATGTCACTTACCTCCCTTAGGCAGAATTGTTTAATTAGCTGCTTATCCCATCACTCTTATCAAGCTTTGTTTTTTCAAGTCCTTTAGAGACCCAGAAAGAACTATTTTTACTTGTATTGGATCCATGGCAACACTTGTTCGCACTGTCTTTTTTCAGTGGAGAGAAACAGATGAAGAAATATATATAGTATCTGAATCTTCATTCATTGTTTTACTCATCCATTCAGTCATGAAAAAGCTATTAAATATAATAATGGATAGCATTAACTAGTATTTGTATGAAGTGCTATTAAGCATTATCTCACTTAATATTGACACCAAGACCAGGAGGCAGATAAGAATATTCTCTCTTTTACAGATAGATAGTGAAACCCCTGTTTAGAGACAAAAAAAAGAATTAATATTTATACCCAAGCTGCTTGATTCTAAAATCTGTTTTCTTTATCTATATGTTATATTGAATAATACTGATTAGAAGGGATTAAAAATATACAATATTTTTAAAATAGAAAAGAAATATTAGGATAATTAATATACAAAGGATATAAAACTTTGTAAAACATTATTATGTGGTAACGCACATCTGGGAATGCACTTATAATGTGTTTTCTTGGGAAAAATAAAAACAAGTGAAGTAGAATTAAATATGGCTTCTTTAGAAAAATACTAGTAGAAAAGAATGATGCAGGAATGGTAAAAAAGTAACTTTACATAATCATAAGATTTATACAGATAGACAGGCACTCAGTAATTTATTTAACATGCATTTATTTAGTTTACCAAGTATTAGAGAGATCTTTTCAATAAAATTGGAGATATCAAGGGAATATTTCATAAAAGGATGGGTACAATAAAGGGCAAGAAACCATAAGGACCTAACAGAAGCAAAAGAGATTAAGAAGAGGTAGCAAGAATACACAGAAGAACTGTACAAAAAAGGTCTTAATGACCTGGATAAACATGATAATGTGGTCACTCACCTAGAGTCAGACATCCTGGAGTGTCAAGTCAAGTGGGCCTTAGGAAGCATTACTAGAAACAAAGCTAGTGGTGATAGAATTCCAGGTAACCTATTTAAATATTGAAAAGATGATGCTGTTAAAGTGCTGCACTCAATATGTCCAAACTTGGAAAACTCAGCATAACCCCAGGACTGGAAAAAGTCAGTTTTCATTCCAATCCCAAAGAAGGACAATGACAAAGAGTGTTCAACTATCCTGCAATTGCACTCATCTCACATGCTAGCAAACAGTCCTCAAAATCCTTCAAGCTCGGCTTCAGCAGCACATGAACTGAGAATTTCCAGATGTACAAGCTGAGTTTAGAAAAGAGCAAAGAACCAGAGATCAAATTGCTAACATTCGTTGGATCATAGAGAAAGCAACAGAATTCCAGATAAACATCTGCTTCCTTGGCTACACTAAAGTCTTTGACTGTGGATAACAGCAAACTATGGACAATTCTTCAAGAGTTGAGAATGCCAGACCACCTTACCTGTATCCTAAGAAACCTATATGCAGGTCAAGAAGCAACAGTTAAAACTAGACATGGAACAACTGGCTGGTTCAAAATTGGAGTACATCAAGATTGTATATTGTCACCCTGCTTATTTAGCTTATATGCAGGGTACATCACGCAAAATGCTGGGTTAGATGAATCACAAGTTGGAATCAAGATTGCTAGGAGAACTATCAACAACCTCAAGCATTCCAACTCTGTGCAACCCCATGGACTGTAGCCTGCCAGGGTTCTCTGTCCATGGAGATTCTCCAGGCAAGAACACAGAAGTGGTTTGCCATGCCCTCCTCAAGGGGATCTTACCAACCCAGGGATCAAACCCAAGTCTCCTGCATTGCAGGTGGATTCTTTACTGTCTGAGCCACCAAAGAAGCCCCAAACATACAGAAGATACCATTCAAGTGGCAGAAAGGGAAGAGGAGCTAAAGAGTCTTCTGATGAGAGTGAAAGAGGAGAGTGAAAAAGCTGGCTTTAAACTTAACATCCAAAAAACTAAAATCATGGCATCCGGTCCCATCACTTCATGACTAAAAGTTGGGAAAAATGTGGAAACAGTCACAGATTTTATTTTCTTGGAGTCCAAAATCACCATGGATGGAGACTGCAGCCATGAAATTAAAAGATGCTTCCTCCTTGGAAGGAAAGCTATGACAAACCTAGACAGCATATTAAAAAGCAGAGACAAAGTACGTATACTCAGAGGTATGGCTTTTGCAGTAGTCATGTATGGATGAGAGCGTTAGATCATAAAAAAGAATGTGCACCAAAGCACTGATGCTTTCAAACTGTGATGCTGGAGAAGACTCTTGAGAGTCCCTTGGACAGCCAGGAGATCAAACCAGTCCATCCTAAAGGAAATCAACCCTGAATATTCATTGGGACGACTGAAGCTCCAATACTTTGGTCACCTAATATGAAGAGTCAACTTATTGGAAAAGAGCCTCATGCTGGGAAAGATGGAAGGCAGGAGGAGAAGGGGACAAAGAGGGTGAAATGATTGGATAGCATTATTGACTCAAAAGGCATGAGTTTGAGCAGACTCCGGGAGGTAGTGAAGGACAGGGAAGCCTGGCATGCTGCAGTCCACAGAGTTGCAAAGAGTCGGACACAACTTAGCGTCTGAGCAATAACAACAAAGTGCCAGGCACCATTCTAGGCACTGGCCACATAGCTTTGAATAAGAGGATAATGTCTCTGCCCTTAGGGAGTTTACTTTTGTTTCAGATAGTGGTAAATGCTATGGAGCAAAAGAAAGCAGAGGCTGGAGGTTAGAGGAAGACATCCAGAGCATGCTGCTGTTTTAAATCCAAATGAGATGAATGAAGAAGGGTGGGATATATGAAAGTCAAAGAGGTAAGCAAGCCACAACAGTAATCTCAGGTGTCAAGAACAGAGTGAATGATGGCAAGAATGACAGAAGAATTGGGAGAGACAGAGCAGAGGCCAAGTCATATGGAGCCTCAAAGGCTGGAAGAGTTAGAATTTTTCTAAGTCATGGAAATTCACTGAGCTATAGAAAGATACAATCTCAGTTTCTGGAAAATCACTGTGGCTAATGTAAGGGATGGGAGTGGTATAGAAGCAATAAGACTGAATAGAAGCCTATTGCAGAAGTGGAGGAGAAAGTTAATGTTGATTTAGATTGGCAGATCATGATCAGTGATGAGAACTGGTAAACTTTCGGATATATTTTTAAGATAGAATTGACATAGCTTGCTGATAGGCTGAGTATAGATGTACATGTGATTTTGAAAAGAAAGATGAATTGAGTTCTAGATTTTTGGCTTAAGAATTAGGTGGTAACATTTACTGAGAGGGCAAATAGTATAGATCAGGGAGAATTTCAAAAATCTTAATCTGGACGTGTGAATTTTGAGATATTGAGTTGACATATTATTGTAGAAATCTGGGTAGAAGTTATGGCTAGAGATAAATGTTTAGTAGTCATAGTATATGGCTTCCCTGGTGCCTCAGACAGTATGCAATGCCAGAGGCCTGGGTTTGATCCCTGGGCCAAGAAGATCCCATGGAAAAGGAAATGGCTACCCATTCCAGTTTTCTTGTCTGGAGAATCCCCACAGACAGAGGAGCCTGGCAGGCTACAGTCCATGGGGTTGCAAAGAGTTAGACAGTACTGAGTGACTAACACTGGAGTCATAGCATATAGATGACATGGTAATAGATGCCATTACAGAAGAGCGGTGTTTAAAAAGAGATGAGAAGATGGTGTAGGTCACAGAGAGATAGCATTTGAATTGAAAGGATGAGAAGGAGGATGAGCTAAAATTTTCTTTAAAAATACTTTATCACACAGATTTAAAAAGTTTGACAATGTAAAAAGTTTGTAGCATTCTTTTGAGTAATTACCCTAGATTTTTTGCATTCAGTTTTAGAAGTGACACAAAGTTATATAATTACCTTTAAAAATTATTACAAAAATATATTCTGATATTTCATCATTAGAGCCAGATTAGGACACATGTCCAAGGATCATAGTGCCATTAGAATATAAAATAACAATAGTTGTAGCAAAAGAAAATATAATTTACTGACTTCTTACTGTGTTTCAAGCAGTGTGTAAGCTTCTTTATGTGCATTGTTATTGTTTAGTTGCTAAGTCGTAACTGAATCTTTTGAGACTCCTCTGTCCATGGGATTTCTCAGGCAAGAATACTGGTGTGAGTTGCCATTTCCTTCTCCAGGGGTTTTTCCCGACCCAGGCTTTGAACCTGTTTCTCTTGCATTGGCAGATGGATTCTTTACCACTGGGCCCCAGAGAAGCCCCTTTATGTAGATTATAATATCTATTTACTTTCCACAAAAGCCCCTTGGAAACAATTGCATTATCTTTTAACAAAGCATCTGAGTTTCAGAGAATTCAAGGACATGTCCAACATCACACAGTATTTAAAACTGTAAGTTTGGTCATTCCCAGAGTCAATCTGATACTACCAGCAGTGTAAGAATTTTTCTTTAAGATCGGTACCTTTAAAAAGTGGTAAAAGTCTTTGCTGTCTTCAGAACAAGTCTCCATACATATTCTTTCCTGTAGTAGTTGTACTGGCAATAACCAGACTGTCACCCTATTGAGTATTTTCTTTACACTGAACAACTTGAATGTGGAGCCAAACTACCAGTGTTCAAACTCCATCTTCATCTCTGATTAGCTTTGTGATTTTGAGAAACTTATTTAAACTGTTAGTGCTTCCATTTCCTCAGCTGTAAAATGAGGAGGATACTTATTCATATATTGTTGGATTGTTGGGAAGCTTTTTTTTTTTTTGTATTGGATTGTTGGGAAGCTTTAATAAGGTAAAATATGTAAAAGTGTTTACAAGAGTACTGGTATGTATGCTCTATATAAATGTTATAATCATAACATAATTGTAATCATCTCATTATTACTCTGAAAGGGACTTTATTACTACTCAAAAGATACATGAAGAGAAAATAATAAATATAAAATAATTCTTCAAAAATTCTTTATGTACATATGAACAATTTTTAACTTGTGTCAATGAACATTTTAGTAATATACAAATAATATGCTATTATTGAGTTAATTATAGAATGACTTTAGATATGCTGTTGCCAGGTTATCCTTTAATGTTGTCTAATTCTTTTTTTGTGTGTGCTATAGGAAGTTTTTGTGCTATAGGAAGACAATTTTCATGTTCTTTTGAGTTTTAAAGCATAATATGATTTGATTATGTCTGCAAGTCTAGTATCTGTCTATGTCATTGCTGACCTTCTCGCTTGTTTTAATCCTTTGCATTAGAATTAACTTCCTCCCACGGATTGCTTTACTTTCAGTGCCCTGTGGGGGAATCTTAACTAAGCGCAAAGGGACTATTTTGTCTCCTGGATACCCTGAGCCTTATGACAACAATCTGAATTGTGTGTGGAAGATCACAGTGCCAGAGGGAGCTGGCATTCAAGTAAGAATATTTAAGTTTTTCTTCTTTCCATTGTATATTTGAAGTTAATCTTTTCATAGATGACAGGATGCACATAATTTCTAGAATCTCAGCCAGTGCTTTTGACTTACATGGCTGAATTTTAAAAAAGATGTGTGTGTTCAATCACTCAGTTGAGTCCGATCCTTTCTGACCCTGTGGACTGTAGCCCGCTAGGGTCCTCTGTCCATGGAATTTTCCAGGTAAGAATACGGGAATGGGTTGCCATTTCTTCCTCCAGAGTATCTTCCTGACCCAGAGATTGAACCCACATCCCCAGTGTCTTCTGCATTGCAGTGGATTCTTTACCTGCTGAGCCATCAGGGAAGCCCTAAAGAAAGATGCTTACCATTTTTTTCACCTGCTGCTGCTGCTGCTGCTAAGTCGCTTCAGTCATGTCCAACTCTGTGCGACTCCATAGATGGCAGCGCACCAGGTTCCTCCGTCCCTGGGATTCTCTAGGCAAGAATACTGGAGTGAGTTGCCATTTCCTTCTACATTTTTACCTTCAAGTAACAGAAAAACAATTCATGACTACATAGCAGTTAAGAAAAATATGTTGCCCCACATAACATTGCATCTTTGAGTAAGATGGTTTAAGCGTTGTTTATTGCAAAGGTTCAGTGTATCATTCCTGACCCAGGTTTTTTCCATCTCTGTCCTGCAATACTTAGCATATTGGCTTAGTGCTTGGACTTCCTCTCTCATGGTCTTGAAATAGCTATAAAATCTCTAGGCTTAACAGTATTTCTCAGAAACGGATGGAATGGAATGTTTCTATGTTATGTACTTTTATAATGACTGAGAACTTTTCACAAACCTTCCAGCAGAATTTCCATTCTCTCCTGTTGACCAAATTTCAATCATATCCTTTCCTAAGCCATTCCCTGGGCAATAGCAAAAGACTTACTATGATTTGGCTTTGAAAAAATCAAGATTAGTTGTCTGGATCTGGCAAGGGGCTTATCCTTCTCTGAGGCACACAGCTGTCACTCAGTTAAACGAGAGTGCTCTCTGTCAGCAAGGAAGAAGAGTGCTGTTCTACAGACAGTCAACAGGATCTACCGTATTACTTCAGTGGTGACCATTTTTATGGGGAGCACTTTGACCAGCTACTCTGTTTGAGAAGAAAATTGTTTCTGGGCAAGTAGATAGCCTTTTACTGCTGAGTCAGTGTTTATCCCATGGAACATGATTAAACTTCACAGAATATTAAACAGACTATATTTCACGTGTGGATGTGAGAGTTGGACCATAAAGAAAGCTGAGCACCACCGAATAATTGATGCTTTTGAAATCTGGTGTTGGAGAAGATTCCAGAGAGTCCCTGGGATAGCAAGGTTATCAAACCAGTCAATCCTAAAGGAAATCAGTCCTGAATATTCATTGGAAGGTCTGATGGCTGAAGCTAAAGTTCCAAAACGGTGGCCACCTGATGCGAAGAGCTGACTCATTAGAAAAGACCCTGATGCTGGGAAAAACAGAAGGCAGGAGGAGATGGGGACGACAGAGGACGAGATAATCGGATGGCATCACTGACTCAGTGGGCATGAGTCCAAGCAAATTCCAGGAGATGGTGAAGGACAGGGAAGTCTGGTGTGCTGCAGTCCATGGGTCACAAAGAGTAGGACACGACCAAGCAACTAAACTGAACTGAACTGATATTTCATAAAAATAACTTGCCATTCTCCGATTGAGTCATAGGGTTTTCCTTCAGAAACTTGAGATGCGTATATCAGTCATGGAAAAAATAGCCAACACATGATTCATTAAAACTGAACTTAGATAGAAATATAATTTTCAATAAAAAGTAAATTTTTCAATTTAACTTGATAACTTTTCAGAAAATTAAAAAAAAATACTTAATAGATGTAAGGTGTTAAATAGGTCAGTAAATCAATGAGAAAATTTGAAATGTACGTCTTCAGTTTTAAAAACATTAGCAGTCAAAATACTGCTTATATTCTGGCTAGTTGTGCTATTATTTTATGGTCAACTTTTAAAATTTGAAGATAACCAATCCACTCTATCCTGTTATTGGTAGAATTAGCAAAGATTTGAGGATCATACATGTTCCAGATTGCATAGGCAATCTGAAATGAGCTGATATCTTTAAAATCTTCATGGAACACTTACTGTATTGTCTGGTTATACATTTACGAGAACTATATTAGAGCATCTATATATTGGCATCAGCTTGTCCATTTTTATCTCATCTTAAAATAATAAAACCCCTGGCATTTTCCCTCTAGTTCTCACTCTATGTTCCCAGTCCCCTGTGATGTTGCTTCAGCTTCCAATGCTCTATTTGAGTCACTCTTATAATGATCACTGAGGAACATGCCATTAAATCCATTGCATTGCTCATCTTCCTTATTTTGTTAGCAACAGTCTGTCCTGTCCATTCTCTGTCACTCTGAAGATATCTTTCCCCTCCATTCTACCTAATACTCTCTTGAATTTTGTTTTGTTTTCTTTTCTACATTTATAGTTGTTGCTTCTACATCTAGGAACATGATCTCCTCTTCTTCAATTCATCAGATATGGTGTTTGTGAGACTCTGTGTTCTTTGTCCATCTCACATGCACCATTCTCTGTGCCACCTTGTCTACTTGCATAGCTTCAGCTACCATTATGCGCTGATGCTGAGTCATAGTAGATAATTAGAAAACATCCTTTTAAATTAAGGATTGAATAGATGATGATTTCCAAACCTAATATTTAACCCATACCTTTCACCTAAGCTTGCCCTTTATCCAACTGCCCACTGGACATTTTCAGCTAAACTTTTTACATCTCTTTTATATATACATATGTGTGTGTGTGTACTTATTCATTTTGGCTGTGCTGAGTTGTCATTGTTGTGCACAGGCTTTCTCTAGTTGCAACGAGTGGGAGCTACTCTCTAGTTTTAGTACATAGGCTTCTCATTGGAGTGGTTTCTCTTGTGGAGCATGGACTCTAGGGTGCATGGGATTCAGTTGTACTGTGTGAGCTTAGTTGCCCTGCAGCATGTGGGAACGACCTGGTGTCCCCACATTGCAAGGCAGATTCTTAATCACTGGACCACCAGGGAAGCCCCTAAACTTCTTACACCTCTAATTCAACCTGTTCAAAACTGACTTCATGGCTTTTTTTTCTCAAAGTTGTGAATCTTCGCCATTTTGCTCTCTCAGAATGAACCCTTCATCCGTTCAGTTGCACAAGCCAAAAACCTTGATGATTTTCTTCTGTGTCCAAGTGCACAAAGAACTGTATCAGTTCTGTCTTTCACAAACCTCTCAAAGTCTATTTTCTCCATCCACACTCTTACCACTCAAGATTAGGTGGCCATCATCCATGTTCCAGGTTCTTATTCTCCTCCAATCTATTCCTCACAGGGCAAAGAGAGTAACTTTCTGAAAATAATAATCTAATGCTCTAAGTTTCCTGCTTTACAATACCTCGATCATCCTCTCTATCCTGAACTCCATGACACAGCTGATTACGCCTCTGTGCTTTGTCCTCATATCTTGCCTCTATTTCACTTCTTTATAGAAACTTGACTCTCTCTTGCCTCTGGACCTTTGTGAATGTTGTTCCTTCTACTGCCAACACTCTCCATCATCTCCTTTATTTGGTTTATTCTTCCTCATTATTTCTGTCTCACCTTAAAAACAGTTCTTGTGGAAGACCATCCATGAACTTGAAGCAATGTTAAGCCCTCTTGCTATATGTTCTCATTGATCCCTGTAATATCCTTATATCATAATACCCGTCACATGTTACTGTTTTGATTTGTGTGCTCAGTTGCACAGTCCTGTCTGACTTTTTGTGACCCCGTGAACTGTAGCACACCAGGCTTCTCTGTCCATAGGATTTTCCAGGCAAGAATACTGGAGTGGGTTGCCATTTGTTTTTACTTAATTACCTGTAAGTTCATGGGGTAAGTAACTAAATCTTTTCTGACAGCTAGCACAGAGCCTAGCGGTCTGTGCTCAGTAATTATTTTTCAAATAAACCAATGAATATTTCCAAAAGCAGTGACGTTTTAGGTGACTTTAAGGAGTTAACATAGAATAATGGACTAACATGACATCTGAAGATAATGTTATGTTCTCTATCACTGTCCTGGCAAACACTGTTCACAACTAGAAACCTTGTATCAATGATGCTATAAGATCTTTCATTGAAGTAGCATTGTATTTAATGATTGTACCTTAGAAAACAAAATTTGAGTTTAGCATAGTATTGATCAAAGTTACAGATTGTGAAGCATATTTTAATGTAAATACTGTGTATAACTACAAAGTGCTTTTTCCTAATTAACCTTGCTAATTTTATATGTCCCTTGAGAAGGAAATGGCAACCTGCTCCAGTATTCTTGCCTGGAAAATCCAATGGACAAAGGAGCCTGGTGGGCTACAGTCCATGGGGTCACAAAGTCACACATGACTGAGGGACTGAGCATAGTTTTAGATGTATCACTAAATCATAGAAAATTATAACACACACACACATAATGTAGGACATATTTGAAATTTCACTAAATTCACCTAAAAGCAACCTGGCTAGTACACCAGATTTAAAGTAATGTTTATTATCTTTCATTTTTTTGTGCTAAACATATGTGCAAATAAAGATTTATATGAATATTTGATAAATCATATATGAAATGGGATAACCACTAGTAGAGAGAAGAAACATTTGGAATGCTGAAAAAGTTACAAATAGAATGATTGAGAATTTTTGGGAAATACCCTCAACAAATAAACTAACTTATTATGTTTCTATTACATGAGTGGGAGGAGTATATTCATTTTTTACCCTGTATGTTTTAGCAAGGTATATTGGAGGGAGAATTTCAAAGGAGCTACAATTAATAGTAACAGAATTATCAAGCAAAGAGCAATCTTTAAAGTAAAATGGGATTTGGATGTCTGTATAAGGGATGTCTCTATAAGGGATATCCAGAGAAGACAATGGCATCCCACTCCAGTACTCTTGCCTGGAAAATCCCGTGGATGGAGGAGCCTGGTAGGCTGCAGTCCATGGGGTTGTAAAGAGTTGGACACGACTGAGTGACTTCACTTTCACTTTTCACTTTCATGCATTGGAGAAGGAAATGGCAACCCACTCCAGTGTTCTTACCTGGAGAATCCCAGGGACAGCGGAGCCTGGTGGGCTGCCGTCTATGGGTCGCACAGAGTCAGACACGACTGAAGCGACTTAGCAGCAGCAGCAGCATAAGGGATATCTGGTTTTAGTTACTGAAAATTCATTACCTCATAAAGTTGTCCTGTTGTCATAATGGACAACTCCATCTAATCTAAAGTTCTTCTGAACACTGAGTCTGTATCTTCTCCTTTTAACGGCTTTTATTTGACTCTTATTTAACTTTCCGTCATAATGAATCTTCAACCATTTACTTAACTCTCCTACACCTCTATGTATGCCAAACAACATTCACAACTTGCCCAGAATCCTACTGGCAAATTGCATTAGTTTTCTGTGACTTCTGTAACAAAGCATGAACTCAAAAGTTTAAAACAACTGAACTTTATTCTTTCATGGTACTGGAAGCTGCAAGTCCCAAGTCAGTCGTACCGCACTGAAACAGCAGTGCCGACGGGACTGCGCTCCTGCCGCCCTCCACCTCCCCTCTGCGCAGGCCCCAGGGAAGACTCCTTTCCTTGCCTCTTCCGGTTCCTGGTAGCTGCCATCATTCCTTGGCTTCTGACTTGTTCAGTCACTAAGTCTCGTGTGACTCTTTGCAACCCCATGGACTGCAGCACGCCAGGCTTCCCTGTCCTTCACTGTCTCCCTGAATTTGCTCAAACTCATGTCCGTTGAGTCAGTGATGCCATGCAACCATCTCATCCTCTGTCATCCACTTCTCCTCTGACTACATCCCTTCAATTTCTGCTTCTTTGATCACATTGCATTCTCTTCTTCTATGTCAGATCTTCCTTGACATCTTATAAGATCATCTGTGATTGCCTTTAAGGCTCATTTAAATCATCTAGGATAGTCTCCCTATCTCAAGATATTTAGTTTATTCGCATTTGAAAGATTCTTTCCCATACAAGGCAATATTTATAGGCTCAAGGGATCAGAACCTTATTATTTTGGCGAGTCATATTCACATATAAATGTCCAGAATTAAACAGATTTCCTTCCTCTTACAAAGGTAATAAGTTTTCCTGGAGATATCTACATTTCTGATTTTGCCATCCCTCTGATCTCAAAAACTCAGGGGAAAATATTTTAAAATATTTTCTGTCACTTCCCTCTCCTATTCATATCACACAGAAAGCAGTAATTTCTACTATAGCAACGCATGTGACATCTAGGTCCCCCTTTCTACCATTCCTGGCTACTAGCCTACTTTATTAATCTTTCTTTGCTTCTCATGTGGGTCACTGGAATCAACATTAAAATTGTCTTTTCATTTTTATTTTCTTTACTAATTGCAGTAGTTCTGTACTTAAACCATAGTCCTGATTAGGCTCCCTCAATTCACCTTCTAAAACCTTCAATGAATACTCCTCAATTGCATAATTATTATGCTGGTATTCAGTCTATATAGCCCTTCTCTCTCTCTTTCTCTCCCTTAGCTAAGATACATTAAATCCTCAGTTCATACTAGGCACTATTCTAAGGTAAAATTACTTTAAATTTTACAACAAATCTGTAAATAGGTGCTTTATTAAAGTGATTAATGTAAGAGATCTATGGCACAGAGAGATTAACAATTCTTTTAGAGTTACATGCTATGGAGTAGAGGGAACCAGGAAGTTTCAAACCCCAGAATTCTAATATTTCTTGTATTTATCCATTAATCTTTATTCTTTCTTTTTTCTACTTCTTCTAACTTTTTACATATTTTCTTCTATGTAAATGCCCTTCACTGTGGCTAAATCTGATTACTGATGGTTCACTAAATCTACCCCATGGCTTGTCTCTTCTACATTTTTACTGACTCAATAACTTCTTTCAGTGTGGAACCTCGCAGTACATTTTGCTTATTTCAAATATCAACTCCTACAAAAATCCTTACTTCTGTTTACTTTTTCTTGTTTTTTAAAGCCAAATGTGACTTTTTCTTTTCTTGACTTGAAAAGAAGGAAAAGTCAGATATGAAGAGAGAATTGACCATTTTTTAAGGAGCTGGTGATTATATTGCAATCATACAGTTTTAATTCCAGTCTTCCTCCTGTCCTGGAACATTGCCTTTCAGCCTAACGCCTGTCACACAGGCAGGGTATCTGTTGCCATGTGGCGCTCACCTCTGGAAAAGAGGTATAAGCATTTATTTGAATGGAAGAATGGTGATGGCCTATTTTGTGGATAAGAAAATTTTTAATGAATACAATTGTTAGAAGTATTTAGTAAATGAGTGAAATGTTTACATTTATTACAGACCTTAGCTAAATAAAAATAAATTTATTTGAATAACACTATTCCTTTACCTTCTCCTAAACTATAAAATATGTAATAGACAAAAAAAAATAGATAACATCCATAGTTGTGAGGGTTCTGTGGGTTCTTGCAAAAATTCAAGCTGTGCCAAGTGAAGTGCAACAAAGTAACACATGCCTCTTTCTTTAGATAAAATTTAATAGACATGAGAGAATTATACTCAGCATTTCCCTTATCAACTTTGTGAATCTTCACAGTGATTTAGTTATTATGATGCTGTTTATAAAAATATAGTCATTTATAAAACTAATCTTTAAAAGACATATCCAAATCAGTTATAAAGTATTATTTTTGGTTATTCATATTTAAATATATCAAAAATACACATGGGGGATTATTATATTAATTTGTAAAAATACAATAAAAACAGGAAATTTAACAAAGGTTATACAAAGTAAAACATAATAAAATGTATCCAGGATAAATCTAGTTCAAAAAGCATATATATTATAGATTATTATATGGTGGTCTGTGTGGACCAAAAATCTGCTTATATCCTAATAGGTAAAGCAGATGAGAAAATTCAGGACACAAGAATCAAACACTCTAAAACAAAACAAAACAAAAATTAATCAATTGTTTGGAACATGGCTTAATTCAGATTCTAGGCACTAAGACATTGGATTAACGCAATAAGGTGGTGACGGACATTCTCAATGCTATAACCAATAGTGAACACTGCTAGATGCCTCAGAGGCTTTTATTATAAAAGTCAGTGTGTGTATGCCAGTGCCATAAAGGCAATGATCATTTCTGTTAAAATCCTTCCATGGAGAGCCACAATCATATCGTCCAGGCTTTGAGCTCTCTCTTCCAGAAGAGTCGAGTGGACTATAGTATACGCATCGCATTAGAAGTATGTGTTCTTACAGATAATTATTATTTCATAGGTGCAAGTTGTCAGCTTTGCTACAGAACATAATTGGGATTCTCTGGACTTTTATGATGGGGGAGACAACAATGCCCCAAGACTTGGAAGTTATTCAGGTAAATAGAGAACTAAGTTTAATTAAAATACATTATAATTAGGAAT
The DNA here is from genome assembly GCF_910594005.1 of Cervus elaphus. Taxonomy (NCBI): domain Eukaryota; kingdom Metazoa; phylum Chordata; class Mammalia; order Artiodactyla; family Cervidae; genus Cervus; species Cervus elaphus. The sequence continues at coordinate 54,190,392 of NC_057835.1, forward strand.
GTAAAATCTCTCTCCCTCTCTCTCTAAAGCACTCCCTAGATCTCTGACTTGGTGGTTTTAATTTTGCTTTTTACAAACTATATGCAAAGAACTAAACTACAAGGTAGAAGTTTGAAAGGCTTTAAAGACAATGAAATTGAAATTGCTATTTAAAGCCTTACTATACATTGTTACTGTATTTGTGTAATTATTTATTGATGCTTTTTGTGTTAATAGTAATATTTTTAGCTGAGCCTTGACTCAAGAATAGTATATATGCTCCTCTCCCTTAAAAAAAAGGATGAGAAGTAATAGTTAAAAATTAGACAATGCTTGAAAATTATAATATAGTCACTTGATAGAATGTTATGCAGCCATTAAAACAATTATAGAGATTATGTAACATGGTATGTGCTACAAGGTACTGTTGTATGAGAATAAAGAGAATAAGAAATTAATTCTATGAAATGAATTAAATTATATAAGATTAATACTATATACATATGTATCAAGACCAGAAGATTTTATAATTTGTTATGGTTTGTGAAGGTAGTTTGTGCATTAATCTAACAGCTTCTTACAACATATTTAGGGTGAAATGAAGTTTCATTTTAAATTTAACTGTAGGTTTTACTTTAATTTTGGTTATAGTGTTTAACTCTAGAAAAGTAAACATGGCTAAACTATGAACTTACATGTTTCAGATACAGAATTTTGAGTGTCATAAAGTTTTTAATAGATTTTAAAATGGAGCATGTTAATCTACTTTTCAGTAACACCATTGAAGAAAGCAAAGAAGAAGTATCTAGAGTAAGAGTAATTTGGTTTAGGCATTACAAATATTCTGGAAATAGATTTAGAAAGAAATTTTTCTTGGATAAATTGTAAGAATTTTTGTATGTATGCATTTGTCTGTAATAGACTTAGTATAATACTTTCTGAATGATAAGTACAATAACTAAATGATAAAAAGTGATAAATAATAACAGCTGTTGATTGCCAAGTGCTAGCTCTGTGTGAAGCTTGTCATACATTTCCTCATTTGATCTTTCCAGCAGCCCTGGTAGGTGATTGACACTAAAAGAAATTAAGTTGCCCAATGTTGTACATCTAACGTTAGAATGAGACTGGAACCCAGCTGGTGTGACTCCACAGTCAAAGCTCTTAGTCACTAAGATCTTCTAAGAGATCAAAGACAGTCAGAGTGACCTTTGAGTTTCTGTTCAGCTCTGTCTTCACTGATTCAGTTAGGACAGTATAAGGCAGAGAACAAGTTCAGCTGGGTGGGGGGAAACAATTGTGTGTTTTGTAATGAGTTTGTCCTGGTTTCTCTTATAGAAGACTCAGTGGTTAAGGTACATAGTGTTGTGGAAAGTAAGTATGAAGTAACTAGAAAATTACCAGAAAAATGTTGGCAGCACTGTCAACTCATATGCTTGTTGAATTTTATCTTGAGACACAGTTGACAGTTATTTTTATGCTTGTCATTTGAAATTGCTTGAGTTGTAATCTTAAGGATCTTAAACTATTAATGTCAGATAGTCAAAAAGTAATTGGTTCAAGCAGATATTTTCAATTCAATAATTGAATAAATTAAAGTTGATTTCCTATAGAAGTTCAGGAAACAAGATTATAAAGCATTTGCTAAGAGACAAGGCTAGCACTAGTTCATAATTGGCATTTTTTTTAATGCTAACAACCAGCTTTGCTGTTCGTGTAAGAAATATCAAGATACTTCACCTGATATAGAAGAAAGTGTATATATTTAAATATCACAATAAGGGGTGATAAATGAATATTTCTTTAAACACATGTAAAATCTTGTTATTATTTCATAAAAACACATGCAAATTTTAAAACTAAATTTATTATCTTGTACATGAATTACTGAAATCCACATGAAATTCAAAATATTTATTTTAGGTGACTAGTAAAATTTTCTGCTTTTCAACAGCTTTGTTTGCTGTTACCTATTTTAGCGAGCTGTCTAATGTGCTGTCAAAGGTCTGTCTCCTTGGCGATAGGCAAGAACAGTAATATGAAAGACAAATATGTGAGAAATATTTTTATTTAAAAATTCCTATAAAACATTTTAATAATATATAATTTCAGTGATAACTTGTTGGCTGATTAATAATTAAGTTAGTTTTATTATATTACTTATTATGTGATCACTGAACCATGTTTTCAATTATCATTTCAGGAACAACAATACCCCATCTTTTGAATAGTACATCTAATAATCTATATTTAAATTTTCAATCAGACATCAGTGTTTCTGCTGCAGGATTTCACCTTGAATACACAGGTAAATAAAATATTACGTGCTGTTCAAGAAAATTGAGTAAAACATATTAATTTTGAATATTGCTTTTCTGAATATATAAATTAAATGGACTTTGTCAAAATAGAACGTTGTCTTACTTTAAGATTCTGAAGTGTTTATTTAATTCAACTACAAAATTATGTGTATAAAGTTCTGATGATTTTAATCAGAATTTACAGGTATTTTCTTTTTTTTTAATTGTAAATGCACTTAACATAAGATTTGCCTTCTTTACAAAAATCTTAAATGCACAATGCAGTAGTGTTAACTATAGGTGCTATGTTGTACAGCAGATTTCTAGAACTTGGCTCACCTTGCTTAAATGAGACCAGTTGACCAACAGCTCCTCATTTCTCCCTCTTCTCAGCCATTAGAAACCACCATTTTATTTTCATGTCTAATGAGGTTGACTATTCTAGATACTCTGTATAAGTGGTATCATGTAGCATTTGTCCTTCTATGTCTGGCTTATTTAAATTTTTCTTATTAAAGAGACTCACCTTTCCATCTTGAATATTCTTGTCTCGCTCATCAAATATTAGTTGACTGTATATGCAAGGGTTTATTTCTGGGCTCTCAATTCAATTACATGGGTCTATGTGTGCATTTTTATGCCAGTACCATACTATTTAAGTTATAATATCTTTGCAGTGCAATTTGAAATCAGAGAGAATGATATTTCTAGTTTTGTTCCTTCTCGGGATTACTTTGGATGTTTGGAAACTTTTGTGGTCCCATATGGAGCTTCCCTGGTGGCTTTGACTATAAAGAATCTGACTGTGATGTGGAGACCAGGGTTCAATCCTTATATCAGGAAGATCCCCTTGCAAAGGGAATGGTTACCACTCCAGTATTCTTGCTTGGAGAATTCCAGAGGCAGAAAACCCTGAGGTCACAAAGTATTGGACATGACTAATGCTTTCACTCTCATGAATTTTAAGCCTTTTTTTTTTTTCTTATTTATTTGAAAAAAAAAATCCCATTGGAATTTTAGTAAGGATTGTATTGATTCTATAGATGGCTTTGGGCCATCTTTGGAAATACTAGTTCTCCATATTCAGTTCAGTTCAGTTCAGTCGCTCAGTCATCTCCAACTCTTTGTGACCCCAGGGACTGCAGCACGCCAGCCAGGCCTCCCTGTCCATCACCAACTCCCAGAGTTTACTCAAATTCATGTGCAGTGAGTTGATGATGCCATGCAGCCATCTCATCCTCAGTCATCCCCTTCTCCTCCCACTTTCAATCTTTCCCAGCATTAGGGTCTTTTCAAATGAGTCAGTTCTTCCCATCAGGTGGCCAGAGTATTAGAGTTTCAGCTTCAGCATCAGTCTTTCCAATGAATATTCAGAACTGATTTCCTTTTGGATGGACTGATTGGATCTCCTTGCAGTCCAAGGGACGCTCAAGAGTCTTCTTCAATACCACAGTTCAAAAGCATCAATTCTTTGGCGTTCACCTTTCTTTATAGTCCTACTCTCAGATCCACACATGACTGCTGGAAAAACCGTAAGTTTGACTAGACAGACCTTTGTTGGCAAAGTAACGTCTCTGTTTTTTAATATGCTGTCTAGGTTGGTCATAACTTTCCTTCCAAGGAGTAAGTATCTTTTAATTTCATGGCTTCAATCACCATCTGAAGTGATTTTGGAGCCCAAGAAAATAAAGTCTGTCACTGTTTCCATTGTTTCCCCATCTATTTGCCATGAAATGATGGGATCGGATGCCATGATCTTAGTTTTCTGAATGTTTAGCTTTAAGCCAACTTTTTCACTCTCCTCTTTCACTTTCATCAAGAGGCTCTTTAGTTGTTCTGGACTTTCTGCCATAAGGGTGGTGTCATCTGCATATCTGAAGTTATTGATATTTCTCCCAGCACTCTTGTTTCCAGTTTGTGCTTTCTGCAACCCAGCATTTCCCATGATGTACTCTGCATATAAGTTAAATATCTCCTTAGTGGGGGAATATTTCGTTTGTGGTAATTTAAGAATCTGTCCACTTGTGGGGGCAGACCATATTAACTAAACATAAACATTTTAAAGAACTTCCTTATGTACGCAGAAGCCTCCAAAATCACTGGTTGAGATATAAGAACATAGTAACCTCTGTAAGAGAAAACTGTATATTTTAAATGAATAGAAACAGGACCTTTAAGAAAATTTTTTATAAATTAGTTTCAATATTTAGAAAAAGCAGAATATTTAACCAGTAGGGTACTGGAAAAAATAATGTGTGTGTGTGTGTGTGTGTGTGTGTGTGTGCATTACAAATAAGGTACGTCTATTAACTTTTCTGAATTGAGAAGATACCCATTTTACTGCACATCTTTGGTATTTCATTTCTGAAAATCCCTGAAATAAAAGTTCTGCCCACAGGGTAACATAAGGAAGTAATCACATTGGGGAAATAACAGTCTCATAATCACACTATGAATACCAACAACAGATGCAAAAGACATTAACATTTGCTATAAAAAGGACAGATTTTGTGTTTTCTTTCTTTTTAACCATGAAAGTAGGCTCCTTCTGAATTCCTAAAGGAATATTTCAAGTTGTAAAGGTTTCAGGAAACATGGCAGGTGTTCTATCTTGGGAAAAGGAAATTTGGCTGAGATTCCTTCTAGCAAGTGAGTGTTTTCTCTATCTGAGTTTCCTACTCACTCATGAGGTTTTTCAGGGAAAAAAAACAATCTCGATTATATGATGGCACAACATATTAGACAGATAAGCCTTATTTTGTATTTACTTAAAAGGGAAATGCTGACAAGTGGCTGATTTTTGTCATATAGTTCAATTTTGCTCCTTTAACTTTGGACCATGTCATTTTAACTTTGAAATGTGTTATTATGATTATGATCATAGAAATCTGATGTTCCTTCTGCTCAATTTATCATTCTCATGCCTTAGTCTCATTGATATTTCTAAAGGCCCACTTTGATCATTTCATATAATTATTTTCCTGTTATCTACTGTAAAAAGGCAGCAATTCATTTCTTCTCATCTCCTTATTGCCTCCCAAATGTGAGAACAAACTCACTTGTTTATTTATCAAATTTTTATTGAATAGCTACTAGATGTTAGGTATACTTTCTAAATGTAAGTACTACATATTTCTATCAGATCCAGTCCTAAAAAAAAAAAAAAAAAAAACAAAGCTTCAGAGTAACTGAAAACAAGGACATAGAAACAGCAATAATTGCAAAATTACAGTGTAAAGACTGTAAGTATAGTTTATGTAAGTTGATGCTTTTCTAATAATTGTACACTATAGTTATCTCAAAGTCTTATTGAAAATCCAGATAATGAGACTCCACCCCAGTAGATAAGTCAGTCTTTATGAGATTCAGCAAACCATGTGTACTTTCATCAACTTCCCAAAGTTACTTTCACAATGGCTAAAATATGATATCATATGTAATGTAGATGATGACACAGAGAAGGTAGTGATCAAAACTCTTAGGGGTTACTTGTGGTAGAGTAAGGGAAGACTTCACCAAAGGACAAATATAATTGCTTTTTTTCCAGGTAAGAATTAAAGTATAGCTATGAAAATAGCTTGGCACTTTTAAAGGACCTCCTAGAATGTGAAAATGTTAGTCATTTATTGGGTCTGACTCTATGCAATCCCATGTATGTAGCTTTCCAGGCTCCAAATCCCAGGCAGGAGTACTGAAATGGGTTGCCTTACCCTTCTCCAGGGGATCTTCCTGACCCAGGAATTGAACGTATGTCTCCTGCATTGCAGGCAGATTCTTTATTGCTTGAACCATGAGGGAAGCCCTTCCTGGAATGTAGGTGGACATAGGATAATTTATGCTGGAATCAGACTTAGGTTCCTGTCTTGGCACTGCCATTGATGGCTTTGTGACATTAGGTGATTTCTAAGTTTCCCTAAGAACCCAGTTTCCTCACCTGTAATATGTGATAATAATAGCATGTTATTTGAAAGATTGTGTCAGAGTTCAATAAGATCAACCATACAAAGTGTTTCTCATAGGACCAGGTACATAGCAAACCCTCAGTAGATATCATGCTTTTCTAATAATGAGATGAACCCACATAACTGGAGTTGTTATGGAAGATTAGATTCAGGAGATGACAGACAAGTTTATTTTGCAGAAAGAAGAGATTCATTGAAAGGGTTTCAATTTGAGGAATAAGATAGAAATTTCAAAGTCCCTTTTATTTTAAAAAGTGATGAATGCGTTGCAGGAAGAAAATATCCTGAAGAAAATGAGTAGCAATGGTTCAAATGAGAAACTCTGAAGATGGTTGTTGTGGTTTTGTAAATGAAATGTTAAAAGATGCAGGAAATAATGAGGTAAAATTGAAAGATTTATGGCCAGTTCAGTGCTGGAGATGAGAAAGAGAGAAGTGTAGAGGATGATTATCATGTTTTGGTGTTTCGATTTTTACTTTAGATCATATCTCTTTGTATATGATCATAGTTTTTCTTAATTTCTTTGGCAAGCTGATTAATTTTTTAGACTTTTTGTTTGATTTTTAGAACTTAGACATGGAATTAAACAAAGATCAACATAATTACTTGTATTTATCTGTAATATTAAACAGCACACCTTGTAGTGGAATCTAGGAACCAAAAATACTTCCTAATTTAACTAATGATAGTACCAGTTTAGGGACAAGCTTTCAAGAATGAAACTCACTCATGTTTGTTTTGGATATTCAGGGTCTTTTGTGTTTCCATACAAATGGAAACTAGGAATAAAACTACCATATGATGCAGCAATCCCACTACTGGACATATACTCTGAGAAATCCACAATTTAAAAAGACACATGTACCACACTGTTCACTGCAGCATTATTTACAGTAGCCAGGACATGAAAGCAACCTAAATGTCCATTGAGAGATAAATGGATAAAGAAGTTGTAGTACATATATACAGTGAAATATTACTCAGCCATAAAAAGGAATGAAATTGGGTCTTTCATAGTGATGTGGGTGAACCTAGAGTCTATCATACACAGTGGAAGTAAGTCAGAAAGAGAAAAACAAATACCATATATTAATGCATATATATATAGAATCTATAAGCATGGTAGCATGGATTAACCTACTTACAGTGCAAGAATAGAGACACAGATGTAGAGAACAGACTTGTTGACATAGTGGGGGAAGGAAAGAGTGGGACAAATTGAAAGCGTAGTATTGACATATATACAGTACCTTGTGTAAAATAGATAGTAAGAAGCTGCTGAATAACACAGGGAGCTCAGCTCAGTGCTCTGTGATGACCTAGAGGGATAGGATAGGAGGTGTGGGTGAGATGGAGGCTCAAGAGGAAGGGGATTTATACATTTATAGCTGATCTACATTGTTGTACAGCAGAAATTAACAAAACATTGTAAACCAATTATACTCCAATTGAAAAAAAAAGAATGAAACATATGAAAGGTTCATTTGGTGCTACTTGCAACATAAGAAAAAAAATGGTAGATGGATACAACATTTATATGTATGTAATCATCCAATAATCACTCAGTAATCTTTATATTTTATAGTCAGCTTATTAGCCTTCTTAATTTTATCCACAAATTCGTTTTGCCGTGTAACATAACATATTTGCAAGTATAACATAATGGTAGTAAAAATCCTGCCTACCATACTGGAACACTGAGCATAGGCCTAGTCAACAGACTAAGGATGTTCTGTAGGAATTTTGAAGAGAATTCAAGAGATTCATGAAGAAAAGTTCAGTTTGGGTAAAGATTTTTTTCTGCCAGTAAAAGCTGTTAAAAGTTATTGAAGGATTATGTAATCCTTTCTGGAAACTTTTGAATTTAGGATTACATACTTGTCTTCCAAGGTGACTTTGAAGACTATTTTCCAAAGGATTAGAAATGGGTTAAATGTCTTCTCAAAGTTATTTATTTGCCAGTTAGGATTTAGAGGTTAGACAAACTATAATAATCAATAAAAAACTGACTATAAATTCAGTGTTCTCTTAATATGTATTCCAGATACATAATTCAGAAGAAATATTCTATAGCAGACAAAAATTATTTAGAATCCCATTTTTACATCTATTCTAATCTTTGATTTCCATAGATGAAAAAACATTTGATTTTGAGTAATAAAATTCTAGAAAACAGAGATTAATATTTCTACCTTTTGGTCTGCAAATACTTTAAAAAATCTTTTTCCAGCTTTATTGAGAAATAGTTGACATACATCACTATTTAAGGTATACAGAAAAGGTGGTTCAATTTATATATGTTGTGAAATGATTAATACAATAGGTTTAGTTAACATCTATCATTTCATATAGATACAGTAAAAAGAAAGGGAAGAAAGCATTTCTCCTTGTAATGAACCTTTAAGATCTACTCTCTTAACAAACATATATCATAGAAAAGTGTTAACTATAGCCATCATGTCATATGGTTCAGTTCAGTTCCGTTCCGTTCAGTCGCTCAGTCGTGTCCGACTCTTTGCGACCCCATGAATCGCAGCACGCCAGGCCTCCCTGTCCATCACCAACTCCTGGAGTCTACCCAAACCCATGCCCATCGAGTTGGTGATGCCATCCAGCCATCTCATCCTGTGTCATCCCCTTCTCCTCCTGCCCTCAATCCCTCCCAGCATCAGGGTCTTTTCCAATGAGTCAGCTCTTCCCATAAGGTGGCCAAAGTACTGGAGTTCAGCTTCAGCATTGGTCCTTCCAATGAACACCCAGAACTGATCTCCTTTAGGATGGACTGGTTGGATCTCCTTGCAGTCCAAGGGACTCTCAAGAGTCTTCTCCAACACCACAGTTCAGAAGCAGCAGTTTTTCGGTGCTCAGCTTTCTTCACAGTCCAACACTCACATCCATACATGACCACTGGAAAAACCATAGCCTTGACCAGACGGACCTTTGTTGGCAAAGTAATGTCTCTGCCTTTTAATATGCTATCTAGGTTGGTCATCACTTTCCTTCCAAGGAGTAGGCGTCTTTTAATTTCATGGCTGCAATCACCACCTGCAGTGATTTTGGAGCCCAAAAAAATAAAGTCTGACACTGTTTCCACTGTCTCCCCATCTATTTCCCATGAAGTGATGGGACCAGATGCCATGATCTTAGTTTTCTGAATGTTAAGCTTTAAGCCAACTTTTTCACTCTCCTCTTTCACTTTTGTCAAGAGGCTTTTTAGTTCCTCTTCACATTCTGCCATAAGGGTGGTGTCATCTGCATATCTGAGGTTATTGATATTTTTCCCGGCAATCTTGATTCCAGCTTGTGCTTCATGCAGCCCAGCGTTTCTCATGATGTACTCTGCATATAAGTTAAATAAACAGAGTTAAAATATACATGTACATGTTACATAATAATATGTGACAAATTTTGTTTAGTAGATTGGTTAATACAAGGTACATTCTGTTGAAAAAGTCTGTATACTTATCATTGCTGATTTCTCCAAGACCTGCAACTAGTAGCCCAGCTCATATTGAATTCATCCGTTATCACCAACTTCTACATTATTCTCAAACCATTATCTTATAATGATAAATATTAAATGCCAAGTGATAATTATATTAAAAATCATTAAATATGGTATAAACCTAGAAATAATAGTTATTTTGTATCCATTATTTAAAGAAAAATTTCATATTGAAGACCTGCAGTATTTTTAAAATAAGATCTTCACTATCATTGAATACAAGCACTGGTCCAAAGACATATGGTTCAGTTTCTGTTGATTTCTCTTGCATGCGCGCTAAGTCACTTCAGTCATGTCCGATTTTTTGCAGCCCTATGGACTGTAGCCCGCCAGGCTTCTCTGTCCACAGGGGATTCTCCAGGCAAGAATACTGGAGTGGGTTGCCATGCCCTCCTCCAGGGGATCTTCCTGACCCAGGGATGGAACCTGTGTATCTTAAGTCACTTGCATTTGCAGAATATAAATCCTGGGTTTTTGGTTATTTTCAAAAAATTTGTACATGGATTGTCATGTCAAATTCATGAAGTGTTATTTTTTTCTTTTTACATAACAGTGTTGCTGGAAGTCTTAGCAATAATTAAACTTCCTTCTTCTCCCTTTCTCCCTCTCTCATTGCATTAAGGACTCATTAAAATCATTATGGAATACTATATATGTATATATTCAAAATGATCAAATACAAATGTTATGACTTACACCATTTTCTCCTTCAGATTGCTTTGTGAACAAAATTAGAAAGAATATTTTTGTTTATAAATACATTTTGAAAATTGGACTGAGGTTTTAATGTTTTCAGTCAGGGTAACTGCCCACAGTAATTTAACAGCAGATATAATTAATTCTGTGCAATTTTTGATGTGGATTTTTCCCTGTACTCATTTTATTTGCTTTTGGCTATAGCACCTAATTCATTGAACCAATTCCCATTAAAAAAGTTCATTCAAAGAGCATCTTTGATTGCCAAAGACACAATTTTACAAAATTTATACTCATAAAGATGAAAATGACTCAGTATGTTGATTGGCTAAGCTTAGTTAAGCAGGAGAGAGCTGTTTGAAACATTTTACAAATACCTTTTCTTTGTTGATTCCTGCAAATAACCTACTGGTATTGTTACTTAGAAAGCAATGAAAAATAATAAAGAAGACATTTTTAAACTACTGAGTTTAATCACTCAGTTTTGTAAATTAAAAAAATGACTTAAAAATATGAACTGCAGTTTTTTAAAGATATTTCTGTTTTATTTTCTTTAGTGCATGTAAAATAATTGAATGCAAAAAGAAAAAAATGAGAGGGGTTGTCAATATATGACTTCTCTTTCTTATCTAATTCCTTCATTACCTTATTTCCTTCCCTGAGACAATCTTATTAAACAGATTAGGGGGTCAAACTCAAGCTTTTCTAGGAAAGTAGAAGGCAATATGTTTTTATACCCCCAAATTCCCTACTAATTCTAATTTATCTACTAGATTTTATTGTTATTCAGTTGCTCAGTCATGTCTGACTCTTTGTGACTCCATGGAATGTAGTACGCCAGGTTTCCCTGTCCTTTATTGTCTCCCAGAGTTTGCTCAAACTCATATCCATTGAGTCAATGATGCCATCCAACCATGTCATCCTCTGTCACCCTCTTCTCCTCCTGCCTTCAATCTTTCCCGGCATCAGGGAAAAGGAAAGATACATCCATCTACTAGATAAGTGATGTTATTATTTGCATTCCATTATATAAGTTTTAGAAATGCAGGAATATATAAGAAAGTGTATAAAAATCACCAATAATTTCATATCAAGAATCTTAACTACTGCTAATATTTCACATATTTCCTTTTGGTCATTTTTCTCTATGATTATCTGCATATATGAATTTTTAACATACAAAATTGTTATTGTATAGTCTATAGAGTTTATATCATGTTTTAAGTTAAAACTCTTTGATAAATATTTTGCTATATCTACATACATTATGGAAAAAAAAATCTCTCTTAAAAACGAGTCTCATTATTTTGTGGCATCACTGTGCACTATTTTCTTTATCCTCACAGAGGAGAAAATCAACACTTGTGGAAATTAGTAGTTTTCTATGTATATGACCTGACTGGAGTACTTGATAGAAAGAAAAGAGAAATGAACATGTACTGAATTTAGCCTTCTTAGCAAAAATGATCACAAAACTGACCTTAATGGTAAAGGATAATAAATGTACTGTTCAGAACATCCAATACACTACTTTTCCTTGTTCTAAAGTAGACTCTGGGAGTTGGTGAGGCCTGGCATGCTGCAGTCCATAGGGTCGCAAAGAGTCAGACACAGACTGAGCGACTGAACTGAACTGAAATGAACTGAAAAGGAAAGTGAAACCATATTGGCCAGATGTATATGTTTACATCATAACTGTTCATTTGGTTAATCATTCTTAGAAAGCTTTCTATGAAATCAGATGAATTTAATGTATAAGACTCATTAGTGGGTGTTGAATGGAGATGAGAGTAAATGTAACACCATTTTTGTCTTTTCTTGGATTTCAAAAGTTATATGGAAAGTGAGACGTTAACTCTTAAAATTTTAAAAGTAGGTCACAATTTAATGATAACTTAACTTTCCTGGTTCTATAAATTCAAGATTACAAAAGATCAAGAAACATGGAGCTTGACATATGTTTAGAGACCTAGCTAATTGTGACACCAGCATTGAAATTCTGGTCCACATGACTCAGTCTCCTTTCGGAGTACCTCAAGTGCATTCCTAAATGACCAGTTTACTCCTCGTCTTTACTACCTTACTTTCCAATCTAGCCACAACTCTATCAAGTCACTGCTTTTATTTAATTTTCCATCCTTTAATTTGTAGCTACTCTCACCATTATGTTCTTAGATAAAGTTTCTTCCATTTGCAGAGAGAGACATTTGTATTTATTAAGAAATATAATAGGATGCTCTTTCTTTTTTATTCTATTCATTCATCTTTATGAAAAATGTTTATTGAGTGCTTCCTTAAGACTGTGTACTTTAAGTCACCCTTATGGAATTTATATTCTCAGAAGAGGATAAATATTGAACAACTGATTACATAATTATTCATTGTTAATTTATGTCAAATGCAACAAAGATGATAGATAGGGTGGTGTTATGTAAGATGGCATATATCAGAGAGAAATAACATGGTCAAGGAGTGAAAGAATCTATATGATATTGTCATACTTTTTGTTGTTATTCAGTCACTAAGTCATGTCCAACTCTTTGTGACCTCATGGACCATGGCATGCCAGACTTCCCTGTCCTTCACTATCTCCTGGAGTTGCTTTCCTGAATTGTTGATGCCATCCAGCCAGCTCATCCTCTGTTGCCCCCTTCTCCTCCTGCCCTAAATCTTTCACAGCATCAGGGTCTTTTCCAGTGAGTCAGCTCTTTACATAAGGTGGCCAAAGTATTGTTATTCTTTAGAATTTAGGTTTTAATGCTTTTTTAATAAATGATTATATACAGTGAATATTTATAATGACTATAAACACACACACACATAATGATTTTGAAGTGGTGACTGCTTCCTCTCATCCATTCAGATATGTATTGCATGCATGCTAAGTTGCTTCAGACATATTCAACTCTTTGCAACCCTGTGGACCATAGCCCACCAGGCTCCTCTGTCCATGGGTTTCTGTAGGAAAGAGTACTGGAGTGGGTAGCCATTTCCTCCTCCAGGGGATCTTCCTGACCCAAAGATTGAACCTGGGTCTCTTATCTCTCCTGCATTGGCAGACAGGTTCTTTACCACTAGCTCCACCTGGGAAGCCGTCAGATATATATTAGATTAGTTCAAAATGTAAACTATAGAGAAATAGATAACAAACATTGGCTTTTATTGAAGATAAAAAGAGTTTTAATAGTAATATATTCACATGTTTAAGCAAAAACATCAAACAATTTTTGAGCATTTAAATGCTCAAATGAATAATTTTAGAAATAAGGCCATTTGCAGGAATATGGATCGACCTAGAGATTATCATACTAAGTGAAGTAAGTCAGAAAAAGACAAATACTGTATGACACCACTTATATGTAAAACCTAAAATATGACACAAAAGAACTTATCTATGAAGCAGAAACAGACTGACATGGATAACAGACTTGTAGTTGCCAAGAGGGAGGGAGGATAGGATGGACAGAGTAGCAATTTGAGGTTTGTAGATGTAAACTATTTTATAAAGAATGGATAAACAAAAGATCCTGATGTATAGCACAGAGAACTGTATTCAATATCCTTTGATAAACCATACAGGAAGATAATATTAAAAAGTGTATATATATAAATATGTATTATATATATATATATATATAATAACTGAATCACTTTGCTATACAGCATAAATTAACACACAATATTGTAAGTCAACTATACTTCAATAAAAATGCTAAACTAAATGAAACACTTTAGAAATACATTTTACTTTTAGTATGCTTTTATTTTTTATATTGAAAAATAAGTTGTTAATGTAAAAATAATGGAAGTGTTTTGAATTATCATCTCCATTTCAGAAAAAGGTACCAAGTGATATGGACAAAATAGCAAATATTTTTTTAGTCATTTTACTTAGAATGTTTTACAAATATAATTCCATTTTATTATCACAATAAGTTATTATTTTTATTTAGCAAGTTTCTTTTTAGGAATTTTTACTTGTTTCACAGAACATGTTTAGGCTGAGAATTAAAGAAATTTTAGGTATAATCACACAGCTAATTAATGGTTGGTGCCATGAAAATTCAAATAGCTCTATGGCGTAGTTCCTAAAACATTGCTCTAACCATATACAGTTGAATCTTATTCACAGAATATCCTTAATGTCTCAGTGTAAATCTAGTTTTAATAGCATCAATATTCAATTTTGGTAATTTAGGCATGATTTAAGCATTCATCATTTGAAAGTTACATTTTACTGCTAATTATTCTTAGCTATTGGTTTGGATTCCTGTCCTGAACCACAGACTCCTAGCAGTGGGATTAAAATTGGAGACAGATACATGGTTGGTGATGTAGTATCCTTTCAGTGTGATCAAGGCTATTCTCTTCAGGTAGGTCTATTTTAAAATTTTAGCTTTGAATTCCATTACCCTTTGAGAATATTTTAGCGAATTAATGATTAATAATACAGAAGGTATAAAACAATACTGATCTCAGGCTGCATAATTTAACATTATTAAATCAAAAGGTATTCAATTTGTCAATGAGGTATTTGTGAGAGAAATTGCTGGAATGGACTAAATTTGTTTCGTTTGTAAGCAATCAAAAATGATTTTGGAATCAAAATAAATGTTTACTTTTCTCTGTACACATAGGATGTAAAAATTGAACTCCCAGATTTTTAGAATTTGCAAATAAAAATGAAAGTGCTACTTAAAGCATTAAATAAAGCTTCCATGATAATAAATTCCCCAGATTCGTAAAAAAAATGACTACAGATAAGTTTTACTAAAACTAGGGAGTTACAATGTAAATTCTCAATTTATGTATTTATATTAATACTCTTTGCAAGTTTTTTAAAGGGTCTGAATTTATGGCCTCATAAAAATCTCCCTAAAGCATAGACCTATTAAGAAATTAAGAAAAAAAGAATGAGAAAGAAACTATTTCACATGTTAAATCAATAAATTCCTTAGAGGAAATAAAATTAAAAATGAATGATTTATAGTTTTTAAACTTGTATCCCAAATTATTGGTCTAAGTAAAACATTAAGTTTTTCTGGACTCTATATAAATTTAATATACCTTAGTTGACTTTTCATATTTTTATAGAAGAATTTT
Source organism: Cervus elaphus (assembly GCF_910594005.1). Taxonomy (NCBI): domain Eukaryota; kingdom Metazoa; phylum Chordata; class Mammalia; order Artiodactyla; family Cervidae; genus Cervus; species Cervus elaphus. The sequence continues at coordinate 54,205,937 of NC_057835.1, forward strand.
ATAATCATTTTTTGTCTATCGCACCTTGAATATTACAGCACTTTATTATAAACCACTATGTATCTGGCCATTTCCTTTGTGTAACTATTGCAGTACCTTAGTAGAACATGTTTTGGTAAAACAATGTTAAAACCACAATTTTAATGTGATATAGAGTCTTAATTTTTCTACCAAAATCTTGTTATTTTTTTACATTTTAATACAAGTGTATATAATTACCTTTCTTGTTTTAAGTCACACAAAGATTTCCAATAGTATTAAAAATATTACAATGCAATATATTGTTTTCCTAAGTATCATTCACTATCCTGTGTTATATTTAGACTTTTAAAAATGTGTACTGAACTGCACTGTCTTGTTTATATAGGGCCATTCTCATATTACATGCATGCCTGGACCTGTAAGAAGATGGAATTATCCAATCCCAATTTGTTTGGGTGAGTTAAAGAACTGTAAATTATTTATTAGATATTTTAAAGATACACCTTGTATATGTTGTTTTTTTGAACATAAAGTTTGCCTTTTGCAGGTTTTATGGAAATTATATTCCCAGATAAATGTTTCAATTTTTTTTTAATTTTAAAGTTTTACCTTTTTTGGTCCCAACTTAATTATCAATGTATGGCTTTAAACTAAAAATTGAGAAACAGTATTAGGTTTTCTGATTCCCAGAGAGTTTTCTCAGTATAATGTTGTAGAACTACTCATACTCATAGTTCAGAAAAACAAGTAAATATTCTATTGCTTACTCTTGAGCCAAAATAGGTAAGAAAGCGAGAGTCTACCAAAGGAAGCATGACATCCCATGAGATGTATGATGTATCAAAAGAACACTTGAGACTTTGAAATTTGAGCCCAAATATTTACCCTAATTTAATGCAGCTTCCAATTATTTCTATCCACCTTAAATTTTTTTCACTTTTTTAAATTTCTGGTGTCTGTATGCCACCATTAATATGCTGGGCTCTGTAGAGTATGAAAAGAAAGTGTGAGTTATGATCTCCATCATTAAAACATTTGTTTACCATTTAGAGTTGTAGAAATAAATGAAATGAAATAGGAGAGTGATTTAGTATTTAATGCCATTGACTACCTGATGGAATTTAAGAAAGATGAGAATGGTGTTGACTGAAGTCACTGGGAAATATAGTCAGTCAATAAAATTTACAAAGGGTATTGAATGGCAGATTTAATTAAGTGAATGAAGAAGACTACCCTTTCTAGGTAGGAAAAAAGCAAAAGAATTGATGTGACCTAAATACCTACCAATGTACAGTGAACAAACCTGTAATATATTAGTTTCCTTGGGCTAGTGTAACAAAATGCTATAGACTAAATGACTTCAACGACAGAAATTTATTTTGCCAAATTTCTAGAAGCTAGAAGATCAAGGTCAAGGTGCTGGCAGGGTTGTATTTTTGGAGCATTTCTTTCCTTGACTTGTGGAAGATGATCTTCTCCCTACATCTTGACACGGCCTTTTCATTGTGAGGGAGCTCCCTGATAGTACACCAGTACTATTAGATTAGCGCTCCACCATCATGACTTTATTTAACTTTAACAGTGTCAGACTTTATTTCTTGGGGCTCCAAAATCACTGCAGATGGTGATTGCAGCCATGAACTTAAAAGACACTTACTCCTTCGAAGGAAAGTTATGACCAACCTAGACAGCATATTAAAAAGCAGAGACATCACTCTGCCAACAAAGGTCTGTCTAGTGAAGGCTATGGTTTTTCCAGTGGTCATGTATGAATGTGAGAGTTGGACTGTGTAGAAGGCTGAGCGCCGAAGAATTGATGCTTCTGAACTGTGGTGTTGGAGAAGACTCTGGAGAGTCCCTTGGGCTGCAAGGAGATCCAACTAGTCCATCCTAAAGGAGATCAATCCTGGATGTTCATTGGAAGGACTGATGCTGAAGTTGAAACTCCAGTACTTTGGCCACCTGATGTGAAGAGCTGACTCATTGGAAAAGACCCTGATGCTGGGAGGGATTGAGGGCAGGAGGAGAAGGGGACGACAGAGGATGAGATGGTTAGATGGCATCACCAACTCGATGGACATGAGTTTGAGTAAGCTCCGGGAGTTGGTGATGGACAGGGAGCAGTCCATGGGGTCGCAAAGAGTCGGACACGACTGAGCGACTGAACTGATCTCCTTAAACGAGATATCACTTATCTCCAAATGCAGTCACATTTGGGAGTTAGGGCTTTAACATATGAATATTGGGAGGACACAATTCAGTCTGTGATGTGTATGTGCTATATGCACAATTTTTATAGAGTACTGGAAATTAATGTTTGAGTAAAGATGTCTTTTATTGACAAACAATATTAAAAGCATTCAGACTTTGGATGACAATTTTGGAAGGATTTATTTTTTTAGGTATTATAAATAATTTATGTATATAATACCAATTACAAATTGCATATATACATATAGTAATTATAAAAATTTATATATACAGATAATACCATTTATGTGTTATGAATATGGGGTGTGTATATATCCAATTAAGTATAAAATTGAGATGATAAAGATAAAAATAATATATATATATTTTGCTGATATGAAACCAGAGAGTTTTGGTCTTTTGTTCATTACTGTTCTTTACTGCCAAGAACAGTTAATATCTTAAGTACATATCCAATAAATATGGTATAGTGAACAAATTAAAGTTTTGGGATTCTACAGTATATATAGTTTTTATAATGTCTTTCTTGACATTCACTTAGAAACATTTTCTCCATCATAGCATGTTTCCAAAAATTTTATTTTTTAAATGACTGTACAGCACATAGCATAGTCTAATTTGTATAGTTATTCTCTTTTGTTAGCCTAGTTTTTTGTCCTTTTGATATACGTTTATACGCCTTTTGTTCATATTTACACATTTACACACATTTCTTTTTAAGTGTTCTTCACATGTCTTCTTGCAGATATCTTTTGTTTACTTAGGATCTTACATGAGTAGATTAATTTTGTTATTGTATAACTATTTAAAAATTCGATAAATATCTTCAAATTGTTTTAGAAAGTTGTATCAATTTAAATATCACTCAGTTATGATATGGTAATTTCCATTTTGCTGTATTAGTAACTTCGGTTATTACTCTTAACAAATTGCTTAGTTTTTAGGTAAATATTGTGTTTTGATTAAATCTATATTCCATTGAATATTGTTAACAAGGGAAGAATTAGATGGAAGTGATATTTCAATAAAATTAAACTAGAAATTTTAAATTTATATAGACTAAATTTGTATGAAACTGTATTAAATACTGGTCATATTTTGATGTCCAATTTATCTACATTTGAATTTCAGCTAAGGTGCAATAGCTTTGTATGGCAAGTGTATTATTCTGTTTGCTTATCTGCTGTATGGAATAGTAATAGGTCCATTATGAGAACGAAATGAGAGAACACATCAAAGTATTAGCACCAAACCTGAAATACACAGGGTGTCCACAGTGGTATTATAGTGAAAAATATGCAACAACTTAAGGGTCCAATAATGGGGAAAGGGGAAGTGAACATTATATTGGAATATTTAATAACATGAACAAAGTTTACAATATGTAGTCAAATATAAAAAGGCTTAAAGTGATTTTCAGTATGATCCTGTTTTCTTTATGTATGTAGTGTATAAACACACATGCATGAGTGTATGCTTTTCTGCAGAGAAATAAAGAATTATAAAGGTAGACAGGTTATCTATGGGTAGTGGAATTCCAGAGCACTGTTATTTATTTTCTACTCAATTTTTATGTTTCATAAATTTTGGACAGTAAACTTATACTATATTTGACAAAATGTTAGAATTGATATCATGGCCAGTTTTTAAGGAGAAACTGAAGGCAAGAGGCTGATTCAGAGAATGCCTTAAAACTGTAGTCATCAGGTCTCAAGGTTACAATCTCATGAGCTGGAAAATAAACAGTCTGCCAGATATTATGGTTGAAGGAAGGAAAAGTCACTTGAGATTTCTAGGTAATAGAGACAAATCTGAAGGAAAAATCAAAGATGATTTTATCTTGGAGGATTATGCTGTGTTTGTGTCCTTAAGAAAAAAGCATATAATGGGGCTCAAAAGATTCTCCTATGAAACGGCTGGTGAAGCATAACGTTGTCATTAAGGCCTAGGTGTGCATGAGTTTGCAGAGTCACTGAGAAAATAGGCAGGACTGTGGAGCCGAAGTCAGATGCAGTGTTTGGATTCTTCTTGTTTTCATGGTTTGTTGCTATTTTTCTTTCTCTTTCACTATCTGTTTTCTTTTATTCTTTCCTTCTTCTTTCTCTGATTTTGAGATTTACACTCTAGAAATGTGGGCAATGCAGAGGACAGGATTTTGAGATCATTTCTAAAGAGATGGAAAGTAGCAGAATTAGAGGGACAGCGAGTAGCTCAAACACTTGAGATTGTGAAGGCAAGAAAGCAAAAGAGAGTCCTTGTGTTCTTTCAATTAAAATTCAGAATAAAGCAAAACAAATCTACAATTGCATTCTTTCCAGGAACTTTAAAAGTACTTTTGATTGGCCAAAATATTTTCTCTATAATTCCCAATTATCAGATTGTGTAATAAATATATGTGGATAATCAAATTTTAGGAAAATTAATTGGTGAACATTAATGGTTTATTATATATGTTGAAAACTGCTCTGGTTTAAAGGTGGATGAGCTGAGATTTGCGAAGAATGGAAAATATACAGGTGTATTACACAGTGATAATTACAACTTTTAAAGAAAGGTTGATATGCAGATTAACTACAAGGTTATATATATCCCCTTCGTAAAATCTGCTTGATACATAATTTATTCAGCTCACATAGCTAAAGATAGATATCAAACTGGCTATTGATATCACATAGAACATTGATAAACTTTCTACTGAATTTGCCTTTATGATCTATAAGCTGAAGTTTGAATATCTATCTGTTGCTTTCATAATAATAAGTGAATGATGTAACGGGTACTTATAAGGTAACTTTTTAACCTGATGTGCAGTCATGAAACCTGATTCTTCAACCAACAACTGAGATGTGTATTTTAGTCCTTCTGTGACAAAAGGATAAAAATGTACACTAAGAGGAAAGAATTAGCTTCTAGACTGCAGTTGTTCTATTTCATGTTAAATAATTCTATATAAGCATGTAAAAATTAAAACTTGGGTAATTATCTGTTCTTATAGTTTATGGTTAGCTCATCTAATCAGTATAATAGGGACTCTAAAAAAGTATAAATTTATCCCCAAATTCTCAAATATGGGGGCATCTTTTTACTCATGTTATACTCCCCTATCTTTTGTCTAGATTATTTTAGGATAAAGTGAGGCCTTATCTTACAGTCTGTGAATCCCTTGCATATTATCAACAGAAACCAGTATTTTACTTAAAAACCTCTAGCCTCCTCACAAAAAGAGGAAAAGAGGAAAGATTGAGAAATGAAACTCTCCTCAATACAATACTTAGAATGAGTGTTGCTGGCTTGATTTTATTCTAAATTGTATCATCTTTTGAATGAATCAAAACATTTCTAGAAGTACTTTGGATCAGAAATGTACTGCTCACTATGGAAAAGGATCTGTACTTCTTGTTTGATTGTATTCACTACACATGAGCTACTCTTCTCTGTGCAGTAATTGATTTAGCTTGTATTTATAGCTGAGGAAGGAAATACATTATCCTTTTATGTATTTTACAAAGTGCCTTCTCAAATGATTATATTTGAATACTGGTATGTGGTGAATTAGATTGAAAATATTCAAATTTGTATCAGTTTTAGCTCAGAGACTTGATTCACACTTGAAATGCTTTCAGTCTGTTTTTAACACAATGCAGCACTTTGGCTTAAGTGGGACCTCGGTTCTCTTGCAGCTCAGTGCGGTGGCGCAATGTCAGATTTCAGTGGTGTGATCCTCAGCCCTGGGTTTCCCGGAAACTACCCCAGCAGTTTAGATTGCACGTGGACAATAAAGCTGCCCGTAGGTTTTGGTATGTATATTAAAAACACATGAAAGAGTGTTTTTTATATTATTAATTCATCCTTTAAAAAATATCAAAGTGCAGTAAGAGCTTAATGAAATATTCACAAATTATAGTTTACTTTGGGATTGCATGTGCTTTACTTTGAGTTCTTGGATAATTGAAAGAATATGGGCATTTAAAAATTTTATAGGTAGTTGATAAATAGAAAAACCATGATATTTTCCAGACAATATATATGAATATAGCCTGAGTTAGATGTGTGTAGTAGTGATAAATGCAATATGATTTTCGTGTATTTTGTTTTTGTAACTCTCTTCTGCTTATTGTAGCCAAGTAGTACATAGAAAAATTATTTTCTGATAATCTATTGAATCTCATATTCATTGTAAATAAATAAGTTTTATACATTTTAAAAGTAGTATAGTTTTTCTACTGTAAGATTTAAATACCCATGTTGACGTAAAATACCTTTCTAATTCTAATAATATAATTCCCAGTGTTCATATATATAGCATTAAATATATGTATAATACATTTAATAATAAATTATTTCCCTCTTGTATCACTAACATATTCTCTTGCAGCTACTTCATTACCCACTAGTCTATAAATGTATAAATAGCAGTGTTAGATTAGGGATAGATTTATTCATTAAATCACAGAAGAATAACATGTACGTACTCCTTGAAATACAAACCTAGTATGTTTAGAGTTAAGATATTCTGTATTATCTCACTTATTGAGAGTGAAAGTGAAAGTCGCTCAGTTGTGTCAGATTCTTTGTGACCCCATGACTAGACAAACCATGGAATTCTCCTGGCCAGAATACTGGAGTGGGTAGCCTTTCCCTTCTCCAGAAGATCTTCCCAACCCAGGGATCAAGCCCAGGTCTCCCGCATTGCAAGCGGATTCTTTACTTGCTGAGACACAAGGGAAGCCCAAGAATGCTGGAGTAGGTAGCCTATCTATTCACCAGCGGATCTTCCCAACCTAGGAATCAAACCAGGGTCTCCTGCATTGCAGGCAGATTCTTTACCAACTGAGCTATCAGAGAAGCCCAACTCACTTATTAGATGCCTCATTTACCCAATGGTTTCCCAGGTCACACTGGTGGTAAGGAACCTACCTGCCTGTGCTGGAGACGTGAGAGGTGTGGTTTTGATCCCTGGGTTGGAAAGATCCCCTTGAGGAGGGCATGACAACCCACTCCAGTATTCTTGGCTGGAGAATCCCATTGACAGAGGAGTCTGGTGGGCTACGGTCCATAGAGTTGCAAAGAGTCAGATACAACTGAAGTGACTTACCTGCATGCATGCATTTAGCCAAAAGCCTCAATCGCCTCAGAATAGTAATTCATTAAGAATGTTTTACATAAATTAATAGACACTCATAGTTTTAGAATTCTATACTGAGTATGTACATATCATACTCCAGGTATTTTGCTAAGTGCTAGGGATAAACGCATGGTAAAACAGACTATGCACCTTTTCCCAGTTGAGTTACAGTCATGATGGGGAGATGAGTAGTCAAATATGCAATTGCAGTGAAGTAAATTAAAAGAGTACAGGATTAAGCTTAGTACATCCATCCAACCTAGTCCAGGAAATGCAAAAAAAGGTTTACCAGAGGAAGTGATGCCTGAACTGTGGCTTTAAATATAAGTAAGCCCAAAAAAGAGGGTCAGGCTGTGAGGAACACAAAAGAAATTGTAGGTAAACAGAATAACATATGGAAAAATGCAGATAACAAAGCTAAAGAAATTCAACAAACTTGAGCACTATGTGACTGGTTGAAGTTTGGGGAGAATAGTAGGTCACTGAGAGAAGAATGCTGTGGAACTTTCTAATGATAATTATTTTGGCTCCAACGTGGGAACACCCTTTAATTTGAAGTCATATTCAAATTCTATGCCTTTTGACTGAACGTGAATAGATGAATAATAGATTTGAAACAGTATGTTTATTCTTATATCTTTTACTAGCTACTTAAGCGGGTTCATCCCATGTTGCTTATGGAGATAAGTGAATTATTTTAAAATAAATTACTAGATATATTTTCAGTAGTGTCATATCATCATAGTTCTTGTTAATGCTTCCTTTATTTTAAAAATTAAGTTTATTAAAAATTAAAAAGTATATGCATCTCTTTCTCTATTTTAGAAATAAAAACAGGAAACTGTTTCTGATTTGATTACATTTAAGTTTTCCTACTGTTTTCTCTGAGTTTTGGTTACCTCAAATATTGGTTCTAATGTATTTGAACAAATAATTTATAAATATTAAAAGAAAATTGACTGCATATAAAGTTGAAATATTTTTTATCATGTCTATGCAAATATTCTTGATAAGATAATGTGTGAAAAGATTACTCTGGGGAAATTTTTAGAAAAATATGCACTTCTTGTAGCTTCACATATTAAGATAATCAAGTTCAAACTTCTCAGAAGATTTTCTGTTTATCCAGAAATATGTTTAATATTTTAAAGCATATTTCCAGTATTTCCCAAATTTATTTGTTCATAGAATTCTTTTTACATGTATCAGAGGATTTGCATGTAACTGTTTCCAGGAACAAAATATGACTTGACTTGAAAACCTCACTAGTTATTAAGAGCAACAGCCCAAGAGCCAGAGTATCTGAGTTGTAATTTCAGTTCTTTTAGGATATTGTGTATGCCTAGCATAATGTTGAGCTTCCCTGTGCCTCAGTTTCTTCATTCTCACAAGTAAACCACGAGCATGGAATGTTAGCATATAAAAAACTTAAAATAGTGCCTTGCAAAAGGAAAACACAAAAAATGTCAGATTTTGTTACTAAAAAGTTGAAGAATGGTAGCTGTGAAAACAAAACATAAAATTCAATAAAAACTGAATATTAATTGAATTAAGGGAACATACCTCTTTAAGGTCACCAACTCAATGGACATGAGTTTGAGCAAACTCCAGAAGATGGTGAAGGACAGGGAAACCTGGCCCGGTGCCATCCATGGGGTCACAGAGAGTCGGACATGACTGAGTGATTGAACAACAATGTCAATGAGACTTTTATCTTTTCTACCCCAAAGACATTTCACTATCCCATATTTTAGTTATGTTTATAAAGAAATTATTTTGTAATATAGCAAATAACAATGACCCCTAGATTTTATCACAAATATTATATAACATTTGGCCTTATCTTCTGACAAGAAAATACTAAAACAGCATACTGAAAATTACATGCCTCAAAATGATATTTTGGAGAAGTTGATTTATCCCCTTATGTGACTAATTTCTAACACAGTCGTGAAATCTGATTATGTTAATATATAAAACTTTGCAATCGTATTTTGCCCTCAGATTGGCCTTTTACAAAATAAAAATTATTGAGTGGCTTTTAATCTTTAAGAGTTGATTGATCTAATTTTAAATGGTATTAAAGAGCAAGAAAGCTACTTTCTTGATTAGTTTTGCTATGGTGACATTGTAGTAAAATGAGATTTTCCCATGTTACAAATTGTGGGCATTTGAGAGCAGTATTCTATTACTTTGAACTATAGCAAAGCTAATTATTCTGAGCAGACAGCACACCCATGGCCCAGATCTTGACAGTATGCCTCTCAACCTAAATGGAAATATATCTTAAGATCATTAATGTGAATGTGTGTGTTTGTATATATGCATGCACTTAATTTGGTAAAGAATAAATAAATAAAGTAGCATAATGTTTGTTTTTCTTCCTTAGGTGTCCATCTGCAGTTTGTAAATTTTTCTACAGAAACCATACATGATTATTTGGAAGTAAGAAGTGGGTCCTCAGAAACTAGTACTGTTATTGGCCGACTGAGTGGTCCTCAAATACCATCTTCCCTGTTTAGCACAACCCATGAAACCAGCTTGTACTTTCACAGTGACTACTCACAGAACAAACAAGGGTTCCACATTGTTTACCAAGGTGAGTGGGGTAATACAGAATGGGAGCTTACTTAGCCTTAGACAGCTCTTAGCAATCTAACTCTCAAGTATTTTCTATATTGTGTTTTAGAAAGAAAAGAGGAGCCTAACCAAGGCAAGCTTCAGTTAGGAAGAGTTTTAAACAATACAATTTCCAGGCAAGCAAATGTAGGGAAATGATGTCTTTTTGAGGCCTTACAAATTCTAACCATGAAAAAAGTATTTAATTCATTTTAATACACAATCAAATAAAACAAATCAAGGCCAGGCAGTCAGACAGGGCATGGGGAAATTTAAGACTGAGTCTTGGCTTTTATATCAAAGTGAGTATATTGAAAAGATATTTTGTGGTGCTCATCTGCTATATGTAAAGTTATTCTTTTTTACTTTATAATGAAAGAATAACATAACATTCATTGATATCATTCTGTTTTGAAAATATGAAATAAATAAATACTTTTTCAATCATATTATATTAGGCCTATTTCCAATATAAGTCTGCTGCATGACCTTGATCATGAATTTCATCCCTTTAGAATATAAAGCTTAGACTCTGGAAGAACTAGGCTTAAATGTGGATTCTCTATGTGCAGTCTTAAGTGATGTAGGGCATAAGTTCATTTTTTCCTTTTCATGATAGAGTTAGTAAGAGTACCTCTCAGATAAGTTGTTTTGAACTTTGTGATGAAATGATTGTAAAATATTTACCATGTTGTATATCATTAGTAATTATTTAGTGTAGTTTCTGTTTTGGTGTTTTCTGTTTGTTTTTGCTTTTTACTATAATTTCAGATCTTAAAAGTCTGAAATTTAAAAGTAAAGGTTTAAAGTTATGATATTTATTCAAACAATGCAGTTCCAATTATTGTAATATGCAATCAAAAATAGCAAACTTTAATTACGTCACTGCCTTAATTATTAAAGGATTTAATGATCATGTGATTTTTTAAAAATTTAAGTTTTTCCTGAGTTCTAGTTGATTCACAAGTAGCTGATACTTTTGGACATGAGCTCCACCAGAGCAGGGGTCTTTCTGTTGTTCATTCTTGTGTCTCAAGTGCCTAGAAAAGTAAAAGTACAATAAATATTTGCTGAATAGAAGTATATACCTAAAAATAAATTTAAGAGTAGTTAAATTTTGACTGTGGATCACCATAAACTGGAAAATCCTGAAAGAGATGGGAATACCAGACCACCTGACCTGCCTCTTGAGAAATCTGTATGCAGGTCAGGAAGCAACAGTTAGAACTGGACATGGAACAACAGACTGTTTCCAAATAGGAAAAGGGGTACATCAAGGCTGTATATTGTCACCCTGCTTATTTAACTTATATGCAGAGTACGTCATGAGAAATGCTGGGCTGGAGGCCACAAGCAGGAATCAAGATTGCAGGGAGAAATATCAATAACCTCAGATATGCAGATGACACCACCCTTATGGCGGAAAGTGAAGAAGAACTGAAGAGCCTCTTGATGAAAGTGAAAGAGGAGAGTGAAAAAGTTGGCTTAAAGCTCAACATTCAGAACACTAAGATCATGGCATCTGGTCCCATCACTCCATGGGAAACAGATGGGGAGACAGTGGAAACAGTGTCAGACTTTATTTTGGGGGGCTCCAAAATCACTGCTGATGGTGATTGCAGCCCTGAAATTAAAAGACACTTACTTCTTCAAAGAAAAGTTATGACCAACCTAGATAGCATATTAAAAAGCAGAGACATCACTTTGCCAACAAAGGTCTGTCTAGTCAAGGCGATGGTTTTTCCAGTAATCATGTATGGGTGTGACAGTTGGACTGTAAAGAAAGCTGAGCGCCGAACAATGATGCTTTGAACTGTGGTGTTGGAGAAGACCCTTGAGAGTCCCTTGAACTGCAAGGAGATCCAACCTGTCCATCTTGAAGGAGATAAGTCCTGGGTGTTCATCGGAAGGACTGATGTTGAAGCTGAAACTCCGATACTTTGGCCACCTGATGGGAAGAGCTGACTCATTGGAAAAGATGCTAGTTTTGGGAAAGACTGAGAGGAGGAGGAGAAGGGGACAACAGAGGATGAGGTGTTTGGATGGCATCACTGACTCAAGGGACTTGGGTTTGGGTAGACTGGGAGTTGGTGATGGACAGGAAGGCCTGGTGTGCTGCGGTTCATGGGTTTGCAAAGAGTCGGACATGACTGAGCGACTGAACTGGAACTGGAACAAAACATCTAAGTCAAATCACTGTACTGTACGCCTTAAATTCATGCAGTGATGTGCATCAATTATATTTAAATAAAACTGAGAAAAATTATCTTTTACATGTGATTGAATATTGAAAGGATTTATTTAATAGAGTAATATATCCCAATTACTAATAATCAAATGATATACATTTACCCTAAATTGAAATGACTTTTTGATTTGATATATTTTGCTTATGGAATGAAGAAGGCAGTGGCAACCCACTCCAGTTCTCTTGCCTGGAAAATCCTAGGGACGGAGGAGGCTGGTGGGCTGCCATCTATAGGATCGCACAGAGTCGGACACAACTGAAGCGACTTAGCAGCAGCAGCAGCTTATGGAATATTAATTCAAATGAAAAAGACAATTTAAGCACTTAACATCCTTAAAGGAGTGTTCATTAATTCTGAAAACTTTCGAGTATTTAATTTTAAAATATTAGAGTAATATCTTAGTTAACAACTTAGGGTACCTTATTCAACCTTAAATGTAAATTTTTGATTTGGAAAATTTAGAATTTAATGGGCTCAGTGTTAATATTCTCAATTTTGTGGTTACATAGGAGTATCCTTTTCTTTGTGAAATAGAAGTGATGGGTCAACTTATTCTCAACTAATTTGAAAAGAAGAAAGTGTGTTCACACACACACACACACACACAGATGTAGATGGGGACAGGGTTAAGGAAAGAAAGAGACAATGATGAAGATGTATCAGAGTTAACCACTGGGAAACCTGGCTGATGGCATAGTTCTTACCATTGCAACCTTTGTGTAGCTTTGGAACTACTGAAAAATAAAAAAAAAAAGTTTTTAATAAAGGAATTTAATGGTCAGTAGAAAAATAATCTCTGCTGGTAATTTAAATTTTACTAATTATATATGGTTTTGAATTTCTTAAAAATAAAGTCTCAAATATTAATAATATATGAGTATGTATACTGTTTATAGGTTCAAAATTTTTTCAGCAGTGTTTATTAAGCACCTAATATGTAAAAGGCAGTAAGCAAAGCTTTTAGGATACAGTGATAAAAGCAGGAACTTTGCTCTCATGTAGAATGTGGAGCAACATTTGTATGAACAAATAAAATAGTTGTGCTTCAATGCCAAGAGTATCATGATAACTGAAGTACAAAATTTATGTTAGAAGGAAATTGTTTCCTAGTACTTTATATTGTTAAATAACTTCTTTAGAAAAACTTGATGGAGTGTGATTTATTTTTTTTAGAGGAAAAATTACCTTAAGAAATTCAGAAAGACTCAGAATTAGGCTTAGACATATATGACATGTATTTATTTTATTTTATAAACATGTGATATAACCAGAAAGCAATTGCATTCTAGGTAAAGGGATCAGAGTATGTTTGCTTAAAATTGTGGCTTTAAGGGTAATTTATATTTTCATTAAAACTTTAAATAGATTTCATCAGTGAGTGAATAAACAATGTATTTTAATAAATTATGCTAAAATTCAAATATGAAAATTATAGACATAAGAAACATACAGTCATTAACATCACTTGCTATAAACCCAAATTACTGTTTCTAACCAACTGCAAGCAGCACTGCATCTATTTTGCAGATTGCAAATAGTACCCACTTGTGGTCTTTCACAATTCAGAAAGGAAAATTTTCTTTTTTTTACATTTTCCAGCCTATCAGTTGCAAAGCTGTCCTGATCCACGCCCATTTCGAAATGGTTTTGTAATCGGCAATGATTTTACTGTGGGTCAAACCATTTCATTTGAATGTTTCCCTGGATATACACTGATTGGAAATTCAGCCCTCACTTGCCTTCATGGAGTGAGTCGTAACTGGAATCATCCACTTCCAAGGTGTGAAGGTATGCTTCTAACTTGAAGCCATCTTTTAGGTGATATAATCTGTGCTTAATAATTCTTGTTTTGGTACTCTTTTTCTATTCTCCTCTTCAAATGTCATGCTAAATATAGAGTCTTCCTTTCAGTTGAAGAATTAGAGTTAGTGCAAAGACCTTAAAACTCCATAATAAAGAACTAATTTTGTTATTCTTGAGTCAGGAGTCCTAACCTTCTCTATTGGATGCCAAATTAAAGTTGGTTAACACTTTAGAGCTTCTCCTATGTGATGTCTATGTGAGTGCATGTGTGTTTGTTTAGTAATCATTCTTTTATAAACCAGTAGCCCAGATACTGCTACTGAATTTGGGCTCATTTCTTCTAAAATAAATAAATAAAAATGCCTCGAACCTCTTATAAGTCCTTATATTTATACATGATATAAGACAAAAGTTGAACAGTATATATACGGATAAAGTATTTGAAAAAAGAGAATACAATGTAATTTACTAATCTAGTGATAGTGAAATACTATGTAGAATACCTCATGCTGAAAGATAAATAAACATTCACTCTGTTTGGTTCATGGTTTCCAGCTTCATTTTATATACCTTAACTGAGGTAGAAACATAACCCAGATGTCTTTTATACTAAGAGGTATGAAATGTTTGCAATTTTTTGTTATCGATTTACTATGATTCTACTTAAACATATTGTATCTTTTATGTAGCTCTTTGTGGAGGGAATATAACTGCAATGAATGGTACCATTTACTCTCCTGGGTATCCAGATGAATATCCAAACTTTCAAGACTGTTTTTGGCTCGTAAAAGTACCCCCTGGAAATGGAATCTACATCAACTTTACTGTCCTACAAACAGAACCAATCTATGATTTCATCACTGTATGGTAAGCCAAGACCTCTGTTATTGATTGATTCAACTGTGTATAACAGTGAAATAGGATAGGAGTAAAAATATATCACAGTCCTCTGTACAGATTGCCATCCGATGCTTGAACTGGTGTGAATAACTGAAGGTGACATTGTGTTTTGCAGAATAAGACAGATAAAGATTTCAGTTTGTTTGCCCATGAAGTAGCTAAACACATAGAACAAAAACTTCATGGGTGGAAAAATATCACATTTGTTATTAAAATAATGTGCAAAACCTGGGAATTAAATCAGAGTAAGTTTATGGTAAGAAAGTTCTCTATTTCAAAACTAGTGAAATTTAAAAGGCTATATTCCAATAAGTTGCTTAATACAGCTACTGAATTTCTGTCATAATAATTCATCATATTATTTTGTATTATTATTATCCTGTTAATTAAAATATCTCTAAACCATAAAGAAAATATATGAATTATTTTTTTACAGTTTGTTAATTGAATTACTGTATGACTTCTAAAATTCTTTCTAAATTTAACAGTCTATGATTCTCAAGATTATTTTGAAGAAAATAAAAGGAGGGAAAACCTCCAGCATTTGGGAGGATCTGGGTTGTGACCAGGAAGCCAAGGCAATTTAATTAATTACAGCTAACATGAATGCATTTCATTTAGGTGAAAATGTTATCTATTTCTCACTTTACATTTTTAAGTATTTTATCACCCAAGTAAACATATACCAATATGATTTGGCACTTGCTGATTATTTCATCTACTGCATCTTTATATCTCATATGTAATACTTTCATTAAACTTTGTGTGAAACTTTCCCAAAACATCAATCTCATTCTCCCTTCCCACTCCCTGCCCTGTCTCTCCCTTGTAGGGATGGACCAGACCAAAACTCACCACAGATTGGACAGTTCAGTGGCAATACTGCTTTGGAATCAGTCTACAGCACTTCAAATCAGATTCTAATCAAATTCCACAGTGATTTCACAACAAGTGGCTTTTTTGTGCTCAGTTATCATGGTTGGTATCATCTAGGAATTTCTGTTTATTTGGCAATGTTTGAAATTGTCATGGAAAAATTGAGTATAATATATATTTAGCCAGTGATTGAAAAGGTATTAAAATCTGACAGTTTTTTTTTATCACTTCAAATACTTTTACTTGCAAACAATGACCTCTTCTAAGCATTTAAAGACATTAAAATCTGAGCAAAGGGAAATAAAAAACAAATCAGTCAGTAATTATCCCAGTAGAAAATAATCATTTCTTGCAAAGAAATCCATAAAAGAGAACCAGCTGTTCGTATTTTATTACATGTAATTTTGAAGCATCAATAGATTTTTTTTCAATACAAAATGTTTAATCTATTCAACCTGCTGTGAGTCTTTCTAAAATTAGCATCCAATAACTTTATGCTTTGGATCATATCACTCATTCATTTATACTCTCTTGTTTCACAACTGTATCTCTTCTAGAATCTTACAGTTTTAAATGACTATTCCAGATCATTAACTTCATAGCTTTTATTCCTGCAAAATAATTTATGAAGAATTGCAATTTCAATTCTTTGTATAGAATTATTCTGGGTTCTCTCTTCATAATATTCACTTTCTTAAAAGAGCATTCAGATGGTTTCACAAGTTTTTTTATGTATTTGTATGTTAAATTTTGTTACATTATATATATGAAAATATTTACTTTTATATTTAGTGAAATATGAAACTATAGGGACTATATTTTTTCATCTGTTATGACCATAGTTTCATAAACTCATTCTGTTTCATATGACTTTGTCAGACCAGTTCCATGATCAATATTAAGATGCTACTAAATTAAATTTGCAAAAATCATATTAAAATTTCCAAGGTGAACATGTACCTTGTACATCACATTAACAAACAGTGTAATGTTTTATTCTACAAAGTAAGAAAATCTTTGAAAGTCAAAGATTATATTATGTGAAAAATATGGTAAGTCAAATATGGTTATGAACAAAAATACTTAAAGTACATTCGGTACAGAAATATATAGAAAACAGACCAGAAAATATTCAATTTCCTTAACCTCAGCAGTTATCAATCAGTAGATAATGCCCAATTTGTGCTTCTGTAGTGGCCAGAGCTGCATGTATGCTTCAGCATAGCGAATTAGAAAACAGGGAAATCAGTTAGAAAACTATGAATTAGGCTGTTTACATTTTTAGTGACTCATTAGCCTTTTTCAGTAACTCATTGGCCTTTTTCATTACTTTTTTAGTAACTCATTAGCCTAAATTGTTCATTGGTGTGAGCAGTATGCAGGTACAGTCTAAAGCAGCAACAATAGCTTTAATACTTTGAAAGATAATCGTAGTTTGAGAACAAAAAGCTAAATGATTTCTAAGTTCAAAAGATGAATTCATTGCTGAAATACATTCTGTACATTTTCTCTCTTCATGATTCCCTACATAAATATTTATTAGTCTGCATCTCGCCTGAACAAGTGAATAAAGAAAGGACAGTTCATTCGGTTCAATTCAGTGGCTCAGTCATGTCCAACTCTTTGCGACCCATGGACTGGGTCGCATGCCAGGATACCTTGTCTATCACCAGCTCACGGAGCTTGCTCACTCATATCCATCAAGTTGGTGATGCCTTCCAACTATCTCATCCTGTTGTCCCCTTCTCCTCCTGCCTTCAATCTTTCCCAGCATCAGGGACTTTTCTAATAGGTCAGCTCTCAGCATCATGTGGCCAAAGTGTTGGAGCATCACTTTCAGCATCAGTCCTTCCAACAAATATTCAGGACTGATTTCCTTTTCGATTGACTGATTTGATCTCCTTGCAGTCCAAGGGGCCCTCAAGAGTCTTCTCCAACAAGATAGTTCAAAAGCATCAATTATTCAGCACTTAGCTTTCTTTATAGTCCAACTCTCACGTCCATACATAACTACTGGAAAAACCATAGCTTTGAGTATATGGACCTTTGACAGCAAATAAAGCCTCTGCTTCTTAATATGCTCTCTAGGTTTGTCATAGCTTTTCTTGCAAGGAACAAGCATTGTATAATTTCATGGCTGCAGTCATCATCTGCAGTGATTTTGGAGCCCAAGAAAATAAAGTTTGTCACTGTTTCCATTGTTCCCCCCATCTATTTCGCCATGAAGTGATGGGATCAGAAAGTGCTGCACTCAATAGACCAGCAAATTTGGAAAACTCAGCAGTGCCCACAGGACTGGAAAAGGTCAGTTTTCATTCCAATCTTGAAGAAAGGCAGTGCCAAATAAATTACAAATTACCGCACAATTGCACTCATCTCACATTCTAGCAAATAATGCTGAAAATTCTCCAAGCAAGGCTTCAACAGTATGTGAACCGAGAACTTCCAGATATTCAAGCTGGATTTAGAAAAGGCAGAGGACCAAAGATGAAATTACCAACATCTGTTGGATCATAGAAAAAGCAGGAGAATTCCAGAAAAACATCTGCTTCATTGACTACACCAAAGCTTTTGATTGTGTGGATCACAGCAAACTATGGAAAATACTTAAAGAGACCATACTAGACCATCTTACCTACCTCCTGGGAAAACTGTATGCAGGTCAAGAACCAACAGTTAGAACAGGACATGGAACAACAGACTGGTTCCAAATAGGCAAAGGAGTATGTCAAGGCTATACATTGTCACCCTGCTTATTTAACTTATATGCATAACACATCATGTGAAATGCCAGGCTGGATGAAGCACAAACTGGAATCAAGATTGCCGGGAGAAATGTCAGTAAACTCAGATATGTGGATAACACCACGCTTATGGCAGAAAGTGAAGAGGAACTAAAGAACTTCTTGATGAAAGTGAGAGAAGAGAGTGAAAAAAGCTGGCTTAAAACTCAACATTCAAAAAATCAAAGATCATGGCATCTGGTCGCATCACTTCATGGCAAATAGATGGGGAAACAATGGAGACAGACAGTGACAGACTTTATTTTCTTGGGTTCCAAAATCACTGCAGATGGTGACTGTAGCCATGATTAAAAGAGGCTTGCTCCATGGAAGAAAAACTATGACCAACCTAGACAGTATATGAAGAAGAAGAGACATTACTTTGCCAACAAAAGTCCATGTAGGCAAAGCTATGGTTTTTCCAGTAGCCATGTATAGATGTGAGAGTTGGACCATAAAGAAAGCTGTGCACCCAAAGAATTGATGCTTTTGAACTGTGGTATTAGAGAAGACTGTTAAGAGTCCCTTGGGCTGCAAGGAGATCCAACCAGTCCATCCTAAAGGAAATCAGTCCTGAATATTTACCAGAAAGATTGATGCTGAAGCTGACACTCCAATAGTTTGGCCACGTGATGCAAAGAGCTGACTCATTAGAAAAGACCCTGATGCTGGTAAAGGATGAAGGCAGGTGGAGAAGGGGAAGACAGAGGATGAGATGGTTGGATGGCATCACTGACTCGATGGACTTGAATTTGAGCATGCTCCGGGAGCTGGTGATGTACAGGGATCCTGGTGTGCTGCTGTCCATGGGGTCACAAAGACCCAACTGAGCGACTGAACTGAACTGAATTGATGGGACCAGATGCCATGATCTTTGTTTTTTGAATGTTGAGTTTTAAGTCACTTTTTCACTCTGTTCTTTCAGCTTCATCAAGAGGCTTTTTAATACCTCGTTGCTTTCTACCATAAGGGTGGTGTCATCTGCATATATCGGAGAAGGCAATGGCACCCCACTCCAGTACTCCTGCCTGGAAAATCTCATGGACGGAGGAGCTGGTAGGCTGCAGTCCATGGGGTCTTTTAGAGTTGGAAAGGACTGAGCAGCTACACTTTCACTTTTCACTTCCATGCATTGGAGAAGGAAATGGCAACCCACTCCAGTGTTCTTGCCTGGAGAATCCTGGGGATGGGGGAGCCTGGTGGGCTGCTGTCTGTGGGGTCACACAGAGTTGGACGACTGAAGCAACTTAGCAGCAGCAGCAGCATCTGCATATATGAGGTTATTGATATTTCTCTTGGCAATCTTCTTTCCAGTTAGTGCTTCATCCAGCCCACTATGCACATGATGCACTCTGCATGAAGTGAAGTGAAGTGAAAGTAGCTCATTCATGTCCCACTCTATGGGACCCCATGGACTGTACAGTCTTGGAATTCTCCAGGCCAGAATACTGGAGTGGGTTGCCTTTCCCTTCTCCAGGGCATCTTCCCAACCCAGGGATCAAGCCCAGGTTTGCATTGCAGGTGAATTCTTTACCAGCTGAGCCACAAGAGAAGCCCGGGAATACTGGAGTGGGTAGCCTATCCCTTTTCCACTGGATCGTCCCAACCCAGAAATCCAATCGGAGTCTCCTGCATTGCAGGCAGATTCTTTACCAACTGAGCTATCGGGGAGATAAGTTAAATAAGCAGTATACAGCCCTGAGTAGTCCTTTCCCAATTTGGAACCAGTCCATTGTTCCATGTCCAGTTCTAACTGTTACTTCCTGACCTGCATACAGGTTTCTCAGGAGGCAGGTAGGTGGTCTAGTATTTCCATCTCTTTAATAATTTGTCACTTTTTTTTATCTACACAGTCAAAGGCTTTGGCATACTCGATGAAGCAGAAATACATGTTTTTCTGGAACTCTCTTGCTTTTTCTATCATCCAGCAGCCATTGATCATTTGATCTCTGCTTCCTCTGCCTTTTCTAAATCCAGATTGAATATCTAGAAGTTCTCGGTTCACATACTTTTGAAGCCTGGCTTGGAGGATTTTCAGCATTACTTTACTAGCGTGTGAGATGAGTACAATTGTGCAGTAGTTTGAACATTCTTTGGCATTTCCTTTCTTTGGGATTGGAATGAAAACTGACCTTTTCCAGTCCTGTGGCCACTGATGAGTTTTCCCATTTTGCTGGCATAATGAGTGCAGCACTTATCAGCATCATCTTTTAGAATTTGAAATAGCTCAACTGGAATTCCGTCACCTCCACTAGCTTTTTTCATAGTGATGCTTCCTGAGGCCCAGTTGACTTTATACTGCATGATGTGTGGCTCCTGGTGAGTGATCACACCACTGTGGTTATCTGCATTATATGATCTTTTTTGTATAGTTCTTCTGTGTATTCTTGCCTCCTCTTCTTAATAGCTTCTGCTTCTGTTAGGTCCATATGATTTCTGTCCTTAATTGTGCCCCTCTTTGCATGAAATATTTTTTTGGTATCTCTGATTTTCTTGAAGTGATCTCTAGACTTTCCCATTCTATTGTTTTCCTCTATTTCCTTGCATTGATGACATAGAAAGGCTTTCTTATCTCTCTTTACTATTCTTTGGAACTCTGTATTCAGATGGATACATTTTTCCTTTTCCTCTTTGCCTTTTGCTTCTTTTCTTTTCTCAGGTATTTACAAGGTATTCTCAGACAACTATTTTGCCCTTTTGCCTTTCTTTTTCTTGGGGATGGTTTTGATCATTGTATGAACCTCCATCCATAGTTCTTCAGGCACACTGTCTGTCAAATCTAATCCCTTGAATTTTTTTTTCACTTCCACTGTATGATCATAAGGGATTTGGTTTAAATCATATGTAAATAATCTGTCCATTGATGGACTCTTAATATCCATAAAATCATCTTTAGGAAGTATACAATTCTTATACAACTTAAGAGATATTTCAAAGGGGAAATATCGTCAGAGAAAAGGACGTCTCTGTGTGTGTGTGTATGTGTTTGAAAATGTGAAAATACTTACATAGAAAAATGCAAGGATAACAGTAAAATGTAAACACATATAAAATATGAATATGTATTTACACTGATACTTATGTGAATGCATAAACATATTTTCTCATTCCAGACCATGTTCCACATGATAATAACTAGGTTCTGAGTCATATATATTAAAAATATAATTAGCTTAATCATAAGGAAGTTCAAGTATTTGTTTAGGGCTTTGTTTTCAGTTAACTTTGGATTAATTATCCTTTGGTTTCCATTTTCTTCACCTGTACAACACGGTATAGTTGCAGAAGAGATTAGCGAGATATTGTATATATAGAAATTACTCCAATTACTGCCGTATCTTAGGTTGAACCTTATGAAATTATTGGTCAAAAATACTGAATATTAACAATTTTATATAGTTCAACCCACATAAGTATTTTTATTATTACTAGCATCACCTTTACATTACAGAGATGAAATAATTGGAGACAATGAATAGTACACAGTTAGCATCGTGCCCAGCAGAATATATGTTCAGTAAATATTCCTTTCTTTACCATATCTTATCTTACATTTTAGATTTTCTAATAGAGTATTTATGTTTATTTACATTTATACTTTAAATTGTATAATAAGGCACAATTGCCAGAGCTTAGACGATCCTAACATTTGAATTGTCTCTGGGAATTTTACCCAAACCTTAAAAAACAATGAAATTTGGGAAAGTAGACAGGGTCATGTTAAAAAATTGACAGGTGCCTTACGTTCTATCAGCCCTCAGTTCCATTCAGTTCAGTCACTCAGTCGTGTCCGACATTGCGACCCCATGAATTGCAGCACGCCAGGCCTCCCTGTCCGTCACCAACTCCCGGAGCTTACTCAAACTCATGTCCATTGAGTCAGTGATGCCATCCAGCCATCTCATCCTCTGTCATCCCCTTCTCCTCCTGCCCCCAATCCCTCCCAGCATCAGGGTCTTTTCCAATGATTCAACTCTTCATACGAGGTGGCCAGAGTACTGGAGTTTCAGCTTCAGCATCAGTCATTCCAATGAACACCCAGGAATGATCTCCTTTAGGATGGACTGGTTGGATCTCCTTGCAGTCCAAGGGACTCTCCAGAGTCTTCTCCAACACCACAGTTCAAAAGCATCAATTTTTCGGCGCTCAGCTTTCTTCACAGTCCAACTCTCACATCCATACATGACCACTGGAAAAACCATAGCCTTGACTAGACGGACCTTTCTTGGCAAAGTGATGTCTCTGCTTTTTAATATGCTATCTAGGTTGGTCATAACTTTCCTTCCAAGGAGTAAGCGTCTTTTCATTTCAGGACTGCAATCACCATCTGCAATGATTTTGGAGCCCCCCAAAATAAAGTCTCTCACTGTTTCCACTGTCTCCCCGTCTACTTCCCATGGAGTGATGGGACCAGATGCCATGATCTCAGTTTTCTGAATGTTGAGCTTTAAGCCAACTTCTTCACTTTCCTCTTTCACTTTCATCAAGAGGTTTTTTAGTTCCTCTTCACTTTCAAGCCATAAGGGTGGTGTCATCTGCATATCTGAGGTTATTGATATTTCTCCCGGCAATCTTGATTCCAGCTTGTGCTTCTTTCACCCCAGCATTTCTCATGATGTACTCTGCATGTAAGTTAAATAAGCAAGGTGACAATATACAGCCTTGACATACTCCTTTTCCTATTTGGAATCAGTTTGTTGTCTCCTGTCCGGTTCTAACGGTTGCTTCCTGACCTGCTCAGCCCTAGCAAGATAATTTTCCTAAGGTACTGCTTTTCTTTGACTCACTTTTTCCTGAATGCATGATGCCTTAACTTGTTTAAACTTACCATATAATCTGATCCATTGAGTCTAACTCCCCAGTGCCTACCCTGACTCCCATCAGATTCTTTCTCTCACTGCTTTCTGAACTTCCATTCTTAAATGGTTTCTTACTCATTAGTTTTTTAATTCTCCCTATGTTAAGTGTAATTTCTCCTTTCCTTGATAATCCAAACTCATAGGGATCACTACCATCTCTTTATGAATCCACTTATTTTCTTTTACCAAACTTTTAAGAACTTACAGTATGCTGTACAGTTATATGCCTAGTATATGCTTTTTAGTTTAATAATAAAGAGTGCTTTTTTGAGGACACAAATCATACTTAAGCTTCTTAGTCCTTATATTTTTATTGAATAAATAATTATATTTAATTATCTTACAGTGGTATGTGTTCAGATTCTTTTTTAAAAATTGTCTTATTGAATTTATTTGAGCTGCATTAATAAGAATTTTTACAAAAGTTGTTTTACAGTTACATACATGTGTGCTCATCCCTTCTCACAAAAATTTAAAAAAAAACCAGATACCTATTATCAAATTAGTTTTGATACAGTTAGTACAATGTAATACAATCTAAAATATAATATTCATACTTGAGGCTCACGTTAGTAGTTGTGTGTGTGCGTACTCATTCATGTCTAACTCTTTGTGACCCCATGGACTCTAGCCCATCAGGCTTCTCTGTTCATGGAATTTTCCAAGCAAGAAGATTGGAGTGGGCTGCCATTTCCTACTCCAGTCAGTAGTTATAGCTGAAGGGTAAAATGAGCTCTCATAATGTTAAACAGAAAAAAAAAAAATGGTCAAGTCATTTGGTACATTTTTAGAAGTTAATCAGGAAGATAATTTACTATTTAACACTTAGTCTAAGGTCTTTTAATATACCTAAGCTTAGAATGGTTTACTCTTCCACTCAGTTTTCTTTATATTCTCTTATTGATTTAATAATTCCTTCTGTTGTGCCCTACCCTTTAAGTCAGAAGTGGACTTTTTTTAGGACTTGTGTATTTATTTTATAAATTTAACAGATCAGTATTTTCATGTATTTTCCTAAGGTCAGATTGATTATTTAGATTTTATATTAGTATACTTTAGTATGTCAGAAAGGAGAAAAAAATGTTTTTTTTCTTCTCTAACCAAACTTCCTTTATGAGATCCAGTCAGCCATATATCTTTTTAAAAACACCTTCATAAAGCCTTTCATGATCAAATATAACATTCATAAAAAGCTTTGGAAAATGAAAATTCTATGCCGTGAAAAAAATAGGGCAGGCTTAAATGTTGAGGTGCTTTATCTCACATATCATATTTCTTCATCTGAGGAAAAGTGTTTGTCTCTTACTGTGTTGCTGTAAGTGTAATTCTTTAAAGTAAGAGCTAAATTTTCTTGGTATCTGTCACAGAGTCAAGAGAGTATTCCTAATCAGTGACTTCCTGAAAGTAAATTACAAAAAAATCCTTTTCAACTGCATGTTTTTGCAGATACTGACTTTGTATTAATAGTCACTCTAATAGCAATGGCTACCATTTGCTGAAGGAAATGGCAACCCACTCCAGTATTCATGCCTGGAAAATCCCATGGATGGAGGAGCCTGGTAGGCTATAGTCTATCCGTGGGGTCGCAAAGAGTCAGACACGACTGAGCGACTTCACTATCGCTTTCTTTTCATCATTTATTGAAAACTTCATGTGCCAGGCACTATTCTAGATGCTTTCCATGCTAATTTTTGTTATAACTCTGCCACATAAGTATTATTATCCCAATTTTAATCATTATAGAACTGAAAGAAAGAAATTTGTAATGTATATAGAGCCAGAGAATTAATAAATAAAAGGGCTGCCAGAAATTCAAAATAGGTCTGTCTTACTTTAAGGAATATTGTTGTTTAGTCTCTCAGTCATGTCCTACTCTTTGCAACCCCATGGACTGTAGCCCACCAGACTTCTCTGTCCATAGGGATATCCTAGCAAGAATACTGGAATAGGTTTCCTTCTTTTTAAATAATGACAACAATAACAGCAATAATAATAATAATAGTTAAACTATATTGAGTTCTTACTAAATGCTAGGCAGTGTCCTAAGCTGGTATTATCTCATGCATGGATTATATTTAATATATATGAAGTATAATTTTTCCTTAAATATTTAGCAAAAGTGATTTTCATTTTTAGCAATATAATGTCATCTCATTTTCTGGAAAACACCTCTTCTAATTACAACTTTGAACTTCTTAGTGCTTCTCTTCCCTGGGACCTATATTCTAACAACAATATGTTGGTAGATTTGTCACAATTTAGTGTGTTCCTCTTTATAGTTTCTAGAATGTGCTATGATCTCTCTGTGAAGAGAAAAGTCTTCTTGGGGGTCCTGACTTATGCCAACCACTGTAATATAGCCAGAATATATATTTAGTAAATTAAAATAAGAAATATAATTTTATTGTTTAAATCTATTATCCAGGGTACCTCCTTTTTCAGTATCAGATATTAGGGAACCTCAATTATTATAGAAGATTTTCCTAGTGAGAATAATACAATTCAGTAGTATATACTATTCATTATTTTCTGTTATTGGTGTAGCTTCTATAAAAGAACGGTTTGATATATTGGGTTCGCCAAAAAACTCATATGGTTTTGTTTCTGTAACACTTTATGGAAAATCCAGAGCAAAATTTTTTGCCAGCTGAATATACTGAACTTCTGATTATTTTTAAGAAATGTATTTGAAAGACCTGTAATATCTTTTAGGTCAACTTATAAGGTTATTTTGCCTTTATAATGAATTCTGTATTTGGGGACAAGTATATTTAACTCCACAAAGTCTCATCCTAAAAAAGACTGCTGTAGATATAAGGACACATTTTATATAAAAGATAAATCAACATTGCTTTGAACTATGTGACCCCATTGCTTTGCACAATCTAAAGATCTGACCTCCTTTCATATTTCAATAGATAGAGCACTGAGCTCATAAAGTGTTTCACTGTTTGATGTACAGAGAGCATAGGGGATATGCACATCATACAATTATATACATATCTAGATAGATATAGAGCTAAAAAACCAAACTGGTGAAACTGTAATGATGACATGATAATGCCATTTACTTAAATGCCATTTACTTAAATTGCTGCTTAGTGATTACTTAAATGACTAAAAGGCATGTCAAAATTACTTGGAATAGTTTGATATTTTGCTGTATGTGCATCCCCATCAATAAGATAGCATTTATTTTTGGTTTGTTTGGTTGGTTGGTTGGTTTTTTTTTTTCATTTATTTTTATTAGTTGGAGGCTAATTACTTTACAATATTGTAGTGGTTTTTGCCATACATTGGCATACATGACATGAACCAGCCAGGGATTTACATGTGTTCCCCATCCTGATCCCCTCTGCTGCTTCCCCCCGGCATCCCATCCCTCTGGGTCTTTCCAGTGCACCAGCCCTGAGCACTTGTCTCATGCATCCATAAGATAGCATTTAAATTCTACAATATCTCAGTTCCCTCCAGCCAAAGTCAGTCAGGAACACTTGTGTAGTTAAACCAATTTGAATTCATAGGCTCGCTGTAATGAGGGGGATAACACACTATGAAAAACTGTGGAGTTTCACTGAGAGGCTTTTTATAGGATTTGCACTATGTAAGATGATTCTGGAAAAGTTTAAAGAATCATGTTTTTCCTCTGGATTTGGTGCTGTCAGAAAATTGGAGTAGTTCTATAATTGTGCATCTTAATCATTTTTCTTCTACAAGGTGGAAGGTATGGGACACACCTAAAACTGTGTTTGGCATGCGGAAGCAACATTCTTTCATACTAGCTGAGATGTAGGAATCTTGGTCATATTGGTGTTTTCATTTTGTTTTGTGTTTTGTTATTTGTATGTTCAGACATGATTATGGAAGATCTTGTTTTCTGTCTTGTTCCAAAGACGCCAGAGAGCTATCATATCTGATGTTAGTTGTTACTTAATTTGTTTACAGTAAACAGTAGAAAATCATGGCCTTAAAAGTTACAGCCAGGCCAGCTCCAAGCCACAGCATACAGGGAATGTGCTTTGTTTTCTTTTGTCTTGTTTTCTTTCCCTTCTTTTCTTTCTTCTTCTCTTTTCAACATGTAGAATAGTTTAAAGTGATGGTTAAATAACTGAAACAAGTTCCTTCATAGCCAACAAAATCCAAACTATTGTAGTGAACAGAGAAAGGGAACAAATTGTCACCCCTGATGTGCTCTGTTATCTACTAACATGCCAGGCAACTCACCCAATGTAGAGAAGAGACCTTTGGCACCTTACTTCTCAGACTGAAGTGGTCTCTACTGAAGTAGGATATTTTCAATTTGCTACTAGAATACGGGAAAGTCACTTCATGCAGAAGCTATTAGGATCTTACGGATAATTCAGAATATTTCCCAAAACCTTTGTTTACTATACTTCTGTTTTTCCATCTATAGGAAAATAGCAAGTAGCTTCTTGTTGATTCATTTCTAATGATCCATTCCATTCTCTGTCTCATCTCTAAATCTAGGACTGATCATTTTCTCTAGATTTCTCTGCCGTTATATAGACAGAGAAACAAATTGATTGTAAAATATTAACAGATAAAAAAAGACATTTGTAACTAATTTAAGCACTGCTGAAATTTAACCTGTATGGTTCATATCAACTGACTAGCAGACTTTCTCCAAAATGGAAAAAAAATATTATTTTTTTTTCTCTTAGTTAGAACCCAGCATTTGTTTCAACACTTATAACTCTGCTTTCAAGTGGAGCTGCTTAAAGTTATTTTACATAACATTGTGAAAATTATATAACTGAGTATATAATTATCAGTACTTTTCCCTTTCCAAATCTTCCCCCAATGATGAAGTTATCAAACTTGAACTAATCTGGGTCACCACTGAAGTACACCAGTGGTTATAGAATGCTTAGAGTTTATAATGGAATGTCAAACTTTTTTTTTTCCCCCTCTCAAAGAAATATTGTATCCTTATTTGGCAGAAAGGTTGTGTGCTTGTCTTATGCTTTTTTGGTTTAGAGAAGGAGTGGCAATTTGCCAGTGTCCTGTTTTGTCTTTTTTTGAAGAAGCCTTTTATAGCTCAGTTGAACTGAAGTAGATAAATGCAGCTTTCTTTTCTGAAATTGGGTTGGATGTTTCATTACAAAGAAAATAGGAAATTAAAAATAACCAAATATATTGGCAGAATCAAACCCTAAAAGTGATTTTAAGAAATAAATTTGTTGGACCAGTAACCACACATCTATACACAGTTGAATGAAAACAAAGTACTATTCAAACAATGGTCATCCTGAAAATATAATGACATGTAGGACAGATGCCCTCTTGTAGTTGTTAAATAAGTCAATAGTGTCTTGAAGGGAATGGCATGTCAAATAAAGTGATTCATCTAAAAGAAAACACAGATTTAGCTCAAGTGTTTATTTTAAATGTATAAATATCTATGTTATGCAATTTTTTCATTAATAGTCATCACTTTGAAGCTGTTTTTAAATAAAACAATTCACAGAAAACATGGACTAAGATACTGCTTGTGCTATTTATAACTTTGAAGACACAATTTGGAAGTTTCACTTCTGCTCATAACTGGATGTGTGTCTTTTTCTACCTTACTCCATTCCTCTAGATCTCTTCCTCTCTCCATTCCTCCAAAAATAAAGAGATTAAAATAGTTGATTTACAAGATAATTTCTACCTCAAACAAGCTATGATTCTTATGTATACAGTATTGGGTGTATTCATCTTAGACCCATTCATTTTCTTTCAAAGTAACTCAACAATATACATTGAGGATAAGATCTTGTCTTAATTTAATTAGTTATGAGTTAGCATCTATTGAATATGATTTCCAGAGCATTGTGCTAGCAGTTTGGACACCACAGACATGTACAAAGTATTCTTACACGTGGCTATAAAATGAGATGTCGAACTCAAGGGCTTTATATTACAGTATAATGCACATCAGTGTAAAACAAAGAACTCAGCATTTTCAAAGTATGTTCGATGTAAATTATACTAGATAAAAAAGAAAATAGTTTGATGTGTTCTAGAAAATCACGTGGGCACTCGCCCCTTGAATGACACTGGGGTCACGTGTTAGTTCCCAGGTTGAGGTTATATGTGTTGAGGGCACAACAGCTATCAACAGCAGCCATGCTCATTTTAACCTTTGCCAAACGGAGAATGTTCTCGCTCTTTGAAATGATAGTATGTGTCAGGCACTATTCTACACCCTTTACAATGTATTAACTCAATCTTAGTTTTATTTTGTAGGTGTGAGAACTAAAGCACAGAGGCAATTTGCCTGGGGTCATAGAGCATGCAAGTAAGGGAGCCAATTTTGAACAGTCTGCTTCCAGAATAAATAGTAGATCAGGCAGCTTTGTACACAAAATATTACTCATCAACACAGATTGGAGAATGTATCTTTTCCCATGAATTTGATTGGTATGATAGAAACATCTTAAGAAAGATAAACAGAGCTTCAGTGTCTAATTCCCCATTATTGTTTTCAATTACTACACTTCTGATGTATCACATCTCAAACCTTCACCTTATTATATCCTGCTCCTACCAACCAAGACCATGTGCCTACATTTGCTCCTAGTTATTTTAGTAATTGCCACCAAGTCAAATGTCTTCTGCAACTGAAAAGTGAAACTTAAGAAACACAGAAGGTATTAATATTTTAACAAATTTTCTTATTTATTTGTGGTCATCAAATACCTGGAAATCCAATCTGATGTAATAAGAGCTTACCTTTATAGAGTGCTTGCTATTTGCCAGGCACTGCTTCAAGGGTTTTGCATCTATAATCATTTTGATCTTACTGTTGAGGTGGCATAAAATTAGTACCATTATCATTACTATTTTACAAATGAAGAAAAGTGAGTTATTGGCTATGTGATTTGCCAAGACTTCCTAATTTGTCAGCATTAAAAACAGAATTTAAACCCAGAGAGTCTGGATCAAGTCCATATTCAGTATCCTAAGAATATATTGTTTATGTATTTTTTACTCATTCATTATTCCTTCTTTCATTTGTCTAGCATTCAGTCACTCAGCAAGTATTTATCAAATATCGCTATATCGTGTACTGCATTATGCCCTGAGAAATTTGCAGTTAATAAGGTGAAGAGCGGGCCCAGCTCCCACACTGTTTACATTCTAGAATATAAGAATGCAAGAAAATGGACAGTTAAGAAATTATTCTTACAGACCATGAAAATCACCAGAGGGAAAATAAGAGAGACGTGATACAGAGTAACTGCAAGAGGTTAATTCCAGGTCACATGATCAGTGAAGCTGTCTCTATCTAGTCATCTGAGGACATATTTACAAAAGAAATAGGAAAATAGGTTTCAAGGAAGCAAAATATTTAAAAGTAAAATTATGTAACATGTTTAGACATCACATTATCAAATGTTACATTGTCAACTATTTCAGAGTTATGTTGATTAAGGAATAGAAGTGACTAGAGTTAAGGGTTAGATTGTAGACAGGTTTAGTCTTTCAAAGTTTATTTTGAAAAACTGAAAGATGTGGTTTAATTTTTTATAAGGTAAGAATGACGTGTAGATACAACAAATCAGGGGTCCTTGAATTTTAAATGGAAGAGAGGAACTACCTTTGTTCAGTTAAAAATATATACTGCTTAATAAGTGGGGCTGAAGTTAATTAAAGTTAGAGACACTTGGAGATCATAATCAAGACTTTTAATTTAATGTCAAGTCATTTGGGAACACTTGTGAGTTTTTTCCAGAACCAATTAACTATTGTTTATTTAACAACCACGACAAAATAGGCTTTTTACTAGTCTCTGGGTATCCACATTTCTTCCCTTCCAACTGTGTTGATTTTCTACTGTAGCCGGAGTTTCGTTGTTGTTGTTGTTTAATCTCTTTGTTCTCAAACTTAAAATTCTTCATAAGCTTCCTATTGGCATCAGATTAAAATATATTCTCAGCGTGACCTGTAGATGCCTGTTGGATTTAAACCCAGTTTACCTCTATTTCTCATACCTTCTCACCCTGGCCTTGGCCTTTGCTGGTTTTATACTTTCTGATTTCCTCTGCCTGAGTTATTCTTCCCTGTGACATCTAACTCTCCAACACACATGAACATGAATCTAGTTTCAATTAGTTAAATTCTAGTCTTTAATGAGATTATTTGATTAAT